>NW_025110864.1:0-1348758 GCF_015476425.1 Leptopilina heterotoma | reverse complement strand
ATTATAACTAATCCTCAAACGCGTCCTCATATTTTTATCAATCTATCCTCAAATCGTCCTCATTTTTATTTATCTGCTATTCCTCAATTACGTCCTCGCCTTTATTATTAAAACTAGTCCTCAAACGCGTCCTCATTTTTTATTATCATGCTAGTCCTTATTACGTCCTCGTTTTTTTATTATTAAAACTATTCTCAAACGCGTCCTCATTTTTATTATCAAGCTAGTCCTCCAATACGTCCTATTTTTTTTATCATGCTAGTCCTCAATAACGTCCTGTTTTTATTATTGAAGCTAGTCCTCAATTACGTCCTCGTTTTTTTATTATCAAGCTAGTCCTTAATTACGTCCTCGTTTTTATTATCAAGCTAGTCCTCAAATGTGTCCTCTTTTTTATTTTTGCAGCTAGTCCTTAAATGCATCCTCATTTTTATTATCGATTTAGTCCTCAATTACGTCCTTATTTTTATTATCAAGCTAGTCCTCAATTACGTCCTCGTTTTTATTATTAAAGCTAGTCCTCAAACGCGTCCTCATTTTTATTATCAAGCTAGTCCTCAAATACGTCCTCATTTTATTATCAAGCTAGTCCTCAAACGCGTACTCATTTTTATTATCAAGCTAGTCCTCAAATACGTCCTCATTTTTATTATCAAGCTAGTCCTCAAATGTGTCCTCTTTTTTATTTTGAAGCTAGTCCTCAAATACGTCCTCGTTTTTATTATTAAAACTAGTCCTCAAACGCGTCCTTATTTTTATTATCATGCGAGTCCTCAATTACGTCCTCGTTTTTATTATTATAACTAATCCTCAAACGCGTCCTCATTTTTATTATCAAGCTAGTCCTCAAACGCGTCCTCATTTTTATTATCAAGCTAGTCCTCAAATACGTGCCTTATTTTTATTAACAAGCTAGTCCTCAATTACATCTTTATTTTTATTATCATGCGAGTCCTCAATTACGTCCTCGTTTTTATTATTAGGGCTAGTCCTCTATTACGTCCTCGTTTTTATTATCAAGCTAGTCCTCAATTACGTCCTCGTTTTTATTATTAAAACTAGTCCTCAAACGCGTGCTCATTTTTATTACCAAGCTAGTCCTCAAATACGTCCTCATTTTTATTATCATGCGAGTCTTCAATTACGTCCTCGATTTTATTATTATAACTAATCCTCAAACGCGTCCTCATATTTATTATCAAGCTAGTCCTCAAATACGTCCTTATGTTTATTATCATGCTATTCCTCAATTACGTCCTCGCCTTTATTATTAAAACTAGTCCCTCAATTACGTCCTCGTTTTTATTATCAAGCTAGTCCTTAATTACGTCCTCGTTTTATTATCAAGCTAGTCCTCAAATGTGTCCTCTTTTTTATTTTTGCAGCTAGTCCTTAAATGCATCCTCATTTTTATTATCGATTTAGTCCTCAATTACGTCCTTATTTTTATTATCAAGCTAGTCCTCAATTACGTCCTCGTTTTTATTATTAAAGCTAGTCCTCAAACGCGTCCTCATTTTTATTATCAAGCTAGTCCTCAAACGCGTACTCATTTTTATTATCAAGCTAGTCCTCAAATACGTCCTCATTTTTATTGTCAAGCTAGTCCTTAAACGCGTCCACATTTTTATTATTGAAGCTAGTCCTCAAACGCGTCCTTATATTTATTATCAAGCTAGTCCTCAAATACGTCCTCATTTTTATTATCGTGCTAGTCCTTAATTACGTCCTCATTTTTATTATTAAAGCTAGTCCTCAAACGCGTCCTTATATTTAATATCAAGCTAGTCCTCAAATACGTCCTCATTTTTATTATCATGCTAGTTCTTGATTACGTCCTCGTTTTTATTATTAAAACTAGTTCTCAAACGCGTCCTCATTTTTATTATCAAGCTAGTCCTCAAACGCGTCCTCGTTTTATTATCAGCTAGTCCCCAAATACGTCCTCATTTTTATTATCAAGCTAGTCCTCAAACGCGTACTCATTTTTATTATCAAGCTAGTCCTCAAATACGTCCTCATTTTTATTATCATGCTAGTCCTTAATTACGTCCTCAATTTTATTATTGAAGCTAGTCCTCAAACGCGTCCTCATATTTATTATCAAGCTAGTCCTCAAATACGTCCCCATTTTTATTATCAAGCTAGTCCTCAATTACGTCCTCGTTTTTATTATTAAAACTAGTCCTCAAACACGTCCTCATTTTTATTATTAAGCTAGTCCTCAATCGCGTCCTCATTTTTTTTATCAAGCTAGTCCTCAAATACGTCCTCATTTTTATTATCAAGCTAGTCCTCAATTACGTCCTCATTTTTATTATTAAAGCTAGTCCTCAAACGCGTCCTTATATTTATTATCAAGCTAGTCCTCAAATACGTCCTCATTTTTATTATCATGCTAGTCCTTAATTACGTATTCGTTTTTATTATTAAAACTAGTTCTTAAACGCGTTCTGCATTTTTATTATCAAGCTAGTCCTTAAACGCGTCCTCATTTTTATTATCAGGCTAGTCCTCAATTACGACCTCGTTTTTATTATTAAAACTAGTCCTCAATCACGTCCTCATTTTTATTATCAAGCTAGTCCTCAATTACGTCCTCGTTTTTATTATTAAAACAAGTCCTCAAACACGTCCTCATTTTTATTATTAAAAATAGTCCTCAAACGCGTCCTCATTTTTATTATGAAGCTAGTCCTTAATTACGTATTCGTTTTTATTATTAAAACTAGTTCTTAAACGCGTTCTGCATTTTTATTATCAAGCTAGTCCTCAAACGCGTCCTCATTTTTATGATCAAGCTAGTCCTCAAATACGTCCTCATTTTTATTATCAAGCTAGTTTTCAAATACGTCCTCATTTTTATTATTAAAAATAGTCCTCAAACGCGTCCCCATTTTTATTATGAAGCTAGTCCTTAATTACGTCCTCATTTTTATTATTGAAGCTAGTCCTTAAACGCGTCCTCATTTTTATTATCAAGCTAGTCCTCAAATACGTCCTCATTTTTATTATCAAGCTAGTCCTTAAATACGTCCTCATTTTTATTATCGTGCTAGTCCTCAATTACGTCCTCATTTTTATTACTAAAGCTGGTCCTCAAACGCGTCCTTATATTTATTATCAAGCTAGTCCTCAAATACGTCCTCATTTTTATTATCATGCTAGTCTTCAAATACGTCCTCATTTTTATTATTAAAAATAGTCCTCAAACGCGTCCTCATTTTTATTATGAAGCTAGTCCTTAATTACGTCCTCATTTTTATTATTGAAGCTAGTCCTCAAATGCGTCCTCATATTTATTATCAAGCTAGTCCTCAAACACGTCCTCATTTTTATTATTAAGCTAGTCCTCAAACGCGTCCTCATTTTTATTATCAAGCTAGTCCTCAATTACGTCCTCGTTTTTATTATTAAAACTAGTCCTCAAACACGTACTCATTTTTATTATCAAGCTAGTCTTCAAATACGTCCTCATTTTTATTATTAAAAATAGTCCTCAAACGCGTCCTCATTTTTATTATGAAGCTAGTCCTTAATTACGTCCTCGTTTTTATTATTGAAGCTAGTCCTCAAATGCGTCCTCATTTTTATTAGCAGGCTAGTCCTCAATTACGTCCTCGTTTTTATTATTAAAACTAGGCCTCAAACACGTCCTCATTTTTATTATCAAGCTAGTCCTCAATTACGTCCTCGTTTTTATTATTAAAACTAGTCCTCAAACACGTCCTCATTTTTATTATCAAGCTAGTCCTCAAATACGTCCTCATTTTTTTTTATCAAGCTAGTCCTTAATTACGTTTTCCTTTTTTATTATTAAAACTAGTTCCTAAACGCGTTCTGCATTTTTATTATCAAGCTAGTCCTCAAACGCGTCCTCATTTTTATGATCAAGCTAGTCCTCAAATACGTCCTCATTTTTATTATCAAGCTAGTCCTCAAATACGTCCTCATTTTTATTATCGTGCTAGTCCTCAATTACGTCCTCATTTTTATTATTAAAGCTAGTCCTCAAACGCGTCATTATATTTATTATCAAGCTAGTTCTTAAATACGTCCTCATTTTTATTATCAAGCTAGTCCTCAAACGCGTCCTCATTTTTATTATTAAAGCTAGTCCTCAAACGCGTCCTCATTTTTATTATCAAGCTAGTCCTCAATTACATCCTCGTTTTTATTATTAAAACTAGTCCTCAAACACGTCCTCATTTTTATTATTAAGCTAGTCCTCAAACGCGTCCTCATTTTTTTATCAAGCTAGTCCTCAAATACGTCCTCATTTTTATTATCAAGCTAGTCCTTAAACGCGTCCTCATTTTTATTATTGAAGCTAGTCCTCAAACGCGTCCTCATTTTTATTATCAAGCTAGTCCTCAAATACGTCCTCATTTTTATTATCGTGCTAGTCCTCAATTACGTCCTCATTTATATTATTAAAGCTAGTCCTCAAACGCGTCCTTATATTTATTATCAAGCTAGTCCTTAAATACGTTCTTATTTTTATTATCAAGCTAGTCCTCAAACGCGTCCTCATTTTTATGATCAAGCTAGTCCTTAAATACGTCCTCATTTTTATTATCAAGCTAGTCCTCAAACGCGTCCTCATTTTTATTATCAAGCTAGTCCTCAATTACGTCCTCATTTTTATTATTAAAGCTAGTCCTCAAACGCGTCCTTATATTTATTATCAAGCTAGTCCTCAAATACGTCCTCATTTTTATTATCATGCTAGTCTTCAAATACGTCCTCATTTTTATTATTAAAAATAGTCCTCAAACGCGTCCTCATTTTTATTATGAAGCTAGTCCTTAATTACGTCCTCATTTTTATTATTGAAGCTAGTCCTCAAATGCGTCCTCATTTTTATTATCAGGCTAGTCCTCAATTACGTCCTCGTTTTTATTATTAAAACAAGTCCTCAATCACGTCCTCATTTTTATTATCAAGCTAGTCCTCAATTACGTCCTCGTTTTTATTATTAAAACTAGTCCTCAAACACGTCCTCATTTTTATTATTAAGCTAGTCCTTAAACGCGTCCTCATTTTTATTATCAAGCTAGTCCTCAAACGCGTCCTCATTTTTATTATCAAGCTAGTCCTCAAATACGTCCTCATTTTTATTATCAAGCTAGTCCTCAATTACGTCCTCATTTTTATTATTAAAAATAGTCCTGAAACGCGTCCTCATTTTTATTATGAAGCTAGTCCTTAATTACGTCCTCATTTTTATTATTGAAACTAGTCCTTAAACGCGTCCTCATTTTTATTATCAAGCTAGTCCTCAAATACGTCCTCATTTTTATTATCAAGCTAGTCCTTAAATACGTCCTCATTTTTATTATCGTGCTATTCCTCAATTACGTCCTCATTTTTATTATTAAAGCTAGTCCTCAAACGCGTCCTTATATTTATTATCAAGCTAGTTCTTAAATACGTCCTCATTTTTATTATCAAGCTAGTCCTCAAACGCGTCCTCATTTTTATTATTAAAGCTAGTCCTCAAACGCGTCCTCATTTTTATTACGAAGCTAGTCCTTAATTACGTCCTCATTTTTATTATTGAAGCTAGTCCTCAAATGCGTCCTCATTTTTATTATCAGGCTAGTCCTCAATTACGTCCTCGTTTTTATTATTAAAACTAGGCCTCAAACGCGTCCTCATTTTTATTATCAAGCTAGTCCTCAAATACGTCCTCATTTTTATTATTAAAAATAGTCCTCAAACGCGTCCTCATTTTTATTATGAAGCTAGTCCTTAATTACGTCCTCATTTTTATTATTGAAGCTAGTCCTTAAACGCGTCCTCATTTTTATTATCAAGCTAGTCCTCAAATACGTCCTCATTTTTATTATCAAGCTAGTCCTCAAATACGTCCTCATTTTTATTATCGTGCTAGTCCTCAATTACGTCCTCATTTTTATTATTAAAGCTAGTCCTCAAACGCGTCCTTATATTTATTATCAAGCTAGTTCTTAAATACGTCCTCATTTTTATTATCAAGCTAGTCCTCAAACGCGTCCTCATTTTTATTATTAAAGCTAGTCCTCAAACGCGTCCTCATTTTTATTACGAAGCTAGTCCTTAATTACGTCCTCATTTTTATTATTGAAGCTAGTCCTCAAATGCGTCCTCATTTTTATTATCAGGCTAGTCCTCAATTACGTCCTCGTTTTTATTATTAAAACTAGGCCTCAAACGCGTCCTCATTTTTATTATCAAGCTAGTCCTCAAATACGTCCTCATTTTTATTATCAAGCTAGTCCTTAAATACGTCCTCATTTTTATTATCAAGCTAGTCCTCAAATACGTCCTCATTTTTATTATCAAGCTAGTCCTCAAATACGTCCTCATTTTTATTATCGTGCTAGTCCTCAATTACGTCCTCATTTTTATTATTAAAGCTAGTCCTCAAACGCGTCCTTATATTTATTATCAAGCTAGTTTTTAAATACGTCCTCATTTTTATTATCAAGCTAGTCCTCAAACGCGTCCTCATTTTTATTATTAAAGCTAGTCCTCAAACGCGTCCTCATTTTTTTATCAAGCTAGTCCTCAATTACGTCCTCGTTTTTATTATTAAAAATAGTCCTCAAACGCATCCTCATTTTTATTATGAAGCTAGTCCTTAATTACGTCCTCATTTTTATTATTGAAGCTAGTCCTTAAACGCGTCCTCATTTTTATTATCAAGCTAGTCCTCAAATACGTCCTCATTTTTATTATCAAGCTAGTCCTCAAATACGTCCTCATTTTTATTATCGTGCTAGTCCTCAATTACGTCCTCATTTTTATTATTAAAGCTAGTCCTCAAACGCGTCCTTATATTTATTATCAAGCTAGTCCTCAAATACGTCCTCATTTTTATTATCATGCTAGTCTTCAAATACGTCCTCATTTTTATTATTAAAAATAGTCCTCAAACGCGTCCTCATTTTTATTATGAAGCTAGTCCTTAATTACGTCCTCATTTTTATTATTGAAGCTAGTCCTCAAATGCGTCCTCATATTTATTATCAAGCTAGTCCTCAAACACGTCCTCATTTTTATTATTAAGCTAGTCCTCAAACGCGTCCTCATTTTTATTATCAAGCTAGTCCTCAAATACGTCCTCATTTTTATTATCAAGCTAGTCCTTAAATACGTCCTCATTTTTATTATCAAGCTAGTCCTCAAACGCGTCCTCATTTTTATTATTAAAGCTAGTCCTCAAACGCGTCCCCATTTTTATTATCAAGCTAGTCCTCAATTACGTCCTCGTTTTTATTATTAAAACTAGTCCTCAAACACGTCCTCATTTTTATTATTAAGCTAGTCCTCAATCGCGTCCTCATTTTTTTATCAAGCTAGTCCTCAAATACGTCCTCATTTTTATTATCAAGCTAGTCCTCAATTACGTCCTCATTTTTATTATTAAAGCTAGTCCTCAAACGCGTCCTTATATTTATTATCAAGCTAGTCCTCAAATACGTCCTCATTTTTATTATCATGCTAGGCCTTAATTACGTATTCGTTTTTATTATTAAAACTAGTTCTTAAACGCGTTCTGCATTTTTATTATCAAGCTAGTCCTCAAACGCGTCCTCATTTTTATTATCAGGCTAGTCCTCAAATACGTCCTCGTTTTTATTATTAAAACTAGTCCTCAATCACGTCCTCATTTTTATTATCAAGCTAGTCCTCAATTACGTCCTCGTTTTTATTATTAAAACAAGTCCTCAAACACGTCCTCATTTTTATTATTAAAAATAGTCCTCAAACGCGTCCTCATTTTTATTATGAAGCTAGTCCTTAATTACGTATTCGTTTTTATTATTAAAACTAGTTCTTAAACGCGTTCTGCATTTTTATTATCAAGCTAGTCCTCAAACGCGTCCTCATTTTTATGATCAAGCTAGTCCTCAAATACGTCCTCATTTTTATTATCAAGCTAGTCCTTAAATACGTCCTCATTTTTATTATCGTGCTATTCCTCAATTACGTCCTCATTTTTATTATTAAAGCTAGTCCTCAAACGCGTCCTTATATTTATTATCAAGCTAGTTCTTGAATACGTCCTCATTTTTATTATCAAGCTAGTCCTCAAATACGTCCTCATTTTTATTATTAAAGCTGGTCCTCAAACGCGTCCTTATATTTATTATCAAGCTAGTCCTCAAATACGTCCTCATTTTTATTATCATGCTAGTCTTCAAATACGTCCTCATTTTTATTATTAAAAATAGTCCTCAAACGCGTCCTCATTTTTATTATGAAGCTAGTCCTTAATTACGTCCTCATTTTTATTGTTGAAGGTAGTCCTCAAATGCGTCCTCATATTTATTATCAAGCTAGTCCTCAAACACGTCCTCATTTTTATTATTAAGCTAGTCCTCAAACGCGTCCTCATTTTTATTATCAAGCTAGTCCTCAATTACGTCCTCGTTTTTATTATTAAAACTAGTCCTCAAACACGTACTCATTTTTATTATCAAGCTAGTCTTCAAATACGTCCTCATTTTTATTATTAAAAATAGTCCTCAAACGCGACCTCATTTTTATTATGAAGCTAGTCCTTAAGGGGGGCGCCTACTTTATCGGGTCAAAAAAATCGATTTTTTAAAAGTTGTCTTAACTGAAAGTACAACTATAAGAGAATATGCTCTTAAAATATTACGTCAAAATACAAAGTATTTTTCGAGTTACAGCTTGTAGAACGCAATAAAGCGCGTGGACTGGCGCTTGGCCTGGCGCGCGATTCCACTCGCGGTCTCTAATACTTTTCATAATTTGTTGCGCTTATCTACTATTACACCTACCATTAAAATTACCATTTATCAGTAAAATGTCTTCTTATCCAAGAGCTACACATAAAAAAATAGTCGTTTATCGAGGCCGCGAAACAGCATTTATATATGTTTTTCAATCTTTAAACGCGTTTTTCTCAAAACACTGTTTTTGTAGTTTGCGTACACGATAGACAAAAATCTAATCAACCGATTAAAGTCTATTTGGGCTTGTTTTGAAGATAAAGAGTGTCTCTTCTGTATAAATTAAATTTGTTTTTGATAGAGTTAAATTTAATGCTTTCTTTTAAAGAAAAAATGAGATTTTTTTTGGCAAAAATTAAATTTTTTTTTAAAAGTCATGTGAAAATTTCAGTTTTTACTTTCTATTGAAATCTTTTGATTCATACAGAAGGCAATAATGTATATTTAAAGAAAAAATTTTGTTTTTTTGTTTTAGATAAGAATTGTGGGCCCTAGGTTGTACGCAATGGGAAAATTTCAGCAGCGATGCGTTATATATATGGCGTTTATTTTATTATTAAATTCTATTTTCATTTAATGAAAAAATTATATTTCAAAGGTTTAAATATATAAGAAAACAAACACTAAATCTCGCATCGATTTATTTAAATGTGTTTGAGAAAAAAATTCCTGAAATGTACGCAGTTTTTTACCTTCTAAAGTAGGCGCCCCCCTTAATTACGTCCTCGTTTTTATTATTGAAGCTAGTCCTCAAATGCGTCCTCATTTTTATTAGCAGGCTAGTCCTCAATTACGTCCTCGTTTTTATTATTAAAACTAGGCCTCAAACACGTCCTCATTTTTATTATCAAGCTAGTCCTCAATTACGTCCTCGTTTTTATTATTAAAACTAGTCCTCAAACACGTCCTCATTTTTATTATTAAAGCTAGTCCTCAAACGCGTCCTCATTTTTATTACGAAGCTAGTCCTTAATTACGTCCTCATTTTTATTATTGAAGCTAGTCCTCAAATGCGTCCTCATTTTTATTTTCAGGCTAGTCCTTAATTACGTCCTCGTTTTTATTATTAAAACTAGTCCTCAAACACGTACTCATTTTTATTATCAAGCTAGTCTTCAAATACGTCCTCATTTTTATTATTAAAAATAGTCCTCAAACGCGTCCTCATTTTTATTATGAAGCTAGTCCTCAATTACGTCCTCGTTTTTATTATTGAAGCTAGTCCTCAAATGCGTCCTCATTTTTATTAGCAGGCTAGTCCTCAATTACGTCCTCGTTTTTATTATTAAAACTAGGCCTCAAACACGTCCTCATTTTTATTATCAAGCTAGTCCTCAATTACGTCCTCGTTTTTATTATTAAAACTAGTCCTCAAACACGTCCTCATTTTTATTATCAAGCTAGTCCTCAAATACGTCCTCATTTTTATTATCGTGCTAGTCCTCAATTACGTCCTCATTTTTATTATTAAAGCTAGTCCTCAAACGCGTCCTTATATTTATTATCAAGCTAGTTCTTAAATACGTCCTCATTTTTATTATCAAGCTAGTCCTCAAACGCGTCCTCATTTTTATTATTAAAGCTAGTCCTCAAACGCGTCCTCATTTTTTTATCAAGCTAGTCCTCAATTACGTCCTCGTTTTTATTATTAAAAATAGTCCTCAAACGCATCCTCATTTTTATTATAAAGCTAGTCCTTAATTACGTCCTCATTTTTATTATTGAAGCTAGTCCTTAAACGCGTCCTCATTTTTATTATCAAGCTAGTCCTCAAATACGTCCTCATTTTTATTATCAAGCTAGTCCTCAAATACGTCCTCATTTTTATTATCGTGCTAGTCCTCAATTACGTCCTCATTTTTATTATTAAAGCTAGTCCTCAAACGCGTCCTTATATTTATTATCAAGCTAGTCCTCAAATACGTCCTCATTTTTATTATCATGCTAGTCTTCAAATACGTCCTCATTTTTATTATTAAAAATAGTCCTCAAACGCGTCCTCATTTTTATTATGAAGCTAGTCCTTAATTACGTCCTCATTTTTATTATTGAAGCTAGTCCTCAAATGCGTCCTCATATTTATTATCAAGCTAGTCCTCAAACACGTCCTCATTTTTATTATTAAGCTAGTCCTCAAACGCGTCCTCATTTTTATTATCAAGCTAGTCCTCAATTACGTCCTCGTTTTTATTATTAAAACTAGTCCTCAAACACGTCCTCATTTTTATTATCAAGCTAGTCCTCAAATACGTCCTCATTTTTTTTATCAAGCTAGTCCTTAATTACGTTTTCCTTTTTTATTATTAAAACTAGTTCCTAAACGCGTTCTGCATTTTTATTATCAAGCTAGTCCTCAAACGCGTCCTCATTTTTATGATCAAGCTAGTCCTCAAATACGTCCTCATTTTTATTATCAAGCTAGTCCTCAAATACGTCCTCATTTTTATTATCGTGCTAGTCCCCAATTACGTCCTCATTTTTATTATTAAAGCTAGTCCTCAAACGCGTCCTTATATTTATTATCAAGCTAGTTCTTAAATACGTCCTCATTTTTATTATCAAGCTAGTCCTCAAACGCGTCCTCATTTTTATTATTAAAGCTAGTCCTCAAACGCGTCCTCATTTTTATTATCAAGCTAGTCCTCAATTACGTCCTCGTTTTTATTATTAAAACTAGTCCTCAAACACGTCCTCATTTTTATTATTAAGCTAGTCCTCAAACGCGTCCTCATTTTTTTATCAAGCTAGTCCTCAAATACGTCCTCATTTTTATTATCAAGCTAGTCCTTAAACGCGTCCTCATTTTTATTATTGAAGCTAGTCCTCAAACGCGTCCTCATTTTTATTATCAAGCTAGTCCTCAAATACGTCCTCATTTTTATTATCGTGCTAGTCCTCAATTACGTCCTCATTTATATTATTAAAGCTAGTCCTCAAACGCGTCCTTATATTTATTATCAAGCTAGTCCTTAAATACGTTCTTATTTTTATTATCAAGCTAGTCTTCAAACGCGTCCTCATTTTTATGATCAAGCTAGTCCTTAAATACGTCCTCATTTTTATTATCAAGCTAGTCCTCAAACGCGTCCTCATTTTTATTATCAAGCTAGTCCTCAATTACGTCCTCATTTTTATTATTAAAGCTAGTCCTCAAACGCGTCCTTATATTTATTATCAAGCTAGTCCTCAAATACGTCCTCATTTTTATTATCATGCTAGTCTTCAAATACGTCCTCATTTTTATTATTAAAAATAGTCCTCAAACGCGTCCTCATTTTTATTATGAAGCTAGTCCTTAATTACGTCCTCATTTTTATTATTGAAGCTAGTCCTCAAATGCGTCCTCATTTTTATTATCAGGCTAGTCCTCAATTACGTCCTCGTTTTTATTATTAAAACAAGTCCTCAATCACGTCCTCATTTTTATTATCAAGCTAGTCCTCAAATACGTCCTCATTTTTATTATCAAGCTAGTCCTCAAACGCGTCCTCATTTTTATTATCAAGCTACTCCTCAAATACGTCCTCATTTTTATTATCAAGCTAGTCCTCAATTACGTTCTCGTTTTTATTATCAAGCTAGTCCTCAAATACGTACTCGTTTTTATTATTAAAGCTATTCCTTAAACGCGTCCTCATTTTTATTATCAAGCTAGTCCTCAAATACGTCCTCATTTTTATTATCAAGCTAGTCCTTAAACGCGTCCTCATTTTTATTATCAAGCTAGTCCTCAAATACGTCCTCATTTTTATTATCAAGCTAGTCCTCAAACGCGTCCTCATTTTTATTATCAAGCTAGTCCTCAAATACATCCTCATTTTTATTATCAAGCTAGTCCTCAATTACGTCCTCGTTTTTATTATCAAGCTAGTCCTCAAATACGTACTCGTCTTTATTATTAAAGCTAGTCCTCAAACGCGTCCTCAATTTTATTATCAAGCTAGTTCTTAAGTACGTCCTCATTTTTATTATCAAGCTAGTCCTCTAATACGTCGCCTTTTTTATTATCAATCTATTCCTCAAATACGTCCTCGTTTTTAATATTAAAGCTAGTTCTTATTTTTATTATCGAGCTAGTCCTCAAATATCTTCTGATTTTATTATCGACAATGTCCTAAAGTACTTCCTCTTTTTATTATCGTTCTAGTCCTTAAATACGTTCTTATTTTTATTTTAAAACTTCTCAAAAATACGTCCTCAATTTTAGTATCGAGCCGTTCTTTAAATTTGTCCTTATTTTATTATTTAGGTAGACCTTTCTTCGTCAACAAGAATTGCACGTTTTATATTTTTTTCTATTTTTCCCTGTGTCTTTATTTCTTTCTCCTTCTTTTACTTCAAGAGCCTGTCAATTTTTAGCCATTTAATTATCAAAGACATTTTTTTATTTCTACTATTTTAGATCTTACACTGCAAAAAGAAGTATCCTAATTTAAGATGTTTTGGTAGAAATTTTTTTTGTTTCTTTAAATATCTTAATTTAAGATGTTTAAAGTATCTTCGTTACGCATTTTTAGCATATTTTTTTGAAAAAAGTTTTGAGGTTAACTTTGGACTTATATGTAAAATACTTCACGAATCTTAGTTTTTAGTGAATTACATTTATTTTTCATCTTACAATTCACAACTAACTTATCGCTAAACATCTTATTGCACCAGAAATATCTTAATTTAAGATATTTTAATTAACTAGCTGAAGAAACTTACATTTCTGAGATGGGAAAAATATTTTTATCACTGTTAAAATATATAAAGCATCTTAGATTTCTATAAGATACTTTAGAAAACATTTTATTTTAAGGTGTAAGATACCATTTTTCCATCTTTCATTTTATTTTTAGATATTTAAAAAGACACCTATTTCTGCAATGCACTTCAAACATTCAATTATTATCTTTAAAAATAACAAAATTCTTTACAAAATTTGAATTATGTTCCTAAAAGAACAAAATTCCCCTTTTCTTTCTCTAGAGTGGTTAAAATAAATGACATAGTTAGACTGTTTAGGATGAATTTTTCACAAGCTTTACTGAAGATTTTATGGATATATTATCAATTCTATGGATTTAAAAATTTTTTTAAAGAAACAAATTATCTAAAATTATCAAGAATAATTTTTGTAATTTTAATAATCTAAAATAAATTTAGATATCAAATTACTGGAAAAAAATTGGTACCCCTGAACAAAGCAAATATAAATAAAAGCACAAAAGGAACTCCGCTAAACGATTTAGAGGAAAGATTGTTGCCATTAATATAAAGCGAAAAAAAGGATAGCGCAAATAATTCAACAAGTGTGAGTAAATACTTAAAATTTTTAATTTACTTCATAATACAACTCATCTAAATTAACACCATACTTTTTAGAAATTTAATCATTCCGAATGGTAATAATTTAAAAATTATATAAGTTAAACATTAAATAGTTCATTACAATTAAAATTCCACTTTCTTACTAATTTAAAAATTAAATTTTTTAAATTTTAGCACATATTTTCAAAATATTATCTACCTTAACACTTTTTTAAATAAAAATTCCCTAATTAATGGAATTTGTAGTTTAATTGTTCTTTTTCTTACAGATTGTCATAAAAAGAGAGCGGAAATCACCGTTAATTAAAAGGGCTACTTTGCTCCATGTCATCAGGAGATGAATCTGATTCATTTGAATCACCACCATCAAAACAAGTAAAGGTTAGGCATAGTTTAATTAAATATAAATTTTTAATTTTTTAAATAGATTTTTCCAAACTAACTACAAAACAAAATATTCCTATAAGCTTTATTTTTAAATAAAGTCGAGTTTAAAAATAAAAAATTATTTTTTTAGCAAATTATTAATTAAGATAAAAATAAAAAATTTTGATTCCCAAAAAATGTTGGAAATTTTGTTTTATAGTTAAGGGCAATTAAAAAAAATTGCAGAAAAAAAGGATTTTTTATTTAACAATTTTTTAGTAATTGAAATTTTATATGATTATGTTTTAAATTGTTGTATTGAAAATATATGTCAAGTTTAATTATTATATTAAATTGAAAATTATTAATCCTAGACTATCATCAGTGGCCAGCAACCTGCTCGAAAACTACTACCGAAGAGTGGTGGAAGTGTTCTCCTCGACAAGCTGAAAAAGTTATCAACGCAGTCGTCAACGTCACCAGAAACGTCAAGACCATCTTCCTTTTCAGTATATATAAATATACTTTTTAAAAACTTTATTTTTATTATTGACAATTGGTTATGAGCACTTTAGGAAGTGTTTTTTTAAGCCTTAAGGAGTTAAAAAACAATAAAAGAAAAATTGTTTTTTCTTAAATTCTAAAGTGCAGTAGTACCTCGAAAAACAGGTTCAAATTCTGATACTAACTCCCTCTTAATCATTATTTCTTAAATCATATTTCCTAAGACAAAAGTCGACTCTTCCTTTAATTTCATTAAAATTCTTTTCAGTAATTTAAGTTTAGATAAAATAAATTAAAAAAATAAAATTAAAATATAACTGTATTTTTATATTTATTTCAGTACCAAAATCGAGATATGACTGCAGAATTGAGGGCAATGCATGAGGAAAATTTGGCAGTTTTAAAAGAAATTTCTTCAACCCTGTCAAATATTTTATTAGTTTCACTGGAAACCCTTGAAGTTTTAAAGCAAGCCAGTGTGGAGGGCAAAAAAATTTAATTACTTTTACATTAATTATAACTTTAAAATTTTCAAAATGATTTAAATTTATTTAAAAATAAAATGAACGTTTATTTAAAAATAAAATTTTATTTTCCTTTAATAATTAAATTCCAACTTTGTCTTTTTTTAGTTTTCTTCCTTCTGTTAATGTCGAGTCAATTCAATTTCGTTCTCTTCTTTCTTCTAGAACTTTCCATTCCTTATAGTCAGAAATTTTTTAAATTAATCTTTTCTTTATATCTTTAAAAGTGACTTTTTCATTAAAAATATATTTTTTTAAAATCTTTATAATACAGTTATAAAGTTTATAAACACTAAAAATTTTTATTTTGAAAGCTTGCTATTTTATTATATTAATATTTTATTATTGCACGTCACAATTCTTGTGTCATAAATATAAAAAAATTAAAATTCTATAAGAAAATTAAGGAAAACAAAATAAAATAGAAAAAAGTTAAAATTCTATAAGAAAATTAAGGAAAACAAAATGAAATCTGTCGTAATAAAATTGCAGAGCAGCAACAGTGACTTAATACCTTCTGGTAAAGAAGAAAAAAATTGGAGAATAAATTCTGATGCAAAAATTTCAAAATCGTTCAGCAACAGCGACAATCTCATCGTTAACGTCAGAGTCAGCGTCATCCTCTATATATATATTGTTTTACTCTTTGGACAAGAAAAAAGTTTTTCATTTTTACACCTGTTTTAGGCAAATAAAGTATCACTTTTTACACATAAAACCCACGAGGCTTTAAGCCATTCAATCAGCGAGAGTTAAATGTTGTTCTTAACTGTTAAAAATCTTATTTGTATTTTTTTATGTATTCATCTTTATTTTATTATTTTTTATTCATTAAATTTTCCAAAATATATTCAATTTATTTCAAAAATAAAATTTAAAAACTATATAATCTTATTATTAACTTCTTCTTTCTCTCCTTCTTCAATAATTGTCTTCTTTTACACATTTCGATTTTTTCTGACAAGATTCGTTTTCCTTCTGTTACGTCTACAATTTTTTTCATTTTATTTTATTAATTTATAAGTCAATTCTCGGTTTTACGATTTTATTGATATTCGAAGCGAAGAAAGTCTCCATGTTTTCTGAAAAAGTAATATAAATGCACTACATTTTTTAAATTGACTACATCTTATTAAAAATTAATTATTTAAATGTAATATTATTTTTTAATTATTTAATTATTTTCTCTTGTGTAAACTGTTATATTTCAATGCATTTTTGGGCCCCCCAAAACAGTGTCGCCTCTACCATTGTGGAATATTTATAGGTCCACGAGTTTCATAGAAGACAGACGGGTCTGGACAGGACGAAAATGACTTAGACGAGTTTTGCTGAAATCGCTTAATTTATATTAAGCGATTTCAGCGAGACTGAACTACAAAACGAAGATTTTGTAAAATAAAAAGAAAAATATATAATTGCAAACGTATTGAAAATACTACTCATCGTGAGAAGAAATTAATTTATTTAAATTCAATTCCGAGTGATAAAGAGCTTAAAAAGAAAAATTTTGTTTATGCATTTTTTTTTAAGTTGATAATTTTACTGACTTTTTAAGGTTCTAATACAGAAACCAAGAATGATAAATAACCTAAAAAATATGGGAAAATTTTTAAAGATTCTAGAAAAAAAGTAGAATTTTAAAATACAATTTTTTTTTGTTGGTAATGTAGAAATTCGCAAATATCTACAAAAATAGTCGTGGAAAATGTCAAAAGACATTAAAAATTTCTAAATACTTTAAACAAAACATTTTATAATAAAAGGTTTTTTTTGTGTTTTAAATTTTGTGAGGAAAATTATTTCATTGATTATCATATAATATTTTTAGATAATTAATTTAAAAAATTAAAGAAAATATTGAAAAAATATTTATCACAAACCGTTAGAAGCAATTATTTTTGCTTTATACGTTTTCCCGTACCAAACCACAGTCGCCAAATTTTGATTCTTTTTTACAATTTGCTCCTTTCCAACAACACTTATAGATTTTTTAGAAACCCACTGGACAAGACAAAACATATTGATTTTTATTTTTGTCTGTTTGAACTGCCTCTATAAATATAATCAGAATATTATGCAAGATGCAATTATTCTTTTATTTTGATAAACTTCATAGTTTATTGTTTACATTATTGATAAATGTAATTTTTATTATTATTATATAACAAACCCGTAATGTACTGCTCCGCGTGGCAGGGTGCACGGGAATAATTGTAATAATTATAATAAAATAATGTAACGTAAACACAAGTTTAAAATGTCACTTAAGTTTTGCACGGCAGAAGAAAAGACAGCCACTCCTTCTGTTTACTTTTTTTATAGAGAAGTTTGCCGCATAACAAAAATGGTGTTCAAATGCTTTACATTTATCGTGACTTTTCAATCCATTTAATTTGAATTTATTTTAAAACTATTTAGAATTTCATAAAAAAAAGAAAAAGTGCTGTCTTAGAATTTTTTTCTGAATCTAATTCTACAATTTTGAATACGATTTTCAGATCACCTTGTATAAGGGTTTTTGGGGTCGCTGAATTCGAAAATTGACCTTTATTTTTAAAAATTCAAAATGGCAGGCACAATTTCTAAAATTTATTTCGATTTTCATCAATTTCAATATCTAGGGATATTTTGGGTCGCTGAATTCAAATTTCATATTCATTTTTAGAAATTCAAAATAGAGGATCCAAAATGGCGGACGTAATTTTAAAAATTCATTTTGATTTTTCTCAATTTCATTATCGAGGGATATTTTGGGTCGCTGAACTCTCAAATATGACTTTCAAAAGAAAAAATACAAAATGTTGAATTGATAATGAGGGACGTAATTTTTTTAATTTATTCAGATTTTTATCAAATTTTTTACTTTATTTTATTTCCTTTGCTAATTCAAATATGACGTCAAAAGCTAATGCTCTTGACGTCATATTTGAATTCAGCGACCTCAAAAACCCTTGCATACTAATTTTTATAAATATCTCTTTAAAATTGAAAAATTTTGTCCGCCATTTTGAATTTTTCTTTTGACGTCATATTCGAATTCAGCGACCCCAAAAACCCTTGTATAGGTACTAAGTTTCATAAAAATTCATCGACCAGATTTAGCTGGACATTTTGGGCCACTTATATATTTTGTCAAACAGGGAAAGGGTTAACAAATGCACTTTGATTTTTTTGCTTTGGATGATTCTGTTGCAAGTTAGAGAGTACATCGCTAATCAATTTTTTTTTGGAGTCGTCTGAGAAAAATCTCATTATCTCGCTCAATTCTTCATATTTTTTAATTAAAATTTGATATAATTTGAATCTTTTCGTAAAATTAAATTGAGGCCTTGGATCCAATAACTCGCCCGACGCTCGGAGGAACGCGCAACTGCCAGTCAGTGAGCAGTGAGCGCCTCTGGGCCACTCACTGCTACCCGACTGGTATTAGCGCGTGCCTTCGAGCGTCGGGCGAGTTATTGGATCCAAGGCCTCAATTATAGTTTTATTAATTTAATTCACTTAAATAAATTAAAGCAAGAAATAATTTGAATTTAAAAAATGGTATTTCTAGCTTGACTATCTATTATTATTCCTCGAAGACGATTATTAGGAAAAAGTAAAATTGATAGTAGGTAAGTATTGTTTTACCGTTATTATACTGTCTAATTTGTCTTATTTCTGCGTATAGAAGTCGTAAGCATTATTTTGCGATTAATTCTATATAGAATGAAACTCGGGGTTTTTGCCCTCAGAGTAGAAGAGAAGGAGAATGTTCATAATAATCTATACTCCGAAGGGAGCTGGTGCCTGCAGGACCTTATCTAAAACTCGGCGATGTAGCCGCGCATAAGTGCACATGTGGATAATATATATATTCATCCAGTACGCGGAATGCGATAATGGTATCGTCCACTCTACGATAAATTTTCACACCCGCAGGGGGCTCCAAATTGTCATATCCATTTCCGAACATATCCTTTGTTCGTCTTGTCTCTTCTGATGATAACTAATATTCGTGAATTACTTTTTCACAGTAAAAAAATATTCATTTCTTTATAAACTTTTTTCATCATCTTATTTTTTAGTTTTTATAAATAATAATTTTTTAAATTTTTTCCTCTCTTTATTTAAAAAATATTAATACTTAATTGAAATAATAATTTGGACAGGTAAATAAAAGCTCCGTTGCTTACACATTTTAAGTGAACAGCTCTGTTATACATAAGTATTATATTGTATTATATAATATTACCCAATGGTAAATTACCAATGGTCACCATTGGCTAAATAATTGGCCAATATTGGATGCCAAAAGTTTTTTCTTGGTCAAACATTGGACGACTTTTTCCCATTTTAATTAGTAGAATATTACTAATTTTTAGTAATAAAACCACCTGAAAAATTTAATTTAAATATTTATTTTGAGCGTTGATGTTTTTATTGTTTTTACAAGGATTTTCAAGAATTAATTAAGGGGGAGTGACACCTTTGACCCGAAAAAAAATTGATTTTATTTTTTTTACTTAAGGGTAAGTCCAAGTTGTAAAATGTAAACAAACCAAACACAAAAATCGTACTTTTGTAACAGCCATTTCTCCTACAAAAATTAACATTTTTACACTTTTCTCTACAAAAATGGAAAATTAGAGTGTCGAAGTGTCCAATGAAATCATTTTTTACTATGAGCAATAAAAAGCAATAAATTCACATTTTCTTTATGAAAATTTGGTAACTACGCCTTGCATAGCTGAAAAAATGAGAAATCAACTAAGTTTCATTCAAAAGAAAATGTGCACTTCCACATGGTGCTGTTAATGCATTCTTAGTACGCTCTGCGCATGCGCAGAGAGCAATAAAGTCTCAGGTCGCCAAAAATTAAAGTGTTTGACTATATGAACCGCACGGACGATGAAGAAGTTTTTACCCTTTCTCTTGTAATTTCATCGCATCGTCAGTGCGGTTGATATACTCAAACAGTTTATTTTTCGCGACGCGTCAAAAATGCTGTTTTACAGGACATTTTAATAAGTTATTTTACTAATTGCTTTTTATTGCTCATAGTCAAAAATGATTTCATTGGACACTTTGACACTCTAATTTTCCATTTTTGCAGAGAAAGTGTAAAAATGTTAATTTTTGTAGGAGAAATGGCTGTTACAAAAGTGCGATTTTTGTGTTTGGTTTGTTTACCTTTTGATTTGTTTACATTTCACAACTTGGACATACCCTTTTATGATGTGTAGAATAAAATTTATATCATAAGAAGTAATTTCTAAGTTATTAGTAGAAAAAAATCAAAATCTGCAGAAGATGTCCAAGAGCGCTTCGAGTGTTTTTTAGCGCTATCGGATTTTTTTTTATCGTAGCTCAAGAATACTGAAAACAGCTTCAAATTGCTCAAAAGGATATAAATGAATAAAATATTAATGTAGAAAGTCACTTATATGATGCAGGCATCGTAGATTAACAGTGGTTTCATTTTTTTACATTATTAAAGTTTAAATGCGTTTTTCTCGAAATGACATTTTTAAAACGGTGGACAGTCTGGCTCGAACAGTTTTGATCGGATTGACTTCGAACAAAGTGTTTTTAGTTCGTCATTTACTAATGCTTTAGAGTATGGGAGACTAGGTGCAGTTGTTACAATTTTGATAAAATCAATTACAGTGATTAGAGTTTAACTCCAATTTGTTTGGTAATACAGTTAAATCAAAGTTATATTATCTAGTTTTAGAAGGTCATAATTGATTTAGCTCTATATCTACACTGCAAAAAGAAGTATCTTATTTAAGATGTTTTGGTAGTCATTTCTAAGATGTTATTGTAGTCACTTTTTAGTCATTTAAAATATCTTAATTTAAGATACTAAAAGCATCTTCGTACATATTTTCAGCATATTTTTCGGGAAAAAAGTTTTGAGGTTAACTATGGGCTTATATGTAAGACATTTTATGCATCTTAGTTTTTAGTAACTTAAATTTTTTTCGCATCTTACAATTCATGAGTATCTTATCGCTAAACATCTTGTTGAGACAGAAACATCTTAATTTAAGATACTTTAAAAAACTTACAGAAGTATCTTACTTTTTTAAGATAGAAGAAATATCTAAGACGTATAAAACATCTTAAAAATCAGTAAGATACTTTAGAAAACATCTTATTTTAAGATGTAAGATACCATTTTTCCATCTTACATCTTAATTTAAGATATCAAATAAGACACTTATTTTTGCAGTGTATTACCCAGTAAAAAAAACTAATTCAAATGAATTGAAACGAATTAACATTTTTGGTAGGCTCCAATTCGTATTTGTCACAAAGCGGGATTCACTCAAGCTCTTTGTATATTCAATTGAATTTAATTCAATATGTACCAATTTGTCCAAACGAATTCGCATTCGAAAGAAATGGCCAAGGAATGCATTGAATTCGTGCTAACGAATTGAAAAAAATTAAAGGCTCAAAACTTGTCCAGTGAATTGGTACGGATAGAAGGTTCGGAAGTTCAATACAGTTTCACGAATTCAGGAAAATTGCATCATGGCTCCAATTCGTATTTGTCACAAAGCGGGATTCACGAAAGCTCTTTGTGAATTCTTTTTAATTCATTTCAATTAGTTTTCGTTTACTAGGTATTTAATTAACTAGAAGCATTTGAGTGACAGCGTGTAAATTGTAACAACTGCACAAAGTGAATGTCGGTTGTTACAATACCAAGAATCATCTATAACATTTCTAAATTGAAGACAAATAATTTTTTATAACAATTTTTATTAATTATTCATAATTTTTGGCTCGACGTAATAGTACGTAACTGATTCATAGAGATGGCAGCACTAATATTTTTTCGAAATGAAAAACTTTAAAAAGTTTTTTTTCATAAATTTTGAAGTCGAATTTAGAAAAAACATGAGATTTTTCATAAAAAATGAGTGTGATTACATTTTTGTCAAATATTTTACATTTCAAACGAATCTGCTGAATTTTTTAAAAAATATCCGTTCTCATCATCACTTCTAACAACTGCGCAACAGGTACATTTTTTACAATAAATTACTTTATTAAAAAAGTATGCACTAAATTTGAACAGCCAAAACAGTTTGTTGAAGCTTAATCCTCATAGAATTTATATTAAAAAATTTACTTTGTTAAATATAAAGGTCCATTAATTATTTAAAAAATATCAAGCAGAGAAATATTTACTTTCGGCCTCCAAAAACAAGCGCACCTAGTCTCCCCTAATATATAAATATAATTATAAAAATTAAATGAATTACAGATATGATTAATGTATCACTTTGGACAGATTTTACAGCTAATATTTATTATCCAATAAAATTTATATGTACTATGCAATCATTTTTCTCAGTGTAGTAATTAAAATCAGAAAGAATTCAATTTCACATCAAAGGCGCACTCTATTAGAATAAAATTACCATACTCTTTTTATAGAAAAGCAAACTTTTCCCCCTTTTGTTCATGATGTGAATTAAAAAGCAATATGAATGACCAAGTTCCTGGAAGAAAGGCTCTTTTCATAGTTAAAAACCATTGAAGAACTTCATGAACATTATTATAAAAAAAAGAAAAATTTTGTACCCTGAATAGTTATAGTTAATCAGGTTTTAAAAAGGACTCATTACTTGAAAATTCATGAAAATAATTAAGTTTCATAGAAAGAGAAAAGTATAATTTCATTAGAAAAGCAGTTACCCTTATTAAATATGGCAAAAAAGAGGGAATGAAAGATGTTTGAATTTTCAGAGAGAGAGAGAGAGAGAGAGAGAGAGAGGTGCACTATATACTGCATAACACGTGTGTGGTATCCTCTAAGTCTTCGAGTGCACTACCATGTTCTATCACCTGTGTTGACGTTTCTGAGCTCCGGTGTAAATCGTTTTCGAGAAATTCGTGTGTATGTGTGCTGTACTTCACCTCTTCTTCTATATTCTACAGTATCAGCTTATATAAGCTTCTTGTGGCGTTGTTCAAACCTTACGTGCGCATAAGTCACACACCTACAGTCACTCTGATAAACTTTTGCAATTTTCTTTTCAATTCCAATCACATTTCGTATCTAAAAAAACCGACATCATATGCAAAATAGACATTTATATCTCGGGTTGTGTGCGGTTACAATAATTTTCACATTTAATTTCCTTCCCGCATATCATTACTTGATTTCATTTTTGACCCTCACAAATAGGATCTCGTAATGGTAAACTACTGCCATCATCGAGTTAAGCTCCATCCTTCCTTTCTTCCCTGACACCGTTTTCTGAATAACTATTTTCCGTATAACCGAGGTTCCAGTGTCATCATAACTCGCTCTGACATGCGCTCTTCTCGGAATTTTGCAAACTTTTGATAAATAATTACTGAAAAAATTGTTTAAACTATCGGAAAAAGAAGTTTGGAATTTACTTCTCATCTTTTAAGAATAAAATATTTTGGGTTCATATTTGGAGGGGTGATAGAGGAAGGGTCACTGAGGTGCGCTCTTCTCCGTTTTTACAATAATTTTGCAAAGAAATTATTTTTCTTTATACCTCGGTCGAAAGTACGTACTTTCTTCTTCGATTTCACAGCAGAAATTCGAACATTTGTACTTTGGTTGATCTACGCACTCGCCCTCTGTTAAAGTGGGAATAAAAGAATTCTCTGTCGGTAAAATTACTACTGCCGGTAAATACGAAAATTCGCTAGTTCCATAGAAATTTAACGAATAATTTTTATTGGTATATAAAATGAGACGAAAAATTAACAAAAAAACTTTATATTCTATTAATTTATTATCCACAAGAAAATTTGAGTAATTTAAGGTTGAGAAATTTTTTTAGTTCAGCCGCGGCCACAAGCTCGAATTAGCGCCACCTTCTTGACCACTGACACATAGATCCAATTGTCAGTGTGCTCGCCGCCATATTGTCTGTCTCATTCGCCAAAAATGCAACTTTTTAACTTTGTTAAAGTATTTTTCAATACTTATTTAAAAAATTAATTGCAAATTTCGAGAATATTCTTCATCAGCATGCTTTCCTCTAAATATCCTGATAAATCCGAACGAGATATAAAAACTTATTTGACAATACAGTAGAATCTCCTACAAGTTAACTTCCCATAAGCTAATTTTCCCCTATCGTGTACCCCTTCCACCTAAAAAAATAAACATGCACATATTGGTATCAAGATGGCTGACACATTATAACCTCAAAAGACTTGAAACATTATATATTTTGAAATGGACCACCATGCGCAATAGGTTACTGCGCAAAAATTTCCCCTTAGACGGCAATTCTCTATTAAGTTAACCCCCCACCAAAATTAACTTGTGGGATATTCTACTGTACTAACCATTACCATACCAACAGTTGCTAAGGTAACTATTACTATACCGACAGTTGCTATGGTAACATTACCACGTAACCTAACGGTCCCTATGGACGGACACCCGAGTCTCGTTGTAACCTTAAAAAGAAATATGACCAGAAATGAACCAACTTTTGAGTTCCCATAACCAAATTTGATATTTAAGATATTTTTAAAAATGTTTAACATATTTTTGTGTCTATTTGCATACGTAGACAAAACAAAATGAGTTGGCAGCATAAAATTACATGCGACGATAATTCAAAATTGATTGTTGTCGGATTTTATGCATCTACTTTTTATCAAAAGTTACGTAAAACCGAACCTCTTACTTTAAAATTTAATTTTTTGAACACAATATTTAAAAGTACAAAAATAAAATAATAGTAATAAAAACATAATTGAAATATTAAAAAAATTTCTTTTAAGAAAATAATTTAGTCTATTCATTTTTCTTTTTACTTAGAAAGAAGGAATAAAACTCGTTTAGTATTTAATCTGTTCTATCATTAAATTTTTTTCCTTGAAAATTTTCTTTATGTTTTTTTCTAAATGCCAAGAAAATGAATTAAAACTTATCATTCGAATAGCGGGCGGACTCTTCTTTTAAAGTTTCTGGTAACTTACTATATATTGGACTTTGTAGTTACTGTTTTCAAATTTAATTAGAGCTCTTGGACTGAGAGAAAAGGAAACGTGCCGCGGAATTCTGAAAAGGATTTTATATTAAAGGATATGTAACAGTTAATTTGAGTCAAAGGTAATTTTGTAAATTTTAATTAGGAAAATTTTAATTCCCATTTTTTCAAATAACTTTTCTTTAATGTGGTGAAGAAAATTTTACATTTTTTTCTCCAATATATTTTATACTGTTCAAGATTTATATATACATATTTCGTTATTGGTAAGTATCCATCAATCGTAAATTTCCCCTTTGAATATTAGTTTTTGGTCTCTCTCTCCTTTTTTATTTCTTTCTCAACTTCATACTGAAATTCCTTGAATTTGTACTTAGGCATTTTGTCAAACTTCCGTTGCAAAAGTAGACCCAACACAATTAGACGTTTTGCAGATCAAAAGAGCGCTTTTGCTTTCCAAACTCTCTCTCTCTCTCTCTCTCTCTCTCTCTCTCTCTCTCTCTGCGCTTCTTTCGTTTTATCGCGAACTATCACTTCAAAAATGTGATTCCGAGTGGCGCAAATGTTCAATATAACCTTTTATCTTCCAAGTCTCATCATAATGAGGGAGAATAAACCTTTGATCGAGAATCGAGTGTGCATTCAAGAATTCAATTTCTTCATTTGGAAAAATGTTAAGATTTTTATTAGTCATGCTGACAAAAAGAAATAAATTTACTCAAGCAAAAATTCTAAATATAAAATTGTAACGAATTTGTCTCTTTGATTGTATACTTTACTTCGACAATTGAATTAATTATTAATTTTATTTACTTTAGACAATTATCTATTTTAGCTTTCCTTTTTATTAAAATTAAAATTTTCTATTAAGATTTAATTTTTTTGCTCCCCGTGATTTTAATGATGTAAATTTTTTTCCTCTTGTTAAATTCCGACGCTTTTATTGTAATGAAAGAGAAAAAGAGGGAGTTAAATAGATCTTTTCTTCCTTTGTTCCTTGGACGAGAAAACTTACTTAAACCAATTAACGTCTCGGTATCCCACCTATCGAGAAGTAATTAAACTCGGATGGCTTCTTGCCGCGCGAACCTCAAGCATCTTTCCAGGGCTCTGAGGGAAAATCGACATGATTTTTTAAACGTTCTTTACTTCCTCCTCCTGTCGATAATAATAATTGGACTGCAAGAAAGGTTGTATAAAACTTCATTTCTCCCCAAGAATCGAAAGAGGCATTTAAAAAACCAGCCAATAGAACACCAAGAATTCTTCTTTTTTTACACTTCCACCTCCTCAATTAAAAGATGAGAGAAACTAATGCGCCAGTAAACTCAATATTTTCTCTGAATTATAAAAATCAATTAATTTTTTTCACTTTTAAAAATTTATATGCTTTTCTTATTGAGTTTTTTCAATTTTATTTATACCAAGAAATTAATAGAATAGTATTTAAAAATGAAAGGAGAAAATAAAACAATTTTTTAACGATTATTTATTATTTGTGGACGTCCACATGAAAAGGGCCCATTTTGGCACTATTGGAGTTATCTAAATGGGCGTATTCCTGGCAAAATTTGGAAAATTTTGAGTGGTCTTAGAACTTTTTTGGTTAAAAATTCGCTGAGTTACGGAATTTCAAAATTTAGAATGCCAAAAACCTCATTTCGAGAAAAACGGAATTAAAGATTGCGATACCAACTAATTGTTGTATCTCTTGTTCTTCTTGGAAGTTATTCAGATAAGAATTGTTTCCAGTTCAGGGCACCTTGAAGATAAAAAACCAACAGGTTGTAAATTTTTAAAAACACCCCCCCCCCCCTCTTAATTTTGAAAATACGAAAAACCGACAATATGGGCCCTTTTCTAAAAAGGACAGTTTTTCTATTAAAAAACCATTTTTTTACAAGATTAAAGATAAGGTACAATTTTATTGTATCATTTGAAGAAAAAGAATAGATATTAAACCTATTTAAAATTTTTTGACAGTCTCTATTATGAAAAAATTGACGCAATATCCAAATTTTCATTTCGACAATTACGAAAAAAAGACTCTAACATCAATATCTCTGGTTCTTTTGGGAAGTTATTCAGATAAGAATTGTTTACAGTCCAGGTCACCTTAAAGATGAAAAATCAAGAGGTTTTAAATTTTTCCACACCTTCATTTTTAAAATACTGATTACATTTGCAAATTACCGAGAAAATGGGCCCTTTTCATTTTTCTAAAGAACCAATGAAAGCAAACATTTAAATTATCGATAAATTAATGAAAACCGCATGATTCGACTTGTCAAAACATGTAGATTGATAATAAAAAATAAAAAAAATTAAGATTTTGCTCCAAAATTACTAAATTGCGATTATCTCGAAAACTAGAACCGACAATATGGGCCCTTTTCATGTGGACGTCCACATTTATTGTTTTGTAATTATTCATCCCAAAGGTACAAAAATTGCACTTTGAGACAATAGACGACAGGAAGTTAAGCAGTTCATTAATACGACCATTTGAAAATGTCGGACAAATCAAGCAAGTGAGTGACTTTCATCCCCAGTCATCTGCCCTCTGAATTCGACACTTTTATGCATTTCAAATAAAAAAATCATTTGGTGATTAAATATTAAATTTGAAAGAAGTTAACAATTTTCCCGAATCAATCTACACAAATAAATTAAATATCTTAAATAAATCTCGATAAGCTCATGGGCTTCATATGTATCGACAGCACAGCTGCCCTAATACAGAAACCTGCTTAATTTGAAAAATATTTTCTTAATTAATAAATAAATAAATTAATTAATTAATTAAATTTTTTTTTTATTTAAGATATTTAATTTGTTTGTGTAGATTGATTCGGGAAAATTGTTAACTTCTTTTAAATTTAATTAAATAGCTTAATTTCTAAAAATTGGACCAATCAAACTAGGATTTGCAGGGTTGTTTTTACAAGGCTTCGATATGTTGAATCAACCCAGAGATCATAATTATTAATGATTAGGAATCGTTATTAATTTTACTAGGTTAATATTATCTATAGGTCCATAGTTAATAATACCATAAGAGATTTTTCTGGATGTGTAATTAATGGTTAATTTAAATAAATAATGAATTATATTCAGAAATTTTTTTTCATTCTGTTCAACAATATTAAGTTTATTAATTTAAACGTTTCGTTCTCAAACGTTCAAATTAATAACTCTGCTAGAAGTAAAAAGATAGAAAGAGACAGAATTCTGGGGATAGAAAGTGATAAAGTTTTTTCTATTCCCTTGAAGTAACCATTTTGTATACCCAAAACATTACACCTTCTTATCTCCATATTTCTATCCCTTTATCCTCTAATATCTATAAATCTCTTTTTATAACTGCACTGATTAATATCTATCACTTCTTTATCCCTGATTATATCCGTAAGTTTGGTAATATCTATATACTTTTATCTCTTTTTATATCTCTTTGCTGAAAATTTTTATTCTTTTTTATGCGTGACCTGCTCTATGAAAAAGAACCTTACGTGTCAAAAAATTATTTTTAACTTTTTTGTTGATTCGGATAGAGTTTGAAACGCTCTTTAAGATGGTGAAAACCAAAAAGTCATTAGTTGATAAGTTTTTAAAAAAAATTTTTTAAGTCAAAAGAAACAAGAGTAAAAATACGAAAAAACTGATTTTTTTGTTATTATACAAATTAAAATAACGAAAATGATAATTTTTTATTATTTAGAAAAGTTGACAGTTTCTTTGACAACTGTCAACACTTAAAATTCAAATTTGATATCAAATTCAATATCAAATTCGATACATTTTCGTAATCAGCGACCTCAAAAACCTTATTACTGTCTTTTTTATAAAAAACGATCACTTTTTACAGAAGTTGACGGCTGTCAACTTGTCAATTTAACATCATATTCGTAATCAGCGGCCTCGAAAACCCTTACAAACATGTGTTCACTTCCACTTTACATTCACTTAGCATCCACTTCACATTAACTTCACATTTACTTCACATTCACTTTACATTCACTTCCACTTTACATTCACTTAGCATCCACTTCACATTAACTTCACTTTTACTTTACATTTACTTCACATTTACTTCACTGTCACTCCACATTAACTTCACATTAACTTCACTTTCACTTCACATTCATAACTAGTTGTGAATAATAAAAATACATTTTTCAAGAAGTAGGGTAAACCAGACGGTAGTCGGCCACCGCCCAATGGGAAATGCCAGTGTAGTGCCGATGTTCACCACTGGCTTAGTACTCAGACGATTGTTCGGCGTAGTCTAGCCGAGCCTCGACAATTAGTGCTGGCGCAGTACAGAATTTTTGTTTCGCCAAAGCTTGGACAAGCCACGGCGGCAAGTGCTGGCTGAGTATAGAAAAATTGTTCACAACGCTCTTTGCCAACATTGCTTTTTTGACATAAACTTGATAAAAATTATAAAAAAAGTTTGTGAATATTTATAAATATAAATTTATTGAAAAAATTAATATTTTACTTTTCAGTTGTTCATTTTTTATTCTTATTAAATTTAAAAATAACAATTTAACACAATTGTCTAATTTTGTAAATAATAAATTATTTAAACAAATTAAAATTATAAACAAAATTTAAACTTTAATCTCAATAATAATTTGGTTCCTATTAAAATACTATTATACTTCTTACTATGAATAAAAAATTATTAAAAAATTACCACGTAATTTAAGAATTACGTAAAATGTTAAATGCAATAAGTAAAGTAATTTAATTTAATTATTAAAAATTTAGTTTAACTGATTTTACTTCAATTTATTATTTCTAGCGTATCCCTATTTTTTTCTCATCTTTGACTCAATAATTGTATGTCTGAATGATACTGAGATATTAATACTTTACTGTACACATGTGTCGTTAGCATAGTGGTAAGAGCGTTAGTCTGTTAGTCCGTAGGTCGTAGGTTCGATTCCCCTCGTCAGCAATTTTGTTTATTTTCATAGGTTTGCGATATTTCTAGATTCCAATCGTTAGGTACTAAAATATGAAAATCTAATGCACACTTACTGTAATTGTTTATTATTTAATTTTTAAATATTATAAACAATTTTTTTCTACTTCATTTACTATATCCATTGTTAGTTTCCATCTTTAATACAATTTCTTTAAGAAGAGATATATTTTATGAATAATAACTATTTATTAATATTATTTACCATTTTGTTGTTAAATTATTTATAATTATGAATTTACGACTAATTAATAACAATACGGCATTTATTGCGGCAATATTCTCAGCCAGCACTGGTCCAGTGCTGCGCCAGCGCTGTCTGGCAGCACTGACAGACAGTACTTCGGCAGCGCCAGACGGCGTTATCATCCCAGTGCCATGCCAGTGCTGGCTCTCAGCCTTGCCGCCAGTGCTGCCAGTGCTGGCGCAGTACTACGCCAGTTGTAAATTTCCCATTGGGCGGCTCAAAATCCTTTAAAAACAATATTTTTTCGATTGCTAATGTATAGGGTCATTAACAATAATACTACCAACGTTTAGCAACAAAAAATTTATTTATCTCATATGGATTTGAAGTTATTCAAAATTTAGAGGTTGCCGACTTTTGTACAGAGGGTGGCCGACTACTGTCTAGTTTACCCTATTTAAGGCTATGTCCAAGTTGTGAAATGTAAACAAACCAAAAGGTTACTATATCAGCACTAAAATCGCAATTTTGCGACAGCCAATTCTCCCACAAAAAATATCATTTTTACACTTTCTTTACGAAAATGAAAAATTAGAGTATCAAAGTTTCCAAAAAAATAATTTTTGACTATGAGCAATAAAAAGCAATTAGTAAAATAACTAATTAAAATGACCTGTAAAACAGCATTTTTGACGCGTCGCGAAAAATAAACTGTTTGAGTATATCAACCGCACGGATGATGAAGAAGTCTTATGTCAGCGATTGGACCTTCAACATGTGGAAAGGGAAATTTTTCCCTTTCCTCCTTGAAATTACAAGAGAAAGGGTAAAAACTTCTTCATCGTCCGTGCGGTTGATATAGTCAAACACTTTAATTTTTTGCAACCTGAGACTCTGTTGCTCTCTGCGCAAGCGCAGAGCGTACTAAGAATGCATTGACAGCACCATGTAGAAGTGCACATTTTCTTTTCAATGATACTCAGTGGTTTTCTCATGCTTTCAGTTATGCAAGGTTTAGTAACCAAATTCGATACTTTAGTTCACCATTTCCAAAAAGAAAATGTGAATTTATATTTATTTACGCTAATGGGAGCGGCGAAAAAATGCTTCATTATAGACCGAATAGTGAAGCATTTTTTCGCCGTTCCCATTTGCGTAAATAAATATAAATTCACATTTTCCTTATGGAAATGGCGAACTAAAGTATCGAATTTGGTTACTAAACTTTGAATAACTGAAAAAATGAGAAAACCACTGAGTTTCAGTCAAAAACAAAATGTGCCTTTTTTCATTGTGATGTCATTGCGACCTTGGTACGATCTGCGCACGCGCAGCGAGCAACAGAGTTCACGTCGCGAAAAATTCATCATCCGTGCGGTTGATATACTCAAACAGTTCATTTTTCGCGACGCGTCAAAAATGCTGTTTTACAGGTCATTTTAATTAGTTATTTTACTTATTGCTTTTTATTGCTCATAGTCAAACATAATATTTTTGTACATTTTGAAACTCTAATTTTCCATTTTTGTAGAGAAAGTGTAAAAATGTTATTTTTTGTAGGAGAATTGGCTGTCGCAAAATGTCGATTTTAGTGCTGGTTTAGTAACCTTATGGTTTGTTTACATTTCACAACTTGGACATAGCCTTAATAAATATAAAGAGCCACTGACAAATTAAGTAAAGCTTTAAGGGGATGGTGGGGTCCAGATATTTGTTTTAACCAGTAGAAATAGTGGTGCTAATGTATGGAACAGTGTCCGACGTGAGAAAAATGGAGGGGTTTCATTTTGAAAAAAAATTTAGGTAATTTATGGATGGCCTCTAACATTTTTGCAAGCTATAAAAATAGTGAAAAACATGGTGTATTTAGATAAACATTATTGAAATATCTGCTATTTTTTTATACTAGTCGATTTTTCATTAATGATAATGGATTTCTATGCAAGACACCTTCTATTTTAAAAAGCATTTTTGATTTTTTGTTTCGGATTTGTCAATTTTTAGATGAACTGTTCGCTATTGGACGATTTACTTTTTGGAGGTTCGAATTTGATGCTATCTGCAGATTATGATATTACATAAAAGTTAAAAACGAACCATTATTTTTATTCTCCAAATATGTACTAAGATAACCAAAAAAGTTTTTCTACATATTCATAATAAAAGAGCTAAGAATAAAATCTTATAAGTTTGGTCTAAAGTGTAGTATATTTTTTGAAAATGGTTTCTTTAGATTTTTTCATCAGCTTTCGATTGCCGTAGTCCATTTCAGAAAATTTTTTTATTTTGACAAAAATTTTTGCAAATTAAAGATAAAATTCAAATTTGTTCATCTTCGGGCTCGTTTTTTTATTTTATTTGTATTGGAAAGCTGAGGTATTTTCCCAAAAAATAATTAATTTTCAGAAAACCGTCTTTTTTGTTTTCGAGAAATTAAATATTGAATATAGCGCGTCACGTTAGCGAGCGGAGCGGACACTAGGCGCTGCGCCGCGTGGGCTGAATCTGCAATTTCCTGCTTGAAGAAGTGTACAGCCCATAGCTTTTATCGAAATTTTGTTTTTTAAACACTCAAAAATAAATTTTTAAGAAACTTAAAAAAGCAATTTTTTGAATTTCGAATTTCTATTATTATTATTTTAATGCAAATAACAAATAAATGATTACTTCAATAGCTTTTCATCTCATATATTTGAAAAAAATTGGTTTTTACCTAACATTGTTTACTCAAGATTTAAATTTTGAGTATGAACATATAAAAAATAAAAACGATATTTCGACAATAAAATTTTTTTGTTATAATTATAATTTTAAACAACTTTTAATTTATTTCGAATAGTGAATGTAAAGTGAATGTGAAGTGAAAGTGACGTAAATTTGAAGTGAATGCGAAGTGAATGTAAAGTGAAAGTGAAAGGAATGTGGAGTGAATGTAAAGTTAATGTGGAGTGAATGTGAAGTTAATGTGGAGTGAAAGTGAATGTGGAGTGAATGTGAAGTTAATGTGGAGTGACAGTGAAACTGAAGTGAATGTGGAGTGACAGTGAAGTAAATGTGAAGTTAATTTGAAGTTAATGTGGAGTGAAGTGCATGTGAAGTTAATGTGGAGTGAATGTAAAGTTAATGTGGAGTGAATGTGAAGTTAATGTGGAGTGAAAGTGAATGTGGAGTGAATGTGAAGTTAATGTGGAGTGACAGTGAAACTGAAGTGAATGTGGAGTGACAGTGAAGTAAATGTGAAGTTAATTTGAAGTTAATGTGGAGTGAAGTGCATGTGAAGTTAATGTGGAGTGAATGTGGAGTGAAAGTGAAGTGCATGTGAAGTGAATGTGAAGTTAATGTGGAGAGAAAGTGTAGTGAATGTGAAGTGAAAGTGAAGTTACAGAATAGCACCCCTGGTCACATATATGAAAATTAATTAACCAATTATTAACAATATTAAAGATTTTAGAACGCGTTATAGCATTTTTTAAATTTGTTAAATTTTATCTGCGAATCAGTACTTGGGCAGTATTATGCCAGTGATATTTTAATACAGATACAGTACTGATTAGTACTAGAGGCTGTACTGCAAAATTGGCAGTCAGTACTGTATCAGTACTATGCCAGTAATAGATTTCTACTTGGGTAATGACAACTAAAGCTGATAAATTCAATTTTTTTTGTTTATTAAAATTTCTGTTACTGTATGTTAAAGATGAATTTGACTATTTATTATTACTTAACAATATTGAAAATTTAATATTAAACTTAAGTGATTAAAAAGGATAAAAGAAATAAATGGTTGAGAAACACAATTAAAATGTATGTCTTTATTAAACGAGAGCAGGCGAGTGACTAAAAGCCGCTAAGACGAAGTGTGGTCTCATGGGTCCTTATCTGCATTTTACTATAAACAATTCGGAAGTGCCATACTATGATTCTATACAGTTGCTAAGGAGAGAAAGGTGAATCAGATATTCATCATATATATAGATTAATTTTTTGTATATTTCAATAAACAAAACTCTTTATTTTAAGAAAATTCAACTATTTAACTGTATTGAAAATAATTTCAATAAGTTAAATAGAAAGAGACTTAAAATTGATCATCCCAAGGTAATCGTTTTTGCTCTTTGGAAACAATAATTTATTTAAAAGGGTAGTAGATCTCTCTTCTAGGTTTATTATTAGTTCAATAACCCCGATTAGACGGTATTTTAGTTGAAAGAGATAAGAAAAGGAAAAGGTGGTAACAGTTAGAAAACTGTAATAAAATACTACTTGTAATATGAGTAATACAATATCCCCAAGTTTATTTAATTCTAAACTAGTACAACTTCTGCGCGCCCATTAATTGTTTTTTAACTATAAAAGATTATGCTTCTTTTAAACAAAAACGCTTTAAATGAGCACTTCAATTTTTTTTAATATGTCAATCATTTAGAAATGAATCCCACAAATTCCACAATACATTTAAGTAATTTTCATATCCTTTAATATCTTAAAAATGTTCACATAAAATATTTCGAATATCCAGTAGAGCGAAGAATTTTAATATCCTACAGATATCGTAGAATATAAGCTAAAAAATAAGTGACTATTCGCTGATTGAATCAGCTGCATACTTATAGCTACCCAATCAGCGACTTATCACTGATTCAAATTTAGAGAGTACAAATATCTTAGGGATACCCTAATTGTATAGAAATGGGAAACATTCAGGGTATTCTTAAATATCACCTAAGTAACACATGACATTACAGTAATGTGACCGTAATGTTCCATGTAATGTTATTAATATACCAATGTAATACAAAAATGAAATTTCAACAACATTAACATGTCCACCCCAATGTGATATTTTAAGTTATTGTAGTTACATTACATGGTAATATTACTGTAATATTGCAGTAATGTGAAAGTATTATCGCAAAGAAAGATAAAAACAATTCTTCTTATATGAAAGGTGATCTTTTTTCGTATTATTACGGTGACAATACTGTAACACTACTGTAATAATATCTAGTATATATTTTATATATAAGAATTATTTTTCTATTGTAAAAGTAACTTAAAATTTTTTATACATTTTACTTGCATTTTCTAAAGAAACGTATGTAGATAAAGTCTCGTCAAAATATCAATTCTATAAAAAATTCGATACAAATAAGCCTATGAAACAAATGTTACTTTTTTGGGACATATAAAAAAGTTAGATAAATCACAAGTGATTCATTCGGACGAAACGAACCGTTAGACGAACGAAATTTTTGTTTTGCACTTGACTTGACAACTAAACTGTCATTTTGAATTGTTTGACAAAACGAACTTCTATGTCAGAAACACTCAGATCCAAAAATGTTTTTGATGTCGTAATTTGAATAAACATTATTAAATTCTTCTATAATTTATAATTATAAACTACATTTTAATTCAGTAGTACATTTTAGTTTATTAATGTATTAATAAAAATAAAAATTTTATTAGGTATTAATTAATCCATTTTTTAATTAATTTTTTATAATTATTATTAAATGAATCGAAGATAATATTACTTCAAATAAAGAATCCCTTTATAATTTACTACAATAAAAATTAACAAATGTATTACTTATTATTAATTATAAATACTCATATTGAATAATGTAACTGTAAGGTCTTTTATTTGATACTTATATAACAATTAATTAGATATAAGAAACTTTATAATAACAAAAAATTGATTAAATTACATATATTTTGGAAATAATTTAAAAAATGGTTTTAAAAATTTTATAAATCAAACCTATTTTATTTTTTAGTTTGTAATATTTAATTTCTGAAAATATTCTATTGAACTCAAATAATTAAAATAAAGTATTAAATGTAATTAAAGTAATCTGTTTTTAAAATAAATAAATTTAAATATCGCTGCCCTGCAAGGGTTCTGCGAATAGAATGTGGTATAGTGTTCCCGAACTGACTTTTTGTGCTCAACACGAATCACACTGTAAAAAGAAAGGTACTAATTCAGTACCAATTTTTGGTACTCAATCGAAATTTGGTTCTATTTTAATACCGAAAATCAGCTCTAATTTAGAAGCTTTTATTTACAGTGCAGGGCTTGAAAACTTCCCATCGCGTCAGGTTTTAGAGAAAATTGTGATTGAAACCCCTAAAAACTGCGTTTTTGGCCATTTTTAAAAAATTATACAGCTAAATCCTGACGTGCTACAAACTTCGCTAATATCAGAAATTAAAAATTAAACCATGCCCTTTCACATGAGCCCTATGACGATTTGATCGCATGCACCCTTGAAGCAGGGGGTGTGTTTATATCTAGGGGTGCAAGAAGAAAATGTTAATAGAACAAAAATATTTAAAACTCCGTCTATTTCAATGAAACGTTTAAGCGGGGTTGTTGGAGTTGCTGAGTACGAATAAAAAGTTAGATTTAAAAAATTTAAGTGTATAGGTTTAATTCAATACGAAAGTCAATAAAAATTTTAAAAAAATTATGAATTTTGTTGTTCGAGAAAAATCGGAAAAGCTTTATATGCAGTAAAGAAATGACGTTCGAAGTAAATGTTATAAAGAATACTAAAACTGTGTATTTGTTAAGATCATTTAGCTACAGGATTTATAATACTCTGCTTGCCAGAGTACACTACGGGGAGGCGATCTAAATTACACTCCATTTGTTGTAATTTTTTATGTATTTTTGTTCTTTTATATTTTTTTGTATTTCTAAAAGTACTTTTTTGTTTTATTAAAAAAATGATGTCTTCAGAAAATTTGAAAAAACAACGAAACGAAAGTGAGCTAATGCAGAAATCATTAAGTTTCAAAGAAGCTTGGTTTTTTAGATTTTCGTTTTTTAAGCTTGTGACTGAAAGTCGCGTTTTAAGGACCAACAATAATCAGCTAGCATATTCGTATTCCATCTTCCCTGATACCATTTTTTCATTTCTTTTATATCCTGATGGAACCTTTTCCCTTGTTCTTCACTTAAACTTCCAAGATTTACATTGGGAAAGAAATCTAAATATAATTTATTTATAAGCTTTCTCTCGCTGACATCTTACATTTAAACTAAATTGTCTAAATCCAAAGAACCAAAACATTATATATTCAATTAACTTCCTTTTTATTCAAAAGAAAGAAAGAAAGAAAGATGAAGTTTTTCTTAATACAATTTGATTAAAAATATCCATTTCCAGTTTTCTCTTATTTGTTTATTTACAATTTTTTCATTTTTCTTTATTTTTAATTTATTTGTATTCAATATCTATTTCCAATTTTTATTTTAGTGTTATTTAACATCTAATTCTAATTATTACAATTTTAAATTACAGAATGTTAATGAATTTTCATTATAAATATCTGTAGACAATTTTGTATCATAGAAAAAATATATAAGAACTGCACAAAAAGAAAATTTTATATTGTTTAAATAACTAATTTCAATGTCTTTTGTACTAAAAATATTTGTTTGCTCTATCTATATAAATTGTAAAAAAATATATTAATTTATTATGTGGAAATAACTTACAGTTCACTGATTGTTTGATAAAAAAACTCAATATTCATTAACTTATCTTTAAACGACGAAAAATAGAAAATGAATGGAAAATTTCTGTTCTGTATCCACTACTGAAATTGAAAGAATGTTACTTTTCAAAACTGTACTCTTTATAAACTTATCATTCATTTTACATAAAAAAATTGTTTAATATTCTTTAAACATTGAAGAATAAGGTTTTACAATTGCCAGTGATTTGACGTAGATCGGCCCATTAATGAAACATGAGTGGCACTTTAATGGCAAAAATTTTGTATCTTTGATGGGAAATTACAATTGCCAGTATTGGGCCAAGCGCCGCCTCAATACTGGCAATTGTAATTTGCCATCAAAGATACAAAATTTTTGCCATTAAAGTGCCACTCATGTTCCATTAATGGGCCGATCTACGTCACATCACTGGCAATTGTCTTTTGTTATTAAAGATTGATCAACTTTGCCGTGAATGTACCATTATTGGGCTGAGAGCCGGCCCAGTCTTAGAAAATTTGAAAATCTGACCATCGACGCCATCATTGGCCCAGCAATGGAACGTTCTGAACACCAGTAATGACCCAGTAATTACTGCCAATTCTCGGCAGACATTACTGGGCCAATGATGGGCCCTTTTTGCAGTCTTGGCATTTCGCAGTTGAGTTACCACTAATTCATACTCTCTCTCTCTCTGCTCATTGGTCACTCAATAGACTGCCCACTGGTTGAAAGAAACCCTTTAAACAATAGGCCAGGTACTCGAGCAGGCCTCTCGTTTCTCTTTCTATATATACATATATATAATATTCAATATATCATTTAGTGAAAATTTTTTTCTGTCTCCCTCTTTCTAGTAACTAAACATAAATCGCTCTCTGTTTATAACGCAGAAAAGTTAACGCATACTTATCTCTCTTTCATTTATTGAAAACATTATAAAACTATCTCTCTTCAGGTAACGGTATTGCTTTCTTCCTCTTTTGAAGGAAAATAACATCAGAATGTCTCTCTTTACCTAATTTGCATATCTACTGATTTCATATAAGGATACTCAAAATTGGAAATAAAATTGTTAATGCAAAAATTAATAACAAAAATTTCAAATTTCAAAAAACAGTTATAAGTGTTTTTTGAAATCATGTGAACTATAGATATTAATTAAAATTTTTTTAAAAATTTTTTTACATTTTAGAAAATCAATAAAATTTTTTTAACACAGTTGAGATGGTCAGGCCCAAAAACTTATAAAAAAAAAAAAAAAATTTGACTTTTTGACAAAAAAAGTTGTAGAGAAAAGTTGTTTGTATTTTTCTAATCTAAATTAATATAAAGTTAAAAATTTTGAAATTTGAAAAAATTGAATTTTCAAAATTTTGAAATTACTGTAGTTTTTGTAATTTTTGACGAAAATGTCTGGCTAACGAACTTAGCCTTCATTTTTACACCAACTTTAAGTGATTTAAATTTAAAAACGATCCGATAAGATTTTCAAAAGTTATCATGGGAACAACATTTTGTGTCTACAGACAGACAGACATACATACAGACAGACACCATCGCCAAACCATGTTTTTTGGGTTCAGGGGACCCCAAAACGTGAACATTTCATAAAATTAGCAAAAGTCAATTTTCGAACAAAACTAATACTTTCTCATGTGATGAGAATGTAATAAAAATTACTTTTTTTGAAAATAACTCGAAAAGTATAGAGTTTGGCGAAATGGTGTCCACAGCAAAGTTGTAGCTGACGATGAGACGAGAAAAAAAGTCTCTGGTAGCTAGTACCCATATGTAATAGATTTAGAGATAATTGAGTCGGAAAATCGATTTTTTGCCAAAAAAATAATAAAATATATATATATAGAGTGGTTTTTCGAGAAATTGACAGTTTTATGTCTATAAATATGTTTCTTGCGTGTATTTGGGTGAGATTATGTGAAAATCGTTGAACTTACTTTTATTTCTTTGAAAAAATGTTGTTTTTTTTCGTTATTTTGAGATTTTTGAGTTTTTTTGACCATTTAAAAGCTTATAACTCTGAAATTTGACTTTTTGACAAAAAAAGTTGTAGAGAAAAGTTGTTTGTATTTTTCTAATCTAAATTAATATAAAGATAAAAATTTTGAAATTTGAAAAAATTGAATTTTCAAAATTTTGAAATTACTGTAGTTTTTGTAATTTTTGACGAAAATGTCTGGCTAACGAACTTAGCCTTCATTTTTACACCAACTTTAAGTGATTTAAATTTAAAAACGATCCGATAAGATTTTCAAAAGTTATCATGGGAACAACATTTTGTGTCTACAGACAGACAGACAGACATACAGACAGACACCATCGCCAAACTATGTTTTTTGGGTTCAGGGGACCCCAAAACATGAAGATTTCATAAAATTAGCAAAAGTCAATTTTCGAACAAAACTAATACTTTCTCATGTGATGAGAATGTAATTATTACAATAATCCCTTACACAAAATGTTTTCGATCACGGAGAAAAATGGTGCTGAGTTTATAGTAAAAGTTCCTATGGAATAGTAATAATTCTACTTTTATATTAAAAATTACTGTTCATAGTAAAATGTACTTCGCATGAATTAAATATTACTATTTCTGGTAGTAAAAACTACTAATAGTAATTATTGCATTAGTCACTTTTAAAAATTGCTTTAAGAATTTTAATTTTTACATCGTCATTGTGAATTTTATTAAATTTTGTATTACTTTTTACATTCGATATGTTGTAAATATTACTAGTAGAAATTCTAATAATTAGTACTCGGAAAATAAAGATTACTTCCGTAAGAAACAAGTTTTACTATTGCAGAGCGAACTTTTTACTCGAAAAAGTAGTAATCCGTACCACTACTACTATAGACTTGTATGTGTTTAATCACGTCACTATTGTCATGCGCAGCGATCGTAGCCTGACGTCAAAGTCATTAAGATTATAATACTACTAGCTAAAACAAACGCGCGTGAATACTTGCTGGGCGCAACTGCCATAACATAAGAATCCTGATTGTCTTAAAAACAATGTAAGAAAATAAATAAATTTTGCAATAATTTTAATTAATTGTGCCCAATGGATTCAATATCATTTAACAACAAATTATCAAATTATGCATAATTTTTACATAGTCTTATATAATAATTACTTAACAATTATTAGAAAATTTTCTGTCTACTTCATAAAATAAACAAATCATAATATTGAATACTATTTCTCATAAACCTTTTTTTAAAAGGTTTGTATCATATTTCTAAATAGTAACAGGTATCGTCAAACAGAAACAATAATATTTCAATTAAGTATTTTTCACACTAATTTCATTCTTTTTTTAATAATATTTAGAAAATTAAATCTGATAGCGTTCCACAAATGTAAGAATGGATGTCGAACTTTTAACAATTCTAAGAAATATGTTAAACATTAAAACATTCATGATATTTTCGTGTCTTAACACTAAGGGGCCATTCATAAACCATATAACCTCTTGAGGGGGAGGGGGGTCAAGTAATTGACTACGACAAAAGGAAAAAATGGCGCTAATACATGTAATAGCGTACTACATGGGGGAGGGTCAAAATTCCCAAAAAATGAGGCTACGTTGCTTATGGACGACCCCTAACAGATGATAGTAAAAATTGGAAGTCAATCTGCCACCATTTGCGAAGTTAGGAGTTTATTTTTATAAAACACCTGTTTTTCTAAAATGTCAACGTAATCTTAATCACGCTTTATTATATTCTTGCTGAACACGAATATCGTATTTATTTTCAATTAAATTCATGTTGTTCCACAAAATTTAGGAAAAATTGAAATATGGGTTTCTTGCTCCCCCATGGGTCAAGAATAGTTACGGCTAGTTTGACACAGAACAATATACGGAAAAATTAAGCCTATTGACCAAGAAATTGGTGGTCGTCTAAAGAAAATTGGTTAACTCTCAGGTTCTAGTTCAGACGAATTTTTATTCAATAATTGAAATTTAGAAAATGTTCAGAACATATTGTTATTACTTTCAGATATCAATATTCAATAGTCTAAATCCAAAAAAATAAAGAAAACGAAAATTTACTGATTTTTTATAACATGATCCGAAAAGGTCTTACCTAACTATTCTTGACCCATCCTCCCCTACTTTTATTCAACATACAATTCAAAAAATATTTTATACAGTTCAAATTGTAGAAAATTATATTAAAACCATGACCATCGTGGGGCCCTTTTCTTTATAGTATTATTAATATTAAATTATTATTATCAATATTAATAATAAAATTGAAAAAAATAGTTTGATTCAATTAAATATTTTATTTATTTATTATCTATTACTTAGTTATTTTTACCAAATACGCATTACTTAGGTCAAATAAATGGAATAATTCGAATTAATAAATATTGCTTCAAATCGATTATTATGAAAATTGCTTGATTCAGTAATTCATGTTCTTTTAATTCAAATATTTATTTGAATCAAAAAAATAATTTTTTTCAAAGAACTACATATTTATTTGTATCAAATATTCATAATAAATCATTATGAAACCTATTTTCCTTAAAAATAGATGTACTGAGCTACATAAGATAATTTTTCCAAAAGATAATATCCTATTCCAGCTTTTCTTTTTTTGCCTAGGGACTTTTGGGAAATCTGCCTACAGATACCTTGGATTCCGCACTCCAAGGTTATGTGGGGTTGGTATAACAAAACAAAAGGAAATATAAAAAAAGAAAAGGAAATATAAAAAAAGAAAAGTAAATATATAAAATAGTAAATTTAATAAACTGTCGACCTACTGCCAGCCCGACCCACTAAAACCCGTAACCCTTCTTTTGGAGCCCTTTACCCTCCCTCGGAACTGTCGGAAGACTTTAGCCTTCGAGGGTGGCGCTCCAACTCTGTCGCTGATGCGACTTTGTTCTTTGTCTGCGGTTCTCCTGCGTCAATAGTTAAAATTTAAAACTACTTCAATATAAAAGCGAAATTAACAGCACAACAATAATAAAAAAACAAATGTTTAATTAAGTGTAAAAAGTCAAAAGATAAAATTGTAAACGGATATATAAAAAAAGAAAAAATAAACACGTATATAATATTGAAAACATAAAACTGTATAAAGACAAATACAAACATAAAACAAATTAAAAAAAATGTATAAGGACAAATAAATCACATAATAAATTAAAATTGTATAAGGACAAATAAAACACAAAACAAATTAAAAGTGTATAAGGAAAAATAAATCACAGAATAAATGGAAATTGTATAAGGACAAATAAAACACAAAATAAATTAATAAGAAACGAACAAACAAATTAAAAGCTGTTTAAATTACGCTTTTTGGCGGCCGTCGAGATCCTTTCTCGACATAACCGAGATTATGAAGTTCTCGACTTGCCGCCAATTCTCTTCTGACTGGGTCATCAGCGATACCATGTTCTCCGGTGTAACTTGACTGTTTACACCTTCGAACATGGCCCGCCTCTCCAAGTCCCATTTTCTGCATGAGAAGAGGGTGTCTCCGCGTTGTCCTCAGGGAACTGGCAATATGCACACACCTCGTCCTCGCGTAATTTAAAGCGACACAGGTACGAGTTAAAACACCCGTGACCTGTGAGCGCCTGAGTCATATAATAGGAGACCTGACCGTGTTTCCTATTTATCCAGGTGGCGAGTGCCGGGATAAGGCGATAAGTCCATCGACCTTTTTCCTCACCATCCCATCTTTCTTGCCATCTTTCTATGAGCCTGTGCCTCGTTTCTTTGCGGATCAGGCCCTTGCTTGGTCTTAATTCCTCATCCAAGGAACTGCATTCTTTAGAAAAGAGAAACATTTCTTCCCTTTCCCTCGCTAAAAGATCTTCTGGCGGGACACTTGCAAGGACCTGCACAGCACTCGTAGATACCGTATTTTATGCAGAGATGATACGCGTTGTTATCGATCTCTGCGCCGACAGAATCTTTTCACAGATGGTCACACATCTTTTACTCCACAGGGATGGGGCCCACGCTGGTGCTGCATAGAGCATTTTAGCGTGGGCGACACTCGCCACCAGTCTTCTTTTTTGTTCACGCGGTCCGCCAACATTTGGCATTAGCCGTGAAATATTAGCCGCACACTCGATCGCCTTATTTGACACCGTAGCCATGTAGTGGTGGAAGTTTAACCTTCTATCCAACTCCACACCAAGATATTTAATTTGCTTACTCCACTTGACCTCGAATCCGTCTATCACAATTCGTGGGAGCTCATAACCACGTATGTCTGTGACCAGCAGTGCCTCGGTCTTTTCCAGGGCCATTTCAAGACCTCTGGTGTCCTTCAAGGTTTTTGCTAGTCGCAGACATTCGTTCACCAATGTCCCAAGAGCCTCCTCACTTTCGGCAGTGCACACGAATAACGCGTCGTCCGCAAAGCCGATGATCACCGCACCTTCGGGCAGATCCATTTGCAGAAAATCATCGTAAGATACATTCCATACAAATGGACCCACCCTCGAGCCTTGAGGAGCCCCACGCTGCATTTCTTCCCTGAGAGTGCAGGTGTCTCCCTCATATATAACCCACCTGTCGCTAAGATAATTATCCATTATCCGCAACAAGTAGGGCGGCATGTTTTTCTTTTTCATCGACTCGATAAGATCTTTCCATCTTGCGGAATTAAATGCGTTGCGTATGTCAATTGCTACCAACGCGCAGAAGCTCTTCTCTTTTTCAGGTCCCAATTTGTTTTTTCCTGCTTTGGCTATGTCAACAACTGCCTGGATGGCATCAACTGTGGACTTGCCTTTACGGAAACCAAATTGGTGATCCGATAGACTATTCTCTCCGGTCAAGTGGCTTTGCATTCTCTGCAGAACCATATCCTCTAGAAGTTTACCCATCGTATCTAGCAGGCATATAGGCCTGTATGATGAGACTTTATCTAGAGGTTTTTCACCTTTCCTCAGGAGGACTAACCTCTTTCGCTTCCAGTCGCGGAAGAACTCTCCTCTCTCAAGGCAAAGATTGAAGCATCGAAGCAGAATCTGGGGTGAAGTATCGATAACCAACTTTAGGATCTCATTACTTATCCCATCGATTCCAGGCGCCTTGCCTGTTTTTAATATTTTGCCTGCTTTTTGTAGTTCACTAAGTGTGAAGAGTTCTTCCTCTTCGACTTTGCAAAAACTCCAGTCCCTTCTAAGGTATGGCTCTGCAGGAAGAAACAAAGAACTTATTATTATTGTTTAAGGATTTTTTCGTAAGTGTGCGCTTTAAGGGTTAAATCCTTACAATAAAATTAAAATTTAAAATCTACAGGGATCAAAACCTAGGCGTGCTTATTTAGCCTAAGACTCTTTACTCTGCCGTACTAAAGAAATAGGAAAATCAAACTACATCGTTAACGGAACCGACTTATTTTATCTAAATATTTTTTTATTTGTTTTCGTTAAATACTTTATTTGCATTAAAAAATCCAGTATTTTCATTAAATAATTTAATTAAATAGGGGAGACTGGGGTAAACCCGCTCATATTTTTTCAAATCAGTAAAAATCTAGGAAATTATTCTCTTAATCCAAGTTAATTTATATCATTTGAAAGCTAATGATTTCTATAAAAAAAAGAGTTTTTGATTTATCATTTTTAGTTTCATGAATTACAACTATGGATTTAAATAATATTGTATTTTGTTAAAAGAAAGTGAAATGTAGTTATAATTTTGGTTTTAACAAGTTATAAATTTTATTATTTTATTCTAAATTTTTAATTTAAAAATAAGTGAGCCGCTTTACCCCGAATGTTTTCCTCACATTTCAGAATGAATTTAATTAAATCTTTTTGAAATCAGACAAAACTATATAATTATGTACTTCAAAAATGGACATCCAATAGCATAAAAAAAGTTAGCAAAATAAATTAAGGCTCAAAAATAATTATCAAAAACTTAAAAAAGCAAGGAATGTTTTTTTTCTGACACCTCTAAAAACAGTAGATCATCTCTGATGCCATGTTGAATTCATGAAACTAAACTAAAGTTCGTTAATATAAGTTGAATGTTAAGTACTATTTGCAGTACCAATATGAGTTCATAGCGTCAAATCGCTAGTTAGCGGGTTTACCCCAGTCTCCCCTAATGTATGGAAATTATTTATTTTTTCTTGAATATTTCAAATATGTAATAAAAATAACGTTAAAAAATCGAAAATATTAAACAAATTGAAATTTCTTCTAAAAAGTGACTTGTCTCATAACCAAAGTTATCGATTTTTTTCTTTCATTAGAACCTCTCATAAATAAAGAAATTTTTCCAATTTATGCCAAAGTGGTGTTTTTTAGGGTTAAAATGATATTTAAAATTATGTCAGCCGTTAATTTTCTAGCAAGTAAATAAATCTGTTTAACGACTGACATAATTTTAAATATCATTTAAACCCAAAAGAACACATATTTAGCATAAGTGGGAAACATTTCCTTGATATCAGTGATTGTAATGAAAGGAAAAAATCGGAAATCGATAACTTTGGTTTTGAGAAAAAATCACTTTTTAAAAGAAATTTCAATTTATTTAATGTTTTTGCTTTTTTAACATTATTTTTAATAATATACCGTCAACTGAGGCTATTTTGTGTTGCAAATAGCGTTTTTTGGACTCAATGATTTATTCAAATTCAGAATTAAATGAAAAAAGAAAATCAACTATTGATATATGTTGTGGACATTCTTCTAAAGATTTCCTATGAGTTGGGCAATGAAAATTTTTTTTTGTTTAAGTTACAGTCGTTCAAAGTCGTGCACAAAATAACCCCCGGGATGGGACTATTTTATGCATTGAACTTTGTCTTTTTATAATTTTGCCTAAACATTTTTTTAATTGTTTCTGCTTCAATAAATTTTTTGTCTATATATTTCAGACATATATTTCCCACTTAGAAAATTTTATGAAATTCTTATAAAAGTTAACTAATTAATTTGCGATAAATTGCTTTCTATGTCGAATTAAAAAATTTTCTGCAATTAAAGAAATAGTGAATTACAAAAAATTGTAATATTTATTTTAACCCCTTCGGGGCCATTCATTAATTACGTAAGGGTTTTTAGGGGGGGGGGGGTTGGAAAGCCTCTACATGGCCTAATGTCGGGGGGATGGGGGGGGGGGGGGGTCAAAGCCATTCTTACGTGATATTTTATACTTAAAGTCGACATTCGCCCGGGAGCGAATTTATACACAGACTTCACTTAAACAATTAATTTGCTTAATTAATTAAGCATTTTTAATATAAAAAATAAATAATAGAATTATTTATCGTATAGGATTAAAATTAACAAACAATATTGGATTCATAGGCATATTGGATAGAAGAAATACCTGCTTTTTTTGTTTTTGATTTGCAATTGTATGTGTAAAAAATTAAGAAATTTTAGTTTGGGTCATTTTTTTGTCCAAGTCGTATTTTGTTCACAAAATTGTTTTTAACAAATTATGCTGAATAAATATGGTGTTTCATTCCAAGCAAAAGCAAATGGAAATTAAAAACAAAAAACAGGTAGGGGAGATTGGGCGAAAGGTTAAATTTTGCATAAATTATTTTTTTTAGACAATATAATACGCTTAGATGCAAATATTTATATGGGTGATTTTCACGTAACTGTGCAATTTCAAGATCAGTTTTAAAAGAAAAAAAATTTTGTTTTCTTAATGTTAAATATCAGTTTTCCTTATTATTAGGGCATAATATAGTTGTAATTTGAACGGTTTTACTACAGCTATAATTATAAAAAAATTATAACAAATTTTCGAAAATTGGCTGCCACGGAGCTGACCACCCTATGCATTTAATAATACTGCCGTCAACTGGGGCTACTTTATGTACGAGGTATATTTAATAAATAAAATTATTAAAAAGAACTTCTTTGTCAAAAAAACAAAAATAATTTAATTAAAATCCTTAAAACGATTAAAACTTCAACCGGTGAGGAACATAACGGCAAAAAATTAACTTTAATTAATATTTATAAGTTTTTCAAATTAGTTTGAAAACTATTTCTCTCGTTTCTCTAATAACTTGAAAAGTGTATTAGATATTAAATTGTTATTCATTTAACCTTAAAATATTAATTTCAAGTTTTTGAAAAATATCATATTCAAAACGTTTAAAAAAGCTCCTATTGAAATGATGAGATTCAAAGTTATTTACATATGTTAAAATGATAGTATTATAATTATCATAATGTATTATTGTAAAATGTATATTTAAAAAGAAAAAGTGTTATTTATTTTCTGAGTAATATAAAATTTGAAGAAAGGTTGTTAATTTTTAATAAATCATGATTTTAGCAAAATCTTAATGTTTTATTTTACATTTTGTTGTATAGTATTTACAAAATTTTTTGTTTAATATTTTATTCTTTTTTAATTTACTCTGAAATATCAACACAAAAGATTTAATGAATAAGAAAGGATCAAAAAAATGTTTACGTAACATTATAAAAACAGAAAGATCAATGCACAAAGTAGCCCCATCCCGGGGTCTATTTTGTGCACAACTTTTAATAACTACAACTCCGACAAAAAAATTTATTTCATTGACTAACTCATAGGAAACCTTCAGAAGGAAGTATAACATAAGCAAAAGTTGATTTTCTTTTAATTCTGAATTTGAATAAATCACTGAGTTAAAAAAAGCATTTTGATGCACAAAATAGCCCCAGCAAAAATATTTACTATTTACTATCAGCTTGACATAACTAGAGAATTTTATTTTCATAACATTATGAAATTAGCGCATAAAACTAATTTCAGAAAAGTATTCACAAATGAAAGGGTTACGATCAACAGTAATACTGTGCTTCTGCATGGTTGACATAAAGACATTTTAAATTAAGCACCAAAAGTAAAGGCGTGTTTTTTCGAATATTAAGTTGTTTTTTAATAAGTCAACGGTTGCCGAAGCACTGAAATATAAAAGGACACAACTATGTCTGTCCTCTTCTATAATATGTTGTAATGGACTTTTCAACAATATTAGAAAACAATTTATAAAAGTAAACAAAACTCTATTTCATCATTACACTTTACAAATAAACAATTTATCGAAAATAAATAAACAAGTGCTATATCTATCGTTAATAACAATAAACAAATTTAGTTTATTGTGTTCAATAAACAAGCAAATGATACTATTATTAATAAAAGAACTAAAACAATTTTACAATTGTTATAAAGCCAAAGTCTACAAGTCCAAAACAATTGAGGAAGGATTAAAGGAAGAAGTCTATTCTTTTTAATTTCTACAACGTAGTGGTGCTAAACTCAGCAAGATTGGGCGCCAGTCCTTTCTTGGGACAAAAGAAATAAGATATTTAAGATTAAAATATTAAGGAACTGGCGATTACTCAGGAAACAAGGCCACCAGGCTAATCCTGCAATAATCGACAACAAAAAGGCAAGAAATACTTCAAAAACCGCGATATTTTTAAAGAAATCACACAACAATAAAAGATAATATCCACAAAATTGTAGAATCAAAGAAAAGACTTCATAAGGGAAAGAAATGTTTGGCTAGCTAATCAGGATCACTTAATCAAGGGGTAGAGTGGCGTGATTCGAGAAAATTATACTCATAGAATTTAATTCAGACATTAAACAATTTATTGACAAAAATCATTAATTAGTTCTATGTTTGACAATTTTAGAAATAAGCTATAATTAAATACTTATTAATAACATAAGGAAATAATCAAATTACACATCCTAAATAATTCTTTCAGATCGAAATAGTAAAACTGATTCATTAGTTCACTCTTTAGTCGAATTTCATATAGTTTATAAAAAAACTATATTATTAATGGGTCACAACATCGGTAACGGGGACGTAGATAGGTAACAGGGACGCAAAATAGGTAACGGGGACGTAAAATAGGTAACAAGGATGCAAAAGAGGTAACGTGGTTAACAATCGTATTAACAAAAAAGGGTAACACAATTTAATATCACTTATTCGGGTCGAAAAATATGTAACTTGGTAACAAATGTTGAATAATCGGGTCAAAAATGGGTAACTTGGTAACAAATCGAATAATCGGGTCAAAGGTCACATAATGGGAAGAATTTACAGATAATAAGGGCATAAAATATTAGGAAGTTTCAAATCAGAATTTAAATCATAATAATAAATTTGAAAATCTTGACAATACATGCTCAGACAAAATTTTAAGAAACTAATTAACAAATTTTTAATACTAGGATTAATTTCTGTTTCAATTGACTTTTTATTATTTTTACTTTAAATCATTATTTAATTGCAAAATCATAATTAAAATTGACTTTACTGAGCACGAGGTCGTGTGACCATTTTAACAAAGAGATGAAATTTTCATAAATATATGAAAGAAACTTCCAATATTAATTCGGAAAGACATGTTATTAAATTACTCACTCTCCGTAGAAGAAGAAATCGCAAAGTAAAAGAAGAATGAGAGACGAAAAACTCCTCGACTCCTTTTCACCTTTCTCCACGAATTTTCGTCCTGTTGTCCAAAAACACTCCACACACGGTTGATAGCCGGAACGAAAAAGAACGAACACGAGGTCCGTAGCACGCCGTAGCGTAGTTGCCAGTAAAAGTGATTATGACAAACATAACCTTTACTAGTTTTCTGCTTCCCGTATTTACCACTTTGCATCCGAATTTTATTTATCGTAAATTAATAACAAATTATTAATAATTTCGGCTCCCTTGATTCTGATTTCTTAAAAATCAAAAGGTATGAATCAAGGCCGAATAAAAGGTAAAATTAACACGTGCCTGAGCAACAGGTCATCGATACTACTCTAGAGAATTGTCGAAATAATATTTCGACAATAAAGACGTTAAAATTAACCATCCAAGCGAAGGTAAAATCCAAAACGGCGCAAGCCAATATCTAAATGCGAGGAGGTTATTTGCGATATTTTGATAATAAAAACTAGATGCAAAGGGAAGATGGTAACATAAACAATTTTCTTAGAGGTTTTGGGTCACGTTGTTGTTCCATTACAGCAAGGTAAGCAGGAAGACGACATTGCGCAGGTGCAGTAGCCCTCGTGATTTAAGTAAACAGGGAGCGGGAAATTCTCGCTCATTCAAATAACACAAAAAAATATAAACAAAACAAATTTAGAAAATAATGTCTTATTTTGTAAATAAAAATTAAAAGGAAAAATTGTGCCACGTCACAACACTCCTCTTCTAAGACAGGCCGTAGCCGGCCTCTTGCGGAGGCAAGCAAGAAAATAGAAATTGAAATTCTCAAAGTCGAAGGTCTACATGACAAGATAACGGTAATGTTAGCACTTTGCTAAAATCCTTCAAATTCATAACTTAAGTAAGCAAGATAGATTCTTAAGTTTCACAGACGAAATTCTGAATTTCTATTAGTTAGTTCTTTTATAGGGAAAAGGTGACTGATAACATAGGGTAAAGCAATTATAATATCAATAAGAAAATATATTTTCAAAATCCAACGGAGTTTGGTAATAAAGAAAAATAATAATCTATGAATACTAACTTAGACCATAATAATCAGATGTCGTAAGACACAAAAAAAATATATCTTCATAATACAAAACTTAAATTTTCACTTTTGGTTCAGTCTCTTGTAGTATTCTTAACTTTAGTAACTATGATAGAAAAATAAAAAAAATATAATGTTTAATGAACGAATACTGAATTTGACTTATCGATAAAATATCGTATGACAAGAAGAAATAAACTAATCTTTCAAAACTTAAACGATTTCCACTTTTTGTTTCAGTCTTTCAGTATTGTTAACTTATTTAAAGGTACTTAGTAAGTAAGTCAAATAGCAATTTCGACAATCTTTACATTTAACCATGGGTTCACCGCAAGCACCACAAAATACTTTGTTGAATATCTTTTTCTTAGGACATTCATTATGTTGGTGACCCGGTTCGTCACAGTTCCAACATCCTTTTTTACAGCTTCGTCTCAACCCCTCTATTAGAATTGGAGATATTCCAGTCGGTTCGCTTACAGGCATCGTCAATAAAGAAGGGATCTCTTCAGCTGCTCCCGGATGATTTTGCGAGGGATTCTGTTGATTCACTGACTGAGAATGGCGTGATAGATGGGAATTAGTTGATCGTCGATCATTAGGAGAGCGAGAATAACTGGGTGATCTCCGACGACGAGATGATCAAGCGTGACTAGGTGATCGTTGGCTGCGATCTAATCGAGAATGACTGGGTGACCTCTTACTACGATAGGATCTATAACGTGTAGGTGATTGTGAATCACGAGATGATCGAGAGTAACTGAGTAATCTTTTCTGTTGCGAGTATCGAGAACAATCAGGTGATCGTTGTTGACTATGTGAATCTCGATGATGAGATGACTGAGGGTGGCGAGATGATCTTCGTCGATGAGAAGATCGTGAATGACTTGGTGATCGTCTACGACTGGATGATCTTCGTGTACGAGAAGATCGTGAATGACTTAGCGATCGTCTATGACTGGATGATCTTCGTTGTCGAGAGGATCGTGAATGACTTGGTGATCGTCTATGACTGGATGATCTTCGTGTATGGGAAGATCGTGTACAGCTGGGCGATCTTTGGCGACTAGGAGATCTTAATTGACGAGAAGATCGTGCACGACTAGGCGATCGTTGATGACGAGATGAAGTAGAGGGGACTGGGGATTGGTGACGATTTATCGAACGAGAATGGTTGAGTGGTCCAGATGCTTGGGGTGGCTTAGGAGGTGGACTCACTTCTACTTGTTTTTGCGGGCGAACAACATAAGATCTCAGCACTTTTTTGGTAATGTTTGAATTTTGTAGGGAATGAGATTCATCTACTGAAGTCGAACTCGGTAATTTTGACTTATTTGTAGTATGGGAATCTTGTAATTGCAGAAGATTCTTGAGCGGTGATAGAGAATGATTTTTGGGAGACGAATTTTTGTTATAAACAAAGTTGTCTTTTAATATAGGATGATAATCAAATTTAGGTTTAAATTTCGGAATGGGTACTGTTGGGGTCACTTCTTTGGGTATTGATGGTGTTTCAATCTTCGAAGGGAGTGGGTCACTTTTAGTCGTACAAATCAAAACAGCGTACAAATCTTCAGTTTGTACCGATTTATCCGAAGTTTGAATTATTATATCTGATTTTGGAGGGATTATGCGAATTTCACGATCAGATGGTAGAGATGACATCGAAGTAGAAGGTAGGTTGACATTATCGAGTACATCGGTTTGTATAGTGACTCCATTTTTGACGTTTTCAGCATGTGGTTCTGCATTCCCTAGTTCAAGGTCCAGGAAACGACGTCGTTCGACTCTAAGAACTTGTTTTACTGCATATACTAATCCAGGGAATAATGTGTCTAATTCATGGAGGATACCTCGCACGGGTACGAGATATTTCCAGGAGGGTTCGATGTTGCTACGCTCTTCATCTTCTTTCGTCCAATTTAGATCAGCTACATTATTTTCTCGATTTTTGACAGTTCCATCTTCTGAGATAAGTAATTGTAATGATAATTCCGCATTATCATTCTCGTGGTGAAGGCCTGAATCTTTTATATCTTGAGTCGATTGGGGAACAGAATGAATTGCGAGCACAGCTGCTTCGAGTTCTTTCTCCAAAACTTCAATTGTATTTTCTTGCGAAAATAATGCATTATAAAGTCTAGATACATCATCCTGCGGTATAGTCTCATTAGTTGCATCATCACACTGAAGATCTGCTTCTTCTCTGTCGGTCGTACTATTTTCAGATTTTTCGAACGAGGTAGAGATTTTGGTATCTCCGGATACAGGAATGTTGGGTAACGAGAGTAATTCCAGATTTACAAGCGAGTCTGCACTTGGAGATTGGAATGTTGATGACAACTTTTCAGCGGATCCAATTGAAGTAAAAGGTGGTAAGGTCTCAGGATCCTCGATGACTTCAAAATCAGAATCCTCTTGGGCTTCGACACACTTGAAGCTTTGCTCCATTTTCAAAACGTAGAGCTGCGACCGATTTTTTTTCTAAAAGAAAAAGAAACAAGTAATTTATTCAGTCATTAAGTAAGGTTTAACATCTTGAACATGAAATTTTCCTAATTTATTAAGGGATAGGTCACAAAGTTCAACAACTGTTGGGGAAAGGACACGGGTAACTTTATATGGGCCGACATATCTAGGATTGAGTTTTGATATGCGATATTTTTCGATTTTGAGGACAAAATTCTACAACGAGAAAGAACAAGGTCTCCTATACAGTATGTAACATTTCGACGGTGCTTATTATAATATCGAGATTGTCTTTGGAAGGCCTTATTCGAGTTTTCAATGATCCAATCTTTCATTATTTGCAATTTCTTTATTCTCTCTTCCCATTTACTAGCGTCTTGCATTTCGATGGAAGGAGGTTCTTTATTCTTATTTCTCATTTCGTTTATAGGTTTCAGATCATATCTATGATTTAAAAAGGCTGGTGACGTTTTCAGGGTGTCATGGTGAGCTGTATTATACGCGAAGCGGAATTCACTTAAGTATTTGTCCCAATCTCGGTGGTCTTGGTCTATGAAAAAGACTATCATAGTTTTAAGGACACGATTAACTCTTTCGACAGGGTTGGACTGAGGGTGATAGGGAGGTGTAGTTGAATGGTGTATTCCATATTCCTGAGCCAGTGAACGTAAGTTATTGTTTATAAATTCCGTACCATTGTCGGTAAGTATCACTCTAGGGGCTCCCCATCGATTAAAGATCAATTCTCTGAAGGATTCGGATATTAGTCTGCCAGTTGCATTTCTGAGAGCCTTAATTTCGATCATTTTTGTAAAGACATCCTGTATCACCAGGATATATTTAAAACTAGATCGACTTGGTGGGAATGGTCCCATGATGTCGGCTGCAATAACAGTCCAAGGTGTTTCCACTATGCGTTGACCCATTAGACCAGGTGGTGCTAGTTGTTCGACTTTACAGGCTTGACATGTCGTACAATTCCGTACGAATTTTGCTACTTCTTTATAGCATCCGGGCCAATAATATTTTCCAGCAATTCTAACGTATGTTTTCTCTGTTCCTAAGTGACCAGCTTGTTGTTCGTTGTGAGCCTCGTGAAGTAGTTTTGCTCTTTCCTTTTCGCTTGGGACGAGTTTCCAAGCCGTCAAATCTTCAGTAAATGTCGAAATAATTGGATCGGGTCGATGATAATATAACTTTCCGTCAGTTATAAGCCAATTAGGGAAACGTTTGGGGAATTCGGTCACTAAAAGGAATCGTCGAGTATACCAAGAGGCATCTGTCTCTTCTACGGTATAAAGGTTTTCTTCGAGGTTACTTTGGGGATTATCAATATGGATCACGGGAATCCTGGAAAGTGCATCAGGCACATGATGCAAAACTCCTTTCCGATGTACGATCTCCATGTCGTATTCTAATAAGGATAATGCCCATCTGGCTAAACGGCCAGTTGGATTTCGTAAATTATGAAGCCAGCGAAGACTGCTATGGTCAGTAATGACCGTGAAGTGGTATCCTTCCAAATATGCTCTGAACTTTTGTATACCCCAGATTACGGCGAGGCATTCCTTTTCCGTAGTGGTGTACAAGCGTTCAGCAACAGTTAAGGTTCTGCTTGCATAAGATACGACATATTCAATTTCCTCGATTTTCTGGGTTAGAACTACCCCTAAGCCAACGTCACTGGCGTCTGTCTGTAGTTCAAAAGGGTATTCAAAATTTGGTTTCGCTAGAACTGGGGCTTCTGTAAGACAAGTTCTTAATTTTTCGAATGCGTCTTGTTGTAGATTAGTCCACTGCCAGCGCTGTTTCTTGCTTAGCAATTTATTTAAAGGTGCAGCAAAAGTTGCATAATGAGGAATAAAGCGACGATACCAGCTTGACATGCCCAGAAAGCGGCGTAGTTCTTTGATATTTTTGGGGGTTGGGTAACTTTGAATGAGGGCTACTTTGCTAGGGTCGACTAACAAACCTTTTTCGTTTAAAACAAATCCAAGGTATTGTACTTGGGGAACGACAAATTCACACTTATTCGGATTAATTTTCAGGCCAGCAGCTTTTAATCTGTCAAGGACAACAGACAACCATTTCAGATGCTCATCGAATGTTTCGGTCACTATAATGATGTCATCTAAGTACGCAAAGTAATATGGTTCGAGTTCAGGTCCAATGAGGCGATCTATCAAGCGTTGGAAAGTTGCTGGTGCGTTGGTCAATCCGAACGGCATCCGTTTGAAGTGAAACAAGCCTCTTCCAGGAATTGCAAAAGCTGTCTTCTTCTTGCTTTCCTCTGATAGTGGTATTTGCCAGAAACCTTTATGCAAATCAATTTTCGATATGTATCGAGCCTTACGTAATTTGCTTAAGATGAGATCCATTTGAGGAAGCGGGTAAGCATCTTTTTTGTAAGTGAGTTTAATTTTCGGAAATCTAAACAGAACCTGTACTCTCCATTAGACTTTTTGATCATAACTATTGGATTGCTCCAATCACTATCGGAGAGCTCTATGATATCGTCAGCTAACATCTGTTCTAATTCTTGTATTGTAGCTTCCATTACTTTTGGTGAAACAATGTAACAACGCTGCTTAACTGGCGTGTTTTCTCCGACATCAATAACGTGTTGAGCTAGGTTCGTTAATCCAGGTTTGTCAGGTATTTCTGGTAGGTGTTCTTTCAAAAACTTTTCTAATCTATCTCTTTGGGTAGAGTCTAATTCCATTAGTCCTGCACAGGTGTCACGGGTCACATGTTTATTTTCAAATTTATAAATCTTTTTCGATTTATTTTTAAACGACCAAGTACTAGTCGAGAAATCAGCTTGAATTTTATATAGTTTTAGAAAATTCAATCCTAAAACCAAGGGCTCTGTTAACGAATCTATGACTCGTGCTTTTACTTGTTTAAATCGTCCATTTAGTTCCACAGGCAATGTTACCTCCTTGTATACCGTACATATTTCACCATTGGCTAATCGAACTGAACCTTTATTTTTTTCAACTGGGAGTTTTAAATCCTTGATTAAGTCCAGACAAAGAGGTCCAATAAATGTTCGAGTAGCTCCACTGTCTACTAGAGCTTTAACTGCATAATTTTGTATGATGACGGTAACATATAGCAAGGGTTCTGTACTTGACGAAATAGAGGGAGGGTAACAAAGATCGGAGAAATTGAAACAGGCGTCAGTTGTGTCACAGGAGTCATTATTTTGCATTAATTCAATTTGTTCTTGGGGAAGGGTCACAGATAAGGGGGATTTAATATGAGCAGAATTTACAATTTCATTTTTAACAATGAAATTTTTGTTACTTTCTATTTTATGTAAATCCTTTTCATAAATAAAATACTTATTATTTCTACAAAATATGAAAATGTCAAGATCTTGTGGACTGTAAACACCAGTAATTTCTGAAATGTCAGTTTCCAAATTTTTACATTCGATTTCTATTTTATTAAATAGATTATTTTTCCTTTTAGTTTTAGTTGATTTTTGTTCTTTATTTGAGAGTTGGTCATTTGGGGAGTTGGTCACTAGAATTTTTGAATTCTCAGGTGTAGAACTATTGAAGTCATTGGGTTCAATTCCTATAGAAGAAAAACCTTGGTCGCCATGTTGAGGTTGCTCAATTGATATCAGGACCGCCTTAACCTCTTTTAACGATCCTGGTTGGCTTTTCCCGAACAATTTGGGCATTTTGGCTTCGTAACTCCTTTTTGGCCACAACCATAACAAAATATTATTTTATTTTCTTTACAATCATTATGACGATGTCCAGTTTTGTCACAATGCCAACAAGTTACTTCGTTATTTCTTCTGGATTCTTTAGTCTGAGGGGCATTTTCTGTTGTCAATTCATTTTTAGCAACCATTCTATTTTTATTTTGTGTCGACTTTTGTTGATTTGTTCCTTCCTTAATTTTTGAAGACTGATTGATCATTAGTAAATTTTCTATATTAACTTCTTCCGTGTTCACTTCTTCGGATTCTTCTTCCTCTTCTAAAAGGTTAAAACTCTCACTTCTATTAGAGTCGCTACTGCTATTTGTTCAAACTGTGCGAAATTTCGAATCGATGACCTAGGAATAGTTAGATGAAAGCAAGGTAACAGATTTCGGTGTGCAAAATTAATTTCTTCTTGTTCTGGAAGTCTAGGTGACAAGCGATCAAACATTGACAGCATGCAGGTGAGAAAATCTGCTACAGGCTCATTTTGACCTTGAGTTCTTCTGTGTATGTCCTGCATCAGTTCAAATTGGAAATCTGGGTCACTGAACCTGATTCTGCAATCTATTGAGAAACTTTCGAAAGATAACCATCTATCTCTATGTACTTCGTACCAACGAGCAGCTATACCTGACAGGAAAAAGGGTAACAAATTTAAAAGATCTTTATCCCTTATGTACATCATTGATCTACTAGTTGATATTCTTTTCAGGAACAAGTCAGGATCTTCGTTGCGTGAACCGGAGAACTTCAAATCCCACTTACGCATTATGTGATATGCTTGTGCAGCAGTATTGGCATAATTTCTCTGAGGGCATGATTCAGGGTCACTGGGTATCTGATGTTGAGATGGACGATAATTAATATCGTTAGGTCTACCATTGTAATCCAGATCTGTTTCGAATCTTACTCGTTGTCTTTCATTTCTCCTAGTGTTAAACGATTCATCTCGACGTTAAGGGAAATTATCTCTTCTTGAGTCGTGACGATTAACAAATGGTCTATTTTCTTCGGATTCGTGAAGAGACAATCTGTTAAACTCTCTTTCAAAATTTTCAGATGGGCGATTCACTCTATCAGATGACGATTCTCGAAGATCAAAGTATCTATTCACTTGTGTTCGTGGTTCACTATTGTTGATTTGTTGATAGTGTTGGTTTCGAGGGAAATTATTATAAGTACGGGCATTTCGAATAGGGTCATTGGTTACTGAGGGATTAAGGGATTGGTCACGATTAGCAATATCACGACTTCGATGATATTGATTGCTGTAATTATCCATAGGGAAGTCATAGGGTCTGTCACGTACATTATCGTTAAATCGAGTATCTCGTTGATAAGAATTTACTCGAGTGTTTGTTGATTGAACACTAGCGTGATGATCTTCATAAACACGTGTATTATTTCCATAATAAGTGCGGGTAATATTATTATAATCAGGGGGTGGTAACTCATCTTCTAGGGCGTTTCTTATCTCACGTGAATTATGTCCTTCATTGGTTGTGTCTGCTATGGCACGATGCGTATTATTATTATTTTCAGGAATATTAGTATTCCTTATTTCTCGTGGAATGGTTCCTGTATGCCGTGTTTCATGTTCTAGATTGGAAGTAGTCAGTTGAGGTTCAATGGTAACAATCGCTGTAGCTCCTTCTATGGGGAAATCATGTCGCGAAATTAAGGGTGGTTCGTTGACTGCTGCTGATGTCTCACTAGTTGCGGTTATGGTTGAATCACTGCTTAATCTTTCAGAAGGGGAATTATTTCTGTTTGGATTTTCCCTAGTAGTTGATGTATTACTACGCCGAGGTGAAAAGAAATGCAGGAGCGTAGTTGCCAGTAAAAGTGATTATGACAAACATAACCTTTACTAGTTTTCTGCTTCCCGTATTTACCACTTTGCATCCGAATTTTATTTTTCGTAAATTAATAACAAATTATTAATAATTTCGGCTCCCTTGATTCTGATTTCTTAAAAATCAAAAGGTATGAATCAAGGCCGAATAAAAGGTAAAATTAACACGTGCCTGAGCAACAGGTCATCGATACTACTCTAGAGAATTGTCGAAATAATATTTCGACAATAAAGACGTTAAAATTAACCATCCAAGCGAAGGTAAAATCCAAAACGGCGCAAGCCAATATCTAAATGCGAGGAGGTTATTTGCGATATTTTGATAATAAAAACTAGATGCAAAGGGAAGATGGTAACATAAACAATTTTCTTAGAGGTTTTGGGTCACGTTGTTGTTCCATTACAGCAAGGTAAGCAGGAAGACGACATTGCGCAGGTGCAGTAGCCCTCGTGATTTAAGTAAACAGGGAGCGGGAAATTCTCGCTCATTCAAATAACACAAAAAAATATAAACAAAACAAATTTAGAAAATAATGTCTTATTTTGTAAATAAAAATTAAAAGAAAAAATTGTGCCACGTCACAATGTGTTATTATTGTAGCAACTGTTGATCCATGAATTTGCACCTTCACACTGTACGCCACAGGCGCCACGGAGTTGATATTTTATGTGGCACCACGGAGCTAAAATTTGACATTTAAACTAACCTAACTCCGACAATTCTGCAAAATAATTCTTTTCTTTGGGGACATAATTTGTTTCTATTGTAATCTCAAAAAAAAAAATCGTAATAATTACAACAGAGAGAGTTTAGATTAAAAGAATAGTAATACCACGGTACTGATCACGTTTTTTGTGACCTTCACATTTTTACAAAAAAAAATTGTTTTTGAGTGTAGAACTTCCAATTTTTGAACCTTTTTTTACTGATATTTGTTGCTAATGGATCTTATTTTAGATTGTAATTCTTAGATAACATTAAAATGTGTCATAAACAGTTAAATTATAGGGAAAAAAATCTTATTACAAAATTGAAAAAATTTGTGGACAAAACTATTTTACATTTTATAAGAAGTATTAGAAGATGCATTACATGTACAAATTGTTCACCTATATACATAATTCATATTACAAAAATTCTCGTTTCCAGTTTCAGCGTTTTCAATAAAATTTCTGAATTTTAACTTAAAATTTTAAAAAACGGACACGCCACGGAGCTGAAATTTTGGAGGTAATTCCGCAATTTATTAAAAATTATAATATCTATTTGTACATATTTGTGGTTGCGAATAGGTTTTATATATACCTGTGAAATGTATCTGTCGTAGGCAAATAGAAAAATCCGGCATTTAGCTTAATGCCTAGGCATTGGGCTAAATGCCGGCAAGTACATAAATGAATCGTGAAAAATGGTTATTTTTCTATTTACCTAAAATCAATTAGTCATTTAGCTTATTGACTAGGCGTTAAGGAAATTGCCTAAGTAGCACCCGGCAAATAGAAAAATGAGAATTTATGTGCATGTGTCACTCAACAGAAATTTTAAAATTGACTTCACATTTTCCAATTGATTTTCACTCCACATACTTATTTCGATTACTACAACCTTTAATAACTTCCTTACATTTTTTTTCGAATATAACTCTATCAACACAGGCCATTTTGATAAAATACAACTGTTAGTTGACAAAATCGAAGAGAGACTAACTACGATTTCAAATATTATAATATTGGAAATCGTAGTTAGTCTCTCTTCGATTTTGTACAATATAAATACAATATAAATTTAATCATCAGTTTTCGAAAGTGTATATTTCAAATTTTCAATTAAAAACAAAAATACTGATTTACAAACAAGCACTCGAATCTATCCCACAATTAATATTGCGTTATATTGGAAATCAAAACGTCTAAGTAATTTTATTTTGTGAATTATATTTTTCATTTTATTTCAATCATTTTACTAAATATTTTTTTTTTATTATTATTATTATTATTATTATTATTATTATTATTATTATTATTTTTTTTTTTTTTTTTTTTTTTTTGCTTAGGGAATTTTGGGAAATCTGCCTACAGATACCTTGGATTCCGCACTCCAAGGTTATGTGGGGTTGGTGTGATAAAACAAAAGGAGATAAAAAAAAGAAAAATAAATATATAAAATAGTAAATTTAATAAACTGGCGACCTACTGCCAGCCCGACCCACTAAAACCCGTAACCCTTCTTCTGGAGCCCTTTACCCTCCCTCGGAACTGTCGTAAGACTTAAGCCTTCGAGGGTGGCGCTCCAACTCTGTCGCTAATGCGACTTTCTGCTTTTCTCTGCGGTTCTCCTGCGTTAATAGTTAAAAATTTAAAACTATTTCAATATAAAGCGGAATTAACAGCACAACAATAATTAAAAATAACAAATGTGTAATTAAGTGTAAAAAGTCAAAAGATAAAATTATAAACGGATATATAAAAAAAAGAAAAAATAAACGCGTATAAAAAATTGAAAACATAAAACTGTACAAAGATGAATAATAAAAAAAAACACAAACAATTAAAAAATGTATAAGGACAAATAAATCACAAAATAAATTAATAAAAAACAAACAAATAAATTAAAAGCTGTTTAAATTACGCTTTTTGGCGGCCGTCGAGATCCTTCCTCGACATAACCGAGATTATGAAGTTCTCGACTTGCCGCCAATTCTCCTCTGACTGGGTCATCAGCGATACCATGTTCTCCGGTGTAACTTGACTGTTTACACCTTCGAACATGGCCCGCCTCTCCAAGTCCCATTTCTTGCATGAGAAGAGGGTGTGCTCCGCGTTGTCCTCAGGGAACTGGCAATATGCACACACCTCGTTCTCGCGTAATTTAAAGCGACACAGGTACGAGTTAAAACACCCGTGACCTGTGAACGCCTGAGTCAAGTAATAGGAAACCTGACCGTGTTTCCTATTTATCCAGGTGGCGAGTGCCGGGATAAGGCGATAAGTCCATCGACCTTTTTCCTCACCATCCCATCTTTCTTGCCATCTTTCTATGAGCCTGTGCCTCGCTTCTTTGCGGATTAGGCCCTTGCTTGGTCTTAATTCCTCATTCAAGGAACTGCTTTCTTTAGAAAAGAGAAACATTTCTTCCCTTTCCCTCGCCAAAAGATCTGCTGGCGGGACACTTGCAAGGACCTGCACAGCACTCGTAGATACCGTCTTATATGCAGAGATGATACGCGTTGTTATCGATCTCTGCGCAGACAGTATCTTTTCACAGATGGTCACACATCTTTTACTCCTCAGGGATGGAGCCCACGCTGGTGCTGCATAGAGCATTTTAGCGTGGGCGACACTCGCCACCAGTCTTCTTTTTTGTTCACGGGGTCCGCCAACATTTGGCATTAGCCGTGAAAGATTAGCCGCACACTCGATCGCCTTATTTGACGCCGTAGCCATGTGGTGGTGGAAGTTTAATTTCCCATCTAACTCCACACCAAGATATTTAATTTGCTTACTCCACTTGACCTCGAATCCGTCTATCACGATTCGTGGGAGCTCATAACCACGTCTGTCTGTGACCAGCAGTGCCTCGGTCTTTTCCAGGGCCATTTCAAGACCTCTGGTATCCAGCCAGCTTTTAGCTAGTCGCAGACATTCGTTCACCAATGTCCCAAGAGCCTCCTCACTTTCGGCAGTGCACACGAATAACGCGTCGTCCGCAAAGCCGATGATCACCGCACCTTCGGGCAGATCTATTCGCAGAAAATCATCGTAAGATACATTCCATACAAATGGACCCACCCTCGAGCCTTGAGGAGCCCCACGCTGCATCTCTTCCTTGAGAGTGCAGGTGTCTCCCTCATATATAACCCACCTGTCGCTAAGATAATTATCCATTATCCGCAACAAGTAGGGCGGCATGTTTTTCTTTTCCATCGACTCGATGAGATCTTTCCATCTTGCGGAATTAAACGCGTTGCGTATGTCAATTGCTACCAACGCGCAGAAGCTCTTCTTTTTCCCAGGTCCCAATTTGTTTTTTCCTGCTTTGGCTATGTCCACAACTGCCTGGATGGCATCAACCGTGGACTTGCCTTTACGGAAACCAAATTGGTGATCGGATAGACGATTCTCTTCGGTCAAGTGGCTTTGCATTCTCTGCAGAACCATATCCTCTAGAAGTTTACCCATCGTATCTAGCAGGCATATAGGCCTGTACGATGAAACCTTATCAAGAGGTTTTTCACCTTTCCTTAGGAGGACTAACCTCTGTCGCTTCCAGTCGCGGAAGAACTCTCCTCTCTCAAGGCAAAGATTGAAGCATCGAAGCAGAATCTGGGGTGAAGTGTCGATTACCAACTTTAGGATCTCGTTACTTATCCCATCGATTCCAGGCGCCTTGCCTGTTTTCAATCTTTTGCCTGCTTTTTGCAGTTCACTAAGTGTGAAGAGTTCTTCCTCTTCGACTTTGCAAAAACTCCAGTCCCTTCTAAGGTATGGTTCCGCAGGAGGAAACAAAGAATTTATTATCTTTCTGACCCAATCGGGATTGTCCAGGCCGGGGGTCTTTTGCCTCGTCGCTAATTTCTTAGTAACGATTTTAAAAGCCAGACCCCATGGGTCCTTATCGACTTCCTCGATTAGGTCCTTCCAGCTATGGCGTCGCGACTTACGGATCTCTTTCTTGAGGTTCTTTTTCGCCTCCTTGAAAGCCTCCTTCAGCAAGGGATCTCCCTTAGATCGGGTGTAAGTCCTTCTTGCTTTGAGGCATTCCTTTCTCAAGGAGGCCAGCTTTTCTGACCACCAGTGCAAGGATTTTTTCCTTGGAAAGGCTCCTTTGCGACGTATTATTATTATTATTATTATTATTATTATTATTATTATTATTATTATTATTATTATTATTATTATTATTATTATTATTATTATTATTATTATTATTATTGATAATAAAATATTTGTGTTAATTAATTTTGACATATTTTTTTTAATATTTCTGTTGAGTGACACATGCACATATTCTCATTTTTCTATTTGCCGGGTGCTACTTAGGCAATTTCCTTAACGCCTAGTCAATAAGCTAAATGACTAATTGATTTCAGGCAAATAGAAAAATAACCATTTTTCACGATTTATTTATGTACTTGCCGGCATTTAGCCCAATGCCTAGGCATTAAGCTAAATGCCGGATTTTTCTATTTGCCTACGACATATCCATACCCAAGCAAAAATTTTTTATTTTGAATGTGTTTTCTGTGACGCCGCCAAATATTACAGTTACGTGCAAATCACCCATATATCAATATTGTAGGGCAACTTGTCTTCTACAACTTTCAATAAAAAAGTTTCTGATATTTTCGCATAAAATACATGTTTTGTCCTTTTTTAAAAAGTTAAATGGCTGGGGCTAAATGTTAAATTCTATTTTTAGCCTACTTAAACTATTTTCTGATAAGTGTTAATCAGTAGATAAGTTAAAGTATACGTAAACAAGTATAACAACCAATTTTGGGTTATTTCACGTGAGCGGTCTTGTTTATTGACAGAGTACTTGCCTAATGTCAAATAAATAATTTTTAAACAAATAAACCCAAAAAAACGAAAAATAAAAAAAAATTTAACAACATGTAAGAATACATTTAACTTTTCGCCTCAGAGTGCGTTTTTGGCTTTAACAACAAATATAAAAAATCTGACTAAAGATATTTAGCAAATTCCTTTAAGTGTCTCTTTAGGGGACCCAAATAATAAACTAAAAAAATCGCGGTGAGAATAAATGCAAAAAATATACTTAAAAGTTGATATTTTCTTTTACGAAAAAATTTTTAAAAGTAGGGTGAAAAAAAATTTAAATATGGACACCACAAAAATAAACAGAATGTCACATAACTCCGGGCATTTATTAAGGGTGATAATACCCTTTTATAAATAAAATTGCAATGCTCTAACTATTTCCGTTCAAAAGATAATGAATTTTAACTGTTTTGTCAGTTTAACCTTTCGCCCCAGTCTCCCCTATATAATAATTTTTACAATTTTCTTATGAATCTAATGGTTAATTTTACTTTAAATCAATTTGTTGATCCTTGGAATGAAACACCATTTATGCAGCATAATTTGTTTAAAACAATTTTGTGAACAAAATACGACTTGGACAAAAAAATAATCCATAGGTACTAAAATTTCTTAATTTTTTGCACAGAATCGATTAGCGACAACAGTTTTTAAAAATAAAATGTTTTTATTAATTTGTTTCAACAATTATTGTTAAAAAATTGGAAATTATAAACAAAAATCCTCTTTTTTTAAGTTTGCCTGTTAATCCAATTTTTAATTTTTTAATGCAATGATTAGTTTCTTCATAAGACTTAATGGGTTAAATATTGAAATTAGTATTTTTTAGCATTTGTTAATTTAACTAATATTGTTTAACCCGTTGCCTGTTTCCGACCCATGGGTGGGTGTATATAAATTGATAGATATTTTTCTTTTTATCAATATTATAAGAAATTAAAAGGGTAATTAATGATATTTTAGAAAATAATTGAATAATTAGTTATAATTTAATTATATTATACTATTTAAAAAAGTATCAGATACCGCTGGGAATTTTGGGACAATCATGTTGTATTTTCCTCAAACAGTTAAGGGGTTAAATAAAAGATTATGGAATAGTTATATTTTTATTCTACTACTTTTAAATGTAAGTTTGTTATATTAAAATGATCTTGTGTAAAAAATGATGACTTCCTTGTAAAAATTAACAATATGAGGCATTTATAAATTAACCCCTTAACTGCCGGCTGAAAAACACTAAATGTGCCCAGAATGCCAAAAATAAAAAATCATCGAATTTGTCTGAAACTTGTTACTCAGGGGTTTTCGGGGTCGCTGATTACGAATCTGATGTCGGTATTTTAAAATTCAAAATGGCGGATCCAATATGACTGACGGCTTTTTAAAAATTAATCCAAATTACCTGAAATTTGTTACTCGGGGTTTTTGGGGTCGCTGATTACGAATCTGATGTCAGTTTTTCAAAATTCAAAATGGCGGATCCAATATTGCGGACATTTTTTTTAAATTTGGGATTCGCTTGAAAATTATCATTAGGGGGTTTTCGTGGTCGCTGATGATGAATCCAATGTCAGTTTTTCAAAATTCAAAATGGAGGATCCATTATATCGGATATTTTTTTTTTTAAATTTTGGATTTTCTTGAAAATTATTACTCGGGGGTTTTCGGGGTCGCTGATGACGAATCGGATGTCTGTTTTTAAAAATTCAAAATGTCGGATGCAATATGGTGGACATTTTTTTTTCAATTTGTTTTTATCATAAAAGCAGAACAAATTTTACTAATGCCGGTTTCATAGAACAGCTATAAAGAGCGTGCAAAAATTGAAATTCCATTGAAATGTCCTAACGCATTTCATCTTTCCAATAAGATCATGGGTGCAGTGGATCTCCACGGTATGCCATATTGGATCCGCAATTTTGAAAAACCGACATCATATTCGTAATCAGCGACCTCGACAACCTCCGAGTAACAAATTTCAGGCAATTTGGATCAATTTTTAAAAAAGTTATCCGACATATTAGATCCGCCATTTTGAATTTTGAAAAACCGACATCATATTCGTAATTAGCGACCTCGAAAACCCCCGAGCAACAAATTTCAGGTAAATTGGATCAATTTTTAAAAAGGTCATCCGCCATATTGGATCCGCCATTTTGAATTTTGAAAAACCATCATCATATTCGTAATCAGAAACCCCGACAACCCCCGAATAACAAATTTCAGGCAATTTAGATCAATTTTTAAAAAAGTCGTCCGCCATATTGGATCCGCCATTTTGAATTTTGTAAAACTGACATCATATTCGTAATCAGCGACCCCGAAAACCCCCGAGTAATAGATTTCAGGCAATTTTAGACATTTTTAAAATAAAAATGCATTTTATTGTCCATGGCAAAGATTTTGAAAAATTTGCTAAAAGTGTTGTTTTTAAAAATTTATAACATTTCTATAATTCATTGAATTTAAAAACAGAAACGTGCGTCGCATTTTGCATAGCGTTGAGTTTTAAGAAATAATTTTATTTTTAATTTTCATCCACTTTTGACTTTTTTACATCAATTTTTATCATGGCAAAGATTGTCAGTTTTCCGGCAGTCAGAGCAAAGTCCGAAATGGCAAAGATCTTTGCCATCGGCAGTCAAGGGGTTAAAATTAATTAGGGTAAGGGTACCCAAAATGGCCACCCATCTTTTAAACGACTGTAAATAAAATTTAGGCGATTTTTGAAGAATAGATGAAATTTCGACTTTAAAAAAAGTGTCCCCAAACCGTTATTAACGATATTTCATTATTCGACGCTTGTTAGGCAAGCTCGTGGTAAATTCTTACGTAAGAATGGGGAGGGGGGTCCGAGAAATCTTATGTATCCTTACATGGGGAAGGGGGGTCCAAATTGCCTAAAATCGTCCTTACGTAATTAATGAATGGCCCCTTCGCAGTCCAGTTAAAGACCGCTTATGGTCCAACAACGGTCCGAATAAAAAGTTTACAAAAAAATATGATTTCATGATATATAAGGTTCTTGGGGTCGCTGAATTCAAATTTGAGGTTAGTTTTTTAAAATTCAAAATGGCGGATCCAATATGGCGGATAATTTTAAAATTGATGCGTTTCAACAGAAATTCATTTCTCGGGGGTTTTCTAGGTCGCTGATTACGAATCTGATGTCAGATTAAAAAAATTCGAAATGGCAGATCCAAAATGGCGACTACCAAAATTAAAAAAATATTTAGATTCGCTTGAAGTTCATTCGTTATCGAATTCAGCGACCCCTGAAACCCCCAAAAACGAATCCAATATATTCTATTCAATTTATTTCAAATTCGCTAAATTCCAATTTTATCCAATGTATTCTCTTTAATCTATTTAAAATAGGGGAGGGTAGGCTACATTGAACCGGGTATTTTATAAAGTCCAAGAACTAATAAAATTTTACTAATTTCGATCAGGTTTTTGTATCAAAATTAAGCTGAAGTACTCCTTTAGTTAATACACACGTTACAAACACAAATTATTATGATTAAATAATTAAATTTAATTTTTTTCTAACAAGTCACACTTTTCTTATTTTGAAGGATGTGTGTCTACATTGAACCACCTCTAATAAAACACTACAATTTACTTCAAAAATAATATTTCCACTTACACATTGTAAAAAATCTTATTTTCCACTCAAAAAAATAGAAAATTGTTATTTAATTGTTATTACTTGTTAATATAGGAGATTAATGTTAGGTAGGTAAAGTGACAGTTTGAGTTTATCTCGTTCACAATTGTGATGAAAGCATGTCTTCCAGTATTTTTCTTACTAATTAGTAGAGCAGACAATTTTACAACTCTTAAAATTGAAAATTCTTTGCTTTTTCGGGTGGTTCAATGATGCCGCACTCACTGTATTCACATGACATTCACAACAAAAATTGTTTATAATAAATTTGTGTAAGATTTAAAGTTCTTTATCACATCGGAATATTGAAGTTGACACCCTAAGCGAAATAAATCGCAAGTTTACTAATTTTTAAAACTTCCTATTTCAATAAAAAAACGTCATTATAATTCCACCAAATTTTTTGTTTTGTACGTGAAAAACAGTTTTTTTAGTTTTTCTTTGTAAATAATAAACCTACGTGCCCGAAATTTTTGGACATAGTTTGTTTCAGTAAAACTAACTTATATATTAAATAAGAAAAAATTTCACTCAGAAAATTTTTCTCAGAAAATTGAAGTGGTTCACTGTTGACGCTGGTTCAATGTAGCCTACTCTCCCCTACGTCAAATTCTAAATTCATCCAATATATTTCTCTTTAATCCATTTTAAATACTTCAAATTCCATCCAATATCCAATCAATCGAAATTTCAATTTTATCTAATATTTATTTTCTTATCTTTTAAATAAAAAAAATCAAATGTTATTCAAAACAGAAAAAATATCAAATCTTATTCTAAACAGGAAAAAAAATAAATGTAAATTTCTTTATCCTTTAAATTAAAAATGAAAAAACTATATCAAATGATAATATAATATTTAGAAAAATATAACTATACCACTCACGAATCACTTTAATTAACTCTATACAAATTGTAGAGAAATTATATTAAAAACAGAAAATATCTAATGTTATCCAAAATAAAAAAATATATATCAAATAGTAATGTGATATATTCAAAAAATGAATATACCACTTACGAAGCACGATCGTTAACTCTCTACACTACACTGAAAGAATTTTGGGGAGGCTGCAGACTTTACATGAGTGCCGCTAGCCCCAAGCTCGCAGTTAACCTCAAAAAGGCGAGAATCTACTCCCGAAAGGTAAGCAGCAACTCCTCAGAGGCAGCAGCTCACCTTTCGGGAGTAGATGCTCGCTTTTTTGAGGTGAGCTGCGAGCCCTGAGCAAGGGGTACTAATTTCGGACATGAAAAGTCAGCAGCCTCCCCAAAATGTTTTCCCAGTTAGTCCCGTGAGGGGAAGTAGCCTTCCCCCACCATACGGCACACCAAGTCGAAACTGAGCCCCGAGCAACCCTCACAGCGGGGATCGCTCGGTCCCTTAAACCCTCATTAAGGAAAACTGTTAATCACTTTTTCTATAAAATATAAATTTTTGAAATAGTAACATTTTTTATTTTTCATTAACATATTTAAATTCCTTACTTTGTCACGATTCTATACATATGTTGTTTACCAAAAAAAAGTTGAAATTAAAAAAATTAATTATTTTTTCCAGATACATAGAATGAAGTTAACTCTACCAAGAACCATATATCTATTATTAAATAAATATATACTGTATCACATAGGTTTTATCTAAATCACTTTAATGCTATTTGACCTAATATTTGCAGTATTTGAAGCAAATACCATTTATATTAATCTTTAAATTTTAACATTTTTTTGGTAAACAACATATGTATAAAATCGTGAAAAAGTAAGGAATTTAAATATGTTAATTTAAAAATTAAAAATGTTACTATTTAAAAATTTATATTTTTCATTATTAATAGAAAAGTCTTTAGCAATTTTCCTTAATGAGGGTTTAAGGGTCCGAGCGACCCCCGCTGTGAAGGTTGCTCGGGACTCAATTCCAAGTAGCCCTCGCAGCGGGGGGCGCTATGTCCCTTCTAACGGCGAACAGACAAAATAAGTGCGAACAGACAAAATATATATATGCAAACGGAATACGGACTTTAATATTGTTAATACTCCAAAGTTGTATATATTAAAATTTGCAATTCTAGCTTTGTATAAAATTATTTATAACATTTATTGAAATAATTCTTTTTTATTTTGTACAAAATCAGAATAAGAAATATAAGAATAATAATTTAATAATTAAATTAAGTAATTTTAAATTAATAATACTGTCGTTTATTATTATTATTATTATTGCATTATTATTATTATTATTAATGTTTATATTTTAATTCAGTAACTTAGCCATTTATTTGTTTTAAAATTATAAAAATTTTATACAAAAGAATTCCGTTTACAAAGAAAATTCCGGACGAAGACATTATCTCTCACATTCAAACTACAAGTCATTACGAAAAGCCGACATAATTAATTCTAAATCTTAATATATTCAAAACAAAGTCTGCGAATTTTTTCAATTTGGTTGTGTCGTTCGATGTCATCAGATCTACCCAAAATTGGCCAGATGCATACTCCAAGTCAGACGCTGCAAGCATTGTTTCTCTGAGACCTGAATACACCGGACAAACCGCTAAAATGTGGAACATTGTTTCTTTTAATTTTAAATTACAACAAACACAGCTTTGTTCCGCATCAATTTTAAATATCTCTTTTTTGTACATTATTGCTTGGCGTCTGAATTGGATCACCCTCACCTGAGCTATTAATCTAAGAACCGAAAATGGAAGCCTCAACTTCAAATAAGAGTGAGTCTCTTCCTCGACTACCAAAGTCTGATAGATCTGAAGACTCGACGATCTTTGCAGTCTATCGTAATCCATCCCCCTCAAAAACAACTCATACTCTTTCAGGATTTTATCCTTGTTATTTACTATAAAATTAATATCTAAGACATTCTCATTTCTCATTAGTTCCAGCCCGCCAATCAAACCTTTCACCTGAAGGGCCCAGTTAAATTTTTTATTTGTTTGAATTTTTCTTATTGCCATTTCAAAAATTCTACGACAGCAGAGTCTGGGGTATCTTTCTTCTGGCATGTTGACTATTTTTTCTAACCATCTTAATACAGCTTTTAAGACAGCTAATGAGAGTCTTACTCTACCTGTTTCTATTCTCACAGCATAATTTGGCGAGTTAATCGGCAAAGATAAAACGTTCTTAAAAAAATTTGTATGCACTTTTTCTAAAGCGTCCAGGTATCGGAGACCCCAGATTTCTGCCTCGTATATTACCACGCTCTTTACCATGCTGTCAAATAATTTATTCTTAGTTTCCCACACATCAGATTTTGAACGCTTTAAAATGTTTAATACAGACATAGTCGCAATCTTTGATGTAGAAATGGCTCTATCAGCAGCGTTACAAAAAACACCCGAATTAGAGAATTGAATTCCGAGGTACACGTAATTATTTACAATTTCCACTTCACACCCATTATATTTAAATGAAACTTCTTTTCTTCGACCCCCCTTTTGAAAAATCACAACCTTTGATTTATTTGTGTTGACTGTTAGATCATTTTCCATACAATACATACTTAGAATTTTCATTTTTCTTTTAAGGTCACTAACCGATTCCGCCAGAATGACAATATCGTCAGCGTAAGCCAATAACAATATTTCATTAGACGAGTCCACTGCCACACCTCTGCACCCGTGATCATGAAAGTAAGACTCAATGTCACTGATATAAAGAGAGAAGCACGTCGGACTCAGTGTGTCACCCTGCAACACCCCCCTTGTAACCTCTATATAATTAGAAACACCCTCTTTCTTGCGGACCGCAATTGATGCTGACTCATAAAAGTTTCTACAAATTCTAACAAATTTTGCGCTAACACCAAGGTTAAAAAGTTTAATCCAGAGCTTGTTGTGATCAACCGAAGGAAATGCATTTTCAAAGTCAACGAAAAAAGCATATAGTTTACCCTTCACCCGACTTAAACGTATCTGAATAATTGAATTTAGCACAAATACATTGTCTATACAGCCCCTTTTACTTCTAAAGCCTGATTGAAATTCCGGAATAATGGAACAATTTTCCACCCACATGTTTAATCTTCTGTTTAGAATCTGTGTGAATATCTTAGAAATCGTATTCATAAGGGCGATACATCTATAGTTCGTTGGATTCGATTTATCCCCCTTTTTATGAATCATAAATGCATGAGATTGACCCCACCCCACAGGCACTTCCTCCGATTCAAGAATCTTATTAAACAGACACTGCATGTACAAGAGCCAATTTGATGGCAAGTTTTTAAAGAATTCATATGAGATCCCGTCCGGGCCGGCTGCTTTACCATTCTTACAATTTTTTATCACTGATATCAATTCTTCGTACATAATATCTGCATCCAGGACGGGGTCTCTCACATCAATTAGATTGACTTTAAAAGTAGTTCTTGGAGGGTACACATTTGCCAGGAATTCATTCCACTCATTTATACTAATCTGATCGAGACCTGGGGCACGATATTTAAATCTGTTAATTGCTTTCCAAAAAGCTGAGGAATTTTTTGAATTTGCTAAGTTACTTCTAATTGAATCTTCAAAAGCTTTTTTGGACTCATCTAATAAACTTTTGTAGGACTTTTTTGCTTCTTTATACAGATTATTGTCTATTGAATTGAAGTTAGATTTAAAACATTTTTTTAATAGTTCTTTAACTTTTCTTTTCAGATCAAAACAATTCTTATTGAACCAAGGTTTTCCCGATTTACTTTTATTCGCTAATTTTCGTAGCCCCAGAGACTCTGCCACCCGACTAACAGCTTGGATTATATTTTCATTACCCATTTCAGTCGAAACATCACACCAACGTACCTCTGGCAACCAGCACATTGTCTCCGTGTATTCCACGCCTCTCTCCTCCGACCATTTGAAACCACCGCTATACACATCCCCTCCAACGACTTGACAATTTCCCACTTTTATTCTTACCTCATCATACATGAAGACAGTGATTGGCAAATGGTCCGACAATGTGACTATAGGATTTACGCGCAGGTCCAAAATTGACTCCGAATTCACAAAATTCACGAAGACCAGGTCCACCGTGCTGTTTCCCCTCGAACCGCAGTAAGTGAAGCGAGCAGGAGAATCCCCCCTCGATCTGCCATTTAACAGGAAGAATGCGCGATCCTCAAAATATTCCACAAGCAGACGACCTCTCTTATTTATTACTTTATCCAGAGACCCTCTTGATGCATAAAGGTTTGAAGAAGATTCCAACAGGGCAACTTCATCCAGTTGGTTTAATTCACCAGTTCTACCATTAAAATCACCGCCCACTATTATCGGGCAGCACAAGTTTAAATTTTCGATTCGAGTGAATGCCGCATCTAGAGTTGATCGCCAGCAGTCCTCCTCCAATATTGGGTTAAAATACACCGACCCCACTATAAAAACTGAGCCACTTTCTTTGAATAGCACAAAAATAGCGTGGTCATCTTGTAAAATTATTTGATTATTAAAAATGTTTTTCCTAAAAAATATTGCCATGCCTCCCTTTGCTCTGCCCATTACACTTTCACGTATAGCATTATGACATATAAAGTTAAATTCACTTAAAAAACCAGGCAGAAAAGACGGGGGTTTTTGTAGCCAAGTTTCCGACACACATAACACATCACAAACTAAACTATTGTCTATCAAATCTATAACATTTCGAAAGCCGTTAGCGTTCCAAAACGAAACTGACAAACGAGCGTCAATCGCTTTTAATAATTTCCCATTCTTTTTATTTGATTTAAAATGTCCTTTGTTGTTTGGAGTACGGGGGTGATATAATTGCTATTCGTCTTGTTTTACTTTTTTTACGGTTGGAAATTGTAGTATATATTTTGAGAGTGGGGAGTCCTTTTGAGTATTATTTTCCACTTGTAGATGCCGTTTATTTGACCCTGTTGGCCGACCTGGCTTTTTTCTTTCTGGAGTTGACTCATTCAGCGAATTTGGACCCTGGTTAGAAGATTGGGAGCGATGTTGCTCCTTTTCATTTCCCATTTCCTGGAGCTCTTCCAAAGAGAATGCCTTATTACCGATCCATAATTTGCTTCTTTTGATTACAATGTTTCGCTCACCTCTCTCAGTCAACTTGTTTTTAAACTGAAGTAATTCTTTTCGTTCTAGACGTTCCTCTTTAGATAAATCGTTCGCAATTGACATACCAAGATCTCTGAATTCCTTATTTTTCTCAAAGAGTAGGGATTTCCATCTTGATGCTATGAATCGTATCAGGATCGGTCTACTTGTACCTGGTTTACCAATACGATAAGCCGATTCCACGCAGAATTCATTAATCTGCAACCCTACTTGCTGAAAGATACCCATAATCTTGCCGAGAGTGTTTTCTCTTTCATTTAAATTTTCCTCCACTTTGAAGATGAGGATGTTTTTTGCTCTAATTGCATTATCGCTGAAGTGTAGTTTTCGCGTGAGAACCTCTACCTTTTTTTCTAAATCAGAAATCGACTGATTGAATTTGATTTTGATTTTTTCCATCTCCTTCTGAATTTGGTCGTTACCACGTTTGATCATGTTTATGTCATCCTTCGTGGCCATACTTTCCTGGATCTTCTGTAGTGTGTTTAAAATTTCTTGAGACTCCATTGTTTATTATTATTGAGAAGGTTACAGTACACTATATGAGTCACTCACTATAAACCAAGACTTGGCCAAAATACCATTTATTTCACAGAACCTTCACTCAGTTTATTATAGCGTACAGACACGATACAAAAATGAGCAAAAAACAAAAAAAATAATAGGTGTAAGGAAAAGAAAACGAGAAAACATCACTGGGTTCACCCCACATCAGCAAATAGCGAGCCCAATCCAAAGTAAATCACTTGAATATGAACAATCTCAGAGCGGGCACAACAAACACGTCTATACCTTACGACGTCTAAGACGGAACTCTAATTCAGTAACTTATTTAAATAAATAAAATGTATGATTCACTTTATCAAAACCCATGTAGCACGTAATATTACAGTAACATTATAGTAATATTGCCCGTCAAGCGTCAATATTACAGAAACATTACAGTAATTTTATTGTAATATTATAATAAAATTGCAGTAATGTTAAAGTAAATTTGTAAGAGCAAAATTAATTTAAAATTACAATAATATTACACGAGCATGTACAGTAAATGAAAATGGCTGATTTTCAAAACCATATAACTTTTATAATACTTTACCGATTTTAATGTTTCTATAATGCATTTAAAGCATTTTTCATGTACTTCCTAAAAATTTTACAAACAAATTTTTAAAAAAACTTTTAACCCTCTTTTTTAAAAAAATAAAGTTTATTTTTTAATTTTGACCCAATTGGGTATTTAAAAAATTTTTTTTTTATTTTTATTGGAAAGCTGACATTTTTTCCAAAAAAACATATATGTTTCATAGTGGGATGGCCATAAGTTTAGAAGATATTTAAAAACAAACTAAGCGGCGCGCCCGCGTCACTGTACGTTACGTTGTCGCTGCGCCGTTGAACGACACAAATATTACTGTTTCGTCTTCATCTGCTTCATTAAAAGCTCTCCGCATTCTACAGGGTTGAGACTGTCATAAAAATAATGCCTGCATTACTGTTACTGCAAAAATTTTTATATAATTAATTTTGAAAATAGAAGGGTAAAGCTTAAAAAATTTTTGACTGAACGATTTTGAATAAATAAATTAATTTTGAAAAAGAATCCTTAATGCTTAAAAATCAAATATTTTTCTGATTCAATCGAAATAAAGATTTATATGTATATGTAATTTTGAAAAGCCTGCGTTAGTATTATTGTTAACTTGGGTTTAAAGTTAAAAGAGTTCTTTTAAATTTAATTGACGAGATACTCTCTAAATTTGAATTAGTAAAAATGTTTACTAATTGGAATTAGTTGTGGCGGCGAGAATCACGCTCTTTCGAGTACCCCCACTCCGCCGTTCAGAGGTTGAAAAATAAATACATTTACTTTTACTTGTTATAGATTAAAAATAAATGCACAAAACCTTATGTTTAATTTTTTTCATAAAATACATGTACTAAACTGTTAGTGGTGCGAATTTCAATAAAAAACATTAATAATTAACTTGTCAGGGATTTTTTTTTTTAAAAAGTTAACTCCCCACCCCTTGAAGTTAGGTCGAATTTTTTTTAAAGTTTTGTGAAAACAAATGAAATTAAATGCCCTTTACACGAAATCAATAAAGTGAAAATTAACTGAGTTATTCTATTTGTTTATGTCAAAAAACATACCCTTTTTTAACGTCTATTATTATGCACTTAAATAAAAAAAATCAATTTTCCATTTAAATGGAATTAAAGTTTGACTCCTTAACTGTACTCTTCAAGAAAAAAATTAAAATTCGCAGGTCCAAAAGTGGGGAAATTACGTTGAAAAATTACATGTTTTTAGTTAACAAATAGAATAAAACATAAACTATTCATCCGATAGAGTTGATTTTTTTAAAATTTATTCAGCTTCGCAAGGACAACATTCCTGGTAAGTTATGAACAAATTTAATAATTATTAACAAAGTTATTAAATAATTAAGAAAGTTCTATTTTTAATGGTTTAAATTCATTTGCAACTAAACTAACTAACCTTTTTTAACTTGCGACCAATTATTTGAAATCTATTTCCAAGCTCTATAACTTTCAATCAAAACTGTTTCCGCTAAAATTTAACCGGAAGCAACAGTCATCGAGAAATCATGTTTTTCGAACTTTGACGATTGTTTACACCATTTTTCGCAGACGGAAATGTGGTGCAAACTATGGGGCTCTTATTTGGGGCCCTCAAACTACAAGAAACTGCTTCGACTTTTCAGGTTGCACTTATGTGCACTTTTTATACTCATAGACTGGCCTAATTCTTATTCTTTGAATTAAGATAAATATAAATGGATTAGCCTCTATAAATTTTAAATTGTGTTAGAACTTTTTAAAAATTAATTTTAATTAATTAAAATCGCTTATTCTATACTAAAATATTCTTCTCATTTAAATTTAATAAAAGATGTATCGATTTGTAAAAAAAAATTTTTAAGAATGACTTTATAAAAACAGAAAAATTAAATCAAACCTGAAATTAAATGACAATTATACAGTCGAACCTGAATAAGTGGAACCTGAAGGGACCAAAGTTCTTGTTCCACTTATAGAGGTATTCCACTTATCCAGGTCATTTAAGGTCAAGTTACTTATGCAGGGACCGCAAAGAAAGTTCTACTTAAAGAGGATTCCCACTTATCGAGGAACCACTTATCCAGGTTCGACTGTATATGTAATCTAATATGTCAATTTTCAAAAGGTTTTTATTTTCAATCAAATAGCAGGTTTATAAATAAAAAAATGTTCAATGAAAGTGGGTCAGTCAATTATATTTCACCTGAAGCTGTTGCGGCCTATTTTTAAAAAAATCTAATAATTTGTAAAAATGATGTTTAATATCCATAAAATTCATTTTTGAGAATTATTTTATAAAATTTTTTGAATTTAACTTAGAATTTTAATTTTTAAGTTGAGTTACACAGAAAAAAGGTTAGATTGACAGTTATGTAAATTTAATAAAAAAGCATGGAAATAATTTAAATAATACAAATTTCTTGATTGATATTTGTTAAAAATGAGCTAATTTACTTGTATAAATAGATTATTATGTAAACATACTCAAAATAATAGATAAAAATTGATTTTAAAACTTAACTATGAAATGTCAAAAGTCACATAATATACATATGTGCTAACTTTTTAATTTTATACTATAGAAATATGAAATATTTTACCTTTAATATTGAGTGTTTCATGATTTTTATTGATTTTAATTACTTATTTCTTCTCAGGTGCAAGACTAAAAAATTTAATTTTTGTCTTAATATTTAAGTTTGAACTTCTTTTCCATTCTATTTAATTTTGGTGATGGAGAACGAGCTACTTTTCATTTTAAATTTAGTTTAAAAAATCTGCTAAAAAAAGAATTTGTTGGTTAAAATGCAGGTAGATTTTTGCATAACTATTGAGATAGCCAACTTCAGTGTTATAAAATTACCTGCATTTTAACCAACAAATTCGTTTTTCAGCAGATTTTTTAAACTAAATTTAAAATGAAAAGTAGCTCGTTCCTTATCACCAAAATTTAATAGAATGGAAAATAAGTTCAAACTTAAATATTAAGACAAAAATTGGATTTTTTAGTCTTGCACCTGAGAAGAAAAAAGTAATAAAAATCAATAAAAATCATGAAACACTCAATATTAAAAGTAAAATTTTTCATATTTCTATATTATAAAATCCACTCTATTATATTAAGTTAGAGAACGACCGACCGACCGACTCACACCTCTTTCTATTCTTTCTATTACTCTTTCTTTTTATTACTTTGACTGCCGGAAAACTGACAATCTTTGACATGATAAAAATTGATGTAAAAAAGTCAAGAATGGCTGAAAATTAAAAATAAAATTATTTCTAAAAAGTCAACGCTATGCAGAATGCGACGCACGTTTCTGTTTTTAAATTCAATAAATTATAAAAATGTTATAAATTTTTAAAAACAACACTTTTGGCAAATTTTACAAAATCTTTGCCATGGACAATACAATATAATGCAGTTTTATTTTAAAAATTTTTTAAATTCGCCTGAAATCTATTTCTCGGGGGTTTTCGGGATCGCTGATTACGAATATGATGTCAGTTTTTCAAAATTCAAAATGGCGGATCCAATATGGCGGACGGTTTTTTAAAAATTGATCCAAGTTACCTGAAATTTGTTACTTGGGGATTTTCGGTGTCGCTAATGATGAATCCGATGTCAGCTTTTAAAATTTCAAAATGGCGGATCTATTATGGCGGACATTTTAAAAAAATTGGATTCGTATAAAACTTGTCACTCAAGGGTTTTTGGGATCGCTGATAACGAATCTGATGTCAGTTTCACAAAATTCAAAATGACGGATCCAATATGGCATGCTGTGAAGATCCACTTCACCCATGAACTTATTGAAAAGGTTAAATGCGTTGGGACATTTCAATAGAATTTTAATTTTTGCTCTCTCTTTATAGCTGTTCTATGAAACCGGCATAGAGTAACAAGTTTCAGACAAATTGGACGATTTTTTTTTTTTTTTTTATTTTTTTTATTATTTTTTTTTTTTTTTATTTTTTTATTTTTTTTATTTTTTATTTTTTTTTATTTTTTTTATTTTTTTTCATTTATTGGCTGGTTTTAATAAAAAATTTAGGGGGAAATGGATCGAAAGTACTAAAAGATGGTCAAATATTATTTTTGAAATATCTTTTTTATTTTTTGTGTATAACAATTGAAGCGTTGGGTGCAATAGAAGGGCATTAGGCAGATAACGCCCGTTTTCATATTATTGAATGAGAATGATTACAATATCCTTTGGTTTATATTACCGAAAAATTTATTTTTATATGAGACTTCTTGACGATGCTAGGAATAAAAATCTGGGCGAATGTTGCATAACTTTGTAACTTTAAACGTTTTTCAATACAATTTGCATGTAAAAACAAGTGAAAATCGACACTCATTTACAGAAATTTGGTTTAAAAAAATTTCTATTTAAAATGTTCATTTTTTGATAATTAGAAATAATTTAAGGCTTAATTATATGGGTAATTCTCTGGAACCTTTAACTTTTGACTTGAAAAAAAAAATTTACTAGCACATTAATAAAAATTTGTATATAAATTAAAATTAGCATTTAGAATTTATTTTTGCAGTTAAAAATGTAATATTTCGAAGGTCTCATATATTTTTATTCTTTTTTAATAAGACGATTTTTTACAGGTTAAAATCTATTGTTTTCGATTGTTTTGGATTTAAATATTTTGGTTGTCTTTACTTTTTTATAATATTTATTATTTATTTTTTAATATTCTCTATTAGAGTTATATTAAATTTAAATTAAATTGGTCAAATTTAAATAATTTAATAAAAATTAGTTAATTTAATTATTATTTATTTATTTAATTAAATTTATCTTAATTGTAATATTTTTTCTAGATAACCTTAATAATTTCCTTCTCTGATGCAAGTTTTTCAAATTGTATTCTGCTTCTTTTTCCCTTTTTTTCCTTCTTTTTTCCCTCATTTGTTCTGCTTTTTATTCTAAATTTCTTTCATTGACCTCATTATTTTTAACTTTACGAATTACATATTTCTATTTTGAACTTTAAAAACAAAACGGTCAATAGTGAAGTTATCAATTTATCACACTGACAACCTTGAAATCCTAATTTATTGCGACAAAAAATTAGTTTTCTACGGTCCTTACATTTTCACGTGTACCTCCTTGTATCTCGATAATTATTGAAAATTTTAAGGCGTGCTTTTACACACAAGTAAAAAATATAATTGTGCGAATGTGCGTACAGGTTTGATAAATTTTTATAGTTTTGTTTAATTGTGCCGAATCATTTACGGTCCTGACATAACTAGGTTCTCTGTCGAATTCAAGAACAATATTCTTCAATAATTTCAATATAAATTATTGCACATAAAAATTTCAACTGGCCACAGTTTTAGTAAGTTTTAAACTTTCATTCTATGTATTGTTGAATTCATTTTATTAAGGCACTCTTGAAATATCTGCAAGTACGTTTGCAGTTACGGTCCTGACACGAAAATAAGGGAAATTTTTCGAAATTAAATATCTTTACTTTCCAAATGCGTATAATCTTCTAATTACTTTTTAAATAATCCTTAGATATTCATTTACATTTATGTATTTGTCGTTTTATTCTATGTTGATGTGCCAACTTATAAAATTAGTTTATGTTTCTGAAAGTACCTAAAGGGACTCTCGTGATTTGCTTACTTTTCCACATTAAAAAATATATATTAATTACTAAACATAATTTAATAATTTTTAAAATAACATATTTTAATATTATTAAACATTCTTTACATGGAACAATAATTCTTTTTATAAAAATTTGATATATCTTGAGTAATTGCATAATAAATATAAGACACCTAAAGGTTAAAGGTTCCAGAGAATTGCCCATATGTTAAAAATAACGAAAGTCACAAAATATATTTAGAAATATTCAAAAGTTGAAGTTATCTCAAGTTTAAACTTCAGATTTTACTAACGCCTATAGAAAAAAATATGTGTTAAATTTGTTGCGTGTAGTTTTCAGATGATGTTGTTTTAACACAATTTTGGTGTTATTTTAACCCCATTTAAAATATATATTAATAATTTAACACCCACTAGTGTTAATTTAACACACTCCAATGTTATTTTAACATCAATGAAGTGTTAAAATCACACAGTGTCGGTTAAAAATGTTGCGTGTAGATTTAACACTACTTTTAATGTTAAAATAATGTTCCTTATTACTTTTCTCAGAGTTTTTTAACACCCCCCAGTATAATTTAATTAGAAATTTGAATGGCGTTTGTTTGGATTTGGTTTTCTCTGGTATTTTTTGTAACATCTTTCAACCTCCTTTTCCACTTGTTCCTGAAGATCCTCACCATCCTTCTTTAATCCTAACTTTCTCCTTTTCCACCTCAACTAATATACCAGTTGATACCATGCAATTAGATTCTACTCAACAGAGATTTAACTTCAAAGCCGGAGATTTCCCAATGGTATTTTCTGAACTCTCTACTTGGGACTGGTCACCAATAAAAAATTTTGATAACATTAATGACGCCTGTTTCTTCTTACAAAATAAGATATTAACCACTTTTGAAAAGCATATTCCATACTACCGTAAATTTAAAGGATCAAAAAGGCAATTTCCAAAGTGGTTCTCAAAAGATATTATTGGTGATATCCGGCTAAAAAACTCTATTTTTCGCAAATATAAAATTACAAAATCACCCGCACTAAAAACTCAACTAAAGTTTATCTCTAATGATATTAAGAGAAGAATTCATGAACAACACAAATTGTTTTATACATCGATTGAGAATAATTTTTCTACCAATCCTAACGCTTTTTGGAAGTATGTAAACTCGGAAAATAAATGCTTACGAATTCCTAGTGTAATGAAACTCAATGATCTTATCTTTGATACCCCGCAATCAATTTTAAACGCATTCGCTGATTATTTTTCGAGTGTATATACTCCAACAGATCCAAGCAATCCTGACATTAATAATTTCTTACAGTATCCTAGCTCAATTGACCTAAAACTGAATATCACAGATGTCTCCACAGCATTAAAATCTTTGAATTTAAAAATACAGCCGGAACGGATAACATCCCCAGTTTTTTTCTGAAATCTTCCTCTTTCGTCTTGGCTGAGCCACTTTGTTTCCTTTTTAATAAGATGTTAGCGACAGGAATTTTTCCTGAAACTTGGAAAATTACAAGAGTGGTCCTGGTTTTTAAGTCTGGAGACAAAAGTGATATTACTAATTACAGGCCAATTTCAATTATTCCCAATTTCGCAAAGGTCTTCGAGAAGTCTATTGACAAGTATATAACATTTAACCTTAAATCTCAAATTGCAGACGAGCAACATGGCTGTATAAACAATCGTTCAACTGCGACTAACCTGATTAGTATCACCCAAGAAATTAATGCTGCGCTTTCCGAAGGAAGTCAACTAGACGTAATCTATACAGACTTCTCAAAAGCCTTTGATACCGTTGACCATAAACTTCTTTTTACTAAACTTGGAGAAATGAACATTTCTTCTTGTCTATTAACTCTCCTTCATTCTTACCTAACAGATAGATCTAATATTGTTTATTACAACGGTTTTTCTTCCAGAATTTTTACCCCAACTTCAGGTTTACCGCAAGGCTCAGTTTTAGGATCCTTTTTTTTAAACATTTTTATTAATGATTTAGTTTACCTGTTATCAGTTGAAAAATTATTATATGTTGATGACCTAAAACTATTTACACGTATAAATTCAAGTTTGGATGCTGAACACCTTCAAAATAATCTCAAGCTTTTTAGTAATTGGTGCAAACTAAATAAGTTAAGGCTAAATCTTGATAAGTGCCATGTAATTTCTTACTCGAGGAAACAATCACCATTATTATTTAATTACTTCATAAATAATACACAACTCAATCGAACAGACTCGATTGTTGATTTGGGGGTGTGTTTTGATTCGAGTCTTACATTTAAACCCCACATTCAAGATATGGTTTCTAAAGCATCCAGAGCATTGGGTTGCTTAATAAGAAACTACCGAAATTTCAGCAATCTTAAAATTTTAACGCAGCTATTCAACTCTTTTGTTCTATCCAGATTCTCTTACATACCAATCATATGGAATCCAATTTTTGATAAAGACATTGATGCTATCGAGAAGATTCAAAAAAGACTTCTGAAATATTTGGTTTTTAAAAGAACTGGAATGTACCCATTACCAGGCTCTGACTATATTGAACTTTGTAAAAAATTTAATTTCTTAACTGTTGCCGAACGTCGTTTTTTATCTCAATCAACATTACTATTTAAATTAATTAATAATAATATAGATTGTTCAAAATTACTAGCACTAATTAATTTCAGAATTCCTCGTGAGTCTTCCAGATATTATCAACCTTTCGCAGTACCTATGCCTAATTCGGCAATTGGTTTTTCTGCCCCTATTTATAATATGTGCAACGCCATAAATGTAATGTGTGTTCATCATAACATAGATTTAGATTTCGCTTACTTGTCCTTACTCTCATATAAAGATAAACTCACAAAGTATATTATATCTACGAGATAATTCCAATTCAAGATAACATAATAATGTTTTCTTTTTTTTCGTTATGATTTAATTTTGCGTCTTCGATACCAAAATAAAAAGTTATATAAATTTTATTTTTCTAATATTTTTTCTTTAATTATAAGTAAATTACGAAGTTTTGTTTTTCCTTTAAGTTCTTATTATACTTATGTAACCATTACAACTTTTGTAATTTTGTTTCTCTGTAGTGCCCTTTGATGGTTTTTACCGTGGGCTTGCTAATCATGCAAATAAAAAAAAATAAATAAATAACACTTCTTTTTTCCTGTGTAAAACATTGTGTGGTTAAGCGAATTAATTAATTATAGTTAATTGCAACTTTTCCTTAATTTTACACTTTAATTTGATAGCTTAATAGTAAACTAATTAAATAAAAAAAGTTTATTTAATTTGCATGCACAGTTTTCGGGCTTTCACTGAAAAAACCTAGTCTCAAAATGAGTAGCGTACGCTTCTCATTTTGAGTTGCAACAAAAATGAGACTCTTAGGTGGCGCCACGTTCTATGGGGTTTAACATAGTCTCATTTTGAGATGCAACAAAAATGAGACTGGGTTTTTTGTGTGTTTAAAGTTTAAAAACTTTAACATGAAATATCTTTGTTCGTCGTTTTTTGTTATACGCCCTTCTTGCACCCAACGCTTCAATTTGTGTTTAAAGATTTTCAATGCGATAAGAGCAATTGTTTAAAAGATAAAAAAACACTAACTTTTAGAGGCAAAAAAGAAGATATTTTAAAATACTAGCTCCTCCGACGGCCGCAAGCGGCCGTCTACGGTGCTAGCTTTTATATGTCCATTGTCCAAGTCCATTATTTCATTAATAATAATATTCAAATTTTTTCAGTTAATAATTTGCTTATTTATATTTGAAATGTTGACGTTTTTTTGACAATGCAAAATAAGATTTTATGAGTACTTTCTCTTAAAAAAAATAAAATTTATATATTCGCGCTCTTTTTAAATAACATACGACTGCAGCGCCACCTTCACATGTATAAACAATTTTAAAAACACCCTTCTATTAAGATTTTACATTTTCATTGCCCATTCTTTACTTCGATACTTTTCGATAGATTCGACCTTTCCACTCCATGTTTTTTTTAAGAAAGGATCCTTTTTTCCCCACTTAATTCACATCAATATCAAACATCGGAAAAAAACCTCGATACATCGAAAATATCGAAATTAAAACATCGAGGTTATAAACATCGATGTTTCTGATGTCGATGTCCCATCATTACAGAAAATCCTATTAGCATGGAGTAGTATAAGGAGATTCAACGACGTACATACAATGTGTGCCAATTTCATGTATCTCAATTCATGATTCTTTACTCTCCTAGACAGTAGTGTCTCTAACGGGGAAAAAGTAAACTAAATATCGTCTGCTACTGTCAGATGCTCGATGTGTTTATAGAAATTAAATATTTTTAAAGTTGAAAAGTTTTTCAGTGTTTACATAAATTATTTATGTAGGTATTTTCATAAATCGTAACAGATAATTAGTGTTTGTGTATTTAAATGCATTTCTTTAAAATGCAACTCACAAATGACATGACTCCTCAGCAATTCTTTGTTCTTTTTGTGAAACAATTTGCTTTCAATATTCATAACTATTTCCTTAATAAATGGCAGCAACAAATATTACAATTTAAATTTGTGATTTTTGTTTGACCGAATTAATTAATTTGTTGAGTAATGAGAAGGCCTAGATTTTTATAAATTTCATTAAAAAACAAACCGTATCTAGGTCTTCTCATTACTCAACAAATTATAATTTAAAGTTATTAGTCAAATATTTAAAAGAACAAACCCTTGGTTTAACGAAAGACAATTTATGTCCTTCTTTAATTAAAAGAGGAGAAGTGCATTTGTCCACTATTTAAATTTACAAATATTTACTGCTGTAGGTTATGTCATGTGTTCTTGTTTACAACCGAAGTACAATTTTTATCCACGAGGGGCGTGACGTCCTGGAAAGTAAGACGAGAGGACTTGTAGTACGAAAAGGTGGCACACTTTTCACATCATACTGGCATGACCGTTAAGTCTCCTTATATTACTCCATGCCTATTAATAAGAAAAGAATAGACGTATCTTCATCCTTTTCTTACTAATTATCCAGAGATAATGTTTAAGTCTTCATTACAACTAAAATATTTAATAAATGCTGATTTTAATTTGCAATAAGTAAAAAGAAATTTTCAAATAAGAAAAACGTAATGCTAACATAACCTTAAAGTGATTTGCTTCTAAGGTCCCTTTCTTCAGATCGCGTCACAAATAAATATTTATTTTAATTAAAAACTATGCATTATTGAATCAAGTAATTTTCATAATTGATTTAAAGCAATATTTATTAGATCAAATTATTCCATTTGTAACGTGGCGTTACGAATTCTCCCGCGTCTGTTGCAAATCAGGCGATTGAACCCGGAAACGGCCGAAGGGCCTCGAGGGTGTCAATCGCCAGATTCGCGGACAGACGCGACACTTGTCAATTGCTCTCGTTACGTTGTGAATCGGTCCCGTGTCTCGGCTTGTTGTGTGACTAAGTGTAAGTGAGATGGAGTAAGTTTAATAAATAGTTGTTATTTTAACTAACGTATCTCCTTTTAATCTCCTTCCTCCCCCTTTTCCCTTAATTATAATTGGAGATCTAGGCCTCCTATTATAAATTGGCGCCCAACGAAAAAACCCATCTTTCCATTCCTTTTTCTGTAAAGAAATACTTTTGTTTCAACATCTTCGTTTGTTGAAATTCCCAAAATAATTTTTTCTTCATCTTTGTTTTGTTGAAAATCCCAGAAAATTCATTTATTCTTTCATCATTTTTTAATTGTTGAAAATTCCACCTGTCACCACATGGTCACCTAACCCCAAAACCAAATCTCTTTTTCCTGTTTCCCATATTTATTTGAACATATTTATATTTTGTGCATGAACATTATTGAATTTTATTGACATTTTATATTATTATATTCTATATTCTCGACAAATGTGACAAATTTTTCATGTGACGGACGCAGACAATGACAGAAAATTGTGTGAAAACAAGTGCGTGAGAATACCGGTAAAATTAATCGTAGAAAAATTTATCGAAAACGTGACTAAATTCGTGATAATTAGCGAAAATTAGTGTTTGTTTTGTTTTCGTGGTCAAGGTCGTGTGTAACATTGAACAAAATAGTAAACACGAAAAATTTCGCGATTAATTCGAAAATAATTTTGTCAAGTGAGAAATAAAAATTAGTATACCGGATGACAAATAAAATTGAATGAAATAAGTCGAGAAAATAAGATTTTGGAAAATCAAGACTTATACCGGGTGTCTCTAAAGTTTAAACTCAGAATAAAAACTTAGAAAATTTTGACACGGTAACCGACTTATACCGGGTGTTACTTTTGATACGGTAGTGCGATAAAGTATAGATTCAATTGTAAAATATCGTTAAAAGTTGATAACAATTAAATAACAAATTAAAATTAATTGTTGATAAAAAGTAAAAATTCTTTTTTTGTTTTTCGATATTAAACAGTTAGGAAGAAAATAAAACTTTTTGCAACGTATACCGGGTGTGTCAAAAGTATCGATTTAAACTTTTTAGTATTTTTCGAAAAAAGAACGTGTAATTAATTTTTTTTAAGCACAAAATAAACAAATACGGCAAATTCCGAAAAAATTAACAAAAATTAGTTCGAACATTTGTGATTTAGCAATAGAAACTTTTTCTCACATACAGTTCATGACGTTGAACAATAATTAGCGGAAAATTTTTTCTTTTTGCGTAAGTTGAAATTTGTAGAATAGATTAAATAACGATTTAAACTTATTTCTAATTTTTCAAAATTGAATCACAAATGCATCCGAGACGTGTTTTACGATCGGATACAAGAAGAATTAGGGAAAATAAGGAAACAGAAAATATGTCGGGAAGCGAAACGGAAACGGCGAGCGAAACAGATTTTAAGGAAACAAACGCAGCGAGCGGAACTGCCCCTCCCACACACAAACAAAATTCCCCCCCACAAGACAATGCGAAATCAAATGATTTAGAAGCCACGATAGAGAGACACGAGACAATGATTCGTGCTCTCGTTGAACTCGTGTCCCCCGAAAAATTGAAATTTTTTAATTTCAACCAATCTATGCCCCTCCCAAGCGGAACAAGTGAACGAGCAGCAACAAGGAACGTATCCTTGCCAGAATTAAGGGCAAGAGTTACGAAGAACGCGAGTGTGCAGTTGATGCATTCGGAGAACAGTAACCAAGGGTTACCAGATGCAGGCCCAACAACTGTACTAATAAACCGCGGTATATTACAACAGTACTTTGCCGGAATAAAGAAAACTGTTTGAAATATAGGAAAAGTACCGGAAAATGTCACAGAAAATTTTGTACGAAAATTACCGGGAAATGTGACGGAAAATTTTGCGGTGAAATCAAAAGACGGAACTTTTGATGTAAATTCGTTTCTAGGAACAAATAGTCAGACGTTGATAATCTTGAAAAAGATAAACGTGAAAATTGGAAAAAACAACAAAATAATTTTAAGGAAAATTCTCGGAAAAATCAGGAATTTAATTACGAATGGCTCGAAGCTAGTGAAATAGAGGTAGTAGACGAACCCAACATTTCAGAAAATTCTGATTTCCAGCCCAAAAAATCAGAGAAAATTTTTCGTAAAGAAAATTCGCGACCAAGAAAAATTTTTTCAAGACGTGGAAATTATTGTTTTGGAAATAAGAATATTGCTTCTCATGGCGACGCTCAGGAACAATATTCCATTTTAGATCAAGTTGAACATGAAATCACACTCAAGGAAAAAGAACTTGATAGATTGAGGATAGAAATTGATCTTATGAAAAGCATTATAGAAAAATTTTTAAAAGCGAAAAAGCCGAATTCCGAAGAAAATTTTTTGGAAAATCTAAATGCCCAAGCCAATAATAATCGCCATTTTGGAAATTTTAGAAAATTTGGTGGAAGTTCGAAATTCCAATCAAAGTGTTCAGGAAATTATTTTCACAGAAACTGGTCATATGACCAACCAAAAATAACTTTTCTACCTGACACAGCTACAGACGGTAGTAGAGGTCAGAACATGATGGAAAATTCTTCTGATGATGACAATAATACAGATAACAGTCTGCAAGTGGAAGTACAAAATCATTCCTCTGCAGGGAATGTAAATGCTTCTAGGACAGATCAAAAGAATAGAAATTATCAGAGAAATTTTTCAAACTCACAGAAAAGATGTTACGGTTGCGGAACATTAGGTCATATACGTAGGGAATGTAGATCAGAATCACGGAAACGAGTAGAGGAGGTACGGAAAAATTCAGTATCCTCAGAAAATATCGAAAAATCAGAAAATTTTGAACCTTTGATGACGATAGGGGAATTAGTTGAAAAAATGAACAGAGTCGAACCCGTAAAACAGGATGTAGGATCACAAACGGAGTGGTCAAGCACACATCATGAAAATCGAAAAATTAAAAACGCGCAAAAACCCGAGAAAATTAGGATAAAATCCAGGAAAAATTTTGAACTGAAAATGGTTCACAGAAACGGAAATTCGAGAAAATTCGAAGAAACTTTTGAATCAAGAAAAATTCAAAGTAATGGAAATTCGACAAAAGTCGAGGAAAATTTTAGAAAATACGAGAAAAATTCTAAAACGAGAATGTTTTATCGAAAAGAAAATTCGAGAAAAATTAAGGGAAGAGTCGAATTGGAGGAAATTAAAAGTAGTAATACGGAAAATTATGGGAAAAATGCGAAAATTTTTCCAAAAGTCGACTCGAGAAATAATAGAAAAATTCCGAAAATTATACCAAGACAATTTTTACAAAAGCCCAACCAAATCCCAATCCCAAAATCCCGGAAAATTCTTCCGAAACTGATGGAAATCCCTTTATACGACAAATTCGAAACATTAAAAATGGACTTTAGTCTTGACGAGACTGACGATCCAAATCTGTTAACAATCGACAACACACGTAAGGCAAAATGGCATAAAAAAGAGGAATTAAAGAGAAAAATAAACGAACGCGTAACAAGTTCGGAAAACTGGCGAATGCAGGAAAATTCGCAAAAAAGGAGAAACGATGCGAGTGCGAAAGTATCATAAATTTAGGATCGGAAAAAATTATGACGACTGGAAACAAATTTCGTAGACTCTAGATACGAAATGGAAATTTTTTAAAGATTAATGCGTCAATTATTACATTTTACGAAAAGAAAATGTAAAATAATTGAGGAAATCAAATAGACTTTTATTTTTAATTTTTTTTTAGAAATTAATGGAAAGAAAATTCTTTTTTTTATGAAAATGTTACAGGTAATACTGGAAAATAAGGAGATTTGGCCATGCAGATTTTACAGGAATTATGGAAAACATAAATGGAAAGCTCAAATAGATGGATACGAGCTAACGTCAACTGGAGCCAACTGGGATAAACGTCGAGAGGAACTGAAGGAACTGCTGGAAAATGGTCTTGCAGAAAATTCAAGGAAATTAGCGGAAAATTTTGTAAGGGGTTACACTTCGTTCTGTTGAGGGGAAGGGGGGTGTAACGTGGCGTTACGAATTCTCCCGCGTCTGTTGCAAATCAGGCGATTGAACCCGGAAACGGCCGAAGGGCCTCGAGGGTGTCAATCGCCAGATTCGCGGACAGACGCGACACTTGTCAATTGCTCTCGTTACGTTGTGAATCGGTCCCGTGTCTCGGCTTGTTGTGTGACTAAGTGTAAGTGAGATGGAGTAAGTTTAATAAATAGTTGTTATTTTAACTAACGTATCTCCTTTTAATCTCCTTCCTCCCCCTTTTCCCTTAATTATAATTGGAGATTTGGGCCTCCTATTATACATTTAATTAACTTAAGTAATTTGTATTTGGTTCAAATAACTATTTATTTGACATATTATAAATTAAAATATTTATGTCCAGTAAATATTTACTTAGTTCAAATAAATAAAAATAAATAAGTAAAAACAAATAAGTTTAAATACAACCGAACGAGCGTTAGCGAGTGAGGCATATGTCGCTAGTTAAAAAGTTAACACATATTATAAAAGTACATTGAAAATACTTTACATTAAGTAGTAATAAATTTTTTAATATTTATACACTTTTTAGAAAAATTTAATTAAAATGTAGTGACTTTCGACATTTCATAGGTTAATTTTAAAATCAATTTTTATATCTATTATTTTGGGTATGTTTACATAATAATCTATTTATATATACAAGTAAATTAGCTCATTTTTAACAAATATCAATTTTGAAATTTGTATTATCTAAATTATTTCCATGCTCTTTTATTAAATTTTCATAACTGTCAATCTAACCTTTTTTCTGTCCAACTCAATTTAAAAATTAAAATTTTAAGTTAAATTCAAAAAATTTTATAAAATAATTCTCAAAAATGAATTTTATGGATATTATAAACATCATTTTTACAAATTATGAGATTTTTTTAAAAATAGGCCGCAACGGCTTCAGATGAAATATAATTGACTGACCCAAGTATATTTCAATTTTTTCTTTATTTTAATTAAACTTTTATTCTGCGAAAATTGAGTCTAACTGGAAAGTTCAGAAGGTTTTTTATTTCAATTAAAAATATTTTGAGAATTAACTTTTATTTTTAGAATAAATGACGATAAAAATATAAAATGGCTATTTGTAATGTATACGGGGCATTCCAGGTTAAATCGAATAGTATATTAAGCAACAAGAGGAGAAAGGCAGCCATTTCTTTACGGTGATTTTTGTTACACGAGTGGAGGTCGAGGGCGCCGTAGGCGCCCCGAGACCGGAACGAGTGTCACAAAAATCATCGTAAAGAAATTGGCTGCCTTTATTCTCGTGTTACTTACGATATTTTTTATTCCTAATGCACAAAAGCGGCGATTTCAGATAGCAGACGACAGGGAGTAAAAGTCATTCACTTGTTCGATTTGTATGAAAATGGCGGCCGATTTCTCCCTTGGGCAAGAAAAATGCATGTGAACAGCTAATTTTCTTGCCCTTGGGAGAACACGGCCGCCATTTTCATACGGTCGAAGAAATGAATGACTTTCCTCCCTGTCGGCTGCTATCAGAAAGCGCCGTTTTTGTGCATGTGGGATAAAATAGTATATTACATTATAAGGGCAGAAAGTTCGAAATTCCTGCACTGCGCGAAATAATGCCCGAGGCGAAGCCGAGGGCATTATCGCGTAGTTTAGGGCTTTCGAATTTCTGCCCGTGTAATGTATACTATTTTTCTTTATATACGGTCGAAAGTACGCTGGGTAATTTATTTTTTAAGAAAATTGCAATCGAGTTTCATTTGACAGCCGGCCATCTTTATTTACTTTTGCTCCTCGCTTCAACGCCTCTAGCGGACACTCGTGAAGCTCTGGTTTTTTCTCTGTCTCTCTCTTGCAAACAATATTCGACTGCCCCGACATTTGATGCACGAGCGAAGCGAGTGCTTCTGGTCGGGGGCAGGCACGAAAAAAAATGTGAAAGATAAATTAATATTATATTTTCAAAAGAATTTTTCTGGTGGTACAAAATTAATTCTATGTTTCTAAAATTCTAAACATTCTAATGAAAACACTTTCATTATTTCTTCAAATTATTACAATTTTATAATAACATTTTGGCACGTATTAAAAAAGAAATTACAAAATTATTAATTATTTTATTTTTGTTTTTAATGTTTATTAAAATAATTTTTGAAAATAATTATATCAGCAAAAGATTTCGTTCATTTCAATATTCAAAGCTTGTGGATAATAAATTTATAAAGTATAAAAAGTTTTCTTGATAATTTTTTTTCTCATTTTATATTGCGATAACAATTACTCGTTAAATTGTTAATGAAAAAAATTTTTTCAAGCAATTATATTATATAAACAAAGAAATCTTATACTTCGTAAATGTTCTCCAACATGCTGTCTGTATATATGTTATATTGTAGTAAATTATCATTGTAGATCTGATGAGGATGTGGTATTCCATGTCGAAACGCGTCATCTTATTGTAAATATAAATATATAATGAATATATACAGAAGAATCAAAACATCTTTTATTTATATTATTATTATTATTATTATTATTATTATTTTTTAGCTTTCTGCTGGGTAGTTAACATAAACTTTACAACCGAATAAATTCCTATTGGCTTCAAACTTCGTAGATGGATGGTCCCGTTTAGTCGCTGATGCGACTCTTCCGTGCCGCTCTTGTTCTGGGCTTATTTCCTTCTTGTCCTTGACAAAGTCTTCTTGGCTTCCTCTAGGGCAGTTCTGAAGACCTTGCATCCTCCTGATCCGGCGACATGTTGGATACTCTCCTCCTCGCCGAACTTCGCCTTGCATAAGAAGCAGCATGGGCTCTTCTTACAATCTGCTGCCTTATGGCCAGCTTCTCCGCACTTGAAGCACGCAGCCGACCTATCTACTGCTTGTCAATCTCTGCCTATATGGCCATAGTCAAGGCACCTATGGCACCTTGTGACCGTAGTTCTTCTTCTGACCTGGCAGGACACGAACCCAATTCTAATGTGTCCTATTTTCTCCAGCTTATCTGCATCCTCTTGGCTGGTGACAACGACAGCGAGCCTTACTCCTCGCTTGTTTGGGCCAAGGACCGCCACCCTTCTGCTCCCTGCTGGCACCGCAGAGATTTGCTCCAGGGCATTCAAAACATCCTCCTTTTCAGTAAGAGCGTCCATATCGCGGATTTTCAACGTAGTTTGCCGGACCGCAATCTGCACCCTACCCAAATCGCCGATTACCTTTGTCACCTCCTCGGTGAACAGCTTCTTGTTTAAAGACCCTTCAATTTTAATGAGAAGGTCTCCCTTTTTAGTGGGTAAAGCTCCCACAACCCTTGTCTGGCTGGCCTCCAGGTCAGCCTCCCTTCGAACCTTCGCCAGCACTTCAGCGAAAGTTTTTCCTTCGGCCACTTTAACGATCACTGTGGCTCTTCCCTTCTTGACCTGGTCTGGCTTTGGAACCGTTTTGTTCCCCTTGCCTCCAGTCTTTTTTGGTTTTATTATTTTTATTATTATTATTATTATTATTTTTTTGCTTAGGGACTTTTGGGAAATCTGCCTACAGATACCTTGGATTCCGCACTCCAAGGTTATGTTGGGTCATCGTGGATGCTGATGCGAGTCGTCTAAATGCCGAACCCTCATCAGGCAGTAGGCCTACTGCCTAGGCAGTAAGCTTACTGCCTAGGCAAATAGAGGAATCTGAACGACTTCGTTGTACATTCGTCTTATTGCCGGCAGTAAGCTTACTGTCTAGGAAGTAGGCTTACTGCCGGATTCTTCTATTTGCCTACGACATATATTAAACGAGTGGAAAAATATGTACCTTCGAGAAAGAGCATTTTTTTAAATAACTTTCTAATCAAATTATGTAAATAAGTAAAACTTGTGTAAAATTTATGTTATATTTAGGAACAGTTCTTGAATTTAATTTGGCATAAGGAGATATTCACGTTTATTAATAATAGGCTTTTTTCTTTCATAAACGTGTGAATTTCAACTTCGCAAACATTAGGGTTAGTGGTCAGGTGATGGACTCGGTGATGCTCGGGCGAAATCGGTTAAGTCCGTCCAAAATTGGTATGTTAGGTTAGAATGTCTGTTATATATTCTGTCTATATGTGGAAAAAAGGTTAAAATTACCGTATTATTTCACAAAGAAAAACTAGCATATTATTCTTTTCTAAAGAAAAATAAGATATATATATTTATTTTTCTTTTTTTTATATTTCCTTTTGTTTTATCATACCAACCCCACATAACCTTGGAGTGCGGAATCCAAGGTATCTGTAGGCAGATTTCCCAAAAGTCCCTAAGCAAAAAAAAAAAAAAAAAAAAAAACTTATCATATTTTAGTATTAATGTTGAAATTATTAGTACAATGCACTAAAAATCCCCACATTCTAATGAACTTTTTAGAATAAAGATAACCAAATATATTTAATATTAGAAGAAAAAGTTTCTCCGTGTAGGGGGTTAACGAACTTTCAGTTACCCAGGTATCATCTATACCTTTTGTAGACGCTAATTTTGAGCCTCTAGTTCTGTTTAAATCTGTTTTCAGGTTTGAGATAAATAAAACTGCTAATTTTTGCTCTTTAAAAAAATAAATACTTTATTTAAAAGAGAATCAATAGTTAAAAGTGATGTGCAGTATTACTTTGTCGTTTATATTGCTTTGGATTCATTTCACGAAATAGAGTCTAACAATGAAATACATACCTATGAGTTTATCAATTACATCAAATTGATTTTTTGTTTTTCGTACGCCATATTGGATTCACCATTTAACATTTTTTAAATATAACTTTATATTTGTAATTAAGATGCCAAAAAACACTAAAAAAATTTGAAGCAAATCTGTTTAATTTTTTTTGTCCGCCATATTGGATCCGCCTTTTTGAATTTTTAAAATCTAATTTAAAATTCGCAATCAGCGACCCCAAAAACGACTGATATTTTCTAAGTAATTTATTTCGATTTTCAATAACAATTGTTTAAAGTATCAAAAAATTACAATTATCTCAAAAATCTGACGTGTAGTGAAAAAACGTACTGTTAATTCGAGTAATTCGAGATTTGCGCTGCTCGTGTTCAAAACCTTAACCTTGTAAACCTGTGTTATAGTTACGAATTTTCTTTACAATTCTCATATACATTATATTTATAATAAACTTGTAACCTTTTATTATTCGCATTAAAAAGAAAAAATTTGTTGTCTTTTTAACCTCTAATTTTTTGAGCTATAGTGGAATGGCCCACGCAAGAGAACTACTACTGCTTACGATAAAGTCTTTGCAGTTAATCCGAAAGTTTTTCCTCAGCCGCATTCGGCTTTGCGATAAACTTTTCTGGCTCTTGCCACGACACGTAAACTATTCGCAAAGAGAAACAAGAACGAATAACCAAACTTTTCCTCACCATAAAACTGTCCTTCGATCTCGCAGAGCAAGAGTAAGAGTGAGCTTTGTGTGTGTAGTAGAGGGAGAATAGGGAGCATGAGAAAAAAGAACGCTTTTTTCCATTTTTATTTCTATCTTTTGAACCGTGAAATCAATGTACTATGAGCAATTTCAAAATATGAAGCAAATATTATACGATTGATACTATCACTCGGTCGTATTAATATAATTAAGAAAATGTTAAAATGAACGATCATTCAGAGTCAATGTAAATACAAATTTTCTGCTGATGTGGACAGCTGTGCTGTTGAAGCGTAAAAAATAAAATACTTTTTATTTACATTGACTCGTAGTGATCATTCGTTTTAACATTTTCTTAATTATGAAGTAAATATGTTCATATTTTTCAAACTTTCAGTGGAAAAAGAATATTGTTCTTTTAAAAAATATTATTTTTTGAAAATTTTAGAATTGTTTTGAATTGTTGTTAATAAAATTTTTTAATGATCTACAAGTTGGTAACGCAACTTTTAAAGTTACTTCTACATTTTTCATCAACATTTTCAAAAAAGTCTTATTTTCTAAAATTTTAGATAATTTAAAAGTTTAATATCTTTGGTTGATATGGACGAAAAATGTTCAATTATAGCTCAAAAGATGCGTCTAAAAACTCTACAAAGTTATGGAAAAACATTTATAGGTGTCCTAACATTTTTTTAAAGTTATGGGCAAAAAACATTTATTTGCAAAATTAAAAATCCAAAAAAGATACAGTTATACTTTATTAATCTATCTCAAAGTACTCTCATTTTATGTCCGCATGTGAGACCTACAATTTAAAAAAAAATTCATCCCTATGAAGCTCTTCATGATCTCCAGATATTTATGAAAATGTGATGTTTACACAGACACCTACATACGGAATGACATTTTTTAAAATTATATCATTTTTGAACTCCTGAGGTCAAATAACATAAAGATATGTCAAAAAATCGAACTCGAAAAAATTTGGTATTACAATACTTCCTCTATGAGGAAGCAATATAATTAAAAAAAATAATTATTTATTATATTGAACATATTCATGATTGACTTTGTCTTTATATACCTTACAATTAATTTAAACTTATGAAATAAATATTTAACCCTGGAGGGGCGCAAACACCTGAACCTAACAAATACGCACTTTCTAACCCGGAACGATAACCACTACACTAAACACGCACTTAGTATTTTCATTTTTTAGTAGATACTAGATTTTAAATTCAAAATACAATACTTAATCAGATGATGTTTTATATAATTAAAGTGCACAATTATTTTATCTCCTTGTTAAAAACTATTCATTTTTTATTATTTGTGCTATTTAAATATGAAAATAAATTTAAATACACAAATTATTGCAATGGTAAACGTTCAAATACACTGATTAAAATACTAAAAATGTTGTCACCACGTCACAGTGGGCCAGGATCGTCGAATTTTGGCCAAAAATACAATTTTTCAACTTTCAAATATGCACAAAAGAATTTATCCACAGTATTTAATAGTAAATAAGGCATTTATTGCATAAAGGATTTGTTAAATAATAAAAAATTGTGTCTTCTAGAACTATTTAAAGTTTAACATTTGAGATAAAATAATAAAATGTTTTTGATTGAAATACTTAATATATCTAGAAATAAATTAATTATTTTTGTATAAGTACTTATTTTTATTTATTACTTATTTTTCTTATTAATAGATATATTGAAGTAAAAAAACCAATAGTTACTTTAAAAAAATAAAATTTATTAAAATGTAGTTCCATTGAAGTTAACAAATAGTGGATTTTTCAATAGAGTGCCGACTTTCAGTTAGTCGAGCTCCTCCGAGCCGCATAATATTTGGAAAAACAAGTTATAGAACGATTACTTAGCATGTCTACTTTGACGCCAATATGTGCCATTTTGCGCCTTTTCATATTTTTTCAACATAACAAGAATATTGCAATAAACATATAAATATATGCAATAAATATATAAAGACAATTTTCAAAATTAATCAATTATGATGAACAATGGTATTTAATGGTTTTTTGTGTCGCTAATTACGAATCTGATGTCAGATTTCAAAAATTTAAAATGGCGAATCCAATATGGCGGACATAAAAATTTTAAAATCAATAAATTTGAATTAAACATAGGTATCTATGTGTTTTTTGCATAGAGTTATTAGAATAGAGTGCGTGAGTTATACCTTTTACCGTAAGAGGCATTCTTAGGCGCATAGAAAGAGACAAAAGCATGAAAGTAGACCCCTTATCTTACCTTGTTTAATGGCGCATGTGCAAGAATAAAAGTTTTTGGTTAGGTTTTTGTCTAAAAAGATCGCATGAAAAATCGTTTTAAATATAATAAAATTAAATGAAAAATAAATATTTTACAATAAATAGGGTAGAGTGGGATTAAAAAGTCATGTTGAAAAAAGCTATTTGGCTGTTATTTTAAGTTAAGACGCAACTTTTGATTCTAGTTTGGATGTCGTATCGATAATATTATAGTAATTGGAATTTTTAATTTTGAGCTGCTTATTTCGATGAGTATAAATTGAAAGCAGGTAAACTTAACATAAAATACCATTTTTCCTGCTAAAAATGTTTTTAAATTATTTATTTGTCACGTAAATAAAAGAAAAATATAATTGCCAGCAAGCAAGCAACAATTGTTTCGATGCATCAGCTGTTTCACTATCGCACATGCGTTATTAGAGAAAGAAAGAAAAAGGGTCTACTTTTTGTATGGCTGTCTAACATTTTGGTAGCTTGCGCACTCTATGCCAATAACTCTATGGTTTTTTGGGTCGCTGATTACGAATTTGATGTCAGATTTCAAGAAATCAAAATGGCGGTCATAAAAAATTTTTAATTAATCAATTTCAATGAGACATAGGTATGTAGAGGTTTTTCGGGTTGCTGATTACGAATCTGTTGTCAGATTTTAAAAATGAAAAAATGAGCACTGTGTTTCTGAAATCAGATTTAGATATAAAATGGAGTGTTTATCTGATCCATGGAAATAAAAGCAGATTCTCCAATAGGACTACATGCGCACCTGATATACCCAAGCGATAAACTATATACCTATAAGTAAACATCAAATCTAAAAAAAACCAAAAAAATTTTAAAAATCTAAAAAAATACAAAATGGGATCTTTACCTGTAACCTCCTCGTGGTAGATCCTGGAAACTACAGTACTTTTTATTTTTGTAGGCTAATAACAGGAAAAAAATTTTTATTTTCTGAATTGTATAGACACTACTAGTTTTGTAATCACCAAACTTAAAAACTCCCAAGCAAAAAATTGTAGGCGAATCTCACCCAATCTAAAATCCACTTGAATTCTTACATCAGATTCGTAATCAGCGACCTAAAAAACCCCTAGATACAAAGTTTTATAAAAATCGATTAATTTTAAAAATTGTATGTTTGCCATTTTGAATTTTTGAAATATGACATCAGATTTGTAATCAGCGACCCAAAAAACCCATAGATACCTATGTTTAATTCAAATTTATTAATTTTAAAATTTTTATGTCAGCCATATTGGATCCGCCATTTTGAATTTCTGAAATCTGACTTCAGATTCGTAATCAGCGACCCCAAAAACTGTAGGTAGCATACTTGTTATTCGTAAATATCTTGTTCTGTTTTAAATAATGATTTTTGGCCAAAAATCGACGATCCTGGCCCACTGTGCATTAGGGAAATTCGCTTTCGTGAAAATCGATTCGTGAAATTCACCTTCGGGAAAATCGCCTTCGGGAAAATATGTCATTTGGGAACTAGGTTATAGACAAAAAATTAGCACTTTTAATAAAAATTCATTTTTTCTTAAAAATCATATTACAGTACAATAAAATGTTATTATTTATTGAAAAATAAATCAAAAATCTTATTCTTTGCATCAAGACGAATCGATTGATGTATATAAAGTATATATTCTATTGAAAATTATAGAATTAATTACAATTAAAGTTGAAAAATTCACTTTTTTACTAAAAATTTTTTTGTTTATTTAGATTTATATTATTGTATAAGAAAATTTTATTCTTTCTATTAAGACGAATGAACCTTATTTTATAAATGTTAAATTGTATTAAAAATGATTTAAAAATTAAATATACTTATCGTTAATGCTTCCTCTACGAGAAAGCAAATTTTTTTTGCTGATCGTAAAGAGGAAGCAAAATGTTCATGTAATGAACATCTGGATTTACAACTTGTTAGGTAAATCACAATAAATGACGTGAAAGATACAGAGTAGGTAAATACTGTCAAAACATAAGCAGACAAATGAGCATTATGGAAGTGGGGAAAATGACTACCCTCACAGCACCGGGATATTCAGGATATCCCAGAGACGTCCTGGGGATATCGATTTGTTTTCGGAAGTTTGGATATCCCTGGATTATCCTCTGGATATCCATGGACGTCCCTAGGATATCCCAGAGATATCCAAACTTCCGAAAACAAATCGATATCCCCAGGACGTCTCTGGGATATCCTGAATATCCCGGTGCTGTGAGGGTAAATATTCTAATTAATTTGACCAGGATTAGGAATCCTTATTAATTTTACTAGGTTAATATTAACTATAGGTTCATAGTTAATAATACCATAGAGATCTTTTTCGGTGTATGATAAAAATTTTATAAACATAACATATTAGGATTAAAGATTTTCATCAAATATTGAAAAATGTCTATTTTATCAGTGAAAGAACCATGATGGAAAGAACATACCAAATTTATATTAATACAGTGCCTAAAAATAACAAAGATTATATGAAAAAGGTTACAAATATTCTGAAACAATTTTGCAACTTACTATTATTCATATATTCCTGATTACGCATCCGGAAATATTATTTAATTTTTAACCTATTTTCTGTCTACATGATTCGTTCATTTTTCATGTTCATAACCCACCAAAAAATTAAAACATTATTTTCAGAAATAACTGGCATATTGAATATATTGTTTTATCATAAACTATATTTTGAGGAAATAATGCATTAAAAAAAGTTATAATTTGTGAAATTAATATCGTGATAAATAAACAATTTGTTCTTTAATTTGTTGAGTAATGAGAAGGCCTAGATACGGTTTGTTTTTTTTAATGAAATTTATTAAAATCCCGACTAGTTTCGAACTATATATAGTTCCTTATCAGGGAATGAATAATTTTATAAACATATTATTATCCAAGCGTCGGACATAGTTTATAAGATTTTAAAAAAGATTAAATAAAAAAAAAAATTTGTTCTTTACTGGTGTCAATTCTTTCACTGGTGCAACTACCTTATTTGTAAAAAAAATGTTTAAAGGGAAAAAAGTTAAAGTTAAAAACAAATCAGTTTAGAGTTTCATTTCAATGTTCAAAGTTTTATATGAAGTTTTTAATATTCAAACTGCTGTTTTACAAAGGCTACAATAGTTTTTTTAGTGAAAAGAAGTTTGTCAAAAAAGTTTGTTGGTTAATTTTATACTCATAAGATTGCTTTTTTGTAATTGAAATATTGGCAATTCAAACAGCTAAACTAGCGCACATAGTGGCGAAGTTTGAACTAACGAAACCGGTACAATTTTTTATATTTTTCATTATCATTATTATTATTTCGAACTATTTTAGTTTTCTTACACTTTTTTTATTACAAAATTTTGTGACATTTTTTCTAATTGCGATATAAGTGACCATAATCAAACCCGTGTGGAAAAATTTTAGGGCGCTGACCAAGCGCTTAATAGACTGTCTAACGTCTTTCTAGACCCAGGGCAGACGGTCTTGTCGAGCGGCTGTTCAGAATTGAAACGAAACTTCCACGCTATAAAAAGTATTAAAAAATATTTTAACTTTCTGTATTTTTCACTTCAACTTTCTTTAAGCGTAAGGCTTTGTGTCCCTCCCAATCTTTGGCATTGGAGATAGTAGTCTTTTTGTAAAATAAATTTACTGCAAATCAAAACAGCCGGATGAAACTATCAGTCGTACTCAGCACCAATCTTTAGGCGTCAACCACTAATTAATGAAATTAATAAATAAAAACTTACTAAATTTGCTATTTAGTGGATATTGATTCTCAAATAACAATACTCGATGGTTTTTTAAATCATTAAGTATTACAAAATTTGAAGGAGAGGCATATTGGTAGATGACGCCTAAACATTGATGCTGAGTACGACTGCTAGCTTCAGCCGACTAATCAAAACACATAGAAACACATCAAAATCTATTTTTTTCAGTGCACATTTAAAATTAAATTATACAGAAAACAACAACAACATAGCACATTATTATTCACGTAAAACAGAAACCACAACAAATACTATAATTCACAAACAAAATGCATCACACACTGACTGATCTAACGACGCCAAACGACGCGACGCCATTAGGCGCCATGTTACTTAACAGCTGGGCTGTTTGATTTGACTTAGATTTTTTCTAATAAGCCAATCTGTTAAGTCACTGATTCGGGACTTGATGGACCGTCTAGAATTAGACGGACTTGATGATTGGTAATCGGGAAATCATTGGACTCTAGACTGCCACAATATTTTTCCACACGGGAAACAGAATAAAAGAAAAATCGAAAAAAGAACACCATAATTCATGGTAAAAGCAATGAGCTATTGCTAATTGCTTTTATCTCTCAGTTTTTTTTGGGACTCGATGCAAATGTTTATCACCACTCATATCGCAATTACCAAAAATGTTACAAAATATTATAATAAAAAAAGTGTTATACACAAGGCTTCAGTGAGTCCCGGTTTCGTTAGTTCAAACTTCGCCACTATGTGTGCTAGTTTAGCTGTTGAACGACTTATACCCAATTCTTAAAAAAATGTTAGCCGTAGTTAAAATTATATGTAATCACACGCAGACTTTTAATTTCTCAATTTTTATTTATTAAAAAATTAATTTTTATGGGGACAATGTCTTAAAAGCTTGTATTTAGTTATCAGTATAATGAATCATGAATTTTGAAAATGGCTCAACTCGGATTTTTTTCAAATTTCACTTTTTTGCATTTTTTGCATTATTTCATATCCATTGACGTTTTCTTAAAAGGAAAATTTCATCTGAGGTTCTTTTATCAGAGAAAAGTGTATTAACCCTTAAAGCGCACCCTGGGTGTGCGACACCCTTATTCTAGCTTTTTACTCTAATTGCTCGTTTAAATTCGTAAAAATTAAACATGTGTCGCTATTTAAAGGTACATTTTGTACTTAACTTTATGTTCCGTGAATGACATTAGTCTCCCAAGTGTCTTTGTGTAATTGATAACTTTATGAAGTTGAAGACGAAAACTTTCTGGGTGTATGACACCCAGTTTTCGGTTTAAGGTAATTTCAGTAGTTTAAAAAAACTTTTTTTTTAATTATTAAGATTAAATAAATCATTATGAAACCTATTTTCCTTCGAAATAGATGTACTGAGCTACGTAAGATAATTTTTTTAAAAGATAATATCCTATTCTATCATTTGCATTTACATAAAATATTACTACAGTAACTTGTTAGAATTTCTGGCCAATCACTGGCCAGTATCTAGAAAAACTCCCCAGTGACTAGTCAGTACTGAGTTGAAATTATTTCTACCTGGGTATTAGTAGTAAAAGTAGGTTTCAGTCAGACTTACAAAACGAGCAGTAGTAAAAGTCATATTTTTGCGCTCAGACCACGTTCTAAATTCTTGCAATTTTGTTTTTAATACAGTACGAAAAAAGCACCCTATAATACATTATAGTCTCTTTTCAAAGTGAAGTAAAAAAATGTAAAGTATTAATAAAAAATTTTTAGGCGATCTATAATAGGTGTTTAAAATTTCAAACTAAAAGAAAATTTCCAAAGGAATAATCTTAAAATATAACTAGAGTTTATAATTTTTTTTTAAATTCGAAATTCATTCATATGCATCTTGAGTTAAATAGAATCATTAGTAGATATACAGGGAGCGTTCTAGACACAGATCCCTGCACCGACATGTTACCGACACTTTTAGCCCAGACTCAAACCACTTAGCCAAGACTCAAACCCTTGGGTGGGGGGGCGGAAATGACGTCATTCTAACTCTAGATCCCTACACCGACATGTTACCGACACTTTTAGCCCAGACTCAAACCACTTAGCCAAGACTCAAACCATTGGGGGAGGGTGCGATTCAGAGGCGGATATGACATCACGGGGGAGGGTGTGATTCAGACTATGATGCTGAGATGGATATGACGTCACACTTCCTAGAATTTTTGCTTGTGTAATTTGATATATTCTTATCTAAGGAATTTTTACCATTTACTTGTTGTTTATAATGTCTTTGATTTATTGCTTCCGGTTTGGGATTTATCTAAGGAATTTTTCCCACGTGTAATTTGATACCTATTTATTTCTTGGAATTATTGTCTTTATTTAAGCTATTGTTTTACATGTAATTTGATATCCTGTTTATTAGATTCTTATCTAAGGAATTCTTCCCATGTACTTGTTGTTTATGATATCTTTGATTTATTGCTTCCGGTCTGCTTTATACAGTTTATTTATTTTGTTTTGACTAAGTTTTATCTAAGGAATTTTTACAAACATTTTCGGTACTTTTCATAAGCTTTTAACTTACCGCAATTCTACGAAATCTATAATTAACTTCAAGGTCAAATAGGTCTTATCTTGTGTATATAAAGCGGACAATTTTTCTAAACGAAATCATTCTTGCAGTTTTAGTTGGCTGATGAACATATTAGCAAAGCATAGTGAAATTCAAGTGCGCTTAAACATCTCGTTTTAAAAAAATCGCTATAGTTAAAAGTTCAATTTTAGTCTGATCGGAGTTAATCATTGTAGTGAAAAATTGACAGTTTAAATACAAGTGACAAAAATGAATTTCGATAAATTAAACAAAGCAGGCAAAGTTATGGAAACTGATAAAAGCTCCAGTTATTGTAAAGATTTTGTGAAAATTATGAACGATGCTTTTAAAACATTAGGTAAAAAAACTACAACGGAGGAATTAAATTTTTGGATAAATAATAGTGTAAAAAACATTAGATTGCTGAATAAATTGTTAAGAAATGGATCCGTGTCATGTGGAGAGAAAAGAAAGATTTTGTCAACTATTGGACTACTGAAAGCAAACAGCAGAAAGTTTAAGAAATTAAGAAGAACAGGAACGGGTTTATTTAAAAAGGATGAGAGATGGATCAGGTGGGAAGAATTAGAGAATGCTTTCGAGAATCGAATTAGAACAGGTGTAGTTATAAATTTAAAACATAAAAATATAGACAGTTTTCTCAGTGATGCAAAGAAAATGATTATTTCTCGATTAAAAAATGCTTTTAAAAAGACGGGAAACATGAAAGTTAATGTTATTCTTGCGGCAAATTTTATTGCTCTAGAAGAGGGTAAAGAAATTGAAGATATTAAATATTTCAATACTAAAAATTCAAAAATTTTAGAATCAACAAATTTTGACGAATGGTTTGATCATAAAATACGTGAAAAGCTTCTAGTTAAGATTGATGATTTTCAACAAAAAAAGTCAGGATGGTCTTTAAATGAAATTATAAATTTAAGTGTTAATATAAATAAATATGTCCCTCTTGCGGCTGGGTACTCAACTTTTATAAGAATGCCAAAGTTTATAATTGATAAAAGAGCTGTGATTAATGTTAAAAATTTTGATAAATACTGTTTTTTATGGTCTATCATTGCACAACGTTTTCCAGCGAATAGTCACGTAGATTGTACAAGTTCATATCCTCACTTTAAAGATACTGATTTAAAGTTTGATGATTTTGAATTCCCCATTTCTCTCAGCGATATTCCAAAATTTGAAAAATTAAACAACCTGAGTATTAATGTTTATGGAATTGATAAAAGTAGTAAAAAGAATGAAATTGTTCCACTTTATTTAAGTAAAAACATATCAAATGAACCTACTTATCACTTGTTAATGATTGAAAATACTGAAATTGATTTAGACGATGATGATGATGATAATAATTTTCAAAATAACAAAATTTATCATTTTGCATTAATCAATAATTTATCTCGATTAGTAAAATCTCAAATAACAAAAGATCATAATCGAACCATACTTTGTGATAGGTGTTTATGCCATTTTAAATATGAAAAATCATTTAATAATCATAAATTGGATTGTGATAAAATAAACAAGTGTCGAGTAATTTTGCCTAAAGAAGAGGATAAAATTTTAAAATTTAAAAACTATAGAAATAAAGAAAGTGTTCCCTTTGTCGTGTATGCTGACACTGAAAGTCTCTTAGAACCAATAGCAAGTACACACACAAACACATCAACATACCAAAAACATATCCCAACAAGTTTTGCTTTCTATGTACATTGCAATTTCGACGAATCTCTTTCAGAATTTAAATCATATCGAGGTCCAGATTGTGTTGATTGGTTCATGGCTGAATTAAAACAATTGGCTGAAAAAGCAAATACTTATTTTACCAATATTATTCCAATGGAAAATTTAACTATTTTACAACAAATTCAATTTGACACAGCAACAGTTTGTCATATTTGTGAAAAACCTTTTGAAAATGATGACATTAAACACCGCGATCATTGTCATTTCACGGGAAAATATCGTGGTCCAGCACATCAAGGTTGCAATGTAAATTATAAAGATTCACATGTTGTTCCCATAATTTTTCACAACTTGTCAGGATATGATGCACATTTCATTATTAAAGCTTTAGCAACGTCTTTTGAGGGTGAAATAAAACTGTTACCAATAAACAAAGAAAAGTACATTTCATTTTCAAAATATGTGAAGGGTACCAAAGTAGTATTAAGATTTCTTGATTCATTTAGGTTTATGCCAAGTAGTTTAGACAAATTATCCTCCTATCTTGAAAACGATGAGAAAAAAATTACTAAAAAGTATTGTAAAAATGTGAACGAGTTTAATTTATTAACAAGAAAAGGAATATTTCCTTACGAATATGTTAGTAGCTGGGAAAAATTAGAAGAAGGTCAACTGCCAGTAAAAGACTCTTTCTACTCTAAATTAAATGACGCTCATATTTCAGACGAAGACTATAAGCATGCTTGTAACGTATGGAAAACGTTTAATTTAAAAACAATAGGAGAATACTCTGACTTGTACTTACAGACTGACGTTCTACTACTTGCCGACATTTTTGAAAATTTTAGAAAAACTTGTTTTACAACTTATAACTTGGACGCGTTACATTACTATACTGCCCCAGGACTGGCATTTGACGCTATGCTCAAGTACACAGACATAAAACTTGAATTGTTGACAGATGTGGAAATGTTGCTTTTTATTGAAAAAGGTATAAGAGGTGGAGTTTCACAATGCTCAAACAGATACGCGAAAGCTAATAATAGATTTATGGAAAAAGATTTTAATCCCTTAATACCAGAATCTTATATCATGTATTTTGATATAAATAATCAGTATGGTGCTTCTATGAGCGAGAGCTTGCCATATACAGATTTTGAATGGTTAGAAAATTATAGTAATGACTTTTTCTTGAATATTCCAGATGATTCTCCAGAAGGATATATTCTTGAAGTAGATTTAGATTATCCAACTCAACTTCATGATTCACATAAAGACTTGCCCTTATGTCCTGAACATTTCATACCTCCTCTCCCAAAATGTACAATTCCTAAATTAATTCCAAATTTATTACCAAAGAAGAACTATACAATTCACTATAGAAATTTAAAGCTATATTTATCTTTGGGAATGAAATTAACTAAAATACATAGTTTTAAAATTTAAGCAAAAGCAGTGGTTAAAACCCTACATTGATTTAAATACCGAGCTTAGAAAAAAATCGAGTAATGAATTTGAGAAGAATTTTTACAAGCTAATGAACAATTCCGTATTTGGCAAGACAATGGAAAATGTTAGAAAACACAAAGATGTTAGATTAGTAACAAAATGGGAGGGAAGGTATTGCGCGAAAAATTTAATTGCTCAACCGAACTTTCATAGTTGCACCATATTCGATAAAGATATGGTCATTATTGAGATGAATAAAACAAAGGTATACTTTAACAAACCAATTTACATAGGATTCACTATTCTAGACATATCAAAAATAATAACATATGACTTTCATTACAATTACATTAAAGAGACTTTCAGTGATTCTGCAAAATTACTCTACACAGATACTGACAGTCTTGTTTATCATATTACAGTGCCAAATTTTTATGATTATATTAAAAGAGATTTACATAAATTTGACACATCCGATTATCCTGAAAACAACATTTATAATATACCACTTGCAAACAAGAAAATCCTGGGTCTTATGAAAGACGAAAATAACGGTAAAATTGTAGACGAATTTATAGGTTTAAGATCAAAACTATATGCATTCAAGTTATGGGGTGATGAGGAAGCTAAAAAGAAAGCAAAAGGGGTAAAATATTCAACTTTAAAAAAAATAGGATTCGATGATTTTAAGCATACTCTCAATGAAAATGAAAACCTGATCCGATCTCAGCACTTTATACGCAGCAAAAAACATGAAGTATTTACTGTCAAACAAAATAAAATTGCTCTCAGTTGGCAGGATGATAAAAGAATTTTGATACCAGGGAAAACTGACACCTTTCCTTGGGGTTACCAACAGCATGATCCAATGGAAATAGATGAAATTGATGTATAAAATGTTAGTTTGTATTAGTTCTCTACTGTTCGCTTTATACAATTTTTACAATAAATTATACTTAAAAATATTGTAATTTATTATAATAAATGAATGTAATCAAAATAAATGTTGTTGTTTCTTATACCTGAAAATAATAGGGTTAGGTTAGGAATAATAATTACAGTCCAATTGATATTTTGTAATTTTATTGAGGAAAAAAATAGAATACACATTTTAAACTAAAATACTCAAATATTACAGTTTTTGCAGAACCATGATTTTAAGTTTATAACATTCTGAAGAGCACAAGTAAAAGTTTTCTTGTTGATTAAATGTTTTGAACAAGTTCCAATACATGTTTCAATGTTTAATTTTTTTAATGAAGGACAATTTAAATCATTCATATCGATAATTTCAATACAATATTTTTCATCGATTAAGCTTTTTAACCATTTTTTCTTCTCTAAACCTTTAACATAAATTGTCTTTGCTTCTTTAAACACATTTTCTAAAATTTCTTTTAAATAAACGTACGGTACATCACCAGAATTCCAACGAATACCATGGAAATTATTTTCTAACCAACGATTGATACATTTATATTTGTTTGTGACGCAATTCCATGGACAAGGAGGTTGGAAAACCATATTTATTGGTATTGAATCATTATTTACAGAAACTATAGCTAATTCTTTTAAAACAAATTTATTAATTGGCAATTTGAATCCTTGCACATCTATCAAGTACTGCATTTTTAAATCAACTAATCTCATTACGCGTAAAGAGTTAAATATATATAAGCTTAAAGTTAAACAATTTTTTTAACAATTCCACTGATTGGTTTATATTCAACGATGCGGTCATGCAAAACTAAGCAATAAGCTGAAGTATTGGCGGGAAAATTTTCTTTTGATTCAAATTCTAAGCGGATATCAACTGGTCCACTTTTTAAAGACTCATTTTGTTTTGGACAATCTACTACAACTACAGGAGCATATTGTAAAAATTCTTTTTTTGATAAAATTGGTTGAGACTCTTTACTATAATAAGAAGCTTGAAAATTTGTAAACATTTCATATAAAGTAGAGTACTGGTTTCTACCAATATTCAGATTCATGTTGCCATAAGGATAACATTGTGAATTTAAAAATAATTTTACATCAGATAAATCACAGTGATCGAAACAACTAGAGTTTTGAACTGTATTATTTTTTCTGTTTCTCTGAAACCCTAATACAATAAATCTAGGTTTCTCTAATTGACTTGAAGTTTTTACACTCCAAATGTGCTTAGGAGTAATTGGTAATAAAGGATATTCATACAATTCCCAAGTTCTAAAACTTATTGGAATAGATGGATCTTTTTCAATATATTTTAATAATTTAAACTTTCGAGCATCTGATAATTTTATGTACGGTAATAACCATTCAATTTTTTCAATAACAATTTTAAACTCTTCTAAAGGTGCTACTTGCAACACTGCGTTAGCATCAGTTCTTGATCTGATTAAAATAAGCTCATGTTTAGCGTTAATAATAACTTTTTGATAATCTTCAGCAAAACCAAAAATCATACTGAGAGGAATACAAACATCAAAATAACCTTGCGCATTTGTTAAGGTTGGTTCATTGGTAAATTCTAACCAGCCAACATTTTCAAGAAATTTATTTTGACTAGAATCGAGAGAAATATAATTTTTCATTAAACTTGTAAGACCTACATTTTTATTTTTATCAATTTCTACACCATTAAGTTCATACTTTGCTTCTTCAAATAAATGACATATGCCATTAGAAATTAAATTTGTACGCTCTAGAGCTGTTCCATCAGGTTTCACAAGTTTTCCAGTGATGTGAATCGAGCTTTTGCTTGGAAATAAGCAATGATCCTGATTCTGTACCGTGATGCGGATTTCGTCACTATTGTTGTATGTTGATGATGTGTATGGTTGTTGCGCATGAAATTCATAATGAGCAATAGATTCATCAAAAATTACTGGTGAATCAATATTTAAAATTTCCCCTTCCATAGCAAATAATAATACGTTGAAATACAAAGGCACAAATACAAGTAAAAATAACCTTAAATCTCTTTTTTACTCTCTTCCTTTTTTTACAATCTTTAGACCGAGATTTTTTAGTAGTTGTAGGTTCTGAGGTGTTAATCTCTTCAAGATTCGCCGACGACTGATTTGCTTCTGGCATGGTGTCTTAATTTTATAACCAAAACCAATCCTTTTTCTATTATTAAAAACAATACCCATTACTTTAAGGATTTAATATGAAGCCTTATTGTTAAAGTTTCCCCTCGAAAATTAACTAAATTTCCGTCTTGGTCTACAATTCGCAACTGAATATAGTCTATTGTCTTGACAGCGACTGGCAAGTAAATGACGTGATTTGGTACTTCCACTATTTTATATCCTGGTGGAACAATAGGAAAAAATTCATGAATTGTATGCACTTTTTCACCATTAATGTATGCTCCCGTTGTTATATTACATTCTACTCTTAAGGAATTTATTTTAATGATTGATACTGGTTGATCAGACTCATGGTATTCTTGAGCTTTTAATTTGCGAGAAGAAAATCCTAACAAACTACCTATAGAATCATTGGGTTTAAAATTAATTTCTTCATCACAATAAACTGTACATTTCAATGTATTATTGTTTGGTTTGATTCTAAAATTAATTCCTTTATTTTTTAAAATTAAATGCAAAACTTGATCAATATCACTAACTTCATAACTTCCTGTGGGTATAATAATTTCTTCATTTCCTACGTAAAATTTATTTTTCCCAGTATCTATATTAGGAATAGAATTAAAAGTTAAAAATTCAACAAGACCAAGAGCATAATTTTTTAAATTAGACAACTCTATTGGTGGAAAAAATTGAGATTCTAAGATGGATGAATTTCCAGACAACGTTAAAATAAGTGAATCGTCCATGATGAGGTCAAATTAATAACTGACATTTAAACCAAGAATATCATTTATTTATATGCAGAGTATACAAATCAGGAATATTCAATTGTTTACATAAAAATTTAAGACATAAATGTCCGCATACATATGTATTATAGTTTTGATATCGTTTATGATTATATTTTATGCTACCAACACCAAAATATTTAACAAGATCCGAAGGTGGTCGAAGATTACCAAAGCTATCAAAATATATGATTTTATCTTTATTCTTTTTATATGCACACCAATGTGTACCGGGACCATTTTTATCATCTAGATTAATAATTGCAAATTCATTTTCTTTAGGACCACGCATAGGTAGTTCATTTCGCATAAAAACTCCTCGAAAATATGGAATTTTTAAACGCTTTGCAAATTTTAATAAATCTAAGTCTGTTAGCGCACGGTGAGGTAGCTTTACTTCAAGTTTTTTGACTTGCATCCTTGTCCTACTTTGTATGGTTTTAGATGAAGGCCTAGTCCTGCTTTATATGGTTTTAGAAAGAGACCTTTTCCTAAGGCAATAGATTCCATTGTTTGATTATGTCGCTTGCTTTCCTCTAGTTGACGTTTTGCAGAATTTGCATCATTTACAGCTTTTGCTATGCCAGCTGCTCCCCCTGCTAGAGCCCCTGTTGCACTTAAACCCGCAAACAAAGGAATAAGAAAAGGTAAAATTCCTCCCACTTTAGCAGGTATCGGTAAAACTCGAGGTTTATTAATTTTTCGCCTGCCACCAGCAATTTTAACTGCCAAACGTGCACCCTCAAGTGCTGATTTAATAGTAGACTGTGCATTTGTATCTAATTTCATAGATTTTTTCGCTGCGGTTACAATCTTTCTCAACGTTGATTTTTTATTTTCCCTCTTTTTCTTCATATTTTCTTTTGACTTGATTCCCATGCCCAATTTTGATTTGACCTTCATTGCATTTGTTATTGTGTAAGCTGCAGCTCTTTCACTATAATTTGCGTCAGGAGCAAACACACGATGCCAAGCTTTGTCAGCAAGTACTCTATCAGCTGCGTTTCTCGCTTCTACACTTTCCCTATTTTTTGAATAAGAAATATCGTGCTGTTTACAAGCAGCGTCGAGAGGGTTGATTCCTGGATCACCTCGTGCTAATCTTTTCGCCAATTTTGTTCCTGGACCACAGTATTGATAGCCAGGTATATGAAGTTCGAAAGGTAATTTGTTGATAATTTTATTCAAGACACCTCTACCTCGTCTTACTCTTTTCGAAGTTTTCTTTAAAGTAGTTTGTTTTTTATTTACACCCATATTTATATTCTTTTCGGTAGGAAAACTTTTTTAAGACTAAAGTGGAAATCTATATAACCAATGTATTTATAGTTTTTTGTCATTTGACTACAAACAGTCAACCTTTAATGATCTAACAAAAAAATTATGACAGTAATAGTCAATTATCACAGTAATAGTCAATTATCCCAATTGCCTCCGACAGTAGGAAACGTGGACCTTGCCCAAGGCATGAAAGAGTTGACGATCGACACCAAATCGCAAACCTCTCCTAAAAAACTAGACCTAGCAATCAGATGCTGTAAAGTAGCATGGACCTTATTATTGGATTTGCATGCAAACGTTACAAGCGACTACAGTAAACTGACATTGAAACTATTAAAAACCTTGTATTTATAGTTTTAACCTCAGTTATCGTAAGAATGGAGTTTGAAGCACAGTCGATTAAATTGCCAGTCTACAATTTTGACACTCTTGTTCAAGATTATAATAAGAAAACAGAAAATCGTCATGGAAATTTATTGCCAAATAGTGTGCGAGCAATATTTTGTGGACCGTCAAATTGTGGAAAGACAAATGCTTTACTTGCTCTTCTAATACATCCCAATGGATTAAGATTTGAAAATGTTTATGTGTACTCAAAATCGTTATATCAACCAAAATACAAATTTTTAGAAAACATTTTGCAACCAGTAGAGGGTGTTGACTACTTTCCATTTAATGAACATGCGGATGTTGTAGAACCAAACAATGCGTTACCAAACTCAATATTTATATTTGATGACGTAGCATGTGAAAAGCAAGATAATATTAAGGCCTTTTTTGCTATGGGAAGACACAAAGCTGTTGATTGCTTTTATTTATGTCAAACATATGCGCGCATTCCAAAACATTTAATACGTGACAATGTTAATTTACTAGTTTTATTCAAACAAGATGAAATGAATCTTAGACATATTTATGATGATCATGTAAATACTGATATGACATTTATGGAATTTAAAAAACTTTGCAACTCTTGTTGGAAAAATAAGCATGATTTTATAGTGATTGATAAAGATTGTGATATCAATGAAGGCAGATATAGAAAGTGTTTTGATTGTTTTATAAAATTAGAGAAATGATATTCTTTATAAACAGTTTCATTCAAGACATTGGTCAATCAACATGTCTTCTACACACTTGAAACATTTGCGAAAACAAAAAGATATTCTTGGTCAAATTGCGAAAGCCAGTGATGCTATTCGACGAAAGCATAGACTGATGAAATTGGGCAAGGAAGAAATTGAACAGACTTTAAATAATACGTTTAAACCTATAGTGACACCAATTCAGAAATTAGTTGACGATATTGAAATTGTCAAACAAATTCGACCAGTAAAAATTGAAAGAGAGGGAGACCTTCCTTTAGAGTTTGAAGAAGATCAAGAAGTTAAGAGAGAGAATGATTTATTTTTAAGAGATGACTTATCATTTGCAACAGCTGCTGATGATGACGATAACGGTGATGATTATGATGATGATTATGATGATGATGATGATGGAGATGCAGATAAATCAGAGAAAGATGGTGCTATTTTATATCTTCAAATGTTGGATGAAAAGGGAAAAGATTTAGATCCTTCATATGGAGTTCGTAAATTATCTAAAGGCCAATTAATGATTGGTAATTCAGGAATAAATTTTGAACAAAATAATATTAGTGTAGGTAATAAAACATATCCTGCAACGAAAGGTTTACTTGAGCTTTTATTCAAAAAAGTTCCAGAAGAAGCTGTTTTAAGTGTAGTTGATCGAGAAAATTATAAAAATATTGTAATATCAACTAATGCTCATAAAAAATATTACAAAGCAGATGGCGCTGTTAGAGATAAAAAGAGTTTAAAATATCTAAACTATATAGCAGTACATTCTGGTGAAGGTTTAATTCCAGAATATATGACTCAACAAGAAGATACAAAAATTGATTATGTTTATTGGGATGATCCTAATGAATTGGTTGATCGTTTAAGATTGCTCTTGGCATCTCAAGCAGCTGGAAATCCCAGTCATAATAATGAGATTATATCAATTATTGAAGAGTTGAGAGAAGCTGGAATTGTTTATTAATTAACAGTTGTAGAAATTTTTATCATTTTCATGATGAGTATCGACATATTCGGACGTCAGTTTAAAAGCGCAGAAACTTCAAATCGAGGTCCACCAGGACTGGGTTTTAAGTTGACTGCTGAAGGAGATTTTAATATTGAAAATAAGAAACTTTGTAACGTAGCTGATGCCGAGAGCAACGGTGATGCAGTAAACTTGAATATTTTAAACAAAGTTATTGAATCTAAAGCAAACGCCATCTATGATGTAATCGGTTCTGTGAGAAACGATGTAAATGACAATGTTGTAAAGATTTTAGATTTAGAAGATTTGATAAAAAAATATTTTGAAAATCTAAGAATCAGTATTGAAAGAAATATAGAGATGATGTCTACCAACAAAGACATTATTTTACAATTAGACAGCAGACTGCGCACACTTGAAGGTAATTAGCAATGGAGGATCAAAAACTACAGTTGGTGAAAGAGTTACATAAACCAGCGAGAAGAAATTATAAGCGAAGAAATGTTGACATTCGAGGTATTGACGAGACTTGGCAAGCTGATCTTGTTGAAATGCAACCTTATGCTAGAGAAAACAAAGGTTACAAGTACCTGTTAACCGTCATTGATACATTTTCAAAGTTTGCTTGGGCTGTTCCAGTAAAGTCCAAAAAAGGTGAAGATGTGACTGCGGCAATGAAATCTATTTTATTTAAAAAACGTATACCAAAAAATTTGCAAGTAGATAAAGGAAAAGAATTTTATAATTCACATTTTGAAAATCTTATTAAAAGTTATAACATTAACTTGTATTCTACTCATAGTAATTTGAAAGCGTCAATTTGTAAGCGATTTAATCGTACTTTGAAGAATAAAATGTGGATGCAATTTAGTTTACGCGGTAATTACAAATGGATAGATATATTAAGTGATTTAGTAAATGCGTATAATAATAGTAAACATCGGACAATAAGAATGAAACCGAAAGATGTAAATGCTCATAATGAAAATAATTTATTGTTTAATGTATTTAAAAAAGTTGCAGTAAACAGGCAATACAATAAGAAATTTAAAGTTGGAGATAGAGTACGTATAAGTAAAGTTAAACATGTTTTTGAAAAAGGTTATACGCCAAATTGGACTACAGAAATATTTACTATAAGCGATGTAAAAAATACTAATCCAATAACATATATCTTAAAGGATTATCAGGAAAATCCAATAAGTGGATGTTTTTACGAGCAAGAACTTTCTAAAGTTAAATATCCAGATGTATATTTAGTTGAAAAAGTATTAAAAAAACGAGGATCTAATGTATTTGTAAAATGGTTAGGTTTTGATAATTCTCATAACAGTTGGATAAACGAATCTGAATTATAATGTATTTAAGGAAGGTTAAAATAAAAATAAATTGAATTGTATGCATTCTTGTATTTATTTATCCTCTCTTTACAATAATTTACCATTTATACATTGAATATTTGACATTTGTTGAATAGCTTCATTTGATATTTGTTTACAGTGAAATGTGACAAGTTCCAGCAATAATGTCTCTAAATTTAAAACATTAGTTCTTCCCATCATTTTTTGAAGTATTCTACTGTAATGTTTTTTAATAAACTCTGTGGCATGTTTTGCAGACTTTACATTATTTTTAAAGATTAATTCTGCAATAAACTTTACAATTATATCTTTACTATACTGCAAATTGAATTTTGATAGTTTTACATATTTTTGTTCAACGCAAGGAATAAGTTCATTAAATATTGCAAATGACGTTTCACTAAATGTAAAAGATTTATCTGAACGTTCAATTGATATTAAACGATATGTAGCACTAAAACGTATTGTAAACGTTTCACAATCCAGCACTGTTGCATCACAATCTCCGTTGAAAAATCGTATGATATGTTTTACTGCATCACACAATAGGCGCCATTCTTGAAGCTCCAAAGACAATGATACTCGTGGATGGCTGCTTCTTAGTTGAATTTTTGGTATTATATTCCCATTTATGTCTAGTTCTGCTCCAACGACAACTTGCTTTGTAAATGATGGATTCAAGTTGTAAATTTTAGATAATAACATTTCTCCACATGGTAAATATGACATTTTATGTCTTCTACTGGTCAACTCCCTCAGGAACAAACTCTATCTGATTGTAAGGTCCTCCACGATTTCTTAAATATACACCACCTCTGACAGCTTCAGCTTTTAGACTGTTGAAAAGATTTGCATCCTCTTCAAATATTTTTAGCATTCTTGGTGGTAGGAAAATGTTAAATTCATTATTTATTTCAGCAACAATTTTCGGACCAAATTTCGTATCAATTTTTCGAATGTCTGTTACTTTATAGAATGCATCGATGATTAACTCCTTTGTTGTTTTGGTGACAAAGACTTTGCTTGCTTTGTTTAACTTATCGAAATTCATTTTTATCACTTAAATTTAAATTTTCAAATTTTTTTATTAAAATATTTAACTGTGACCTTGCTTCAATTAAACTTTTAACTTTATGTATTTCTTGAATTAATTTGTTCAATCGCACTTGAATTTCACTATGCTTTGCTAATAATATGTTCATCAGCTAACTTAAACTGCAGGAATGATTTCGTTTAGAAAAATTGCTCTCTTTATATACACAAGATATGACCTATTTAACCTTGAAGTTAATTATAGTTTTTTTAGAATTGCGGTAAGATCAAAAGCATTCTTATGAAAAGTACTAAAAATGTTGACCGGAAGCAATAAATCAAAGATATTATAAACAACAAGTACATGGGAAGAATTCCTTAGATAAGAATATAATAAACAGGATATCAAATTACATGTAAAACAATAGCTTCAATAAAGACAATAATTCCAAGAAATAAATAGGTATCAAATTACATGTAGGAAAAATTCTTTAGATAAATCAAAGACATTATAAACAACAAGTAAATGGTAAAAATTCCTTAGATAAGAATATATCAAATTACACAAGCAAAAATTCTAGGAAGTGTGACGTCATATCCATCTCAGCATCATAGTCTGAATCACACCCTCCCCCGTGATGTCATATCCGCCTCTGAATCGCACCCTCCCCCAATGGTTTGAGTCTTGGCTAAGTGGTTTGAGTCTGGGCTAAAAGTGTCGATAACATGTCGGTGTAGGGATCTAGAGTTAGAATGACGTCATTTCCGCCCCCCCACCCAAGGGTTTGAGTCTTGGCTAAGTGGTTTGAGTCTGGGCTAAAAGTGTCGGTAACATGTCGGTGCAGGGATCTGTGTCTAGAACGCTCCCTGTATATCTACTATCATTTACTAAATGACATTTATGTGTAAATATAATTTACGTGAGAAGTAAACAATTTTGGTTATTTCCAGTTTCTACAAACATCTGTCGCATATCTCTGTAAAGTATAAAGTGAAACAAACAAACTATTACTAAATAAATTCACTGAAATTTTAAGGGCATATATTGCAAAGAGGGCAACCAAGGTAGGATATTCACATCGTCGCCACTATATCACACGTTATGCACTAACTTTGTTTTGCAAACGTTATTCACGAAAGGGTTGCCTGTTTAATACCTTTACATTCTGGGCTAGAAACTTTCTATAAATTGAGCAAATTTAGCTAACTACACTTACAGAATGCTCATATAATATATAGTTCAAAGAAATATTAATATTTAAATTATTAACATTTACAATTTCTATTAACCCCTTGGCTGTCAACGAGATTACTGTTTGGGCCAAAAGTGTGTTCAAAAAATTGTTAATGGATTTTTATAAAACTTGGTACCCTAAGGTTTCTGGGGTCGCTGATTACGAATCTGACATCAGTTTTTTGAAATTCAAAATGTCGGATCCAAGATGTCGGAAATTTTTTCAAAATTTGTCGAATTTGCTTGAAACTTGTTACTCGGGGGTTTTAAGGATCGCTGATTACGAATCTAACATTATTTTTCCAAAATTCAAAATGGCGGATCCAATATGGCGGACAACGAAATAAACAAGTTGTTCATTTTATGACCATTAAGCTTCCTCAATATATAAAAATTGCGGTTTTGCAAACTTTTGAAAAATTATGTACAAAAGGGTTCGTCCAGAAGATTGGTTAAAAATAAAATTATATAAATCATTTATAAGTTGTTGTATAAATATTTGGTGAAATTTACACTTTCATTTGCCAATTGCTTCTATTTTATGATAGAATAATCATTTCAAAATATTAATATTAATATTAAATTAATTATGAAAAAAATACCAAATTTGAATTTTTTGTGAAAAAGAAAAATATTTATTAATTTTATAAATTTTGATAAAATATATACTTTGTATACATCAATCGATTCGTTTTCTTGCCAGGAATGTAATTTTGAGAATAATTAATAAAAATATTAACAAATAAAAAAATTATTTCAGAAAATACAAAAAAAAAATTTTTCTGAATTTTAAAAAAATTGTATAAAAAAAAATTTTGTACATATTTTTGAAAATCCTTGTGTCAGATTTCAGGTATTAATGACTGCAATAAACCTGCAAAATTTCAGGACAATCCATCAAAATTTGTCTGAGATAATTTGTACACAATTTTTGTGACATACACACACACATACACACACACATACACACATACATACACACACATACATCTGGACATTTGCTCATAATTGAATATACATATGTTCTAGATGAAAATGAGTCCATATAACCTTGTTTTGAAAAATTGAAAATCGTCACCAATGCAAAGCTTCCTCATGAGGAAGCAAAAATTGATCAGATTGGCTTGAAACTAAATACTTGGGGATTTTCAGGGTCGCTGATTGCGAATCTGAACTCGGTTTTTCAAAATTCAAAATATCTGGTTCAATATGGCGGCAAATTTTTTAAAATTTATTGAATTTGTTTTAAACTGGTTAATCTGACATCAGTATGATAATTCTTGGTGAAATCAAATTTCGATAAATACCTTGAAAAAATAATGACAGATTTGTAATCAGCGACCCTAAAAACTCCCGAGTATTCAGTTTCAAGCCATTATAATTAATTTTTTATTTTGTCGTCCGCCATATTGGATCCGCTATTTTGAATTTTGAAAAACTAATGTTAGATTCGTAATCAGCGACCCTAAAAACTCCCGAGTATTCAGTTTCAAGCCATTATAATTAATTTTTTATTTTGTCGTCCGCCATATTGGATCCGCCATTTTGAATTTTGGAATACGAATGTCATATTCGTAATCAGCGACCTCGAAAACCCCCGAGTAACCGGTTTCCGGAACATTTAAGAAGTTTTTAATCACCTTATTTAAGTTGCACATATATGCGTCAGCGACAGTCAACGGATTAATACAGAAAACTTTAATTTTTTCAATACTTATATTTTTCGCTTTCTCCAAATATGTACAGTGACGCTCAATAACTTTTTCCCACCCTACAGCGATTAAACACTTTACAAAAAGTATTATATTTTGTTTATTATTTATTTATTTATACACTTGTCTTTTTGCCTTAAAACTAGCGTTTACAAGTGTCCCCGAGGAAATTTTCTTACATGGGCGAATCCACGGAACCGTGCGATTTAAACATAAAAATATAAGTATTTTTAAATTACAAGCACACTTTTTATTTTTAGATATATATGTTCGAAAGAGGGACCGCAAAAAGTGCCCGTTTTTTGTACATCGACAATTATCACAAAACGTAAGTAAAAAAATTCGGCCAAAAATCTTCTTAATCTGCGTGAAAATTGTAGTTGATCATAATTCTTGGTTTTTATTTAAGGGTAGCCAAACTCCTAATTCAACCCTCTAAATATTTACAAATTATGAAATTCATACCACCATAAATTCAACAAAAATAATTAATTATCAACGGTAAAACTGATAAATAACTAAAATAAAAAATCCATTTTATAAAAAAACAATCTCAATTACCTTAAGATCCTCAAAATGCTTTTCAACCCCCAAAAAACTACCCCTATTTGAAAAATTGACCAAAATAAACACAAAAAAAATTATTACTCTCCAAAATCTTCATCAAAATTATAAATAAAATTAATTAACTAGTGAGACTTAATTTCCTTGCTAATGTAGATTAATCCACCCCTCAAAAACTACCCCTAATTAAAAAAATTTACCACATTACACATTTAAAAAATTATTACTCCGCAAAATCTTCACGAAAATTATAAATAAAATCAACTAACTAGTCAGACTTTAATTCCAGGCTAGAGTTAATCAATCAACCCCAAAAAACTACCCCTTATTGAAAATTTTATTATATTCCACATTTAAAAAATTAATACTCCGCAAAATCTTGACGAAAATTATAAATAAAATCAACTGATCAGCCAGACTTTTATTCCATGGTAGAATTAATCAATCAACCCCCAAAAACTACCCCTAATTGAAATTTTACCATAATACACATTTAAAAAATTATTAATGCGCAAAATCTTGACGAAAATTAAGAATAAAATCAACTAACTAGCCAGAATTTAATTCCATGCTATAGAAGATTAATCAACCCCCCAAAAACTACCCCTAATTGAAATTTTATCATATAACACATTTAAAAAATTATTAATGCGCAAAATCTTCACTAAAATTATAAATAAAATCAACTGACAAGCCAGACTTTAATTCCATTGTAGAATTAAGCAATAAACCCCCAAAAACTACCCCTAATTGAAAATTTTACCATATTACACATTTAAAAAATTATTAATGCGCAAAATCTTCACGAAAATTAAGAATAGAATCAACTAACTAGCCAGACTTAATTTACTTGCTAAAGTATATTAATTAACCCCTTAAAAACTACCCTTAATTAAAAAATTTACCATATTACACATTTAAAAAAATTTTACTTCTCAAAATCTTCACAAAAATTATAAATAAAATCAACTGGAAAGCCAGACTTTAATTCTATGGTAGAATTAATCAATCATCCTCTAAAAACTACCCCTAATTGAAATTTAACCATTTTACACATTAAGAAAAATTTTACTCTTCAAAATCTTCACGAAAATTATAAATAAAATTAACTAACTAGCCAGACTTTAATTCCATGTTAGAGTTAATCAATCAACCCCAAAAAACTACCCCTTATTAAAAATTTTACCATATCACACATTTAAAAACTTTTTCCTCCGCAAAATGTTCACAAAAATTATGAATAAAATCAACTAACTAGCCTGACTTGATTTACTTGCTAAAGTAGATTAATCAGCCCCTCAAAAACTACCCCTAATTAAATAATTCACCATATTACACATTTAAAAAATTTCTTTTACACAAAATCTTCACGAAAATTATAAATAGAATCAAGTAACTAGCCAGACTTTAATTCCCTGCTAGAGTTAATCAATCAACCCCAAAAAACTACCCCTTATTAAAAATTCTACCATATTACACATTTAGAAACTTTTTACTCCGCAAAATCTTCACGAAAATTATGAATAAAATCAACTAACTAGCCTGACTTGATTTACTTGCTAAAGTGAATTAATCAACCCCCCAAAAACTACCCCTAATTGAAATTTTACCATATTACACATTTAAAAAATTTTACTCCGCAAAATCTTCACATTTAAAAAATAATTACTCTGAAAAATATTCACTAGTTAGTCGATAAAATTTATAATTTTTGTGAAAAGATTGATGAGTAATGATTTTTTAAATGTGTAATATGGTAAAATTTCAATTAGTGGTAGTTTTTGGAGGGTTGATTAATCTACTTTAGCAAGTAATTTAAGTCTGGCGAATTAGTTGATTTTCTTTATAATTCTCGTGAAGATTTTGCGGAGTAAAATTTTTTTAAATGTGTAATATGGTAAATTTTTTAATTAGGGGTAGTTTTTAAAGAGTTGCTTAATCTACTTTTCCAAGTTAATTAAGTATGGCTAGTTATAGATTTTATTTATGATATTCGTGAAGATTTAGCGGAATAAAGATTTTTATATGTGTAATATGGTAAAATTTTCAATTAGGGGTAGTTTCTGGGGGTTGATTGATTAACTGTAGCATGGAATTAAAGTCTGGCTAGTTAGTTGATTTTATTTATAATTTTGGTAAAGATTTTGCGGAGTAATAATTTTTTTAATATGTATTGTGGTATTTTTTTCAATTAGGGGTAGTTTTTAAGGGGTGGATTTATCTACTTTAGCAAGAAAATTAAGTCTCACTAGTTAATTGATTTTATTTATATTTTTGATGAAGATTTTGGAAAGTAATAATTTTTTTTTGTTTATTTTGGTCAATTTATCAATTAGGGGTAGTTTTTGGGGGTTGATTGATCTTCTATAGCATGGAATTAAATTCTGGCTAGTTAGTTGATTTTATTTATTATTTTTGTGAAGATTTTACGGAGTAAAATTTTTTTAAATGTGTAATATGGTAAAATTTTCAATTAGGGGTAGTTTTTGGATGTTGATTAATTAACTGTAGCATGGAATTAAAGTTTGGCTAGTTAGTTGATTTTATTCCTAATTTTCGTGAAGATCTTGCGCAGTAATAATTTTTAAAATGTGTAATATGGTAAAATTTCAATTAAGGGTAGTTTTTGGGGGTTGATTGATTAATTGTACCATGGAATTAAAGTCTGGCTGATCAGTTGATTTTATTTATAATTTTCGTCAAGATTTTGCGCAGTAATAATTTTTTTAATGTGTTATATGGTAAAATTTCAATTAGGGGTAGTTTTTGGGGGTTGATTGATTAATTCTACCATGGAATAAAAGTCTGGCTAGTTAGTTGATTTTATTTATAATTTTTGTTAAGATTTTGCGAAGTAAAAATTTTTTAAATGTATAATATAGTAAAATTTTCAATTAGGGGTAGTTTTTGGGGGTTGATTGATTAATTCTACCATGGAATTAAAGTCTTGCTGGTTAGTTGATTTTATTTATAATTTTCGTCAAGATTTTGCGGAGTAATAATTTTTTAAATGTGGAATATAATAAAATTTTTAATAAGGGGTAGTTTTTTGGGGTTGATTGATTAACTCTAGCATGGAATTAAAGTCTGACTAGTTAGTTGATTTATTTATAATTTTCGTGAAGATTTTGCGGAGTAATAATTTTTTTGTGTTTATTTTGGTCAATTTTTCAAATAGGGGTAGTTTTTTGGGGGTTGAAAAGCATTTTGAGGATGTTTAGGTAATTTAGAATGTTTTTTTATGAAATGGATTTTTTATTTTCGTTATTTATCAGTTTTACCGTTAATAATTAATTATTTTTGTTGAATTTATGGTGGTATGAATTTCATAATTTGTCAATTTTTAGAGGGTTGAATTACGAGTTTGGCTACCCTTAAATAAAAACCAAAAATTATGATCAACTACAATTTTCACGCAGATTAAGAAGATTTTTGGTCGAATTTTTTTACTTACGTTTTGTGATAATTGTCGATGTACAAAAAACGGGCAAAAAACAGGCATTTTTTGCGGTTCCTCTTTATTTAAGAACAAAATTTTCTGTGCGTGAATCATGTTTATTTACTGCTGAAAACATTGTAATTAAAAAAGTATATTGAAATTTTAATTAGCAAGATGTCATTTTTGAACTGAAAAAACAAATGAAGACAACTGAAATATGTATAATAATCAATTATATTCTAGTCGATTTTTCTAAGTAGAAAGTTTTTACAAATGTTTTTACCTATTTTTACTTATTTCTTATAATTTACTTCAATAGGAATGATTGTTTATTTGTATTTATTTTATATTTCTTTTACGAGTTTTAAAGTGCAAACAATAAAATTATAACATATTTAACCATTCAAAATCTTTATTTTCATAAAATATTCTTAACATTTTACTTTTTAAAACTTTTTTAAATTGAAAATCAAAAGATTATTTGCTTACCATTGTGAAAAATATTTTCTAACCCGTATTTCTAGAAATTGACATTTCTGAATATAAACAAACATATCGACCTTCCAATAATTGAAAACTGATATATTGACACTTATGAGATCGAGTCTTTTAAAGATGAAAATTCCACAACATTTTTATATTTAATATTTTTAAAATGTTTTAATTGGAATACATATTTAGCATTTAGAATCATGAATATTTATAATAATATCTAACGTTCACATAAAGTTTCAACTGATTATTTTTTAAGCTATAAGTGTGCCATTAATAAAAGTATAAATTTATAATCATTCACATTTGAAGGTGTAGACATAATTATTGTTTTATTATCTTTATTTTTAAAGGCACACGGTTAAGTAAGGTCCAAATTTATTAATTTTTTCATAAGGAATAAGCTCTTTCAAAAAAATTAGAATTGCATTACCGCTGAAAGCACAAAATGAAGAAAACCTTGGACTTCCTGTTACTGAAAAATGGGAGTAACATTGCTTGAATTGCTGCCATTTAGTTTTAATAAAGGAGCACATATTTCTTTTGATATGGAATAGATTTTAAAATATTAGAAAAATTATTTACAGCTTTTCTTGGACGATTTTAATTTACGCTGAAAAAGTTATACACGTTTAAGTCGAAGAGAAGCCCAAAGTAACAAATCAAATTTAATTTTTTAAGTACACATATGACTATTTATTTTACATGAAGATTATACAAATTATGGTTTTATTTGACTATTCTGTTTTATATGTTATCTAAGAGACATTGACATTAAAAAAAATCTGTCCGCGCAAGCGCGGACACATTCTCATCCGCGCTTCGCGCGGGGGCTCGCTTCGATCGCAAGTTGCAAGTTGATGCAATAAGTTTTTCAAGAGTTATCGTAGGGACACCATTGTGTCTACAGACAGACACGAAGACAGACATACAGACATACATTTTTCTAGACCATGTTTAACAGAATCAGGGGACCCCAAAACGTTGAGATTTCAAGAAATTAGCGAAAGTCAATTTTCGACCAAAACTAATACTTTCTCATGTGATAATAATGTGAAAATGATTAAAAACAAAAAATATATTCAAATAGTGCAATTGAAAATGAAAAAATCATATTTCGAATTTTATATCGGTTAACCAGAACTCAAAAAAAATTTGTTTAATTTAGAAATACTAAAAAATTAAATTTTTAATAACTTCAAAAAAAAAATTTCTGAGTAATATGTAAAGCAATATTTCTAAACAATGTTGAGAGACAAAAAAAAATATTTTGATATGAAAATACAATTTTTTAATTCTAGATAAACCGTTTGGCTAAATCTGGCCCAAAAACTTAAAAAATATACCTGGCCCAAGAATTTAAAAAAAAAAAAAAAAAAATCATAACTTTTTTGTTTTTTGTTGTACTGAAAAGTGTCTAAAGGAAAAGTTGTTTGTTTTTGCACCAAATTTAAGGAAAAATTTTAAAAAATATTTTTTTGAAAATTGTAAAAAATACAAAATTTTTAAAATTTCAAAATTTTGTATTTTTGTTGTTTTTTGACGAAATGGGCTGCCCAACGAACTCAGGCTTCATTTTTATGGACTAAAAAAGTGTGCCAAATTGCAAGACGATTCATAAAAATTTATTCGAGTTATCGTGGCGACAAATTTTTCTACAGACAGACGGACAGACACTTTTCTAAAAACCATTTTTTTGGAATCAGGGGGTCATGAAACGTAAAGATTTAGCAAAATTAGACATTGCTCAAAATCGCACAAATCCAAGACTTTCTCATTTTTGATGAGAATGTAAAAACAAATTTTATGGAAAAAATCAAAAAAAGGCAGAATTTTTGAAACTTTTGAGTTCTTTCTTGTTCCTAATTTTGTATTTTTACCTAAATTTGGCATCTAAAAGAAAAAAAGGAAGGTTTCGATATGTTTTTAATGTTTTCTCATGTTTCGGCTAATGCTTCACTCACTATAAATCTCAATTTTTTGCACTTTTTTGGAAAAAAAATTTTTTAATTTGTGTAAAAGATGCAATTGTCGATTCTAATGTTAAGAAAGGTGTATTAGCATAATGTGAACTAATTTTTATTAACACGGCCCCAATATGACAAATTTTCTACTGAAGAGAAGGCTGACAAAAAGTCCAAAAAAAGCAATAAATAGCAAATTTTTAAAAAATTAAAAAATTCATAACTTTTTTGTTTTTTGTTGTACTGAAAAGTGTCTTAAGGAAAAGTTGTTTGTTTTTGCACCAAATTTAAGGAAAAAATTTTAAAAAAATATTTTTTTGAAAATTGTAAAAAATACAAAATTTTGAAAATTTCAAAATTTTGTATTTTTGTTGTTTTTTGACGAAATGGGCTGCCCAACGAACTCAGGCTTCATTTTTATGGACTAAAAAAGTGTGCAAAATTGCAAGACGATTCATAAAAATTTATTCGAGTTATCGTGGCGACAAATTTTTCTACAGACATACGACAGACAGACAGACAGACGGACAGACACTTTTCTAAAAACCATTTTTTTGGAATCAGGGGGTCATGAAACGTAAAGATTTAGCAAAATTAGACATTGCTCAAAATCGCACAAATCCAAGACTTTCTCATTTTTGATGAGAATGTAAAAATTATATAATGTTAAAAAAAATTGTTTAAATGAGGAGTAACATGAAATCACACGGTTCCGTGGATTTGCCCACATACTATAAACTTATTCTAAATTTTTACGCCTACAGAACGACTTGAAAATTAGGAGTACTCGCATTTGCGAGTACCCCCATTAGGGTTTTCTCGCCAGTGGAGAGTGAAACTGTAGAAAACTTCTCCTGAGTAGGGGAGCGTGAGGGAATTGGAGCCCCGGAAAATTATTAAAAAAACAACTTATCATTGTTTTCGTCATTTTATATTCATTTCGTTATTTATCTTTAATTATGTTTGAAGGAAATGAATTTATCATTCGGTGATTAAATATTAAATTTGAAAGAAGTTAACAATTTTCCCGAATCAATCTACACAAATAAATTAAATATCTTAAATAAATCTCGATAAGCTCATGGGCTTCATATGTATCGACAGCACAGCTGCCCTAATACAGAAACCTGCTTAATTTGAAAAATATTTTCGTAATTAATTAATAATTTCAAAATTATCAAAGAACTCAGAAAAAACGGTAGCATGGTGGGATACGAGCCCACGACCTTTCTATTGCCGGTAGACTGCTCTGACCACTGAGCTACATGCACCCCGAGACTCTCCGAGTTCCTTGACATATACTATCCCTTCCTACATTATTTTAATGATGAAGCCCATGAGCTTATCGAGATTTATTTAAGATATTTAATTTATTTGTGTAGATTGATTCGGGAAAATTGTTAACTTCTTTTAAATTTAATATTTAATTATGTTTAATTAGAAACTTAAAAAAAGAAAGTAAATTCGAAAAAAATAAATTTTCAAAAAATAAATTCAATTTCTGCCATTACCCAATTTGTGGGGTATTGGGAGCTTTCACTTAAAATTTAAAAATTTTTATTTTTTAGGAATATTTTTTGTTTTTAATAGAAAAAAGTGTTAATACTTACAATAAAGCCAAAACTTTAGACTTAGAATAAATTTTTTCCTAAATTATAATTGAATAAAAAATTTTTTAAAAAAATTTAAATTTTACATTTTTTCCACTAAAAATTATTTTTTAATTAAAAGTTTTTTCATAAGGTGATATCTTTTACAATCTTCAAAGAAATAATAAAAGCCGTAACATGCGGTAACGAAAATTCTTTAGGCTGACACTAATTCTCCCATTACCTCACAGAATTCTTACAGGACAAAATTTGAATAAAAAAATAAAAACATAAACAAATTTTATTATTATCTCGATTTTTATACATGTATACATATCTACACATATTCACCTATAATATAATAAAAAGCAATAACTAAATAATACGATTTTAACTACTTATGGTGATGTTTAGAAATGTTTTGCATTTTACAACGAAAACTCAAAAAATACATTTTCCCTTGTCTTTAGATAAAAATCTGTCAAGATTTTTATCAAGTACGTGAAATTTAAAAGCTCCCATTACCCCACGCTCCCCTACAACCGGTTTATCGACAGTCGAGTTCTAATGATTTGAACCGGACAATAATCGACAGTGCACATCATTATACCTCGACGTTAAATCTCCCGCTCAGATTATCTCACGTGCCGGAAAAATACCAAACTAAATGGGCGCGAACCAAGTACCATTGGTCCTAAAACGTCCGCCAAGCAAGGTATCTATCCAACTGAGCTAATCTGTCGGTTATTTTGTTTATTATTAAAGTTAAAAAGCTCAAAAAGGTCTCTTTTTAAAGCTCTTTTCCTGAGCTTTAACACTATATAAAACAGAAATTTAAAAAATTAATTTCTCCAACGCTTGCTCTGAAAGGAGTACTTTTCTTGGTAGAAAAGTGTGGCGAAAGTAGAACTTTTCTCAACTGCTCTGAAGAGCGTGGCGAAAGTAAATTGAGCGTGGCGAAAGTAATTTTTAGCGTGGCGAAAGTAAATTTGGCGTGGCGAAAGTAAATCATGATCTAATTCTTTTTTCTTGTTCTTTGACCGAGATATATTTTGTATCTAACTTCTGCCCCACTCAAAACATTCGTCTTTTATTATATTACACGGAAAAAAATTAATCTCTAAATTAGTGATTAAATCTGAGATTTAGGCATAAACTATCACTGGAATCGGACGTAAGATGTAAGCAGATCACTAAAACTGAAATTTGGTATTATATCTAATCCGAATATTAGTATTGTGAAGAACACGTATTTCTTATGCCTAAAAATGATATTAGGAATCTCAAATTTTATGACATATGGAACATATGTTCTAAACTATCAACTTACTTGAATAAATTCAAATCTAATATATTATTTGAATAAACAATATTAAAAATTTTAGTCGTATATTTATATAATTCTTATTTTTGTAATAACTCGATGTAATAAGAATTTATAATTTATCACAATTTAGAGTAAGAATTATTCACAAAATATTTATATTGTTTTCCCTGTATGAACTATACATTGACAAGTATAAAAAAGTAGTTGGATATTTTTAAAACACAATACGAATTTTATATTTTTATTTCATTTTTTTGTTTTAACGGCGTTGGAAGGTCTGTAAAATTTGTAGGTTACAATTATCGCCCGACAAAATACGACACTGACTGATTTAAATGACGTGAAATAGGTAAATAAACATTTTTCAACCACTTTTTCTCTAAACACAGACACTTTTTACAAAATAGGCCAACATACAACGAGTAGGAATCTTCTTAATTACCTAAATTCAAAAGATGGTTTAAATTCATGCAGAAACGCGGTTGTAAAATGTAAAATTGGAAAGTGATGTAATGCTAAGAATATAACAGCTGGACCATTGTGCTCTCTACATGCTTCTGCCCTCTTCTGGCGACTGGCAGTAATCCGCTTCTTGTTGTCTGTCATTACATTACTTTCCAATCATTTCCAATTTTACATTTTACAACCGCTTGACAACCGCGTTTCTGCATGAATTTAAACAATCTTTTGAATTCAGGTTATTAACAAGATTCTTACCCATTGTATGTTGGCCTATTTTGTAAAAAGTGTCTGTGTTTAGAGAAAAAGTGGTTGAAAAATGTTTATTTACCTATTTCACGTCATTTAAATCAGTCAGTGCCGTATTTTGTCGGGCGACAATTGTAACCTTAAAATTTCACAGACCTTCCTTCACAGACCTTCGCTTTTATTTGGATATTTGAAAATAAAATTAATAATTAATTAAAATGGTTTAAATCTTTTTTGTCACTGATTAACTTAAAAACCCAATGTACCTAATTCATATAAAAAAAGTTGTGAAATTAACAAATCTCTAAATCAGAGATGTGAATTTATGGCGTTTTCTGGTATAAAGTTTGACAGAATCAAACACAACTTATCACAGTAATTGTGACTATAATGTTTAATTTAGATACACTTATATTTCACTGGACTTCAAATTAATATTATTTCAAGTTAAGAGATTAATTTTTTTCCGTGTAAACATAAGCACACGTTAAATTAAAATTATACGAAACTCACGAAGAAACCTTTCCTCGCAAGGCGTTGGAGAAAACGTAGTGCACAACACGTGGTGAAAGAATGATTTTTCGAGAGTGATTGCTGCTCTCGCAAAATCACACTTTCGCCACTAGTTGTACAATGTACAACGCCTTCGGGGAAATTGAGTCATTGTTCACTAGGCACCAGTGGAGAAATGTACTTCATTTCTCCACAGGCCGTTTGTCCAGTGGAGAAATGAGTGTGACTGAGAGAAGAATGCAGTTATTTGTATTATCATTTTTGTTTTGACTTACAATTCATTTATTTCTCTAGTTCTTTTTTGCAAATATTGCTTTAAGGAAGTAAGAAGTAACTGAGTAAACAAGTAAGTAAGCAAGTAAGTAAGCAAGTAGGTAAGCAAGTAACGAACCAAGTGAGTAAGTACTTGCTTACTTACTTGCTTACTTTTACTCAATTGCTTACTTTTACTTACTTGCTTACTTACTTGATTTTACTTACACGCTTATTTGGTTACTTACTTGCTTACTTTTACTCATTTGCTTACTTGCTTATTTTTACTCTCTTGCCTACTTCAAGTAAGTAAGCAAGTAAGTAAAAGTAACTAAATAAGAAAGCAAATGCGTAAAAGTAAGCAAGTAAGTAACTCATTTGCTTTCTTTCTTACTTTTTTGCTTACTCACTTGCTTACTTCAAGTAAGTAAGCAAAAAAGTAAAAGTAAGTAAGCAAGTAAGAATAAGCAAGTAATAAGTAAGCAAATGAGTAAAAGTAAGCAAGTAAGTAACCAAATAAGTAAGCAAATGAGTAAAATTAAGCAAGTAAGTATCTCATTTGCTTTCTTGTTTACTTTTTTGCTTACTCAAATGCTTACTTCAAGTAAGTAAGCAAAAAAGTAATAGTAAGCAAGTCAGTAAGAATAAGCAATTAATAAGTAAGCAAATGAGTGAAAGTAAGCAAGTAAGTAACCAAATAAGTAAGCAAATGAGTAAAATGAGTATTGATTTAAAGTAAAGTTTCATTCATATTCACATTTTATCTGCAGCGCTATTGAATACATAAGGAGCTTCGTTTACTTAACATCGCTTATACACGTAAAAACTCAATAAATTAAATTTAATATAAATAAAATACGTTTTGCAGTTGTTGGACAATACTGTTCTCCATTTTTAATAGATAAACATGTTTTAGTGCAACTTCTTATAGGTTCGATTTTCAGGTATCAAAAGAAAATGATATATTTATTATAAGTTTAACAAATACAGGGATGTACTCTATTAAATTCCACTTAATCAAATAGATTTAACAAAATCATCAGCCATTAAGATACATAAGTCTAATAAAGAAAAATATGTCCCACGTGATGACGCGAAAAACATTCGTAAGATACGGAAAATGAAAACTGAAAGAAACTGCAGGAAAGGAGTAATATTTAAAATTCCTTTGGAACGTATAGAGCCGCTTTTATTTGGATATTTGAAAATAAAATTAATACTTAATTAATTAAAATGGTTTAAATCTCTTTTGTCAGAGATGAACTTAAACCACAATGTAATTTACATCAGAAAAGTTGTGAAATTAACAAATCTTTAAATCAGAGATATGAATTTATGGAGTTTTCTGGTATAAAGTTTAACAGAATCAAACACAACTTAAGACAGTAATTGTGATTATAACAATGTATAATTTAGATACACTTATATTTTATTGGATTTGAAATTAATATTATTTCAAGTTTAGAGATTAATTTTTTTCCGTGTTTAAAAAATTAGCCATTTTTTTCAATTGTTGAGAACTCAAAAACGGTTCCATTAAAAAAAAATTTTTTAGAATATAAATTGTTCATTTTTATATGTAGATTCAGAAAAAAAAATTATAAAATTTTTTTAACATATTTTTTGTAAAAAATTTTTTTTGCATTTTTTATATGGTAAGTCCGGGGGAGATGGCCATATAGGAGAGATGCCCAGTTAAAATATTTTACAGAATTTCTTAATAAATATCACTTATTATGGGTTATTCTTCAACCTTTTGTGACTACTAATAAATGTAAACAACAAATCGTTGAAAAATAATGAAAATGTAAGCGTAATCCCTTCTACATTTTTTTGTATGGGTCCAAAATAATTTAACAATTTCAGATTTCTTATTGCTATATTGTTATTTTTTAACGCATTTTTCAATTTAAAGTTTTATTGAGCAGTGCATAACCCACGCTTCGATATAAATGAAAATAAATGGAAAAATTATTTTATTTATTTAATATTTTGATGTTTACTTTTGTCATGTATTATTGGGTGAGATGGCATAATTTTTTCAAATCGTGCGGTATTGATAATTAGACTGCTTATGGTAGTTTACTTTAGTTACTAACAGATGGGCATTATTGCTGCAGCAGTTTAGCAATGACAGTATCATTTATGAAAACAGACTTTTTGGATGTAACTTTTCTAAGAGTTATTTTGGTGATTTTAGTTAATAGAGTTACACGAATAAAATTCTTGTAAAGTGATTTTTAATGCAGAATTTAGTGTTAAAGACGATGGTGTTAATGAAATTGAGATGTTTTTAATATTACGGGTTTTGTGGATGTTTTCTTAAAAATGTACTCGTGGGGTTAGGCAGCCAACGCTAAATTTTTCGTCTTTTTGTGTTGATTTTATTGGTTCTTCTAAATGTTTTCTCTTTTTTTCCTACTCCAATACATTTTAAACTTAACATTGAATTTTATAAACCATTTTTTTAAAATAACAAATTTATATTTTCTTAAAATGTTAAATTGAATTTAATTAATGTTATTATTATAATATTATTCAAATGTAAATTTTTGAAGTTTACTAACAAAATAAAAGTAAGTTAAAAACAACTACTTTATTATGTTTCAATAATTTTAACTTTAAGCTATGTTTTTTTAACTATTAAAATAGTTGGCCGCCTCACCCCACGTTTTTTCAAATATGCCAAAATGTGGTCCTTTGGGAAAAGGGTTGTAGAAATTTTTAAGTGCAACCTACGTCAAAATGTTTTATGGCGATTTTTTAGCCAGTAAGACAAGCTTTCTAACGCGATATTAGAATTGAAAAAACCTATTTAAATAACTGCCTCGCAAACCAAAATGTGCCATCTTGGCTGCCTCGCTCCGTTCTCCTCTACTTAAAAAATATTAAAGAAAAACAAATTAAAAAGGTCGGAGAACAAAATAATTCATCTAATTGACACCAGAGATGAAGATATATTTGTAGGTATTTTGAATACGCTGTTTTTAATTTTAACATCCTGACATCAGATTCGTAATTAGCGACTACAAAAAACCCCGGAGTAACCATTTTTAAGCGAATCCAAGCAATTGCAAGAAGTCTATTAAAGCAATCCAAAAACACACATTTTTGGTGTCTTCAGCCCTATTTTTTATGAATTGGGCTGAAAATATTCTCATTTTATGTCCCCGGGAGACCTACAATTTAAAAAAAATTGAAGCCTTTAACTTTTTCTCGTTCTGAGACATTGAGGCAAATGTAATGTTAGTACACACACGAGGCGCATGATTATTCCCCAAATGTCATTTGACCGAACTGTCATTTTACCGAATTGGATTTATCCGAACTGTTATTTTAACGAAATGCCACTTTTGCGAATCGCCATTTTTACGAATTGTTACTTTTGCAAAAAGTTATTTTTTCGAATTGTCATTTTTGCGAATTGTCACTTTTGCGAAATTTCATTTTTGCGAATCGATTTTTTTACGAATTGTCACTTTTGCAAACATTCATTTTTGCGAATTGTCATTTTTACAAATTGTCATTTATGCGAACTGCAATTTTTTCGAATTGTCATTTTTACGAAATGTCACTGTTGCGAATTGTCATTTTTGCGAAAATTGATTTAGTAAACTTGTATGCATATATAGATTTACTACAGAAATTTTCGAAAAAATGAAAATTCTCAACAGTTACATTTCGTAAAAATGACAATTCGAAAAAATTAATTTTCGCAAAAGTGACAATTTGTAAAAATGTCGATTTGCAAAAATGCCATTTCAAAAAAATGACAATTCGAAAAATGTCAGTTTGCATAAATGATAATTCGCAAAAATAAAAATTTTTAAAAATAAAAATTTTCGTAAAAATGACAATTCGAAAAAAAGACATTTCGGAACAATAACGATTCGTAAAAATGACAATTCGTAAAAATGACAATTCATAAAAATAATTTTTCGCAAAAATGACTTTTCGCAAAAAGGAGCGTTCACAAATGATGTCACGCAAATTTTCGGGATTTTAGACCCCCCGCCCCCTGTCACGCAATTTCCTAAGTAAAAATACACTGTGTCACGTTTATTAGAGACCCCCCCCCCCCTACCCTCAAAAACGTGACATCATTTGTGAACGCTCCCAAAGTATCAATTCATAAAAATGTCGATTCGCAAAAGGGTCATTTCGTGAAAATAACAGTTCGAATAAATGCAATTCGGTAAAATGACAGTTCGGTCAAATGACATTTGGGGAATAATCATGCGCCTCTACACACACACACACATCGGGACACTTTTTTAAAATCCGTTTTTTGGACTTCTGAGGTCAAATTACATCAAAATTTTTATTTATTTATAACATTTATACGGGCAGTGCCCATTCGTAGGTACATAAAATACTAAAAGATTAGGTATAATGAAAAAAAGTGTTAGTTTTCAGGAATAGTTCGGTAAAACATTGGGAGCAAAAGTGGGATAAGTGACTTGAAAGCAAAAACGAGTTAAAATGATTTTGTAATTTATGGATAAATTAATTGTAATTCATGGTCAAAAAATATTTAAAATAGTAAAGAAAAACTTATTTTCTTATAATTAATATTTTGCAAAGCAATATTATAATAAACTTATCGATAAATACATAAATCATTTTATCCCGTTTTTGCTCCCTAGTCACTTATCTCATTTTTGCTCCCAATGTTTTTTTAAACCACTTTTACTATCAGCCCCTCAGTTAGTTTTACCGAAACAGACTATGTCCAAAAATTTCCGGCACGTAGGTTTATTATTTACAAAGAAAAACTAAAAAAACTGTTTTTCACGTACAAAACAAAAAATGTTCTGGAAATATAATGAAGTTTTTTTATTGAAATAGGTAGTTTTAAAAATTAGTAAACTTGTGATATATTTCGCTTAGGGTGTCAACTTCAATATTCCGATGTGATAAAGAATTTTAAATCTTACATAAATTTATTATAAACAATTTTTGTTGTGAATATCATGTGTATACAGTGAGTGCGGCATCATTGAACCACCCGAAAAAGCAAAGAATTTTCAATTTTAAGAGTAGTAAAGTTGTCTGCTCTACTAATTAGTAAGAAAAATACTGGAAGACATGCTTTTATCAAAATTGTCAACGAGATAAACTTAACCCGGCGAGTATGTGGTTGGGCATGTCATGCCCCACATTTACTTAAATCCTTTTAAATCCTAAAATTTCCACTGTAACGTTTTGAAACTTCGAGTAGCTGAAGTTATGGGTTCATAAGAGAAGATGATGGTATGGTGATAGTGTTATGTAAATTATATTTTAAATTACTTGGACGTAAACGTCAATTTTGCATATTTTTGGCGAATTTTTTTTTCCTAATTTCTACTAAATTAATGACAACTGAATTGAGATATATTTTAAAAAGCAGTATTATGCTCCTCATTCACTAATATTTAAAGTCCTGCCTTTATAAAAGTGCAAATTTGATTTTATAAAAGTTTTAAGTTTTCATTGTTTTATTTAATCATATGATAAATCTTATGACAAAGAGTTGATTTTATCTTTATAAATAAATAAATAATTAAGGAAATATATTTTATTACATGCCTTTTTATAATATAGTACCAGAAATTAACTTAATATAGCTATATGTAACATTTATAAGCAATTTTACATTTTGGGCATGTCATGCCCACCACATAGTCGGTGTAACAGTTTCCCGCCACATACTCGCCGGATTAAACTGTCACTTCCGCTACGAAACCTGACATCGAAATATATTAATATCCTATATTAACAAATAATAACAATTTAACAAAAATTTTCTATTTTTGTGAGTGGAAAATAAGATTTTTAACAATGTGTAAGTGGAAATATTATTTTCGAAGTAAGTTGTAGTGTTTTATTAGAGGTGGTTCAATGTTGACACAGATCCTTCAAAATAAGAAAAGTGTAACTGGTTAGAAAAAAATTAAATTTCACTATTTAATCATAATAATTTCTGTTTGTAACGTGTGTATTAACTAAAGAAGTACTTCAGTTTCATTTTGATACAAAAATCTGATCAAAATTTGTAAAATTTAATTAGTTCTTAGATTTTAGAAAAAACCCGGTTCAATGTAGCCTACCCTCCCCTACTTACTTTTAGACGAGAAAAATTCTCCGTGTAATTTAAGATGTTTAGGTAGTCAATACTACAATTGCATTGTATAATATGAAGTACAAATTCCATTCTTTAATTTTAGACCAAAATAATTCACAAATATTAAGTATTTTCTTAAAATTCTATAAAAATAAATTCTCTTGCTTTAAATTTTTCGAAGAATATAAGTTGCAAATTCATCGTTTCTATTCATTTATTTTATTAATTAACTACACTTTTGAAAAATAAAGAACCTCTTGATCTCATCTCTTTTAATATAATGTTACAAATTTTAACTCTGTCATTATTACTTATTTCATTTCTATAAATGACCATATTCTTCTTATTTTACAATAACTAAGAGATAAATATTTTTCAAAAATATGGTTAATTGATATAACAAGTGAACGGAAACGACGAATTTATAATTTATATACTTTGAAAAATTTAGATCAGGAGAAGTTATTTTTATAGAATTTGAAGAGAATATTGAATATTTGTGAATGATTTTGGTCTAGAATTAAATATAGAATTGAATTTGTACTTCATATTGTACAACTGTCAAATCTTAAAAAAATTGTCTCTTTAATTGGTGTTTGCTTGAATTCAAGATTTCAAAATCGCTATTTTCACAAAAAAATCTTTAACTTTAAAGAATTATGTTTTCATATTTACAAGATTAAATTCGTTATATCTGAGCCCTTTTGATTCGAAATTTATTAAACTTTAAAATGATCCTAGTTTGATAGTTTCTACGCCCATTTTTACTGAAATATTTGAATTTGAAGTGAAGCGGCATTTAAATATAATCAAATATAATAAAATATAATATAAAAAAAATAAAAAATAAAAAAAATATAATATAATAAAAATAAATATTATAATATAATAATAATATTAATAATATTATTGAAAAATAAATTTAAAGCTATGAAAAAATGTGAGACTAACTCTGCTGGGGCTCGAAACCCAGGACCTATCAATTGCCGGTTGATTGCTCTTCCACTGAGCTACAGAGGTCCACCTCCAACAAATTTTCATAGCCTTATCGACTCAATAGTCAAGATGGTTCGCATTCTTCTGCATATTAATTTTGAATTTTCCCAGAATTTTTCACGAAACAATTATCAACTCATTAATAAGTTCCTTTACTAAACGTGAAGCTGAAACCTACCATATCGACCAAGTTTCAAATTCTGGAAGTACCGGTATCTAAACCTAGACGTCACCACCAAATCAATAAATAATTGAAAAATAAATTTAAAGCTATGAAAAAATGTGAGACTAACTCTGCTGGGGCTCGAAACCCAGGACCTATCAATTGCCGGTTGAATGCTCTTCCACTGAAAAAGAATGCAGAAGAATGCGAACCATCTTGACTATTGAGTCGATAAGGCTATGAAAATTTGTTGGAGGTGGACCTCTGTAGCTCAGTGGAAGAGCAATCAACCGGCAATTGATAGGTCCTGGGTTTCGAGCCCCAGCAGGGTTAGTCTCACATTTTTTCATAGCCTTAAATTTATTTTTCAATTATTTATTGATTTGGCGGTGACGTCTAGGTTTAGATACCGGTACTTCTAGAATTTGAAACTTGGTCGATATGGTAGGTTTCAGCTTCACGTTTAGTGAAGGAACTTATTAATGAGTTGATAATTGTTTCGTGAAAAATTCTGGGAAAATTCAAAAATAATATTATTATTATTATTATAAATATAATTATAATATAATTCAGTTACATTTAAAAAACATCATTTAGTTTCGTTTAGTCAATTTTACTAAACAGTGTTGTCGAAGACACTGAATGCTTAGTTAAACTCACAGAACACTGCGCAGTACACTGTTTTTTCAAAATGGCGCTAATGCGTTTGCAGGTAAGTTTCGATATTCACGAAGTGCCTATTTTGAGGTTAGAAATTGAACAAAACGCTTCTATTATTGCCAAACATTTGTTTACCAATAGTAATGCAGTTTTCTATATTTATTTTAAAAAATAATTTCTGTGATTACAGAAAAAATCAACATAACCTCTTAAAAATATGCAAATTAACTGCTCGAAATTTTTGTGATAATTATGGTTTTGTTTTCTGTTAAAATATAAAAATTTCACGTTGACTTTCTACTACTATTGAAATTATTGCAATATTAAATGTAGAAACAATATTTGAACCGTTCGCTCGAATAACGGCTTAAGTGTTTTTGAGGCATTTTGGGAAATCTTAAAATTAACATTCATTTATAAATTATAACTCATTTAAAACATTATTATTTAATTTAACCCTCCTGCGTACCGTGACGAGTATACTCGTCCAAACTAAGTTGTTACCAAATGCGCGAGGACGAGTATACTCGTCCAAATATTTTTTCTCATAACTTTTAAACAAATTAACCTTAACACATGAGACAAAGTGCAACTTACAGTGCAAGGTTCATAGTTAATGATACATACATAATAAAGTTTCCAAATAAAGTATTTGCTAATAAACAAAGTATTAAATATTTGTTATAAACAGTAGAGGATAGGTCACAAAATAAAAGTTGCAAATACATACTTCTCTTAAAAAATTGTTTGATTTTAATAAAACTTGGTATCTCAATGGCTTTTGGGGTTGCTGATTAAGAATCTCAAGCCAGATTAAAAAAATCTAAAATGGCGGATCCAATATGGCGAAGGAGTTTTTCAAAAATTCATCCAAATTTCTTGAAAATTTATAATCAGGGGTTTTTGAGGTCGCTGATTACGAATCTAAGATCAGATTAAAAAAATCTAAGATGGCGGATCCAATATGGCGGATGAATATTCAAAAAATCTATCCAAATTCCTTGAAAATTTATAATCGGGGGTTTTTAAGGTCGCTGATTACGAATCTAAAGTCAGATTTAAAAATTTCAAAATGGCGGATTAATTTTAAAAAAATTGTTTGACTTTAATGAAACTTAGTATCTAGGGGTTTTTGGGGTCGCTGATTAAGAATCTAAAGCCAGATTAATAAAATCCAAAATCGCGGATCCAATATGGCGGATGAGTTTTTCAAAAATTCATCCAAATTTCTTGAAAATTTATAACCGGGGTTTTTTGAGGTCGCTGATTACGAATCTAAGGTCAGATTAAAAAAATCCAAAATGGCTGATCCAATATGGCGAATGAGTTTTTCAAAAATTTATCTAAATTTCTTGAAAATTTATAATCGGGGGTTTTCGTGGTCGCTGATTACAAATCTGAGGTCAGATTTGCAAAACTCAAAATGGCAATATAAAAATATTTTATAAATTTAACAATTCTTTAATTGATTAAACAAATAATTGTTGTTATGTACTAACTTTTTACAAAAAATATTTAGAAACATGCAGCTTTTTTCTAATTTTGCAATTAACTAAGCTGAGTAATATTACATGAAGATTTTTCATGAATTTAACGATTCTTTAATTGTTTAAACAAATAATGTTGTTATTTACTAACTTTTTACAAAAACATCTAGACACATGCAATTTTTTTTCTAATTTTACAATTAACTAAGCTGAGTAATATTACATGAAGATTCTTCATAAATTCAACAATTCTTTAATTGTTTAAACAAATAATGTTGTTATTTACTAACATTTACAAAAAATATCTAGAAGCATGCAATTTTTTCTAATTTTGCAATTAACTAAGCTGAATAATATACCTCCAATGTTGCAATTAACAAACATGAATCTTACAATTATACTGATCTTGTTAACTTTTAAAATTTGGAAAAAGCATGTTTCTAAGTCTTTTGTACAAGGAATTAATCAACATCTATAACACAGGTCAACAAAAAGAATTAATTTTTTTTATGAGATAGCGGAATGGTTTCCGATGTATTTTTGGACACTGAATAAGATCCCGACTTCCAAAATTGCCCATCACGTCAGGATTTTGAAAATAGTGGGGGTAAAGACCCAAAAAACGCTTTTTTGAGGATTTTCAAAAAAAAATTCTCTTTAACCTGACGTGTTAGAGACTTCCACAAGGTCTTAAATTAAAGCTTGTAATGTGCACTACAAGAGCCATATCCATAAAATAAAGAAAAATTAAAAATTTTTGCAAAAAATGGGGTTGAAGACACAAAAAATGTGTGTTTTTGGATTGCTTTAATAGACTTCTTGCAATTATTGGATTCGCTTGAAAATGGTTACTCGGGGTTTTTGGGGTCGCTGATTAGGAATCCGATATTAGTTTTTGAAAATTCAAAATAGCGGATTCGTAATCAACGACCCCAAAAATCTTGGAGTAACAATTTTCAAGTGAATCCAAGCAATTCTTAATTTTTACATCTGCCATCTTGGTTCCGCCATTTTAAATTTTTGAAAACTAATATCGGATTCGTAATCAGCGACTCCAAAAACCCCGAGTAACCATTTTCAAGCGAATCCAAGCAATTGCAAGAAGTCTATTAAAGCAATCCAAAAACACATTTTTAGTGTCTTCAACCCCATTTTTTGAAATAAATTTAAATTTTTCTTTTTTTTTATGGATATGGCTCTTGTAGTGTACATTACAAGCTTTAATTTAAGACCTTGTGGAAGTCTCTAACACGTCAGGTTAAAGAGAATTTTTTTTTTGAAAATCCTCAAAAAAGCGTTTTTCGGGTCTTTACCCCGACTATTCTCAAAGTCCTGACGTGATGGGCAATTTTGGAAGTTGGGATCGTGTTCAGGGTCCAAAAATACATCGGAAACCATTCCGCTATCTCATAAAAAAATTAAGTCTTTTTTGTTGACCTGTGTAATTATTTGTTTAAATATGTGTTAAATTGTTATATTCATAAAACATCATTATGTAGTACTACTCAACTTAGAAAGTCTAAAAATTGCACATTGTTTTATATAACTGAGACGTAGTTTATGAAGGACTCGTAAAATACCAATGTATCTATAACAAATCTAAAAAATTTCTAAAACTGGCGGCCATATTGGCTCTGATATTCTGTATTTTTATAATCTGAATTCAGCTTCGTAATTAGTGACCTCAAAAAACCCTAGACACCAAGTTTCATTAAAATTTTTAATAAAATCAAACAATTTTTTAAAAATTCGTCCGCCATATTGGATCAGCCATTTTGGATTTTTCTAATTTGACCTTAGATTCGTAATCAGCGACCTCAAAAACCCCCGATTATAAATTTTTAAGAAATTTGGATGAATTTTTTAAAAACTCATCCGCCATATTGGATCCGCCATTTTGAATTTTTTAAATCTGACCTCAGATTCGTAATCAGCGACCCAAAAAACCCCTAGGTACCAAATTGTAGAAAAATCCAACAGTGTGAAAAATTTGTGCATTTGGAAACAATTTTATGGGTGAAAATAGGTACGCAGGAGGGTTAATAGGTTTTGTTTTTGAACAATTTCAATTAACCATTATAATTTAGATGTTGATTAATACGATGGTAAGCGTCTTTTCAAAAACGGCTTAAATCAACTTAAGCCGTTATTCGAGCGAACGGTTCATTTCAATATTTTTACATTTTACTAAACAGTTTAGTCCATTTGACTTTCTGTGCAGTTGAATTAACTTTTTCTTGAGTAGTCACAATGACTAAACGCCTGTTTAGTAAATCCTACTACCAGTTTAGTCAGTCCAAAATCGACTATTCTGTTTAGTACATTTAACTGCGCAAGTTGTTAATCTGACTACGCCCTTCTCTCCGTGTACTGAAACTTTGTGACCCCAGTGTACACATTTTCAGCATATTTTTTTGGAAAAAAGTTTTAAGGTTAACTATGGGATCATATGTAAAACACTTTAGGCATCTTAGTTTTTAGTAGCTTACATTTTTGTCGCATCTTAAAATTCACGGTAAGATGCTATAACGATAATGGCTGTTCTTTTTTAGTCCCCCCCTCCTCATGTTTTCTCTTTCTTTCTCATCAGTTTTTCTTTTATCACTTTCTCTCTCTTTAATGATCGACCAAAAGCCACCTCACTGCAACTAATAATCATGTTGGCTCATGCTTACAGAGTCATAGCATAGAAAATTGTGCAGTATTATACTTAAACACCAAAATGGGTTAGATAAATTTATTATTAATTAACCCTCTTGCGTACCTATTTTCACCCATAAAATTGTTTCCAAATGCACAAATTTTTCACACTGTTAGATTTTTCTACAATTTGGTACCTAGGGGTTTTTGGGGTCGCTGATTACGAATCTGAGGTCAGATTTAAAAAATTCAAAATGTCGGATCCAAAATGGCGGATGAATTTTTAAAAAATTGTTTGATTGTAATGAAACTTGGTATCTAGGTGTTTTTGGGGTCGCTGATTACGAATCTGAGGTCAGATTAGAAAAATTCAAAATGGCGGATCCAATGTGGCAGACGAATTTTTTAAAAATTGTTTGATTTTATTTAAAAAATTTAATGAAACTTGGTGTCTAGGGTTTTTTGAGGTCACTAATTACGAAGCTGAGATCAGATTTTAAAAATACAGAAGATCAGAGCCAATATGGTCGCCAGTTTTAGAAATTTTTTAGATTTGTTATAGATATATTGGTATTTTACGAGTCCTTCATAAACTACGTCTCTGTTATATGAAACAATGTGCATTTTTTAGACTTCCTAAGTTGAGTAGTACTACATAATGATGTTTTATGAATATAACAATTTAACACATATTTAAACAAATAATTATAGATGTTGATAAACTCCTTGCACAAAAGACTTAGAAACATGCTTTTTCCAAATTTTAAAAGTTAACAAGATCAGTATTATTGTAAGATTCATGTTTGTTAATTGCAAAATTGGAGGTATATTATTCAGCTTAGTTAATTGCAAAATTTAAAAAAATAGCATGCTTCTAGATGTTTTTTGTAATAAGTTAGTAAACAACAACATTATTTGTTTAAACAATTAAAGAATCATTAAATATATGAAAAATCTTTATGTAATATTACACAGCTTAGTTAATTGCAAAATTAGAAAGAAGAAATTAAAATCAAACAATTTTTTTAAAATTCATCAGCCATATTGGATCCGCCATTTTTAATTTTTTAAATCTGACCTTAGATTCGTAATAAGCGACCTCAAAAACCCCCGATTATAAATTTTCAAGAAATTTGGATAAATTTTTAAAAAATTCACCCGCCATAATGGATCCGCCATTTTGGATTTTTTAAATATGACCTTAGATTCGTAATCAGCGACCTCAAAAACCCCTAATTATAAATTTTCAAGAAATTTGGATAAATTTTTAAAAGACTTATCCGCCATATTGGATCCGCCATTTTGGATTTTTTAAATCTGACCTTAGATTCGTAATCATCGACCTCAAAAAACCCCGATTATAAATTTTCAAGAAATTCGGATGAATTTTTGAAAAACTCATCCGCCATATTGGATCCGCGATTTTGGAATTTATTAATCTGGCTTCAGATTCTTAATCAGCGACCCCAAAAATCCCTAGATACCAAGTTTCATTAAAATCAAAATTTTTTTTTTAAATTCATCCGCCATTTTGGATTTTTTAAATCTAACCTTAGATTCTTAATCAGCGACCTTAAAAACCCCCGATTATAAATTTTCAAGAAATTTGGATAAATTTTTGAAAAACTCATCCGCAATATTGGATCCGTCATTTTGAATTTTTTTAATCTGACCTCAGATTTCGTAATCAGCGACCCCAAAAACCCCTAGATACCAAGTTTCATTAAAATCAAACAATTTTTTTAAGAGAAGTATGTATTTGCAACTTTTATTTTGTGACCTATCCTCTACTGTTTATAACAAATATTTAATACTTTGTTTATTAACAAATACTTCAATTAGAGACTTTATTACGTATGTATCATTAACTATGAACCTTGCACTGTAAGTTGCACTTTGTCTCGTGTGTTAAAGTTAATTTGTTTAAAAGTTATGAGAAAAAGTATTTGGACGAGTATACTCGTCCTCGCGCATTTGGTAACAACTTAGTTTGGACGAGTATACTCGTCACGGTACGCAGGAGGGTTAATAGGATTGATTTGGTTCTAATTTAGACATTAGTAATTATCTCTATTTACTTTCCCTGCTTTACACAGGGTTCCAGGTTTCCAGGTTTTTTTGCCCTTTGTGGCATCCTCAGTTATTTATTTACTTCCCTCCCTACGATTTCGTTTTTTAATTTATCCCTTCTATCCTTTCTTATCTCATACTTTCTAGCTCATTCATCCATCTTTTACCCTGTCCATTCTCCTCCAATTTCCACAGCACTCTTTCAGGCACACTTTTTCCCTCTTTCACTCTTTCTCTACACCTTGTGACGTTGCACAATATTTTCATAAAAATAATAATGGAATTTTCATAATACACTACCGTCCATGAGTACCCAGGCGGAAATTTCCCACTGGCAGGGTACCGCGCCTGTACAGACGTCGGTAAGACTGTACTGGCATGGGTCCGCCTGACGACCGGAGCGGTGCAGACATTGTACTGGAACCTGACAATGTGTTGTAGTGGCTGCGCGCCTGGCTCGGTACAGATTTGATGCCGCCGAACAACCGGCGTTGTACAGGCATTCGTCCTTCTGGCAACCAGGACGGGCCAAATTTTGTTCCTTAAGATGACTCGGTCCAGCGGGACCGCCGTTCTACTGGCATTCGTCCGCCTTGCAAGCGACGCGGGACAAATTATATTCTCTATTAAAAAATAAAATTAAAAAAAAATTTAATTAACTATGCATGGTGCATGTTAATTAACATTTATTTATAGATCATTTGAAGCATTTTTTACACATTTTACATTTTTTTTACACATTAAAATTCTAAATTCTCGCAGTAGGATACGAAGCCCAAGCCTATCCTAATCTACGCACTGAAGTCTAATATGCTAACCACTACGCTATTCGCTCGCTTGCGGATGTGAGCAAAACAACGCCAATATACAATACTGCTAAACAAAAACTTATATATAAAGTGAATAATAATTTTTACTCAAATATTTTTCAATATTTTAGCATTTTATTTATATTATGCAAATAAATTTAAAGTTTTATTATATTTTTATTTAATCTTCAATGTTTTTAATATTTATCTTTATTTTATTATTTAGGAATAATTAGTTGAACACTTCACTTTATAACTATTCGAAATCAATACAAAATTAACTAAATAAACATTTGTAACTTACTGCGTTTCATTTATACTTCATAAATGTTTTTAAAAAAGAGAAAAAGATGAATGTAATTAATTTGAAAGAAATATTGAATATTAATTAACACTCACCTTGCATAGTTAATTAAACATTTCTTTTATTTTAATTTTTATAAACCATATAATTTGGCCCGCGCTGGTTGCTAGACGGACGAATGCCAGTACAACGCCGGGTGCTTGGCGGGCTGAAACCTGCACCGAGCCGGACGCGTTTTGCAATAGAATGACAGTTGGAATGTACTTTCGGCTCTTTAAAAATTAAAAATAAAAAATGTTTAAAGCATGATGGATTAAATTTATTATTATTATTAATTTTTATTATAAAAAATAAAAATAGCAAAACTTGTCAGATTTTAAAAGATATTTGTGGTAAGATTTTTCAAAGCGAATTTATAAAAAAAATTATCCTATATATAAAAATAAAACTAATTTGAAAACTAGTAACAATTACTATATTCTAATCATATTCTTATTAATAAATTAATAAATTAATAATTTTTAATTCACTTATTTATTGATTTATTATCAATAAATAAACAAATAAGTAATATTAAATAAATCTAATCAAATTTATTTTATATTACTTATAATTTATGTATAATAAATCAATAAATAAGTAAGTAAATTAAATTAATTAATATATTAATAATAAAATAAATTATATAGTTCTCAGCTGGTAGAATGCCTGTACCGCTCGGGTCGTTAGACGGACGAATGCCAGTACAACGCCGGTTGCTAGTTGGTATAAATTTTGATCCGGCGGTTGGATCAAATCTTGTACCGCGCCTGTACTGCCGACAGTAGAAAGACTGTACTGAACGTCGGATCCGACTTTGTACCGCGCCAGCAGACATTCTCATCCGAATCGGTACAGACTGCCTGCACTGGCATTGACTCTCCAATTCAACCGGCGTGGGCGCTAGACGGTTGGACGATCCGGTATTCGTCTTACTTTTCCGCCTGGGTATCAGGACGTACCTTTTTTTCATTAGTGGAAAAATGCTTAAAACGTAGAAAATAAAAATGACAAAAATTTTTCGTATTTTTTTCCTGAAAGCTAATGAAATTATGAAAAGACTGACACCTGATTGAAGAATTTTTGTTGACTATTCTGTGAGATACAGAAAAAATACTGGATTTTGCATGCTTTTCGTAATTTTTTAATTTCTCGAAAACTAATTAACTTTTTTTAGCGTTCTTGGTCTTGTTTCAATCTCTATTCAATGTAGAAACTAAATTAATTAATGGTATTGAGATATAAATTTTTCCAAAAAAATTTGAAACTGTGAAAGTCGGATAAAAAAATTTTGTAAAACAGATTAACACTTTTTCAAAAAAAAATTTTTTTAAAATTAAATAGTTAAGTAATTAAAAAGCTTTTTTATTTATTTATGTATTTATTTAAGTCTAAGCCCTCAATCACAAGGATCATTAATGGGCAATAGAAACAAAATAATAAACAATAATAATTATAAAACACAATTATAATGTTGAATAATAAAACAAAAATAAAGTTTTTGAAAGTACGAAGTTTGAGATACAATAAAATTATGGTGTGTCCGAATGTAAACGTGTTAGTTGATTAACAATTACTGAAATCGCAGATGTGAAGATATCTATGTCAATAGAAGAGTTTCTATAAAAGAAGTTAATAGTCTCTGTAACATTATACATAGGCGCATGAAAACTTGTATACGAAGAAGGTAGAACATTAAGAAAAGGTTGATAGTGTCTACTATTAAATCCCGGAATTTTAAAGTTTAAAAATGATAACAATTCTGGACAGTCAATAGAGTTATTTATAAGATTAGTTATAAACTTGAACTTAGTGATACTACTACGTTGGTCAAGTGTAAGAATATTATGTTCCTTACAAATTAAAGGATAATCAGAGCCTTGAGGAGGATAATTATTAGTTTTAAGTAAAGTACAATATTTAAGAAAACGTTTTTGAATGTTTTCTAAGAGAAGCATTATTATTATTATTAAGAAGAGGGTTGTGGACTTAGGACCTTGCAGGTCAACGCCACTAACGCTTGGGTAATCCCTTTACGTTCCCCATAACCACCCCTATATCCGAAGTCCTTTCTACAACAGGAGGACTTCGGCCAGGTTTCAGGTAGCAATAACGGTCTCCCCCATAAAGAAGTAGCCCGTAATGTGTTCCCGCTCCTTCACAAGTGCAGGGCAGTGACACAAGATGTGTATCGGGGTTTCATATTCCTCTCCACACCTACGGCACTTCGGGTCGTCTAGGATCCCCATTTTGTGCCTATGATAGCGCAGATCACCATGGCCAGTTAATAGCCCTGTTATGATCTTTGCCTCTTTTCTATTTGATTTGCGGAATTCCGCTTTCCTCATAGGGTTAATACTACTTCCCATGAGTACCTTGGCTTGTCTACAGCCCTTAGTTACCTGCCATTCCCTTTGGTGTTCCGCAGCTATCCACTGTTTAATTTCCAGTGTCAGGCATTTGTTGGAAACACCAATGGGAGGTTCAGGTCCAATAAGTTGTTTTCTAGCCCCTTCTTTGGCTAGCTCATCCGCCCTATCGTTTCCCGCGAATCCACTGTGACCAGGGATCCACAGGAGGGTAACGCGGTTCGTTTCAGCTAGTTTGTTAAGTGCTTTATGACAATCACCGACCAGCCGTGATGTTGATACGTATCGTTTCAAGGAGAAGATGGCCACCTTGCTATCCGAAAGGATAAAAATATCTTTGTTGTGACAATTTTTCAAGGCTTCAACAGCACCATAAAATATTGCCACAATTTCGGCTTGTAACACAGTAACAGTGGCCCCCAACTTAAAGGAGTGTCCCACTTGGGAGGTTACATGATAGATTCCTGCACCAACTCCATTTCCGCCTTTTGATCCATCTGTGTACCAGACTTTACAGTCAGCTGGAATACTTGTCAGTCCATTTATCCAATCTTCTCTACTAGGTATATTAATCCTATACTTTTTGTCGAAGAGGTACAAAGGGACAGTTCTGTCCCTAATCATACTTAGAAGGGGGATTCTCACCAATTTCTTTGGGAGACGCCATCTGCCCACCTCCCTGCGGCCCACAGGTCCACTCAACCGCAGGGCAGCCTTAACCGCCGCTGCTTTAATTGTAAGGTGTAAGGGTTCTAGCCCCAACAGGGCACCAAGGGCAGCAGTAGGAGTTGTACGCACCGCCCCCGTTATGCCTCTAAGTACCATCCCCCTTACCCTTTCCAATTCTGTTTGTGCTGTTTTTAGCTCAACTCTACTCCACCAGACCACACAAGCATAGGTCAGCCTAGGGAGCAGAATTGCTTCATAGATCCACAATAGTGTATCCGGTTTGAGACCCCAGCTACCACCAATGGCCCTTCTACATTGCCAAAGAGCAGCTGTAAGTTTCTTACATTTTTTCTCTAAATGCTTTTTCGAAAGCAGTTTGCTATCCAGGATTACTCCTAGATATTTTGCCTGCTCTGTGTATTTGATCTCTTTTCCGGACAGCGTAAGTGAGCACGAGGCTTTCCGCTTGTACCGTCTGGTAAAGATAACCGCTTCCGTTTTCCCCGGATTTACAGATAAACCCACCTTCTCACACCATTTATCTACCTGGTTTAACGCCTTTTGGGCCACTTCGAGTATAACTTCAAGGTGGGGACCGCGAACGATTAACAAAATGTCATCCGCATAACCAATTACATAGTATCCTGCTTCGGTCAGAATTCTCAGTAGTTCATCCACCACCAAGGACCAGAGCAAGGGTGAAAGAACACCTCCTTGGGGGCATCCAGAGTTGACTGTCCCTTTCAGGACTGAGTCTCCTTTAGTTGATAAGAGGTTCCTGTTTTTTAACATATGACAGGTCCAATCAACCACTCCTGTAGGAATATTAAAAGCTGTCATAGCTCTTTTTATGGATTCCGGAGAGGCCTGACTAAAAGCTCCATCTATGTCCATAAAAACACCCACAGCAAAGCCCTGATTCTGCAGTTGCCCATCAATTAGGTCTACTGCAGGCTTCTACTGTTTCCGTAGAGCATCCCGCTCTATACGCATATTGATCCTTTTGTAGCGGGAACCGCTCCAAAATCTCACTGCGAATATATCTATCCACCAACCTTTCAACTAATTTTAGGATAAAGGATGTAAGGCTAATAGGACGGAAATCCTTCGGTGAGGTATAACCGTTCTTGCCCGCTTTAGGTATGAATACAACTTTTGTACCCCTCCACGCTATCGGGACATATACCAGAGTCAGACTCGCCCTCGCAAGCCTTACCAATGGTCCAACAGCCTCATCTATCGCTCTTTGCAAGAGGACAGGGTAGACGCCATCAGGACCCGGAGACTTGTAAGGGCTGAAAGATTCCGTGGCCCATCTGATCCTCTCGGCAGTCACAATCCTGTTAGCCAACTGCCTCCGCGACCGGTAATCAGCCTGCGGAAGGTTTGTTGGCGGCTCAGGATCGGATCCGCCCTCCCCAGACCTCGAAAAGCCCGGGAAGTGTTCCTGGACCAGACAAGCCAAGGTTTCATTTTCCGACTCAGAGAAAGTCCCGTCCGGCAACATTAAAGTGCCCAGAATTGCATCAGGGTTCTTAGCGAGCAGCTTATCCAATCTGGCCGCCTCTTTCCCTTTTTCGATGCTAGAGCAGAAAGCATTCCAACTGTCTTGTTTTGCTTTCCTTACTTCATTTCTATAGTCGTCTCTCATTTTCGTAAAATCAGACCAACCATTAGTCGTGCGCCTTTTCTTGGCACGCTTAAAGAGTTTTCTGGTTTCTCTCCTGAGATGTTCTAATCTCTCGTTCCACCAGCACACCTCTTTTCCCGAGAATACTTTTGTCGGTTTCCAGCTACTTTCATAAGCTGCCTTAATAGCCTTTGTAAAATCATTGGCCGCCTCATCCAGGGTCTGATAATCTCTTATCTTACCCGGTAAACCAAAAAGTGTCCTTCGAAGTTCTGAGATATAACTAGCCCAATCCGTCCTTCTGGGATTACGAATCCACTTAGTTTCGGATCGAACCGCAGACTCCACCTCGAAGACTATCTGTGAATGATCAGAAAGAGAAGGTTCATTAGAAACTTTCCATCTTCTTACCTTATTTCCAATGCTTTTGGAGCAGAGAGTGATATCAATCACTTCCTGCCTAATCGCATTGCTAAAAGTCGGGGTCGAACCCGTGTTGAGAATATCTAGATTCGTTCCGATTAGATATTCTAGTAGCTCCTGTCCTCTCTGGTTGTCCTTTGAGCTCCCCCACACCGTATGTTGTGAGTTAGCATCGCAGCCCAGCAGCAGAGGAAGTCCCTTTTCCATACAGCTGTAGCCCACCAACCTACGAACTTCAATTGGCGGATTATTTTTATTATCATATGGAAAATATGCCGATCCTACGACCGTCTTACCTATACCCTCCAGGTTAGTTACCACCACCATTAGGTCCCCTGAACACAGATCCAATAGTGGAGTTGCGTTGACACCCTTAGTAAGAATGCACGCTCTGGGTTTGGCAGCTCTGCAGTCCCTGTAACAAATTAGACCAGCCCCACGAAGCCCCCTAATACACCTCTTACTAACCATGGTTCTTGGATTAGTGAGATGCCTGTGTGCAACTTAGCCATGCTCCTCGTCAGTACTGATGAGGCGCCTTTGCTATGATGCAAGTTAATCTGAATAGCGGAGAGCTTGCAAACAGTGAATTATGTTTGCTCTTCTCCCTCCTCTACATTGCTTGTGCCGTCACGATCAGGGACAGTTACCTTAAAGGTTATCCGCCCAAAGTGATAGTGAGGCTTAAATTCGAGGGCCTCTATAGCCCTCGCCTGACTTTCAGGGACTTGAGCGACAAGAAGAAAACTCTTGTCACCCCTGTTCGCCACCTGAGACCCATCAACATTCAGCAAACGCCAAGTCGATGTCTTCAACGTGGGGTTGAAAGCCTCAAAATGTCGCAAGACCGTCTGCGCGTCCGCCGTTTCTCCCGGGAACCACGCAATAGCCTTTACCATTCTTTGGAGCATTTCAACCCCACCAATTTTCAACCTCGCTCCCTCCCAGGGCTCATGGTCGGCCACACATTTTGTCAGCCATTCCACAGCCTCCGGGTTGGAAGCGATGAAGATAAAGACTCCTCCTCTGCAGAAGGAAGTCTCAAAATGCGGCCACCTTTCGACCGGCTCCTCACAGGTGAGCGTCACAACGGTCTTCCTAAGAAGTCCAAACTGCTTATCTGTAAGCGCCACATCTGGGTAGCCCTCGCCACAGACCACCATCGTTAGAGGATTTGGCATTTGGGCCATTGTTAGCCCAACATTGTACCCCTCTCTCCTGGTACTCTGTTGGACCGACTTTGGCCTTTTTACACCCTCTTTTTTTCCAGAGGTGATGCATCCTGGCCACTCTTTCTCTTCGACCCAGTAGCAACACCCGAGGAAACCAAGTTGTTTACACCGGCTGCTAGCCGTTCTTTCCTTAACCGTTTCTTTTTAGAACCGGTAAGGCGCTTTCTTCTGATTGGGGCCATTTCTACAGCCTCCGAATCTCCTTCCCCACCTAAGACCACATTACCATCAGATCCCGAAGAACCCGAAGGAGCAGCCAAAGAGGAGGGGGGAGACTGACCCACGACTTCAGGGTTCGAGACCGTCACATCCACAACTTCCGAGGAGGTTGTAGACGCAGCCAACGAGACCCTTTTGTCACCCAAATTTAAATTGTTGAATTGATTCTCCATTTGAAGACCCACGAGTAGCAAGGGAAAAGAAAGTCCACTCCTGCAGAGCCCCGCTTGCAGGAGTAAGGCTAATACTACCGGAAATTTGTTCTATTAGTTAAATAAGATTTTAGAGTTTTGATTAAGTTAGAAGGGATTTCCAGACGAGATAATTTGTCAAATAAAATAGAATGGTCAACTTTGTCAAAAGCCTTAGAAAAGTCAGTATAGATAACGTCAACTTCATTGTTATTTTCAAAAGAGTCATTAATATATTGCGTAATTGATATAAGATTTGTAACTGTAGATCTTTTTGCTACACCACCATGCTGAGCTGTTGACAATTGTGTTGACAATGCAAAAGTTATTTGTAAAGCAATGGATTTCTGAAAAATCTTAGCAAAATTAGTAATCACAGATATAGGACGATAATTGCAAACACTTTCAACCTTCCCTGATTTAAAAACAGGAACAACTTTTGTTGTTTTCCAACAATCAGGGAAATAACCAGTTTTTAGAATATTGTTAAATATAGTACATAAAGAATCACAAATAAAGGGACGACAATCCTTTAATAAAAACGCAGGAATATCATCAACCCCAGATGTAAAAGTAGATTTCAAAGACTTAATAGCACTATTAACATTTGCGGGAGATAATTGAAAATCAATAGAAGATGATGTGGATGAAAGTACAAAGGGATTAGGGTTCACGTGTGAAACAAGATCCAAATGGTACACAGAGGAAAAAAGATCAGCAAAACCAACAACAACTTCTTGAAAACCATTGAGATTTTTATCATTAAATTTCATTATCTCGGGTATACGAGATTTATGTTTGTTATTTTTTATTTGTTTCCAAAATTGCTTAGGATTTGAGAATATTTGATTCTCAAGGGTTGTTTGATGCTTAATAAAAGCTGTGTGAATTTTACTTTTTAAATTTAAACTAAAAGAATGTAACTGCAATTTTAAATAGTCACAATGATTTTGACGATAACGTCTTAACAAGGTCCGTTTTAATTTTATATCACTTATAATATCCCCTGTGAACCATGGAGGATATTGTCTCTTACGAGTTTTTGAATTTGGATCGAAAATAGGGACATGTTTATGTATTAAGTCCTTAAAAATTTCAGTAAGTCGCAGTGATTGAGTCTCTATATTTGTCTCAATAAAAATGTCATTTTGATTAAATGAAAGAAATTCTAAATAAAGCGATTCATAGTTTCCTCGTCTAAAATTTAAACTATTAGAAGGAAAAGACAATATACTTGAGCTTGATTCCACATGGAAAATAAAAGAAAGGGGTGGATGATAATTGTCAGGATTGACCATGGGAAAAATAGCTCTAGTAATGTTTAAAGCAATTGGAGAAAAAATAAAATCAAGTATCTGTCCAAAATCGTTTTTGACATTATTATATTGTGCTAAGTTAAAAGTACGAGCGAAACTTAAAAGTGATTCTGACTTAATGTTGCGATGGTAAAATTCAGTAGAGTTAGATTTTTTTAAGTATTCAACAAAATGAGGAATATTAAAATCCCCAAGAACTATTAATTTAGTGTTAAGTAAAAAAGATTGATCCTGAAAACATTCAAATACTTCACAATACAAATTATTGTTTAGAGATGGTGGAATGTAAAGTAATAAAATTATGAAGTTTGTATTATTGAGAAAAATTTGAACAGCTACAAAATTCACTAATTCTTTTAAGGAGTCAGATAAAAGAAGGTTCACTTGCGAGGCATGAATAGAAGAGTCTATAGCCAAGAGTACACCTCGTCCTTTGCGTAGAGATCGCTCATCCCTGAAGACCGAAAAGTTTGAAACAGGAAAATATTTTGAAATGTCTGTAAATAGAGAAAACCACGTTTCAGTAAGGCAAATAACACTGTATGAAAACATATCCGGAAAACTAACAACAGAAGATAATTTTGTGTTCAATCCTCGCACATTTTGATAATAAAAAGTCAATTGGCGTGATATTATTGAGGATTGATTGCTCTCGGGTGAAATGGAACAATTGTTGGAATTCCATTGATATGCCGTATGGTTAAATTGGCTTCTCCTTGGTTCAGTCTCTCCTGCAACGTCAATTTGAGAGCCCGAAATTGGTCCTGCTGTATCCTGGTTCGATCGGCCGCGAAAATGACATTCTTGAGTGTTTGATCGAGTTTCAAGTTTGCAGCGGCTTTTCTGGCGGCATCCAAAAATTCGGTTGCGAGGTTCGATGAAGTGAACTGTAATTTTAGAGGACGAGGTTTAGGCCTAGAAGTAGAGAATTTGCCAACTCGAAAAATTTTCAAATCTTCAGGAAGAGAAAAAGAGGGTTGAATCACTTTAAAAGTGTCAGAGACCAGCTGACTATCTTTAGCAAGATTATAAGAATGATTAATAACAGGTTCAGGTAAATTGAAAAGTACGACGTTGAATTTGGCCTTCAAGCGACGTTCAACTTCGGAAAGAATATACTCATTTAAATTAGTGCTAGTTACTTTTTTCGACCTCATCCAGACGAACAACAACATTTGATAAATTATTTTCAACCATTGAAATCCTGTTGTTATGATCTGCTAAAACATTTTTAATTTCATCTAAGGATTGATTAACCCCGTCAAAACCTTGTCGAACATGTAGTGCTTTAATGTCAATAGATAGAGCAGCGATGTCATTATGTGAACTGGATGGAGAAGGGGATCTAGATCTTGAAGAGCCACAACATTTGGCAAAACTCTTATCTGGAAGAATCTTGACAGCAGCTGCACAGCTCTGATGATATAAAGAATCACATCCAGGACAAGAAACACCTTCCTTAACATTTTTATTGCACTTCCTACCTACAGAAGTCGTGGTAAGCAAATTTGGCGGCATTGTGAAAATTTTGAGATAATAAACACGTGTTGAGCAAAGTAGTGGGTGACAATATTAAATAATACGTCACTGTTGAGTGGTAATAGTGACACACGTTTAGAAAAGATAAAGTCACTCACAGTCAATATTTTCAGGACGAGTAATAATCACCCACAACACAAAAAAGAAAATTGACAAAAGCCGTCCTATATTGACAAAATGTTAAGATATAAATTATATCAAAATCCTCCGGAGCAAAAGCACCACCAGTAGACCACCATAAATTATTTCGGGAAACACAAATTACCAATAAAAATAGCAAAAATCACAGAGCGATTATAAACACGTGTTGCACGTTGATATATACGATATGATATTTTTAGTATATCTATTAAATGAACATATTTTACATTGATCTTTTTGACACTTTAATATTCATGATAATTTTTTTAATTTTTTTAATCCTACTTTTACGGTTTCAAATTTTTTTGGAAAAATTTATTTCACAATACCAGTTAATAATTTAGATTCTACATTAAAAAGGTAGAGATTAAAACAAGACCAAGAGCGCTAATAAAAGTTAATTAGTTTTTAAGAAATTAAAAAATTTACGAAAAGCATGAAAAATCCAGTATTTTTTCTGTATCTGACAGAATAGTCAACGAAAATTCTTCGATCAGGTGTCAATCTTTTCATAATTTCATTAGCTTTCAGGAAAAAATACGAAAAATTTTTGTCATTCCTATTTTCTACGTTTTAAGCATTTTTCCACTAATGAAAAAAGGGGCGTCTTGATACTCACGGACGGTAGTGTAAATGTTCATAAATTCGAATTTAAAATAATAACAAATTTGACTTAATAAACAATAACAAAGAAAAGTTTAAATATAAACTTCGTTTAAATTTCATAAAAGTTAATCTAATATTATTAAACAAAAATTATCGTTTCGCCTTCGAAATTCTTGCTTCTTATATTCTCTGAATACTTCAAATCTTGCATGAAATCATTGGAAACGGCGTGCGTCGGTCAACCTGCAAGCAGAGTTCCCCTCTCGTCGTTGACAATTTCCCCCTTTCTTCGTACGAATCAAGGAGAATTTCCCCATTTCTTCTGAGAAATGACTCTTCGAGACTCGTCGCTTTCGCTGTGTTTCCCCCACCAACCGGAAACTACTACCAAATTAGCTTGAAATTGTTACCTTTTTCTTGTACCTAACCCAAAAATTGTTACACATAATAATAATACCCTGAATATTATTAACTTTATTATTATTCCGGAATTTTTGTTATTATTCAGGAGTATTATTTATGAACAAATACGGGATAATTTTCTCGTCAATTTTTTGTCGTGGTGAAAACCACTTGTTATTTAGGCCCGAATTAATTGTCACTAAAGGCCCACTCTGATCGATATTTTGTTCTTTGGTTAATTTGGATTATTTGGTTTTGGATCAGAGTAGCTACAAATTAGTGACTAATTCCCCTAAACAGTGAACGGCGAGAAAGACACGGGTCAAGATACCGGGATTTGGAAGCAGAAAGCTGTTCTTAAAGTGGAAATAGGCCTTGTCACTTTTCTAGTAATTACGCTCCTTTTTGCGGCGTAAGAATACAAGATTTCTTAGGGGCTACCGGCACGGAGAAACGGGGAAGGACCAGCAAGGTACAGCCGGCAATCATCGTTGTCATCTTTCTCTTTGGATCCTGCCTTCATCACGTTCAGACGCAGTTTTCAAAATTTTCTTCTTTTATTTCGCAAGTTCTTATAGTGATAAAATAACTTTAATTTTTTTTGTGTTTTGGCCCTCTTGCTGTTCTTTTGTCGCTGTCGAGCTTTGTGAAGTGTCGTAAGTTTGTAAAAATTATAAATGAAATCTATGTTCTTTTAAAATTATGAAAATTTAAATTTTAGTTCAGGCGGCCTCATAGCTAAACAAGAGACCTTTTTTATTTAAAATCTGTTAATCAGATTTTATTAAAATAATTTTATTGGAATTTAAATTTTATTATTGGATTATTTAATTTTTATTAAATAATAAATTTTATTGCGATGTCTCTTGTTCAACCACTTGTTGCCTTTTGTTACCCTCTTCCCTTTTTTTATTCTAAATTTTATAATGAATTCTTCCCCGTCACAAAGTTACCAACCCCGAAAAATTTATTTAAATAAAGTGCCCCTTTAGCTTTCCCCTGTTACCTGATTCGTCACCTTTTTAGGTGCCCTTTTTTATTATGGCTATTTATGGCTGAACATTTTATTAAAATTATAATTTGTGTAAATAATTGTGTATAATTTGTTTATTTATTCATTGTATATTTTATGTGTGTGTTATGTAAATCTATATGATTTGTGTTACCTCGAATATTAATTAAAAACTCCTAATTTGTACTAATTTAAAAATTGCTTACAATATATGTTAAATTTTCTGGCAATTACTGAGTATAATTTCTTCGAATCCCGTCGCTCTATTCCTTTGGCTATGCGGTCCTAGCTAATCTTTAAAATCCCTATATTTTATTCATTTCTCGACCTGAACCCTTTTGCTCTTTTGTTTCCAGAATTTTATAAATTTTTTTTGTGACGAAATTTGGTATTTAGTCAATTTTAAAGTTAAATATTATTTTATTTAGAAGTGACGATTGCTAGAGAATTAACCTCGTGGTCTTGATATTGTTAGTAATTATAAATTGTGATTGCTGAGGAATTAACCTGGTGGTCTTGTTTCCTTGGAATCACCCTCTTTTGATTTTGTCAATCTCTAATTTTCTTTTATTAGAAAATGTCCATAGAAAGGACTGGCGCTCAACAAATTATTTTTGGGTCGAGAAATATTTAAAGTATTCCTATCTCCTTCCCTCCAATTGTATTGACTTTGGCTAAAATTTTATAATTTTCTTATTTTGTGATATATATATATATATATATATAAATATTATTTTGTATTTTAATAGTGAAATTTTAGTTATCGTTTATTTATTTGTCTAAAATAAACTTTGTTGTTGTTATTATTATTACTTTATTGTTTATAATAATTTTTATTTTCTTTGGTCTTGGTTGTTTATGAAATATTCATAAATATTTTCTTTTGTTGAAAAACCCATTAAAACCTTTCTAAAACATGCTCCCAATCTTCCCTTTCATAACCAAACATTCTACATAAATTTACTTTGCTTCTCCTATCTTTCATTGGGTGCCCTTATTGCATCTAATGCTTTAATTGTTTAAAAAATAAATAAACATCAAAATTAAACTCCTTTTTCATACTAACAAAAATTAGGAAGAAATATGATTGTTTGATTTATATTTACGAATTATAGAAATAAAAAAACGATTTTTTTAGAAAAAATTAAAACAAATGACAATGGCCCTTCATAATTTTCACGAAAAAATACATATGTACAGAATTTCAGCTATTTTAAGGGGGCGGCATGGTCATTTTTTAGAATTTTTACGGAAAAAATCGATTTAAATAAAATTCTTTAAATGAAAAAATTCTTTCATTCCTAGTTCGTAAATATTACCTCCAATCAGGTCAGCTACATTTTTCCTGTGAAAATGGATTGTACAAATTGGTATTACACGGAGAGTAGAAAGTAGTCAATTATATACACAGCCCTGAGTCATAGTTACTAAAAAATATGGTGACATTTTTGTTCAACAAAACAAAAAGTAAACTTCACTAAACGGCTGTTTAGTTATTAAGACTACCAACTTAATCAGTATCGTCTACGATATAAAAAGTAATATCTACGATTCTGTTTAAAATTGACAAAAATAAAAATTAACATCTTTTATAATAGTTTAATAATAATAGTTTTATAATAGTAAAACGTTTCTAAATACAGTAGACTCTTTTATTAGCCCAAGTAGAAATGTAATACTGGCATAGTACTGACCCAGTACTGACTGCTAGTATAGCAGTACTGACTCCAGTACTAAATCAGTACTGGAAAATCCCTGGCTGGTAAAGCTGTCCAGTACTGATTTTTTACCGGCAGTCAGTACTAAGTCAGTATTAAAATATCACTGGCAGAACACCGCCTAATTACTGATTCGCAAGTAAAATTTAACAAATTTGGAAAATGCTGTAACGCGTTCTCTAAAACAAAATTTACCTTTAGTAAATTATATTAATTTATATTTTATATTATATTAATTTGTTATTTGATTAATAAAGAAAAGGGAGTAATTTGTTGAATACTAATAATTATTATTAATATTTCTGTAGTAAATAAACTTTTATGAGTAACAATAAAAATTTAAATAATTAGCAAAATTGCTTTTATTGAAATAAGTTTTAAAAAAATTTTTTTCTTTTTTTTTCATTAATTTATACAATCTTATTTATTTTAATTAATTACTAAATTATTATTTTTGTTTATAATTATTTAAATTTATATTTTATGTAACACTGTTGAGAATTATACACTCAACACTTAGAACTAAGATGGAAAAATATCGCACGCACGAGGGATCGAACCCTAGACCTCGAGGACGCAAGTCGAATACACACCTCGTCTACTCAACTCACTAATGACTGCACTGTTCAGAACTGCACTATTGAAAGAGTCTACTGTAATAATTTTGTGAAATGTGAAATTAATTATTTTCCCGAGAATTTGTTGTATATGAGGATATAAATATTTTACTAAAAGACACTGACTGTGATATAAGGTTACAATACGTTTATAACTAATATGAGGCATTTCACGTCAGAAATATCACGATTTGCAAAGGGTTTGCCGATTTTCGTAAAACTTTGTGGGATTCTATATAAGAGACTTCTTTCCCCTAAATTTTTTCAAAAAAAATTCAAAATTGTTGAAGATACGCCATTTTGAATTTTAATATTAATTTTATAAAATTTTGAATATCTCGGAATATTGTTTATGGATTTTTATGAAATTATCACACTTTTTAGGTAAAAGTATGTACTTTAAAATACAAATGAAGTTATTAAAAAAAATTAATTTTCAAATAAAAAAATTTTAAAAAAATTTTTTAAACAATTTTTTGTTTATTTACTTCTCTCTGAGAAAAATGTTATAAACATATTTGGATTCCTTATGAATTTACCTTTATTTTTATAAAAAAAATTGATGGAGACTCAACTGAGTCCAGAGATATTGAAGTTTTTGTAAAAAAGCGTCGCCGAGCCATAGCACCATACTGCACAAGTCGCGTAGTACGTTACCATAGCCGCACGGAAAAAATTAGTTGCTGAAATTTTCCGCGACTTTGTAAAAGACTCTCAGATTTAGTGGAAAGTATTTAAATTTTTAAAATCACTGAGTTTTAAAAATCATATTAACAGGTTGCAGGGAAAATAAACTACATTTGAAGAGAATTTGGAAAAAGGATTCGAAACTTTCAGCGTCAGTCGCGGAAAATGAAAACACAGCCAGCGCGCGAACGATTTGGCGACAGTCGCGGAAATCTTGTTCTGTAGTATTCTAAACTTTCATCGATAGTCGCGGAAAATGAAAAATTCGGCCGACCAATGAAAAAAAAAATTCTTTCAGTTCTTATTTATTTTATTCTTATTATGCCTTATATTTAATTACACTTGTACATTTGTACATAATCACGACACTTATCACATGTAATCGAACACTATTTAAACACTGATTTCCTACGTCAAACTAAATAACTAACACTAACACGCATATTACCCTACGCTTTCGCAGTTTTGCACGCTACAAATCTACTTTTTCATCGTCCTTATATATTAAATGAAACATTTCTTTACCGCTTGCGAGAAAAAGTGCAATATTTTAAAAAATTATAAATCTCAAATATTTCTGCTCAACATATTCTAGAATTTTAAAGAGTATTTCAGTATGCGTTAAGGACTATTTTACACTTATTTCCATTTTATTATTTTTAATTTATCACATGTATAGAAGAATTATAATATTTAATGAAAATAATATTTCAACCAAACAAATTTTTTTCTGTTAATTACTATAAAAACTTCTTTAACGATTAATAATTATATTTTATATTATTGTATGTTATTATATTTTTAATTATTTTGAATAATATGATTTGATATATTATATATTATTATAATAATCAATAATAAATTATAATAATTCATAATAAACAATCCTAAAAATTTTGAATATAAAATATGTAAATAAATATTAAAATACTAGCTGTCGTACCCGTCTTCGACGGGTTTTAGTTTCTACCAATACATTTAAGTTTCTACCAATCTGGAAAATCAGGAAATAGCTAGGGAATTTAATTTGACCGGAAAAAAATAATAATTAGTTACCATTATAGCTATTTTAGTAGGAAAATATTACTATTTGAATCAGTGATTGACTTTTTGTTATCAAATTAGTTATTTTAACCAATTCAAATGCAGAGAACAATATTTATCAATTTGTAGTACTTTAATTAATGTATTAAAAAAATTAAATTTTCCATACAGTTTTTGGAGTTATAGTAGAGTCTAATTGGAACTAATTGTATCGCAAGTAGACCCTACGTAACGACTGCTAAAACCTAACATAAGACCTAAATTTTAGGCTGAAAGTAGGGCTTAAATTTTGACTCGGGTCTGTTTCATAAATATTATACATCAATAAAAATTGAAGTAAAAAGCAATTTTTTAAAAGCGAATTAATATAATGAAACTTTTTCTTAATTTGATAGGAAAATTCCCGGTTCGGCATATTTCCAGCTTTTTACAGTTTTTCCCGTTTGGTAGATACCCAGTTAAATGTATTAGTATAAACAGAAAACTGTACGACAGCAAGTAATACAATCTATATTTATATGAACTTAAGAAACAGTATTTTCATAAAATAAGTAAATTTTTATAGCCATTTGTAGATTTATTTATGGATAAAATCAAGTAAATTTAAATTTGACAAAAAAGAGATAAACCGTGAAAAGTTTGGACAAAGCAGGGAATTTTGTTAAACAAAAATAGACACCGTGTTAACTTTTGTCTTTACATTGCTCAAAACATCTCTTAAAGTTAAATCTAGAGTTAAAATGAAAAAACGTTTTAACATGTAAGTTTTTGCCTAGTGGCATAATATGCTTGTATTGTATCACAGGTGACTTACAATTCTTGACATCCTGCGAAATCATTTTAGTCATAAAAAATTTCCATTTTCAATATTTCTGAACTTCTTGAAAATATTAGATTGATTTGATAAATAATTTTGAATTGCACTATTTTGACATCAAAATATTAATCAGAGACTCCAAAAATACTACTGAATTATACTTCATATAGTAATTAGTATCGATTTTTTGATATATTGAAAATTTTTTTATATTTCTTGTAGGATAGTATTTTTTGCAAAATTATGATAAAATCTGACTAAATAACATATAATATTTATTTTTAGAAAGTTTAAAAGCTATCCATTAAAAATTGTGAAATTTGGAAATTTTCCATTTTTCAAGTTTTTGAAAATATTTTTATATTTACATCTTAGTTGTAGAATAGTATTTTTTGAAAAATTATGCTAAAATGTGACCAAATAACATGTAATACTCAAATATAGAAAGTTTAAAAGCAATCCATAAAAAAATGTAAAATTTTGAAATTTTCGATTTTTTGAAAACATTTTTATACTTACATATTAGTTATAGGACTTTATTTTTTGCAAAGTTATGCTATAATGTGACTAAATAACATATAATACTCAAGTATATAAACTTCAAAAGCAATCCATGAAAAATAAAAAATTTTGAAATTTTCGATTTTTTGAATTTTTTGAAAAAATTGAATATCTCCCGTTCTAATTAATATTTTTTAAATCTGTAAATTTATAAACCTTCCTTGGGTCAATACCTAATAACCTACCAAGTTGGACTTAAATCGATTCACATGTTTTTGTGTGATTGGGGTACAAAGTTTTTGTGACAGACAAACATACATACATACATACATACATACATACATACATACATACATACATACATACATACATACATTAAATTTTTTAAGAACATTTTTGGAATCTCTGATGTCCATAATAACTAATCATGTTAACATTTTGAAGTTTTAAGCAATGTACAGACAGACATCTGATTTTATTAATAAGGATAATTCTACAATTTCTATAAATTTATAATGTGCGTATTAAAAGTATTATTTACAATTTAATTATAATGAAATAAGCTCGAGAGTGATTATATTTTTTGATGAAACAAAATATTCATTTAAAGTTGGTATTTAATTGTCACAAATTATTTTAAATTTCTTACCGGATTTTCAAACTCCTCCATCGTAAAGGTGCGCGATACCAATAAAAATAAAAATAGTCACTTTCTCATTGAAAAGTAATGATACCTGTACAAACTGTTTTATTTTTTATAATTTTGTTATTTAATAATTGATTTGAAATCGCTAAGAAAAAAATAAATAAATAAAAAATAAATAAAGAAAAATAAAAAATAAATAAAAAATACGTAAACAAAGTCAGTCAAAATTATTTCACGTGACGTTTACCGCCTTAGAGTTTGCGCATCTTTTCTGCGCATCATTTTCCGCGACTCGTCCACGAAAATTTCTATCAAAGTGTTACAATAATTCTACGACTATTTTCCGCTACTAGGTTTATAAAAAGTCCTTAACTTTTTTCAGAGAATTTCTGATAAAAGCGAAGAGTATTTAAAAAGTCCGTAAAGTTTTTTTTCATATCCGAGAGTCTTCAATTAGTAGCTGAAAACTTCAGCGACTAATTTTTTCCGTGCGTGCATTTCCGCTGCAACTAGGCCTATTTTTATAAAAACTTCAATATCTCCGGACCCAGTTGAGTCTCCATCAATTTTTTTTATGAAATTAAAGGTGAATTCATAAGGAATCCAAATATGCTAATAACATTTTTCTCACAGAGAAGTAAATAAACAAAAAATTGTTTAAAAATTTTTTTTAAAATTTTTTTATTTAAAAATTAATTTTTTTTAATAACTTCATTTCTATTTTAAAGTACATACTTTTACCTAAAAAATGTGAAAATTTCATAAAAATCCATAAACAATATTCCGAAATATTCAAAATTTTATAAAATTAATATTAAAATTCAAAATGGCGTATCTTCAACAATTTTGAATTTTTTTTGAAAAAATTTGGGGGAAAAAAGTCTCTTATATAGAACTATAATCCCACAAAGTTTTGCAAAAATCGGCAGACCATTTGAAAATCGTGATATTTCTGACGTGAAATGCCTCTATTTTAAAAATTATAATTTCTATAATTGTTTAGTTTAATAGAGAATATTATAAAATCTATATTTCTTTAAAAAATATATTTGTCGCATAATTGAATAAACAGTTAATATTTTTTTTATAATTATAATAACAATAACCTAATATTTATTCTAATAACAAGCATAAATAATAAATATCACGGCAAATAAAGTTTCGAAAAATAATATTTTATCTCTATTTCGTTCAATTTTGTAATAGGTCGATTTTTAATTAATTTAAATATTTTTTATAGTTAAATTAATAATTTCATTAATAAACTTGATCAGAATTAGTTTTGTTTACTTAACTAAGCAGACATTCATCTTTACTACTATGTGCAGTTCGATCGACAAAAAAAATTGAACGCTGTTTGGCAACCTTTACACGGAGAGACCCACATCTGTAAAAATTACTAAAAATGGTTGCAATGACCGGAAATAAGGGGACCTTTAGCATAATGTACTACAGAAATAGATAAATTTACAAAAGAAATAGATAAATTTGCTACATTGAAATAGCAAGTTTAAATATTTTGTGTAAGAGTTGTAAATGTAGCGAAAATTGATTATAGTTTTATCTAATTTCATTAGACAAAATCTGACAAATGAAAACATTTTCCACTAAAACCTACTATCCACACGGAAAAAAATAGTGTGCTAAAAACACATGAGCGAAACTGTTGTGTATATTGCACGCAGTGACGTAACTAGGCCCGACGAGGCCCCCCCTGCGAAATTCCCTCGAGGCCCTCTTAGTGGCGGCTGAATTCTATGAAATTAGATGTATGCGTAAAATCAAGCATCAAACAGAAAAATAAAAATGCAAGAAATGTAGGCTTATCACCATATCTCTCGCTCTCATAATTTTCTGCTTTATGCTTTCTGCAGTATGCCTCAAAGTGTTTACACCTATACGAATTTGTGATTGTAACAAAGAAAAAAACCAATATTATTTATTTAATACTTTTAATAAATAATTATTGTTAATTTAATAATAAATCTCATTACATGAACTACATTTTGAAAATATAAATTAGACCTTTTTATGACAGATAAAACATTGTTAGATTGCAACACGTCTTACTTTTAGTTTGGCAAATTTATTAATCGAAGTGGCTATTTCGCCAGATGTCGGGCGAAATAAGAAAAATTTTTTATTTTGCCCGTTGTAAAAATAAACAGTGTCGGGCGAAATAAGAGAAATATTTTATTTCGCCCGTCAGAAAAATGTATGAAAATAAACGGGCGAAATAAGAGAAATAGTTTATTTCGCCCGTTGGAAAATAAAAATTTGCTAAATTACACGGAGAGAGATTCTGTTTTAATATTTCGTATTATTTTATTAGTATTTAGTAAAACCGATTGCAATTTGGGGAAATTGCAATTCCGAAATTATCCGAGTCAAACCTCGTGGCAACATGTGCACGTTGTGTTTACACCAAAATATTTTAATTTGATGTGTCAAAATGTGTCGGAATTGGGTGAACAATTTTATTTTGTTCATTCAATAATTTTAATCGACAATGAAGATTTCCTAATTGTTGTAAAAGGCACCCTATTAAAAATTACCATATGGTTTTCCATATGGTTTTCCATTTGGTTTTCCATATGGTTTACCACATGGTTTACCACATGGTTTTCCACATGGTTTTCCACATGGGAAACCATATGGTAATTTGATATGGTTTTCCATATGGTTTTCCATATGCAAAATAATATATAAAATCATGTGGTTTTCCATTTTGGTTTCTTTTAAATGATATTACGGAAGGAATAAAAGTTGATAATTTCGATAATAATTTCATTATTAGGTATTGAAAGTAAATAAATTAAAAGGTTCTATAATGTTCACTAATGTGAAATACAATAACGACGAAAATGTAAATAATTTTCAACATTTATTAAGAATTTTACATATAAATAATTTATGTGCTTATAATTTTAACAATCTTCTAACATCTCTAATTTTTGCTGAGATATGTGTTCCAATCAGCCGCATTCTGGTCTGCCTCTTGACCCCAGTAATTTTATTTGATTTAAGTTTTTCGTAAAGTAAATCTGTGGAAAATAAAAAATATTAATAAATAACAAATTCGAATTTATGAATGAAAATCTTTTAAATTTTGAATTTTAAAATTGTTTGCATTTATTTATGTAGAGATTTCATAAATTTAGAAACGAAATGTTTAACCCCTTAGCAGTGTAGTCAAAATAAGCTTTTCGTGACACTAATGTGCAAAAAAAATTTTTTTTTAATTACTTGATATTATTATATTTTATGTTTTCGAGGTCGCTGATTTCGAATATTTGGTTAAAATTTTAAAATTCAAAATGGCGGCTTTAAAAATTTAAAAGTTTCCTGATTTGACTAAAAATGATCACTTGGGTGGTTTTTTGGGGTCGCTGATTTCGAATATCTGGTTAAAAATTTTAAAATTCAAAATGGCGGCTTTAATATGGCGACCGAAAAAATTTTAAAGTTTCCTGATTTGGCTAAAAATGCGCATTTTGGGGTTTTTGGAATCACTGAATTAGAATATTTGGTTAAAATTTTATAATTTGAAATGGCGACTTCAAGATGTCAACTAAAAATTTAAAAGTTTACGAATGTGGTTATAAATAGTTATTTGAGTCTTTTGGGGTTCATATTTTTATATATGTATATATATTATATTTTACATATATTACATTTTTATATTTGTATATATTTACACAAACTGTTTAAAACACCGCTCTTAGTCGAATCCGGAGTCACGAACTATTTAATTTAATTACTATTATTAAATTTTTTAATATAGATTGATTTTGAGCATTTTACAATGTTTTAAAACATCGGACATATTAATTCATCTGCTTTAAGTTTTAAGAACTAATTTGAAAACTTTAAATTTTTTTGGTCGCCATTTTGGAGCCGTCATTTTAAATTTTGAATTTTTGATTAAATATTTATATTTAGAGACCTCAAAAACCCCCAAATGAGCATTTTCAGCCAAATTCGTAAACTTAAAAAAATTTTTGGTCGCCATTTTTAAGCCGCCATTTTGAATTTAAAATTTTCAATAACGGATTTTGATTCAGCGACCCCGAAAACCCCCGAGTAGGCATTTTTAGCAAGATTCGTTAACTTTTATATATTTTTTTTTCGATGCCGCTATAGCGGTCATACACACTGGGGGCACGAATTATTTTTGTCTCTATAGACGTCAAACATTGTGAAGGGGTTAAATTAACTATTTTTATTAGGAAATAAAATAAAATCTTTCGAAGACATTTAAAATAATTAATGAAGTAATACTTAAAGGAATTTTTAATAGGGTAGCTAACAGCCACTCTATTATAATTTATAAATTGAATTTACCTTCCAGAAGTTTAAACTTTTCCGGCGTAAGTTCCTGTCTCTCATTGGACCCATGTGCCGTCCCGCGCAACCTAGCCTTATCTAAGCATTTATATTTTAATTTTTCATTGCCCCAAAATATTAATGAGAGGTCTCTGATGAATTTCGAGTCGTCTTTTCTCTTCATGACATCCCACAGATCCTCATGAATAAAGTAATTCAATCCTAGATGTATCTGTTAAATGTGGTAAAAAATTCAAAACCCTTTATCAAAGAAAAATCAATTGTTTTAAAATATCTTTTCTTATAAAAAAGTTACTGCAACTCCGAATGATTTATATGTAAATTTATTCAAGTAAATTATTAAAAAAATAAACTATTATAATAAACTATTATATACGAATTTTTTAAATGTCTTTTTAAAAAATACTTCAAAATAATTTTTGAATGATAAGAAACTTCATAATTATATTTCATTGAAAAACTTCCAAATAATTGCAATACAGTAAATTTTTTTACCCAAAAAATTTTTTATTTTTATTCATGGAATTTTATGAAGATATTTAAAAATAATCAAGTTTTTGAAGAAATTTGATTACAATTATAAAAATACATTTTTCTAAAATTTTAACCATAAAAAAGTAAATTAAAAATTTTAAATTTACTTTCATGTAGATTTAATTATTCACAAAAAATAATTTTTTTTATAGATACTGTAATTTTAAAAAATATGCAAGTGGAAATACAATTTTAAAAAATTCTAAGAATTACTTCTTTAAAATAATTTCTTAATATACGTCTATATTTTGTAAAGGTTATTTTCATTCTGAGTTGTCTTTATAATTTTTTAGAATTCAATTGTTTTACAAATTATGCAATTAAATTTTTTTAAACAAATTTTGAAAAATTATAATGAAATACTTTCAAAAAATAAATTATTCTCAATTAAATTATACAAAATTTTAATTATTGGAATACATTTTAATTAAATAAATTTAAGAATTAAATATTTCATAGAATAACTAATCAAAAATAAATTTTGAAATATTTGACAGGACTTATTCTTTAAAACTATAAAAATCGTATTTATAAAATTGTATTTTGTTGCAATATTTGAAAGTGAACTAGATAAGTAACATTTTTAAAAATAAATATAAAATAATTTTTTTATTATCTTTTAAATACTCACTTTATTTTCCTCGCTTTGAATAAAGCGTTCATAACTAGCTCTATGACTTTCTCTTGGTACATTTCTCTCCAAAATTTTATTTTGAAGAAAATTTGTATTATCTTTATCAATAGTGATTATAGAACGAATTTTTGGTTTCTCAATAGTTCCATATTTTTCAGGTATTTGACATTGATTAGTGTAAGGTTTTAAATCCAAATCCACTGTATCCAAATTTGAATCTGGAAAAAAAAATTTCATATAATTATTTTTTTGTAAAAGAGGTGCATATGTAAGAAAAGTAAATTGAATGATACATTCATAAATACACACAATGATTTTCAAATTCCATGTCATCTTCCGGTATTTTTGTAACATCAGATCCGAATGAATTAGAATTTCTATCTAATGGCGAGCTATTTTCACAATTCAAATCTTCTGCAAAAGAAAGATTAGTACTTAATAAAATATAAATTTATTTATAATGTATGTTTCAATAAAGAACAATTTTGTTCTATTATTATCACTCTTCAATAATAGTCAAGATTAAAATTAAGATTTATATAATTTTACGATGACTAAAAATAGGATTTTTTTTTATTTTTAAAATAAAGAACAAAACCAACATTTTAATAATGCAAAATAACAAGAATAAGAAAAATTTAAATTTTTTAATTCTTTCAAATTCTGTAAATGAAATGAAAAAATATTTTTCAAAATTTAATTATAACTATGCTTTAAATTTTATTGACAAAAAATAAATTATAAATGAGTCTAGTGATTTCTATAAGAATAAAATATACTTAAATAACCTTCTTCACTGAAATCACCGTCAAGAGGCACCCGACTATCTATAAACTGTTTTTGTTTTTCTAAAATGTTTTCATTTTGGCTGGCTCTTGCCTTTTCTTTCACTTTATCTACTACTTTTTGTACTGGCTAAAAAAAAATATTTTTTAATTAAATTATTTACATAGAATGACAAATAATTTTGAATGAAGAAATTTACTTATAAATTGATTAAAATCATGAATTTTCATTTAAAAATTTTTCAAATGCAGAAGAATTGTTAGACAACAAAAAAATGAAAACTCCTGTTTCAGTTCCAGTGATTGCCAGTGCAAGTGAGATTATTCTAATGATTTTAAAATACGCCATTGTACACACATTATCACTAACGGAAATTACTGATTTGTTTGTACTCATCAACTGCATCTTTGTCCATCACGTTATACCAAATACGCGATATTTAATCGATAAATTGTTTTTTCCGAAAAACTATATGGAGTTGCATGCGACGTGTCCAAAGTGTAATGCTTACATTGATAAGTTCACAAGAAAAAAAAGTTTTCTAATGTGTAAGATTTGTAAAAATAGGATAAACGTTAAAGATTACAAATATAAAGACTTTTTTGTTATGCTTGATGGATCATCGCAGATTTCAAAACTTTTGGAAACTAATGTTGAATATTACAATTCGGTAATAAATGAAAGACGATTTGAGAAAGGTGTAATGCGTGATATTTATGATGGTAAAATGTATCAAAAATTTTTAAAGAAGTTACATGAAGAAAATGAATATAATTACGCGAGTTTAATTTTCAATACTGATGATGCACCATTATTTGAAAGTTCCACCTACTCGATTTGGCCAATTTTTGTAATGGTAAACGAATTACCAATAAATATTCGAACAAAAGAGTTAGTATTAGTGGGGCTATGGTTTGGTAAAAGTAAACCAAATATGAACGTTTTTCTAGGTCCATTTGTTGATAGAATGAATAATCTAGCAACAAAAGGTGTACAGTGCTCAATAAATGGTGAACCAATTAATATTAAACTTTATACTCAAGTATGTTGTGTGGATTCCGTAGCTAGGGCTCCCGTTCAAGGATTCGTGCAATTTAATGGATGTTATGGATGCAATCAATGCTTACACCCAGGAGAATGGGTTCGAAATAAAAACAGATCTGCAAAAAGTATTTCAGGGAATATTAAATATCCAATACAAAGTAAAGTAGCAGAAAGCAGAAATAATGAAGACACTGTAAAACATATGGAGTTGGCGTGTAAGAGAGGAAAAGCTGTTTTTGGTGTAAAAAATGCTTCTCAATTAATAAATTTAATTAAATTCGACTTCATTTCTGGTTGCATTCCTGAAAGTATGCATTTGATTAGCGGTATAGCTAAACAGTTTGCAACAATGTGGTTTGGTAATAAGAAGAAATCCGGATTATTTTCCAAAAAGTTGATTCCAGACATTGATTCTGATTTATGCAATATTAAAGCACCAAATCAAATAGTTCGGTTAACACGCTCTTTTACTGAAAAGGAGTTTTGGAAAGCAAGGGAATGGGAGAATTGGACTTTATTTTTTAGCATACCAATTCTTCAAAAATTACTGCCGAAAAATATTATATTACATTGGGCCTTATTGGTTGAAGCTGTTTACTTATTGATGAAGGAAGAGATAACAAATTTTGAGGTGGATTTAGCTGACCAGTTGTTACATCAATTCGTTTCAGAAACGGAAATAATTTATACAAAAACTGCTATGACTTTTAACGTACACTCACTGCTTCATTTGGCTAAAAGTGTATATAATTGGGGGCCTCTTTGGGCTCATAATGCATATAGCTTTGAGTCTGGTAATGGAGAATTGTTAAAAGTTATTCATGCTGCTAAAGGGGTACATCATCAGATTTGTAGACGAATAAGCCTAAAATATACTTCTTTACTATTGACGGATATTCTAAAAGTAAACTGTTCACACTCTGTTAAAATGTTTTGTGAAAATGTTGGTAAAACGTTAGCTAAAAAGTCTCTTCAATTAAGGGGTTACGCCACCCTGAAATTTTCAAAAAAATTTATTTTTTTTTTTGCTTAATTTCAAAGTTTATATTCTAACGAATATTTTGAGATGTCGCCGAAGACAATGTCTCACTAATTACAAAAGTTATGGTCATTAGAAGTCAGCGCGGTGGGGACGCGCCGAGAGCTGCTGGAAGCAGCGACTTTCTATTTTCGAATGGTCTAGGGGGCCCTTTCATGATTTAGGAAGGGTCCTTTTCATTGTATCCCTTCCATTCTTAAATAAAAAAAATTATGGCCCAGGAATTGCTGATTAAATAGTAAATTGAAAAATTTTCAAGTTATAATACACTAAAGTTCATTTTTTTCTTCTTTTGCGTTTTTCTCGAAACCACAATTTTCGAGACGGTGTACACGATAACTCAAAAACTATTCAATCGATTGACTTGAAAATTAATATACATCTTCCTAAATAGATTTTCCACAGAGTGACGTGGGATTTTTTTGATTGAATAATTTGAAAATTTTTTATCCAATTTTTTATACGGTAATTTTAGCCAAAAAAAAATGTCAATTTTTGAAGTGCTTCCATTTGCGTAAAAAATTTTTTTTTTTAAAATGGCTTCGTCACTCTGTTCAAAATTTATCACTTTTTAAGAAAAATATTGTTTTACTTGTTTCTGACAAAAATTGAACTGCCAATCATGTACACCATCAAGGAGTGCTCCGGAAAAATTGATCCACGCCAATAGTTATATCTCCGCCATTTTTAATTAAAAACAATTTTTTTTAAATATTTATAAAGCTCAATATATGTACTAAAGCATCAATAAATGTAAAGAAGTCCTACCTGAAACAGTTTTATCAAAAAAATTCCTAAAAAACCATCCGATTTTCATGCGTTCAGGGTGGCGTAACCCCTTAAATCAAATTCGGTACTTCGGTACAACATATCCCGTAGATAAATTTTTAGTTAAAATATTATGCCTCTCTGAACAAGCTGTAATGTATAGAAAGATTGTTAAGCAGAATTGTGTATATACTTCGTCAGAGAAAAAAAATAAACGTTCCAGTAACTGTTTTGCACAATTGTATGATGGTAATTATATAAAGTTAATTAATTTTATAGTCGATCCATGCAATGAAACGGAATATACTATTGTAAAAAAAATTGAAACTAAGAACAATTTTCAAAATTCGTGTAAAATGATTCAAGAAATTGTAAACACGAATGTTGAGAATTGTGTAATATCTACAAAAAGTATTGCAAAAGTATGTGTCCACTCTGTATTAAAGAGCGGTTCTGAGTACGTATGCGCCGTTCCTAATTTACACTTCTACTGAAATTCAATTGTTAAAATAAAAATTTTTGTTAATAAATTTTATAAAAATACAGTAATTAATAATATTGAATTTTGTACTTTCACTGATAAAATTTACAAAACTCTTTAATTTATTTACTTTCAATACCTAATAATGAAATTATTATTGAAATTATCAACTTTTATTCCTTCCGTAATATCATTTAAAAGAAACCAAAATGGAAAACCACATGATTTTATATATTATTTTGCATATGGAAAACCATATGGAAAACCATATCAAATTACCATATGGTTTCCCATGTGGAAAACCATGTGGAAAACCATGTGGTAAACCATGTGGTAAACCAAATAGAAAACCATATGGAAAACCATATGGAAAACCATATGGTAATTTTTAATAGGGCATAGTCCATTGTCTTTTAAATGAGCATTTGAGAGCATTCAAAATTTACACGGAAAAAAATTAATCTCTAAATTAGAGATTTAATATGAGATTTAGGCATAAACTATCACTGGAATCGGATGTGTGATTTGAACAGATCTCTAAAACTGAAATTTAGAGTTATATCTAATCCGCATATATTATCAGTGTGAAGAATCCGTATTTTTATGCCTGAAAATGATATTAGAAATCTCAAATTTTATGATTTATCACAATTTAGAGTGAGAATTATTCAAAGAATGTATATTTTTCTTTTAGTATGAACTTATAAACAAATTCATTGACAATCATAAAAAATTGGACATTTTTTAAAGATAATATGAATTTTTTATTATTTCATTTCTTTATTTGAATCAAATTATCTCAACATCACACAATATAAACATTCTTTTTCTATTTCTTAATAAAAAAACATGGTTTGGTACAACTTTCAATATAGGTTAGGTTTACAAGTGTCAAACGAAAGTTTAACCTGAAAATACTAATAAATAAAAATATGTCCCACACGTGATAACGCGAAAAACATTCGTAAAATATGGAAAGTGAAAACTGGGAATGAAACTGCATTTAAAATATAAAATTAATACTTAAATAATTAAAATGGTTTAAATATTCTTTGACAATGATGAACTTAAAACGCAATGTAATTCACATCAGATAAGTTGTGAAATTAACAAATCTCTAAATCAGAGATGTGAATTTAATTGTGACTATAATGTCTATTTTAGACATACTTACATTCCATTGGATTTCAAATTAATATTATTTCAAGTTTAGATATTAATTTTTTTCCGTGTACGAAAATGAATTAGGACATTGGAAGGTATTTAAAAAAAATGATTTAAGATATGCTGCATTTTCTTATGCCAATAAATTAAATGATGGGTTTTTTTATATAACGAAAAATTGGATATAATTTCAATAGAAATCATTTTCCAGAAACAAACAATTTTAAAAACAGTATTATGATAAACATTTCTGAATAAAATTTTGACCCAGCATACAAAAGTATGTATTTATAATGTAAAATAAATTAAGAACTTTTTTAAACAAAATATGGAGAAAATATCACTTTCTCATAAGTTCAGAAAATTTCTCGAGTTTAGTATATAAGGAAGTTGAAAACTGTATCTCCCAATGTACAGCGTGCGTGCGTTATTGCGTTTATTTGTATTTAAGTTAAGTTTATATGTATGCGTTTATAGGTTTTAACATAGATCTCCGAAATTGTATATAGTTTGTGTTTGTATAGTATGATGTATAGTATGATGCTTGCGTTAGCTCATTGGTGTGTGTGCGAAATACTTTCGAAACGATAATTCTATCCTCCTCCTTCCTACGTCTTTTTATTTACTGTCCTTTTCGACTCACTCATAATTTTTAGTATTGACTATATTAAAGATTGAAATATATATTTTATTCTAAAATTTAAAAGAACTATTTCAATTTTTCTTATTCTTTCGATACTTTCACGGACTGCGATTTTAATATAGTCATTTTTAAAAATTATAATTCTTTTATTAAATTGTATTACAATTTTATTAATTTTTGTAAAATATATCAAGGGCTGCCTACTAATATGCAAAATATTAATTTTTAATATAAAACACGATTTCCCTAAATTGAAAAAGAATATATTAAATTCTATTGCCAATTTTAACAAATATTAATACAAAATCTCTCTCCGTGTAGAAACTGGCGAAGTAAAATAAACTAGGTTAAATAGGTGGGAATTTTGAACTAAGTAAGTGCAATCGGAAATTGAATTTATTTTTAAATTATAAGATTTATTATTTATATTTATTCTGGACAATAAAAATAAACTCCTCCTATTTTCAAAAAGCAATTTAATAATTGTTAGTTGAGTTAAATTAATATTTGAAAAATAAAACATATAATACCAACCCCCAAAGAAAAAATGGATATTTTAGACCAATAAAAATAATAAACAAACTCCTCCCATTTTCAAAATCAATTTTTCTATTTGTTGGTTGAGTTAAACAAAATGGAGAAAAAATTAATATTTAAAAAATAAATCATATAATTCCAACCCGCAAAAGGAAAAATGGATGATTTAGACCAATTAAAATAAAATTTAAACTCCTCCTTCTTAAAGAAAGGTATTTTTTCATTTGTTGGTCCAGTTGAAAAAATGGAAGAATATTTATAATTTTAAAAATATAAAATTTAACAACAACCTCTCTCAAAAAAATAGACTGCTATTAGCCAATAAAAAAAGATTCAAACTCCTCCTATTTTCAAAATCAACTTTTCTATTTGTTGGTTAAGTTAAACAAAATGGAGAAAAAATTAATATTTAAAAAATAAATCATATATTTCCAACCCCAAATGAAAAAATGAACGATTTAGACCAATTAAAATAAAACGATATGACAAAAAATTTAGATCATGTGTTAATTGTACAAAAAGAAATAAATATTTTGATTGTCAATTTCTTTCTCGAGGATTGATATTGCTGTTAATCTAAATAATATTAATAATAGGTAATATTTAAATTATTTATTTTATTATTAAATAAATTTTATTTATTTTCTACAAAGAAATAAATATAAATAATAAATCTTATAATTTAAAAATAAATTCAATTTTCGATTGCACTTACTTAGTTCAAAATTCCCACCTTTTTAACCTAGTTTATTTTACTTCGCCAGTTTCTAATTTAGCAAATTTTTATTTTCCAACGGGCGAAATAAACTATTTCTCTTATTTCGCCCGTTTATTTTCATACATTTTTCTGACGGGCGAAATAAAATATTTCTCTTATTTCGCCCGACACTGTGTATTTTTACAACGGGCGAAATACAAAATTTTTCTTATTTCGCCCGACATCTGGCGAAATAGCCACTTCGTTTATTAATCACAACATCAATATTTATTTTTTTTGCTTCCTCTCTTTCTATTGCTAATAGTGAAAGATTTTTCAATCGATTTTGACTAATTTTATTTCGTAAATGATCTTTTATAATATTATTCAACTTGCTGAAATTTCTTTCGCACGAAGTCAGAACATTAGAATAAAATAAATGCCTCTCACGCAAGCTCTCACGACAATGCACGACAAGAATCACTGTTTACATGCACAGAGAGAAATCTGTTGCGAATAATGCATAGAGTAGAGGTTATGAATATAGCATAAGCACTTACTAGCGAAAAGTATAAGAGGTCCGCCTGAATATCAGTCGGCTCCGCCTAATATTCAGGCGGACTCGAGCAATAAATAAGCTCTCTGTTAGGATTTTAGCATCAAAGAATCGATGGAAAAAGTATATTAAAAGTTTCGAGCATTAATCCTAACAGATTTCTCTCCGTGTGTCACATTAGGTTATGATAAACAGGGTTGTGAATCAATGTTCTATCACAAAGAAAATGGACAGGGTTGGAAACAAACGATACGTCGATACGCTTTTCCCTATTACGCGCGAATTTCAAGGCTTGAAAATGCGACATTTACCTCGATTTTGTTTCAAATAAATTTAATTCAATCAATATTTTGATGATTCTTAAAGCCTTTAATTAATTTTTTTTGGAGAAACAATTAACAACACAAGAGTACATAGTAAATTCTAATTAAAAGTATGAATAATAATAAAAAAAATTTTAACAAATTTTAACATAGTATAATTATATTTATTTGGTCTAAAAAAATTTTTTTTTTGCAAGCCGAGGCCCGAGGCCCCTTTTAGGCCGAGGCCCCCCGCAATGCGGGGTTTCGCTGTACGGTAGTTACGTCACTGATTGCACGCACGTTGGGTATATTCACGCACACTACCATGCGTTATTTGCTTGGAATCCATCCTATTTTCGCATGGTGCCTTAGCGAAAGCCACATGAGCCATGGCTTTTACTACAACACTATGCGAAAATAGGATGGATTCCAAGCAAATCACGCATGGTAGTGTGCGTGCAATATACGCAACAGTTCGCTATGTGTGTTTTTAGCACACTATTTTTTTCCGTGCACTGTAGTAATTTTTGGTGAGCAAGTGTGGCTAGCGAGTGCAGTCATATGGCGCCTGCATTTCTATTCGTTGCTAACTTCGTCAATCTCCGTAAATGAGCCGATGCCATCCGATCATTGACAGTGACTATGTTTCGCGTATGTAAAATAAATTTGGATATTATCTACAATAATAATTAAAAATAAAGTGAAACGTAGGTCGTTCGTTATCTCAGAAATTGACCATTATAAATTAATAAATTTTGCATTTATTCCTGTCCCAAGAACTATGTCTTATAATAAGTTGTTAAAAGTAAACTGCTTTCTCGTAAGTGCTGTAAATTTTCATCATTCAATATATAAGGAAACAAAGATGCATACTTTCAGTGAAATTCGTTGTCGTGCGTGCAGTTGTGTATTAGTGTATTATAATTAACCGCGTCTATACATATAAGTGAAATAAACATGTGTGTGTCTTCAAATATTTATCCAACAAATATATAAGTGTGTGTGTGTCTGTGTATGTAAAAATCCTTTCAGTTTATCTCCATTAGTCAAGAATTGACGGGAAACCGGCGATAAAAATCCGTATTTTTTCTTTCACTCTTTCTTTCTGCATTTACAAACGACTATAGTAATTTTACGTACACAATATTTCTGAGTTTACTACAGTTGTTTGGAACTATTGGACAAAATAGTAAGAAACTTTACTAATTTGGTAAACATTTGTCGAATTAGTGACTTAGTGTAGAAAATAGTAAAAAATACAAAAAGTCCCCTTATTTCCGGTGGTTGCAATGTGAAAATAGTAAATTCTAGTGTGATTTTATACAAAAATTAATAATCTCGGTCTCTCCGTGTATAATTTTTTTCAATCGGGTAAATAAAAAACCGATCGTTACAAAATTAAGATATTTCTTGACGTCTTTAACTATATAAAAAAATTTTTTGTACAATAATTTACATTAATTTGTTAATAATTTTTAACGTCAAAGTCGACTCCTCGTAAAAAAACTGAAATTTTTCGGTAATCTCCAGCTGCTTTTGCCGTCATTTTAACACTAGATTTACCGGAAACGCGCATACTTAGAACTACCGCTGAGACACTTTTGTCCCATAACGCATTATATATTTTTTTCTTACCTTTTGGAGGTTTATTAAAGCAAATAATACATAATTTTTATAGGTTTTTTCGCGTAGATTACGAATACGATGTTAAAAGTGCTTTAGAATTTTAAATTTTTATTAAAAATAAGGTTTAAAGGTTTAAAAACAAACCGTTTTTTACCTTTGAATCAATGCACCAAACAACCATGTAAACCTAGAAACTCCCGGTAGGTTTTAAAATAAAAAATAAACTATAAACTTTGGATACTACTAAAATTAGAAATAAATTAGAAATTTTGCAAAACACAACTTTTCTTGCAGGCACGTTTCACGCCATAGTTTAATACCACTGAAGACTCCTAAATATGTAAATAAATTATTTAATAAATTATGTAAGAACAAATGTGGACGTCCGCATGAAAAGGGACCACTTTGTCGGTTCTAGATTCCGAGATATTCGCAATTTACTAATTTTGAAGAAAAATATCGAAATTTTTTTTATCTTTTTTTCTTAATCTACAGGGTCTATCACGTCGATTCATGCAGTTTTTATCAATTTATTGACACTCTAAGTATTTTATTTCGTTGTTAGAAAAAAAAAATGAAAAGGGACCACTTTGTCGGAAATCTGTTATTTTTTCATTGTTTCAAAACGAAGGGAGGGAAAAATTCGAAACCTATTGATTTTCAATCTTAAGGGTGTACTAGACTTAAAACAACTCTTATCTGAATAACTTCCCAGAAGAGCCGGAGAAATTCGCATTACAATTTTTAATTTCGTGTTTTTAGAAATGAAATTTTTAATTTTTTCAAAGATTTTTTATAATAAAGTCGCTTAAAAAATTTTTTTAGGCTACTTTTCTTTTCTTTGCTTGAAATAACTTTAAAAAATAACACCGAACCTTTAAATTCGTTAAATATTCCACTTTATTAATTAATAACCGTATTTTTAGAAAAGGGACCACTTTGTCGGAGATCCATTATTTTGTCATTGTTAAAAAATGAGGGGGGGGGGGAATTCGAAACCTATTGATTTTCAATCTTAAGGGTGTACTAGACTTAAAACAACTATTATCTGAATAACTTCCCAGAAGAACCACAGATATTCATATTACAATCTTTGATTTCGTTTTTCTCGAAATGACGTATTTGATACTCCAAACTTTAAAATTCTGTAACTCATCGAATTTTTCACCAAAAAGGTTGTAAGACCACTCAAAATTTTCCAAATTTTGTCAGGAATTCGCCCATATAGATAAGTCCAATAGTGCCAAAGTGGTCCCTTTTCATGCGGACGTCCACATATTATGATCCGAGAAAATTGTCCCATTGGTAGTTCTAGGTATGCCGGTTCAGATCTCTGATTCTAATAATAATAAACTATTGAAAATTTGTAGACAATTTAAACTCACCAAAATAATAAATGTCAGAAAATTTCAGGCCTATAAATAATTTTTAAAGAAAGATACACAACAATAAACATGCGTGCAGGACAAAAATGTCCTATCGGTAGTTCAGTGTTAAATGAAAAACTCAAAGATATTATTAATCCACAGACATACCTAAATCTAAGTCTGATACCAATAAAACATTAAATATTTTAAAAACAAATTAAGTTTTTTAAACAATTTATGATAAAATAAAAGGTTTTCAAAACTTTTTGACTGCATCTTTGAGTTTTTCATTTAAAGTGACTGCAAAAAGTACTAAAGTTTACTGACAAATTTCTTTTTTTTCGAAAAGTCGACTTTGACGTTAAAAATTATTAAAAAATTAATGTAAATTATTGTAAAAAAAATTTTTTGTATATAGTTAAAGACGTTAATAAAAACATATCTTAATTTCGTAACGATCGGTTTTTTATTTACCTGCTTGAAAAAATTCGTGAAAAAGCATCGAAATTTCAAGCTTTACACCGGGCTAAAACCTTAAAAATTACCACGTATATATGTCTCAAACGAAGACACTCCTTTCACAGTGATACAGATATTTTTATAATAACATATAATTATAATACTAAAAATATATTACTAAACCAATTTATAAAATAACATTATACGTTTAAATATTTTATAAGTTTTTGCGTATCACTTTGCTGAAGTTGACGTCGCAGTAATTTGATTTGTTTGGTTCCGTGGAAAAATTACTATTTGTATATGGGGCAAAATTTCTCAAGTGTACCTATGTCAAAATTGCATGTTGTTGGATCAGGCTAATATTTTCACAGTATTTAGTACTATGTATGAGTACTTCAACCACCAAGTATTATGAAATTTTATAACAAATTGTAGAGGGGGGAGGGGGTTGAAGATTTTGGATAAGTATGATCAGTGAGTTTTCTAAAAAATCGTAGCTTCTATATAATAAAGCAAAAAAAATTTTGACCTATATGTTTTTGGTAGGTTTTTTCACGCTCTTTCAAATGGTGAAATTTTTTTTTAAAAAATTCAAAATTTAACCCTTTTTTTAAATATTCAAAATTGTTTTGATTTTCTTTTCAAGAAGGACCCTTTTTTTCTCTTTTTTTTGTACCAAAAGAAAGCTTAAGATGTGTATTTTCAATAACTAAAACGAAAAAATGACGTTTTTTTGTTTTCGAATTATTAACTAATTAATTAATAAAAATTGAAATATTTTACAACAAAATAAAGTTAACGCAATTCTGAAGTTACTACTGTAAAGCACTACAAAATCCGCATCCAACGAGTCCAATATGAAATATTTTGGATAAATTGACGTTTTATAAATAAATATTTATAAAAATTAATTAACAAATGAATATCATTTATAAAAATAAAGATAAAGTGTTAGTTTTTTTACACAAATGTTTATACAATTCTACTTTTAAAAAAATGTATTCCAGTTATTTGCAACAATTATTTAAATAAAATATTCATCACCTTATGCGTGTGTTGCGCTGCATAACTATCTTCCCGGCTTAATATTATTTCACATTTTTTATAGAATATTTTTTTATTTTTTACATTTTTGATGTAAGAAAAGATGATTTCCTTTTTACATCAATAATTTTTTATTATTTTAATATTATTTATTATTATTAAATTATTTTGTAATTAATTTATTAGGAATTACGTAAAAATTTCTTAATAATAAAAAATTATTAATGTAAAAAGGAAATCATCTTTTCTTACATCAAAAATGTAAAAAATAAAAAAAATATTCTTTAAAAAATGTGAAAAAATATTAAGCCGGGAAGATAGTTATTCAGCGCAACACACGCATAAGGTGATGAATATTTTATTTAAACAATTGTTGCAAATAACTGGAATACATTTTTTTAAAAGTAGAATTGTATAAACATTTGTGTAAAAAAAACTAACACTTTATCTTTATTTTTATAAATGATATTCATTTGTTAATTAATTTTTATAAATATTTATTTATAAAACGTCAATTTATCCAAAATATTTCACATTGGACTCGTTGGATGCGGATTTTGTAGTGCTTTACAGTAGTAACTTCAGAATTGCGTTAACTTTATTTTGTTGTAAAATATTTCAATTTTTATTAATTTTTATTAATTCGAAAACAAAAAAAACGTCATTTTTTTCGTTTTAGTTATTGAAAATACACATCTAAAGCTTTCTTTTGGCACAAAAAAAAGAGAAAAAAAGGGTCCTTCTTGAAAAGAAAATCAAAACAATTTTGAATATTTAAAAAAAGGGTTAAATTTTGAATTTTTTTAAAAAAAATTTTCACCATTTGAAAGAGCGTGAAAAAACCTACCAAAAACATATAGGTCAAAATTTTTTTGCTTTATTATATAGAAGCTACGATTTTTTAGAAAACTCACTGTTCATACTTATCCAAAATCTTCAACCCTCTCCCCCCTTTACAATTTGTTATAAAATTTCATAATACTTGGTGGTTGAAGTACTCATACATAGTACTGAATACTGTGAAAATATTAGCCCGATCCAACAAAATGCAATTTTGACATTGGTACACTTGAGAAATTTTGCCCCATACATAAATTGAGGGTCCCAATCAAAGAACCGGTTATAATTTTTTTAGCTTAAAATCATTGTCCTGTAAGTCGAAAATTAAACTGTTTTTAATCCCAATTTTTTGAGAAACATTTTGGTAATCTTTATACAAATACGAAATGTTTTCAAGAAATTGAAATTTTAAATACTTTTTTTATTTAGAGGTCGAGAATTTTGAGTCTCAAAAACTTATAACGGGTTCTTTGATTGGGACCCTCAATTGAAAGAAGGTTTATTCAGAATCTAATGTGCAAAAATAGGGGTGTACTTACGAATCGCTCGAACCGCCAATCGTCTTGAAACTTAGTTTCCTTATGTTATTTTATGCCCTGATTACGAAAATCATAATGAAAATTGTCGACTAGGTCATCTTCATGGTAAAAACCATAAAAACACCAAAAATTGTGGTTTTTTGCGATTAAGCAAAGGTTGATGACTCCTTCCTCCTCCAAATAAAAGCAGAAAAAAATTTACAAATGTTTTTAAATACAAAAAATTATGGAGGAGAAAGAAGTCATCCACCTTTGGTTTTTCAGAATTAAATAGAAAACAAAAAATATCACATTTATCTCTCCAATCAATTAAATTTTGATAAAAAAAATTTCCAACCTAAGGTGAATGACTCCTTCCTCCTCCATATAAAAGTAGAGAAAAATTTACAAATATTTTTAAACACAAAAAATTATGATTAATCCAATCCAACGAGTTAATCGCAAAAAATTACAATTTTATGGTGTTTTTATGGTTTTTGTGCGATTCCTTGAGAGATTTTAGTTTTTTCGGAGTAAGTAAACCAATTGCAATGAAACTTAGAAATTTTAATCTACTCATAAAAAGAAATATTCCCACCAAATATTACGTCAAAATATTCAGTAGTTTTTGAGATGTCAAAATTTTGGAAAAATTTTGAAATCGTTATATCTTCTTTCTATCTTAACCAAATCACTTAATTCTTCTTGGAAAAAATTCAGCATAAGAAAACCAAAAAATTGTTTATATTATGTTTACAAAAAAATTTTATAAACAAAAAAGTTATTAAATAATAATTGAATAACTTTTGAACACAAGGACGAAATTGAATGAGGCAAACACTAAATAAATCTTAGTTGCGGTTTCTATAAGATTCCGAAATAAAAATTTTGTAATGAGAATGTCTTCGTATAATATTTTTAATATTTTTGTTCACTTTTGTGCATAAACATTAGAAGTTTCTGCTACTTGGCGTGTAATTTTAGATGCGCGCGCAGACCTCTTTTTCTAATCAGCTGCTAACTTCCGGTTTTAGAGAGAGAGGTCTGCGCGCGCATCTAAAATTACACGCCAAGTAGCAGAAACTTCTAATGTTTATGCACAAAAGTGAACAAAAATATTAAAAATATTATACGAAGACATTCTCATTACAAAATTTTTTATTCAGAATCTTATAGAAACCGCAACTAAGATTTTTTTAGTGTTTGCTTCATTGAATTTCGTCCTTGTGTTCAAAAGTTATTCAATTATTATTTAATAACTTTTTTGTTTATAAAATTTTTTTGTAAACATAATAAACAAATTTTTGGTTTTTGTATGCTGAATTTTTTCCAAAAAGAATTAAGTGATTTGGTTAAGACGGAAAGAAGATATAACGATTTCAAAATTTTTCCAAAACTTTGACATCTCAAAAACTACTGAATATTTTGACGTAATATTTGGTGGAAATATTTCTTTTTATGAGTAGATTAAAATTCCTAAGTTTCATTGCAATTGGTTTACTTACTCCGAAAAAACTAAAATCTCTTATGGAATCGCACTTTTACCATGAAGATGACCTAGTCGCTAATTTTCATTATGATTTTCGTAATCAGTGCACAAAGTTCGTAAGGACACTAAGTTTCAAGATGATTGGCGGTTCGAGCGATTCGGAAGTATATCCAAAAATATTCATAGGATGTTGTGAAAATTAGAATTTTTTAACAAATTGACAATTAATTATGTGATGATTTGAGGTTATGCACGTGCAAAATATAACTTTTATAATTTAATATATCATCTACCAAAAAAGTCACTAACAAAATTCTACACTTTAAGCTGGATTCATTTATTTTCTACTTACATTAAATTGATGCAACTATAGAAACAAACTTTTTCTAATTTAAATGTGTCAAAAATGATTTCACAGCTGCTAACATACTACCTTTGACACTTGCAACGATCGTACGTCGTTTCCTGCATATGCGCTGACATATATACCACGCAATGCCACGCGAGATACCCGACGAAAGAAAAATTAGCATATTCTATGGATATCCAAATTTTTGTCCCCTTGGGATATCCTTGGGATATCTCGGGATAGAAATGGGATATCCAATGCTGTGAGGCTGAAATAATTCTAAAACATTGAAAGCTGAATAGTAATATTGGAATTACAAAAATTAATATACGCCCTCGACCTCCACTCGTATCACAAAAATCACCGTAAACAAATGGCTGCCTTTATACCCTTGTTGCTTAATATACTATTAAGGTCTTTCATCATAAACGCCGGAATTCCGTCAACTCCGGATGTAAAGGTTGGTTTTAAAATTTTGAGTACTTTGTCTACATCATCAGTTTGGAGCTGTAAATTTAAAGATGATAAAGGGATATGGAAATTTGGATGGTTTAGAGAGGGAAATTCCGTAGCTGGATTATGTACTGATGCATAGAAATTTGCAAATTCATTCACTATATTATCAAAACCTAATACAGGTTGGTCATTAAAGGTCATTTGATTAGGGATTCTGGTTTTAGGATTTGCTGTATTTAGGTTTTTCCAAAATGTTTTTGGGTCTTTGGAAAGAAGCGATTGCAAATGTAATTAATAGTTCTTAAAAGATATTTTTATTTTTATGTTTAAATTGTTACTAAATTCTTTTAGATTTATTTTGAGAAATTGAGTACGGAGTGTTTTATATCGTTTATACATAGTATGTTTTAAGGAGATATCCGAGATGATGTCACACGTAAACCATGGAGGATATTTAGGAGCGGGTATACTTTTTGTGAAAATATTGGAATGTTATTCGTCATAGTAGTTAAAAATTGGTAATTTATTTTTTATGCAATTTTATCGATGGTGGCAAAATGTATGTCATATAAATTATCGAAAGATAAAAATAATTGATAAAGTGCAGCATAGTTCCCTTTTTTTAGGTTAAATCGTGAGGATTTACAAGGATGTTGTGGAGTATTGGTACTTATGAGATTTTGATCTTTTGTTGAAGATAAAGTTATTATTAAGGGAGGATGATGTTTGTCGGGTGGAACAAAGGGAATAGGAGCTTTGTACACGTCCAATTGATCTTCGCAAAAAACAAGGTTAAGATTTTTGCCATAATGATTAACAATTTTATTGTATTGTCTTAAATTTAAAGTTAAAGAAAAATTTTTTAGGGATTCTGCCTTGGAATTCCACCCGTTATTTGTCTCGTACATATTGTTCATTTTTGAAAAAGAGGGAACATTGAAATCACCTAAAATTATAATATGTGATTTGTGTAAAATAAGTTGTTCTGAAAGTGTGTCAAAAATTCGCTGAAAATTAATAACTGATATAGATGGTGGAATATATAAAAGTAAGATATTTATTGAGTAAGTAAAAGTTAATGATATCTTCACAAATACAAGGTTCTAGAACTGAAAAAGGTCATTTGGCAAATTAATTTTTAATATTTTGGTTTTTAATTTATTATTAATCGCGAGCAAAACACCTCCTCCTCGCCGATCTTCTCTATCATTACGAAATACGTTAAATGAAAAAGGAGAAAAAATATAAGTACTGTTTACCTTATCCTTGAGCCATGTTTCCGTTAAAGCAAAAATGTTATAAAGATTAAAATCTTGAAAACTTTGTACTGTTAACAATTTGGAGTTTAATCCTCGAACATTTTGGTAAAAAATGTCTATTGATTGTTGGCTGCCTGCATTGAGGTGTCCGGTTGAGTGATGATGATTCTCGGAGTACCGTTGATGTGTCGTATTTTCAAATTATTCATATTCAATTTAAAATTATTCATATTTTGATAAATTAAAAAAATTTTGAAGAAAACCGTAAAAACCCAAAAAACACCTAAAAATTGCAAAATTGATTTTTTTCATAAAAAAACGCTGTAGTTTTTTAAAAATTTGACTTATTTAAAAACTATTTTAGGTTTTTAAAGTTACATAGATACACTTTTAGGGAAAAGAATTAGTTTTTGTATTACTTAAACAAACATAATTATTTAAACATCTGAAGTGAAAGAAATGTAAGACAATTGTCAAATAGTGAAAATCATAAAAATGAACTATAAAATGGACTTTAACAATTAATATTTACTAAAAATGGTGTTATAAATTTATAATTTTACAAACTTAATATATCTGAATATATTAACATTAAAATTTTTAACTTATAAAGTGATTCTGTAAATTAATATTTAATCAAAGTTTTAATTAACAATTTTAAATACCTTTAATATATGTTAAAATATTATTAATAATATAGAATTTATAATTTAAATTTGACTGTCATTTACCACATTTTTTTGTATTAGAATTTAATCTCTAATTGTAGAGAGAGCACAGCAATTTTTAATAAATCTAAACTCAAATTTCATAAGTTGTTACAAATACAGATTGTGTATTTTTCATAAAAATAGAATTTTTGTATAAAAATGTTTCTTTTTTATAAAATACAACTTTTTCATGCATAACCTATCAATTTATACTTTATCAGATGATTTTAACTGATTGAAAACGATTTTTTTTTAAAATTTAAATTTACTTATCTTGATAATTTTTCTAACGTTAGGGAGTAACTGGGGTGTCCAGACACCCCAGAAGTATTTTAACATGAGATAGAGCTCTTCCTAGAGCAAAACTTTTGGCGGCACTACAGGTGTCAAAAGATAGAGGTTCAAACTAAATTATCAACGGGTTTTGAGCGTAAAGAAATTATTATTGGTTAAGCCAGGGTTGAATTTTGCTTGGGGTGTCAAGACACCCCAGTTACCTTCATAGACCAGGTCACATATACAGACATGTATTTCTTTTTATTTCTCTCCTTAGCAACTGTATAGAATCAAATGCTTATAACTCCTCCGAATTTGTTTATAATATAAAATCAGATAAGGTCCTATGGGATCACACTCTGTCAAAGCATTAGTCAGTCGCTCGTCCGCTCTCTTTTAATAAAGACTTACTTTAAATTGATTATTGTCTTTTATTGAGTTATATACTTATTTGTTTCTTTTATCCTTTAAGTCATTATACTTTAATATTAAAATCCAATAAGTAAATTATAAAGGGATATATTCATTATATCAATTAAATTATAACAAGTTGTTCATTTCATGACCATTTAGCTTCCTCAATGTATAAAAATTGCGGTTTTGCAAACTTTTGAAAAACTATGTACAAAAGGGTTCGTCCAGAAGATTTGTTAAAAATAAAATTATATAAATCATTTATAATTTATAAGTTGTTATATAAATATTTGGTGAAATTTACACTTTTATTTGCCAATTGCTTTTTTTTATGATAGAATAATCATTTCAAAATATTAATATTAATATTAAATAAATTATGAAAAAAATACAAAATTTGAATTTTTTTTTTAAAAGAAAAATACTTATTAATTTGATAAATTTTGATAAAATATATACTTTGTATACATCAATCGATTCGTTTTCTTGTCAGGAATGTAATTTTGAGAAAAATTAATGAAAATATTAACAAATAAAAAAATTATTTCAAAAAATACAAAAAAAAAATTTTTCTGAATTTTAAAAAAATTGTATAAAAAAAATTTTTGTAGATATTTTCGAAAATCCTTGTGTCAGATTTTAGGTATTAATGACTGCAATAAACCTGCAAAATTTCAGGACAGTCCATCAAAATTACACACACACACATACACACATACATACACACACACATACATCTGGACATTTGCTCATAATTGAATATACATATGTTTTAGATGAAAATGAGTCCATATAACCTTCTTTTGAAAAATTGAAAATCGTCACCAATGCAAAGCTTCCTCATGAGGAAGCAAAATGAAAAAAAATATAATAGGATATCTATTAATCAGTGTTCTTCTGTAATCAAATAAAAATACAAGAGTATATTAATGAAATGCTTTCTCAACAATAGAGTGCATTAGGATATTGTACAGGAATACGTACAGTGTGATTTATTACTAATAATCCTTTCTAATGGTTTGACAAATATGATTACAAATCGGTAAGCATGTAACGTCAACAATAAAAGATTATCACGTATATTCATACACAGAAGTAAAACTATACCTGTATTGGGTAGATTATAAATTATATCTATGGCAAGGTAGACCAATAATCAAATTGAAATGTTCCGGGCTGATTAAATCGATCTTCAGTGTACCCCTCAGCTTATCGGCTCAACACAACCCTTTTCTGTTTCTCTCTCTCTTCATTTCTTTCACGAATATTTCCCTTTCATTTCGCTGCACACACTCTACGCGCGCAGAATTTATAATTTCTGGAATAATCGTTTTTTCAGGTCAATGCACCTTTTTTGTATAGATTTTTCCTTCCTGATATGCGTTTTAATTGATCAAAAAAAGTTTACTATTTTTCTTTTTCATATTCAATATTATAGAAACGATCTGGAAAATATAGGAGAATTTTTTTTATCAGGTCAAAAGAAAAACTCATTAGATTGTATAAAAGTAAAGTTATTTTTTTATAAGTTGCACGCCGAAGGGAAGTTTTCTTTTTTTTGCAAAGAGTAAAGAAATTACTCTGAAGTCGTCAATAACAATATTTGCATGAGAAAAAAGAATTATGCAAACTTTTTTCAGAGGTTTACGAACTTCTTTCCATTATTTTCTCTTCCTCGTGAACGCTAAGTTTTTAAAATAAAATTATCTAATTCTCACGTTATTTTCATTTTTTTATAATTGCTATTCTTTTAATTTTTATTCTTTTAATTATTTTATTTATATAACATAAAAACCGCTGCCAAGTTGTATATTTTTTTATAATTTTGGTGCTCATTTCATGAACACTTTACTTCCACATAGAGATAATAATAGTAATAGGAAAATATATGAATAACTTTTTATAAATATGGTAAAAGTGATTGAATTTTGGGTCAATCAATGTATTTTAAATACTCTACAATATAGTTATAATAGTTTAATAGTTAAAAAAAAGTTTTCAAACAAAAAAGTTGAGAAAATGTCATTTTCCACAATTTTTGGTTTTTAAAATACCAATAATTTCGAAATTTATTATCGAATTAGGTTCAAAAATAGGTCAATCGAAGCGTTTTTTGAAGCTCTACAAGTCGGTAACGATATATTTAAGATTACTTTTACATTTTTCAACACAATTTTCAAAAGTCTTATTTTCCAAAATTTTGAATTTTTAAAAGTTTAATATCTCCAGTTAATATGGACGAAAAATGTTCAATTAGAGCTCAAAAGATGCGTCTAAAAAAACTCTACAAAATTATGGAAAAACATTTATAGGTGTCCTAACATTTTTTTAAAGTTATGGGCAAAAAACGTTTTTTTGCAAAATTATAAATCCAAAAAAAATTTAGTTAAACTTTATTAATCTATCTCAAAGTACTCTCATTTTATGTCCGCAGGTGAGATGTACAATTTAAAAAAAAATTCAACCCAAAAGCTCTTCATGATTTCGAGATATTTATGAAAATGTGATGTTTACACACACACACACATACGGAATGACATTTTTTAAAAATGTCATTTTTGAACTCTTGAGGTCAAATAACATAAAGATATGTCAAAAAATTGAACTCGAAAAATTTCGGTATTACAATACTTCCTCTATGAGGAAGTAAAAATGATTAATAAAATAATAAATAATTATTTTTTTAATATTACATTTTTTTAGTAACTATTCAGTTATTTTTAAGTCGATACTTATTCAAGTATCTGGTCGGCTGAAAATTTAAAAAATAAAAAAAATCGATTTCTTATGAAATTTTAAAAAAATTTCCTGATTTTGATTAAAATTCCCTGACTTCCCTGACCGCTGGACACCCTTATTAATATGTTAATTATTTATATATTATTTATTATTAAACTTTTTTATAATATAAATATAATTTTATTTATAACAAAAAATTGTAGGATAATAAAAAAATTAATAATAAATAAATTTTAAAATACAATATACCGTCAGAAATTGTCAGTGCGAACGACGGGCGAGCTAAGAAAAATTGCTGCTGAAATTAAATTAACATAGTTTATTATTGGAAAATGATAGCTACTTCACTAAGAAAACATTATACTTAATTCAAATACAAAAATAATTTTAGATGATTTTGTAATTGAAATTAGTTTATAAGTTTATTCCCAATATATAGAAAATATCTACTGCTTTCATTCAAAAGTATTATTTATTTGAATAATTATATTTAATTATAATGTATTTTCTGTTTTGGTTTAAACAAAAAGTATGTTTAAAAATATTATGTTTGAAAGCCTATTAAATTCTGCGTCGACTGATGTGTAAATAAATATTATTTTATATTTTTGAGAGATTTATCTCCTAAGACATTTTGAAAAAAATTGATTAATTTTTCTAATTTCGTGCACCCTAAAAAGAGTAATCTCATAGTTAAAAAAAAAATCCTCTTCTAATATCCTCTAAAGTTTTCTTCTCCAAACGAAAATATTTCAATATTTCAAACAATTTTTTGATTAAAGTAATTAACTATTAGTTATTAATTATATTTATTTAATTAAAAACATTTAATTCAGTAAAAAATAATTCAATTAAATTTATTTAACAATTATATTTATCTAAATAATTTCTTATCAATAATAATTTATTAATTTATAATTTATTTAATTGGATTAAATCACTTTATTACGTCAATAATATATCTGAAGGAATCGCGTTAATTAAGATAACGATTTTCACGAACGTATTTCCGAAATAGACTGAGACTTTCTTTTTTTAAGTACTTGAAAGACGAAGATGATGAAAAAGATTTGGATAAAGGGAATATAGCCCTCTCACGCACACTACTTTTATTTTAATGTGTAAGTATATGTATGTTCGTATAGTGAATGAACCTCTCTATTTCAAGTGTTTAAAAGACAAAGATAGAAAATATAAATTTAGCCAATTGAGTATAGCTCACGAGTGAAAGCAACCAATGGGATAGGCGTTACTATACTTCGAGATATTTCGAGAGATTTTCGTTTAGAGATTTCTTATATAGGATAATAGGACTAGCGGTTCTTTAATTTAATTTTTTATTTAAAATAAATTGAATTTTTTGTTTACTTTCTAATATAAATCTTTATAAATAAGATCAGACTTTTGTCTGTACATTGCATAGAATTTGAAAATTCGTGTTTAGTTTTTCTATTCGAGTAGTAAGAATTCCAAAAATTAAAATAAAAAAATTATGTATGTATGTGTGTATGTATGTGTATGTATGTATGTCTGTCCGCAATATTTTGTCCGGGATAAACACAAAGACTACTCGACCGATTAAATCGAAACTTAACAGTCTCTTTGGTCTTAGTCTAACTTAAATTTATAGCCATATCCGATTGAAAATATTAAGCTGAACAAAAGCTATAGCTTTTTTCACAAAATTCAAAAAATCAAAAAAATGCAAATTTTTTAATTTTTTGTCAAATTGATGTGACACTTTCTGTAGCTAGGATAATGTCACCTTAAGTGGACCGCCTAAGCTTTTTTTCTAAAAAATTCTTTATGAAAGCAAATTAATTGGAGGTTTCTATTCCAAGCTTTAGTTTAGATCCCTAGATAAGTGTTTATACCATAAAAGCTTTGATTTTTTTTTATTTGGAAAAAACAATTGACTTTAAAAAAAAAAGATAATTTTTAAGGAATGAAAAAAGTGTAACCTTGAGTGGACCACTCCTAAAAAATTGTAAAAGTTATTCTAAATTCTTTAATGTATTTAATATTTCTGATATATTGAAACAAAATTTATGATACGCAGCTTCAGACCATGTATGTGTCGCAATTTTTACAAGTTAAACCATTTTTAATAATTTGGCACATATCACATCAACACGGAGAAAAATGGAAAAATGATTTATGCAGTCAGTGTAGTACTCCTTTATAGAATAATATGTGACAGGTACACACTATAATATTAGAAGTTTCATAGCTGAACACTTTGGGACTCAACACAAGTTATCCCATTCATCAGCTTAAACAAGACTGTTTATATAGTCTAAGAGGGAATAAGAGTATAAAAAATTGGAATGAGAAATTACTTTCTCATGTAATTGTTAAAAGAACGCGGCAGTGTACAAAACACAAGTCAATAATAGAAGCGAATATTGAACAACTAGTACTCAGTCCAGTTCTTTCGAAAAATGAACGCAGTGCACATAAAGTAGATACCTACTCGAAAACCACAAATTATTCACTCTCTCACACTAATGGTCGTTCACTTATTTTACCGTTTCACTTACTCTTATCACTCTCAACTATTATGCAGTGCAGTTAAGTTCATTAAATTATTAAATATTGCTGTGAGAATAATTAATTATACATTTCATTCAAGGTCAATTTACTATTTTGTACACGGAAAAAAAAGAATAATCAAATTTACCATGAGGAGTGTCAAACTTGAAAAAGGTTAAGAAAAAATTAATGTTTTTTATTTATTTATTATTAAATTCTAATAACTACCGTATCAAATTAAAACTAGTTGGCAATATTATTTATTCAATATTATGAATATTGTTGACATACATACTTACATTAATTAGGGGAGCGTGGGGGAATTGGAGCCCCTTAAGGAAAGTTATTAAAAAAACCAACTTATCTTTACAATAATACATTGTTTTGTCATTTTCTACTCATTTCGTTATTCATCTTTAATTATGTTTAATTAGAAACTTAAAAAGAGAAAGTAAATTGTAAAAAAAAAATTTCCAAAAAAAAAATACATTTTTTGCGATCACCCAATTTGTGGGGTATTGGGAGCTTTCACTTAAAATTTAAAAAATTTCTATTTTTTAGGAATATTTTTTGTTTTCTAATAGAAAAAAGTGTTATTACTTACAATGAAGCCAAAACTGTAGACTTAGAATAAATTTTTTCCTAAATTATAATTCAATACAAAATTATAGAATTCTTGATTTTATCACTCGGTCAAATTAATAATATGTAAGATGTAGACTATCGATCACTCCGAGTCAAATTAACTCGGAAAAATAATTTGACTCGGAGTGATCGATAGTCTACATCTTACATATCAATACAAAATTTTTGAAGAAAAATTAAATTTTTCATTTTTTCCACCAAAAATTATTTTTTAATTAAAAGTTTGTTCATAAGGTGATATCTTTTACAATTTTTAAAGAAATAACGAAATCCGCAACATAGTAACGAACATTCTTTGGGCTGACACTATTTCTCCCATTACCCCACAGAATTCTTACAGGCCAAAATTTGAATAAAAAGATAAAAACATAAACAAATTTTATTATTATATCGATTTTTATACAAGTATACATATCTACACATATTCACCTAATAATATAATGAAAAAACAGAACTAAATAATACGATTTTAACTACTTTGGTGATGTTTAGAAATATTTTGCATTTTACAACGAAAACTCAAAAAATACATTTTCCCTTGTTTTTACTAAAAATTTGTCAAGAATGTAATCGTTTGTTTTGGAATGATATAAACAAAGGTTGTAGAAGATTTTCTAAACATTGCAGCGAATTTGAAGGCTTTTAAGTACGTGAAATTTAAAAGCTCCCATTACCCGCAAGCTCCGCCATTACCCCACGCTCCCCTACAAAGTAAAATTTAAACATGATGTAATTTATTTCATTGGTAAGGGATGTTTCATAAATAGGAAATTTCCCCCATCGATTGCGTAGCCGAGAGGCTTAATGTAAAAGCGTGCGATTTATAATTATGCGTATATTTAGTTGTATGGTTAGGTAGGTGTTCAATCCCGTATGATTGTAAGATTTTCCGATGCATTTAGTTGTTAATTGTAAGTATGAAAATGTGGGAAGAATAAAACTTGTGAATTAATGAATATGAATATATAAAGAGTGCATTTAACATATTTTTCTTCTTTTAATGATTGGTTATTGTTTTTTTTTATATAAAATTGACGAAGTGAATAAAAGGAAACACTCGTTTCGCGTCGCGTCGGCCATTTATTTTGACAGGTTCCGCGCCTGCGTTCCTTTATTATGAAAGTTTCGAAGTAGAGGACTGAGTCCAGTTTCTCTACTATGCACACTGCAGCGCGCATTATAATCTTCGCCTGTGTTTCAATGCTCTTTACAGTAAAATTTAGAACTAAGGCCCTCTATACACTATACGCATCACCCTAAGATGCTTGATGGAAATGAATTAATGTACTTTTACTGGACTGAGTTCTGTTTTTTCAATATTGACTCCCAGTTTTTCAAACTCCATTTTTCTCCGTGAATATCACAAAAAAATTAATAAAGAACATAAACATAGTTTCAAACCAATTCATTGTCAATTTATTTCCATAAAAATGGTAAACTGACATTAAAAATATAAAAAACAGGCAGTCCACTTATGGTTATAAACAGTGGTCCACTCATGGTGACATGCAACTTTTTATGGCAGCCACCACAATTTTTTTTTGAGTCAAAATAATCACTTAATTAAACTAAGACAATCAATTTCAATGTTCAAAGTAGTAGGAAAAAAATAAGTTACCTTTTAAAACTTAAATTTTACACTACTTTTACACTTCCGAATCACTTCACTCATTGTAAGAGCGACTTCTTTTTTGGTTTGTGTTCTTAAAAATGCGTTACATCAAACGATAACGTATCGCGGAACTTAATTTCTTACGGTTTCTAGGTGCGGTGCTGCTATTCGCACTATTTATTTCACGTTTCAGCTGTCAGATAACTTAAAAGCTCAGGCGGTCCACTCAAGGTGACATTACCCTACTTTTTAATATAAATACAACTAATATTTACTTTAAAAATGAAATATAAATAATATATCCGAATTTTTAAGCCAAAATCATATTTTTGATTTTCGACAAAATTTTTAATTAATTTTTTTTGGTTGTTTAATTTTTTATTAAGTTGGTAGTGATATCAGTTGATGTTTTGAAATTTTTAATTACATTTATTACATTTATTTTATTAAAATGTTTAGAGTCATGAATTTGATGTCTATTACAAATTTTCTAAAATCAATGAACGTGAGTTTGCAAACAATTTCTATATTGATATTTTTAGGTTTTATGTTTGAAAATTTCATAGTATGTATTGTTATCTTTAACGTAGAAAATAAAATATATATGTTCAATATAAAGGGTGCAGTAAAAGTACCAATAAACTTGAAATTTAACTTCAGCGGGCACTGGGACATAGAAAGTCCTTAAGACGCCATTAGAGCAAATTGGGATTTATGAATCAAAATTGTCTTATTTTTGAATTCTAGAAATTTTTTAGAAATGACTTTGAAAATAAATAACAAATTCCTATTTATGAATTAAAATTTTTCTTCTTGAATTTTAGAAATGTTTGGGGTATGTTGTTGCTTTCCAAAATTCTATCCGTCCATTACGCAAAAACGGGTAAAATGTAAAAACCCATGTGGAAATTTTCAATAGGGATATGGAAAAATTATACCATACGGTTTTACATGGGAATCCATATGGTTTCCTTTATGAAAGTAGATCCCATACAGATTCCCATGTGGGAATCGAAAACGTGTATAGTTTTTACTAATACATTTAACAGAGTGTCTATTAACCGCAAAGGAAACCCGAGAAATAGCCGGGAATTTAATTCGACAGGAAAAATCGGGAATTTTCTTATCTAATTAAAAAAAGTTTTATTATATTAATTCGTTTTTAAAAAATTGCTTTTTGCTTTAATTTCTATGGATGTAATATTTTTATTTGTCAAAATTTAAGACCAACTTTCAGCCTACAATATAGGTCTTATTTTAGATTTTAGTAGTCGTATAACGTGGAGCCTACTTGCGATACAATTAGTTTGAATTAGATTCTATATAACTCCAAAAGCTGGTGGAAAATTAGTATTAATTATTAATACATTAATTGAAATACTACAAACGCATAAAGTACTACAATTTGACAGATACTGTTCTGTAAATCTGAATTAGTTAAAAATAGTATTTGATAGAAAAAGTCATTTGCTAATACAAATAGTAATATTTTCCTAATGAAATAGTTAATGGTAACTAATTATTAGTTTTTCCCAGTCAAATTAAATTCCCGATTGGCAGACACCTGTTCAAATATATTAATAGAAACTAAAACCCGTCGAAGACGGGTACGACAGCTATAGTTCAATATAAATTGCAACTGCAATGATATTAAAAAAATACATTTTTTTAACATTATTTTACATTCCTGTGACATATCAATATTAATCACGTATCTAAAATATACTTTTCTGTAAAGTTATTAAAAAATTTCAAAATAATTATTTCTTGTAATTAATAATAAATATTTTTGATGTTTAAGGTACTACTACACTTTAGAATTTAAAAAAATTTTATTTTTTTTTATTGTATTTTTTAACTCATTATAACTTCAGAAAACACCTCATAAAGTATTTATAACCAATTGTAAAAAATAAAAGTAAATTTTTCAAAAAATATTCAATTAATGTAAAAAGTCATTGACAAATTAAGTAAGTCTTTAAGGGGATGGTGGGGTCCAGCTTTTTGTTACGACCACTAGAAACATTGGTGCTAATGTATGTAACAGTGTCTGAAATAAAAAAAATGGTGGGGGTTCAATTTGCAAAAGAATTTTAGGTAATTTATGGATGGCCTCTAACGATACATATAAGTTTAAACGCGTTTTTCTCAAAATAACGTTTTCTCAAATTGCGGACAGTTTATCTCTGAATCTATTGAACCGATTTTAATAAATGATAACTCGTTTTGTTTTTTAGCATGTCCTTTGTGACAATTTACCAGAAAATGGTCAAAAAATTAAAAAAAAACATTTTTGCAGACTAGAAAAATACTGAAAAACACAGTGTATTTTTAAACAAATTATTGAAACATCTGCTATTTTTTTATTTTAGTCGATTTTTCATTATTGGTGGTAGATTGCTATGCAAGACACCTTCCTTTTTAAAAAGCAATTTGGATTTTTTGTTTCCGATTTGTCAATCTTGAGATAAACTGTCCGCAATTGGACAACTAACTTTTTGGAGTTTCGATCTGAATGCTGTCTGCAGATTATGATATTATATAAAAATTAAAAACAAACCATTATTTTTATTCTCTAAATATGTACTTATATAGTCAAAAAAGTTTTTTAAATATTTATAATAAAAGACCTAAGAAATTTTTTTTTTAAATTTGGTCTTTTAAGAGCCTTCTAAAGTGTAGTAGTACCTTAATTTCATATGATCCTTGATGTATTGAATTTATAAATTGATGTCAAAATCGTTCTGATTTTTTACACGGAGATTGAATGAAAAAAATCATTACAACAGAATACTATTACCTGCCCTTAATTGGCAGATATTGCAAAAATATGAAAAATTGTACCTTAAACCGTTTTCGTTCCTAAAAAATGTTAAGAACGTTTTTGGAACGAACATGGTTTTTTGCCCACTGGGCAATTATTTCAATTGTTGTTTCCATATTTAAATGAGATCTCCCTTTCCATTCTATCAAAGTTTAGTTTTTAATTGTCTTTATAATTTAAATGTGATCAATTTAGACATTTAACAGGTATTAATTTTATTATCACTTTTTCCTAATATTCTGTATATTTTTTCCACAACCCAGGCGGAAAAGTCGGACGAATGTCGGAATTTACAACCGGCTGGGATCCGCGCCCGTACGGACCGCCAGCACCGATGATCTGTACCGAATCGGATCTGAAAAAGCAACCGGCGCGGTACAGATTATGCTCCGACTGTCGGAACCGTCTTCCCACTATTGTCAGTACCGGCTCGGTACTGGATTTCTTCCGCCGGCGGATTTTATTTTTCTGCGGCGTCGGAAGAATGACGGATATGTTGAGTCTGTACTGGCTCGGTACTGGGGCGGATCCGACTGCGGATGTCGTCATTTATTGTCACATTATGAATCACATTATAAATTTATTTTCAATAAATGTGTCATAACTAAATAATTATTACAATAATTAATTGCATTATTTTAGAAAATAATGATTAATTAATAAATGAATTTAATCAAAATATTAAGTAATTATTTATTGAGACTTTTTTCAAAATTAACCAATTAAAAAAATTTGTTGTGCACTTATAATTTATAATTATTATAAATAAATTTATACTATTAATATAAATTTATTATTATTGAGATATTATTAATTAATATTATTGAGAATTAATAATAAATTATTAATATTAATAAATATTAATATTCATGTTAATAATTTATTATTAATTCTCAATAATATTAATGTTAATTAATAATATCTCTATAGTAATAAATTTATTATTATTGTGATATTAATTAAAATTATTAATATTATTATGTTCAATATTATTATATTGAGATACAATTATTTAATATATTATATAATAATAAAAATATAGCTGTAGCATTGACGCGTAGTTATTCGACAAGTTTAATTTCAGCTTGTGACACTTGAGAGTATTTAATATTTGAGAGTCCCTTGCGAGCGTAGCATAGTGGTTAGCGTGCGAGATTTCGGTGCGTAAATATTCGGTTAGGCGTAGGTTCGTACCTCCAAGCGTTAGGATTTTTCAAATGTGTATGTAATAAAAAATTGCGTTTAAGTGTATAAAAAAATTTAAAAATGTGTAAAGTGAACTGTCAATGAATTGTCATCAGTATTTATCTTTTGCAATTAATTATTATTTTTTGTATTGATATTTGTTGAAATTATCATTTGGATCCGACCCGGTTGTTAGTCGGTAGAATGCCAGCGCTCGGCTGGCTATTAAATGAAAAATCCACGGTCGGTAGAGTGCCAGGTCCCAGCCGGTTGAATTATACACGGAACGGCTTCTCCCGGCCGGTCAGCGGGCGGTAGAATGCCAGTTCCGAGCCGGTTGCCAGCGCGTTCCTGGCCTAGTCACTATTCGGTAGAATGCCCGTTCACATTCGGTTGGCAGGCGGTTCCCAGCCAGTACAGTTACACCGGCGTCAGTACGGGCTAGGATCCGCGCCGGTTGGAAATTTCCGCCTGGGAATAATCTATGAATATAATTAAGAAGTAACTCAGCTATTATTTTACCAATTCATTCTCGGCTCTAAAGAGTATGTTTCATTTTCTGTCTCTTGTAATATTAAACTTTCATAGTTGTCAAAATAATTTCAGGAAACTCAATACTCAAACTTTAAAATCCCTAGTTAAATAAAAAAAATTTTATGAGTGCTTAACTGTTTATCAAAAATTCATTCTATGTGGACGTTCGCATGAAAAGGGACCACTTTGGCACAATGGACTTATCTATATGGGCGAATTCCTTGCAAAATTTGGAAAATTTTGAGTGTTCTTAGAACCTTTCTGGTGAAAAATTCGATGAGTTACAGAATTTCAAAGTTTAGAATATCAAAAACCTCACTTTCAGAAAATCGAAATCAAAGATTGTAATGCGAATATCTTTGATTCTTCTAGGAAGTTATTCAGATAAGAATTGTTTTAAGTCTAGTACAATGAAAAAATAACGGACATCCGACAAAGTGGTCCCTTTTTAGTTCTTTTTTAACAACGAAATAAAATACTAAAAGTATCAATAAATTAATAAAAAATGCATAATTCGACGTGTGAGACCCTGATGTAAATTAAGAAAAAAGTAATGAATATTTCAAATTTTCATCGGTTCCACTTTTTGCACGAGTCTTTTATTTAATTGTTCTCTGTTAAATTTTATAATAAAAAAATATAATAATTTAAATAGTTTGATTGTCTCAATTAAAGAAAATTGATTTCTTTCCATTCTAACATTTGATAATACCAGAAATACTACATATAACACATTATTATTTTTGTTGTAGACACAGCCTAAAAATACGAAAATAAAAAACGTTTAATTTACGTTTATAATAAATAAACAATTTTATTGCAGAAAATAAAGTAAGAGTCCAAAAGAAAGTGTATAATCAAACATTTAATAAGTTAACATTACTCCAAATTAATCTTGGTGCACTACTTCGATTCAGCCAATCAGAGAAGTGCACATAATTCGACTTTCGATTTTTTATTCGACCTTTTTAAGCTGGTCTTTTTTAAAAAAGAATTTTAATTTTAAGTGTTTCTTGTTAGAAAACAAAAATTTTATTTTGTTGATAACTGTTTCCCTTTTTTCTATAGTGCTTTTTCTTATGGTCTTCTCTCGACGCTTCTTCTCTTTTATATCAGAAATGTATATACATTTCACATCGTAATTCACGCATAATTCACGCTTCCTGGTAAATCGACCAAAGATTACAGTAATTTCTTTCGATCTTTCGAATGGGTAACGCCCAACTTAGCCTCGCGAGAATACTTTGGATTAAAACAGTAATTTAAAAAAAGCCGGATAGAGAGAAAGTGCACTTGAAGCTTTTTAGCAGACTCGGATTAACACTCAAGACTTGTTGGCACCTTAAATAAGAAAATCTCTTAATTCTCCCCTTGGACTTTTTTTATTATATTTTCTTAGAGATATAAATTCCATTAAAAAGCGGGCTTGTACTTTACGTTTTTGAATTAATTGAAATATTTACAAGATTTGAGTAGGTTTAGAAAAAATTACCCTCTAAAGTAGAATATTCATCAGAGAATTCTTCAAAGAAACAATCTTCCAAGACTAGACTTTCTATAAAAAGAAAATTAAAATCAATAAAAAGTTAAAAATAGTGTTCTGTTTTTAGATAGAAAATAGAAAATCAATTTAAGTAATTGATTAAATTGGTTTTAGGTGAGGAATCAGGAGGATACACTGGAAAACCATTACCAACCTATAGACCGGCTGCTCAATTGGTTTCACTTGGAGGAACTACGAGACTTTTCTGTGAGGCTTATCTCGGAAATGTCGGTCTTCCTGATGCCAAAAACTCTGTAACTTGGTCCAAATCGGACAGCAATGTAACCCTACCAAATCATGGCCGAGTATCCCAACACAAAGTTTCTCGGTGAGTAGAAAAATATTATTTCTTTCAGTGATAAATATATTTGTAAATGATTACGATGGACACCTCGCTTTTTAGTTGAAAAAAAGGACACCTAGAAAATATTTATTTTAAATGAATTTTTGTTTGGCGATATAATATGTGTAATGTACTTGATTTATGAGATTTTGTGCTAAAAAACTATGAAGATAATATTATGTTCTTAAATCTTTGATCACAAAAACTCATAAAACAATTGCATCACACATAGTATCGCCAAACGAAAATTTTCTGTTCTACTAATCATTTTTATCTATATTAAATGTTTTCTACATATTATAAAAAAATGGAAAAGGACACAATGATCAATATCTGTCCTAATAAGCTAATAAGCGAAAAAACATTCACTGTATAGATCATTTTATTGAGTACATACTTTCTTTTCATGAAACATACATACATTCATTTCTTATAAAGTAATTAGCATTAGAGTATATAAAAACACAGGAAAATACAGGAAAATGCGATTGACGAACTTTGTCGAATTCTGGTAATTGCACGATTCAAAATAAAACATTCAAAAAAATCAAGCATATTCTTTGGTTTTTCCTTAATCAATAGTGACAATAAAAATTCAAAAATGTTATTAACTTTTAGAAATACAACCAATAATACACGACAATGCTATCTTAGCTTCTAACAGTGATAGAAAGTTCATTCAAAAAACAATAAATTGCAAAAAAATCAATTAACTGAAAAAATTAAAAATTAAGTAACAATAAAAATTATTATAAGTTTAGAACGCGATTCTTCTTTCATCGCTATTTTTTATTGGCTCTTGAAACTGATACTATCACCACAATCAGGAAAAGACTTGGTCCTTTCTTTGTATCCTTTATGCCTGAAAAGAAATTCAGAAGTAGTGAGTGCTTTAAACTCCATAGGCGTAGAAACGAAAAAATATAATAATAAAATTTAAAATTATCAACGTCAGTATTAATTATTATAATTATTACTTTTATTAGTGTTAAAGTTGTTGTTATTTTCATTATTGCTATTATTATTAATATAAATATTAGTATTATTATTAATGTTATTATTATTGAGGGTAAACACTGTAAAGAGATACCAGGATGCACTCCCTTTGCAGAAACTTCCTGCTATCTTGAAGAGACACATCGACCTCCACGTCCGAATATACATGTTCACGTGCCCTTGGATATCATAGACGTCGCATCAATGCTCCGGCAATGCTATAACGTCACGGGACAAAGAAATAAAAAAAAACGAATGACATGGACAAAATTTTGAATGAAATACTCCAAGTGGGTACCTCGAAAAAGGGGTAATCCCACCACCGATTCTGATCGGGTGCAAGCCCCGATAGTCGGTGCAGATGGCTCTAAGGATTTTGGAGGGAGCCAAATAGATAGCCAGCTGACATGCTACGAATCAAATGTCGCAAATCAGTTCCTGGCTATTCCCGGGATTTTTAAGAGCGTGCACCAGGCATTCAAGCGCTAAAAGAACGTCAGTCGTGACATCCAGGATGGCGTGGCGGTTTTGGAGAGTGCGTTCTTAACAATTTGTAAGAATTTACGTTTTATCCCCGAGCCGTTCAAAGACCAGGAGCCACAACATCCAACTGTGGGAGCTCGACAGCAGACGGAGAGCACTACTGCAGCTCTGGACGGCGTAACAACACGCCCTAATAAGGCAAAAGGCGTTAATAAACGCACCAGGGAAGGTGCAAGCCCGGATGCGAGTCCACAACAAGCGACTCGAAGCGAGAAGAGAATTAAGCGAAAGGATGTTCCACAGCTTGATTCTGAGTCGCTAGTTGGAACAAAAGAGACGCCCTCAAATAGTCCTAGCAAGTCGTATGCTGAGACCGTCTTGAAAGACGGAGCGGACAATGGGGACGGCTTCAAAGTTGTTAAAAACAAAAAGAAACGGGCTCCAAAAAATAAGCCCTCAGGTGAGAAAAAAGAGTTTCCGAAGCCCCCTTTGAAGCTAAGGAGCACGAAAGCTCTTAAAATCTCGGCAAGAGACCCAAAGTTGTATAAGGGTATCTTGCCGCTGATAAAAGCAAAGGTAAACCCAGAAGATACGGGTACCGTGATCCGGAAAATCAGGAGAACTTTTAAATAGGAGGTTCTCGTGATAGTGAAAAAGGGTGGAGAGACCTTAAAATTTGCAGAGGCACTGTCTTCGGCCCTGCATGGCAAAGCTGAGGTCACACCTCTGGTGAATAGAAGGTCTCTAGAGATTAAGGATTTGGATGAAACCACCACAGAGGATGAGGTGACTTCAGCACTGAGAGAAAAGCTGGATAAACCCGACCTGAAGATGGAGTGCCGACTTTTGCCGCGCTACAGAGGAACTAAGGTTGCTCTGGTACGTCTGACTGAGGCAGAAAGTAACACTCTGCTAAAGTTTGGTAAAATAAAAATCGGCTGGATAAATGCTCCAATTCGCGAGTATGTTGAAGTAGCTAGGTGCCAAAAGTGCCTAGGTGACACAGAACCCTATCCTGCAAAGGCCCCGACAGAAGTAAAAACTGTCGGAGATGCGGCGGAGAGGGACACCTCGCGAAGAGCTGTAACGTTAAGCCAAAGTGCCTTACATGCTTGGACCTGGGGAAGCCGGAAACGGATCATGAGTCCGAAAAAAGAGCCTGCCCGGTTTACAGGGAAGAACTGCAAAAGATTAGAAGGGCAAATCCTTAAAATTTTTGCAGGTCAACCTGCATTCAAGTAAGGATGCACAGTTGCTCCTAATGCAAACAGCAAGGGAAAATGAGGTCGATATCCTGTTCTGCAGTGAGCAGTATCAAGGAAGCGACCTCGCCCCTTGGTATCAGGATAAGGCGAAGAGAGCCGCCATAAAGCTGTGCAACCCAGAATTGCGGGTTGACAAGTTTCTGGAGACGAGCAGTGGATTCGTGTGGATAGAGGTAGCTAATATACGTATGTATAGCTGCTACTTCTCACCCAACGACCCAACGACCCACTGACAAACTTCGAAGCCAATATCGAAGACCTAGAAGCGAGCCTTACAGATTCTAGGCTGGATGTCATCATCACTGGCGATTTTAACGCAAAGTCGCCAGAGTGAGGTGAGACAAGACTCGACAAGAGAGGAATTCGTATTGAAAAAATAAACTCCAGAAACGACTTATTGGCTGTAAACCGAGGCAATACATGGACTTTTAGCCGAGGTGCGATCGGATCAATTATAGATCTAACGATCGCATCGTCTAAACTATTTAGCCGCATAAGCGACTGGTGGGACTGACAGGATGTTCCTAGTCGCAAAACCTCCTCGTGGAATATGAAGAGACTCGACAAGGAAAAGTTCGGCCGGTCCCTAAGAGAAGCCCTTTTAATTGAGAACTTGGGCTAGGTGAAGAGGCTGAGCAGTGTAAGGATCTTGTAATAAAAATAAACGCACGAAAAAGAGAAATCATGTAAAAATACGAAAACACACAAATAATTTCCGAGCGAGTGACGGATAGAACGCGCCTGCGCGATAGACATAGGAACTAACTCGCGAAAGAGAATGATCCGAGAGTATATCGGCATCCCCTCCAGAGTCTCGCAAAGACTCAGCTCCAGACGCCCCGCCACCTCGCGACTAGCCAATCACGGAACATTAGTACTTCGCGCGACGACTATAAAGATAGGGCCTTCGCACGATCCCGACACATTCGACTCCACGGAGCTTCAGAGGTCTTACCTCTGGAGAGTCTTACTCTCGCACTTCGAAGCAACGATCGCAGCACGGCAGCCTCAACGATACGTTCGACGAGCGGTTTGACCCTCACTAGAGTCTGACTCTAGTAAGTCGAATCAACGATACTTTCGACGAGCGGTTTGACCCACACTAGAGTTTGACTCTAGGAAGTCGAAATCAACGATACGGTCGGGGAGGGTTTGACCCTCGAGAGAGTCTGACTCTTCCACCGACACCTTCGACGACGAAAAGGGAAAAAGGGGAACACCATTCTTCCGATTTTTCGCTTCTATTTTCTCTTTTGGTTATTTTTTTGAGTATTCCAATCTCGAGATCCCACGTTTCCCCCTATATAATTTAACCTTGGAGTTTTCGCGTATATATTTTTCGACGTTTTCGCTTTGATATATTTTTATTTATTTTGAAACGCCTGTGCCGTTTTCTTTTTTTTACGTAGCGTAACGAAAATATCTTTGTAGAGTACTACTTTTTTGCGAACGAACCACCGGGTTCGATTTATTTTTTTTAGTCTTAATCTTTATATTCTAATAACGTTATTTTTTAAATCATTGTAAATATGTTCGAAATACGATAATAAATTCGTTTTGTTTTGTTAAATCTGATAATTTATGAACCCTGATCCGACGAGCTAATTTCCGGCAAGAAGTTTTTCTTACATTCATTACAGCAGTCTGGATGGGGAGGTTCAAGCGGTGAGAAATATGAAAGTCACCGCGTCTATGCCACGCAAAGGCGCCATTCCCGTAAGAAAATCCTTGCACTGGTGGTCAGAGGAACTAGCCTCCTTGAGAAAGGAATGCCTCAAAGCAAGAAGGACATATATCCGATCTAAGGGAGATCCCTTGCTGAAAGAAGCTTTCAAGGAGGCGAAAAAGGACCTCAATAAAGAGATCCGCAGGTCGCGAAGCCGTAGCTGGAAGGACCTAATCGAGGAAGTCGATAAGGACCCATGGGGTCTGGCTTTTGAAATCGTTACTAAGAAATTAGTGACGAGGCAAAAGACCCCCGGCCTGGACAATCCCGATTGGGTCAGAAAGATAATAAGTTCTTTGTTTCCTCCTGCAGAACCATACCTTAGAAGGGACTGGAGTTTTTGCAAAGTGGAAGAGGAAGAACTCTTTACACTTAGTGAACTACAAAAAGCAGGCAAAAGATTAAAAACAGGCAAGGCGCCTGGAATCGATGGGATAAGTAACGAGATCCTAAAGTTGGTTATCGACACTTCACCCCAGATTCTGCTTCGATGCTTCAATCTTTGCCTTGAGAGAGGAGAGTTCTTATGCGACTGGAAGCGACAAATGTTAGTCCTCCTGAGGAAAGGTGAAAAACCTCTAGATAAAGTCTCATCATACAGGCCTATATGCCTGCTAGATACGATGGGTAAACTTCTAGAGGATATGGTTCTGCAGAGAATGCAAAGCCACTTGACCGGAGAGAATAGTCTATCGGATCACCAATTTGGTTTCCGTAAAGGCAAATCCACAGTAGATTCCATCCAGGCAGTTGTGGGCATAGCCAAAGCAGGAAAAAACAAATTGGGACCTGGAAAAAAGAAGAGCTTCTGCGCGTTGGTAGCAATTGACATACGCAACGCGTTTAATTCCGCAAGATGGAAAGATCTCATCGAGTCGATGAAAAAGAAAAACATGCCGCCCTACTTGTTGCGGATAATGGATAATTATCTTAGCGACAGGTGGGTTATATATGGGTGATTCTCCAAAAACCGGTCACTTTTAAGTTGATAAAAATTTTTTTTTAATGTTTAAAAATTGAACTTTCTTTTATTAATTACTGTTCATTGGTATGTAGATAAACTATATTTAAAGTAGGTACGCTACAAAACTATTTAAAGTTTAAAAATAATATTAAAATTATTTAAATTTCACCAGGATCATTTTGAATTTTTTTACGTCGCTCTTTTTCGACATTTGCTTTTTTCTGTTTATTTAATTATTCTTTTATGTTAGACAATCCATATCAACTATATTTATTTTAAATTACATTTATTAATAAACATTAGTTTTCGTGTAGTTAGAACTTTTCGCGTAATTGAAATGAGATGTGAAAAGTAAACAGGAAAACTAACCTCATCAGAGGCGTATCATCGAGGGATGATGAGGTTAAAAGGAAGACTGAAAAGAAGTGTGATAAGAATGGATGAGGATAGAGCGTAAAAGGGGCGTCCATAAATCACGTGACTCAAAATGGGGGGTGGGGGTAGGAAAATTATCACGGTTGATCACCTGGGGGGTAGGGGGCTTTGCACATGATCACGTGATATGAATTAACTCTAAATTTTCAATGAAAGCTTAATTTGAGATTTGGCCGATTTTTCATAGTCAGCATCTTAATGGGTATAAATAAAAATATTAATGAGATGATTATTAAATAAATATATTTAGAATTTGCAATTATCAGTCTCTCAAACTTTGTTAAAAATTTTTCCTTCGTTTTTTAACAATTTTCATAAAAATTAGAAGTCACGTGACAATGGGGGGGGTCAGAAATTGCCCGAAAACCAGTCACGTGATTTATGGACGTCCCCAAATAGAAAGACGAATAATATGGCTGTTGAGAGAGAAACAGAGGAATGGAAGATTGGTAAGAATGGGTCAAGAATGTATTTGGGTAGATGGGGTGAAGTATGATGTGAGGGAAGATATTAGTAGAGTGGTTGACGTAAGGGTGAAAGACAATATAAATGGTAAGGAAGGAAATATAGGAGGGTGAGAAGGTTGAAAGGATCGAGAATAAATGGAGAAGATGTTGGTTGAGAGATGGATGAGTGAATAGAGGTAGAGTGGATGGTTAGAAAAAAGTTGAAATAAACGAAAAGAGGTGGGCGAAATAGGAACGAAGCTAATATGAGCAATTGGAATAGGTTAGGTTACATTTGTTAGGTTGATAAAAAAGCGTATAGGTTAAGTATTTTTGTTAAAAGTTTTAAGAATTTTATGTATCTAGTTTATAAGTAAATTTTTGGTTCCTCAAACCTTGTGTAATGCAGGAAGAGTAAATAAATATATAGATATACTAGGGGGGCCGCTCGCGCCAATCCCCTATCTCTATTTTTATATTTATTTTAATTTTTATAAATTTAAAGTAATTTTTTCTTAATATTAATGCATCTTAATAAATTGCATACAATACATGACAAAATACACATAGATTTTGACGTAATGTAACCAATCGTTATGGACCTTTTTTTATCTATATGTCAAAAATTAGATTAAACTTGGACATATATTTAACTAAATGAGGGAGTAAAAATAAAACGTCAAAATTAGGTCAAAATGATAGGTGTAAGAGCAAACACAATTTTAAAATTACCTTACATTGTTAGGTCATATGGCAAACTTAACATCATCATTAAGTCTGCGCGCGGAAATTGTTTGATAAATTTTGACGTCTATGTCAAAGCTGCCCTCAAACTTGACCTAAATTTTGAGGGTAGCGGGAATTCTTTGTAAAATTTTGATGTGTAAGTCAAAACTGCCCTCAAAATTGACCTAAATTTTGAAGGTAGCGGGAATTCTTTTGTCAAAATTTGACGTCTGGGTCAAAACTGCCCTCAAAATTAACCTAAATTTTGGGGGTAGCGGGAATTCTTTGTTAATTTTTGATGCGTAGGTCAAAACTGCCCTCAAAATTGACTTAAATTTTGAGGGTAGCGGAAATTCTTTGTCAAATTTTGATGTGTAGGTCAAAACTGCCCTCAAAATTGACCTAAAGTTTGAGAGTAGCGGGAATTCTTTGTCAATTTTTGATGCGTAGGTCAAAACTGCCCTCAAAATTTACCTAAATTTTGAGGGTAGCGGGAATTCTTTGTTAATTTTTGATGCGTAGGTCAAAACTGCCTTTAAAATTGACCTAAATTTTTAGGGTAGCGGGAATTCTTTGACAATTTTTGATGTGTAGGTCAAAACTGCCCTCAAAATTGACCTAAATTTTGAGGGTAGCGGGAATTATTTGTCAATTTTTATGCGTAGGTCAAAACTGCCCTTAAAATTGACCTAAATTTTGAGGGTAGCGGAAATTGTTTGTCAAATTTTGACCTCTAGGTCAAAACTGCCCTCAAAATTGACCTATATTAACGTAATGTGAGGCCGTTATTTATCCTCTTTTTGACCTACAGGTCAAAAATGGGTCAAATTAGACATATATTTTGACGTAATGTGAGGCCGTTATTTATCCTCTTTTTGACCTATAGGTCAAAAAATAGGTCAATTTTGACATAAGTTTTGACGGACCCTTTGCGATAGGGCGCCCTTACAGAATCTTGAAACAGCGGCGGCGGCGGCGATATCTTTTTATAAGATAGACAGATATATAGAGTATATAAAAGGAATAGAAACATGTACATAAAACGAAAATTGTACATTTTCCAAAAAAATGGTTCAAACAAAAATTGTTCAGGGCAATAAGGCGTATGTTCTAAAAATGGTCTATATTGTAGGCCTTTTTATAGTGAACAATTTTTGTTTGAACCATTTTTTAAAAAAAGTATGTTTTATGTTTTATGTGCAGGTTTACAAACTTTTTATACACCCAATAATATATAGGTAAAGTATGAAAGTTGAGAATTATGTCTTGAGGGTCAGTTACGTAAATTAATTTGACTTTGAATTTCACCGCATTTCAATTTTTGCACTAGACACTTGTTTTTCAGTGACAGTTCATATACTGTAAAAAATAGAAATAACTTCCAGTAAATAAATAATAAACAATTAAAACATTGAATAACTTACTAAATCATTCTGCATTTATTCTTATTTATTTGTTTAAATACACCCATCTTCAGCATATAATACTTGGCTATACAAGTATTTTTACAAAATACACAATTGTCGGAAATTATCTCTAAATCACGATTTTTTGCAAATACAAATGTCAGAAAATTAACAAATATACCTTTCGAAAGCTTATAAAATTCTACGATAAATGATACATAACTGGAAATTTTGATAATTTATGTCAGTTTACCATTTTTATGGATATAAATTGACAATGAATTGGTTTGAAACTATGTTTTATGTTCTTTATTAATTTTTTTGTGATATTGATGTGATATGTGCCAAAATTATTAAAAGTGGTTTCACTTGTAAAGATTGCGATACATACATGGTCTGAAGCTGCAGAAGCATAAATTTTGTTTCAATATATCAGAAATATTAAATACATTACAGAATTTAGAATAACTTTTACAATTTTTTAGGAGCGGTCCACTCAAGGTTACACTTTTTCATTCCTTAAAAATTAGCTTTTTTTTAAGTCAATTTTTTTCCAAATAAAAAAAAATCAAAGCTTTTATGGTATAAACACTTATCTAGGGATCTAAACTAAACCTTGGAATAGAAACCTCCGATTAATTTGGTTTCATAAAGAATTTTTTCGAAAAAAAGCTTAGGCGGTCCACTCAAGGTGACATTACCCTATCTTATTCGGTTTGCAAGATATCCATTATAAACGTCCGAGCATGTTTTCTTACAAATGCATTCAATTAGTCGATTTTGAACAGTTTTTAGCTGAAAATGTTCGGACGTTTATAATAATATCTCGTGAACCGAATAAGATTTTTGAACTCTTTTGGTCTTAAATTAAAGATGAGGCTTGAATGATCATACACTGACTTTTTGTTTTAAAATTTAATATAATTCATTTTAAACTTTAATATGGTTCATTTCAAATTTTAAAATAATTAACATTTTGTTTCACAAAATTTATTTTTAAATTGAATTTTTTTATTACTACACTATTATTTACACTTTTTCTAACCAAGAATTCATCAAGAATTTATAAACAAAACGTCTTTTCCGAGTTGAAACTCGGAAAAGACGTTTGACATTTCGACACAAACTGCCGCTGAAGAACACGTGTCTAGAGAAAAAATTGAAATGCACCCGTGTAGAAATTTAACCATGGCCCAAATAGGGGCCAGATCTTTTGATTGTCTGGCCAGACTTGGGCCAGATCTGGGAAGGTGTTTCATGCCATGTTAAAAACCTAGATATGGCAATTTCTACACGGGCAGTAAAAGTTAAAATCAAATCAATTTACGTAATCGACTCCTATGTGCGGACAAAGGTTCGATTATCATTATTATACAACATATATATCGATATAATACTGAAAAACAAATACATTTTACAGAAAAGGAAGAAGAGAAAGATACATTATACATATAAAAGAAAAGTAGAAATTGTTCTTATGTGAGAGATAATTGTGAAACCACTACATTCAACTATCTTCAGTATTTAACCGTAAATTGTACTTCTCAAAACCCTTTTCCGCGCGTATACTTTAATTACTTTCTGTCAGTTGCATTCAGAGAGAAAATCTTATTTAGTTCCGCGGTCTAATGGAAACTTAACTTTTACTTTTAATTATTTAAATGTACTACCAGATTGACAGCAACTTTTCTAGTTTTCTCTAAAAGTTTTCTGTATAAATTTCTATACGAGAATTTCAAGAACAGTTTTGCGTAAACTTCAACTTTGGCGAAAAAAAAGAATATGAAAGAAAGTTTCAAATAGACATTTTATCAAGACGCTTTGAAAACTTTTATAATGCGATAAAAAATTAATATAATTTACAAACGGGAATAGAATTTGTATTTATTATTTTATTTACTTATTAATTAAGGGAGAGGGCATTAAGATATAGACACCTTATGCTTTTTTATTTTAGTCGTTAGTGTAGACGAAGCTTTTGGTTTTGATTCACATTTGACGAAGAAAAGCACAGTTTGTTTTTCTTTTCTCTAAATTTAAATTATTAAAAAATCGTCCGCTAATTCAAATGAGTAAAAATTTCCATTAATTATTCTTAGTAAAATTTTACTATTTTATTTAATAGTTTTAAATTTGTTACTAATGCTTAATGGAAAGTTATTAAGAATTAGTATAAATTTTGACTAGGTAATTTAAACTAGTGACGACTTTTCACTAATTTAGATTAAGACGAGCTCTGCACACACACGTCGTGAATTTTGCATCTCACCAAGTTTTGTTACACTTTTTTCTTCTTAATTCCCTAAAGTTATTTAATTTTTTGATTTTCAATGGGTACTTTATTTTTCAAAAATTATTTATTTTATATAATATTCATTATAAGAATTTTTTAAACGAATATAAAATACTGCAAGATTTTGACATTAAACAAATTAAATAACGAATTGAAGATGGAGACTTTAGTTGACTGGAAAACAAAAATTCAAACAATTTTAATTAAAAAAAATTTCCCTGATAAAATGATCTGTATAAAGTATAGATTTGATTAAAAATTAATAAAATTAATGAAAATTCAGAAATAAAAAACAATCTTATTTTAGATAAAATTTTCATCTGTACTAAAAATTTAATTTCGTACACAATGAAATTGAACATTTTCCATCAAGACAAATTATTGCAAATTGAAATTTTAATTGCAAGAGCTACAGGAATAAACGATTTCAAGATTTTGTATTCACAAAGAGGAGGAATCCGTACACATTACATTTAATCAGGAAATTATGTAACTCACGTTTATATTTATGTTTTCTCATTGAGAAATCAAATTTGTTTGCTTATCTAAGTGTAGAAACAAAATATTCATGAGATGAATGATTTGTTTTGTTATTATTATTTAAAAAGCGCAAGGAACCTTAAAAAAAGCTTTAGAGAACTCGTGAAAGCTCACTTTACCCCATTCGCAGGGTAAATTAATCATTCGGTATTAATCTAAGGCATAAGGTGTCTGCATAAGACAAAATACTCTGGGTAAATCATATTTCTTAATAATTTAATGAAATTTATTTCTCGAATTGCAAACTATCTTTGTTTAAAACTTTAACCATCAATAAAGCACAACTCTGCTTCATAATAATATTAGCGAGATCTAACATTAAGCCTGCGAAAATTATAGGTTGTTTTCAAGCTCCTTGTCATTGTTTCCAACACAAACACCCTTAGTCCTTACTTTAAGTAAAATCAATATCTACCTCTATATAACTAGATACGCTACCATTTTCCATTCTACTTTACCACATATCATCAAAGTTGCATATTTAATAGTTGTATTTTACATGTACATTTTGCTCATTCGCAACCTAGTTAATATTTTTTAAACTAACATGCAACAAAAGAATTTTAAAGAAAAACGTCTCGTGTAGAAATTTTCTACTTTGTTCCATTCTTCAAATGGGGTTTCAATAGGGGTGTAGCTGGTTTCTGACAAGACTCCTACTAAAACTTTACTTTACACATTTTAAAAAAGAACAAAACTACAGTGGCTTGCAATCACGGAGGATAAGCATCATTGAGTGCAGTTAGTACTCGGTTGGGGGAACTCTTAGGGACGCTACAGCCCCTGGTGTTTTTCACTGCGATCGAGATATATCAAGCGGGTGGTTTGACATGTCAAGGTCATGTTTGTACAGTTGTGATAACTATTGAAATGTATATTCATGACTCGGCAGTCAATAAACAGGTTGCACTCTGGAGTAGATTTTCTGCAGTTCTCCTCTCCCCTGGTCGAATGTTCAGACAAATGCGAGTACTCCTTCCTATAATTCAAGTCGGCTGTAGCCGCAAAAGTAGGGACCATAAGTGTTGTAAGATGGAAAAGTTGAGTTAAGATGTTGAAGAGGTTGTCAAAGCCGAAAGCCATACAATGAAAATCTTACTTTATAAATTATAATTATAAACAGTTTTTTATTAATTAATAATAATAATTCTAATAGTATTCCCTCAAGTATTGCATTTTTTAGGGTTCCGTACACCTACGGTGTATCGGCTAAACTATTTGACCTAAAGAGCTCAAATTTTGTCCAGATATGTATTTTCACTCGTAGATTACAGGAAAAATATAGCGAATCTGATTGGACGTGATGGTCATAGCGTTGTCAAGGAAATAACAAGATTTTTGGCCAAAAATGCATAAAAAGTGACCATTCCCTCCCCTTAACTTCTAAACTATTCGACATGGAGAGCTGAAATTTTGCATGCTGGTGTATTTTTACTCGAATATTACAGGAAAAATATAGAGAACTTGATATGTAAGGATGGCCATAGCGTTGTCAAGGAAAAACTAAAAAATTTTTTTTTCCTAACTTTTACATTATTTGACCTAATGAGCTGAAAATTGGTATCCTACTATGTGTTTCAAAAATGTTTGACCCTGGAGAAAAATTGATATTACTCAGTAGAAAAAAATCTCTATATAAAACAAGACAAAATGCACGAAATAGATTATTTTATTCTTCATATAATTTCCATTTATAACATATGACTAAAAATTTTTTTTACAAAGATATGAATAAAAAAAGCGTGAAAAACAGGAACTTTTGAGTGATTTTTACTAAAGGACACTTTGACTCTATAAATTTCATAGAAAAAATGGTAGGAGAAATCTGAAAAAATTCATCAACATTCCTTAATATCTACTTTCTACATATTTACAAATTGTTTTTTAAAAAATTTTAAACAATTGTCTACATATTTATTATTAAGGAGAAGTGCAATTTTGGCTTGTAATTGTGCTAGAAACTTCAAACAAAATTTTAAATTTTTTTAATAAATTTTTTATTCTAAATTTAATAAAAGAATTATTGTACAAGTGTAGATTTCTTTTATATTAACAATTCTTTTTTTCAGAATTTTTTTTTCCTTTGCATACAAAGAGGGCAATAAGTTTCAATAACACTCTTGAACTTCTGGAAGGATTGCTATCCAGCGTAGCCTTTTTTTGCATGGCACCTGAAAATAGGAAAAATGACATAGCCATAAACGAGACAGTACTACCTGAGTTTTCGGAGGGTATCAATTACTTTTCCCTATTGAGTAACTTTTAAAAAAAAATTTAAAAAAGAATTGTTAATATAAAAGAAATTTACACTTGTACAATAAATTTTTTATTAAATTTAGAATAACAAATTTATTTAAAAAATTTTAAATTTTGTTTGAAGTTTCTATCACAATTACAAGCCAAAATTGCACTTCTCGTTAAAAATAAATATGTAAACAATTGTTTAAAATTTTTTAAAAAACAATTTGTAAATATGTTGAAAGTAGATATTAAGGAATGTTGATGAATTTTTTCAGATTTCTTCTACCATTTTTTCTATGAAATTTATATAGTCAAAGTGTCCTTTAGTAAAAATCACTCAAAAGTTCCTGTTTTTCACGCTTTTTTTATTCATATCTTTCTAAAAAAAATTTTTAGTCATATGTTATGAGTGGAAATTATATGAAGAATAAAATGATCTATTTCGTGCATTTTGTCTTGTTTTATAGAGATTTTTTTCTACTGTGTAATATCAATTTTTCTCCAGGGTCAAACATTTTTGAAACACATAGTAGTGTATTATTAGTCTGACGACAAAAAATTTATTTAAGAAACTTTTTGAAAAAAAATTAAAAAAAAATTTTTTTTTAATTTTTTTTAGTTTAAACACGTGGCATTAAATATTTTAAGGAAGAGTGAAATTTTAAGAGAATAAATGAGAGATTGTTTTCTGACTTTAATTTCTTAACTAAAAGTAAAAAAAAAATTGGACAAGTGCGAGTTGTACTCGCACTGCAATGGCGGGTTCCGTACACAAATATTAAAACAATACTTGCAACATTTATCGGTAATTGGTAGAATTAAAATAAACAATTAAAAAAATATATTAAAATCATTTGATAAAAAAAATAACTAAAAAAAATTAAAGTATTGTATATATCTAATATTGTAAACAATAATAAGCAGAGGAACTATAATTTTGAAAATTTTGTTCCTCTGCTTATTATTGTTTACAATATTAGATATACAATACTTTAATTTTTTTTAGTTATTTTTTTATCAAATGATTTTAATATATTTTTTTAATTGTTTATTTTAATTCTACCAATTACCGATAAATGTTGCAAGTATTGTTTTAATATTTGTGTACGCAACCCGCCATTGCAGTGCGAGTACAACTCGCACTTGTCCAATTTTTTTTAATACTATACTATACATTAAACTCTATTATTTTTTTATTAATTGTTGAGCTCATTTCTGTAGATAAATTCACTTCCATTTTTTTACCTTTATAAAAATCATTTTGTTTGACTTTTATCCACTTTACCCTTTTATTCCCTCTTACAAGAAAGACAGCTCGAAGAATAGAAGAAAAAAGAAGTTAAGCTCTTTTCTTATTTTTCATGTTCTTTTTATTTTTTTCTCCCTTTTGTGTTCATCTTTTATAAAAAATTGTATTAGATTTCTGCAAAAGAAATACTTTTTTTAGTAATTTTTTTTATTTTTGATATTTCAGAGAAAAATAAATTTTACACTACTTGATAAAAATGTGATCCCCTTTTTGTAAAGAGAAGGGTAAATAGTTTTTGTTCTTTTTTATATATAAACCTCTCCCGTGACTGAAGATCTTGTGCCGTTGGTTTTCAACGTAACCTATTAAACCACAACGCTCAGAAATGCGGCCGAGGCGATCAGGTATACCGCGAAACCACGACTGTCATCTTTTTTTTCTCATTCATTTTTAACTTCCATTTTGTCTGTAAAGACCACACTTCTTATGACTCAAATACTGCGAAAATATTTCTTCCTCTTACAATAAACTCAAAGAAATGAGAAAAAGGTAGTTTCGAATGGTGTTTACGACAAAAAATAGGAAAAAAGAAGAAACCACAAATAATTGCTTTTACAAACCGCATACACACAAAAGTATATATCGCTTTTCAAATTAATACTATATTAAATGCAAAAACCACTGAATCTATTTGGGATTTAATTGAAAAATTTTCTAATTATTTTCAAATGATCATTTTTCCAATTTTCTTGTAATTACAATCAGAAAAAAGTTCTATTTGAATTAAATATAATTTAAATGAACCTTCGCTGGATCGAATCCTATTCTAGGTGTATTAAATCCTATTAATATTGTTATCTACTAGAGTTTTGCACCAACTTTAACAAAATTTTTAGGCACTGAACAAAATTTAAAACACTTTCGAAAAATGTAAATAAATTATTTTTTACTTTTTTTATTGTTCATTTATAACATTTGTCAATTCATGTATGAAAATTACCGTGATAGTAACAAACTTTTATTATGAAATCTTGCAAAAAACTTGAAATCATTAATATTTTTTAATTGTATTTTTTGTTATATAATATTTTTTAAACCGAAAAAAAATTATTCTTGTTTTGAGAGGAACATTCCTCTCCTAAAATCTACTTTTTTATTCTTAAATTGAGAATATTACTCTTCATCGAAGAGTACTCTTCTCATGCTTTAAGTGGAACCCTCTCAAGTAAAGAATAATCCTCTTAAAAGAAGAGGACGTTTTTTGAGCCATATACAAGAGTAAAATATGCATTAAAATGAGAGGAATAAGATTAAAACAATAGTAGGGTCATTTGGGGTAAATGTAAACAAGGGGTAAATGTAAACAGTAGATGTTTCAGCTAAATTTACAAATTAAAAAATAAGTACGACGTCAATATTTTTACCCCAGCTCACCTACAAGATGTTCTGAGTATTGCCAATAATTTATTTTGACAATTGGCAATGCCATAGTGTAAGTTATATTTTAATGCAAAAAAGATTGAAAATCAAAATTTTACTGTTTCAGTATTTTGTCTCGCATTTGCATAAAAATAAATTTAAAAATCAAACAAAAATATGTAATTCTTCCTTATTAATGCCCTAACAAAAATTGACTTTGATTTTTGATTTTCGTCAATTTAGTTCATAAATAGGGGAGACCGGGGCGTAATGGCTAAGGGGCGTAATGAATAATTGTAATTTGTTTAAAAACCGTAAATTGGAATAATTTCGCACAATAGACAAGTTATTGTACTTGGTATACTGCAAGTTTGTCGGAAGTTTCATTAATATTTATTCATTATTGTAAGAAATATAGTAGAAAAACTATTTTTGACATACGAAAGTAACTTTTCAAAATTTTCGTTTTTTCGTTCTATTTTTTTCAAAAATAGCTTTAAAAAAAAAACTGAAATGAGGTTTCGATCTTGACACGTTTGTTTTTAAGGGACAATTCGAGATTTTTGATTCACACTTCCGGTATTGTTAAAGAAAAGCCAAATATTTGCCGAGTACCCCCGGGGCGTAATGGCTAGTTTTTCCCGGGGCGTGTTGGCTAATGCAATACGCTATGTATAAAAAGCAACCTACCATATCGGCGAAGTGTAGGTTTGTTTTCGCGGTTACTTGTCACTTAGTTTAAGTATATTTAGGTGTTTTTAACAAAATTTAAAAGTTTTGGTCTAAAATTTACAAATAGTAGATTTCAAGCTACGATTATAAAGAGAAATTACAAAAAAAATTGAGAGAGTGCCAATATCACAGAATATTATTGAAAAAGCGATAGTTGAAGTATTGCTGAATAAAAATAGCATTCACGGAATACCCAGGAACCTTAATTTACAATATGCAATAAGATTGGAAACTGTAGATAATAATTAGCAATCATTATTCATTACGCCCCGGGAGTTATCCATTACGCCCCGGCTCGGGCCGTATTTTGGAGCTCTGCATTGCTCCAGAAAAACTGTTGTAGAATAAAAAGTAAGAGTCATATCGGGACGTTTGTAGTCTTAAAAGAAAGCTGAGATACCAGAGTAACTTTTCTGGAAGATAAACATTCAATTAGAAAAAAACTGTCCGAGTAAAACAACAAAGAGTGAAAAGTTAGCCATTACGCCCCGGTCTCCCCTAATTAAGTGTTTACATTTACCCCGAGAATTCGAAAACTCGGGGTAAATGTAAACAGAACTTGAACTACATTTTAAAAGAAAATAATTGAATATATTTGCTTCTATTTCACAATTTAATTAATTTGGCAATGTAAAATTACATAGAAAAGGAAATTAGGTCCTCTTTGAAAAAAAATTTGATAAAAAAAAAATTTTTTTTTTGAAAATTTGATCAATTTTTAAAAATATTTTTAGGTTCATCCGCAATTTTGAAAATTTAAAATTTGACTTCAAATTCGTATTCAGCGACCTCAAAAACCCCCGAGTAGCCAGATTCAAGCAAATTTGATTAATTTTTAACAATATTTTATGTTTGACCGCCATATTGGATCCACCATTTTAAAATTTAAAAATTCGATTTTAGATTCTTATTCATAAAAATAAAAAAAAAACTTCTTTTTACCAAGTTGAATGAAAATTTATTAAAATTTGTTCAAGTTATTCAAGTTTTTACATTACTAGTTTTGTAATGGTTGATTGTTTATTTATATGCTACATTATCAGTCAACTGGTTGATTTACTATACATCTACGAAGAATTTTTTTTTCAGTTTTTCCATCCCTTAAAACAGTAGTATACTTGAAATAACTTGTTTCTTAAACCTCGCTTAACTACAGTGGTGTTTACATTTACCCCGAATTTTAAGAAAATTTCAAAATCTCGGGGTAAATGTAAACAGTCAGTTTTAGGCGATTCAGGTGCATCAATATTTTTTTGAACCTCATCAAATTTTTCTAGGAAACTCTAGTAACAAGTTCATGCAAAAGAAATCCGTCCGTTTTACTTTTTAACAAAAAAAAACTAATGTTTTTCGGGAAACATAGATATTCCGTTTACATTTACCCCAATTGACCCTATATTAAGCAACAATATTCCTAATGCACAAAAGTGTCGATTTCAGATAGCAGACGACAGGGAATAAAAGTCAGTTACTTGTTCGACTTATATGAAAATGGCGGCTGTTTTTTCCCATGGGCAAAAATAACGCATGGGATCAACTGTTATTTTTGCACATGGGATAAAATGGATGCCATTTTCATATGGTCGAAAAAATGAGTGACTACTCCCTGCCGTCAGCTATTTAAAAGTGCCATTTTTGTGAATGTGGGATAAAAAAATATTTTTTTCAGTGTAATGATGTTATACTTCTCTCTTTATTTAAAAAACATGCAAATACTCTACACTACAAAAACTGGTGTCTCACTCGTGTCTCAAAATGAGACACTTAAGTGTTGTAAACCATTAAGATACAAATATGTTTTATATTGAGACGTTTATTAGTTTTATTTCGTGTCTTATTTTAAAACATTAAACGTGACTCAATATGTATAAGACATGTATTACGTCTTCTTATTTAATACGCCCCGGAAGTACTTGGAGAATATTTTGTAATTTTTTATCAATACAGTAAATTTGAATCAAAAATCTCCAATTATCACAGGACCTCAATATTAGAGAAAAAGATTGTAAAAGTATACAAAATTTTATAGCTGCAAATGTATGTTATCTGGCAAATCAAAGTTTATCTGTAAGTGTGAGAAATTTAATAATACAAGTTTTAAAAGAAAATTCGAAATGTAAAATAAAATACAAAGAAGTGAGAAAATTGATTCTCGAAAGGCCTATAAAATATGATAACTCCGCCTCAATTGAATAATAGGAATGTTAAAATTACATTCTATTCGGTTTTCTCCTCATCCTCCTCTTTTTCTTACTTTTTTTTATCTCGCGCAACTTTGATAATTTTCGCGGTGAATAATAATCAATTGGCAACAGTGGTATAAGGTGATCCAGAACAAGTGAGAGAGAGAGAGAGAAAGAGAAAAATATAAGAAAGAAGAAAAAACGGATAATAAAGGGAGTGAGGTGACCGGGGCCGTGAAGTTGAAGAAGGTGGGAGATAAAAGCCCCGGAGGGGCAAGGAGAGGTGGGCAAAGGTATCATTAGAGTAATGACGGGGCATGCTGCTTGTGTGATGGGAGGGTGGTGAGAGTGTACACTAAAAGGAGCGATGAAAGAAAGAAAAAGAGAGAGAGAGAGAGAAAAAAATAGAGAGATTCCCCATTTCTTGTTCGAGGCTCTCGAGAATTGCGACTTGACGACTTGAGCTTCACCTGGATGCAGCACACTCGTGGGTTTGTCCCTGCCATTATTACGTGTATAATGCCCCTTTACAGGATGTCACAAAAAATTAATCGCTTGACCCAAAGGCGTGGTGCAGATACACACACACTCACACGAACCTCAAGTGGTGCAGATTCCGCTGTGGTCGCAACATTTCGCGGAACTCGCAACACGTGTCAATTCGTTTTCTTCAGTTTTCAACTTTAAGTACACACGAAATCGACAATACCATTGCAGACAATTTTTAAATGAAACTTGCTTTCAATCTACTGGGTGTCTTATTTTAATAATTTTCTTCTACCTCATTCAAGAGTTGTTGTTGCCCAAACAACATTTATTTTTATTAACCTTTCTATTTTATTAATAGTATTATTATATAATTAATAACCAAGATCGTTATTATTATCATAAAAATATTTATTAATTTTTAATTAAAAAAAATAATTATGATGGGTAAGAATACTCTCTAAAATTTTGAACTAATTTTTCATTCTACAATAAGAGCTCATTGTTTTCACCATGTTAGTTAATGTAAGGAAGGCATAAAGTGATGAAAAATATATTTTAAACGCTGTAGAAATCTAAAAAATAAAGCATCTTTGGAATCAATATGATATTTTACAAATCATCTTATTCAAAGACGGAAGGTGATATTTTTCTATCTTACGTAAGACATAAGTTTTAAGGGATCAAAAAAGTGTCACCTGTATTTTTACAGTGTTTCCCAAAACTACAAGCAAATATAAGAAAAAGATGTTATTTCACAAGTATCTGATATGCTTTAGTACAAAACAGGCGGTATATCTATATGTGATGATTTCTGGCAACCTGCTTGCAACTTTTTTTTTCTTTTTCACGTGCACGTGACTCGGAGAACTACGATGCAAGCCATCCGTGACACTCGAAAATGCGCTCTGGACCCTTTCACCATATATAAATCGCTTTATTTCTTTCCACGGTCACCGAGTATGCTGTACGCTCACAAAGGTTCAAGGATTCATGGAATGGTTAAAAAGGTGAAAGAGGTAGTATAAGAAGAAATTATATATATATATATATATATATATAAAGACCACCAAGAAATCAAGCACGATTCGTCCCCCGGCTTCACTCAGTCAAGCAAGTTACCTCTTTTTATTGCGCGTGCATAAAAAAAATAAAATTGTGATTCCATTTCTATATATATATATATATATAATAGTTTCCTCATGAACAATGGAAAATTACTTAAAATAACTGGCGCCGTCTGATGTGCCTCGATTATTGTTTTTCTCTTTATTTTTTTTCTCTGAGTGTATATACCTCTAGGTGCAGTAAGTTTAACTCATCGCATGACTTTAGATTTTAGTTATTATAATAGTTATATATTATATTATATATTATATTATTAGTTATTTTTTTAGTTATTTTGTTCTACGTAAAAGGCAGCAGTTGTCATATGATTATTAGAAGTTTTAGTCGCATCCGTATAAACCAAAAAGTATCCCTCATAATAGTCATTTCATCTATTTAAATACAAACAAGCATATATCTCTGACAATAATAAACATTTAACCCAAGAAGAAGTGAGAAGATATATTTGTAAGGTGACTTTGAGTATTTGTTTGGTTATTTTTATATACGAACGACTTTACCTTTACTCGATGAAAATTGATTTGAAATTTTACGTTGAAAATTAATTCGATGGGTGTTGAGAAATCCCTTGTCTGAATATTTTCAAATATCTTCTTTAGATCCAGTGATATTGAAGAGAATATAATATTTTACGAGACTTCACTATGTGGTGTTGCAGATTGATTTCAATAGGAGTGAACTCAAATATCATAGCTGCGTGGTGATCGGATGAGATTTTCAGATCGTTCCAAATTCAATAAGAGGACAAACTCAATTTTAATTTTATGTTGTTTTAATTAGCGTTGTATATAGCAATTAAATTTTTAAAATAATTCAACTCTTAATAAAATACACTTTTTAACAATCAATTGTAGTTTTCGTAAATTATAACACGCCGTGAGGGATTTCCTCACAAAGTTACAATGATGTCTATACAGTAGCGAAGTCTAAACGAGTCTAAACATTATTTACGGAGAGTGGAAGCTCCTTATAATACTTCTTGCCATATACGTAGGTCAAGATACGAACATAACCTCAAAATCAGCTCAAAAGTTATTAAACGAGCATAAATATCTTAAGAATGTCCTGAAAACATCCTATGCTCCAGTCTCAACAGGGTACTATAATAAAAAAATTTATTATTATATAATAGCGTCATATCCAAATTGATCAAATTTAAAAATTACACTGGGTGGATGCCTTCCAGCCTTACGCTCGCCGGGTTAAGAATCTGATAGTAATTTTAAATAATTAATTTAATTTGAAATAAGTAAAAAATTATCTTTAATAAATTGATCATTTTCTTTCAACAAAAATAAAGATTTTTTTACTGAATTTCAATGTTAAAATTTGTAGATTCTTAAAAGAATATTAAAAAATGTCATACTTCCTATAACATTGAGTTGTAGGAACCCTCTTAGAATCATTTATGCGCGCTTGAAGAATCGAAGATTTTTATATATAGTTAGATATTGATTTGTTTATTATTTTTTAATCCACACTGAAAAACTGTTGGTAGAGCTGTTCGCCCAATGCGGTGAACTGCTGCGTTAAAAAGAAACGCACAGCTCACTTTATTTTTGGGCGAGTTACTCTCCTTTTTGGGCGAGCAACTCTCCTTTTTGATAGAGCTGCTGACCTTTTTGTCAAGCAGCCGCTCGCCAACGCCATTGGTAGTCAAGTTTAGGAGAGCAACTCGCCTAATTTTGATAGAGCTGTGAGTTTAAAGTTAAGTAGCGCTGCACAACAGTCAATAGCGGAACTGCTCTACCAACAGTTTTTCAGTGCATATTAAAATCATTTTCAAGCACGAAGCTTTTCGTCCATCAACGATGGACCTCATCAGGTGAAATTCGAAAATTCAAAATCTGTAAAAAGTTTCCTGCTAAAAATAAAATCAGGAATAAAGAGAAAACGTCAGAAATTTTGATGTTTTGTGACTACTTTGACGTTTCCTGAAGCTTTTGGTTAATTCTGACAAAAGGATTTTTTATGCTCTTGTTGAATCCTGATGTTTATGGATTGCGATTATTGAGCATTGAAATCTTTTTTTTTTATTTACAGCCCCTCACCGAAATATAGTCGGTAAATGTAAAGTATCGTTAAAACTTGAAATTTGTGCGTAGCCCTTTTTTCACAATAGAATCGCGGGTCTATTGTTACGAGTTTCGGGTTTCTGACCTAATTCTTATTGCTCAAAAGTTTTGCATTTTTAAAATTTCAAGTAAAATGAATATAAATTCAAAATCTAGAAATCTCCACAATTACAAATATCTAAAATTTATTATAAAAAACATTTTTTTAAGAAAACTGTAACGTATCTCGAAAACCGTAATTGATAAATAAAAAAGGATATCATTTTTGAATTTAAGTTCTAAAGGATATATTGCATACATAACACAGTGCAACAGCATTTTTATTTTTGGAATCGCATAGGGTGATTTTTATAGGTTTTTTGATGCTGAATGCGAATCCGTAATCAGAATTGTTCCATCACCCTAGATTTTTGAGAAATTCGACCTTGAAAATTAAAAAAAGGCCGTTTTTGGGGTACTTTTTGGTTTTTTATCAGGATATAAAAATTTTTCCTAGGGTTTTCACTATGTGCGTACGAAAGCCCATATCTCCCTCACAATTTCCAATTTGGACCTTTTAAAAATATCTATTTTTCGATGAGTTATCTTTATTTGAAGTTCGCGTCGCATCATAAAATCAGCAAAAATGCCGTTTTTGAGGTATTTTTTTGTTTTTTATCAGGGTACCAAAATTTTTTCTAATGTTTTCATGATATACGTACGAAAGCTCATATCCTTCTCAACAATCTCCAATTTTGACATTTTAAAAATATCTATTTTTCGATGAGCTATCCTTGTTTGAAGTTCGCATCGTAACGTCAAATGGGATAACAGTGAGAAAAATATTAACATAATATTAATATTATTAATATTAACCCATTAAATCTCAAGCAGAAACCAATGATTCATTAAAGAAACTATTATATTTTTAGGAAAATCAAAAATAAATTGACCATTTTTTTTGTTTATCATTTCAAATTCTTTAACAATAATTTAATAAAAACAAAGATAACTCATCGAAAAATAGATATTTTTAAAATGTTTAAATTGGAGATTGTTGAGGAGGATGTGAGCTTTCGTACGCATATCATGAAAACCCTAGAAAAAATTTTTGTACCCTGATAAAAAACCAAAAAGTATCCTAAAAACGTCCTTTTTTCAATTTTCAAGGTCAAATTTCTCGAAAACCTTGGGTGATGGAACAATTCTGATTACGGATTCGCATTCAGCATCAAAAAACCTATAAAAATCACCCTATGCGATCCCAGAAATAATAAAAAAGTGAAATTCTGTTGCACTGTGTAATAAGAGCATATTGTTAGATGAATTCTAAGTCGATGAAAAACAAGTATAATGTTTAAATAAATATGAATATAAACAAATAAAAAGATTTCCCTTCAATTTTATGACGGTCAGTTGACCTTTTTCCAGGTAAAAAAGGGTGTCGACTTTGTATAAAAACCTGACTACTTTTGAAGCTTTCTGATTAAACATGACTCAAGCCTGACGTTCTCTGGCTGCAATCGTAACAAATGCAGCCTAAAATCATCAGAGATTCTGACTAAATTTCTGTCGTTTTGTGATTTTATTTTTAGTAGGGTTCCTTATCTTTTACAAACAATTTACACTTAAAATTAACATTCATAAATTACATGTCAAAAAGATGTTCTGATTTAAATTACATTATATAATACTAATAATTTTATAAGGTTTTTTAAATAGAATCACAAAAATACAAAAAACATTCATTTAAATAAAACATTAGAATAACATAACCTCACTTACTAATAGGATCTCTTCTCTCACATGTCATCATTCATTTATAAAAAAAATTATAAGAACACTGCAAAGACACATTGTTGTGTATCCTTACAATAGTTCAACTTTTTTAGAAAAAATTTAAACAAAATAAAAATAACATTGTTGTAAAAACAGACACTTCGTGGGAAATAAAAAACAACATGTATAATTTAAAATTAAAATTGGTGATTTAATTATTGGAAAATTTGTAATCTGCTTTATCAATACGGATGTAGAAATCTACTTAATCATGCTTTCACGAAAATTTAAATCGCGTTGAAACACAAAGTATTATGTGTTCGTAATGAGTGAGTGATAGATCTTATTTAATGATGTTAAGTCGCTCTTTTTGTTGACTGTATCGTTTCTCAATATATGATACATCTCTCTATATTTTCTTCTATTACTATTCTGCTCATTACATATAATCTTAGTGTTTTGGAATATAAATTTATGATCATGAATGTGTGAGTGTTCGACAAGAGCCGTACTTCTCTTATCAAGTTTGCAGTCTCTTTTATGTTCATATATTCTGTCTTTAATATACCGACTTGTTTCACCTATATAACAAGAACCACACTGGCATGGGACACAGTATACCACATGATTTCTATGCTCAAAATCAATGGTATCTTTATTTTTCGAAAAAACTCCAAAAGGATCTTTTTCATAAGAGAAAACAACTCTGATATCATAGTTTTTATATATATTTTTAAAAAAATCTTTTAGCTCATTAACGAATGGTAAGACGATAATGTTATTATAGTCAAAAGGTTCCTTAATGATGTTATTGTTATGAAAAATATTATCCCTTCTTAAATTGACATATTTTGACAAAAATGAGAGTGGGTAATTATTCTCAGTTAACACATCATAAATAAACTTGAAATTACTTTCGCGAAATCTACAATTGGATAATTTGATGGCTCTGTCTACAAGGCCAAAAATAACGGATATTTTGTCTTTATTTGAAGTATTGGAATGAAAATTAACAAATCTACCTGAAAATGTATCTTTATGATACCAGTTTGTAATAATACGGTTATTCTCTCTTATGACAGTGGTGTCTAGGAAATTTATACAACAATTTTTCTCAATTTCGATAGTAAATTGTATGTGCTCATTATATTGATTAAAGGAATTTAGTAGGTCGATAATTTCATTCTCTCCAACAATGACGAAAATGTCATCAACATACCTAAGATATAAAAGGTAAGGGAATTGAAGCTTTTTCAAAACATCTGACTCGAGCTTTTCCATTACTAGGTCCGCGATTTCACCTGACAGTGAGGAACCCATAGGTGTTCCGAAAATCTGTTTGTAAAATTTCTTGTTGAATGTACAGTATGCGTTATCGATACAAAACTCTAAGATTTCTAAGAAAACTTTGTCAGTTAATTTTGTATGTTCTCGAATTTCACACCACCTATATTAATTAATTAACTAGCGTCATATTCCTCGCTCGCTCGGAACACATTTTACTTATTTATTTCCACTTACATAAATAGTTTTTAAGGTAAAAATTTTGTTTAAAAAATTTTTAACGTCAAAAACTCTCCTGATTAAGCTAATTTTGTTTAAAAAAAATTTTAACTTTAAAAACGATCCTTATGCCTCATATAGTATGCATGCAGGCTAATTGTTTATAACATTTTTACACCAATAGGTCTTTTTTAAAAAATTATGTAATATATGTTTTCGTAGTGGTTTTTAGCGTAGAATCAAATAGCGCTATAAGTTTCTTATAAAAATCGATTTTTCTTCATTTCTTTATAAAAAAAATTGTTAAAAAATATTTTTTTAACATTCAACGACAAAAATTATTATTAGATCCCATGCCAGGATTCCAATAGTTACTTTTATTATATCTGCATTCCTTTGCCTATAGGCATCAATGGGTTAATGTAAAAAATCTTTTCCTTAAAGCATTTTTTCAGTTAGTAGAAAATAAATTTGACACAATAACGTTTGACTTTTGTTCCACTGAAGACCATAAAAATAAAAAATTAGATATATAATAGAGCTGTGCAAAATTCGAACCGAACCGAGTTTAGTTTGGTTACGGGGCGCTGAAATGTTAAATGTCGAATATTCGACATCCGAACTGGGCTAGTTCGAATGTCGAAAAACCGACATTTGAACTAAGCTAACTCGAATGTCGAATTTTCGACATTCGAACTAGGCGAAAAAATTCGAACAGTTCGGTTCGAATTATTTTGCACAGCTCTAATATATAAGCCTGGATAAAGTGTGGAGGAAAAGATTTTTTACAATAAAAAAGGAAAATAATGTTTATAAAAAAGTTAAAAATATATAGTTAAACTGTTTATAATAATATATACGTACATATAATTAATAAATGTATTAGAGGCGAGCAGTAAAGGTCATATCATCTTTTAAAATACACTGATATAGGCGCTGCTTAGTTAGCGCAACGCACAAAAACTCGTAGGGCAAACTTCAAAAATTTTTTTCTCAAAAACATCAAAAAGCACTTCTTTAAAAATTTAACCACTTATTAAGGAAGGTTTAAATTTTAAAAAAATAATTTTTTTAGGAAACTCCATGATGTCCTTAGCATATTTTTTCAACAATAGAAAATTATTGCTTAAACAAATTATTGAAAATTCAATTTTTCTTAACTTTTTTTAATATTATAAAAAATTGCCATTTATTTATTTATTTTCAGTTTCCAATTTTTCAAATCTAAATACCTTGCAAAAAAATTTTTTTTTTGCAAAACTGTTTGGCACAGTTATTTAGAACCCCAAATACTACAAAATTACAAACTTTGAGAAAAATCGGTGATCCCCCATTTACTTCTTGTATGGAACTGCCCTTGATATAAAAATTTTAATTTGTAATGTCCGCATAAAAAGTCTTTGCCCCTCAGAATTTGTTAACTTTGCAAGCTTATAACTCTTTTAAAAAAATTTTTTTAATTTTGGAATAAACAGTTAATAAAGCGTAGTTTATCTGTGCAAATAAATATATGCTATTCCTAAATGGAAAAAATTTTGTTCCTAATTTGTAATCAAATATGTATAAAAATGTCCCTTAAAAATGATACTTTATAAAATGTATGTACTTTTACTAGTCCCTGTGATGTTATTAACAATGGAAAAAATTTACAAAACGTATAGCAGATGTGTTAATAATTAACCTATATAAAGAAGGTTAAAAAATCCTAAAATTATATTAATTAACGTTGTAATGAGCATTTTTATGCTAATGTGCTATCTGGCTTCAGAATAAAGATACAGCTTTGCGATGAATTGTAAAATGTATATTTTAGAAAATTAAACAAAATTTGAAGACTTGTATCTGAATGCAATTTAAATTGTGCTCTTTATCCCTTTAGAAAATTTTCAATTTTTAATGAGGTGTCGATTTCACTTTTAGTAAAAAAAACGTAGAAAAAAAGGGTCGCATAGACAAGTGCAACTTGCCGACCGGAGAGTTTCTTACGGTCAATTTCAAGACCAAACCTTTGTAGGCCTTTAAACTCAGGGATGTGTCATGGAAAATCAGAATAGTCGTAAATATTTTTATGTTAAAGGGGCTTCACCTACTGCAATATTCCATTATACATCCCTGACTCCCAAAGCCCAGGTATAGTTTACTGGTGAGCCATGTTTTCGAGCAGCAAGTGGCACTAAATTTTTTCTGACATTTTTTTTCAATTCAATATTCAATCCAAAAAATGCCGTTTTTCTTAAAAATTTAAATTATTAATTAACAACTTTTTAGCTTAAATATTTTTGAATGTTGTACTGGATATTTTACAATTTGTCGCAAAGCTGTATCTTCATTCTAAAGCCAGATAGCACATTAGCATAAAAATGCTCATTACAACGATAATTAACATAATTTTAGGATTTTTTAAACTTCTATATAAAGGTTAATTATTAACAAATCTGCTATAAGTTTTGTAAATTTTTTCCATTGTTAATAACATCACAGGGACTAGTGAAAGTACATACATTTTATAAAGTATCATTTTTAAGGGACATTTTTATACATATTTGATTACAAATTCGTAATCAGCGACCCAAAAAAACCCCGAGTAACAAATTTTTATCGAATCTGTTCAAATTTGAATTTTGTCCGACATATTGGATCCGCCATTTTAAATTTAAAAAAAAAACTTTAGATTTATATTCGGGGACCCTAAAAACTGTTAAAGAATGAGTTACAAAATAATTTACCCCGTTTTTTGCTTTTAATTCATAAAAGTATTTTAAGATTTTTGGACCATTTGACTTTTGACAGCTCTATTTGCATCGCAAATGATAATTTGCAAAAAACGCCCATCGGCATCTTAAAGTACATGAATGTAGAAATCTTTTAAGCCCTAGAACGTTTAAATCCATCAAAGCAATTTTGTTTAGAGCTCTGTCCGTGTTGACGTGGAATTTTCCTTATTTATATCAAATATGCAATTATTTTTCATAATTAATTATTTTAATTTAGACCAATATCTCTTTAGTTGCGTCAAGTAATTATTTATGTAGTCCTTATACCAAATCTATAATAAATAAATTAATGTTCTTCCATTTGCATACGTAAAAGTATTAGCACGCAAAAAAAAATTATCTTATTCAAATAATTTTTTTATCTTTATATTTATTTGATTCAAATAACTTGAATTATCCGAATATACGAAACTTTTTTTTAAGAAAATGCAGGTTGGCAAACTTAGACCAGAAGAATTAAAAAAATTTGAAACAATCTTATAAACCCCTTCGCTGTTTGGAAAAATAATCATATGATTGGCGTTATAGTGATAGAACACTATTGCGTATGCGTTATAGTGATAGAACACTACTACGTATGCGTAATATTGAGAGAACATTACTGCGCATGCCTTACATTGACAGAACACTACTGCGCATGTCTGACATTGGTAGAACACTACTGCGCATGTCTGACATTGACAGAACACTACTGTGCATGCGTGATACTGATAGAACACTACTGCGCATGCCTGATATTCATAGAACACTACTGCGCATGCGTAATATTGTCCGAACACTACTGCGCATGCCTGATATTCATATAACACTACTTCGCATGCGTATATGTATGTACAATGAGTATATGTATATACGATACTATGAAGTACGGAAGTACACGAACGACGGACGACAAAACGACAACGAATATGTTAATATTATAGGAGATTAATTAATTTAATTTTTATATACATATATGACGGGTTCCACGTCAAGTGACCCAGGTCAAAAATTTACATGGAATATTTGAAAAATTTGTAGTTTCTTTAAAACAAAACGAAAATACGTTTTCTATTTTGGGTTTTGCTGCTGTTTTTCAACACTTTCTAATAGTGTGAACAAATGTAGAGAAAAAAAATTGTTTGACCTTGAAAAATTAAATTAAAAAATAAAATTTCATTTTTTTATCAAATGGGCAGTTTGTATTTTTTTAAAAAAAATTTTATCATAAAGGTGAGGTTTTTTCCTAAAAAAATGTATAGGTCAAAACGTGGGACAAGAACTTTTAACTAGTCGAATTAAGCATTTACTTCTGCCGTGCACCGTCCCACAGTGAATTTTTTTTTACAATTTACTATTAAAAAATGTCTATAGCTTACAATTTCTAACCGATTTGAGTGTTCTTTATCTTAAGTTAAAGGGGAATAAATTCTTAAGACATCCTTTGAGGCAGATTTTGGAGATTTTAATTATTTATAATTTTTTTTAAATCAAAGTTAACAAATTAATACACTTTTTTAAAAAAAGGAGGTTTATTTTCTTATTTCGTTGATGCACATGATCTAAATCAATTTAAATTCATCCAATATGACCACCAGATAATTAATAAAGCATAAAATAATTTATTTCAATTGTTATAAACAATATATAGCCCAACAACGAGCAGGGGCGGTGGATTGCAGAAGTAAATGTTTATTTTGACCAGTTAAAAGTTCTTGTCCCACGTTTTGACCTATACATTTTTTTTAGGAAAAAACGTCACCTTTATGATAAAAATTTTTTTTAAAAAATAAAAACTGTCCATTTGATGAAAAAATGAAATTTTATTTTTTAATTTAATTTTTCAAGGTCTAACATTTTTTTTCTCTACATTTGTTTACACCATTAGAGAGTGTTGAAAAACAGCAGAAAAACCCAAAATAGAAAACGTATTTTCGTTTTGTTTTAAAGAAACTACAAATTTTTCAAATATTCCATGTTAGACCAAAAATTTAAACTTTGACCCCCTCCAGTTTTAATATTTGTTTAAATAAATTAATAATATTTGGTATTTTTAATTGTATCTAATAGGACTACTGTTTCTGCAAAATTTTAACCCGATCCCAAACATTTAAAATTTTGACCTGGGTCACTTAACGTGGAACCCGTCATATGTATGTAGCCTACATTTTTAACGTTTTGCCCAAGTAGATATTCAAACTCTTAATCCTTTGAATTTGAAAGCAATCAAACTTGGTGGACACCTTGAATTCGAGGCATACAAAAACTCAACGTTCCTGATCTGAAAAGCCATTCAATTTAGTCTCTATAGCATTCATAAAAAACATTAAATTCCCCGTGTTCGGAGTAGGAAACATTTAATTGATTTTGAAATTGTTAAATAAGCAAAACAAACGTATGCTTTTAAGTAAAATAACAATTTATATTTAATTTTATGTTGTAAACGAATGTGGAACGCGTATCGTAAATTTACAACTGTAATATGTTTAAAACTGTTATGTGTTTAAAAGATTGTTAGCTAGTTTATTATAATACTAGCTGTCGTACCCGTCTTCGACGGGTGTTAGTTTCTACTATTATATTTGAAGAGGTGACTACCAATCGGGAATTTAATTTGACTGAGAAAAACTAATAATTAGTTACCATTAACTATTTCATTAGGAAAATATTACTATTTGAATTAGTAAATGACTTTTCCTATCAAATAATATTTTTAACTTATTTAGATTTACAGAACAGTAATTGTCAATTTGTAGTATTTCAATTAATGTATTAAAAATTAATCCTAATTTTCCACCCGGTTTTAAAGTTTTGTAGAGTAAAATTAGAACTAATTGTATCGCAAGTAGACCCTACGTTACGTCTGATAAAATATAAAATAAGACCTATATTGTAGGCTGAATGTAGACCTTAAATTTTGACAAATAAAAATATTACATCAATAAAAATTGCGTCCGGATGAACCCTCGCTTGGGGGGTAAGGTAATGTAGCTGCTGATACCTGAGATATGAAGAGGGGAAATATTGTCTCCCCTCCACTGTCTGATTTTAATTTTATTCCCCTCATGACTTTTAATTGAAATAATCGTTTGAATGATTGTAATTATGAGTTAGTTTCTGTATGTCTTTCAAAGTTTAATTTAATTTTACATCCAAGTGAAGTCACCATTGACTTTGAAATGTCGATTCACAATGCTGTAAATATCGTTTGGCCAAATGCGTTGAGAATTGGTTGCCGTTTTCATCTTGGGCAAGCTTGGTGGAGAAAAATTAAAAAATTAGGGCTTTCTCAAGAATACATGAATGGAACTGATGTGGGAAAGTGGTTAAGAACGACTTTTGGTTTAATTAATTTATTTTTTGTACTCTCAATTTTGTCTATTTTTATCGTTTTAATTTTATTTTTATATTACTTATTTTATTTTCATTTTTACTTAAATAATGAGGGAAAATGCATAAATTCAGATACTGGTGGGGGTACACTGCTCCGGTTTCCTCACCTTCACTTTTCGCGGTGAAATGATTATACCCCCCATAGGGAGGGTCAACCCGGCTGCAATTTCTACCCGCCGAAAATTAGTTGTATTTATAATAAGAAGTAGCTACAAAAAGTGTCACATCAATTTGACAAAAAATTAAGAAATTTGCATTTTTTGATTTTTTGAATTTTGTGAAAAAAAGCTATAACTTTCGTTTAGCTTAATATTTTTCAATCGGATATGGCTAGGATTTTAAGTTAGACTAATACCTAAAAGTCTGTAATGTAAAGTTTAATTTTAATCGGTCAAGTAGTCTTTGTATTTATCGAATAGAAAAACTAAACATAAATTTTCAAATTCTATGCAATGTACAGACAAAAGTCTGATCTTATATATATAAAGATTTGCACAAAATAACCCCAGGAAAAAAGTCGAACGATTTATTGACAATTAAAAAATAATTTTAATATTTGTACGCGGCAAGTCAAGCGTTGCTCGGTTCGCGCCTATTAAACTATATTTAGAAAGGGCCAGGTGAATACGACTACTTCTAATTCTTCTTCTTCTTCTTTAGTGGCCTATTGCAGAGCATGCAGCCATATCTATGTGTGACCAACATATATAGTTAACCTTATATTATTGTGCATTAAGTTTAATTCACAGTGTCTGAGCCCAAACCATAATGGCGGTTCAAATTCAAAAATAAAATTATTCCAGCAATTTGGGAATAAAGGCAAATAAGGCAAACAGAGCAGAAACCAAAAACAAAATTGCCAAAATAAAATAACGAAAAGAAAAAGCAAAAAAAAAACAAAAAAAAGAGCCAAACGATGAAAGAAAAAAAAATTTGCAGGACGCAGCACCAACCACACCAATCCGTTGCCTTAGGCCTAAGTTACTCAATTCACCCAGGGGGATGGGCAACTAGTGAGGAAGATAGCGAACGCCGTTGCAAAAGGAAAAAAAACAACAAAAATAAAACAAAAGATAGGGAGAAGAAAAAAAACCAAAAAACAAAATCAAAATAAAAAGTTAGAACAACTCAACAGGAGAAAAAATTGGAATGAACTTGAAATGAAGAATAAAATCAAAACTTAAACCTAACTTAAACACAATATAGAACCTAGAGCAAAACAAATAATACTCAGACTTAAAGTAACAATTAAAACAAAAGTTAATGTCGCAACTCATCCCACTCAACTCCGTACAATTCATATAATCAAACGCTCCGAACCACTACCTATAAATTTACTGAGCGCTTTGATTATCTCATCAGTAGGATTCAGGGCCACCTCGAATGGATCAAAACTTTCCGGAACGACAATCCCCAATCTGTGATACAGAAAACCAAAGAATTCCGGTCTACCCGGAGATAAAACAGGACATTCATTCAATAAGTGTGATAAACTTCTATTCACCGCTCCACAAGGACAAGTAAGATCAATCCTCTATCCCAAACGCTCAAAGTGATCCGAACATATAACATGACCTGTTCGTAGCCTAGTAATTAGATTGATCACAGGTCTGGATGCCTTCATTCTCGCAAACCAGGGCCTCTCTGTATCCAATTGGATCCTAGAAAAGTATCTACGTCCCTTCGACTGAGCACCGTAAAAAGGCCACTGCACTTTGCTCTCCCCATAGGTAACCCCATCAAAATGTCTCCTCAAGTCTGCACAAGGAAGGCCAAATTTCTTCTTGAAGGCCGTGGCTGCCGCCAATTTAGCCATTTGATCCGCAATAGAATTACCCAGTATGCCCCTATGGGACGGAATCCATAGGAAGGATACACGCAAGTCAACTTCTCTCTCTGTGTTCAAGGCCGAAAGGATTCTAAGTATCAACTGCGAAGAAGGTTCTTTAAAAAAGGAGTATTTAATGTCAGCTAGTACTTGTCTTGCATCCGAAATAATGAGAACATTTCGAATACCCATTCTTTTTGCATGAATAATGGCCGAAAGAACAGCATATGCTTCCGCTGTGTGAACAGAAGAAAAATCCTGCAGTGCGACTCCAAAACGAAAATCAAATTGAGGTATATAGAAGGCACTACCAGAAATACGAGAATCGGTCCCCGACACGGAACCATCCGTAAAAATCAGGGTATAATCAGGGTATTTTTCACGCAGCACCATCTCCAAAGCATTCGCAGGTGAGTATCCATCCTCGGCAACTGACGGAATCAGATCGAGCTGAACATCCAGCTCCCTAGAGATCACCCTCCACGGGAGGTCAAAATCTGCCGGTCGATTAGATCTATAAGCACCATTCAGAGTGTTAATCATAGATCCATAACACCTCAATAAGGAAGATCTGTCAATAGTCCTTGGAATTCGACATGACGGAGAACGAAGCCTCTCAGACAACAACTGCAGTTTCGGAATCAACGGATTAAATCGCCATGAGAAGTTGCGAACCAGAAAGCGCTGTGTGAGTATTTTACGCCTAAAAAAAGGGGCGTCTCATTAGCTTCAGCAAGCAGAACCGGTATTGGAGTAGTGCTCATAACACCAAGAGCAATTCGAAGGGCAGAATTCTGAACCTTGTTCAGCATGGCAAGAGCCGTTAAATTAGCAGAACCATACAGTTGACAGCCCCACTCCAAATATGATCGAATTAATCCTCTATACACAATAAGAGCCAAAACCGGACCAGCTCCCCAGCTGACTTTAGAAATAACTTTGAGAACATTTGTTGCTTTACTCGCACGAGCCACATTCTCTTTAATATGCGAAATCCATGTGAGACGGTAATCCATAATGATACCCAAATATTTCATCTCCGAGGAGCCAACAAGACGAGTCTCCTCAACCTCAATATCAACCTCAACACATTCCAACTTCTTCGATGAGAAGGGACACAAAACACATTTTGCTGGTAAAATCCTTAAGCCAATCCGACTCAACCAATCAAAAAGAGGAGTCATGGCCTCTTGCAAATATAATTTAGCCTCATCAACATCCGTTCCTCTGGAGTATAAAAGAAGGTCATCCGCATATTGCGCTGCCCTAACCCGCACCGGAAAGACCGAGCTTATGTCCGCCAAATATAGATTAAACAGAAGGGGCGACAAAACCCCCCCCTGAGGGACACCCACTCCACAAGTTCTACCAACGTTGGAATGCGAAAAAAAAAATCTCTCTTCTCTCAGTAAGCGAGGCAACAAAGTCGATAATCCGCTCGGAAACATTGAGATGACGCAGCTTCTGATTTAGAATCAAAGGACGAACATTATTAAAAGCACCCTTAATGTCCACTGCCAATGCAAGCGTGACTTCACCATGACTAAATCCCTGCAGTATGTCAGTTACAACTGTCGAAACACAGTCTAGAGACGACCTCTTCCGACGAAAACCAAACTGAATATTCGGAATTAAATTCCTCTGTTCAACAAAATGCTCCAATCTGCGATGTACAATTCTTTCCATCAACTTCGAAAGCACCGAGGTAAGGGAAATTGGTCGAAAACCTTTCCACCCAGGTTTAGGAATAAAGACAACTTTTGTTCTTCTCCACGACTCCGGAAATATCGAGTTCATGAACAATAGGTTATACAACTTAAAACAAAAACATTGAGCATTCAGTGAGAGAGCTCTCAACCATTCCCATGTGACGAAATCCGGACCAGGTGCAGACTTCACGTTACCCCTCATTAGCGAAGATCGAAACTCAAACCATGAGAGAGGAGCATTATAAACATCACCTTCATCTATTATATTGTGCCTTGGAATACAAACCGGAGGTACCTCCTCACAGATCAGTTCATCTTGCATCCTCTCTATCTCCGGAGAAATCACCGATGCATCGTTAATTCTCGGTCCTCTAGGGCCACTTTGAAGAGACCTGATCACCGACCATGTCTTGGAAAGACCAACGTCCGGAGTCATTTCACTGCACATAGATTTAAATGAGTCTCTTTTTCTATTACGCAGGAACCACTTAACCTCGGAATCTACTCTCTTAGTCTCCATCTGATTTTCTATGGTCTGGTCATTCTAATATACCCTATTCGCCTCTTTCCTCCTTTTAACAGCCTCGTCACAGTCTGCGTTCCACCATAAAGGTCGAGCTCTACAAAATTTTGAGTTAACAGATGGCAAATAGCCACCACTTGCCTCAACCGCTTCAACCAGCCTGGAGTCAAAGCCGTCATAGATCGCCTCAAGAGGCTCGCCAGACTCCAAAGATGAAGATAAATTCGGAATGTAGTCGTCAACATAACCCCGAAACTTGAGCCAATCAACCTCCTTTACGTTATATCTGAGTGATGAAGCAGCACAAAAACTGGGGTCACAAGATAGTGAAGCCAAAACCAAAACATGGTCAGAGCCATAGTGATCACCTGTCACTTCCCACGAAAAAAGATGTTGATTTTCCGACAGAGAAAAAATCAAGTCCAGGTTAGAATGTCTACGATCATCAAAGGGAGCAAATGTAGCAAGAGAATCATTAAGTACAACAAAACCCAAATCCGCCGCAATAGAAGAGAGATATCTACCTCTTGAATCCGAGTGAGAAGCACCCCAAGTCTCATGATGAGCATTGAAATCGCCACAAATAATAGGCAATGAGGAAGAGCGAACAATATCAAATAAGGAGTACCAATCATCATACTCCATATTTAAATTTGGCGGACAATAAACAAAAAGTAAAGAGATCAGGCTCAAACTGGATCTTATATTAATAGAAAGGAGGTTACAGTCACCTCCACCGATCACCGGAGTCTGCACCACTTCCACCTTTAAGCCATCCCTGGACAGTATGAGAACACCACCACCCCTGCCCATGAGGCGATCATCTCTAAAAATAGTGAATCCGTAAACATTAAAATTAACTCCAGGAGTAAGCCATGTTTCGGATATACACAGAACAACCAGTTGGTGATTATGCAAAATTGACTCAACATCAACCTTTCTATGCACAACACTGCGAGCGTTCCAAACGCCCCAGCAAAGATTGTGACGAGACATGTCGGAACAGAACAAGATTTAAGCACAACAAACGAAACAACGCAAACAAAATAATAAATGATTAATAATGATTGATTCAAATGACTGAAATAACAATCCAGATCAAAACAAAAACAAAAAGTCCGCTAGATAATGACCAACAATGGTCGGGGACGAAAAGTCCCAATTGAGAAACAGAATTAAGCTACCATCTTCTCAAGAGAGGTATTCCTAGAAGACTCTGCCGACTTAGCAATAGCCGACAAGAGTTTATCTCCAGAGACAGCGACAGCATTCGAGTCCAAAACCGAGCTTCCAGAGGGAGTAACAGAAGATACTGCAGAAGGTTGATTATTAGGAGCAATTTCCTCCTCCAACTCGGAAATCATTCCAACTCTTGGTTCACGTAGCGAAATTTGCTGTAGATTACAGATAATTGCTGCCGGAAAGCGAGGTTTCAGAATTCCCATAGATTCTAATTCCTCCTCAGCTTCCTCATATCCACAAAATTTATCGTACCTAATCTTCATCACTTCGAATTCAAAGGCAAAGACAGGGCAATCCTTCGAAGAAGCAGGATGGTTACCACCGCAGTTGGAACATAAAGCAGGTCGCAACTTATTAACACACTTTTTCTCCTCGTGAAAGTCAGCGCAAAATTCACATATGGGTCTTGAACTTCTGCATTGCTTGACTATGTGACGAAATCTCTGACAAGTATAACATCTCTTGGGAGGTGGAATAATTGGAATGGCAGAACAAGCCGTACTGGCAATATAAACAGTTTTGGGAACCAGAGTCGTGGAAATGGTCATTTCAATTGAATCAATTGCCTCCATCGGGATTCGTAAATTAGCGTTTTTCTTTTGTGGACGAGTTAGAGTCCGTCTACGAATCTCCAGAACTTGGCCCCGAAAAGAACGGTTCAATAAATCAAAAATGTCTCCCGCACCAAGCTCTATGTCAACCTCCCTAATCAAAATTCTTCTATTAAAAAGAGAAGAGGGAATGAAAGCCTTGTAGCCCTTAGCTTGAAGGACGACGGAATCGACCAAAGTATTGGCATCTTGCCATCTATTGCAAAACACTTTTAATTGGTTTTGCCCATTCGGTGTGATTCGCTTATGCCCTGATATAATACCACCAACCAGGATACCGATAGCAATTTTCTTAAGCTTTCCAACATTTTTACTCGGATCCAAGGATCTAACAGATGTTCTCTTCCAGAGAAAATATTCAAGAGTATTTGTCTCTAGATCCTCAGAATCAAGACTATCGGCTCCGTCTTGAATCTGGTTAGAAGTCTTCGAAGTTTGATCAGTAAATGAAGAAGCTTGCGAAGGATCAACTATAGAAACATCTTGTACAAATTGAAAAGTCGAAGGTGAACCAGAAAATGTACCGGAATTAACCAAATTAGTGATTTCCCCAGTATCACCTTTAGGATCCATGTTTTTAATTTTTTTAGAAGACTCTACAATTTTGCCATCGAATTAGGGGAGGTAATTTGTCTCTTTTTAGTATCAGGGTTATAAGTGTGCTTGGCAATGATATTAGAAAATTGTTTGGGATGTGGGCCTGAACCCCGACCTCGAGGAAACGAAGTCCGCTCATTATTTCGACCACCAGACGACATGATGACACACGTAAATTGGACCTAAAAAATTGTTACAATATAAGTATGAAATAATAACTAAAACATAATTCAAGTTTAATTTGTTTATTTAATATAATCAAATTAGTTTACTCATTTAACATTTAACCAAAAACAATCAAAACTAATCAGTAGTATTGCAGAAACAAGACAAAGAATCAACACTATAATCCAACTTTGGAATTAAAAGGAAACTTTCCGTCCCCAACCAAATAGTTTAATTTAGAAATTCATATTTAGCAATGACTTATCTAGTCAATAACTAATATTGAATAAAAACCATAAAAGGCTTACCTGAGGATATAAACAATTTCAAAAGAAATTAAAGTCAAATATGATACCAAATAACCAAATGTGCCAAAACGTCGAAAATCAAACAGCAATATTGAAATCCCTGTATATAGGCAGACAGCAAATTTAGGTTATAAAACCATTAAATCAACACGTGCTCTTATAGACGCCGGAGTAAGAATCCAAATTCCAGAATTGATTAGCATTCTCAATTAGCATCAAGCATCTCCAGAAAACAAAATAAATTATTTGCAACAATAAAAAACGCTCTAGGTTCTGATATAAACTATATTTCACACATAAATATATAATTGGCGTGTTATATCGACGCCAAACAACAAGGTAAAACAAATGTGACCTTACACTTAAACGGTTCAAACGGAACTCCGACTACTTCTAATAAAAGTCGGATACGGATCGCAAAAAGGAGGAATTTTAGGAGCTGGGGAAATTTAGAAGATAAAAGTGAGTGATTAGATTAGTACTTTAAAGTACTATTACTTATAAAAAAAGAACTATCTTTAATTATTCAATAAATATTATGAAAGATTAACTCAAAAGGTTCAATTTTTATCGATGAAATTTTTTAATACATCAATATAGTTATTGATAATTATTAAAATATAAGTGTCTTTAAAAATCTCCATGCTGTCACGACAATAGGATAAACGTGTATAAATAAACTATAAGACGTGCACTTTTTATATCAAAATCAATTGGAAATTAAAGAAAAAACATGTCACTTTTCAAATCTTTAAAAGAAATTGGAAAATAAATTATATTTTTCATATTTTTAAGAAAAAACACTAAAAAAACACTGCGTATTTTTATTCATTCCTTTGTCGTGCGCTGTCATAACTTTAATATTTCAATATAAATATCAATAAAAAAAATTGGACAAGTGCGAGTTGTACTCGCACTGCAATGGCGGGTTCCGTACACAAATATTAAAACAATACTTGCAACATTTATCGGTAATTAGTAGAATTAAAATAAACAATTAAAAGAATATATTAAAATCATTTGATAAAGAAGAATAACTAAAAAATTAAAGTATTGTATATATCTAATATTGTAAACAATAATAAGCAGAGGAACTATAATTTTGAAAATTTTGTTCCTCTGCTTATTATTGTTTACAATATTAGATATACAATACTTTAATTTTTTTTAGTTATTTCTTCTTATCAAATGATTTTAATATATTTTTTTAATTGTTTATTTTAATTCTACTAATTACCAATAAATGTTGCAAGTATTGTTTTAATATTTGTGTACGGAACCCGCCATTGCAGTGCGAGTACAACTCGCACTTGTCCAATTTTTTTTATTTTTAGTTAAGAAATTAAAGTCAGAAAACAATCTCTCATTTATTCTCTTAAAATTTCACTCTTCCTTAAAATATTTAATGCCACGTGTTTAAACTAAAAAAAATTTAAAAAAATTTTTTTTTTCAAAAAAAAATTTAAAAAAAAATTTTTTTTTAAAAAGTTTCTTTAATAAATTTTTTGTCGTCAGACTGTAATAATACACCAGGATACCAATTTCCAGCTCATTAGGTCAAATAATGTAAAAGTTAGGGAAAACAAATTTTTTTTTTTTAATTTTTTAGTTTTTCCTTGACAACGCTATGGCCATCATTACATATCAAGTTCTCTATATTTTTCCTGTAATATTCGAGTAAAAATACACCAGCATGCAAAATTTCAGCTCTCCATGTAGAATAGTTTAGAAGTTAAGGGGGGGAATGGTCACTTTTTATGCATTTTTGGCCAAAAATCTTGTTATTTCCTTGACAACGCTATGCCCATCACGTCCAATCACATTCGCTATATTTTTCCTGTAATCTACGAGTGAAAATACATATCTGGACCAAATTTGAGCTCTTTAGGTCAAATAGTTTAGCCGCTAGGGGGGGGGGACACGATTTGGCTACGGACAACAGAGTCTCACCAATAGGGTTCCGCCGATACACCGTAGGTGTACGGAACCCTAAAAACGGATGAAAACTTACAGTTTGGTAGGGCAAAAGTGTATACCTAGCCATTTTTTTATTTAATTTTGTTCAAAATATGTATTAATGGATTTCGTACTAATTCCCATTGTCGTGGAGTCCTTTGTAGTGTCAAAACATTTGCACGTGGTAGGTGCGAAACAAGTAAAAAGTGTGCCCGTGCCTAAAACTTTTTTTAAAATAGGTAGTAGAGTTGAAATTTTTCTAATCTTTTTATATATTTTTAAATATAATTTTAAAAATGATAAAAATAAATCATTTAATTCAATTAATGATACCTATATAGAAGAAATATGAATTTCAGTGCCCCTCGATGATACGCCTCTGATGAGGTTAGTTTTCCTGTTTACTTTTCACATCTCATTTCAATTACGCGAAAAGTTCTAATTACACGAAAACTAATGTTTATTAATAAATGTAATTTAAAATAAATATAGTTGATATGGATTGTCTAACATAAAAGAATAATTAAACAAACAGAAAAAAGCAAATGTCGAAAGAGAGCGACGTGAAAAAATTCAAAATGATCCTGGTGAAATTTAAATAATTTTAATATTTTTAAACTTTTAATAGTTTTGTAGCGTACCTACTCCAAATATAGTTTATTTAAATACCAATGAATAGTAATAATAATTAAAAAAAAGTTCAATTTTTAAACATTAAAAAAAAATTTTCATCAACTTAAAAGTGACTGGTTTTTGGAGAATCACCCATATGGTACGGTTAAAGTGCGAAGTCCGGTGAATGTGCACATCAACCGGCGAATGTGCACATTTACCGGGCTTTTTGGTAAATGTGAATAATCTATTATTCACAGAAGAAATGATGTACATTTCCCAAGTACACATTGACCAACGTTAGTTGGTAAATGTAGAAATTGAAAGCAAGTAATTTGTTCAGTAATTATAAAATATTTTCAGTTTCTATTATTATCCGAACCAGGTCCTACTCAAATTAGTTCGAATAATCAAAGTTCCACTGTAATTAAAAATAAAATTTTCAAATTAAATTTAATAGAATTTTTTTTGACTTTTTGGATCTTTGTATCCAGAAAAAAACTTTTAAAAAATGATTATGCTAAAGTCAAAAAATGTGAGGTGATGAGCACCTACAGAATCTCAAATGAACTGAGATGCCCTACAGTTTCGCATAGGATCTTCTTCGACTTTTTTTTGATTTTGTTGCCGTGTACCGATTTTCTTGTAGAGATAGTCGGCTAACCGAGTCACGGGTGGTCCATCAGGTATCTCTACTAAACATCAGTAGCGTAACAAGAGAGGCCGGGGCCCTGGGGCGAGTAAAGCCTCGGGGCCCACTAGTAGAAATGAAATTTGATTAACAGTGGGAAATACCTACCAAATACCTTACAGCAGTAATAAAATTACTTCTGATTCTCTTTCAAAACATTTATTAAGTTTTTCTAGTCGTAAGAAATATTTATGGAAGAATGTTGAGACTAGATAACAAGCTTAAAGTATATTTACTCAAAGTCATAAATAAAAATTTTAGTATAATTTATTATAACAATTTGACAATAGAATGATTACAATATATATTAAAGTAAAAATTTTATCTTTAGAATTTATTTAAACAAGATTTTTAGTTCCAAATATGTTCATATTAAATATCAATAATAATTTATTAATTTAATAAAATAAAAAATAATAATAAATATAATAAATAAATAAAATAATTTAAAAAATTAATAATAATCTAAGTTTTATAATTAAATCGTCTTAATCGCGGGGCCCCCAAAGTCGCGGGGCCCCGGGATTTCGCCCGGTTTGCCCTATGGTAGTTCCGCCACTGTTTACTAAACATACATGAATGCATGTGTGTATGTGTGTATGAATTATCAATAGTAACAAGATCATAGATATTTCAATATAAGAGCATTATAACCAAAATTTGTGCATAGTAGAGCTCCATTACTTCATTCCCTACTGTATACGGTTGTAATCTGTTTGTGGCAATCAGTATGTTATAGAACGGGAATAATGCTATTTACAATATAAATATACGAAATTTTATACTTTTTGGTATAAATTCATATGTTCAATATGTAATAACATACGTTTAATTATAATAATTAAAAAAATTTATTATTTCATTACAAACAAGAGTAATAATAAATTTATGTTCCATATCCAACATGCTTTTATTAATTTAATTATCGTATTTTCTTGTGTAAATTTTATTAAATATATTATGTTTCGAATAAACTATTTTGTTAATTTTCTCATTAAAAGATTTTACACTTTTCATTTTTTAAACAGTTTTTTTTTGAAAATGTTAATTTTAATTATCTATTAAACAATTTCTATTTTTATACAAAGTTCTTTTAATTACTTAATTTAAAAAAAAGTGAAAACCATTTTTTCTAATTTCGAAATATATTGAAAACAAATATATGTTTTCTTAATTGAAAAATTACAAGAAAAATTATTATTCCATACACACTGAGAGAAGTCCGGGAACTAATACGTTCCGTGCGAGGCTTGAGTGATAATTTTGAATGTTCTTATGTGAACCCTCGATCGGGACGTCTCAAGCCCCGATAAAAAACGTGGAACGTCCCGAAGCGGGATTACTTACAACTTTTAGTTTCCGTCACGAGTTGTTCTCTCACATGCGGGAACAATGTTTGACAGACTCGGGGCGTCTGAGCCCTAGATTCGAAACATCTCAAACGCAACAAGAACAGTAGCTTATAGCGACGTCTAGCGGTAACTATTACGCCCTGGACTTCTCTCAGTGCATGTAAGCAGAAGATATAAAATTTATACGACAATTAGAAACCAATTTAGTCACTTTGAAAACTAATAGTCTTTGAATATCCGATAAAAATAGTAGTGTATTTAAGTATAAAGAGAGAAAATGTTGAAAAATCCCGTTTTATTTCTTAACGGGAGGAATCATGTCATTATATTCTCGAATTAGGCTTTTTTCCAATGGTTGTTACGAAAGTTTTAATTGATAGATTGTATGGAACGTGTTCAAGAGTTTCTACAAAATACGTTTACTATAGAAGTTGTATTTCATAGTAAATAAGATTTTTTTTATTGAAAAATATTTATTATTTTTAATTATTTTCCATTTTTTTCTATTTATTGATTAAATTTTTATTTATTTACTTGTTTATTTATTTAATAAGTAAGAATATTTAAATAAATATCCTACTAATAAATTTTTGTATGTACAGTACCGGCCAAAATTGTAAGTCCACCCATTTTAAATGGAATGAAAAAAATATTTTATCACAAAATTTATGAAAACTTAAATTTTTTTCGGTATATGTTTTGAAAGATAATAATATTTTAAAAAGAATAATAAATATTATTTAAAATTTTTGAAATTTTTTTGTCTAACTTTGGCGTTCTGCTTATTCAAAGAAAAAATTACAAGTTAATGCCTATAAGTAATTTTTATCTGGCAGAAAATGACCTTTAAAATAAGCTTAAGTTTATTAAAAAAGCGTTCATTATTTTAGAAGTTATTTAAATTTTTGTAAAACGTTGAAAATTACGATTTTTAAAAATATCTAAATAAAATACAGGCCAAATGATTTCTGTTAAAGTCTTATTCTTTTTGAAATTTTATCATCTTTCAAAACATATACCGAAAAAAATAAAATTTCAGTTTTCATAAATTTTATGTTAAAAAATTTTTTTTATTCCATTTAAAATGGGTGGACTTACAATTTTGGCCGGTACTGTATTTATACCAAATAATTTATTATTACTCTCTAAATCTGAATAAAAAAAAATGTGAAATATTTCACTTATTATAAGTGATAAGTCGCCTTCTGGATCAATAAGTGCATATACACTTACACTGTAAAAAAAGGGAGTTAAATTTTAACTCCCCCGGGGGGTCTATAAAAGTCGCACCCATTGGGAAGTTATGCCAGGGGAGTTAAATAAAGAAAGTTAAAATTTCACACCCAAATGCTAACTCCCCAAGGAAAAAATAAATCGCGCGGGTGTTGAATGAAGGGAGTTAGAAATTAACTCTCTTTTGGAGTTGATTTTTAACTCGAAAAATTTCACTCCCAACTCCCGAGTCCGTTAACTTCCTAAATTTTTTACAGTATATAAATAAGTAAATTTTTCACTTGTTCTGAGTGAAATTTCACTTATTATAAGTATATATGGGCAATTCTACGTGAGATTTTAGTCGACCTCTTAAAATCGGCCAAAAGTATTTTTTTATATTCTATATCGAAAAAAACCAGATAGGTATTTTTTTATTTTTGTTTAATTGTCCAAATTTTTCAGTTATGAATTTTCGAAATTTTTGACTTTTAATTGTAGACCTATATTCAGTAGCTTATAAGTCCGAAAATATTCTTACGCAAAAAATCATTGGTGGCCCTGAAAAGGGCCGATTGAGAGCAGCTAAGAGCTAATAGGGCTCGAATCGTAGACGCCTGCGCGAGGTGGACGCCAACGTTACAGAGGGAGAGCGTTTGTCCGGCGAGAAGGCCTCGGGGGAGACGCCAACGGGGATGAAGAGCGTGTCGGGTGAGTACTGAGTCGGAGCGGATGCGAGGCGTGAAGGTGTCACCAACGGGGCTTGACCTTTTTTCGGGCTGAGGCCGAAAAGTTCCTCGAACTGTTGCCCTTGTCGACGGCTGGTTGGCAATACCGGTACCGCGTCCCGGGGTGAGGCAAGAGGTGGCCTGGAGAGAGGCTCGGAGGAGCGCGGACGTTGCACGTTAGTAGGACGCGCAACGGCTGCGGTGGTGGACGGGGCCCGAACCGATGTGTATCTCGGTGCCGGTAACGTCAGTGTGCCACGAAGTTGTTCCCGTTCTGGCCTGCGGCGGGGATCCCTAGTTAAAGGGTGGCCACGGACCAACTCCACAAAAAACCTAGACGATGATGACGGCGGCTGAGGGTGCTCCGGGTCGTAGGCAAGGTACGCTTCGAGTTCAGCGTTGTGTTCCTGGATGATCCTGCGATGGGCACGCGCACGAGCTGCCTTTCCTGGACGGCGTCTCTTGACGCAGTCGAACCTGGCTGGCATGAGCGGTTACCGTGCACAGAGCCGATCGGTGTCGTTCGAAAAGAGAGAACCCAAGCAGGGTTCTCGTTTCCAAAGACCCGTTCTACCCTAGGCGTCGGGCACTCGAACCTAAACAAGGTTCTGAGCACTGTCCCCTAAGGCCGGTTGTTCACGGTCGGTCACGAGCCACAAAATATTCGAACGTTTAAAAGAAAAGATAACTAATCCTGAAAAGGACAAGTTATCGTTATGAACTCTACGTAAAATTTTGGTTTCCCTGAAAAGAGCAGATTGTAGGTACTTTCTGTCCTGAAAGGACACGTCGTAATATGCTCTCACCCAGGGCGAGAGAGTAATGAGACCACAGCTGCAGAATAGTCCTTTATTAATCCCAATAGAGGACCTGGTGCTTCGGTTGTTCCAGTGGCAGGCGGCAACGTCGAGGCAAGTAGAGAGAGAGAGAGCTTCTCAGCGGCGTGGTCCGTCCTAGTTTCAACGAGAGTTCCGGATGTCGTCTTCCTTCGAGAGTCGGCGGGCGAATCAATGGAGACGACCTGTCTCCTTCAAGTTTTAGCGAGTTCTGTGTCGAGTCAGGGAAAATGCGGCATATTTATGCGTCTCTGCCGAGTCGCATTCGCGGTTTTCCTTTCCCCCAGTGCAGGAGCCAATCAGCGTACGAGACGCTCCCACTCTGACGCACGCATGCGCAGTATGGTGGAACGAGAGTTAGTCCAGCGGGAGCAGCGGAATGTAAAAGACGTGCCGAATTTCCCTCTCTCTATATTTTTGCCATGCCATGGGAACAACTTCTGCACCATGGCCCGATACATATCTAAGAAAATAATCATAATACTAATAATACGAATAATAAGCATAATAATAATAATAATAATAATTATTATTATTATTATTATTATTATTATTATTATTCTCGTAATTATTATAATAATAATAATAGAAATAGTGATAGTGATGAAAAAAACAGTATTATAATATAAATAGTAGCATTAATATTAAAGTAACATTAATAATAAAGTAACATTAATATTAATTGATAATAATATTATTATTGCTAACAAGAGTATTAATAATATTAAGAACAAATACCAATAATAATATTACTTATAAAATTAAGAAGTAGAAGTCACTTCCTTAATTAATAACATTAAAATTGATACTATTAAACAATAAAGTTAACAAGCTATTTGATCAAGCAAAAAAAATAGAAGAAATCGCAGATAAAAGCAAAATATCAAAAGGTAAAACTAAAATTGAGCTCTTCGCGTTGGTCGTACAGGTAACGCGGAAATTGGCCGACGTCCGTGACTGACGTCACGGGTTTTTCCTCACTGGGCGCCAGATGCTCTTGGGTTTTTCCCAAGGCGTTGTCGCCGCTCGGGACAATAGGAGCTTAGACCTCTCCAAATGTTTCATTCTTTAGTTTAGGACTGTTTGTTTTGATCACTTTACCTTTACAGGTAATGTTTGCAAACACAAACACCCCAAACTTAAAGAAGGTGAAAGTAACAATTGGCCCCATTTAGAGAGGGGTCATCTTCTATGGTTCCGGGCGATACCGTTGATAGTTTCGACCACGAATTGCGAGTTGTTAATCTAGCTTCTTCCTCCTCGGCGCGTATTGACGCGCGTCTCTATAGTTGACAGCCCCTGGTGGTCGACGGGGATAACGTCTCGGACGTTATCAGCTCGATCTTTCTTGTCGTTTTCCTCTCCTGTTTGAGCTCTTTCAGCCATGTAAGGATCGGCTTCAGTTATCTCTCCTGAGATAACACTAGGTGGTGGTTCACAGGGCTGCTCTTCTCCTCGTACAGCGGCTTCTTCAGACGCAGGTACCGTTTCGACGGGCATCTCCTCTGAGATGACCAAGGGTGTGGTTTGTGGATTCGTATGAGCTTGTTCAGCTGCATGTAAACCCGCCGTTGCTGTCCCACCAGGGACGGGGTTAACGCCTTCTTCGGCTATTTCCTCCGAAACAGCGGTTGCTGGTTCTAGAATGGCCCCGTTCAGTCTTTGTTGTTCCTGAACCGGCATTCTTTCTTCTCGAGGGGCGGCGACAAGTTGCGAGTGGTGAACTTTGTGCGGCCCTCCTTCCTTCTGGATCCAGTACACTTCCGATGACGCCACTTCAATGATTCGGTATGGCCCTGTTCGGGCTAAATCCAGGTTCGCGTTGTAGCGCTCGGCAGCATTCGACAATTTGTGATTCCGTGCATAAACGAAATCACCAACTTGGAACAGTGGACCAGATGCGGGTCCAGCATACTTCTGCTGGTAGCGTTGTTGGCGTCGGTTGGCCTCTTCTTCGCGTCGAGCAGCTGGTTCCGGTTCCGGTTCGGGTTGTTGTTCTGGATGCAAGCCAACCTCTCCGGGGCGTTTGATTTCTCGTCCGAAAAGTAAGTATCCAGGGGTGAATCCGGTAGCTGCGTTCTTCCTTCTTCGTAGTGTGAATAGCAGCTCGGGTAACTGCTGATCTCAAATCTGCTGATTTCCTTCGTGTAACCTTAGGCGTAATCCTTTCTTGATTTCTTGATTTCGCCGTTCTGTAGGGTTGGCCCGAGGATGGTACTCCGGTGTTGTCCACAACGTGCAGTTCCAACGGGCGCAGGCTGCGGCCCACGTTTGACTACGGAATTGTGGGCCATTGTCGCTCAGGATGCGGCGAGGGTAGCCGTAGCGGGAGAAAACTTCTTCTTCCAAAATTTTCGTCAGCGTAGGGGCTTCTGACGAGCGTAGAGGGAAAGCTTCTACCCATCTCGTGAACAGTTCTGTAACCACGAGGATGTAGCGGTGTCCCTTTTTTGTGAGCGGGTAGGGGCCCATGAGATCGACGGCAAGTGTGTGCCAGGCTGTGCAAACGGATCTAGGGCGTTGTCCAACCGTGGGTTGTCCGTGTATCGGTTTGGTGCAGATGCATAGGTGACATTGCGACACGTATCGCTTGACATCCCTTGTCATTCCGGGCCAAAAATAGTGTTCCTGGATGGAACGTGTGGTCTCCTCGGCACCGGGGTGGCCCGCTATTTTGGCGTCGTGATGCTCCCACATCACTCGTTGTTTCATGGTCGTCGGTACTCGTAGCTTCCACTTGCGAGTCTGCTGGCAATATTTCCAGAAACCTTTTGCATTCAGTTGGTTTCCGCTGAGAAATTCTTCTTCGCGAGGGTTAGTGGTCCCGTTGCGACGTAGTGCGATCCATTGTTCCATCTGACGCGCGATAAGAGGGTCGAATTGTTGCTCATTTGTAATTTCTTCTGCTAGGGTGGTCATGTAAAGGGCGTTGACCACAGGATGAGCGACAGGGGCAGACATGGATATCGTGTGCGGATAGGCAGCTCTTTCCAAATCTGGCTCGCCGGGGGAAAGTTCTTCAGGGTTCGGCTGTCGGGAGAGCGCATCGGGTAACTCGTTCGCTTTTCCCGGTACATGCTCAATGCGGAAGTTGAACTCATTAAGGAGCATGCGCCAGCGTGATAATTTGGCCTTGGAGTCCTTCATGTTATCAAGCCAGGTAAGGATCTTACTGTCGGTTTTTATTACGAACGGACGATCCTCCAGGTAGGGCTGATACTTCTTGATGGCCCATATAATGGCCATGCATTATATAACGAGCATCTTGCTCGTTACAGTGGTAACGTGTTTCAGTCGGGCTGAACTTAGCGCTGGCGTAGGAAATGATGTTCCGTTTGCCTTCTAGACCTTCCTGGAACAGAACAGCTCCCATCCCTAGGGCGCTTGCGTCTGTTTGAAGGACGACCGTTAGGTTGGGGTCAGGTCGACTAAGGGGAGCCGGATTTTTGAAGGCGGCCTTTAGCAATTCGAAAGCGGTTTGTTGGGTTGAACGCCATTTATAGGGCTTTTTAGGCGAGAGCAGATAGGTAAGGGGAGCGGTTAAAAGAGAGTAGTTTGGAATGTACTCCATTAACCAATTGCAGGTTCCTAGGAACGAAGATAATTCCTTTCGAGACTTTGGGGGTGCAGCATTCTGTACCGCATCCACATGGCGTGGTTGGGCTTGATTCCCTTCGGAAGTAACGAGGTGGCCCAGATACGGTAGGTTGGTTAGTCCAAAGTGACATTTGGATGGGGAACACGTCAAACTATAAGTGTGAATACGCTCTAATACCAGGGACAGATGGTGAAGGTGTTCTTCCCAAGACGATGAGAAGACGATGATGTCGTCCAGGTAGGCGATGCTGAATTTTCCCCAGTAAGACGCTAGCACTTGTCTCATTAGAGTTTGGAAGGTGCCAGGGGCATTTTTTAAACCGAACGGCATCACACGGAAACGGTACTGTCCGCCATCAGGAGTTGAAAAGGCGGTGTATTTCCGGGATTCAGGGGTTAGTGGTACTTGCCAGTAACCACTTTTAAGGTCAAGGGTGCTGAAGATAGAGGCTGTCCCAAGATCTTTTAGAACTTCATGTATACGCGGTATACATTGGGGAGCATCGACGGTTTGCTTATTGATCGGGCGGTAGTCTACACATAAGCGGAATTCGCCACTAGATTTTTCAGTCACTACTAGGGCGGAGCTGAACTCTTCTGTGGCTGGTTCGATTACATCGTCGGCAAGCATCTCACGAGTTTGCTCGTCGATGAAACGTTTTTTAACGTCCGAGAAACGTCTGGGGGGCTCTCGGAAGGGCTTAGGATTGAGAATTTTGATCTCATGCTGTATCGACAGGGTTTGTCGAAGTTTACCCCCTTTATGGAACACTGATTCGTAAGTTTGAAGTATCGAACGAATTTTAGTGGCGTATTCAGAAGGTATTTCTGAAGATAGATCGAATTCGATCGGTTTGAAACTTGGGTCTTGCCGAACGGTCACAGGGTTGAGGAAGATACGCTGACGTTCATGGTTACCTACGTAGAGGCAGTCGGTGTGATGTTCGTGGTGAACTCGGTGATCTTTTAGCCAAGCTCGGCTCAGGATGAGGTCAGCACGTAGGTCTTTACAGGCGTGAAAAGTACCTGGATACTCCTGACTTCCTAAGCGCGGGGATAATTGAGTGGAACCGAGCAGCCTCATATACGCCCCGTTTGCGGCCAAACTAGCGTGGGACGGTCCAGGTTGAAGTAGGCTCTGTTCAGCTTCCGTGAGAGAGAGCCTTACGAAGCCTTACGAAGTTGTGCGAGGCGCAGGAATCTATTTCAGCCATGACTTCTCGATTTCCGAGACGTACCCGTGTTCGTGGTAGATCCTGCGATGATGAGTAAATTGAATTTACTGCTGGTTGGTTAGAGGCACGGCAGCTGTTGAGGATGTTGCGGCTGCCGTGGCTCGCCAGTTTTCCGACGGGCGTTCGTCTCTACGCGCTGCTAAAACGGGACAGTCGCGATGGAAGTGGCGGCTTCGACAGAAACGACACTGGGGAAGTTGTTGCTCACGAGGCAGTGGAACATCTTGCTGTTGCTTCCTCGCGGGCTCCTCCTTTGGTTGGGCTGATTTCTTTGGAGCGCAATCAGCTTCATCCTGTTCGGCTTTTATTGAAGCCTCAAGCAACCCCGAGAAATTTTGGGGATTGGTTGGGCGGACCAGCCGACGTAGTTGGGGTTTAAGAGATTCGAGAAGAAGGGTCGTGAGGTCAAATTCGGACATAGAAGTGTTTAGACGTTTAGCGAGAAGATACTTTTGCTGCAAGAAGACTGCAACCTGTTCTTTCTCACCTTGCTTTCGTGAATACAGCGAGGCCTGAAGGCGCATGATCGCTGTCGGTCCAGAGTACTTTTTTAAGAACAGCTCCTTGAAATCTGACCAGGAAAGCGAGCGATCCTTATAGACGGACCACCATTTTTGTCCTTCAGACTTAAGGCCCTTGCCGACAAGTTGCGTTTTTTGGCCATCGTCGGTTCTTGCCTGTCTAAAGTAGCGTTCGGTGTTGTCGAGGAACCTTTGTGGGTCTTCATGATCTTGCCCACTAAATTCTGGGAAAGGAGGCGCTGGAGATTGAAAAGCCCTGATAAGTCCCAAGCAATCATCGAAAGAGAGATTAGGTGGCATCGCGAGTGTTGGGGTTACGGAACTAGAGTCGTGTTCGGAGGTGAAACTGGGGTGCTCCGTAGAAGTTAGACTGGCAAGACTTCCTAGCAGAGAAGAGCGTCTGCTATCGCTTACTGGCGTTCTACGGGGAATCTCAAGGTTAGGTCGAACTCCTGGAGGAGTGCGGAAAAGGCCTCCTACACGACGACCGGGTAAGTTTCGCAGGTTGTGAGGGTTACTCAGAGGTGTATGGCAGCTAGTGTGACGTGGCATTGGAGACATCTCATCGTTGGGGGATTCGTCTTGAAATCCATCAAGACCCAAAAGAGAAAAATGAAGGAAAATTTCTTTCTGTGGCCCCACGTTGGGCGCCAATTTGATACCGGTCACTGTGTAGAGAGTAGTGACTGGCTCAAAGACGAGGAGAAGTAGTTCGCTGAGCAAGTAAATAGGAAAATTATTCTTACGCAAAAAATCTTTGGTGGCCCTGAAAAGGGCCGATTGAGAGCAGCTAAGAGCTAATAGGGCTCGAAACGTAGACGCCTGCGCGAGGTGGACGCCAACGTTACAGAGGGAGAGCGTTTGTCCGGCGAGAAGGCCTCGGGGGAGACGCCAACGGGGATGAAGAGCGTGTCGGGTGAGTACTGAGTCGGAGCGGATGCGAGGCGTGAAGGTGTCACCAACGGGGCTTGACCTTTTTTCGGGCTGAGGCCGAAAAGTTCCTCGAACTGTTGCCCTTGTCGACGGCTGGTTGGCAATACCGGTACCGCGTCCCGGGGTGAGGCAAGAGGTGGCCTGGAGAGAGGCTCGGAGGAGCGCGGACGTTGCACGTTAGTAGGACGCGCAACGTCTGCGGTGGTGGACGGGGCCCGAACCGATGTGTATCTCGGTGCCGGTAACGTCAGTGTGCCACGAAGTTGTTCCCGTTCTGGCCTGCGGCGGGGATCCCTAGTTAAAGGGTGGCCACGGACCAACTCCACAAAAAACCTAGACGATGATGACGGCGGCTGAGGGTGCTCCGGGTCGTAGGCAAGGTACGCTTCGAGTTCAGCGTTGTGTTCCTGGATGATCCTGCGATGGGCACGCGCACGAGCTGCCTTTCCTGGACGGCGTCTCTTGACGCAGTCGAACCTGGCTGGCATGAGCGGTTACCGTGCACAGAGTTGATCGGTGTCGTTCGAAAAGAGAGAACCCAAGCAGGGTTCGCGTTTCCAAAGACCCGTTCTACCCTAGGTGTCGGGCACTCGAACCTAAACAAGGTTCTGAGCACTGTCCCCTAGGGCCGGTTGTTCACGGTCGGTTACGAGCCACAAAATATTCGAACGTTTAAAAGAAAAGATAACTAATCCTGAAAAGGACAAGTTATCGTTATGAACTCTACGTAAAATTTTGGTTGCCCTTTGGGCAGATTGTAGGTACTTTCTGTCCTGAAAGGACACGTCGTAATATGCTCTCACCCAGGGCGAGAGAGTAATGAGACCACAGCTGCAGAATAGTCCTTTATTAATCCTAATAGAGGACCTGGTGCTTCGGTTGTTCCAGTGGCAGGCGGCAACGTCGAGGCAAGTAGAGAGAGAGAGCTTCTCAGCGGCGTGTTCCGTCCTAGTTTCAGCGAGAGTTCCGGATGTCGTCTTCCTTCGAGAGTCGGCGGGCGAATTAATGGAGACGACCTGTCTCCTTCAAGTTTTGGCGAGTTCTGTGTAGAGTCAGGGAAAATGCGGCATATTTATGCGTCTCTGCCGAGTCGCATTCGCGGTTTCTCTTTCCCCCAGTGCAGGAGCCAATCAGCGTACGAGACGCTTCCACTCTGACGCGTGCATGCGCAGTATGGTGGAACGAGAGTTAGTCCAGCGGGAGCAGCGGAATGTAGAAGACGTGCCGAATTTCCCTCTCTCTATATTTTTGCCATGCCATGGGAACAACTTCTGCACCATGGCTCGATACATATCTAAGAAAATAATCATAATGCTAATAATACGAATAATAATAATAATAATTATTATTATTATTATTATCGTCATTATTATTATAATAATAATAGAAATAGTGATAGTGATGAAAAAAAAACAGTATTATAATATAAATAGTAGCATTAATAATAAAGTAACATTAATATTAATTGATAATAATATTTTTATTGCTAACAAGAGTATTAATAATATTAAGAACAAATACCAATAATAATATTACTTGTAATATTAAGAAGTAGAAGTCACTTCCTTAATTAATAACATTAAAATTGATGCTATTAAACAATAAAGTTAACAAGCTATTTGATCAAGCAAAAAAAAATAGAAGAAATCGAAGATAAAAGCAAAATATCAAAAGGTAAAACTAAAATTGAGCGCTTCGCGTTGGTCGTACAGGCAACGCGGAAATTGGCCGACGTCCGTGACTGACGTCACGGGTTTTTCCTCACCGGGCGCCAGATGCTCTTGGGTTTTTCCCAAGGCGTTGTCGCCGCTCGGGACAATAGGAGCTTAGACCTCTCCAAATGTTTCATTCTTTAGTTTGGGACTGTTTGTTTTGATCACTTTACCTTTACAGGTAATGTTTGCAAACACAAACACCCCAAACTTGAAGAAGGTGAAAGTAACAATTTTAATTTACATATTTATAAATTTTATTGTATTATTATCTTTCATTATTTTATCATAAATTATTATTTTTATAACTTATTTAATCAAGTATAATAATCACACAGGCACATAAAAAAAAATTCCGTGACCCAGAGGACAGAACCTTACATTCCTACGTTTTTTGGGTCGCTGAAACCGAATATGTCCATGAAAAATTTTTTTAATTACTCATTTTCATGCTGCTACCTCCTTTACACCCCCACACAAGAGTAAGGGGGTTGGCATTTCAGTTTTCAAGAAAAGTCGAGTAGGGTGTTTATTCTTATGCTTTTTGGGTCGCTGAAACCGAAAAAGACCACTAAAAATAAATTCGTCCCTCCTTTTACCCCCTAGTTTAGGGATGGTAAGAGAGTGTTAAGAGGTGAAAGAGAGAATTAATTTAATTTTGGTGGTCTTTTTCGGTTTTAGGGATCCAAGAAACATAGGAATAGACACAGTATTCGACTTTTTGTGAATATTGTAATTTTAACCCCTTTCCAAGGGTGTATTTAGAGCGTCTTAGGGGGTAAAGGGAAGGACAAATTTGTTTTTGGTGGTCTTTTTCGGTTTCAGCGACCTAAAAAGTATAGGAATAGATACCCTACTCGACTTTTTTCAGAACTTAAATGCCAATCCCCTCACTCTTGTGTGGGGTGTAAAGGGGGTGGTAGCGAGGAAATGAGCAATTAAAAAAAATATTCATGGTCATATTCGGTTCAGCGACCCAAAAAACATAGGAATATAAGGTTCTGTCCTCTGGGTCACGAAATTTTTTTTTATCCCACAGGCACGAAACCCAGGTAGAAATTGACGACCGGGATGGTACCGGCCCGGTACAAACGGCGGATTATAAGTGCCGGGGCGGTACCGGCATAAGACCGCAATTTTCACCGTCTTGGTACCGGCAAATTGCCGGATGATAACTGCGGCAGGTATCCGGCATACGTACCGGGCCGGTACCGAATAATCCACCGGGGCAGTATTGGCCCGGTTATTGTTGGAAGGCATTTAGTGCCGGTTTATTACCGGCTGCACAACCGGCTAGGTACTGGTCCAGTACCGGCATAAGTCTGTTCATTCCACCGGCGCAGTACCGGTAAATTGCCGGATGATAACTTCGGTAGGTATCCGGCAACCGTACCGGGCCGGCATTAATAAATATATGACGCAGTACCGGGCCGGTTAAAAAAATTACATTTCAGTCTGATTAATTGTTAAATTATTATTATTAATGTTATTATTAATTTTAAATTGGAAACAGTAAATATATTAAATGCTGAAACAGAGAAACATAAACAATTATAGAAAAATCTGAAGACTCGAGGCATTGAACTCCGGACCCTGAGGCTGCAAAGTCGACACCACATTCCCTAACCTAAACCTGCATATGGAAAGCAAATGCAAAGTGAGCTTATAAAGTCCAACCGACATTCCACCTGGCAGCAGTACCGGGCTGGCACTAATATTCAACCGGTGCAGTACCGGGCCAGTATTTGTATTTTCTAATTTATTTTAATTCAATTTAAATCATTAAAAATAAATAAATAAAAATAGTAATTATAAATAATAATAACCGCCCTATTCACCGGCTAAATACCGGGCCGGCACCAATAAGCAACCTACTCGGTATTAATATAATTGCCGGCATAACTAACTAATTAATTTATTATTAATAATTAAATTAATTAATAAATTAAATTTCAAATTTTTTTCTTTTCTTTAATTCTTTTTCTGATAGTTTAACATTGGCAAACAACCGGGAGGACACTGGGTTAGTACTAATATTTTTGTCGGCAAAACTTCTGTGCCAGTAGAAAGCATTAAGTAAATTTTTGTGCTAGGCCGGTGCTGGGCCGGCACAAATATTATCACCGGAAAATCTCCTTCGTCCGTATAAAAACAAAACCAAATAGTAGTACCGGGCCGGTGCTGGGCCGGTAAAAATATTATCACCGGCAAATCTCCGTCGGCAGTATAAAACAGAGCGAAATGACAGTACCGGGCCGGTGCTGGGCCGGTACAAATATTATCACCGGCAAATCTCCTTCGGTGGTATAAACCAGAGCGAAATGACAGTACCGGGCCGGTGATACGCCGGTGCTGGGCCGGTAAAAATATTATCACCGGCAAATCTCCGTCGGCGGTATAAAACAGAGCGAAATGACAGTACCGGGCCGGTGATACGCCGGTGCTGAGCCGGTAAAAATATTATCACCGGCAAATCTCCGTCGGCAGTATAAAACAGAGCGAAATGACAGTACTGGGCCGGTGATATGCCGGTGCTGGGCCGGTAAAAATATTATCACCGGCAAATCTCCGTCGGCGGTATAAAACAGAGCGAAATGACAGTACCGGGCCGGTGATACGCCGGTGCTGGGCCGGTAAAAATATTATCACCGGCAAATCTCCGTCGGCGGTATAAAACAGTGAAATGACAGTACCGGGCCGGTGTTGGGCCGGTAAAAATATTATCACCGGCAAATATCCTTCGGCGGTATAAAAACAGAAGTAAATTATAGTACCGGGCCGGTGATACGCCGGTGCTGGGCCGGTACAAATATTATCACCGGCAAATCTCCTTGGGCGGTATAAAAAAAGAAGTAAATTATAGTACCGGGCCGGTGGTGGGCCAGATATTTTTAATCAACCGGCCCGGTACACACTACCAGTACCGGTAGAAATCCACATTTACCACCAGGCCGGTACTGGGCCGGTAATTATTTCATATCCGGCCCGATACCTTTTTGCCGGTACTGGCATATGTCCGACTTTACAACCGGTTCGGTACCATGCCGGTCGTTAGTGCTGGCACACCTCCATCTTTTCTGCCTGGGAAATGGTGCTTTTTTATGCACCGAGAGAGGGCGTAAAAGAACTCATTTTTCTCTGCCGGTAAAAATTAAAAATTGAATGCGTCCGGTAGTTTGGCGTATTATACCATGCCGTTTTTAAAAATGTCAAAGTTTTTTATTATTATTTTGAGTTGTTTTTTTTGTAGTCGAACCCCCCAACCAGGGCTCCACCTCTGGACCCCGTCGGAACAGGCTTGTACGTTTCAATGTATATCGGTCAACTAGTCTGTAACATAACTAAGTGTCTTGTTTTTAATAGAATGTTTAAGTTGATTGCCATCTGTGGTGTTACTATTTTCTTTCAGTTTTTATTATCTTTTAGGAAAGTTAGTTTTTGTGCCTTTGGAATAAAAAGTATCGTAAGCGCTACGTGGGTAAGACATTTATTTTCTCGACTGATGTTTGCATCACTCGTTTCCGGCTCGGGCTGCAAACATCAGTCTCGACAATAAATGATACGCTTTACCCACTAGCTGCTTAATGTACTATTTTGTGCCTGTGTTTATTATTATTGCTTTCTCATAGGAAGCCTTGTAGTAGAAATTTGTTGTGGCATAATTAACAGATTTACTTAAGTTAGGTACTGTACAGTTTTACTTATGGAAGTTTATTTAAACTTAACTGAAAATTACTAGACATCTACTGGAACAAACTCTTACACAGAAAAATTATGTGTTCAAGAATTACTCCTGAATTTGTTCAAGTATAGAGTATAGGAGAAGAAAACATAAAATACTGCAGAACCGTAGGTTGAAATATTATTAAAAGCTTCTGGAGCTTTTTTCAAGATCTCCGTCATATGCCATTAGGCTACAGAAATATTGTACTGGCCCAGTATTTTTTGACATTTCAAAGGTAAGATTTGTGTCCTTTAATATTTATATTGTGCGTTGGTCTGATCAAGTTTTCATGGAAAAACTGTTAATATTCCTTTAATAAATAAAGTTAAATGAAATTAAAAATTATATTTAACTATAAATTTAATACTTAAAGCAAAAAAATGAATTGCTTATAGAACTCCATACGGAAGGATTTCTGGAAAATTAACAGAACTGACTTCCTGAAAATTTCCGGAAAAAATCAGGAAATTTTATGTAAAATTTTTGAAAACCAAGATTATCGGAAGATTAAAAAAAATAAATTTTTACGTTCAGATAAACATTATTTATTTCATAGAGCCGAGATTTAAATAAAAAAAGTTACTTTCTCTACCATTTAATTAAAAACGCGAGACTTTTTCACGAGACCATTGTTTAAAAAACAAATTATTACCACATCAAATAAAAAAAAGATAAAGTTGAGAATTGATTAGAAATGTATGAATGTAAAATACAAAGAAAAAGAATAATGAAAAATGATACTAGCGTACAAGTATAGTATAAACTTTTTGATAAAAAAGACACACAGCGCCTGCACTAATGGGCACTTTTAATTTTCATTTACTTCACGTTAAGTTAGTGTCAGATTCGAATAAGCGCGAGAAAAGCATTGTTGTCACGAGTCAGCGGCTCGTGTAGCGGAGACAATGGGTAGGAGAAAAGCCCAGATCTCTCCTAGAAACAGAAAGGATTTATTGGACCGACAGGAACGCGATTTCATGGTTGGTCGGATAGTCGGTGCACTCGCGGAAGAACGTTACATAGCCGTGTAAAAGTTCGCCACCATTCCCCCACCACACCCTTTTTTTGGTCCTATCTACTTCGTCTTGGTTCCAAGCACATTTTTCAGTCCTAAATTTACAGGAGCCTTCTACCAACTTGGCAGATATCGCCCCTCAAACTCACTGACTTGAGAATCACGTTAAAATTATTTCCTTATCTTCACACTGAAATATATCCCATTGAAAACTGAACTTTCAACTCTCGAACAATTTTCCCTTTTTCTTGTTCTTTTCTATCTTGTTTTTATTTTTATTGCCCACATAATTTTTCTCCTTTCTTTAAAGAGTTGAAGTATATTCTGGTGATTTAAAATTTTTTGTTTAAGTCTTTTTTATATTTAGAAATGTATTAAAAGAATAAGAACAAAAATTATTATATTATTATTATTATTAATTAAATTAAGTTTTTTAATATATTATAGACCTTTATATAATAATTGGAGTTCTTTTGTTGTGGCCTTTGGTCAAGAAATGAAGAACCGAGGAGGTATTTACTTGTGTATTAGCGTGTACGCTCCTTCCTTAATAGTCACGTAATAGAGTGTAATAGAGCATTATTACGTCAGTGTAATATCACATAATATAGAGGTAATATTCTGTAATAATCAGTAATACGCTGTAATAGTTCTGTAATACCCTATAATAGTAGATAATACGCGTAAAAGCAGGAAAATTTAGTGAATTAGAGTGTACACCATTTTAACCAGTAATTACCCCCTCGTGAAGAACTTTTTATTACCTATATTATGTCAGAAATTTAATTTTGTCTCCAAAATAATTTCACTATGCATTTCACTATGAACATGGATCTTCAGGTCTACAATAGTAATACAACAGTTATGCCACATTCAAAATACATTTTCCTCATTAATAAATTAAAATAATTTTAGGTAAAAATAAAATAAAACGATCAGGAATGGAGTTTCACATCTGAAATAATTTTACATTGCATTCTTTAACATTCGTTAACATTGATTAATCATTCGTGAATTTTTTAAGAGAGTGACAATTCTGTATGACAGAACTACTTATTATAAATCTCTCAGTTTTTAACATTTTTGAATAAAATCCTTTGTATATATTAACTTTAACTTATTTTTAAAAAACATTATAATTTAAAATAATAATAAATCAGTATAAAAAGTAATAAGAATAATTATTATAATTTATAATATTATTAATATAATATATAAATATTATATGAGCGGATGGGAAGAAGAACTCGCCGAGCGCTCGACCGAAAGGGATAATATCAGTCAGGTAGCAGTGAGCGCCTCTGGGCCACACACTGCTACCTGACTGATATTATCCCTTACAACCGCACGCTCGGCGAGTTCCTCTTCCCATCCGCTCATATTATAATAATTATAATTTATAATAAGATTTATATTAAAAAAACTTTGTATTCACTTACTAGTGAAGTTCTCAATCGAGTAAGGTTTCAATGAGAGTTTTAATTAATATTTCAATTATTGGAAAATTTAATTAGAATACAGTTAAAATTTAATTAAGATTAAAATTTTTAATGCGATGATTTAATTTTATTTGAATTATATTTTGATTAAAAACGGTTGCATATGCAATCTTTATCGCCAAACTGTTATTTATGTAAAAATACGGAAATCACTGCTTTTGTTTTCGGTTTTAAAAATTGAAAAATTGATTTCCAAACGAAATTCAATGATATAGATATATAAAATCACCTAAAATATCTATTTGTTCAATTTGTAAAGGCAACAAGGCGTCTCTCTCTGCCTTCAAAAAAAAAAGAGAGGGAGAGTCAGACAGGCAGATTTGAAGAAAAACGGAAACGAACAGAGCTGGTTTCCTCGTTAATGAAGCTCACCAACTTTTATGCCCTCCCCCCACTTTTCTCGTGCACCCAGTTCACATGAAATCTTTGTGTGAGTTCTTCGGTTAAAATTTTGCATGCAAGCTCATTTAGGTGACTACCATACCTAAATAAGATAATAATTGACGAGAGAATTCTTCTGAATAGATCTTTCGAAAAGTCAGGGAAAAAGTGTCTAATTTTTTTTAGGGGATGAATTGGAATTTTTTTCCTATTCTTTTTTCATCTTTCTTTAATGCATATGGAGAGAAATGTTGCGATCAATGTACTAGGGTTATTAAACCTCTGATAAAACTAGTTCAACTTGCACAAGAGTATAATTGCCGCGAGCATTTATCGGTCTCGGCGATTGTAAGCTCTCCTCTTGTTCCAAACCAACTCGTTTTGTACCGAAACCTTTCCCTATTTTTTTTACTTCTTTATTTCCTCCCGCTTGCTATGACTCTTTCGCTCCTACTTCTTTTTTTTGGTACGTTGCGCTTTTCGCCAATTACTTGGGAAGGAGAGAAAGCAGCGTCTGCTTTCAATGCATCTCGAGCAAAACGTGATTAAAGTCAAACTTTCTTCCTTCCGCTTAAGTTGTCTTTATTCCCCTCACGTCAATAGACTTATTCGATTTCTCAATAACCTAATTACTAATTTACTCCAGGAGAAAATAAGACATTAAATGATAATAATCGACGTTTTTATATTCAGCATGGATTATTGGAAATGTGAAATACACTGTAAAAAATTTTAGGGGTAATAATAACTTTTATAAATGTCAGAAATTTTTGCAGGATATAATCTAATAGTGTACCAATATGCCAATCTAACAGATGATTTGCAAATACTTAGATATCGAATAGATTGTCTAAATCGTCCATTGTACCTCTCATTTATTGATGGTGCGCACCAACAAGTATTAAGTTGTCTATTCGAAATCTTAGACATCGATTAGACACCTACTTTGCATCTAAGACGTCGAATAGACCACTCGTCTTTTGCGAATAAGCAGCCGAATTCTGCGCCGTAGACGTCTAATAGACAACAATTTCGACGTCTATAGACGTCTTGTGGCGTCCCATTTCGATGTCTATATAGATCTGAATTTATATTTCACATAGATAGATGTTTTAGACGTCGAAAAATTCTTTAATTTCTGACTGGGTATTGGCGTATTATAGAACCTATCAAATGTAGCGGATGCTACTGAGCAACAAGCTGCACGACGAATGACGTCAATGTTGACTCCATTGCGTGCTGCTTGCGAAATTGCAGCGTGACGAGTACTATGAGCTCCGAAGATAGTTGAATCAATTCCACTAATTTGAAGAGTTTCTTTAATCTATCGACTTACAGATTGCGATGTGGCAGGGTGGTGAGGTTTCTTGTATATGAGAAACAATGCCCTGTATTCGAGTCTCTTAATTCGGCAGACCTCTGGATATAAATTTGAAGAGCTGTAGCTGCACATAATTGTGGATTTTCTTTAAATGTTGGTATTTCTAGAAAGGGTTCGAACTTGCTTCTTCCAGTTGTCTTGATCGGTTCAGTTATTTGAATCTAAATGGGATCCATATTGAAATTGATATTCTCTAGTTGGATTACTGTTAGCATTTCCACCATCTGAGCTATGATCAACGCTAGCAACGTTACCAACTTTTTGGTCAATGTTTTTAGAGTAATTTGATCATTCGGGAACTACGAAGCTATTTTGTCCAATACTTGTTTCGGATCCCATGTGGTATCGTATTTGTACCTTCGAGGTCTCAATGTTGATATTCCTTTGAAGAATCGACATACTCTCGCGTCCTTACCAATATCGTTAGCCATGAGTAGAGATATTGTCGATCTGTATATGCTTGCTACACTGTATAATTTAATGTATATAATAATATTTCAGTGGAAAATTTTAGAATTTGCGGTATCGAATGTAAATAGGTCAGGATTCTTTCTCTACGGCAAAATCCCCACCATAATTTGATTGGTTTTGCGAATTGCTTCAATGTACTAGCAGTCAGAGCTGGGTAAAATGGTTCTTTATTTCTATTTAAAATACAAAATGCCAAATAGATTCATAAAACCTATTTAAAATGTAAAATGGAAAATAGTTGTCTGTTTCTTATTTAAAATGCAAAATGCAAAATATGTATTTGAAATAGGTTAATATAAAATGCAAAATGGTTTTTAAAAAATTTGTATTATAAGATCTAGAGTATCCTGACAGTTCGAAAATTTTTTAATTTTAATATGCTTGTTTGCTTTTAAAAGCAATTCTCACATAGCACAACATTTTTCAGTAAGTTTGCAGCAAGTTCGCGGTGCAAAGTTCGGAGGTTTGCATGGAAAGTTTGCAGCAAAGTTTATGGACGTATAAAAATGTCTGCCCGATTTAAAGTTTGCAATGCAAACTTGCTACAAGTTTTCACGGAAAACTTACAAATAATTTTATAGCAAACTTGAGAATAATTTGCCGCAAACTTTCTAAAAAATCTCAACGTTAACGTATCTCAACTGTCATAGAAAACTAATGCGCAGACATTTAAGTTTAACTTTGCCATGCAAATTTTCAGCAAGTTTGCATTGCAAACTTTAAATCGGGCAGACATTTTTATACATCCATAAACTTTGCTGCAAACTTGACATGCAAACTTCCGAACTTTGCACCGCAAACTTGCTGCAAACTTTCTGAAAAATGTTGTGCTATATGGGTTGCTTTTCAAAAATGTCGTCTCCCATGGACCTTTTTTTGAACGTAAAATCATTCCAGCGTGGCTGAAAAGTCGTTTGACAGGAGCCGATGATGGAAGGATTGTATTGTACTTACAAAAAAGATCTTTGATTTTTGATAACGCATTAAGGGTCTGTCCAGTCCCACGGCGGCGTGAAAAAGGAAAATGAAAAGCGTTTAGCCAATAAAAACATTCGATTCAAAGGAAATAAGAAGATTTCCATTGTAGCATAAGTTCCTATTATCTAACGCTTTCCGCTTTCACGCTGCCATGGGGGTGGACCTTTAATTGAAAGGTTTTAATTCAGCAGTGAAAATTTGCATTACTATTGAATAGTACTGAAAATGGAAATGGAATTTTAAATGGAAAATAGGTTGTAAATCTATTTAAAATAGAAAATGCAAATTGGTTGTTTCATTTCTATTTGAAATATAAAATAGAAAATGCCATTTTTCATTTCAAATAGGTATTTCAAATAGATTCATTTCAAATATTTACCCAGCTCTGCTAGCAGCAATACATTTTAGCTGTTCCTGTCGACCTGAAGGCGTCCCTGATAACTTCGCTGCTACCAGGGAAAGCGTCCGATGTAAGGGATGAGTCTCCATGTGGGGAGAAGATAAAAGTTTAATATCAGGTTGAAAACAAATTGGTTTGTTAACTGTCATTGAGATAAAAAGCGGATACCAAGGTTGTGTGGGCCATAAGAGAACCACGACAACTCCCTCCGCTTTATCTATTTGTATTTTTTGCAATACACGCAAAATCATTGAAAAATGGGGAAAAGCATAGAAGTGACGATTTTCCCAATTCATTGCGAACGCATCGATATTGATCGAGTCAGGATCTCTTTGCCACGATTCACAATGCTTACACTGAGAGACCTTTTGGACTGTAGCGGAACAACGTATGTGACAGCAGCTCCACTATGGTTTATGTGCGCTGCGGTACAATTTTGGGCGCGTGACTGTCCAAAATGTTGGTAAGCAGCTCACCGAAGTAGTGGGGATGCCGCCTTTGGTTTGCAGCTAAACAACTTTTGGACTGTCACGTGCCCAAAATTGTACCGCAGCAACCCAAAAGTATAGTCTTGTATTTAGTCTGTATTTATCTGTTTAGTTGAGTTAGCCGTGGGTATTAAATACCGCCCATTCTGTTAATATAGGCAATTGCCACCGTGTTATCCATTCTAATCAATGTTTCACATTTTCGATCTCTTTTGGTAAAACACTTTTTACCCAAATAGGCTGCCATCAGTTCGAGTTCGTTAATGTGGAGTTTGCTTTCATCTACACTCGAAAAGCCATGAACTTTCTTACCTTCACAAAATGCACCCCAACCTGTAAGCGATGCATCCGTGAATATTTCTTTTGTGAATTTGAATTCCCTGATTGGGTTGAATGAAGTTTTTATTGATGTTGTCCACCATTCCAAATTCGATTGCACCAACTGTGAAACGGGCTCTCGTTTCTTTTCAGTTAAGGGGGGGGGTATAGTTAATTCGGCGAAAAAAACGCATGTTTTTTAGAATTTTTTTTAGCGATACGCAGAAAGTTAATTTATTTTATCACTTTGCATATAACATTGCAACATTTGAACAATATTTTTTTAAATTTTGATTTAAAAATATTAAAAATTGAGCGAGATAATGAGATTTTTCTCAGCCGCGTCAAAAAAAAATGATTTGCGGTGTACACTCTAACTCGCAACAGAATCATCCAAAACAAAAAAATCAAAATGCATTTGTTAAAGGAGATGTTTTTTGAGGTATTATCGGAAGGGATTTTTTTGTTTTTTTACTTTTCGATTTTCCGTAGCACTTGAAAGCCAAAAAGTCGATTTTCACTGTAAAAAATCGATTAATTTGTTATTGTAAAATTGGTAATTTTTTAATAAAAAAATAATGGCTTCCGATGTTACCTCAAAAAACATCTCCTTTAACAAATGCACTTTGATTTTTTTGTTTTGGATGATTCTGTTGCGAGTTAGAGTGAACACCGCAAATTTTTGGAGGCGCGTGAGGAAAATGTTAGAATCTTGCTCAGTTCTTAATATTTTTAAATTAAAATTTAGAAAAATATTGTTCAAATGTTGCAGTATTATATGCAAAGCGATAAAATAAATTAACTTTCTGCGTATCGCCAAAAAAAAATTCTTAAAAACATGCGTTTTTTTCACCGAATTAACTATACCCCCCCCCCTTAATTCAACACGATATTTTAGGCTGTGAAGAATAAAGCCAAGAAAAATGCACCGTTGAACAGGCTGCAGATGACTTTTACTTTAGCTCGATGAACCCTAGGGATTCCAGGAGATTTCGAGTCGTCAAAATTATGCCGAGTATACTTCTCTTCAGTCCTGTCAATAATAAGTATGTCGTCCAAATATACGACCATAATAATTCCTTGACTTCTTAACATCTGTACAACAGGTTTGAACAATTTTATGAATGTGAATGGTGCCGTACATAGACCAAACGCTAAACTATTAAATTCTAATAATTCTTTTTTGTAAGAGAATCGAAGGAATTTATGGTCTCCCGCTTCAATTGGAACCATAAGATAAGCATCTGTAAGGTCTAAAACAGCCATGAAACATCCCTTAAAAACAAGACGTAATGCAGTTTTTAAATCTTCGATCTTAAAATCATATTATCATATGTATCGATAATAATTATGTATTAATTATGTATCGGATAATTGATAGCTTCTTTCTTCTTAATATTTAACTGCCGAATGATAAATTCACTTTCTATAATTATAATTGCCTATGAATTGAAATACTAGGCTTACCATCTTTAAGAAACTTCCTACGTTATCATTAAAATAACGTAGGAAGGGATAGTATATGTCAAAGAATTCGGAGAATCTCGGGGTGCATGTAGCTCAGTGGTCAGAGCAGTCTACCGGCAATAGAAAGGTCGTGGGCTCGTATCCCACCATGCTACCGTTTTTTTCTGGATTCTTTGATAATTTTGAAATTATTAATTAATTTCGAAAATATTTTTCAGATTAAGCAGGTTTCTGTATTCGGGCAGCTGTGCTGTCGATACATATGAAATCTAAGAGCTTATAGAGATTTATTTAAGATATTTAATTTATTTAGTAAAAATTTGATTCGGATAATTGATAGCTTCTTTCTTCTTAATATTTAACTGCCGAATGATAAATTCACTTTCTATAATGGTAGACGAAGAAGTTTGTTCCTATTTTGCTGGCTGCCCTTCGATGAGTTTTGCGGTAACTTGGAAATATCCTGTCTGAGAAGAAGCCTAGTATTGGTCCTTCTTGATAGCTTTCACACTCATTGGTGATTTAATTTCAGCAGCAGCAGCATGGCGAGTCTCTCCGCCTGCACTCATCATCGACCTCTCTGCTCTAGTTAGGGCTAGGCATTTCTGTCAGATAACGCTCATAGCTGTACCTTCTGCGAGGTCTGGACTCTCCGTCACGATCACGCCGTGCCTCGTCGTGCAACGATCCTCTCGGGGTACTCTCAACACTAGAGGTCCTGGCGTCTGAATACTTACGTCGGGAGTCATGACTTGTCCTTGACGATGACGAACTGCTTCTCTTCTGTGAACGCGACACAGTTCAAGCAAACGATGACGCTTTAATTTTTTTAGATCTTTTTTTAATTTTTTGACCACTTGTCAAAGTTTTTTCAATGCCGCTCTTTTTTTCTTCTTATTGTGACGTCGATCTTCTTCCGATGAAGATTCTGTTGATGATTTAACTATTTTTAATATTTTTTCGCGACGATACGAAGTGTAGCGAAACACATAGAACAACTCTGCAAAAACAAGTGTCTCATTTTAAGACGTTTTGTCAAAGTTTCGAGAAAATTCATTTTTTGACCTGGACAGTTGAGGAATTTTGCCTCATATATAAATTATGTTTTTGACCCGTTGAAATAAAAGTATTTTTAAACATTTTTAAATGTTCCACAAATCGAAGTGAATTAATCGAAATGATAAGTTGAATGCGTATTTACACAGTAGATATATTATATTTTGTGATCCAATAGCAAGTATCACAACAATGTTCACAAGCAAAATTTTTTTCATGACGTTTTAAAATGATGGTAAAGTTCGGTTGTGGGCACTGAAATTGGTTCGGTTGTAGACGCCACTTTTATTCTTGACAAATCGTGAATTAGGTTATCACATATTTCGTTTTCTTTAACACTAATTAGATATTTTAAACCAATATTAGGTATTTAATTACGATCTATAATAACAATTAAATTGTTATTATAGATCGTAATTATGAGCTCAAATTTTGAGCTTTATAATAGGGTCAGACCAGCTCAACTGTGTTAAACTAATTTCATTGATTTTCTAAAATGTTAAAACTTTTATGAAAATCTGTAGTTCACAACAAAACAAAAAAACACTTTTAACCATTTTTTGAAATTTTTGTTATTTTCTTTGAATTAACAAAATATTACAACATTTTTTAAAAAATTAATAACTCAAAAGCCGTTTACAATAAATTAATGAAACTTACACTGATTACACAAAATTGTTCACTCCTATGAAAAAAAATAATTGCAAGATTGTAAATTTAAAAATTTCATATTTTTAATAACAATTTTAGTTAACAAATGCGTAGCATTCATATTTTTTTAAGTTAAGATATCAGATTTGATCTTATCGGTGCGCAATTTTGTAAACTTTCAATTAAAAAAATTTACTAAAAACAAATAATATTTGTTCTGTGTTATAACGATAAATTTTTGAATTTTTTATTCTACTCTCCTTCCCAAGATAATTTATACTAAACACATTAATATTTGTAACCTCTAGACTGAATTTTCCGCGACAATCAACTTTTTCCCACTGTGGAGTTGGCGCGCGTTTTTAATAAAAAATTCGTTATGTACATTCCAAATTGAAAATACCAAAATTTTCTTTTTGGGTCTTTAAGAAGAGACTACTGAGTACACTTCTTATGAGTTTCATTGCAATTGGAGGGGTAGAACACATAAATAATTAAAATTGTTTATAAAATTGTTATTAAAAATATGAAATTTTTAAATTTACAATCTTGAAAATATTTTCTTTTAAAAGAGTGAACAATTTTGTGTAATCAATGTAAGTTTCATTAATTTATTGTAAACACCTTTTGGGTTATTAATTTTTTTTTAAATGTAATATTTTGTTAATGCAAAAAAATATAACAAAAATTTTAAATTTTAAAAAACGGTTAAAAGTGTTTTTCTGTTTTGTTGCGAACTATCGATTTTCATAAAAGTTTTAAGATTTTAGAAAATCAATGAAATTTTTTTAACACACTAAATCAAAAATAAGCATGATTTACACGAAAATTTGTAAAATTCTAAATACTTTTAAAGCCATAATATACAACAATATACTTTAGCAAAAATTCAAACAGACTCTATTCGATCAAGCACAAATTTGCGTAATCCTAGGTGAGTTGAAACAGCCTATGTTACAACTCGCCTAGGTGCGAAAAACTTTGCATCGGTTCGAATAATTATTTTTTTTCTTAAATTTCAAGACTGACACAAAAAAACAAATCCATTTCAGATAACTAGGATATCCAACAGTTATTAAGGTAAATATTAGAATAACAAAAATCTAATTTGTGTCGAATAATAAAGTATCAAAATTTCTGCCAAAAACTTACTTTTAGCAATTTTTTTTCACACACATTAAATACATCTCAAAAACTTTTCTCAGGTGGTCAAGTAAATTTGCATCAAATAGTGAATAAAAAATGTAACAAATTCACGCTTTTCAAAGTTTTTAAAAGGTCATAGCTTTCGAGAAATCGGCTTTGTTACAACTCACATCGGTCTCCCCTACTCTGGTTCGATTCTACGATTATTAAATAAAGACCGTATTACTTCATAAATAGTGTCTACAATTATTTCTACAATTATTAACCTTCCGACATTTTTACATGCATATTCGACTAAGCGAAAACTTTTCAAATCTTCCTAACTTGTTTCTAAAAAATCATAAAACAATTTACAAAAATGTGTTTTTAAGCTTAAGAGAAGTACTATAGGATACAATATCGTAAAATAAAAAAAAATTGGTAAGACACAAAAAATTTACAAATATTACGCCATTTAACGTAATATTACAGAAAATTCTGACGTGATGGATCATTTTTGAAGTCAGTTTCGGATTCAGGAACGAAAAATCGGTAAGAATCATCTCCACTTTTTTTGTAACAGACATGACCATAATATTGCAGGCCTGTATTATCTAAGACGACAGCAATTGCACTCGACAAATTTGTATTCAAAATATCATTATCACAAACTTAACATTGAAATACAATAATATAATATGATATTAGTATAAGGTTCGTGAATTCTATTCACGAGTTCTCTTAAAGTGCAATTCGCCCATCAGTATGCAGGGGGTAGTTATGACATTATAAGGATGCCGATGGGGAAGCTTTCAAAGCTTCAACATTAGGTTCGAGCTTTTGTGCGTGTAAGCTAAAACGCCTGCCTGCGGATAGAGTTAATCCAACCTGATTTAACACTGCGACTTGATAGAGTGCGACGTCGTCTCGTGCTCGCCTTACGGATTACAATGGGACGGGTGTAATTATTTTCAACCAACCAACCATACCTACATTGCACCAAATGTATACATATATACATACGTACATTTAGTCAAGATTTTCAAACATAAAAGCTTCACCAGTAACAGTGGAAATTCACTTAGCAACTGCAGATAACATATATGATTCAATCTGGTACCTAACTTAGAAAATTTCGCTCTATGTAGACAAAATATACATGCAAAGAAAATTTTCTTCGTTATATTATGAAAAATTAAAATTTTGTAGTGTTTCCGTTTAAACTTATATTAATTCATATAGGGGAGAGTGGGGCAAGACGGGGTACTTAAGGTTTAAAGCGCAAAAAAACAAAAATTATCGAATATATACTTTATTATTTTTTTTGATTATCATCTTTGGGAATCAGTCTTTCGTAAAAAAGGCGTACAAAGGCCATCTGTTTCTTAAAAAAGCTTATAATTAATAATATTGAAAAAATTGAAAATCTCCTTATCTTACCCCACCGGCGGGTAAGATGGGGTACCCGTAGGGGTAAGATGGGGTTCTAAAAAAAACAACCTATTTCTGTCGACAAATTTTACAAGTAAAGGTTGCATTTTTATCTTTGACATCGACACCGGCACAACTGCTCAAAGCCCATTAGCCGCAGACAGAACAAGCAGCCCAGCCTTCATTTGAGTCTAAATAATAACCATTGCAATAGAGACAAGGTGTATTTTCCACTTTACCATCGCTAATTGATGATTTAACCTGACAAACTTTTTTCTTTTTGGCCACTTTTATTTTATTTAGTCTTGATTTAAGTAGTTTTCTTAACTTCTCTTATTTCTCTTTTCTTTTGCTTAATGTGTGTACCCCGTCTTGCCCCACTCTCTCCTACCCCATCTTGCCCCCTCCTACGAAATTGAAGAAAAAGGTTAATTACTACAATTTACGATTCAACAAAAAAAAACATATGCTTCCCTTCTTCTGTAACCCTTCCCAGTTAGAAAAAAATTAATATAGTTCATTAACTGTTATTATTAAATAATAAACGCCTCCTAAAAAAAGTGAAAAAATGACAAGAAAATCGTCGAAAACAGTTTTTTTAGTAAAACAGATAAAAGATTTGTTCTCATATGGCTTTTAGGTTTTATAAACAAGAAACTATCGTCTCGGTGCAGTATTATGTAAAATATAATCGCGACTGGTTAATTCGTTTGTTAAATAGGGCTGGTACCTCGTCTTACCCGCTACCCCGTCTTGCCTCACTCTCTCCTAGACACTGGTATTATACTGTACTTTTGTCAAAAAAAAAGATAGAGGCATTTAATAGGAAGTTTTTGGAAATCTGAAAAGTTAAACTTTAATATAGCGTTACTGTTTTTAAATTCATTTTAAAATAGTATACCTATTAAGCAACAAGGGAAAAAAGGCATTTGTTTACGATGCTTTCATGACACGAGTAAAGGCCTAGAGTGTCCTAGGAAATTGATTAGTAGAATATAAATAAACAAATTACAGAAATTATTTTAACAAATTTTTTGTGTTACCTATCTATTAAATTAATATTTATTATATTACTGATTAGTCTGTTAGAAAAATAATAAAGAATCGTAAAAATAATTAAAAAATCAGTTTACAATTTTTTTCGTTACTTGCCACAATATTATTCAAGACACAATTTTAATTTCAAGAAAAAAAATAAATTTCGTTAACTCATACTTTTAAAAATGTTTATTCATATCTTTGATTTGTACTATTTTTACAATGATTTTTTTACCCCTCGTATGCAAAATGAAATTTAATTTCTCTAAAATTTCCTTCTTTCCTTTCCCATTTTCTATTTTTAAAGAATATAATAATTTTTTTTCCAATAATCCAATTTTCTAAATTCAGTGACGTGTTATATTTCAACATTTTAAATTACACACTTCTTTGAACAACCAGTCTCACTTTTTTACACTTTTGAAAATAAATGAATTACGTGAAATCTGAACTTGTAAGGTTTTTTTGAAATAAAAGAATATCTCACGCAAAACAGAAAAGCTTTCTTTTTTTCCTTGTTAAAAAATACTTAGAAATTTAAGGGGAGACCCCACCTTAATTTTGACCCCTTTAAAATAAAATTATTGAACGAGGTAATATTTTTTTTCTTGCATCATTTTTAACCTGAAAACATATAAGACGGTCAAAAATATTTAATTTTAATTTTTGAAGAGGTTAGAATTTTTTCCTTCTGACCTATTGCATATTATTGCAAATCCATGCGAGAAGTTGTTTAGAATGGTAAAATATGCATGGAAAAAAATTTTCGTTATATTAAAAACTGTTAGAGAAGATTGATTTTTAATATTCAAATCTTTACATTTTTCCGAAATTTCGAAAGCCTTAAATCTTTAATTTTTTCCAAATTGTGTATATTTACGTAATTTGATGCTATTATTCAAAGAACATTGTTAAAATTGACATTTAGCTCATTTTCGTGGTAAATTCCATAAAAATCATAGTCCGAAGCTTTTATAGTATGCTTTATATATACCGAAATAAATGCAAAAAGCCATGATTTTTATAGTTTTTACCATGAAAATGAGCTAATTGTCAATTTTAACGATGTTTTTTCGACTCAGAGCATCAAATTGGAAAAAAATAAAGGTTCAGGACTTCCGAAATTTCGGCAAAATTTAAAAATTTGAATATTAAAAATCGATCTTCTCTTACAGTTTTTAATATTTTTTAACGAAAATTTTTTTCCATGCATATTTTACCATTCTTAACAACTTCTTGCATGGATTTGCAATAATATGCAGTAGGACAGAAGAAAAAAATTCTAACCTCTTCAAAAATTAAAATTAAATATTTTTGACCATCTTATATGTTTTCAGGTTAAAAATGATGCAAGGAAAAAAATATTACCTCGTTTAATAATTTTATTTTAAAGGGGTCAAAATTAAGGTGGGGTCTCCCCTTAATCAAGCATTTCATTTTACTTCAAACTTATGTACACGGAGAAAAATGGATAGTTAAATTTACTATCTAGATAATCAGGGTGACGATCTTGGATACTTAACTATAGGACTACCATCTAGATAGTTAAATTTACTATCTTGGGATAATCAAACTTACATACTAACTGCCATTATCCAAGATGTTTACTTTGACTATCCTAGATAATAAACGCAAGTTGCTGTGTTTATACACATCTAAATTGATCAATAAGAAATATTTAATGATAAAAGTTAATTTTTTTTAGAAATTAGTGAACATTTGTCCTGAATAAATAATTTTTTATGGAAAATCTGAAAATTTTAAAGAACAAAATACATTAATTTAACGGTACCCTTGAAATGTTTAAATCCTTTTGACAGGTTTAAAGGTTATGTTGCTAATCGTAAGTTTTATATATTTTTTAAGCAATATTATATCTGAAATTCAGTATAAAAAAACTTGGCAGTGTTTTTAAACTTCGAATAATATAAAACTGCATAACGGTGTTCGATGGTCTCTTAAATTTCTCGATAATGTGCGACTAGCAGTTATCACCCAACAAACACGGCACTGACCGATTCAAATGACGTGAAATTGGTAAACATTCATTTTCTAACAAATTTTTCTCTGTTCACAGACACTTTTTACAAAATCTGACAACGTACATTTATCACAAATGTTTTTAATTGTCTGAATTCAAAAGATTTTGACAATTCCTGTAGAAACGCGGTTGCAGGATTGGAATTACCATAGCAATGTAATGCGAATCATCTTGACAGCTGATCCTTTACGCACGCTGCATGCTTCTGCCCTCTAATGGCAAAGTGGCTGCAACATACGTCTTGCCGCCTGTCATTACATTCCTTTTGTATTTCCAATCCTGTAACCGCGTTTCTGCATGGATTAACAAAATCTTTTGAATGCAGACAATTAAAAACATTTGTGACAAATGTACGTTAAACTTAATTTTTAATCGTTTAAATTACTTTTCTCTTATTTTGGTCACATTTTGAACATTTATCAAGGGATTCTGTGCAGTTTTCATGCAGCTAAAAATTTCAAATACTGCACTGAATTCAATCTTCACTCAATGTCGTTTGATTGTAACTTTCGACTCAACCTACAAATATATCTCCATCTCTGGTGTCAAGTAGATGAATTATTTTGTTCTCAGACATTTTTAATTTGTTTTTCTTTAATATTTCTTAAGTATATAACATTAACATAAAAATTTTTAAATAAAAGTCATTAATGGCCATCTCACCCAATATTACATGACAAAAGTAAACATCAAAATATTAAATAAATAAAATAATTTTTCCATTTATTTTTTGTTTATATCAAAGCGTGGGTTATGCACTACTCAATAAAACTTCAAATTAAAAAACCGGTAAAAAATAACAATATGGCAATAAGAAATCTGAAATTGTTAAATTATTTTTGACCCATGCAAAAAAATGTAGAAGGATTACGCTTACATTTTCACTGTTTTTCAACAATTTGTTGTTTACATTTATTAGTAGTCACAAAAGGTTGAAAAATACCCATAATAAGTGACATTTATTAAGAAATTCTGTAAAATATTTCAACTGGCCATCTCTCCCATATGGCCATCTCCCCCGGACTTACCCTATATGTTCAATTTCCAATAAAGTTAAAAGAGTGAATATTTTTGGTAATTAAATTAAAAGTGAAATTTAAATGTACTTAAATTAAATGTTTCTGTTATTATACACTAATTTTATAAACTGTACTTTAGTACATTTAACCAATACCCAGTGAGAAATTGCCAATAGACTTTAATCGGTCCAATATCGGTCCAATATTGGTTGCCGTGCTGGGCGCCGATTGACTCCCAATATTGGACCAATATGGGCTGATGCTTGGGATGTAACGGCATCGCCAATCATCGGTTGTCAATATTGGTCCAATATTGGCCGAATATTGGCAACCAAGAGAAAAAAATTTTTTTAAATAAATTTTTTTAAATTAAATAATAATAATAAAAAATTAATGTTTATAATTTTTGTTTAATATATTTATTTGTTTAATTATTTATTTTTAATAATTCATGTAAATAATAAATAATTTATTATTTATAAATTATAATTATTTAAAAATGCAGCAGCTATTAGAAAATAGCATACTGCAAAAAAATTCTATCATTGAAAAATCAATGATAGGCGAGAGAAATCCGCGTCTTTAAATAGATTCGCAGATGATAGACAAGAGATATCCGCGTCATTAAACGGATTCGCAGATATACTCTGGTCTCGCGACGAATCTCTCGATACTTATATACACTGGAGTCGCCGTGTCAGTTGCGAGAACGGTTACAGCGTCCCTCTTGCGGCAGAGATAAGAATTGTCACGTAAACTGCTAAATCGCTTTACCGACCGCCTTATTATACCCGCAGTTTACGTGACAATTCTTATCTCCGCCGAAAGAGGGACGCTGTAACCGTTCTCGCAACTGACACGGCGACTCCAGTGTATATAAGTATCGAGAGATTCGTCGCGAGACCAGAGTATATCTGCGAATCCGTTTAATGACGCGGATATCTCTTGTCTATCATCTGCGAATCTATTTAAAGACGCGGATTTCTCTCGCCTATCATTGATTTTTCAATGATAGAATTTTTTTGCAGTATGCTATTTTCTAATAGCTGCTGCATTTTTAAATAATTATAATTTATAAATAATAAATTATTTATTATTTACATGAATTATTAAAAATAAATAATTAAACAAATAAATATATTAAACAAAAATTATAAACATTAATTTTTTATTATTATTATTTAATTTAAAAAAATTTATTTAAAAAAATTTTTTTCTCTTGGTTGCCAATATTCGGCCAATATTGGACCAATATTGACAACCGATGATTGGCGATGCCGTTACATCCCAAGCATCAGCCCAATGATGACCGATGATCGGTCTCTTGGCTCCCAATATTGGACCGATATTGGACCGGTGAGAAATTTCTCACTGGGTAGTTCCATTTTAGTGAATGAAAATATAATTATAATTAATTTCGCTGTAAAGGTATTTGCTAAATATTTTTAGTCAGATTTTGTATATTTGTTGTTAAGGGGATATCAATGTCGATTGGATTTTTAGATTGAGCTTCAATGGGAAAATCGCATCGACTTTGACATTCCCTTAAAGCCAAAAACGCCCTCAGGGGCTAAATATTAAGTGTATTTTTTCTATTTTTCGTGTGTTTCGGGTTTATATGTTTAAAAATTATTTATTTGACATAAGGCAAGTACCCCAGGTAGAAATTGACGACCGGGATGGTACTGGCCCGGTACAAACGGCGGATTATAAGTGCCGGGACAGTACCGGCATAAGACCGTACTTTTTACCGTCTCGGTACCGGCAAATTGCCGGATGATAACTGCGGCAGGTATCCGGCATACGTACCGGGCCGGTACCGAATTGTCCACCGGGGCGGTACTGGCCCGGTTGTTGTTGGAAGGCATTTAGTGCCGGTTTATTACCAGCTGCACAACCGGCTAGGTACCGGTCCAGTACCGGCATAAATCTGTTCATTCCACCGGCGCAGTACCGGTAAATTGCCGGATGATAACTTCGGTAGGTATCCGGCAACCGTACCGGGCCGGCACTGATGAATATCTGACACAGTACCGGGCCGTCACTAAAAAACAACCGGTGTGGTACCGGGCCGGTTAAAAAAATTACATTTCAGTCTGATTAATTTTTTAATTATTATTATTATTATCAATTTTATAATTAATTTTAAATTCGAAACAGTGAATATATTAAATGCTGAAACAGAGAAACATAAACAATTATAGAAAAATCTGAAGACTCGAGGAATTGAACTCAGGACCCTGAGGCTGCAAAGTCGACACCACATCCGCTAACCTAAACCTGCATATGGAAAGTAAATGCAAAGTGAGCTTATAAAGTCCAACCGACATTCCACCTGGCAACAGTACCGGGCCGGCATTAATATTCAACCGGTGCTGTACCGGGCCAGTATTTGTATTTTTAAATTTATTTTAATTCAATTTAAATCATTAAAAATAAATAAATAAAAATAGTAATTATAAATAATAATAACCGCCCTATTCACCGGCTAAATACCGGGCCGGCACTAAAAAGCAACCTACTCGGTATTAATATAATTGCCGGCATAACTAACTAATTAATTTATTATTAATAATTAAATTAATAAATTAATTAATAAATTAAATTTCAAATTTTTTTCTTTTCTTTAATTCTTTTTCTGATAGTTTAACATTGGCAAACAACCGGGAGGACACTGGGTTAGTACTAATATTTTTGTCGGCAAAACTTCTGTGCCAGTAGAAAGCATTAAGTAAATTTTTGTGCTGGGCCGGCTCAAATATTATCACCGGCAAATCTCCTTCGTCCGTATAAAAACAAAACCAAATGGTAGTACTGGGCCGGTACAAAAATTATCACCAGCAAATCTCCTTCGTCCGTATAAAAACAAAACCAAATGGTAGTACCGGGCCGGCGCTGGGACGGTACAAATATTATCACCGGCAAATCCCCTTCATCGGTATAACAACAAAATCAAATGGTAGTACCGGGCCGGTGCTGGGCCGGTAAAAATATTATCACCGGCAAATCTCCTTCGGCGGTATAAAACAGAGCGAAATGACAGTACCGGGCCGGTGCTACGCCGGTGCTGGGCCGGTAAAAATATTATCACCGGCAAATCTTCTTCGGCGGTATAAAACAGAACGAAATGACAGTACCGGGCCGGTGATGGGCCGATGAAAATATTATCACGGGCAAATCTTCTTTGGCGGTATAAAAACAGAAGTAAATTATAGTACCGGGCCGGTGCTTGGCCAGATATTTTTTATAAACCGGCCCGGTACACTACCAGTACCGGTACAAATCCACATTTACCACCGGGCCGGTACTGGGCCGGTATTTATTTTATATCCGGCCCGGTACCTTTACAACCGGTTCGGTACCATGCCGGTTGTTAGTGCTGGCATATCTCCAACTTTTTTGCCTGGGACTTGGTCAAAAAACCAGACCGTTCACGTGAAATATACCCATAATTTTTTTTTTTAATTCATTAACTTTATAACTGTTCTAAAGCTATTGTTAAATAAACGCAGATGTTTTATTAACTAAATTACCACTGGTAATTCTACTACTTAACACCTATCAGAAAGTAGTTTTAGTAGGCTAGAAATAAAATTGAACATTTAGCCCCAGCATGGGGTTAAATGTAAAAAAAACAAAATTTCGAAAAAAGGACAAAACATGTATTTTACGCGGAACAAACAGTTTATTCAAATTTTGTTTGCTTATAAAGTTTTTAAAAAAAGAAGTTTTTTTCAATAATTGACGTATAATAACAGATTTTTGTAATTTTACCAAAAAATTATACTACAATAAAATTTAAAATATAAACACAATAATTGCAACATTTTTAGAAAATTTTGTTACTTGGGTAACTGGGTTTTCCAATCTTCAATCGACGTCTAGGTTTAGAATTTTGATATTGTTACTTCCTTGAATTTGAAACTGGGTCGATATAGTATAAGTTTCATCTTCATATTTAGTGAAATGACTTGCTGATGATTGACAATTGTTTCATGCTGGGTCAGGGCCCGTGTAGGTCAATTTTTGCACGGGGGGAAGATTTCCTCACGGGTATTACTTCTTGCTTGTAATTATTTTTACACTAAATTTATGTTCTTCTTTTAATAACATGGATATAAAACTATTTTTTCTTCATATCTTTTTTATTTTTAATTTACTTTACTTTATTTATTAGCTATCACAGCTAAAAAATTAGCTGTGAGATCTAATTATAGCTGCATTAGCTAACAATAATTGATATTTGTTGTTACAATTACTAATTGTTTTATTAATAGTCGATAAAATAGTTTTACTAATTTATTTAGTAAAATAGATAACTAGCAATTAGTGAAATTTAACAAACAATTAGTCATAATATTATACTAAACAAAAAGGACAAAAGTTGTACATGAAAATTACTAATTAATAAGTAAAATTTTACTATTTAAATATAATCACTAATATAATTACCAGTGATGGGACGAAGAACGTTCCAGCAATGGCATATTAATGGCAAATATTTTGAATCATTAATGGCAAATTATAATTGCCAGTAATAAAACGTAACTCGCCTCAGAAATGGCTCATTAATGGATAAAATTTTTTCATTTTGCTTTCTCGATTTTACATGAGCGTAGCAAAGTGGTCAGAGTGTTAGGCTTTGGTGCATCAGATTGAGGTATTGATCCCCGCGAGTGGTATGAGTGGCCAATGATTGGCCATTAATGTCTGTCGACGCCTACCCGCAATTAACACCACAAGAATCGGACCAATATTGTCTGCCAAGGCTGGGTGCCAACTTTTCAATGCTGGGCCGGTATTGGACAGGGTTAGTTTTCGTACTTGGATACAGAGTAATACAAAAATAGTTGATGTAAAATGTTAATAATTAGTTCAATTTTCAGGAATGTAAATAAAAAAGGATCAATATTAAAAGGAAACAAATTATGATAATCGAATAGTTAATCATACAGGTATATTGGATGTTTCTTGAAAAGTATCATTAACAAGTGCATTTTCGTGTTTTTGCAACAAACTTTACTTTAGAACCGCAGGCGTAAACCGAAGCGAACACTCATATATAACGTAAATCTCATACATAAAAGTTTCACGACTCAGGGCGTAAACCAATTTCGAGATTTTGAGTTGTTTTATGCTTTGAATTTATATATACATAAACACATCCATACATTTACAGGACAACTGTAAATTAAAAAAATGTTTATACAACAATTTTAATAATTACCTATATTAAATGTAACAACAGAATCTTGTTTACAGAACAAAATTGTTTTCTTTTCTCTAAATCCATATACCTACTAATTTTGGACTGAAAATATAAAGAAATTTTTTAAATATTTTACATTTCTCCATTTCTAAATCTTTAAAATGAATAAAAATATTTTTGTTTAAAAAAAATGTTTAAACATTACTGCTCCCATAAGGATCGAATACCTAACGGATGTAAATGAAATAATATTTGTAATAAAAAAAAATGGAATTTAAAGAAGAAGTAAATTAAATTTGTTCATTTGCATTTATAAAAATTTGGAACATATTATTTTAATAAGAAGACTCTCTCTCTCTCTCTCTCTCTCTCTCTCTCTCTCTCTCTCTCTCTCTCTCTCTCTCTCTCTCTCTCTCTCTCTCTCTCTATATATATATATATATATATATATATATATATATATATAAACCGAGGGGATGTTTTAAAATTATCAATGAAAGCCTCGTAAATTTCAAAAGTAACACAATTTGTGAAATCGCAATTCCGTTGACAAAATTACAAAACGTGGTTTAATATCACAGATATAAAATACCAGTTGCTGGGAAAATATTGAACCAACTCTTTTTTCCAAGGGATAATTTACAACTTTTGTCTCAACTCAAAGTGAAGTTCTCTTTTTCTCAATAAGAAAAAAAGAAGCAGTGGAAGTATAAATCTAATAAAAAAGATTATTTCCAAAATTGCGTAATAGAATATTTTGGTTAAAGTTTTACGAACACGAGATACCCAATGGGAAACAGCCATTAGTCTACCATTGGTGCATTAATGGCCCAATATTGGAAGCCATTGGTTTTCGGTAGGTTTATTATTGGCACTTAATAATGGACCACTAATGGTAAAATCGTGGGATGTCCACGCCGATGCCAATAATTGGCAACCATTATTTGCACATTATTGGCTGCCATTAAAAAACCAATAATAAAAAAAATTTTTTATTAAATTTTATTAAATAATAAATTTATTTATTTAATAATAATTATTATTATTATTATTTTTATTTATTATTATTAAAAATATTAATTTTTTTAATAATTTTTTTATAGAAATGGTTATTACCCCCACAGCACCGAAACTTTCCTAAAAATTTATTAAATATTTACTTACAATATTCGGAATATTAAATTGCAATGTTTATTGAAAGTTGTGTACAGATTTAAATGTCCAGATTAAATAAATATTTAGCGCGAAGCTTTCCTGAACATTTCAATAAAATCTTCGCATAATTATAATAATAATAATAATAATAATAATAATAATAATTATAATTATAATTATGCGAAGATTTTATTGAAATGTTCAGGAAAGCTTCGCGCTAAATATTTATTTAATCGGGACATTAAAATCTGTACACAACTTTCAATAAACATTCCCAAGTAGAAATGTAATACTGGCATAGTATTGATCTTGTACTGACTGCCAGTATTGCAGTACTGACTCCAGTACTAAGTCAGTACTGGGAAAACCCTGGCTGGTAACGCTGTCCAGTACTGATTTTTACCGGCGGTCAGTATAAGCTCCTTATTTAGTTATTAAAGCATGGGGAGTAATTTATTGAATACTAATAATTATTATTAGTATTAATTATTATTAATTAATTATTAGAATTCCTTTTATTAAAATAAGTTTTAAAAAAATATTTTTCTTATTTTTTGATTATTTATTTAAATCTTATTTATTTAAATTAATGACTAAATTATTATTATTACTGGTTATTAATTATTTAAACTTATACTTTATGTAACACTGTTAAGAATTATACACAAAACACTTAAAACTAAGACGGAAAAATATCGCACGCACGGGGGACCGAACCCTAGACCTCGAGGACGCAAGTCGAATACACATACCGCATAGCCACGCAAGCTCGGGAGTTATCTCGCATAAACTTCCTTTTGAATTGTGGGACCGATATATACAGTGCTTTAATAATAAATCCACTGCATATTATATTTATTTCAAGAAAAATTATTATACATATATCTTTATATACATTTTATCAAGTCATTATGTAGTAATTAATAGATAAATCATAATAATATGTTAAAAATTATTAATATAATTATTTATTTATTATTTATAATCTAATTATTTATTAAAATAATAATAAAAAAAAATTTATTTAAGAAAAATTTTTGTTAAATAAATAAATAAAAATATATATACAGCTTTAAAAAATAAAATTTTTTTTATTATTAATAATACGTAATAATTCTAAAAATAATTAATTAATAATAATTTATTATTATATTATTAAAATATATCTATTAGTTAATAATAAATTAATAAAATGTTTGATATTATTGTTGATGAATAATGTTTTTACAAATCTTTGCAAATATTTTAATTGTTAATAAATCAAACGATGTTTAATGTTGTGACGTATGATTCTAACTAAATTTTATTTTAGGTCAAAAAGTTCTGCTTACGTCAGGCAAAATCCGACGCTTTCCAACAATAATAATAATATGAAATTTAATTTAATAAATTTCGCCGTCAGGCGCCAATTAATTTTGAAGCTCAATTAATAAACTACTCGACTCTTTAATAAACCGACAAACAACACCTCTGAGACGCTCTCAATCGCCAGAGGAAATTCTGCCTGAACAAGTTGGCAAGCAGAAATGCCAACGACGAGACACGACTGGCACAACACTGGCTCGATACTGACTCACCCCAACGACGCTTCTCGATTTCTCTCTCACTGGCTTCTCGGCGGCTGTTTTCCTCAGGGATAACTAGGGAATAATCCAAAAGAAAAACAACTTCACTTCTCTTCACACTCTTTATTAATCCCTTTCTCGGCACGACACTCTAATTCCTTGACACACTCAAAATTCGACAAAAACTATAACACTTGACAAGTCTCTTAACACAATACTCTCTACACACCTCGTAGACCAACTTTCCTACATATCTCGTAGGTCACTATCTACACACGTCGTAGACCAACTTTCCTACATATCTCGTAGGTCACTATCTACACACGTCGTAGACCAACTTTCCTACATATCTCGTAGGTCACTATCTACACACGTCGTAGACCAACTGATTACAAAATGTCGGCGAAAAACTACCGGCACCTGTTTCTCGCTTTTCTCAACACGTGCTCGGCTTCTTCGTCTCTTCTTCTCTCTCGTTCCGATGGCCCTTCTCTCTCTATCTCTTTCTAATAGGCAGCGGCTCTGCCCTCTACCACTTTCTCTCCTACTAACTAGCCGCGCGACACACATTCACCACTGATAGTGGGTCACACGGCAGTTTCGACTTTCTAAATTACCATACCAATTAACGATCACGGTTCAGGGATAATTCCGACAGATGACATGACGATTCCGAATTTCGACAAAATAAAGAACGACAATTCACATCGTCACAATGTTTAATTACATTATAACAAATTTTGATTGTTTTTTTAACTCCTTCGCAGTACTGATTTAGTGTTAAGCCAGTTTTCTGCCAGTACTGATTTTAGAACTTTTCTAACTCCGACATAGTACTGATTCGGTTTTGGAGTCAGTATACTCCCAGTACTGATCGAGTTCCGAAAGTCAGTACCGACGGTCAGTACTGAGTCAGTACCATGTCGGTGTTTAACTCCGTCCTAACTCCGGACATTTCTACTTGGGTTGCAATTAAATATTCCGAATATTGCAAGTAAATATTTAATAAATTTTTAGGAAAGTTTCGGTGCTGTGGGGGATATTTTCTATCACATCGAAATGTGAATAACCCTTTCGTTCAGAGTCTAAAAATTATTTACCTCACACTCACATCCAACAGTGCAAAAATAGGAGAGGACGGGCAGGATAAAATTCCACAAATATTCGTGAGAATGCTGCCTCCTTATATACTTTTCAAGTTTCATGTTAGTTCCGAGAGAGTTTTAAGCAACACCTTCTATGGGGCGTTAAGCGAACTACATACTTACTACATGATAATTTCTGAAGCGTCAGTAAGTAATTGTATGTAGTTCGCTCAACGCTCCGTAGGAGGTGTTGCATCAAACTCTCTCGCAACTAACATGAAACTTGAAAAGTATATAAGGAGGCAGCATTCTCACAAATATTTGTGGAATTTTCTTCTGCCCGTCCTCTCCTATTTTTGCACTGATGGATGTGAGGTAAATAATTTTTAGACTCTGAACGAAAGGGTTATTCACATTTCGATGTGATAGAAAATAATAACCATTTCTATAAAATAATTAATTAAAAAATTAATATTTTTAATAATAATAAATAAAAGTAATAATAATAATTATTATTATTATTATTATTATTATTATTAAATAAATAAATTTATTATTTAATAAAATTTAATAAAAATTTTTTTTTTATTATTGGTTTTTTAATGGCAGCCAATAATGTGCAAATAATGGTTGCCAATTATTGGCATCGGCGTGGACATCCCACGATTTTACCATTAGTGGTCCATTATTAAGTGCCAATAATGGGACAATAATGGAATGGTGGCTCCCATTATTGGGCCATTAATGCGCCAATGGTTTTTTTCCCATTGGGTATTTAAACAAATAAAATAGCGAAAAAAGAAAAAAGTAGAGAAGAGCAATACATTTTGAAAATTTTTAAAAAGGAACTCAGAGAGGAAAAAATTTCAAAAAATGAAAATTTTAATAAGTAGGTCAAAAAAGAAATAATTACCTACATCTATATTATTAAGTATTAAATCTTTCGCTTTGCAGAAATGCATCTGTATAGGGGGTAGAAAAAGAATAACGATACGTATTAAGGTATTAGTCGCGCTGCTGGCTCTGGCCAAAAGTTTACCGGGCCGCTTACAAGAGTGGGGCAGTGAGAGTGAGAGAGACAGTTTAACTCCCCACTCTATTCGTTCGTATGAAATTTCATATAATTTAACTATTTTTTTACCTTTCTGTCAATATATTTATAGTTTGGTGCGGTCAAAAAATGTCATATTTTTTATGCATTTGTTTCATCTAATTGAATACTTTGGCAGTTTTATTTCAAAATCTGACGATTAGTCATCATATAAATAATTATTTAACAAATTTAATACATGCATTGAGTACTCTCTCCATGCAAAACGTATGAACTTTGAATTCATTTTTTGAAGCTTTGAAACGGTCAAAATTAATGAAATTGGTCTCATTCTGTAGATAAATACTTCAGGAATAAGTATGCAAAATTTGAAAAAAAAACTGACGAAAACCATTTTACGCGACTAATACCTTAAAAGAAAAAGGACATAAAATGAAGCAATAACTATATAAAAATGAAAATCAAGCCCTGAGAGAGAGAGAGAGAGAGAGAGAGAGAGAGAGAGAGAGAGAGAGAGAGAGAGAGAGAGAGAGAGAGAGAGAGAGAGAGAGAGAGAGGAAAGTAAAGCTGCTGCTGCATCTCTGAAAGCTGGTAAGTTTCGTTCTCTCTGAATGCGACAGATGAAGAGGGATTATTTATCTCTGCGTCAGAGTCGTAGTTTATGATTATGATCGTTATACTTTCCTTTTTTTGTGACTTATCCCGCTTAGAAAAAGCTAAGTTTAATTAAAAACTTCCATGTATTAAAAAAAATTTAAGTGAGTACTTAAGTGACGTTCTGCCTCGTTATACAATCATTTATAAGTCAGAACATTTCACCTGGATAATTAAATTGTATTATATACACTGCAAAAACAAGTGTCTCATTTTGAGACGTTTTGTCCCATATTTGAAACACATAAGATGTCTTAGTCCACATATTTGAAACAGATATGTGTCTTATTTTAAGACGTTTCAAAGTGTCTTACACATTTAGCAATGCATTTTGAGACACGAAATGTGTTTCGAGTATCCGTCTCACACTAAGAAGACGTTTTACGTGTCTTATACGCATTGAGTTACCTTTAATGTCTTAAAATGAGACACGAGATGAAATTAAATGTCTCAATATAAAACAGATTTTGTACCTCAATGGTTTAAACACTTAAAGCAACTCATTTTAAGACACGAGTGAGATACCAGTTTTTGCAGTGTACTTGTTATATACATGGTGTGGCTAAAGTATGGAACTTCTTAAATGTTTATTAAAATATGTATTTAAGTGCAAAATCTTTGAAAAAAAGTTGTTGAACTTGAAAAAATGTATTAACTTTAATACATTTTTTTAAGCCTAACAACTTTTGTTTAAAACATTTTGTCCAAAAATGTATTTTAAGAAATATTTAAGGGGTTTCATTCTTTTGCCACACCCTTTATGTACATATATATAGAACCTTATCCCGCAATTAATTTCCAACATATTGATTACATATTTCATCAACATAATTTCATTTATTCGTGCGGCGCTTTTATTCTATGCTCCACTAAACTGAAATATCACGTATTTTGTGTATCTCTGAGGATTTTAGGTGTAGGTGGAAAAAGCTTTTGTTCTTTTACATTCAGAAATGTCTCAGGTTCTCGTGAAGGTGGCACCAGGTGGAGATGAGGGTAGATTCGTATTTCTCTCTCTCTCTCTCTCTCTCTCTCTCTCTCTCTCTCTCTTAGGACTTTAGTTTGAAGAGACTTCCAACATAAACTTTATTCTCTCACAGAATAATCAAAATTATAATCTTTAATCTTTTTTTTACAGCTTTCGCGTTTTCCTTATTACCAAACAGATTGCTTTTTAGATACTGTCTTTTCCTCAGTAACGTTTTCATTCAAGTACACGGAGAGAGAAATCTAGCTTTAATAGTATGACACTACCTATACTAATTTCGCATGACTATAGTCACGCTTCAAACGCATGAATTCATACCCAAAAACCATGGGTTATTTTCCTTCTATTGGTACAAAAATCAATTGGTACATTTTGAAGATATTAATTGCTTTTTAAAATAACAAAATTAAAAAGTAAAAAAAATGTACTCCACAAATGAGATAAAATGCTAGAAAAGTACATTTCACTTGTTTTTACTTAAATTTACATTTGAAAATAGTGAAAATCACTGCAGAAGTTTTACGACTAAAAGTGTTGTAAAATATAATTACCACAATATTTCTAAGCAGCCTTAAAATTTTTTGCAACATCCGAAATTTTATTTACAAAGTAAAACAACAGTGTCAATATATTGCAGAAATATTATCTCAATATTGTAGTAAAATATTCCGAAACTTGCCCTACGATATTCAAAGAATATTCTAGCACTATAAAAAAATTCCATAGAACAATGTCTTTTTAAAGCCTGTTTCTTAACTTTATTTTTGCTTTTCTTAACAAAAATTGTTGGCACAAAACTAAATTAAACTTTTCTTTACAAAAGAAAAAAATAAAGTAGAATAAAAAAGAACAATGGAATAAGAAAATTTTTAGACCATTTTTTAGAATACGTTTAATTATAAATCTGCATTCTGATGACATTTAATATGGGGCATTCCAGGCCAAGTCGGAAATCATTTTGCTTTTGCATCTCAAATTATTTTAAACATTTTTTTTTCTTTTAGCTCTTTGAAATGAGCTACCTTGATTTTTTTCAAATTATTTTATAAAGCGGTTCAGGAGATACAGATTTTTGAAAAATGACGTTTTTTACGTAAATTTTTTTTAAATGCTTATAACTCGGTCAAAAATTGATCAAATTGGACGTTTTTATAATGAAAAGTTTTTTTTTTCACGCATAGTTTTTAATAAAAATATTTTTAAATAATTTACGATAAGATTTTAAAATTTTTAAAATAAAATTTCATTTTTAATAATGTATGTATTGATCAATTTTTTTCAAAATTTTTTGTAAGAAACTATAGCACTAAATTATCAATTTTTAAGCCTTGTCTGTTTGTGGGCAAACGATGGGATCTATTTATTTTAAAATTTTTTATTTTTATATACATAGTGAAAACGAAATGCCTAACTTGCCATTTGACCAAATCACAATTTTACACAGAAAGAAGGTTAAGTTTGGAGAGACTCAGTCTGAAAACACATTTGCTATGAAAAATTTGTGTGATTTTGTTAAATGACAAGTTAGGCATTTGGCCACCACTGTGTATATAAAAATTAAAAAATTAAAAATAAATAGATCCCATCGTTTGCCCACGATCGGCTCATTTGAAAGAGTACTAAAAGAAAAAAAATGTTTAAAAAAATTTGAGATGCAAAAGCAAAATGATTTCCGACTTGGCGTGGAATGCCCCATATATATATATATATATGTCGTAGGCAACTAGAAGAATCCGGCATTAAGCTTAATTCCTAGGCAATAAGCTTACTGCCGGCAATTAGACGAATACACGACGAAATCGTTCAGATTTGTCTATTTGCCTAGGCAGTAAGCTTAATGCCCGGCAGTAAGCTTATTGCCCGATGAAGATTCGGCAATTAGACGAATCACATTAGAATCCATTTGCAGTGCACAAACGTCTTATAAAAAATTAATTAAAAACAATAATAATAATAATAATAATAATAATAATTTGCAAAAAAATTTAAACTATAACTATTAGACGCAATTTTTCTTACGAGTTCATTGATACCAAAAACTCATTTTTCACCAAAATGTCAGTTAACTAAGTTTTTATATCACACGGCAGGCACTCTTATAAATATTTGTTATCATTGAGAAATATTTCTTGAGTCTAATAAATATTTTTTGACTCAAAAAGAAAAAAAATTCTTGGATGAAAAAAAATATTTCTTAGGAAAATATAAATTATTTATTTGACTCAGGAAATATTTTTTTTACTCAAAAAATATTTAATTCTGTCCAGAATTATTTAATTGATCCAAGAAATGTTTACTAGACTCAAGAAATATTTTTTTTACCCAAGAAATGTTTAATTCTGTCCAGAATGATTTATTATTATTATTATTATTATTATTATTGTTTTTAATTAATTTTTTATAGGACGTTTGTGCACTGCAAATGGATTCTAATGTGATTCGTCTAATTGCCGAATCTTCATCGGGCAATAAGCTTACTGCCGGGCATTAAGGGCATCCGGGAAATAATACTGGTTTCGTGATAGACATCTCATTTAAAAAGAAAAGAATATTTTGAGTCGGGATTTTTTGGTAAATATAGAGAAATGCTCTGGGACCAGCGGTCCTCTCGGATTTTAGAGAAATTTTGATAAATAATTATTGAAAAAAATTGTTTAAATATACGGAAAAAGGGGGTTTTGAACGGTTCAGTATAGACGTCTCATTTTGAGAGGATAAAAAATTTCGGGTTCATATTTGGAGGGGTGATAGAGGAAGACTCTCCGAGGAGCGGCCCTCTCCGTTTTTGCAATAATTTTGCGAGGAAATTATTTTATTAACGATTGAAAGTGGAGTATTTTGAGATTAATACATTTCCTCAGTTCGAGTCGCGACCACTTCCGAGAATTGGCGCCACCTCCTTGACCACTGACACATAGATCCACTTGTCTGTGTGCTCGCCGCCATATTGCCTCTCACTTTCGCCAAAAATCCAACTTTTGTAATTTCGTTTTTCAATATTTATTTCAAAAATTACTTGCAATTTTCGAGAATATTCTTTATCACCATGAATTCCCCTAATTATCATGATAAATCCGAACTAAATATCTCTAATTATTTAGGAGTGAGACGACACGCGGGAAAACACTTTTTGGGCTCAATTTTTCCCGGATGCCCTTAAGCTTATTGCCTAGGCAAATAGACAAATCTGAACGATTTCGTCGTGTATTCGTCTAATTGCCGGCAGTAAGCTTATTGCCTAGGAATTAAGCTTAATGCCTGATTCTTCTAGTTGCCTACGACATATATATATATGTATACATAACATTTTCTCCGTTTTTGGAGTATATCCAATTTCAATTTGAGATTTTAGTTTAAGATTAACGACAAACAATTGTTTGTTTTAGGGAGGATGAACACATAGTTGGCTCGTACCTGGAGATAGAAGATATTAACCTGGAAGACTACGGTGAATACACATGTGAAGTTAGTAATGGAGTCGACGATGAGATCACTTTACCAGCTCACGTCTATCGACAAGGTATAAAGACTTAATTTTATCAGGATCTCGTTTATTCTTTATTTTTTTTAATTCGCAATACGAAACAGTTCTCCTTTATTGCAAAAAAATTACAAGATTGACTAATTAATGTTTAACAAACTGAAGACTAATTTGTATACCCTACATTCAACCTCCTAAAGTCTGTACATTATAAAATCTCCCGTGCATAAATTTTGACCCGGTCCTGGTCGCGACCATATTATGGGAATCTAGCCAGGCCCTGACCGAAGCCACCACAATTTACTGATCCGAAGCCAGGCCGAAAATCAGGAACAATAATGTGAAAATTTCTGCACGTATATCCTGTTTTCATCATGATAAGCCAGCAAATGAATAAAATACCTAAATTTAATATGGACATACACATTCGCAAACATATTATATCAGGACTTTTTTTAGAAGCCATAATTAAAATGAATAATAAAAATATTTATTTTAATTATAATCTTTAATTCATCTTCTGTATTTTAGGCTGAAATGTTTTCCATTAAAAAGTTCAAATCAAGCCAAATTTTTACCTCGGAGCTTTTCACATTTATTTATGTACATATATATGTATATACTTTTCGAATGAAACTCTTTTAATCTCAAAACGTTTTATATTACAACTTTTTCAAATGCAGGTGCTTTTTCTCTCACTGAGAGACCTTTTGGACTGCAGCGGAACAACATATGAGATAGCAGCTCCACTATGGTTTTAGTGCGCTGCGATACAATTTTGGGCGCGTGACAGTCCAAAATGTTGGTGAGAAGCTCACCGAAGTAGTGGGGATGCCGTCATTGGTTTGCAGCTAATCAACTTTTGGACTGTCACGCGCCCAAAATTGTACCGCAGCAACCCAAAAGTATAGTCCTGTACCGTACCACCAAAATGGTCAGTAGTAGCCTATCGAAAGTCTGCTGCTGACCCAAAGGTCTCTCAGTGCTTAGAACTTCTTTTTCGCATTAATGTTATTGATTATTGATGTTATCGGCCAAAAATATTTTTTTTCTATTCTGTATCGAAAAAAAACAGTAACGTATTTTTTTCGATTTGCTTAACTGTCAAAATTTTCGACTTATGAATTTTCGAAATTTTGGACTTTTAATTGTGTATATAGGTCTATATTCAGTAGCTTACACTGTAAAAAAAGGGAGTTAAATTTTAACTCCCCAGGGGATTCTATAAAAGTCGCACCCATTGGGGAGTTAATGCCAGGGGAGTTAAATAAAGAGAGTTAAAACTTCACACCCAAATGCTAACTCCCCAAGGAATAAATAACTCGCGCGGGTGTTGATGAAGGGAGTTAGTAAATTAACTCTCTTTTGGAGTTGATTTTTTACTCGAAAAATTTCACTCCCGTGTCCGTTAACTCCCTAAATTTTTTACAATGTATAAGTCAGTCCCATTTCGGGACTTTTTGGAAAATCTTCTCTATATTATAAGGTATAAATAAATTTAAAAAAAATATTTAAAAAAATCCGGCCCAAAGTTAAACAAAATTAATTTGTTTATAAAAAAAAAAATTTTTATTAAAAAAATTTTTAAAAAAATTTTTTGTTTACAATTTTTAAAAGCCGAAAGAAAACTAAAACTTTTATTTCTTGACAACTTTTTCCTAAACTCAATATTTTCGGAGTTATAAGTTACTGAATATACACGGAAAGAAAAGGTCTGGAAGAGATATCCATAAAAATATTGTTGAGCAGAATATTGTTGTGTTATCCAATTCAATGGAAGAGACAACTTTCAGAATGGAAGCACATTCCATATTCAATGGATGAGGGACCCATATTATATTGTTGAATCAAATATGGATGTGACATCCATAGGCATGGTTGGGCTTACAATTCATGCTATGGATTTTCACATATGGCTGCCTCATCCATATAAACAAAAAAAAAACAAAAAAATGTCCCAATCAATCTATATTACACAGAAAAAAGTAAATCTTAATTTAAGATCAGTCTTAAATTCAGCACTGTCTGCTCGAATGTTGAATCATACAAAATCCATTGCTTAAATTCAGCATTGACTGTCTTAAAAATGTTGCGTCTTAATTTAAGACTGCTTTTCTGCCTTAAAATAAAACTTTCTTTGTATTGTCTAATAGTAAAATAATTTTGTCAATCCATTTGAGACTTGGATAACACTATACTTAGAATGTATGTTATGCTGATTTTTTAGAATATTATAGCATAATTTTTTAAAAATTGTATAGTCTTGTAAAGTTGGCACTACTTTTTTGAAAATTCAAAATTTGTACAAGATTTCTGGGCACTTTATCAATAGTTCTAGAGTTTTGTAACGATTTTTTAAAAAGTTCTATTGGTTAACAACAAAAAAAGCGAAATTGAAAAAACATAGTGCCAACTTTGCATAGCACTATTGTTTTTCCAAAAAACTGTTCTCACATAATATTCTGAAAAAGAATAAAGAGTTCTAAAGTTCTCTACCAAACAAACCTTATACACTGTAAAAAATTTAGGGAGTTAACGGTCACTGGAGTTGGGAGTGAAATTTTTCGAGTTAAAAATCAACTCCAAAAGGGAGTTAATTCTTAAATTAACTCTCTTTTGAAGTTAATTCTTATCTTTATACTGTGTAAATTTTAACTCCCTTCGGGTAAACTCCCAAATGGGTGCGATTTCTATAGAATCCCCTGGGGAGTTAAAATTTAACTCCCTTTTTTACAGTGTACACAATTATACATATATATAGAACTCTTTCCAACAATACTAGAACTCTGAATTTTAATATTTTTGAAATATTCAAAGTCTTGTACTTTTTTGGATTTTAAGTTTAGAGCAAAATGTGGATGCCAGAACTCTAAACAGAATTCTCAGAACTCTGAATTTTTAAATTTTGACATTTTTGGAAATTTCGAAAATCCAGTAAATTTTTGGACTTAGTGTTTAGTGCAAAATGTCATTAGAATTGCTTGTAGAATTCTCTAAGACATGACTTTTTTTATTTTGTAATAACAAAGTAAGAAATAAGGGGTTGTCGCGCAGGGAGGCGAAGCCCGTCTAGTATATTATAAATTATTATTATACTTCTCGTATAATTGTTATAAATAAATATAAAAATGTAAAACATATATAAAAACCTGCAAGGTAATTTTAATTCTAGTATAATATTATAAATATGTAAATGTTTTAAAATGAAAGAAGGGCAGGACATGTAAAAAGGGTTGAATACTGCTGAATTATTTTCAGTGGATGAACACAATTTTTTGGGGATTTTAAATTTGGTTTTGGAACGTCAGAATCCTATACTATATGTGACGGTCCACGAGAAAACAAGGCTTAGGTCCAAAAAATCAATTTTGATTTTTTTATGGTAATCGACAGATTTTATGTTGCTTTTTCAAATGCAAAAGTCAAAAGTTAAAAATATCAATTACTTTCGACAATATATCGTTTTAAAGATGGGTATGTTAAGCGTAGTTAACCTCAATCGTTGACTCTCCACGATAAAACACGGCTTAGGTCGAAAAAATCAATTTGAGTTTTTTATGGTAATCGACAGATTTTATGTTGCTTTTTCAAATGCAAAAGTCAGAAGTTAAAAATATCAATTACTTTCGACAATATATCGTTTTAAAGATGGGTATGTCAAGCGTAGTTAACTTCAATCGTAGTACTTCAATCGCTCGCCCTGTGAAATTCACGTTTGGGAGCTAAGCCTTGTTTTCTCGTGGACAGTCACATATAAGAAATCTCTAAACGAAAATCTCTCGAAATATCTCAAAGTATAGTAACGCCTATCCCATTGGTTGCTTTCACTCGTGAGCTATACTCAATTGGCTGAATTCATATTTTCTATCTTTGTCTTTTAAACACTTGAAATAGAGAGGTTCATTCACTATACGAACATATACTTACACATTAAAATAAAAGAAGTGTGCGTAAGAGGGCTATCTTCCCTTTATCCAAATCTTTTTCATCATCTTCGTCTTTCAAGTACTTAAAAAAAGAAAGTCTCAGTCTATTTCGGAAATACGTTCGTGAAAATCGTTATCTTAATTAACGCGATTCCTTCAGATATATTATTGACGTAATAAAGTGATTTAATCCAATTAAATAAATTATAAATTAATAAATTATTATTGATAAGAAATTATTTAGATAAATATAATTGTTAAATAAATTTAATTGAATTAATTTTTAAATGATTAAGTTTTATATATTTAATTTATGTAAATAATATTTATGTTTAATTTATTCTAATATAAAATATTTAAAATTGTTAAAATTAAATGTTAGAAAATGTTATGAAAGATTAAATTCAATATAAAAATTTTATACATATTTTAATAACTAATAAAATAATTAATTTTACTAATGTCTTTCATTGCAGATAATAAAACGTATATTTATCTGCTTCATCTAAGAAGTGTGTATTATCTATAAATTTAAAAAGATTAATTCTAAAAGAAATTAATTAAGAAATACATAAACCAACAGAGAAAAGAAGGTCAGAAGAAACTGACAACATTAATAATAAATAAAAGTGTTTGGTTATTAAAAGAATTTTATTATTATATAACGTTTTGAAATTAATAATAATTATATTATTGATTTAAAATAAAATATACGCTACAGTCAGAAATTGTCGGTACGAACGACGGGCGAGCTAAGAAAAATTGCTGCTGAAATTAAATTAACATAGTTTATTGTTACAAAATGATAGAAACTTGGTTCTTAGATTGTTTGAAAGCCTATTAAATTCCTTTGACTGATATATAAATAAATATTATTTTATATTTTTCAGAGATTTTATCACCTAAGATATTTAAAAAAAATTGATTAATTTTTCAATTTTCGTGTAATATGTTTGTGTGGCTGCAAAGTCTAGAAAAATGGGGAGCAAAATTAAAAACTCTTATAATATAACATAATCATTGTAGTCTCAGCTTTTATTTAAGTCATCTTTGAAATTTAAAATTTATTCAACAGTTTTTGAAATATCTAAAAAATATCCAAGTATGTTTTTCTAAAATTTGATTTGATTCCGAATCCTCTAAACTGAATGCATATTTTTCTCTTATATATGGTATAAAAATTAATACTCTTCACTTTAGAGGATTTTTCTCTCGCATATTATTTACTAATTACGATTATGAACTTATGAAGGAAAGTTAATTTGATGCACTGAATTAAATGTTTTTAATTAAATAAATATAATTAAAAACTAATAGTTAATTACTTACAATTATTAATATATTTTTTCCTTTATTTATTTCATTTGAATTCAATTTTTCTGACATTTGAACATCAAAAAATTGTTTTGTTCTATTATTAACCACCAAAGAATAAAAATAATATACATTAAATTGGAATATTTTCCTTTGGAGAAGAAATCTTTAGAGGATATTAGAAGAAGATTTTTTCTTTAACTATGAGATTACTCTTTTTAGGGTGCACGAAATTAGAAAAATTAATCAATTTTTTTTCAAAATGTCTTAGGAGATAAATCTCTCAAAAATATAAAATAATATTTATTTACATATCAGTCGACGCAGAATTTAATAGGCTTTCAAACATAATATTTTTAAACATATTTTTTGTTTATACCAAAACAGAAAATACATTATAATTAAATATAATTATTCAAATAAATAATACTTTTGAATGAAAGCAGTAGATATTTTCTATATATTGGGATTTAACTTATAAACTAATTTCAATTACAAAATCATCTAAAATTATTTTTGTATTTGAATTAAGTATAATGTTTTCTTAGTGAAGTAGCTATCATTTTCCAATAATAAACTATGTTAATTTAATTTCAGCAGCAATTTTTCTTAGCTCGCCCGTCGTTCGTACTGACAATTTATGACGGTATATTGTATTTTAAAATTTATTTATTATTAATTTTTTTATTATCCTACAATTTTTTGTTATAAATAATTATTAATAAGGGTGTCCAGCGGTCAGAGAAGTCAGGGAATTTTAATCAAAATCAGGAAATTTTTTTAAAATTTCATGAGAAATCGATTTTTTTTATTTTTTAAATTTTCAGCCGACCAGATACTTGAATGAGTGAATCACTTTCGTTTATTGGTTCTCTTTCATTTTTGAAATCATCATCAAAAGGCTTTTCTAATTTGGAAAACTTTGTGAAAATGATTTTAATTTTATCTTATGGGAACGCGGCTTTAAATCGTGGTTTTTTAATAAACAAATAATTAGATTATTTTATCTTTGTTTTTTTTTAGATTTTATGTGTGTAATACTTTGTTTACAACAAAAGAAGGTTTATAATGATGATAAATAAAGTGTTTAAGTTCACTATCATAATATTACGTTAATATCTACCAGCTCACATAATTTTTTTTGTTAAAGATTTGTTATAAAAAAGGGAAGGGAAGAGTCAAGGGAAAGTCAGGAAATTTTTTTCTTAGTACTTGCAGGACACCCTGAATTAATTATAAAATAAATGTATATGAGTATTTTATAAGTAAATAAAATTTATTTTTGAATAAATACCAAGAACCGTTTCGAAATTTTAGTTTCGTTTTAGTTCCTGATTTTCAGTTTCCGTCATTTTTAACTGATTTTCAGTTTAATTCCACTGATTCAAATCGCGAGAATAAAGTCATTGATTCTTAGACAAATTTCACTAATCTTAAGTAGGAATTTCACTGATTCTGATTTAGAGAGTAAATTTCAATAAAATTAGGCCTAATTTTTGATAATTTTGTTCGTATTACTTCATGTAATAAATGTTTTTTATAATAAACAAAATATGATCATTTATTTTATATAAATATGTCTATTTTTTATAAATTATGTTTAATTATTTGATTTTTTAATTATGTTTTGAAAATTAATTTTTCATCATCAAACTCGAAACACTGTTGGCGCGCGCAATTTGTCGTCTACTATCGGCTCAAAAAGAACAGGCCCCTGACTTTGAAAGCTCACAACGCAGGTAAAAAAAATCATAGAGAGTTAAGACAAAGTGTAATACGTAGCTTAATTATCTAGTCGTTCTTATACAAAATTTCATAATCAAAAAAAATTTTTTGTTTAAGTTATAGATTTTTAATTGAAAAAAATACGTGGTTTTTTTCATGATTTTGGGAATAGCCTACTTTGAAAGCATGTAGCTGATTTCAAGAATATCCAATCAACATACTGATTTTTTTCTATAATATTTATATCTTTCTTAAATATATAGTGGAGAATTTTTTTAATTTCTTTAATAACTTTCGGAGATTATTTAAATTAAAAATAAAAAGTTATATCTCTTGCGATCAGAAGCACAGATTTGAAATAAAATGCAAATTATGCATAAGTTTTTTCTTAGATAAAAACAATTTAAAAAAACTTGTAAAAAATTTTGTTTAATAATTATTTATGAAAATGTTTTTTGTTTTTTGCTTTATTACCCCATTAAAGCAAGGTGCAGTCGGACATGAAACCCTTTTGTCAACAGTAGAGAATTCTATAACAGTAGTAAACTACCGCACTTTTTTTTATATGATGCAATTGGCTGAATTCATATTTTCTATCTTTGTCTTTTAAACACTTGAAATAGAGAGGTTCATTCACTATACGAACATATACTTACACATTAAAAAAAGTAGTGTGCGTAAGAGGGCTATATTCCCTTTATCCAAATCTTTTTCATCATCTTCGTCTTTCAAGTACTTAAAAAAATAGTCTCAATCTATTTTGGAAATACATTTGTGAAAATCGTTATCTTAATTAACGAGATTCCTTTAGATATATTATTGACGTAATAAAGTGATTTAATCCAATTAAATAAATTAGGGGAGGGTAGGCTACATTGAACCGGGTATTTTATAAAGTCCAAGAACTAATAAAATTTTACTAATTTCGATCAGGTTTTTGTATCAAAATTAAGCTGAAGTACTCCTTTAGTTAATACACACGTTACAAACACAAATTATTATGATTAAATAATTAAATTTAATTTTTTTCTAACAAGTCACACTTTTCTTATTTTGAAGGATGTGTGTCTACATTGAACCACCTCTAATAAAACATTACAATTTACTTCAAAAATAATATTTCCACTTACACATTGTAAAAAATCTTATTTTCCACTCAAAAAAATAGAAAATTGTTATTTAATTGTTATTACTTGTTAATATAGGAGATTAATGTTAGGTAGGTAAAGTGACAGTTTGAGTTTATCTCGTTCACAATTGTGATGAAAGCATGTCTTCCAGTATTTTTCTTACTAATTAGTAGAGCAGACAATTTTACAACTCTTAAAATTGAAAATTCTTTGCTTTTTCGGGTGGTTCAATGATGCCGCACTCACTGTATTCACATGACATTCACAACAAAAATTGTTTATAATAAATTTGTGTAAGATTTAAAGTTCTTTATCACATCGGAATATTGAAGTTGACACCCTAAGCGAAATAAATCGCAAGTTTACTAATTTTTAAAACTTCCTATTTCAATAAAAAAACGTCATTATAATTCCACCAAATTTTTTGTTTTGTACGTGAAAAACAGTTTTTTTAGTTTTTCTTTGTAAATAATAAACCTACGTGCCCGAAATTTTTGGACATAGTTTGTTTCAGTAAAACTAACTTATATATTAAATAAGAAAAAATTTCACTCAGTCATTTCTCAGAAAATTGAAGTGGTTCACTGTTGACGCTGGTTCAATGTAGCCTACTCTCCCCTATAAATTAATAAATATGTGCTTTTAAAGGAAACTTATTTATATTTCATCGATTATTATTGATAAGAAATTATTTAGATAAATATAATTATTAAATAAATTTAATTGAATTAATTTTGAAATGATTAAGTTTTATATATTTACTTTATGTAAATAATATTAATATTTAATTTATTCTAATATAAAATATTTAAAATTGTTAAAATTAAATGTTAAAAAATGTTATGAAAGATTTAATTCAACATATGAATTTTATACATATTTTAATAACTAATAAAATAATTAATTCTACTAATGTCTTTCATTGCAGATAATAAAACGTATATTTATCTGCTTCATCTGAGAAGTGTGTATTATCTATAAATTTAAAAAGATTAATTCTAAAAGACATTATTAAAGAAATACATAAACCAACAGAGATAAGAAGGTCAGAACAAACTGACAACATTAATAATAAATAAAAGTGTTTGGTTATTAAAAGAATTTTATTATTATATAACCCCAATGGGAAAAAAACCATTGGCGCATTAATGGCCCAATAATGGGAGCCACCATTCCATTATTGTCCCATTATTGGCTGCCATTAAAAAACAAATAATAAAAGAAATGTTTTTTATTAAATTTTGTTAAATAATAAATTTATTTATTTAATAATTATTTTATTTATTATTATTATTATTATTATTATTTATTATTAAAAATATTAATTTTTTAATTAATTATTTTATAGAAATGGTTATTATTTTCTATCACATCGAAATGTGAATAACCCTTTCGTTCAGTGTCTAAAAATTATTTACCTCACATCCATCAGTGCAAAAATAGGAGAGGACGGCAGAATAAAATTCCACAAATATTCGTGAGAATGCTGCCTCCTTAAATACTTTTCAAGTTTCATGTTAGTTCCGAGAGAGTTTTAAGCAACACCTTCTATGGGGCGTTGAGCGAACTACATACTTACTACATGATAATTTCTGAAGCGTCAGTAAGTAATTGTATGTAGTTCGCTCAACGCTCCGTAGGAGGTGTTGCATCAAACTCTCTCGCAACTAACATGAAACTTGAAAAGTATATAAGGAGGCAGCATTCTCACAAATATTTGTGGAATTTTATTCTGCCCGTCCTCTCCTATTTTTGCACTGATGGATGTGAGGAAAATAATTTTAGACTCTGAACGAAAGGGTTATTCACATTTCGATGTGATAGAAAATAATAACCATTTCTATAAAATAATTAATTTAAAAATTTAATATTTTTAATAATAATAAATAAAAATAATAATAATAATAATTATTATTAATAAAATTGTTTAAGAACCGTTTTATAAGAATATTGATAATAATATTTAGAGGCCTTTTACAGTTTTAAAGATGTTCGTTTATTACAAATAAATTGCTATAAATTGCTACAAGTTTCGACTTAATTAAGTCCTCATCAGGCAAATTTTAAATCTTAAAACGAACATAAGCAAATGAAAAACACATCTTGTGTTCAATATATATATATATATATATATATATATATATATATATATATATATATATATATATATATATATATATATATATATATATACATATAAAAAAATATAAAATAATATATAAATAAAAATATAATATAATAAATATATAATATAATATAAATAATAATAATAAATATAATATATACCTATATATATATATATATATATATATATATGGGTGATTCTCCTGAAAGTGGGCAATTTCATGTCTTTGAATTATATCTTCTAAAAAACTTAACATTTGAATATTAACATTGGACAAACATATTATTTAATCATCACTTATTATACCCTTTATAAAAAACGATAATTTTTTAACACAAATTTAGTGGAAAACAACATTTAACAGCTGGAAAACAGCAATTCAATATGTCTTTACCTCTGAGTACCAAACTTTAAAGTACTATTACTTATAAAAAAAGAACTATCTTTAATTATTCAATAAATATTATGAAAGATTAACTCAAAAGCTTCAAATTTTTATCAATGAAATTTTTTAATACATCAATATAGTTATTGATAATTATTAAAATATAAGTGTCTTTAAAAATCTCCATGCTGGCACGACAAAGGATAAACGTGTATAAATAAACTATAAGACGTGCACTTTTTATATAAAAATCAATTGGAAATTAAAGAAAAAACATGTCACTTTTTAAATCTCCAAGAGAAATTGGAAAATAAATTATATTTTTCATATTTTTAAGAAAAAAAAATTTCAATATAAATATCAATAAAAAACGGATGAAAACTTACAGTTTGGTAGGACAAAAGTGTATACCTAGCCATTTTTTTATTTACTTTTGTTTAAAATATGTATTAATGGATTTCGTACAAATTTCCATTGTCGTGGAGTCCTTTGTCGTGTCAAAACATTTGCACGTGGTAGGTGCGAAACAAGTAAAAAGTGTGCCCGTGCCTAAAACTTTTTTTAAAATAGGTAATAAAGTTGAAATTTATCTAATCTTTTCACATATTTTTAAATATAATTTTAAAAATGATAAAAATAAATCATTTAATTCAATTAATAATTACTATATAGAAGAAATATGAATTTCAGTGCCCCTCGATGATACGCCTCTGATGAGGTTAGTTTTCCTGTTTACTTTTCACATCTCATTTCAATTACGCGAAAAGTGCTAATTACACGAAAACTAATGTTTATTAATAAATGTAATTTAAAATAAATATAGTTGATATGGATTGTCTAACATAAAAGAATAATTAAACAAACAGAAAAAAGCAAATGTCGAAAAAGAGCGACGTGAAAAAATTCAAAATAATCCTGGTGAAATTTAAATAATTTTAATATTATTTTTAAACTTTAAATAGTTTTGTAGCGTACCTACTTCAAATATAGTTTATTTAAATACCAATGAACAGTAATTAATAAAAGAAAGTTCAATTTTTAAACATTAAAAAAAAAATTTTATCAACTTAAAAGTGACCGGTTTTTGGAGAATCACCCATATATATATATATTAATATTAATTTATTATTAATACATATATATTTTTTTTATATATTTATTTATTCTTTTTTTTAATATAATGGTTTTTACCATGGATTTTTTTACCATCATGGTTTTTGGGAAATTTTTAAATTTTAACCTTTTGTTATATGATTATTAATGTGATTGAACACAAGATGTGTTTTTCATTTGCTTATGTTCGTTTTAAGATTTAAAATTTGCCTGATGAGGACTTAATTAAGTCGAAACTTGTAGCATTTTATAGCAATTTATTTGTAATAAACGAACATCTTTAAAACCGTAAAAGGCCTCTAAATATTATTATCAATAATTATTATTATTATATAAATAAATTCATTATTTAATAAAATTTAATAAAAAAATTTTTTTTTTATTATTGGTTTTTTAATGGCAGCCAATAATGTGCCAATAATGGTTGCCAATTATTGGCATCGGCGTGGACATCCCACGATTTTACCATTAGTGGTCCATTATTGGGTGCCAATAATAAACCAAGAGAAAACCAATGACTTCCAATATTGGGCCATTAATGCACCAATGGTAGACTAATGGCTATTTCCCATTGGGACGTTTTAAAATTAATAATAATTATATTATTGATTTAAAATAAATATACACTACAGTCAGTAATTGTCGGTACGAACGACGGGCGAGCTAAGAAAAATTGCTGCATTTTCCAATAATAAACTATGTTAATTTAATTTCAGCAGCAATTTTTCTTAGCTCGCCCGTCGTTCGTACTGACAATTTCTGACGGTATATTGTATTTTAAAATTTATTTATTATTAATTTTTTATTATCATACAATTTTTTGTTATAAATAAAATTATATTTATATTATAAAAAAGTTTAATAATAAATAATATATAAATAATTAATATATTAATAAGGGTGTCCAGCGGTCAGGGAAGTCAGGGAATTTTAATTAAAATCAGGAATTTTTTTTAAAATTTCATAAGAAATAGATTTTTTTTTTATTTTTTAAATTTTTAGCCGACCAGATACTTTAATGAGTGAATCACTTTCGTTTATTGGTTCTCTTTCATTTTTTAAATCATCATCAAAAGACTTTCTAATTTAAAAAACTTTGTGAAAATGATTTTAATTTTATCTCATGGGAACGCGGCTTTAGATCGTGGTTTTTCAATAAACAAATAATTAAATTATTTTATCTTTGTTTTTTTTTAGATTTTATGTGTGTAATACTTTGTTTACAACAAAAGAAGGTTTATAATGATGATAAATAAAGTGTTTAAGTTCACTATCATAATATTACGTTAATATCTACCAGCTCCCTTATTTTTTTTTGTATTTTAAAAGTAAATAAAATTTATTTTTGAATAAATACCAAGAACCGTTTCGAAATTGCTTCCTCATAGAGGAAGGATTGTATTAGCAAAATTTTTGATTGTGATTTTTTGACATATTTACAAACTTTTTTTCATTATACCTAATCTTTTAGTACTTTATGCACGAATGGTCAATATAAACAAATTTTTATGTAATTTTATCTCTGAAGTCCAGAAAACGGATTTTAAAAATTGTCCCGATGTGTGTGTGTGTGTGTACTAACATTACATTTGCCTCAATATCTCAGAACGAGAAAGAGCTAAAGGCCTCAATTTTTTTAAATTGTAGGCCTCCCCGGGGGACATAAAATGAGAGTATTTTCAGCCCGATTGTCGACAGTATGAAGTATGCGTGTGTATTGTAAAGAGTGGGGACGAGTTCACAGTCCTTAAAAACTAAAGCATAAGCAGGTGTGGTTAGATTAATTAGTCGCTACTCAAAGTGATAGCACGTTTGTCTTCCAATAAGTCTCAGTGAAGAATTGGAAGTATTGATTATCTCCAAGTTTTTGTACTTTTACTTGTTAAATAAATAAAGTAGATTTGGCTCTCAGTTGAGTAACCAACTCACCAAAAATAATAATATTAGTTGTTTCTTACGGCGACAACATAATTGGTGGCAGCGCTAGGATATTCAAAAATTTTTGGAAGTTCATCCAGATTTTGAGTATCCAGAACCCAGAGTTAGTTCCAGATAATCAAAGTGATTATCTAAAGTGAACGAGAAAGTAAAGAAAAAGCAGAGATCTACAGAGTGATATCCAGAGTTATCCAGATCTACAGAGAGGTATCCAGAGAGTTATCCAGATCTACAGAGAGGTATCCAGAGTTATCCAGATCTACATAGAGGTATCCAGAGAGTTATCCAGATCTACAGAGAGGTATCCAGAGTTATCCAGATCTACAGAGGTATCCAGAGAGTTATCCAAATCTACGAAGCAGAGTTCGAGATTATCCAGAACTACGATCCAGACCAACAGTAAGGTATATAAAAGAAAATTACGAATCTTTAGAACAAGAGTATAAGTCCACTTTACGTACGTTGAACGGCGACCTTCATAGGGTGTGGCTAAGTTTGTTTTAAAGCGTTGGTATACTCCGTGATTTTATGAGTATTGCCATCGACAATAAACTAAAAAAACGAATTTCATATTCTTGTGTACTCCTTGTAGCAGGATTGCAAGAAATGAAATTTTAAATTAGAAAACGCGAACGGATATAAAATAAAAATTGTACGAAACGATATAGAAAATTTATGATATTAAACTGGATTTAAATTCATATAGAGAAAGTAGGGAAAACGAAACAATAAACACAGACAGTTCATCCCTTTCAATATCACTGACTGACAGACTAAAATTAGACAATATTCTAAACATCATGCCAGAAACATCAAGTGCTTTAAATGACCATTTGCAAAATATTCTTGCAAAAATGGAAAGATTCGAAACGAGATTAGTAGCTATGGAACAACCAGTTAGAAGAGAGGAGGGTTTACCCTTAAATGAAAACGAATTAAACAGCGATCACGAAGAATTAGAAGAAGTTACAGAATATGATTTTGGGAAAAGCATAAAATTAGTACCAGAATTTAACGGAAACGGTTTAGAAAATTTCATTTATCTAATAAGATTATCTAAAAGAAAAACGAAAAGAAATGAAAGACTGACATTACTACATGCAATAATTGCACAAAAATTAGTAGGAAGAGCAGCAAATACAATTAGAGCAGATGCAGTTAAAGCCTTTGCCGATTTTTTCGAGAGATTACGAATTTTATTTGGAGAAAAAGATAGTTTAGAATCACTTCAAAGGGCTCGCGATTCATGTATAATGGGCAAAAATGAAGGTTTAGAATCATTCACCTCAAGATTTATGCAGTGTCAGGATAAAATCAGGCAGTCTATAGATAGTATGAATATAACACCTCAAGAAGCTTTCGTAAGACAGGAAATAGAAACAAATGAAAGTGTCAGCACATTCTTAAGAAATATACGTGAAGAATTTTAAATTAGAATCCGTCCTCAGAAACCGAAAACGCTGAATGAATGTTTTAATATTGCCTCAGAAATTAACGTGAAATTGAAAGATAAAAGAAGAATTGACAATTTTACCAGAAACCCAAGAAATGAAAACCCAGTACCAACACCAAGATTTAGCAAACCGAGAAATTTAGAAAAATGCAACCATTGTAAAAATTTAGGACATACAGAGGATGTTTGTAGACGAAAATTAAAAGGTTTACCACCACGTCAAGAAAAAACTCAAAATTTTCAGTCACGAACAATCAACACCAAACCACCAGACCGAGTGCAGCTAAGCGAAGAATTTTCTTTATCGGAGAACCCGTTAAGCACGACTTTCCACCGATACCAAGAGAACGAAAAAGACAAGACACACCTATTGTTGCTTTAAAATTCGATAAATTAACTAAATTAACAGAGCATACAATTAGAACGACAGACGATCAACCTGTAAATACAAAGCAATATAGATATCCACCTATGTTACAGGAAGAAGTTTACGAACAAATTAAAGAAATGTTAAAGAAAAATATTCTTCGAGAAAGCATGTCTCCTTTCAATTCACCGTTATGGATAGTTCCAAAGAAAAAAGACGCTTCAGGCAAAGTAAAATGGCGAATTGTTATAGATTATCGGAAACTAAATGAAAAACTATTTTAGACAAATATCCTTTGCTATGTATTGATGAGATTATTCAACAATTAGGAAATTCTAAATTCTTTTCTTGCTTTGATCTTGCTTCCGGATTTCATCAAATAGGAATGAATCCCAAGGACAAAGAAAAAACAGCTTTTAGCACAAACGAAGGTCATTATGAATATAATAGAATGCCTTTTGGTTTAAAAAATGCCCCTCCAACATTTCAAAGAATGATAAATAATGGATTAAAAGGACTAATAGGTAATGGATGTTTTGCCTATATTGACGATATTATTGTTTACGGAAGAACTTTGGAAGAACATAATAAAAATTTGAAGAATTTGTTTATAAGACTACGACAAGTTGGACTCAAATTACAGCCTGATAAATGCGAATATTTGCGACCAGAATTGGAATATTTAGGTCATGTTATTACAAAAGAAGGTATAAAGCCAAATCCAGATAGAGTTGATGCATCAAATGAAGGATTAGGAGCAATTTTATCACAAGGACAAATCGGAGAAGATAAACCAATAGCATTTGCTTCAAGAACATTAAATAAAGCTGAAATAAATTACACGACGACTGAAAAAGAATTATTAGCAATTGTATGGGCAGTTAAACATTTTAGGCACCATCTTTTTGGACGAAGATTTAAAATTGTAACAGATCACAAACCTTTAGTTTGGTTATTTAATGTAAAAGATCCGACAAGCAGATTAATGAGATGGAGACTAAAATTGGAAGAATATGATTATGAAATTATTTATAAGAAAGGAGTTGCTAACACAAACGCTGACGCCTTATCGCGAATTCCAAGGGTTCAGATGACAACAGATGGTACATATGACACGTTAGAACAGCAGAACGCGCGTACTACAGGTGTAAACGAAGAAAATGATAACATGGAAATAGATACGCAAACAGAAGACGACAATTCAATAGTTGATGACGAAAATAAAAACGAAAATATGGAAATAGATTCACAGACGGAAGAAAGTGATCAATCAATAATTAAAGATGAATTTAAAGTAATAAAGACTATAAAATTGATTACAGGTACTAAAGAAAAACGACAAGGATATGAAAATTATTCTCTTTTGGAACCGATAAGTAATTTGAGAAGTATACTTAAACCTATAAGAAACACAAATTATATTTGGAAAATATTAGTTTATGGAAGGAAAACAATACCCAAAGAAAGAGCTATATACAAAGTAGTAAGAGATTTTAACGAGGAAACAGAAGTACAATGGATAAGAGATATACCTCAAATAGAAAATGATGACGCGAATAAAATACGATTGAAAAGAAATAAAATAGAACAAACCGGACAGTTAATCATAAGACAAGAATTTGGACCGACAAGGATAAAAGAAATTTGGATAACGAACGAAGAAACAGAAGAAGATAACAGAATAAAAATTAGTCCTCAGGTGACAAATGAGCAATTAACAGAATTTTTAGAAAAAGAAACTAGAGAAGAAAGAATAAGAATTATTTACGAAGATATAGATGAAAGCAAAATATCAAGAATTCTTTTTAAAATATGGAAAAGCGGTGATAAGGAAATATATTTAATAAAGAAACACATTGAAACAAATAGAAGAAAAATTATAGCAGAATCACATGAAGGAATATTAGGAGGGCACTATTCTAAGGATATTACAATACAGAAGATAAGAAATATGACAAACTGGCCCAACATTACAAAAGATGTTGAAGACTTCATCAAAACATGTGATCTATGTCAACGATTTAAACAAAATGAAAGAAAGCAGGAATATTATGAAGAATCAGATATACCAGAAGGACCAAATGATAAAATATCAATAGATCTAGTGGGACCATTAAATGAAACTACGAGCGGAAATAAATACATTTTGGTGATTCAAGATTTTTTGACTAGATATGTGCATTTGGAATCATTGAAGGACAAATCAGCAACTTTAGTCATAGAAGCTATGTGGAGAGGATATTTGAAAACGAACGGAAAACCCTTAGAAATACTTACTGATAATGGAAAAGAATTTATTAATAACGAATTCTCAGATTTAAAAATAAAACATGTAAAAACTTCATTTTATCACCCACAAAGTAATGGAAAGAATGAAAGATTACACAAGAAGATTAACGAATATTTAAGTATTTATGCGCAAAAAGATGAATGGGATAAAGAGTTACCTAATGCAATGTTAACATACAATATGACAATAAACAGAATTATAGGATTTTCTCCGTTTGAACTACAGAATGGCAGAAAAGCAAGAGAAGCATTTGAAACAGCAAACAAAATAACGAACCTCGTAAAGAAAAAATAATTAAAACAATTAGAACATGAAAACAAATTACATGTTGCAAGAAGAAAAATCAACGAATCTCAAAGAAAACAAATTCTGACTGATAAAAAGACAATTGCAGTCGGTGAACAAATATTGATAAGAAATCATATGAGAAAAAAAGGAAACCCTTTGTGGTTAGGACCACATGTAGTTTTGCATAAAATTGGGAATACATACACGATAGAAAATAATAGAAAGGTACATAGAGAAGATATTAAGAAATATTTTGTTTTAGATAGTAAAGAAGACGATTTGGATGACGACAACAATGGCAATTCTGATGAAGATTTTGATAATGAACCTCGTGCTGGTTGTAGCAGAAACTGATTATAATATGACGGAATTAAAAGGCAATATATATAAGGAAGAAATAGGAAAAGCCTACTTATATTCAGAGGAATGAAAAATGGTGATTATGATAAATGTTACGAGAACTGAAGATAGAATAGTTGTTATTCAAAAAATATTAACACAGGTTAGTCATCTATGCATGACTAAATGTCAAGAAAATTACGAAATTAAAACTATCGCTTCTAGATTTAGTCGTTTAAGGGAAAAAGAATCACTATTATATAACATAATGGGTAAACAAAGAGTTAAAAGAGGACTTTTAAATATAATAGGAGACGCATCAAAAATATTATTTGGGACATTAAGCGATTCAGATTTAAATATAATTAATAAAGAATTTGATCAATTATATAATGATAATAAGGTTTTAAATGAAGCAATAAAAAACAATACTAAAGTAATAAAAATGATCTTAGATTCGTCATCTCAAGATTATAAGTTCTTAGAAAATAAACTTGTAGCAGACTACGATATGTTCAACCAAATGAAAGCAGAAATAAATAATAACAAAAAGAGCTTGTTTATACAGCAAAAATTATTGATAGTCGAAACTTTAATAGAAGAAATGAACGATGACATAGATTTAGCAATAAGTTCAATTAATCTAGGGAAACATGGTATTATAAATCCTTAAATTCTAACGCCTAAAATGTTGCATGAAACTATTGATGGATTTGAAAAGGAATTTATAACTAAATATCACATCGAAAGCGATGAGAGAAACTATCAACATATTATAGACATTAGTGATATCACTACAATTATTAAAAATCATCACTTAGTATACATAATTAAAATTCCGATTTTAGATGAAGAAGAAATGACAATAGTAAGAAATTAACCAATTTCAGAACAAATAATTAATGGTCAAGCTATGGTGTTTTTACCAAACCACGAATATATTTTACAAACGAAAACTGAATACATACTGATTGACAAGACAGATTTAGAAAAATGTAGTACTATAGAAGACTATAAAATTTGTAAGAGAAATCAACCGAATTATTTAACGTATCAAACAGAAAATTGTGACGCGGATTTAATAAAAATGTCAAATAAGAATTGTCTAAAATCTCCTTTACTACTCAGCGATGAAACGTTTATGAAAACAGAAATAGGTTATATATGTATATTTGTAAAAGAGACAGTTATAGATATAGTGTGCGAAAATAATAATTATAATGGTAAAAAATTGGGTACTTTTCTAATAACAGGGAATAGATGTAAGCTATATACAAATTAAATAAAACTAGATCTTAATAAATCGATAAGAAATATAACTAAATATTTCGAGGACACAATCACAATAGAATTAGATTTTGAGAAAGATGACTTAAAATTAATTAACGATAAATTACCAAAATTACCAAGAATTCTTAATTTAGATAGAATAAAAGAAGCAAAAATTAGTATGGAAGATACTGAAACGATGTTAGATAAAATAAAAACACATGAAAGATTTAAGAGTTGGACAGAAAAGTCTTTGACATATTTAGAGTATATAGGATATGCAAGTATTGTAATTATAATCTTCTATTTAATGTTTAAAACGGGAATTATACAGTGTATTTTAAATTTGATAAGATATTGTATTGGGAATTGTTACACAAATTGTAGTTTCAATAATACAGGTCCAACTCAGCATGTAGCTATTGAGAAAAATCTGCAAGGATTAAATTTTGAATTATATTTGAAACCTCCTAGAAGGAAACCAGCATCGAATTTTTAAATAAATGTTCATTTAAAAATCATCGACAATTTAAAGGGGGGAGGTGTCGACAGTATGAAGTATGAGTGTGTATTGTAAAGAGTGGGGACGAGTTCACAGTCCTTAAAAACTAAAGCATAAGCAGGTGTGGTTAGATTAATTAGTCGCTACTCAAAGTGATAGCACGTTTGTCTTCCAATAAGGCTCAGTGAAGAATTGGAAGGATTGATTATCTCCAAGTTTTTGTACTTTTACTTGTTAAATAAATAAAGTAGAGTTGGCTCTCAGTTGAGTAACCAACTCACCAAAAATAATAATATTAGTTGTTTCTTACGGCGACAACACGATTCATAAAGTTTAACTATATTTTTTTTGCATTTTTCATTTTGTAAAAAAACGTTTTTTGGCCATAACTTAAAAACAATGTTAGGACACCTATAAATGTTTTTCTTTAGTTTTGTAGAGTTTTTTCAGACGCATCTTTTGAGCCTTCATTGAACATTTTTCGTCTATATTAGCCGGAGATATTAAAGTTTTAAAAATCTAAATTTTTCGAAAATAACACTTTTTTGAAAATTTTGTTGAAAAATATAAAAGTAACTTTAAAAGTATCATTACCAACTTGTAGAGCATTAAAAAACGCTTCGATTGACATATTTTTGAACCTGATTCGGTGAAAAATTATCAAATTATTGGTATTTGAAAAATCAAAAATTGTGGAAATTAGGCCTAATTTTTTATGATTTTGTTCGTATTACTTCATGTAATAAATGTTTTTTATAATAAACAAAATATGATAATTTATTTTATATAAATATGTCTATTTTTTATAAATTATGTTTAATTATTTGATTTTTTAATTATGTTATGAAAATTAATTTTTCATCGTCAAACTCGAAAAACTGTTGGCGCGCGCTTGCGCGCGCAATTTGTCGTCTAGTATATATTATATAACTCTGAAACGTTTTTTATTTTCACAGAGCCACAATTCACTCTAGGATTACCAAACGGATCATGGAGAAAATCCCTTCTCCTTGCGGTCCTCGTACTGATCCTTCTGTGTTCAGCGGGTGCTTTTTACGCCCGATGTGGGCTACCCTTGGCTCTTCTCTGCCGAGACAAATTCGCTTCTCTCGAGGAAAACGGTAATTATCACAAAGTCACATACTTTTTCACTAGCCTAATTACCGGCTTAACTGCAAGCTTAATTCTACATTCCGCCTGTACTTTGCTCCTATAATGTTTTACTCCCCTTGTACTCACACACACACAATGTAACAAAAAAGGAAAAGCAGAAAAAACAAAGGAAAAAACTCACGGAGAATAAAATTACGATCATTAAACCCGAATTGTCTGTCTCGTTGTTTTAAAATGTACGAGTTTACTGGAATGAGGATGAGCTAATTATATTCGGTTGATTAATTTTTATATGGTACGTGGAATTTCAGTTTTTTATTTTTAATTCTTTATTTACTGTTTCTCATTAAATAAAAAGAAGTACATGTAAGAAAGTTTATAATTACAGTTGTAAAAATTAGTACCAAACAGATAAATGAATATATATACTATATATATATACTAGGGGGGCTCCGCGCGCCAACCCCCTATTTTTATTTTAAAATTAAGTTTTAAATTAAGAATTAAGTAATAATATTTATTATTAATATTGGTTTTTATCCAAATTCAGCGAAATTAGTGTTTGTTAAAATTATTTGTTTCATTGAATTTGTATCCAAGATACACTACGGGGAAGTAACCAATTTCGTATCTCAAAATCTAAATAAAAATTAATTAGTCATGTCTTATGTAAAGATTATATAAAATTCATAAAAATTCTAAAAAATGATGCAAAATTATATTAATGTTTTATAATCAATACTAACAGGAGAAGGAATTAACTTATAGAAATTTTGATTGAGAAATGATTTTTAGCTGATGAGACATTATAATTTTTCAAAAATTTTTCTGAACAATTTTTTATTGGAAGGAGCAGAATTAATCAGGTCCGAAATATAACACATGACTAATTTCTTTTTATTTACATTTTGAGTTAAAAAATTCGTTACTTTCCTGTTATATATCATAGAAAAAAATTCGATGAAATAAATAATTTTAAGAATCAAGAAAACAGGAGAATTTAATTTTTGACACTGTTGACATTAATTGTGACGTACGATAACGACTCCTTAATGTCCCCCCTTACGTTAAAAAAGGTTGAATTTTATCTAAATTTTGATCCCTACAGCCTTAATGAGGCTTCCTTTGATGTGTAGGTTAATAAATAAGGCAAATTTAAAATAAATTTTTACCTAATTTACGTTTAGGCCCCTTTACTTTGAAAAAGGTAGAATTTCATCTAAATTTTGATCTCTTGAAAGGCCTTAATGAGGCCTTTTTATGTGTAAGTTAATAAATAGGTCAATTTTGACCTACATTTTGATCTAACTCCAGAAGATATAAGGAAATTTGTCGATTTAATAGGCCCTCTTTTGACCTAATTTTAAGGTTATGTTCGTCTCTCCATCTATGTCTGTGACCACAATAACTTTTGACCTGATTTTGAGGTTATGTTTAGCTGTTGACCTACGTCTGTGACCGCAATAACTTTTAACTTGATTTTAAGGTTACGTTTACCTCTTGACCTACGTTTGTGACCTGAAGTTATGTTAAATATGAGGAGCTGTATCGAAGAACTTGCTCGCCACTCGGCGAACCTCTTTGAAGACAGTCAGTGGCCCAAAAATTGAAAAAAATTCAATTTCAAATTTTTGAATTTTGAAAAGTCCTACCTTATAGGCAATGATAAGGCGCATCTTTTTTTCCTTTGGCGTTTTTTCGTAAAATTATTATTTTCGATGATAAAGAAGAAAAACTGAAAAATTTTAGTTGACAAATTCAATTAAGTTTTAAAACATAAATCATCATATCTCCGAAAGTTATTAACAAATTCAATTGCAATTTGGTATGTAAACTTATTAGGGCCTATTAATGGTGAAAATACAATAAAAAGTAGAAAAATCATTAATTGTTTAATAATTTGTTAATAACAATGAAGGCATGTCGAAAATCACGATTTCTCATTTTTGATGACAAAAAGTCTGCAGGGAACTTTAGAATTGTGAGACCTTCCAGTGAGAGATTTGTTCAATAGTATGTGAGGAAGTTTTCTGTAAAATTTGAAATTAATTCATTAAAAACTTTGGCAGATGCAGAAGAATATTATATTTATATTTTCTGATTTTAATTATTTTATATTATTAGAATATATAATTTTTTTAAAATGCTTTTTGTTAATACCATGAACAATTGTTCATTATAGTATGTAATTAATATGTAAATAAATTGTAGATGAACTGAAATTGTTTATGTTTAATACTATTCATAAAAGTAATTAAGAGTTGCAAAAAATTAAACAAAACATATTTCTCATGTACAGAATGCATCAGCGTAGCGCGAGTAACGAGAGGACGTACTTACGCGCTAACAGCGCTTTCTTAAAACTTCTGTATCTGCCAAAGTTTTTAATGAATTAATTTTAAATTTTACAGAAAACTTCCTCACATACTATTGAACAAATCTTTCACTGGAAGTTCTCTCAATTCTAAAGTTCCCTGCAGACTTTTTGTCTTCGAAAATGAGAAATCGTGATTTTCGACATGCCTTCATTATTAATAACAAATTATTAAACAATTAATGATTTTTCAACTTTTTATTGTATTTTCGCCATTAATAGGCCATAATAAGTTTACATACCAAATTGCAATTGAATTTGTTAATAACTTTCGGAGATATGATGATTTATGTTTTAAAACTTAATTGAATTTGTCAACTAAAATTTTTCAGTTTTTCTTCTTTATCATCGAAAATAATAATTTTACGAAAAAACGCCAAAGGAAAAAAAGATGCGCCTTATCATTTCCTATAAGGTAGGACTTTTCAAAATTCAAAAATTTGAAATTGAATTTTTTTCAATTTTTGGGCCACTGACTGTCTTCAAAGAGGTTCGCCGAGCGGCGAGCGAGTTCTTCGATGCAGCTCCTCATATACTATAGCCATTTGAGGCCAACTTCAGAGCGATGACCATTGACCTAATTTTTAGGTTATGTTTACCCCTTGACCTACGTCTGTGACCTGAGGCCAACTTCAGAGCGATGACCCTTGACCTGATTTTGAGGTTATGTTTACATCTTGACCTACGTCTGTGACCTGAGACCAACTTCAGAGCGATGACCTTTGACATTTGACCATTTGTGGACAACTTCAGGACACTGAATCCGGCGGCGAAATCTTTTTGTAATATAGAGAGAAGAAAGATATATATATTTAGGGCCGTTCAAAAAATACGTAACGCTTTTTTTAGAAAATTTTACCCCCCTATCCCCTATGTAACGCATTTTTGCATACATTAGCGCCCCCTACCCCTGTAAGCGTTACGTATTTTTTTAACGTCCTCTTTTAAGATATGAAACATACTAATTATTTATAGTTTAATATATTATTTATTATGGAAATCATAATTGTATTATTATAATTGTATAATTTATATATATTTTTCTTATGTGAAAACGTAAAAAATAATTAATACAAATACCTAAATAAGGTCATTATAGGTAACAATAATATTTTTTTATCTGCAATTATTATCTTCATCAATGAGAATGCAAACGCAGTGAACGTGGTCGATTTTAGTCAGTCGTATTTAATTCCCTGATTGCAAGAATGCTGACTAAAATCGTTAATCAGTTTTGTTTGGTATATGCAAATCATCTGCACCTTCGTCTACTAATTGTACAATAATTACCACATCCCACAAATCACAGTAGCGTAATGTTAATTACATTGAAATTGCATGCGTTTAAAAAAAATTTCTTTCACTTTTCCAATTAAATAAACTTGTTTTAAATCTGCCGGAAATAAAGCAATTTGGTTTTATATATTAATAATTTTATTACTAATTTTTTAAAGTAAAAGGTTATAGATAATATTATTACTAACTTAAATTTATATTAAATCAATAAAAATATATTATACTACATATGTATATAATATAATTAATATTGAATCGTTTTCGACAACGACAATAATATTTTATTCAGATTCAATTAACAAAGTATGTTATATAAATTATTGATTATAAAATAGCTACTTATAATTTTAGTAATTAATTATTACTGCTTTTATAAATATAATTTAAAATTATCAAATATTATTTTGAGTAGTAAATGATTAAATATTTTCTTATATATATAAAAATATAAATAAATTAGAAACCAAATTAAGAAATCAATTATAACCGAGCGGAAAAAACTTTTCCAAAGAAATTTAATAAAAGAGAACAACTGTATTATAAAAAATTTTGAAGTGAATTATTTTGAAAAAGGTTTGTGATCTTATTTAAAGGACATTTCAAATATAGAGATATAGTGGATAACGCATTGCAAAGAGGATAGGCGAATTGAATTGCGAACTGCGGCAAATTCGACAAACGCCCTACGATTCGAAATTCATTGTGTATCGTGAAACAATAGACAGCAAATGAAAATAAAATATCCGGTAGTAGTCGCATGCAGTTGGGTAATTGGATGCAAAAATGCAACGTGTCTCGTATTAGCTATGTTCAACCGATCGCCTCACTCGCAGCATAAAACCGGAATGACAATAAACTCGCGTATAAAAACAATAAAGACATATATACTACAACATAGTTCATCAATCTCATCACGATGATATTTTATTTATATGCATATTATAAACATTACCGTCCACGAGTATCAGGACGATTACAAGCGACTCTATGAAAAAACATGCCATCACTTTTTCAATCATATCTCGTAAATAAAAGGAGATACAAAAAAAACTTTAATACGGTTAGAAAGCTGATTAAATTTTGCGTAAAATAAGCCGTCTTTGAAGTCATTTCGTTAACTATTTTTTGAGTTGTAGAGTGAGAAATAAATAAAAAAATTATCAAATTTTCTCATTTTTGTCAGTTGACTTCAACTTTTTTAAAAATCTAGAATCCGTCTTCGATATATCATTGAAAATTTGAAGCCGTGTTTCGACCGATTAGTGCATTGAAATTCAACTCTGACAACTCTAAGACAACTTTAAGATTTTTTTGTATCTCCTTTTATTTACAAGATATGATTGAAAAAGTGATGGCATGTTTTTTCATAGAGTCGCGTGTAATCGTCCTGATACTCGTAAACGGTGGTAGTGTATTTCGAAAACAAGTAACATTATACAAAAATACATATTTAAAATTGTTCTCTACACAAAAATGTTTAATAAACAACTGAATAATGAAGCTGAAAAATTTACTTTTTTTTATATAACTAGAAAAACTACAAGTGCGCGTCAAAATTATGCTTTACAGCAATTATGCTTTGCAACTAAAGCGGTTCACTTGGAATTATAGTAAATGATTTGAGTACTGAAGCCTTCCTCTCTTGTCTCAAACGTTTTTTTGCACGACGAGGTGTGTCAAACCTACTTCATTCAGATAATGCAACAAATTTTGACGGTGTTAATACGATTTTAAAAGATCTTTTGAAGGAAATTGATTTAATTTCGCGAGATAAAAAAGGACAAAATTATCTATGTGAAAAGGGAGTCAGCTGGCATTTTATAACGCCTAGAATACATTAATGAATTATTATCCAAGAGCAAGTGGCAATCGGACATAGATCAAAGCAATATAAAACTCGACACTTTGGTTATCGCCAAAGAAGATGATCTTCCACCAATGAAGTGGAAACTTGCACGTATTATTGAATTACACTCGTGTCAAGATGGAATAGTGCGAACTGTTACAATAAAAACTGCATCTAGAACTTATAAACATGCTTTGAAAAAGTTATATCCTCTTCCAATTAATTAGGAAATAATGAACATTAGGTTTTTCTTGACCAAACTTTACCGTTGGTTATAAAATTAATTTTTATTACAAATATTAATGTCTAATTTCTTTGTTTCGAACTTTAATTGTTCAAAAAGGTCAGTATGTTCTGCCTCCTTCTTTAGAAATTGTTCAAGAGTTTACTGTTTTATAACTTTAATCCAAAATAGTTACAACATGATGGTCATATCTGTACTTTTATTACGAATATTGAACCGTAGAGGCAGGATTATGCTTAATTGCTTTCACTAAATTGCACTGAGAATTTTTTATACCTACGAATCCATCCCACTCTTTATTTGTTCCTTTTTTACCCCCACATTTTTTAACGCTACGTTGACAAATTTTGATTACAAAATTCAGATGTTGCCAAATGTACATTTTTGAACAACTCATTACCTGTAATACATCTTTTTAACCAGTCTAGCTTTGACAACCTAAAGGAACTTGTCGGTTCCAGAGCACAACACTAAAAATTGTATCACACTAACTCAATACATTTACAATAAATTTTAAACTTTATTTGTTAATATTACAAATAATTTTATTTTTATTTCAAATGCCTTGATTATTTATCAATACAAAACACAAGTTACTGAAAATTATTTAATTTTTTTAGATGGAAAAGAGTGTGACGCGATAGTGTGTTATCACGAAAAGGATTCTAATCACGTTGTTGGCATCATAATTCCCACTTTGGAGACAAGATACAGATATAAATGCAGTACACTGGAAATTTCGTCTTTAACTCATAATTGTAAGTTACATCAAAGATTATTAATTAAATTTATATTTATTAACTATTGTCAAGTTTATTGCAAAGGAAAAAGAATAAGAATCAAATTATAATCTTTCTTCTGTTTCTTACTTAGAAAATTATTTATTTATTATTACATTATTGTTTTCCAGTAGTTAAATCAAAATTATTATTAAAACATGAGGACAAATCATGTTTAATAAAAAAATGTTATGCTATAATGTTAGAAATGTAAATTGTATTAAATGATTTTGGACTTTATTTCTAACAATTCAAGATAATAATTTTTTATTTTGTTCATTTTTAACTCTCAAGTATTTATGAATTTTGTGAATGATTTTTGTTTTGTCACCAATGATCATTACAAGAAATTAATATTATAGTCTGAATTCAGTTTTATATTTGACGTTTGTGAATTTTATTTTCTTTTGTACCTCAAATTTTGAATCTTTTATTAAATCAAATGGTTACATATGATGACAAAATAATCCCTGCAAAATATAAAGGAGAACATGTGCGCCGTTTAGGGGCCATACACAAACTACGTAAGGCTTTAAGAGGAAGGAGGGGGGGGGTCAAGTTAAATCTTACGAACAGTAGAAATCCAATCTTGGATCCAAGACATCTAAATGTGTTTCAAATATGTGGACAAAACGTCTCAAAATGAGACACTTGTTTTTGCAGTTTGTAGGGCCGCTGATTATGTACTTGATGATACATTTCAAAATCAATTTTAAAAAAATGGATTACGAACAAGTCCGATCAATTTTTACACAACTTGTATTCCATATTGGATCCGCTATTTTGAACACGGAAAAAATTAATTTAGTACATTTTACGAAACTAATTTTGGAATAGCGGATACGGAGAGGAGTTTAGTATAAGTTAAAACAGAATCAATAGTAATATATGATGACTGCGTTTCTCGAAAACTCAAAAAAACTTCTGTGGAATTCACAAATGATCGGTTGGATGTTCTAATTCAAGAGTTTTGTAGTAGTAGTAGTGTTGAACATTGGCACTTATACTAGCGTTGCGCTGTGTATATTCAGCCATGACCAGGTATATAAGGCTATTCAAGTTGGGTGGGGGAAAATTCAAGATGGATGCTAACTGGTGCACAAACATTGTATAGAAAGTGTATGGGATAGAGTCTAATTTTTTAAATATCTCGCTTAAACGAAATTTTTAACCATAAGTTTATTAGGATTTTATGTTTCATTTTTAAAGAACTATTTTTTGCAATAATAAAAATCGATTTTATTTTTTTATTGATTTTATTATTGCAAAAAATAGTTCTTTAAAAATGAAACATAAAATCCTAATAAACTTATGGTTAAAAATTTCGTTTAAGCGAGATATTTAAAAAATTAGACTCTATCCCATATACTTTCTATACAATGTTGGTGCACCAGTTAGCATCCATCTTCAATTTTCCCCCACCGAACTTGAATAGCCTTATTCAAGAGTTTTGTAAAATGTTTAGCTTAAAGCGCATGCGCCACGGAAAAAAATATTCACGGAGAAAAAAACGAATGAAGCAGAAAAAAGAATTTCTTAAAGTACCAATGAGCTCTCAAGACCATTTTTTCTCGTCTTCTATAGGAGATAGATGATTGGTTTGACACATGTGACTGCACTCTACAACGCAATGGTTCGCTTTGATTGGCTTATTTTATTCTAACACTAACTTAACGGAAATACGCATACATATAAACGAATTCTGACGCAACTAACGTATGTACAATATAACTCGCACTTGTAGATGAAAGAATTGAGTTTCTTTATATACTAACTGAGCAGATTAAAACTGCGCTTGTGAGAAATGTCAATATACTGAATATTAATTTTTAAAAAAATCATTTTTTTAAAAGTTATACAAAATATTTTATAGTTTTTAAAATAACATTTTTTAATTATAATTAGTTATAAAATCTCTGTAAAATTTTTCAATTTTTAAAAAATAATTTTATTCTTAATTTTAAATTATAAATAAATTGCAAAAAATTTCAAAATTAAATTCAAACTTAAAAAAATTTTAATATTAAATTGTCTAAAATTTGAAGTTTATATATATATATATATATATATATATATATATATTGATACCGGTCACGGTGTGGATGACACGGTCAAAGGGTGCGAAACGAGGAAAAACCGATTCGACTTGGGTAGAAAGAAAAAATAGTTATGGAAAAAGTAGTTACCGGGTAATAAGGCAGAAGAGAGACTCTTCTGTATACTACCGGCGATCGGCACGTCTCGAGGGCCGGTCATACGTTGTTGCGTAAGCGCAGAAGAGGGACTCTTCCGTAATTTACGCGCAACGCAGAGACTTCTCGAGCGAATTTCGCCCTTAGGCTGAAGTCCCATGGCAGCGTTTTGCGTTGCGTTTTGTAACTAGGCAATGAGTGTGAGAGAGATACAGATATATGTTTACTCTATTTGCACTCATGGCCTAGTTACAAAACGCAACGCAAAACGCTACCATGGGACTCCAGCCTTAGCGACTGCGCGGTCTAATAGTTTGTTTTTTTCTTGGTGCTAAAAATGCGCTCGGCGGCTCGGAAGAGAGGCTCTTCCGTACCGTTACGAACGACGAAACGAGGTTAGATAGGTGGTCTCCCGTAGTACGGAATCGCGGAAGAGAGACTCTTCCGTTAATTCGGCGGACCGCGGGGAGACGGCTCGCTCTGGAGTGCACACGCAGTGGCGACTATTTTCGGAAGAGTGGCTCTTCCGTATAGCGCGTCTCTACGGGTACGTACCGTACGAGTATCACCTCGTCGTCAAACCTTGCAGAAGAGGGGCTCTTCCGTACAGTTGGACGACAAGGTGAGACACCTATCAGCGTCTTCTCGGATTACGATTTTCGGAAGAGGGACTCTTCCGTATCGGTAATACCGGAGAAGGGTAAATCAGTACTTACTGTGAACACAGCAAGACCCAAAAATCGTCGAGTGAGGTGAGGAACACTTCAGGCTCGGCAAAAATGATAAAAGTACTCTGGTGAATTGAGTTGCAAAGAACTTTATTCGGTAGAGGAGAGGATCAACATCGAGTGCAAGTGAGTGATCGACTGACTGGGTGGTCTCGCACCCCCGCCTTTTATAGGGGTAATGAAGCATGTCGGATGCGAGAGAACTCAATCTTACATAGAATTTCTTAAAATAACGGACGTATGGGTAAGACGGAGAGAGAAGAGTAAGAGAGAAAGGGGAAGCGTGGATGAAAGAAAATGGGCTGTGCGCTGGGCACGGAAAAGTGAAAGGAAAATGGAGAAATTGTACTGCTTGCTGATTCTGATTCTAACTTATAATAATAAAAATAGTAATCAATATAAATTTCTTATATTAAGAATTATATATAACTGTATTAATTATAGTTTATTATATATTAATATATAGAGATATATATTAATTTATATTATACAATTAATACACAGTTATGGTTATAATTCTCAATAAAGTTATGATTTTCCTTACTCGAGAAAAATGGGATGGAAAGTGCATCTTAAATGATTATTTAATTAAAAATTAAATTAAACAACCGTTTACAATTGGCCCCATTTAAGGGGATCTTTTCATCCTATCATTGATCGAGTAGTAGTTATCATTTAATTTTTCTTAGTTCGGGGCGCATACCAACGCGCATCCCGATATAAAGCATCGGTACGACGTCGAGAAGGATATCGCTGTTGTGTGACGTCAGATGTTGGTTCGATGTCTGCTTCGTGGTTCGCTGTAGCTTGTTCAGCTGCAGCTGTTGTAGCTGGGGCTTGTTCAGCCTTATGCTGCTCCAAAATTGGTACTCCCTCCGGAACACCTCCATCTTGTTGTTGTGTAGAACCGAGCGGAGCTTGTTCAGCTGCGTAACGTTCTACTGTGGATACCGCTACTGGGGTATCAGTCAGTTGTTTATCTGTCTGAGCAATGTTGTTTGATCTATGATCATCCGGACCTGAGGGTGTGAGATGATTCGAGAGATCGTCCTCTGTTTCGAGAATGGGCTCGAGTGGCAGAAGATCGTCGGTCGGTAGGATGACTTGTTGTTGAACTCCATCCGGATGTCCTAAGTTCCTTTCCGGCCGAGCTAAAGGTGCTCGTACTAACTGACTCTGATGTACCTTATGTTTCCCGTCTTCCTTCTGGATGCAAAATACTTCCGGTGATATTACTTCTATCACAGTGTACGGCCCTGTTCGGGCCGCAGCTAGGTTGGCGTTGTAATGTTCTGCAGCGTTGGACAGCCGATGATTCGTAGCGAAGACTTGATCTCCAATTTGGAAAAGTGGTTCCGAAATTGGGCCGGCGTAGCGTCGCTGATATTTTCGCTGATTCAGACGAGCTTTTTCTTCTCTCTGTGCTACAGGATCTTGGCCCAGGCCTGGTTCAAGGGCTGGGTGAATGTCGAATTCTCCGGGTCGTTTGATTTCGCGACCAAATAGCAGATACCCAGGAGTTGAGCCTGTAGCCGCGTTTTTGCGTCTGCGCAGTGTGAACAGCAAATTGGGCAGTTGGACGTCCCAAATTTGTTGGTTGCCCTCGTGTAGTCTCAAACGCAATCCTTTTTTGACTTCTTGATTGCGCCGTTCGGTTGGATTTGCTCGAGGGTGGTAAGTGGGGGTAGTCCACAAGGTACTGTTCCACTTTTGACAAGCTGCTGCCCAAGCTTGGCTTCTGAATTGTGGTCCGTTATCACTGAGAATACGACTCGGATATCCATATCGAGAAAAAACTTCATCTTCTAGGACTCTTGTGATTGTAGGCGCTTCGGCGTTTCGCAGGGGAAATGCTTCTACCCATCTGGTGAAAAGGTCAGTCACTACTAATATGTAACGATGACCCTTTCTTGTTAATGGATACGGTCCCATTAAATCCACGGCTAGCGTTTCCCATGCTGTTTTTGGTGATCGAGGCCGTAGACCAACTGATGGTTGACCGTGGAGAGGTTTGGTGCAGATACACAGCTCGCATTGCGCTACGTATCTCTTTACTTCTCGATTCATTCCGGACCAGAAGAAGTGTTCGCGAATGCTGCGAATGGTTTCTTCGGCTCCAGGATGTCCGGCTAAGTCGGCGTCGTGATATTCCCAAATCACACGTTGTTTCATAGATGCAGGTACTCTGAGTGTCCACTTTTGATTTTGTGGACAGAATTTCCAGAAACCTTTTTCATCTAAGGTGTTGTGGTGAAGGAAATCCTCTTCTGCGGCGGTCGTGGCCCCTACCTGTTGAAGTTCCAACCATCGTTCCATCTGACGAGTAAGCGACAAGTCAGATTGCTGTTCGTTAGCGATTTCTTCTAGCAATGATGGAGCATAGATGGCGTTTAGAGCTGGCGACGGGAGTGAGGCAGTTGTCCTTTGTTGGGAGGGAACGGACATTCGTTCCAAATCCGGTTCGCCTGGCGTTGACTCCTGAGGATCAGGTTGACGAGACAGGGCATCTGGCAACTCATTCTCTCTTCCGGGGACGTGTTCAATTTTGAAGTTGAACTCGCTGAGAAAAATGTGCCAGCGCGTTAATTTTGCCTTTGAGTCTTTCATTTGATCTAACCAGGTCAGGGTTTTACTGTCTGTTCGGACAATGAAAGGACGGTCCTCTAGGTAAGGATGGTACTTTTTTATGGCCCATATGATAGCCAAACATTCTTGCTCATTACAATGGTAACGAGATTCTGTAGGGCTGAATTTGGCACTGGCGTAAGAAATGATGTGGCGTTTGCCACTTTCATCTTCCTGATAAAGTACTGCTCCTATGCCTAGAGAACTTGCGTCAGTTTGCAGAATGAAAGGGAGGTTGGGATCCGGTCGGCTGAGAGGCGCAGGATTTTTAAATGCTCTTTTTATTGCTTCAAATGCCTCCTGGTGCTCCGCTGTCCATTTGTAGGGTTTCTTGGGCGATAATAAGTCCGTGAGTCGGCAGGTGAGAATGGAGTAATTTGGAACATACTCCATCAACCAGTTACACGTACCCAAGAACGAGGACAGTTGTTTACGGTTTCGGGGCGGTGGAGCAACTTGGATCGCCTCTACATGGCACGGTTTAGCTTGATTGCCTTCAGATGTCACCGTGTGACCGAGATAGGGAAACTTGTTTTGCCCAAATTTACATTTGGACGGTGAGCACGTGAGCCCATAGATTTGGAGTCGTTCCAAAACTAGGGATAATTGGAGAAGGTGGTCCTCCCAGCTGGAGGAGAAAATTATTATATCGTCGAGATAGGCGATACAGAATTTTCCCCAGTACGAGGAGAATACTTCTCTCATTAGATTCTGAAAAGTACCCGGGGCATTCTTTAACCCGAAAGGCATGACTCGGAAACGGTACTGGCCTCCGTCTGGAGTAGAGAAAGCGGTGTATTTACGTGACTCGGGGGTGAGGGGAACTTGCCAATAACCACTTTTGAGATCTAAAGTGCTAAAAATAGTATTTTTACCAAGATCCTTTAAAATCTCGTGGATTCTGGGCAAACATTGTGGAGCGTCCACTGTTTGGGCGTTAATTCTGCGATAATCCACGCAGAGTCGAAGTTCGCCACCAGCTTTCTCAGTAACAACCAGAGCAGAGCTGAACTTTTCCGTGGCAGGTTCGGTGACCTCGTCAGCCAGCATTTCGATCGTTTTCTCATTGATGAATTGTTTTTTCACATCGGAGAAACGTCGAGGCGGTTCACGGAAAGGTTGGGGATTCAGAATAATAATTTCATGTTGAATGGCAAGGGTCTGTTTTAGTTTCCCGCCTTTATGAAAGACAGACTCATAAGTTTGAAGTATGCTTTTTAAACGAGAAACAATTTCGGCGGGAATGGACGCATCGAGGTCAAACTCAATTGGGTTTGTGGGGGAGTTATCCGTTGCAGGTATATACCCGAGAAAAATGCGTCGACGGTCGGTAGTGCCTAGATAGAGACAATCCGTGTGGTGTTCATGTTGAACACGGTGATCTTTGAGCCAGGCGCGGCCTAGAATAAGATCTGCACGTAAGTCAGCGCATGCGTGAAACGTACCAGGGTAGGCACGGTCTCCTAGGAGGGGGCTTAATTCGAGATTACCATGCAACTTCATCGATGCTCCGTTTGCGGCAAGGTCAGCTCGCTGGGGACCAGGCTTGAGTTGACTTCGTTCAGCTTCCGTGAGAACGGAAAGCTTGACGAAGTTATGGGAAGCACAGGAGTCAATTTCTGCAACGATTTCCCGATTTCCTATACGTACGCGGGTTCGAGGCAGATCCTGTGCGGTGGAATAGATGGAGTTTACTGCTGGTTGGATGGGCTCGCGGCGGCCGTTGAGGGTGGTTTGGCCGCCGGAGCTCGCCAGTTTTCCGACGGTTGCTCAGTGCGTTTCGTAGCTAACACGGGGCAATCTCGGTGGTAATGACGCTCAGGGCAAAAACGACATTGGGGTAACTGAGATGGTTTAGATGAGGAAGGTGGTTCAGAAGTTACCTTCTTCGAGGCTTCCTCTTTTGTAGAAGTCGGTTTACGAGGTGTACAATCAACCTCGTCCTGCTCTGCCAGAATAGCTGCCTCCATAAGTTCGGGAAACGACTTTGGCGCAGTAGGGCGGACAAGACGACGTAAGGTCGGTTTCAGCGATTCCATCAAAAGGATGGTTAATTCGGGTTGAGGCATGCTAGGGACAAGTCTCTGTGAGAGCAGATATTTTTGTTGTAAAAATATAGCCACTGGCTCTCTATCTCCTTGTTTTTGTGAGTAGAGTGAGGCTTGTAAACGCATGAGAGCGGTAGGACTGCAATATTTGCGGGTGAAGCTGTCTTTAAAATCTTCCCATGAGAGGGAAAGATCTTTGAAGAGAGTCCACCATTTTAATGCTTCTCCACGGAAACCATTTATGATGAGTTGCGTTTTTTGGTTCTCATCGGTCTGAGCCTGTGAGAAATATCGCTCACAGTTAACCAAAAATTTCTGTGGATCTTCATGATCCAGACCACTAAATTCTGGAAATGGTGGGGGAGGTGCTTGGAACGCGCGGATGAGGCTTAACCAAGACTCGAAAGACAAGTTGGAGGGCATGGGCACGGATGGCCCTGCAGTGTTAGTTGTTGTCCCAGGCGTAGTGCCATTTGGGACAATTGTTGGTTGGCCCACCTCGGTAGAGGTTTGATTGGTTGACTCTTCCATATCTGATCCCATAAATGTTCGTGAAACAAAATCGGAAGAATCGTCGGAAGTACTCGACATACGAGCTATAAGTGAGGGGTTGGGCGCCACCGGAACAGAGGTTATGGTCCCGGAATTAGTTGGAAATAGATTTGAAAATTCAGCCAAAGGTCCAGCTTGCGTGATGAATCGTTGCGCGGATGGAGGAGTTCGAAAAAGACCTCCTTGTGGGCGACGACCTGGTAAGTCACGTAAGTTGTGCGGGCTTCGTCTGGATTTTACAGGAGTGTGTGAAATTGTCCGGCGTGGCGAAGGAGACATCTCATAATGGGGGGTTCGTCTCGAAGTCCATCGAGACCCGAAAAAGAATCTCGTGGCCCCACGTTGGGCGCCAATTTGATACCGGTCACGGTGTGGATGACACGGTCAAAGGGTGCGAAACGAGGAAAAACCGATTCGACTTGGGTAGAAAGAAAAAATAGTTATGGAAAAAGTAGTTACCGGGTAATAAGGCAGAAGAGAGACTCTTCTGTATACTACCGGCGATCGGCACGTCTCGAGGGCCGGTCATACGTTGTTGCGTAAGCGCAGAAGAGGGACTCTTCCGTAATTTACGCGCAACGCAGAGACTTCTCGAGCGAATTTCGCCCTTAGCGACTGCGCGGTCTAATAGTTTGTTTTTTTTCTTGGTGCTAAAAATGCGCTCGGCGGCTCGGAAGAGAGGCTCTTCCGTACCGTAACGAACGACGAAACGAGGTTAGATAGGTGGTCTCCCGTAGTACGGAATCGCGGAAGAGAGACTCTTCCGTTAATTCGGCGGACCGCGGGGAGACGGCTCGCTCTGGAGTGCACACGCAGTGGCGACTATTTTCGGAAGAGTGGCTCTTCCGTATAGCGCGTCTCTACGGGTACGTACCGTACGAGTATCACCTCGTCGTCAAACCTTGCAGAAGAGGGGCTCTTCCGTACAGTTGGACGACAAGGTGAGACACCTATCAGCGTCTTCTCGGATTACGATTTTCGGAAGAGGGACTCTTCCGTATCGGTAATACCGGAGAAGGGTAAATCAGTACTTACTGTGAACACAGCAAGACCCAAAAATCGTCGAGTGAGGTGAGGAACACTTCAGGCTCGGCAAAAATGATAAAAGTACTCTGGTGAATTGAGTTGCAAAGAACTTTATTCGGTAGAGGAGAGGATCAACATCGAGTGCAAGTGAGTGATCGACTGACTGGGTGGTCTCGCACCCCCCGCCTTTTATAGGGGTAATGAAGCATGTCGGATGCGAGAGAACTCAATCTTACATAGAATTTCTTAAAATAACGCTCGTAGCGTCAAAAGTTGACACTAATCCTTTCGGACTACGTTCAAACATGCTCTTTCTCTCTCACTCGTACATACAATTTGCATACCGAACGAAAGAGTTAAAGTTAACATAATTTTATAGTATTCAAATTATTTATATAAAACACACATAAATTTGCATACAAGTTTCAATCATACCTTAATATTAATTCGCGGCGTCGATTCTTCACGTAAGAATCATATAGGGTTGGCTGTTATGCGAGTATATGCCTACAAGTATGCATATATATATACGTATATAGGTATATATATGGGTACATATGGGTGATTCTCCTGAAAGGGACCACTTCACGTGTCTCCAACATGAGGTTCATTATTTAAATTAATTTTTCATTAATATTTTATCAAGTTTAAATTTTTTGAAAAATTTATTTATAATCTACGAAGATTTATCTATCTTTATATAATCTTCTATTGCTTATATTTAAATTTCTTCCTATTTAAAAAACATATTTAATTTTGTCATCGAATTTTGGTTAAACAGAATGTATATTTTATAATTATATTTTAACGTATTTAAACAATTTCAACATATTTATGATATATATCAAATTAAAGTTCAGAATATAAGGATTATTTTTTACTTACATTTGTTTAAAATAAGGTAAAAAAAGTTATTTAAATTATTAATTAAAATAGTATTATCAATGAGAGTAAAAATTAAATTCATCTCCGAAGCCTCATTTTCTATATAATAACATCATATTTTTTAACGTTTTAAACATAATATGTAATCGATGTGAAAATATTTGATGATTAAAACTAAAAATATTGTTTAAAAAATTGTAATATTTTTAAAATTAGAAAAAATGAGAATTTTTTCATTAAATTATCAATTCATCTCCGAAGCCTTTTTTATATTTGATAGGCGTTTTCTTTTGTTTTAATTTTTTAATCATTGTTTTGAAATATTTAACCCTCAAATTAAATTATTAATTTAATAAAAATAAAATATACAAGCAAAAAGTGCAATAAATTAAAACATAACAATTTATTATTTAAAAAAAATATTCCTACCGAGTTTTTTTTACAAAATAATTAATTTAAAAGTTATAATTAATTATACTTAACCTCTAGAACACATGATAGTAAAATGTTCCTGGAGGTCTTATTTCTGAAAATTAATTTTGCGCAACTTATATTTTTATCTTTAAACATTTTCTAAACTTATTTATGAAAGAAAAGTAACAAAAAAAGAATAATTTGATTTTTTGGAAATTCAACCAAAAAAGGGTCCCTTTCAGGAGAATCACCCATATATACGTCTATAAACATATACTCATATGATACCAACGTATATGTACATACGTTCGGTATCGATCCGCGATCTTAAAATTATGTAATACTCATTTATTTAAACAATTTTCTTAAATTCTAAGCGTGAGAAGTATTAGGAAAACAGAACCAGCACGGAGGTATTCGAGAGTAGAGAGAGTGAAAGGCACGGAAGGAAATGGAGAGAGTGGAGGGTGAAAGAAAATGGGCCGGACGTCCGCCGGCGAAACGACGAATGAGCGAGGGAAATGGGCCTGTGCGTGTCAAGGTGCGAGTGAGACGGACGTATGGGTAAGACGGAGAGAGAAGAGTAAGAGAGAAAGGGGAAGCGTGGATGAAAGAAAATGGGCTGTGCGCTGGGCACGGAAAAGTGAAAGGAAAATGGAGAAATTGTAGTGCTTGCTGATTCTGATTCTAACTTATAATAATAAAAATAGTAATCAATATAAATTTCTTATATTAAGAATTATATATAACTGTATTAATTATAGTTTATTATATATTAATATATAGAGATATATATTAATTTATATTATACAATTAATACACAGTTATGGTTATAATTCTCAATAAAGTTATAATTTTCCTTACTCGAGAAAAATGGGATGGAAAGTGCATCTTAAATGATTATTTAATTAAAAATTAAATTAAACAACCGTTTACAATATATATATATATATATATATATATATATATATATATATATATATATATATATATATATATATATATATATATATATATTACACAGTCACAAAAAAAAAGTTCTGACCTGGGGGTCTCACTATGTAGACTTTATGTTTTTTGGGTCGCTGAATCCGAATCCGAGGTCCATTTAACCCCATCAGATCAGGATTTTGACATAACCTCAAAAAACCAATATGGCGGACAAATTTTTGAAAAGTTCATCGGATTCGCTTGAAATTCGTTACTCGGGAGTTTTTGGGGTCGCTGATTACGAATTTAAAGTCTGATTTCAAAAATTCAAAATGGCGGATCCAACATGGCGGACACGTTTTTGAAAAATTCATCGGATTCGCTTGAAATTCGTTACTCTGGGGTTTTTGGGGTCGCTGATTACGAATCTGATGTCGGTTTTTCAAAATTCGAAATGGCGTTAATGTTTTACATTTACGCATTAAGAATATGAACATTATAACAATAATGTATACATAGAAGAGAACCTTCATTCTTTGTGCTTAAAATCTTCAAATTTTCAAATTAAATTGTACGCAACTAACAAAGAGAAATCCATATTTCAATCAGTACAGAAAAGAAGTTCGAATTACTCAACTTCGAAAAGACAAACTCAAACCACTCAAATTCAAATGACTCAAAATTTGACTAAGTTCAAGCTTTACTATTCCTCTGAATAGACAAACAATAAAAATAAATTATCAACATAAGTAAAACAACCATTGTAGGAACAATGTCAGTGCACTAAAAGAAACTCATTGCTCTCACTGCCATAATTTTGAGTGATTTTGACACATTGTATTGCCACTTTGTCATGATCTCGTTTTTGTCAATCCTTTAGAGTATTCCAGCCAAATACATGTCAACACAAAGGTTATTATGAATTAACCTTAACCTACTTACAGTTATTTTGATTTACGTACCGATCAGACAACTTAAACAGCAATCAAAATTCACAACAAAAATTAACGTCAGTAGTCCCGAAAGCTCGAACATCCCTCAGTGCAACTAATCAAACATCCACACAATTTACTTTGTGGTATACAGACTCCAACTTTAACTTAGCAAAAAGAAAATGCTATACATCCCCATAAGGTGGTGTTAAAATGAACTCACAACCATTTTAATACCAGTTGAAGTTCGTCACAGTGTCTAACATTGTTGGTTAAAATACCAATGACAGAAAAACTACCATCTTCTTTTCCTTTTTCGTAAGTTTTGTCTGCATGTTTTTATTTACCCAAACAATGCAGCAACGAAAACATGTGTCTCGTCTGAGACCTCACGACAAATATCGTACCTTGTTAACAAAATGTTTTAAACATATCTAACAACATTTAGAACAAGAATTATTTCCCGCATTATGAAAATTGTCTCAACATTTTTAATTTTCCCAGAAAATTTTAATATTGAACAAAATTAAGACGTAAAGCTTTAAATTTACAAATCCTAATAGAAAACTAATTTTCTAGATTTAAAAGAAACCTTTTTTTCATCTGTTTGTAAAACGAGTCGAAGAATCATTTAGAGTAGAGTACCCACCAGATTCACACTCAGAAAGTCATAAAAGATGTCCCTTTTTTTCTATGTACCCTAAACTTCTCTAGCGGTCGGTCCCCCGCTGTGCAACGGACTTATTTCCTACAACTATGCACATTTGGCACAACAAGATTTTATCTTTACATGAATTCAATTTCCTTTTTCAATTCCAGTTCGAAACAACAATTAAAATTTCAATCTCATTTATCAGTTAAATTTACTTTAATTTGAAAGAAACAACACGTTACTTATAACGATAAATTATTTAATTTATTTGAGTTCATAAATTACTATTTATCCTTTTATTGAAACAAAAGAAAATTGTTAATCTTCTTTTCTAATTATTTCACAAAACCGATATTTAGAAAAAGAACTTTAACAACTAACAAATGATTATTTACTGAAAACTTTACTAAAACATTGGTAAATATTTATAATGAACCTTACAACAAAAGTCATATAGTCGTGAGAAGATTATCATAACTTACATAGTTCATAATGTAACAACAGCTCCAAACAATTATTCGAATAAACGTTAAATAATATAAAGATTATTTCTTTCCACAAAATCAATACAAAAGCAACAAGCGATTCAATTAAAAAGTGAACATTTTTCTCAGAATTCTTACACCCTGTCAATTAATTATTGTTTTATCATTAATAATTCAATTAGATTATCTCTTTCATCTAATACCCTGCAAAAACAAAGCACAAGATTCCAGATTTCTAGATTTAACTTCAAACTAGAAAACTGATTAATCAAATCTGATTAATGCAACTCATTAACCATAAACGTAAAGAACAATTCTCTTCTATTCATTACATTTTATAATTTCTTTCATTCAACAATAATACACCTTTTTGCATTTATTGTTACAAATTTAAAATGAAAATAAACAACTTCAATAGCACTAGTCAACTTAGCAAAGATCAAACTTACCGCTCATTTATTACAGCATTGTCTTGTACTCTTAGCCATACTTTACTTCAGGTGTATACAATACAACCTTAAATTTTCCAATCATCCCTCAGGTGATCCTCAAACAGTCAAATCTGTTGTTCTCCACCAATCACTCGATGATAAACGCCGATGATGATTCTGTCATAACTACTTGAACTGCTTTCTCTTTGTTCAGATGCGATTTTCCACTTGCAAAATTTAATCACTTTTGCACTTTAAAATCACACTATTTTTCACGGAAACAGTTTATGATTGTTCTTACAATTAGATACACATGAACGTGTGTGTATTCCACTTCTGATATGTGGTAACATGTTTTTACCACAATAAATAAATAATAATAATAACACCGATTTAATATAAATAAATCAAACACAGCTTTTAAACAAACATTTAATTTATTTCTCGAAGCTGGTCTCAGGATACACGAATCGCCAATAATTCAATTATATTTTGAGATGCCGAATTCTCAAACAGATAAAGTGCATCTTTACACTTTGGACCCAAAACGGCAACTGCCCAAGTCATCCCTTGGAAAACCGCGCTTTCCTTGGGAGTCGCCAAATTCCTCTCCCTCGCTGTCCTTGTCTAGCATAGACCATATGGTTATCATATGGTCGTCGAACCGCCTAAATCTCTAAGTCTCTCATTGTTTCCGTAAAGTAAGACCCAAAGTTGTTGTCAAGCGAGTTTAAGACATTTCACAAAAATTTCCACTCCGACAATATATTATGGTTACTTATTTTAATTTGAACCTTCTAATTTATTTATTGTATTTTTTAACAGAATTTAGTTAGGTTTTATGAAACAATTTTTTACTTTATGTTTATATACACTGGGGTCAAAAAGTTTCAGTACATTTGTACTGATTACTGTTAAGTGCTCGCTTCACTTAAAATTCAAATATTTCTGTAAAAATAGATGTATAAGCTATCAAAGTAGGATCATTTTAAAGTTCAATAAATTTAAAGTCAAATAGGATAAGATATAACCAATTTAATAGTGTAAATATTAAAAATATAATTCTTTAAAGTTAGAGATTTTTTGTAAAAATTGCGATTTTGAAATCTGGAATTCAAGCGCACGCCAATTGAAGAAATTTTTTTTTAAGATTTGATAGTTGCACAATATCAAGTTTAAATTCCATTCTTTAATTCTAGACCAAAATCATTCACATATATTAAGTATTTTTTTCAAATTCTATAAAAATAATATCTCTTGCTCTAAATTTTTCGAAGAATATAAATTGCAAATTCGTCGTTTTCATTCACTTGTTTTATCAAATAACCACACTTTTGAAAAATATAGAACCTGTTCATCTTAGAAAATTAAAGATATTTAAATGAAATTTATCCCTCTTCTTATAGTTTTACAAATTTTAACTCTATCATTATTCCTTATTTTCTTTCTAGGTGACTATTTTTTTATTTTACAATGACAAAAAGGTGCATATTTTTTAAAAGTGTGGTTAATTGATAAAACAAGTGAACGAAAACGACGAATTTGCAATTTATATTCTTCGAAAAATTTAGAGCAAGAGGTATTATTTTTATAGAATTTGAAAAAAATACTTAATATAGGTATGTGAATTATTTTGGTCTAGAATTAAAGAATGGAATTTATACTTGATATTGTGCAACTATCAAATCTTAAAAAAATTTTTTTTAATTGGCATGCGCTTGAATTCCAGATTTCAAAATCGCAATTTTCACAAAAAATCTCTAACTTTAACGAATTATATTTTTAATATTTACACTATTAAATTAGTTGTGTCTTAGCCTATTTGACTCTAAATTTATTGAACTTTAAAATGATCCTAGTTTGATAGCTCTAACATCTATTTTTACAGAAATATTTGAATTTGAAGTGAAGCGAGCATTTAAAAGTAATCAGTACAAATGTACTGAAACTTTTTGACCCCAGTGTATTCTGCATCTTTTAAAGAGAACGAACGAAACTATAATTTATTATTTACGTGCTATTTTAAACGAGAGAATGAATAATGGCAAAGTGTTTTGAAGATGCAACAGAAATTTTATAGCTAGCACTCGAGAATATGAACCCTATAAAACGAGTGTATTTATATACATATATATGTGTCTCAGTATTGATGAAATTGACGAGAATAATCAAAATCTCATAAAAAGCTGCTTTTTCTTCTTGAAATTCTCCTTGATATCGTATATACAGAAATTTCCTTTAAAAAATTTAATTTCCCACCTAAAATATTAAAAATAAAAAGAAAAATTCTTTCTGAACGATCATTCGATTTGGCTTTAAATTTATGTCAGCACGCTTTTGCAATAACATCTTTTTGTTGTAAATTTATTTTAATTATATGAACTTTAAAGTGTTTCAATTTTTGTTATTTTTGGCTTTTTCGAATTTTGATATTTTGATATTAAATATTCTACACTGAGAGAAGAAAAGCACAGAATCCGTACTGTGACAAACACCGGCCATGTAAAATGCGTGTCAGTGCCCGTTCTTAATTTTATTTATAGTTGGTGTCATTCATAGTTCAGATACTATGCTCAAGCAGCGCGGCGGCGGTACGAACTAATTAGTACAGGATCTGTTTCATAGCGACCGACAGATACTGTACTTCTAAAGGAGAGTCCAGAATAGAGTCGACGTCGGTATGAACGCGCTGATACTAACGCGCTCCTCCTACACTGCAAAAACAAGTGTCTCATTTTGAGACGTTTTGTCCCATATTTGAAACACATAAGATATGTCTTAGTCCACATATTTGAAACAGATATGTGTCTCATTTTAAGACGTTTCAAAGTGTCTTACACATTTAGCAATGCATTTTGAGACACGAAATGTGTTTCGAGTATCCGTCTCACACTAAGAAGACGTTTTACGTGTCTTATACGCATTGAGTTACCTTTAATGTCTTAAAATGAGACACGAGATGAAATTAAATGTCTCAATATAAAACAGATTTTGTATCTCAATGGTTTAAACACTTAAAGCAACTCATTTTAAGACACGAGTGAGATACCAGTTTTTGTAGTGTATGTATTCCATATGGACGAGCGCGTTACTATCAGCGCGTTCGACTCTATTCTGGACTCTCCTTAAACAGTAGCATTTGAAGTACAACATCTGTACCTCAAGCCAAAGTCAAAATCCGTTTCACATTTTAGCACGACACCTATCACACAGTGGCACTACTGCTGCGTTCAATTGAAGTACAGATGCTGAACTTTTCCATTTCAGAATCTGTGCTTTTCTTCTCTCAGTGTAGTAGTTTCATGTTTAAACATTCTAGCGTTGTATTACTTTAATATATTTTCCATCTCTTCAGTATTTTATTATTTTAAAATACTTTATATATTTAATAAAACATTGAATTTAACACCGAAAAAAAATATTCTTGTTTTAAGAGGACAATTCCTCTTCTAAAATCCTCTTACATTTTATTCTTGAATTAAGAATATTACTCTTCATTGGAGACTGTTCTTCTACTTTTAAGAGGAATTACTCTTAAGTGGAGAATAATCCTCTTAAAATAAGAGGACGTTTTTTGAGCCATATACAAGAGGAAAATATGCATAGAAATAAGAGGAATCCTCTAAAAACAAGAATATTTTTTTTTCAGTGAACGATCATTCCGAGTCAGTAAATGTTTAAATGAAACAACAAAAAGTGATAAAATAATATAATATTTTACTTTCCATATTATTTTCTTATTTAATTACTTCACTATTCTAGTATTTTGAATATTCTTCAGGTGAGAGAAAAAGTGGTTTCGATGTCGACATTTCATTTAAGAAGAAAAGAATATTTTGGGTCGGGATTAGAGCTGTGTAGAATTCGACATTTTAGCGCTCCAAAACCGAACAAAACTCGATTGATTCAAATTTTGCACAGTTCACAGCTCTCTCTGAGTAACTCGAATGTCGAATATGCGACATTTGAACAATGCATCTCAAATGTCGAATTTTCGACATTCGAACAAGACGAAAAATTTAGAACAGTTCGGTTCGAATTAATTTGCACAGCTCTGGTTCAGATCTTTTGGAAAATATAGAGGAAAGCATCCTAACCAGCGCTCTTCTCGGAATTTTTATAAATAATTATTGAAAAAATTGTTTAAATATTCGAAAAATTTTTGGGTTTGGAACGATTTGAAAATTATCTCTCATGAAAGTATCCTCTAATCTTAAGAGGATAAAATATTTCGAGTTCATATTTGTAGAAGTGATAGGAATTTCGCTCACTGAGACGTGCTCTTCTCCATTTTGACAATAATTTTGGGAGGGAATTATTTTATTAAAGATTGATTTTAGAGTAATTTTTGAGGTTGAGATATTTTTTTAAATCTGCCACCAAAAATGCAATTTTTATAACTACGTTTTTCAATATTTCTTCTAAACATTACCTGAAAATTTCGAGAATATCCGAACGAGATATCTCAAATAATTTAGGAGTGAGACCACATGCGGGAAACCACTTTTTTCGAGGGATATTTCCCACATGCCCTTAACTGTTTCAATATTTAACGATTTCATATTTTATTCTTTTGCGTTTAATCCTTTTTCGAGGGGGAATTCACTAGTTAAAAAAGTGTACTTTCCAATATACTAAAGCCTGGTTATACTGTAGTAGGTTAAGTATGCGGAAGAGTAAATTAAGCTTGAGAATCAGAGGAAAAGTTAAATTTACGCATGCGCAGGCGTATATTTAACTATTCCTCTGCTTCTCAAGCTTAATTTACACCATACAATGTAACCAGGCTTATATGTATTACCAAAATTCACAAGGTATTACACTGTAACACAGCTACATTAGGTGGCATTACATCAACGTAATGATGCATTATGTCATTATGAGGCTATTACATGAGAAGTGTACACGCCAATACATATAATTAGTATAGGGGAGACTAGGTGCGGTTGTTATGCTGTGCAGTTGTTACAAATGGAATATCTCAGAAACAGTGAATTGTAGAGATGGGGTTCCCAAAGGAAAAATGTTTAGTTTTTATGTACGAACTTTCTGCAATATGTTTAAAAATTATATGCAAGCTTTACAAGTAAAAAAATATGCACATTGGTTTTTAGAGGCCAAAAGTAAATATTTCTCTGCTTGATATTCTTTAAATAATTAATAGACCTTTATACTTAACAAAGTAAATTTTTTAATATCAATTCTATGGGGATTAAGATTTAAAAAACTGCCTTGGTTGTCCACATTTAGTGTATACTTTTTTAATAAAGTGATTTATTGTAGAAAATGTACCTGTTTTGCAGTTGTTACAAGTGATGATGACAACCGATATTTTTTCCAAAATTCAGCAGATTCGTTTGAAATGTAAAATATTTGTCAAAAATGTAATCGCTCTCATTTTTTATGAAAAATCTCATGTTTTTTCTAAATTCGACTTCAAAATTAATGAAAAAAAACTTTTTAAACTTTTTTCATTTCGAAACAATATTAGTGCTGCCATCTCTATGGAACTGTCACGTACTATTACGTCGAGCCAAAAATTATGAATAATTAATAAAAATTGTTATAAAAAATTATTTGTCTTCAATTTAGAAATGTTATAGATGATTCTTGGTATTGTAACAACCGACATTCACTTTGTGCAGTTGTTACAATTTACACGCTGTCACTCAAATGCTTCTAGTTAATTAAATAATAGATGTGACGCTCCACGAGAAAAGGGACCTTATGACAAGAGTAAATAAGGTCCCTTTTCTCGTGGAGCGTCACAGATATAGAACTAAATAAATTATGGCCTTTTAAAACTAAATAATATACCTTTGATTTAACTGTATGACCAAACAAATTGTAGTAAAACTCTATTCACTGTAACTGATTTTATCAAAATTGTAACAACTTCACCTAGTCTCCCCTACATATAAAGTAAATATTCCATCGTCATTTTTTATCTTAATATTATAGTGAATTGAAATATTTTTAAAAAATCCTCTCTCTGTGAGTCAAATTTTCTCTTTTGTTCGATTTACGAGACTAGACGTTGTAAATATATTCATAAAATAATATTCAATTATATTGCAAAAGATTCCTGCTTTAATTCAAAAGATATGCAATCAAAATTTCTTGACTTTTCGTCATTTTCGGAGAATTCGCTCTTTTGTTCGTCACTATGGGAATAAAATTATATTGCATTGTGATTTGTTGTTGTTGTTATTATTATATATAGCGAATTCCCGGAAGATTCGTGGGACTCGAGTGGGTAATAGAGATCCTTCAAGATCATGAAATCACGAGTCAGAACTTTGTAAATTAAATTAGAAAGTTCACCCTTGTTTTTGAACCAACTGTCTCGTTTGTCACATACAAAATAGTTTCCAAACTAATGTAATACTATTTGCGATTCTCTTAATTGCTGGGCAAAACTTATTTTATTAATTTTCAATCCAGTAGTAATATACTGTTTTCTTTTATTATTCGTCACATTCATTTCAATTAACACTCTTCATAATATCTTTATTTTAAAGTTTTTCAATATTATGTTAAAAAACGTTTATTAAAATTAAAATTCTCAAAAAAATTCCAATTGATGATAGAAATTACAAAATGAATTACAACAAAATTAGAAAAAAATTGATTTTAAATTGCATTTTTCCATTACAGGGTCTTTGGAAATTGGAACACACGCATCATCAGCACGAAGAGTAATTTTAATTCTGAGTCCAGCATCATTGAGTAATAATTGGTCAGATTCAAATGTCTCATCTGTTTTTAAGCAGTTGTCGAATCTATCAACGAGAACAATTATTGTCACTTTGAAGAATCTACCAAATTTAACGACAATGGCAAAATCTTCGAGGCGCAGTTATGAGGAAAGAATTATATTTGATCGCTTAAAAATTTTACATTGGGACGAGGGTGGCGATTTTGGTGCTGGTGGTTATGAATTTTGGTATAAATTGAGACTGGCAATGCCACCAATACGGCCATCTAGCTATGAATCCGGATGTCAGTCGGTTGCAATGATAGTGCAAGCGAATGGAAAATCGAGTCAACAAAAAGCACATTCCCGCGAGAGTCTCGAAGTTCTCGTTTAAGAGGATCAACTATATAATTCCTTCTTCGAACTCAGGGATTAGAGAATCCCCAAGAGTTCAACAAAATAAAAAAACGCTAGTCAAATAAAAATCTTTGGAATTTTAGAATAAAATATTAGTCGACTTTTCTTCTTATTTTTCAAATATTTCTAAAATATTTGTATGTAATTTTAGAATTATAAGACATTTTTTCTAATGTACATAGTTAAAGCGTCTTGAAATAAAAAAATATTAGTTTTTGACTAGCAAAAATTACATTAAAAATTTATTTTCAAAGGAAAAGTATTTAAAAAAATATCTTTAATTCTCTCCAAAATTCCAAAGACGTTTGTTTTCTGCGAATTTTCTAAGAATCCTGTAAAAAGATGTCAAAATAATGAAAAACGGAAAAAGTCGTTTCCGTTTTTCAAAAATTTCCTTCGCAAAAATAGAATAATAAATTTTGCGAATTTTTGTACAGAAATTTTTGAAAATAAAGATGAGAAGGAAGCGTTGAATTTTCTTTCATGTTGCTCAGGCGGTGAAAATATTTCTCTCTTCCCAAGGAAAAATCTAGTCAAAAGAAAACAAAGAAAAAAAAATGAAACAAAAACGATATTTATTTTCTCATAGCATTGGACTGTGATTGACGATAAAATAAATCTCTATCTTTCTCTTTTTGCCACCAGCTTTTTCCTGTGGAAAAGAAGTTAGAAATTCTCGATCCAGATGTGACTGTCGGTTTTTAGAATAATAGAAGATATCTTGAATTTTTTATTATTTTCTTCTTCTTTTCTATTTCTTCTTTTTGTACTGCGGACAAACACTGCCAAAACTTCTTGGTCGAGAGAACATGCAAAATAATGTACTTTACAAACACCTGAACACATGAAAATATTCCTTCTCGTTCATAAACTACCTTTTTCTCATGCAAAAAAAGGTCTTAAAAATAATATTTAATTTGCCTAGGAAATCTTAAAAAAACAAATCTTTTGTACATATTTTTGATAGCCGAGCACAAATGTGCCATTATTTATTTAATATTTAGTTACAGATCTTATTTATGTTGAAAATTATGAGGAAAAGAGTAATTTGGAAAAAAATTACAAATGTCAATGTTATATTTTTTGTTAATATCATAATGTAACAAAATTATTTTTTTATAATTCGACACTTGACAGAATAGTTGATATTTTTTAATGAGAATTTTTTCAATTTGTTACTTTTAAAAATAATTGTTCTTTTTTTCTATTTTTTTAAATACCATTTAATTCTCAATTAACAGATAATGCGCCTGTGTTTAAAGTCACAACTTAAATATTGTACTGTAATAAATGTAATAGTTTTAAAAATATAATTAATTAATAATAATATTAATAATAATCACAGCGTAGACGTAACATTATATTCATATATAATATGTATAAGTATAATGTACATGTATAATAATAAGTTTAGTTAATTATAAGCGATATTAAAGCAGTGAGCTTAAGTTTAATGATACGGTAATCTCTTTACTGTCAGTATTACGATACACTAGTATACTTGTCTCGCGACCTCCTGTTCGTTAAATTTTCTAATGAGCAATCATTGCGAGCGAAGTAAGCAGAGTATAGTTTAGCTGTTTTTTTTCTTCTTTTCTCTCACTTAAAAATCTATTAAAAACATTTTTTTCTAAATTATTTTCTACAATAAAAAACATATCCGAAAATACAAATTTTTTGTAAAAATATAAATTTTTTATGTATGTGAATTTTTTACGTAAATATGAAGAATTAACAAAAAAAGACAATGCGTAACAATTTTTCACGGATCAAAAATCAATATGTCTGACTGCATATTTATTGGAAATAAACTATTTCTTATATTTAATTGTGTCTGTTATCATTTTAGAATCATTTCACAAATAATATGTATATAAAATTTTATAATTAAAAATAATATAAAGAACTATTAGTTATAAAATAAATAATCAGTATAATAATAATATAAGTGATGAAACATCATTTTATATAATCACACGGAAAAAAATTAATCTCTAAATTAGAGATTTAATCTGAGATTTAGGCATAAACTATCACTGGAATCGGACGTGAGATGTAATCAGATCACTAAAACTGAAAATTGGTATTATATCTAATCCAGTGGCGGAACTACCATAGGGCAAACCGGGCGAAATCCCGTGGCCCCGCGATTAAGACGATTTAATTATAAAACTTAGATTATTATTAATTTTTTAAATTATTTTATTTATTTATTATATTTATTATTATTTTTCATTTTATTAAATTAATAAATTATTATTGATATTTAATATGAACATATTTGAAACTAAAAATCTTGTTTAAATAAATTCTAAAGATAAAATTTTTACTTTAATATATATGAAGTAGAATTATTTGAACACTTTCATTGGAACCAAGGAGTTCGGGGAAATGGTGGCCTGATCGCTCGTCTTATAAACATTTTGGGCTTATCAACTTTTGGTAGACAAAACATAGCCTACGATGAACAAAGACGAGCTGGTGGACGAGGCTACGATGAGCTGTTCTGGGGACAGTCCTTATTCGGCTACGAATAAGAGCAGACTAACGAATATTAATCAAATGCCAATTATTCTTAAAAGATTTCAAAAGATATTAATTATAACTACTTATTGTCATTTTTACATATAATTAAATAAAATAACATTTATAGGAATATCTCTTTTATTAAAAATAATATTCCTACAGTTCAGAAGTGGGATACTTAACACGTGTCGATACGGCGCGTTGCCCCTGATATATTATAGACAAATTAACTAGGTGTAAATTTTTCTTTTTGTGTATTGAAAGAAAAATATTAGTGAGACATTTCTTTTAAAAAAATAAATAAATAATTAAAAGAAAAGATCTTTGAAAATGCCGCGAAGTGATAAACACGTGAGTGCAAAACATTCGAAGAAACAAAGGTTCGAAGATAGTGTGAGAGATGATTCCTCTTCACGACGATCTTCAAGAAAAAAGGAAAGAGACAACAGAAGGCGAAGGTCTAGAAGTTCTTCAGGGCGAAGACATCGCAGAAGTCATTCAAGGGAATCTCGAATCGACTATGACTACAGAAGGATGAGTAGGAGTCTATCAAGAAGCAGAAGTCGCACTAGAAGCAGGTCGATGACGAGAAACTACTCTAGATCACAAAAGGGTGAGTCCGATTTTGCAAAACTAGCTGAAGTGCTAACCACAATTGTTAAGACAGGCAGTAAAGCATCAAATAAATATTTAAATGAAAAATTGTTGCCAGAATTTGATCCTGAAAAAAAAGATTTATCAGCCGCGGAATGGTTAGAGAAAATTAACATGTTTGCTGTGATGTATGATTGGGATGAATCTCATAAAATTTATTTAGCCTCATTGAAACTAAAGGGGATTGCAAAAAGTTGGTATGATGGTCTTAAGATTGCACCAATTAGTTGGGATGCTTTTACAGTAGCTATTCTCAGGCAATTTTCAGGGGATGAAAATTTTGGAAAGTTATTTGAAAACGCATGTCAATATAAAAGTAAGTCAGGTCAGTCTTATTTGTCATATTGCTTTGAAAAAATCAAAAGAATCAACCGTCTAAATCTAGAAATACCTGAACAAAAAATAGTTGAATTCGTTATTTACGGGATTCAAGACGAACAATTGCGAACAAGTTTAATGACTTCAAAAATAAATTCAATAGCCGAATTAAGTCAATGTTTAGGATCTTTGTCAGTTGAGGACACTAAAGATTTAAAGAAAAATAAGGATACGTCAGACAATAAAAGATTTGTTAAACACGAAAAGGGTAAACGTCCATTTAAATCTTTTGGACCCGATGAATGTTATAATTGCGGAGAAAAAGGTCATAGAAAAAATCGATGTCCTAAATTGCAAAATAGTGAATCAAACAAATCCGAAAACGATACGCGTAAAGAGAACAAATCCGAAAACGAAAAACCTTCCGAAAGATCGACTAAGGAAAAACCCAAATGTAATTTTTGTAATAAAATAGGGCACTTAGAAAAGGAATGCTACAAGAAAAAGAATAAAGATAAAAAAGAGGGAACTGCATGACTAGGGAACGACGGGGGGTCCCTTCAAGAAGAGATGTCAAACCAAGAAGTATTCGTTGTTGGGTCGGGAAATGTAAACAAACCGATAAAAACTTGCCTTTTAAATTTGAAAGAAAGAATATGCACCGTAGATTTGGGAAGTGATTGTTCAATAATCCGAGAAAGTTTAGCTCGAGAATTAAATATAAAATTTAAAAATACAAGTCAAATATTAACCGGATTTAATCACGCGATAGTCACACCCATTGCTAAATCAAAAATTAAAATTTGCATTGATAATATTCCTTTTACAATTAAAGTATTTATTGTCCAAGACAATCAATTAGCAAAAGAAGTAATAATTGGTAGAAATGTTTTGCTTAAATCCGGAACAAAAGCAATATCAGATATGACTGGTATAACATTTACTTTGGACGACTCAGTAAAATTAAATAATACACTGCAAGTAGAAATGGTCGATATGAGTCATGCGAAACCTGTAGAAGAAGCAGATATCAAAACTGAAAATCTCGATTTTGAAATTAAAGAACAATTAATAGAATTGTTAAACAAATATCGTAAAACCGTGTCATTTAATATCGAAGAACTAGGCAAATGTACTGCTACCGAAATGAAAATTGATTTAATGACAGAGACACCGGTTTATCATGCTCCATATCGACTATCTCTCTCCGATCGTAAAGTTGTAAAAGAAATTTTAGAAGAATTAGAAGCGAGTAAAATTATCCGTGAAAGCAATGCACCTTACGCGAGTCCTATAATTCTTATTAAAAAAAAGAATGGAGAATGGCGAATAGTTATAGATTACAGAGCGCTTAATAAAATAACTAAACGCATTCAATATCCTTTACCTTTGATAGATGATCAAATAGATCAACTTAAAAATAAAAGAATATTCACATCATTAGATATGAAATCTGGTTTCCATCAAATTCCTATGCACCCAGACTCAATAGAAAAAACTGCTTTCATAACACCCGACGGACAATATGAATTTTTACGAATGCCATTCGGTTTAGTTAATGCTCCCGCCGTATTTCAAAAAGCAATGAATAAAATTTTAAAAAAATACCGCGCTGATTTATTTTGATGACATTTTAATTGCCTCTGAAACAATGGAAGAAGCATTTATTGCATTAGAAAATGTTTTAAAGGCCTTAAAGGCAAACGGATTAACCCTTAATTTAACGAAATGTAGATTTTTTCAGAAAAAAATCGAGTACTTAGGCCGCGAAATTTCAAGTGAGGGCGTAAGACCGGGAACAAATAAAGTAACCGCTGTAATGAACGTCATCGATCCAATAAATGTAAAACAAGTTAGACAATTTTTGGGTCTTGCCGGCTATTTTCGTAAATTTATAAAGAATTTTGCACGAATAGTTTTACCTTTAACTATTTTATTACGTAAAAATGCACCATTCGTATGGGGCCAAGAACAGAAAGAAGCAATTCAAACTGTAAAGAAAATATTGTCCGAGCGGCCTGTTTTGGCCATTTATGACAGTACGTTAGAGACCGAGGTACACACAGACGCGAGTGCAGTAGGTATAGGCGCTATACTAATACAAAAACGGGAAGGCAGAAAATATGTTGTAGCCTATTACAGTAGAAAAACAACTCCCGAAGAACAGCGATACCATTCATACGACTTAGAAACTTTGGCTGTATTCTCGTCTTTCAAACATTTTCGTGTCTATTTAATAGGCATTAAATTTACTGTTGTTACTGATTGCATCGCAATTCGAGCCACTGCTAACAAAAAGGATATTCAACCACGAGTAGCACGTTGGTGGATTTACCTTCAAGATTTTGATTTTAATATTGAATATCGACCTGGTACTCAAATTGCACATGTCGATTATTTGAGTCGCAATCCAATAGATTGCCTTGCTATAGACATTACAGAAAAAGAATGGATTAAAGTGGCTCAATTACAAGACCCTGACATTGACGTGATTCGTAAAATTTTAGAATCGGGAATTAAACAATCAGATACGAAGCAATATTTCGATAAATATGACCTAAAAGGGGGGGTACTTTTTCGAAAGACTGACTCTGGCAATAAATGGGTAGTCCCTCGCATGTCTCGGTTTAATGTAGTCAGATTATGTCATGATGAACAGGGACATTTTGCTCTTGAAAAAACGTTAGAAAAAATTCAAGAACACTATTGGTTTAAAAGTATGAGAAAATTTGTTTTCAAATATGTAAAGTCCTGTTTAAATTGTTTATATTATAAAAATCCATCAGGCCGAAAACCAGGACTATTGCATCCGATAGAAAAGATCTCAATCCCATTTCATACTATTCACCTTGATCATGTTGGACCATTTATTCGTAGTAATAAAAAAAATACTCAAATTCTCACAATTGTAGATGCTTTTACAAAATTTTGTATTTTGGAGCCTGTTCGAAACACTTCTGTAAAAGGGGTATTAAAAGCACTTAATCAGCTGATTGCAATTTTCGGAGTTCCATCCCGAATTATTAGTGATAGAGGATCAGCTTTTACATCTCACTCATTCAAGGCCTTTTGTGAAGAATACGGCATTAAACACATTCTTAATGCCGTAGCAACACCTCGAGCGAACGGGCAGTGTGAGCGAATGAATCGTACTGTCCTTGACTCACTGGCAGCTACCTGTGCTGGTGGGACCGAAGACTCTTGGGACGAAAATATTAAAAAAGTGCAAAGCGCTATTAACTGCTCTACAAATAGAACAACGCGAAGATCACCAAATGAATTGTTAATGGGGTATAAACCACGCAGTATGGCCGATGCGAAATTGATTGCCAGTATTCAAGATACCCTTGATCAAGTTGATCTGCAACAGATGAGGACTGATGCAAAGGCATCCACAGATGCTGAGCAGTTGGAACAGAAAAGAAGATTTGACTCTCGTAGGTTCAAACCACCAACATACACAGTAGGGGATGTTGTCATGGTGAAGGCGAACCCTGTGGCTACGGGAGAAAGCAGGAAGTTAACAGCTAAGGCAAAGGGGCCTTTCAAGGTTACAGCAGTCCTGCCCAATGATAGGTACGAAGTCCAAGATCTTCGTGACCTCAAGAAATCACCAAATCACCGCAGTGTTGTGGCGGTGGACAGCTTACGTAGGTGGATCACATTCGATGCCACTGAGTAGCTTGGTGAGTAGTTTGAGTACAAGTGTTGTACATTGGCCGAGTCTAATATTCCTAGGTAAAGAAATGGTCAAGCTCTTACCGGAGGGAGTATTAGGCGGAGGCAGGGACCATTATAGTTGGAGTTAAGCCAACTGGGGTCAAGTCTAGTAATCCTAGGAGTGAGAAGTGGTCAAACTTATTCCGCAGAGGGATCACTAGGCGGAGACCGGGACTATAGTCGCAGTCAGGTTCAACATGGGGATCTAGGTGGTTGGTTGGCTATCTAGATCTAGGTGCGTTCCTGGCAAGACTGGCAACTAGGTGCGCTGAGTTTAAGAGCGTCTGATTATTTCAGAATGGCTCTTATGAAGCGTTACAAAAGTTCCTAACTAACAGAACCTTTCTCAAAAAAATAGTTTTCATTATAATAATTGCAAGTCATTTGAATCCTCTGCGAAAACTGATCACTTTCAATTGATGTTTCATGTGTTTTGGAATTGTTTATGAAAACTCTTAAAATGAACTTTAAAGAAAATAACAAATTTTTTTTTTTATTTTATTTAGATACTGTTCAATTGTCAACCACTGGCCGAGGACGACCAATTTGTCAGGAAAGCCGAATGAAGTAGAATTATTTGAACACTTTCATTGGAACCAAGGAGTTCGGGGAAATGGTGGCCTGATCGCTCGTCTTATAAACATTTTGGGCTTATCAACTTTTGGTAGACAAAACATAGCCTACGATGAACAAAGACGAGCTGGTGGACGAGGCTACGATGAGCTGTTCTGGGGACAGTCCTTATTCGGCTACGAATAAGAGCAGACTAACGAATATTAATCAAATGCCAATTATTCTTAAAAGATTTCAAAAGATATTAATTATAACTACTTATTGTCATTTTTACATATAATTAAATAAAATAACATTTATAGGAATATCTCTTTTATTAAAAATAATATTCCTACATATATTGTAATTATTCTATTGTCAAATTGTTATAATAAATTATACTAAAATTTTTATTTATGACTTTGAGTAAATATACTTCAAGCTTGTTATCTAGTCTCAACATTCTTCCATTAATATTTCTTACGACTAGAAAAACTTAATAAATGTTTTGAAAGAGAATCAGGAGTAATTTTATTACTGCTGTAAGGTATTTGGTAGGTATTTCCCACTGTTAATCAAATTTCATTTCTACTAGTGGGCCCCGAGGCTTTACTCGCCCCAGGGCCCCGGCCTCTCTTGTTACGCTACTGATCTAATCCGAATATTAGTATTGTGAAGAACACGTATTTCTCATGCCTAAAAATGATATTAGGAATCTCAAATTTTATGACATGGAACATATGTTCTAAACTATCAACTTATTTGAATAAAGTAAAATCTAATATATTATTTGAATGAACAATATTAAAAATTTTTTGTCGTATATACAGGGTTGCTACAATTTTTGGAAACCTGGAAAACCTGGAAATGTCAGGGAATTTTATTTTGTATGAAAAAGTCAGGGAATAGTCAGGAAAAAATGAGAAAACACATGGAAAATAATTTTATGTTAAAATTGAGGCTCCGGATCTTAAAAGGGCACACGCGCGAGCACCATTGATATGTATTACTACTGGATAGAGGACAGTCGACTTCCGGTTGAAACGACTTGAAGGCTCACCAACTGGTGGCTGTTTTTCACGCGTGCGCATTAACATGTGATTTGTTTGTGTTGACATGTGCAATGAGTATGGATGGTTATGTTTTCTGTAATGTTTATTTCTGTAAAAAAAGTTTTTAAATTCAATTACATAACATTATAATGGTACGTAAATGTATTTATTGCGGAGAGCCACAAGTAGCAGATGTTGATCGTTCCTTTCACACGTAAGTAAACTGATTAAAAGTAGGTTATGTTTTTGTGTATATCAAATTTTTGTTTCATTGATAGGTATATTTATCTGGTTCATTATAATTTAAACAATTTTATTTAATTTATATACAATTAATTTTACAAGTTTTCCATGTAATGATAAGAAACTGCTGGACACGGAGAAAAATGGAAAAATGATTTATGCAGTCAGTGTAGTACTCCTTTATAGAATAATATGTGACAGGTACACACTATAGTATTAGAAGTTTCATAGCTGAACACTTTGGGACTCAACACAAGTTATCCCATTCATCAGCTTAAACAAGACTGTTTATATAGTCTAAGAGGGAATAAGAGTATAAAAAATTTGAATGAGAAATTACTCTCTCATGTAATTGTTAAAAGAACGCGGCAGTGTACAAAACACAAGTCAATAATAGAAGCGAATATTGAACAAATAGTACTCAGTCCAGTTCTTTCGAAAAATGAACGCCGTGCACATAAAGTAGATACCTACTCGAAAACCACAAGTTATTCTCTCTCTCTCACACTAATAGTCGTTCACTTATCTTACCGTTTCACTTACTCTTACTACTCTCAACTATTATGCAGTGCAGTTAAGTTCATTAAATTATTAAATATTGCTGTGAGAATAATTAATTATACATTTCATTCAAGGTCAATTCACTATTTTGTACACGAAAAAAAAAGAATAATCAAATTTACCATGAGGACTGTCAAACTTAAAAAAGGTTTCAAGGTTATTAAGAAAAAATTAATGTTTTTTATTTATTTATTATTAAATTCTAATAACCGTATCAAATTTAAACTAGTTGACAATATTATTTATTCAATATTATGAATATTGTTGACATCCATACTTACATTAATTACAAAGTAAAATCCACGCATGATCTAATTTATTTCATTGGTAAGGGATGTTTCTTAAATAGGAAATTTCCCCCATCGATTGCGTAGCCGAGAGGCTTAATGTAAAAGCGTGCGATTTATAATTATGCGTATATTTAGTTGTATGGTTAGGTAGGTGTTCAATCCCGTATGATTGTAAGATTTTCCGATGCATTTAGTTGTTAATTGTAAGTATGAAGATGTGGGAAGAATAAAACTTGTGAATTAATGAATATGAATATATAAAGAGTGCATTTAACATATTTTTCTTTTTTTTAATGATTGGTTATTGTTTTTTTTATATAAAATTGACGAAGTAAATAAAAGGAAACACTCGTTTCGCGTCGCGTCGGCCATTTATTTTGACAGGTTCCGCGCCTGCGTTCCCTCATTGTGAAAATTTCGAAGTAGGGGACTGAGTCCAGTTTCTCTACTATGCACACTGCAGCGCGCCTTATAATTTTCGCCTGTGTTTCAATGCTCTTTACAGTGACATTTGGAACTAAGGCCCTCTATACACTATACGTAACACCCTAAGATGCTTGATGGAAATGAATTAATGTACTTTTACTGGAGTGAGTCCAGTTTTTTCAATATTGACTCCCAGTTTTTCAAACTCTATTTTTCTCAGTGGAAAAATGGATTGAAAATATGAAATTAGGGCCAAACTTTAAGCCTAGTAAATTGGCTCGATTATGTTCAGATCATTTTGAGAAAGAATGCCTTGAAAATAGAATAAAAGGAACTTTATTATCAGGAAGTATCCCTACAAAATTTAAAACATATAAATCCAGCTGCATTTATTGCCATGAAATAAAAGGAGTTAATAAAAATAGGTCCTATCGAAAGTAAGTGTATATGCATTCAAATATTAAAAAAACATTACAAATTTTGTTTATTTTTGCTAATATTTAATAAAAATTAATTTTTAATTACACAAAAGATATGAGTAAAAGTAATGCATTTTCTCCTGATTCATTTTAATTATATTTTTAAAAAAATGTTATTTAGTAAATTTTAGTTTCAGTTAAATTTTATTTTTTTCTTATAACAGATTTCCTGTTGAAAATCCTATACTATTACAAAAATGGCTATCTGCAATGAATCTGAAAGATGTGGAAGTAACAAAGAGAAGTCTTTTGTGCAGTGATCATTTCGACAACACTTGCTTCAGAAAAACAGGAAAATATTTAATTCTAAACTCTGATGCTGTTCCAACTTTATTTGCAAGGAGTAGTGGTAAAGTTATTTATATTTTTATTATTATTTCAATTAACTTAAGATATTTAAGAGTGATTTCTTTTTTTATAGATGTTGATATACATAATTCTCAGGAAACTTTTAATAATAAATGCAACAAAAGAGAAGTCTCACCGAATGGCTTACGAATTCCAAAATTATTAAAATTAACAGATTTTGAGAATAACAATATTATGGAAAACGTATTAGTTTTATCCGAAAAAGATAAATCTCTAGGTAAGCTTGTTAGTTTGTAAAATAAAAAAATTTTCAAAGAATACAATTTATTTACATTTATTAGTGAATTTTATTTTGTAAATTTTATTTGTTGTAAAATTTACATAGGTGCCAGCTATGAAAAAATTGACATATTTTTGCAGGGGAAATTAACTTACAATGTTTTTATTTTACAGTTACAACATCATTTATAGGAAGAGAAAATTGCATCCACTGATACTGCTGTAGCAGAAAGTCATATACATAACTATATGCAAAGAAGTATACTAGAAAAATATTTTTGCACAATCAGCCATGATACTTGCAACAACTAATGGATAAAGAAATATACAATTGTCTACGGCCTTCAATAATTTTGTGTTTTAAATGCATATTTTTAATTTAAAAAATTTACTGATGTCCAATATAAAAATTTATTTATAATGGACTTTTCTAAACTAGTATTTTTAAAAATATGGTATAAATTTGTTAAGGAAATTTTTAATTGTAAATATAAAAAATACCATTCATTTCTAGTAATGAAATTTGACAAGATTTTAATACAAATAAATTTGAATTAATTAACAATTTAATTAACAATTCTTTTGTTATTTATAAAATTTATTTTTATTTGTAAATAACACAAATTTTAATAATAAATTAATCGTATTATTAGTTAAATAATTAAGGACATATCTTTTTATTTCCAATAATTTTATGTGCAGTGTCGACAAATTGTTTCTAAATAATTATTTTTATACCCATGATTAAAAATAATAATTTTGTTTACTTTCAGAAATTATTATTAAAATAATAATTCTTTTACTCTTGGGTAGTGATTTCGCTTGAAAATTATTTTTCTTAAGTATTAAGATTAAACAATCATATTTTTATACTTTTGAATTTACCCGCTACAAAATGAAAAATTGCCACCAATGGTGGCCAACTTCCGACTTTCTACTTGGACACAAGATCCCAGGCGGCACACGATAACTAAAAGGCATCAAAATGTTAACATCTACTCAAAACGATAACTAGAAGTTATCAAAAAGAGAAGTGTGCCCGCTGGGATTGAAACGGCCAAAGCATTGGTGTCCTCTATCCAGTAGTAATACATATCAATGGCGAGCACACGGCAAATAAGTTGGCCCCTGGAGATAAAATTTTGAAGTTGTTCAAAATGAATTTTAAATTATTGTTTCTTGTACAGAATTTCAAGGCGAAACTTTTTTTCTAATAAAAATTTTTTATATAATTTCTCGTTTTCACGTAAATTGAAAAAACGTGATTTTTTGAGTTAAGAAATTTTAATGAATTTTTGACTTCAACTCGTGACTACATCGTTAAATATTAATCTTTTTCCACGAAATTTACACACAATATTCCTCAAACTATTCCAAGAGTGAAACAATATTTGGATATTTAAAAAAAATTGTATGTCAAAGTAAATAATTATTTAAATAATTTTGTCGGAAAAATGATTCTCCTATTTTCAATTGAAAAAGTTGAGTGACGAATTTTCGTTTTCGAAAAACGTTCAGCGACAAAAATGTTCATTAATATGTTAGGAAGTTTTTTGGAAAATATCTCGCTATTTGATAATAAATTAAAGACAATAGAGCAATTTTAACATCGTCGCGCTCTGCTGTAAACGTAAACAATGTCTAACTATATATACATTGGTCTTGTAATGGCGGCCATGCTACACGTGTGCCGCCACGCCGCAATTTTACAGCAGAGCGCGACGATGTTAAAATTGCTCTATTGTCTTTAATTTATTATCAAATAGCGAGATATTTTCCAAAAAACTTCCTAACATATTAATGAACATTTTTGTCGCTGAACGTTTTCCGAAAACGAAAATTCGTCACTCAACTTTTTCAATTGAAACTAGGAGAATCATTTTTCCGACAAAATTATTTAAATAATTATTAACTTTGACATACAATTTTTTTTAAATTTCCAAATATTGTTTCACTCTTGGAATAGTTTAAAGAATATTGTGTGTAAATTTTGTGCAAAAATATTAATATTTAACGAAGTAGTCACGAGTTGAAGTCAAAAATTCATTAAAATTTCTTAACTTAAAAAATCACGTTTTTTCAATTTACGTGAAAACGAGAAATTATATAAAAAATTGTTATTAGAAAAAAAGTTTCGCCTTGAAATTCTGTATAAGAAACAATAATTTAAAATTCATTTTGAACAACTTCAAAATTTTATCTCCAGGGGCCAAATTATTTGCCGTGTGTTCGCGCGTGTGCCCTTTTAAGATCCGGAGCCTCAATTATGTTAATTTTTAGCGAATTTTACTGAATTTTACCATGAAAAGGTACCCTTCGGTACTTTTTTCCCTACACTATCTAAAACTGAATTAGTAAAATTTGACTGATTTTCAGTGACTATATTCTCGCAATTTGAATCAGTAAAATTTCACTGAAGATCAATTAAAAATGATTAAAATTTCAGTCATATTTCACTGATTGACCAATTAAAAAATAACTGAAATTTTCAATATTCGTGACAGAAATTTCCAGTAACTTTTTAATTGGCCAATCAGTGAAAAATGACTGTTAACTGGTCTACTAACTGGGAAAAACCGGAAATATGCTAGGAATTTTATGTCAAACCGAGAATTTTTTCACCAAGTTAAAAAAAATTTCTATTATTGGTGGATTCCACGTCAGTTCAACACACTTATTTTCATGACGTGTTGGGATATGGCTGTAATTTGGTAAATTTATTACTTTTATAGTGATAAACAACTCCACCAAATATTTTTTCAAAATTTTGAAAATTACTAAAAATATTGCATTTTAAAAATTTTTGTCTTTTTTTTAAAGTGCTATAACTTTGGTTCTAATTAAACGATTTTGGATTTTAAAAAAAGGATTTCTTTGGTTTTAAGTATATTTTAAGTTAAAATTAATATAAAAAAAATTTAAAAAATTTTTTTCTTTTAAATTTTGAAAAATTAAGAATCCGTTTTTGAAAAAGCATCATCTTCGATTTTTTCAAAATTTTACTAAATCTTAGGGCAAATGTGCTTTACATGTCCTGTAAGTTTGTTCTTGGGATCTCAAAGGGATTCGGAGTAAAAAAATAAAACGTAACCATATATTACGAACATATGGGGCAAAATTCCTCAACTGCCCAGGTAAAAAAATGAATTTTCTCCAAACTTTGCTAAAATGTTACTGATTAGTACTTATTAGTAGAAGTGTAAATATTACTTTTTTTTTAATTTGATAAAATATTTTTTGAGTTATAAGGTTTTAAAATTTTAATTTTTTTGAAAATATTTTTTTTTCGATTTAATATATTGATAAGTAAAATTAATCAAATTTAAAGTATGAATAGTGCTTTTTAAAAAGGTTTCCACGGGCTATAAGCTGGTTGTAAAAAAAGTTGTTTTCTGTCAATTTGACCTTGAAATTCAAGGTTTTATTAAAAAAACATTATTCTCAAAAATTTAAAGAAATTCGTCAAAAGAATTTAATTATTCATAAAAACTAATAAAAATTTTTAAAGCCATTTGTAGATTTAAATAATAAACACCCTGAAAACCATAAAATTTTTAAATATTTTATTTTCGCTAATGAAAAAATGTTTAAAACTGAGTTATTTTTCTAGAAGTGATTAATATAACAATAAAATATGCTATGTTTGCATAAATTTTGCTTTTTAATTAATTATTTTTTATATAAATCCCACTTTTAATGTGTATGGAAAAATATTGTTTGAGACTTGGAAAACCTGGAAAAGTCAGGGAATTTCATTCGAGAAAAATTGTAGCAACCCTGATATTTATATAATTCGTATTTTTGTAATTACTCGATATAATAAGAATTTATAACTTATCACAATTTAGAGTGAGAATTATTCACAAAATATTTATATTGTTTTCCCTGTATGAACTATACATTGACAAGCATAAAAAAGTAGTTGGATATTTTTAAAACACAATACGAATTTTATATTTTTATTTCTTTTTTTTGTTTTAATAAAATTATCTCAACATCACACATTATAAACATTCTTTTTCCATTTCTTAATAAAAAAACATGTTTTAGTAAAAAATTGTATAGGTTAGGTTTTCAGGTGTCAAAAGAAAATCATATATTTATTATAAGTTTAACAAATACAGGGAAGTACTCTATTAAATTTCACTTAATCAAAAAGATGTAATAAAATCATCAGCCGTTAAGAAACATAAGTCTAATAAATAAAAATATATGTCCCACGTGATGACGCAAAAAACATTCGTAAAATACGGCAAATGAAAACTGAATGAAACTGCAGGAAAGGAGTAATATTTAAAATTCTCTTTGAAACGTATGAAACCGCTTTTATTTGGATACTTGAAAATAAAATTAATACTTAATTAATTAAAATGGTTTAAATCTCTTTTGTCACTGATTAACTTAAAACACAATGTAATTCACATAAAAAAAGTTGTGAAATTAACAAATCTCTAAATCAGAGATGCGAATATTTATGGCCTTTTCTGGTATAAAGTTTGACAGAATCAAACACAACTTATCACAGTAATTGTGACTATAATGTTTAATTTAGATACACTTATATTTCAGTGGATTTGAAATTAATATTATTTCAAGTTTAGAGATTAATCTTTTTCCGTGCATCTAATGCTAAATATCTATATTAGACGTGTGCAAAAAGCTTGAAGTTCGAAAATTGATTGTACATTCACACTAAAAAAAATCTTAATTTAAGATCAGTCTTAAATTCAGAATTGTCTGATTGAATGCAAAATCGTTAAAAATCCATTGCTTTTTCATCTAAAAGTTGTAGGGTAAGTCCTGGGGAGATGGCCAAATGGGAGAGATGGCCAGTTGAAATATTTTACAGAATTTCTTAATAAATATCACTTATTATGGGTTATTCTTCAACCTTTTGTAACTAATAATAAATGTAAACAACCAATTGTTAAAAAATAATGCCATATTGTTATTTTTTAACGGATTTTTTAATTTGAAGTTTTATTAAGTAGTACATAACCCACGCTTCGATATAAACAAAAAATAAATGGAAAAATTATTTTATTTATTTAATATTTTGATGTTTACTTTTGTCATGTATTATTGGGTGAGATGGCCATTAATGACTTTTATTTAAAATTTTTTATGTTAATGTTAGATACTTATGAAATATTAAAGAAAAACAAATTAAAAATGCCTGAGAACAAAATAATTTATCTAATTGACACCAGAGATGGAGATATATTTGTAGGTTGAGTCGAAAGTTACAATCAAACGACATTGAATGAAGATTGAATTCAGTGCAGTATTTGAAATTTTTGGCTACATGAAAACTGCACTGAATTCCATGATAAATATTCAAAATGTGACCAATATAAGAGAAAAGTAATTTGAACGATTAAAAATGAAGTTTAAGTTAAAAGTAAAAAATTATAAGTTTTGGCCATCTCTCTCGCATACATGTGGACATCTAGCTCTCCCGGACATTCCGGAAAAGATGGTCAAATGCACTTTTTACAAAATGTAAATTTTGAGATTGTACTTTAAAGTTAAGTGTTCAATGTTTAATTATCAATAAAAGTTTAGACATAAATCGCTTTTTTATCATTTTTACATTACTTTAAGAAAAGTATGGTCATCTCCCCCGGACATACCCTATTACACTTAAAACAACTCTGAACTGAATAGTTCACTGAAATAGTTCACTGAATAGTTACTCTATATCAATGTATCCTCTAACTTTGCCGTTGGGAGCAACTGATAAACCCTTCTTAATATACATTCCATCCATAACAAGGGAGCCCAAAATCTCTTTATTATTTTTTTTTTGCTTCAGACACTTTTAACTGTAAAGCCTGGAAACTTTCCGACGTAAACCCAGGTTCTCCATTAATTGAGGAGTACCAAGATCTTAAAGTACTTGGGTCAGGAAGTGCTTTGCAAAATTTGTGCCTTACAAAGCCGTAGGCTTTTGGAGAATAAAAATGAAGAGTCATTGCAAAAGATCTTAAGGCAGGTGGATATTTTTCTCTTGAAACATTGGAAGTAACATTAGCGTTATATTCAGTTTCACATTTAACGCGTTCTGATTTAAAAAGTCTTCTTTTAACAGAAGTGTGCTGCCCTCGTTTTAAATTTTTATCAAATCGATGTAGAAACTGCGAAATATCAGTATCTGCTGCTATGGAATCTATAAGCACGGAAGTCCAGATTCTGAAATGGCTTTTTTTTCGCAAAACTGATACTATATCTTGCAATTTCGACTTTCTTTTTATTGTAATTACAAAACAGGTTATTTTAATAATAAATTAGTTTATTCTTTTCCAACATTTTTTACTGCATTCAAAACAATTAATGATATTATAAGACAACTTAATAATATATATAATACTTATTAATGTATATAATTTATATATGGGTAATAAAAAAATTTAAATAAAATTTAATGAATTAAAAAAAATTGAAAAAAAAACCAATCGATGGAATTATTGTACAAATTATTTACTAATATAATTATTATATACTAATATATGTATATAATTTATATATAGGTAATCGATGGAATTATTATACAACTTATTTACTAATACATTATATACTAATATATGTATATAATTTATATATGGGTAATAAAAAAAATTAATTAAAATTTAATGAATTAAAAAAAATTGAACAAAAAACCAATCAATGCAATTATTGTACAAATTATTTACTAATATGTATAGCTCTATACTTATTTATCTATATAATTTATAATTATATTAATTTTATATTATATTTTAAAATTATTTTTAAGGGTACTTAATCTCTTCTTATATCTGGGCGTTTAGAGAACCAGAAGTTTGGCCCTCGGGTAAATGGAGTTCTACTGAAAGTAGAAGAAAATTATAAGGTATGTTTATAACTGTAAATCAGCTTTTTAAAAGAATATATTTTAATTTTACTTACTTCATGTCCTGAGGGCACTCGTTTTCGAGATTTTCAATATTCGGAGTTTCAGTTGTGGGAGTCGTACATATAGGAGGCGAAATTGATTGGTCGCCTTCATTCCAAATAAAATTAGCAGACTTTTTAGCACTAGTAACTTCAGAGGCAGTCAAATCAGGTGAATGTTTTCTTTTTCTTCCTAAAATAAATAAAAGTATAATGAAAGAAAACTGTGCGTAGAATATAAAATAGTAATAAGATACAATATAATAATAACAATATATAAACATAATTGAGGCTTCGGATCTTAAAAGGGCACTTTCACCATGTAAAGTCTATGCGTAAAGTGCTCTTTTAAGATCCAGAGTCTAAATTATCTATAATAATAGTGGCATTTTTTTGTTCATTCTGTTCACACCACACAACCAGTTTCTTGGAAGATAAATGTAATAATAATAATAATAATAATAATAAAAATAATAACTTTGGTATACCTTGTAAATTAAGAGACGAGAAAATAGTAGGGACTGCTTAATTTTTTAAACGAATATTCCCACACCGAACAAAACAGGATTTCTCGAAGTGATCTGAGCATAGGATACTTTTTCGAGTTGGAGTGAAACTTTCAATCCTCATTGCTCTTAACCATTCATTTAAGAGTCCCTTATTTTTTAAGGGGAACCTGAAATCATTATAAAATATGAAATAAATGATTACACAAGGTTACAAATAATTTAAATCAATGCTTTTTATTCCTTACTTGTGAAACGATCGCTGTTTGTCAGCTTCATTTTTTTGAACTTTACAAGCAGCACAAGCGGATTTGTATGTTCTAAATATTGTTGGCTGACTTCCAGGATTCAGCTTCACATTGTTTCCTCCTGTTTGGAAACATTTCTCCTCAAAATGGTCGGAACATAACCTCATGTATTTTGAGGGAACAAAATTTTGAATGTTCATATTTTTTATCCAGGCCGTTTTTTGCTCTGGACTTTTTAGAAATCTATTGCAAAAAATTGAAATTTAATAAAATATATTTCGCTATTGACTTATTTTATACTTAACTTAAATCATTGTAATAAAATAACGTGTAATAAGTAATTTATAGTCATACACATCGCTCATCTGTTAAAAATATTTGGCTTTATTTTCATTAAACTATCCTTAAAAATTACTTAAAAATTTTGCTTTATTAATATTAAATTTAATATAAATCAATTTATAACTAATTTAATTTATAACTTTATAAAAATGTTGACATTTACAATATAAACATAACCTAAGTTTGTTCTAAATAAATTAATACAACTTTTTGCATCTGTACTTACACAAAAAACGACCTTTTTCCTTGTTCCCCTTCTTCACCACAAAACACGCAATCGAGCACCATTATATAGTTAACTTAATAATAATAGATTAAAAATTTATAAAAAAAGCACGTTAAATATTATGAAAACCAAGCAGTGGTCTAATAACTTTTTCCCAACAACAAAGATGGCCGCTAAAGCTTTCAATTGAGACCACCTTTCAAGCGCCCATTCACTATCCAGTAGTATATAGAGATCAGTGAATATCGAGATAAGGTATGAGTAGGTCCATAGTCTGTCAAAGTTCCCTAATTTCGATTGTCCCTAATTCGATTTGACCACCTATGGCTAAATTCACTATGATAATGAAATATCACGGTAATACAAACTATGTAGAAGGAAAGCGGCAGTAAAAAATGGAAAATGTCGGTAACTGAATATAAATAAAGTGATCTATAGATGGAGCTGTAACTTTTTTTTTTAATTTAATTCATTCATTCTAAATAAATTATCATTTGATTAAAATAATTATTTTTATTTTAATATAAATTAAAATAAATAATAATAATTAAAAATTATTAAATAAGAATAATAAACAATTAAATTTAGAATTAATTACATTAATGAATTAAATTGTATTAATTTAATTAATATTCAATTAAATAATAATGATTATTTATTTAATTTAAATTATTTATTTTAAAAAATTAAATAATAACAAATTTTATAAATAAATAAATTGTATATAAAAATAATAACATAAAATAATAATAATATGCAATATAAATACTATTAATAAATAAGTAATGATTAAATGTAAATAATAAAATAAATAAAACACAATTAAATAATCGTAGTCAAAATTATTTTTTTCATTTTTATAGATTTTAATTGAATAATTAAATTAATTAAAGTAATTATTAACCTTTTAAAATAAAATATTAATAAAAAAACAGAAAAAATTAATTTTACAAATAATAGTATTTAAAATTGTATTCTGATAATTAAAAAAAATAATAATATTCAAAATAATAGAAATAATTATTCAATATGAATAATTTTTATTTTATTTTACTGCCTATTTATGATTCTTTTAATTGTTTATTTAATTGAATTAATTGTAATTAAATTACCAATTAATAAAAATAAATATTTTTTTAATAGAATATAAATTAACATTAAATAACAATTTTTTTTCCTCTAAATAATAAGTATAATATTATTAATATGTATATTAAATATTTTGTAAATAAATAAATTTGTAATAATTAAAATAAAAAATAACAATATTAATAAGCAATAAAAACAATAATAAAAAATGTATATGTATAAATAAATAAATGCAAATGAATAATTGTAATTCATATGGATAATACGTATAATTAATTATAATTACCTTGATTTTATTATTATTTGATTCATTAAAAAAATATTGTTTTTAAATTTTAAGAAATTTTTTGCATATTTAAAGAAAATAGATTTATGTAAGTAACAATAATTAAAGTATCCTTAGGAAAAATTTAAAAATTGTATTCTTTATTAATTATAATTGATGGTGGCAGGTAAGTAAATTGTAGATAATAAAATTAATTGTATTATATATTGTACTCATTCTATTCAAAAATTTGTTTACTTTTTTTAATTTTATAAATGGTAATGGTACTTTAACGAAAATATTATATAATGTGCCATTTTCATTAACTTTTTTTTAATTTCTTCCTTTTTTTAGCACATTTTTTGTGCCTTATAGATATCAAAAGTATCTTGATTTCTATAATCAAGACTCCTTGATACAACACTCCTTTTTGCGTTGAAGTAACGACGAGTAATTATATATAATGATGAGAAGATAGATAAATTGTTTAAGGTCAGGTAAATAGATACACCAAAAAAAATTCTTGTTTTAAGCGGATCCTTTTTATTTTAAAGCATATTTTCCTCTTGAATATGGCTCAAAAATAATCCTATCATTTTAACAAAATTATTTTCCTTTTTCTCTCTAAATCTGAATTAGTAGAAAATTAGTAATGAAATGACGAAAAGTCGTCCACCAAATAATTTAGTAATAATTTTACTAACAAATAGTATTATTTTACTAATTATTAGTAGAGTTTTACTAAATGTTTAGTAGAATTCTACTAACAATTAGTAGAACTGTTTTATTGAAAGCATTAGAAGTCGATAAGACAGTTTCACTAATTCATTTAGTGAAATTCTACTAAAAGATTTGTAAAATTTTACTAAAAATAAGTAATATCGTAATATCCTATTAATTGAAAAGGGGAAAGTCGTCCATGAAAACTACTGAAGTGAGTGAGTGAGAATATTCCTCTTAAAATAAGTGGAAAATTCTTTTAGATGAAGTGTAATATTCTTGATTGAAGAGAAATTTTCCTCTTAAAATAAGAATATTTTTTTCATTAATTTGAATTTTCTCATTTCTTATTCTCCTTGCATCTCGGCTGCCAGCGCAGATAGTAGTCTAGTTGTTCAAATACGCTTATATGTGGTGTATTTAACAATTTTATAACCAGTTTTGATTGTCTTCCATCATTTGTGATGATGTTGAAATTATACATTTTTCTTCCTCTTTGACGTCTGTAAATAATTTTGAAGCATTAAAATATTATTACTAGTGGAATTTTAGTATTATTTAAGTTTGTTGGTTTTTAAAAGTTTAAATTATATTTTGTATCCAGTTTTATTGTTTCTACTCCGGCAGACATAGATGAAGGTAAGTAAAATAAAATAAAAGTAAGTAAAAAATTAAATAATTTTATATAATGTAATTTTACATGTGTTTCAACGAAAATCATTTTTTACAAAATAAATTATACATATGATTTTATATTACCTTTTTCGCATTTTATTAGAAGCAAGAATTTTTTTTGGTTTAGCATCTTTTTTTTATTTATGAAAATTATAAGAAACCTTTTTTTAATTCCACTATTATCAAGTGTTGAGAAAAGATGGTACAACATTATAAAAAAAAGATGCTAAACCAAAAAAAATTCCTGCTTCTAATAAAATGCGAAAAAGGTAATATAAAATCATATGTATAATTTATTTTGTAAAAAATGATTTTCGTTGAAACACATGTAAAATTACATTATATAAAATTATTTAATTTTTTACTTACTTTTATTTTATTTTACTTACCTTCATCTATGTCTGCCGGAGTAGAAACAATAAAACTGGATACAAAATATAATTTAAACTTTTAAAAACCAACAAACTTAAATAATACTAAAATTCCACTAGTAATAATATTTTAATGCTTCAAAATTATTTACAGACGTCAAAGAGGAAGAAAAATGTATAATTTCAACATCATCACAAATGATGGAAGACAATCAAAACTGGTTATAAAATTGTTAAATACACCACATATAAGCGTATTTGAACAACTAGACTACTATCTGCGCTGGCAGCCGAGATGCAAGGAGAATAAGAAATGAGAAAATTCAAATTAATGAAAAAAATATTCTTATTTTAAGAGGAAAATTTCTCTTCAATCAAGAATATTACACTTCATCTAAAAGAATTTTCCACTTATTTTAAGAGGAATATTCTCACTCACTCACTTCAGTAGTTTTCATGGACGACTTTCCCCTTTTCAATTAATAGGATATTACGATATTACTTATTTTTAGTAAAATTTTACAAATCTTTTAGTAGAATTTCACTAAATGAATTAGTGAAACTGTCTTATCGACTTCTAATGCTTTCAATAAAACAGTTCTACTAATTGTTAGTAGAATTCTACTAAACATTTAGTAAAACTCTACTAATAATTAGTAAAATAATACTATTTGTTAGTAAAATTATTACTAAATTATTTGGTGGACGACTTTTCGTCATTTCATTACTAATTTTCTACTAATTCAGATTTAGAGAGAAAAAGGAAAATAATTTTGTTAAAATGATAGGATTATTTTTGAGCCATATTCAAGAGGAAAATATGCTTTAAAATAAAAAGGATCCGCTTAAAACAAGAATTTTTTTTGGTGTATCTATTTACCTGACCTTAAACAATTTATCTATCTTCTCATCATTATATATAATTACTCGTCGTTACTTCAACGCAAAAAGGAGTGTTGTATCAAGGAGTCTTGATTATAGAAATCAAGATACTTTTGATATCTATAAGGCACAAAAAATGTGCTAAAAAAAGGAAGAAATTAAAAAAAAGTTAATGAAAATGGCACATTATATAATATTTTCGTTAAAGTACCATTACCATTTATAAAATTAAAAAAAGTAAACAAATTTTTGAATAGAATGAGTACAATATATAATACAATTAATTTTATTATCTACAATTTACTTACCTGCCACCATCAATTATAATTAATAAAGAATACAATTTTTAAATTTTTCCTAAGGATACTTTAATTATTGTTACTTACATAAATCTATTTTCTTTAAATATGCAAAAAATTTCTTAAAATTTAAAAACAATATTTTTTTAATGAATCAAATAATAATAAAATCAAGGTAATTATAATTAATTATACGTATTATCCATATGAATTACAATTATTCATTTGCATTTATTTATTTATACATATACATTTTTTATTATTGTTTTTATTGCTTATTAATATTGTTATTTTTTATTTTAATTATTACAAATTTATTTATTTACAAAATATTTAATATACATATTAATAATATTATACTTATTATTTAGAGGAAAAAAAATTGTTATTTAATGTTAATTTATATTCTATTAAAAAAATATTTATTTTTATTAATTGGTAATTTAATTACAATTAATTCAATTAAATAAACAATTAAAAGAATCATAAATAGGCAGTAAAATAAAATAAAAATTATTCATATTGAATAATTATTTCTATTATTTTGAATATTATTATTTTTTTTTAATTATCAGAATACAATTTTAAATACTATTATTTGTAAAATTAATTTTTTCTGTTTTTTTATTAATATTTTATTTTAAAAGGTTAATAATTACTTTAATTAATTTAATTATTCAATTAAAATCTATAAAAATGAAAAAAATAATTTTGACTACGATTATTTAATTGTGTTTTATTTATTTTATTATTTACATTTAATCATTACTTATTTATTAATAGTATTTATATTGCATATTATTATTATTTTATGTTATTATTTTTATATACAATTTATTTATTTATAAAATTTGTTATTATTTAATTTTTTAAAATAAATAATTTAAATTAAATAAATAATCATTATTATTTAATTGAATATTAATTAAATTAATACAATTTAATTCATTAATGTAATTAATTCTAAATTTAATTGTTTATTATTCTTATTTAATAATTTTTAATTATTATTATTTATTTTAATTTATATTAAAATAAAAATAATTATTTTAATCAAATGATAATTTATTTAGAATGAATGAATTAAATTAAAAAAAAAAGTTACAGCTCCATCTATAGATCACTTTATTTATATTCAGTTACCGACATTTTCCATTTTTTACTGCCGCTTTCCTTCTACATAGTTTGTATTACCGTGATATTTCATTATCATAGTGAATTTAGCCATAGGTGGTCAAATCGAATTAGGGACAATCGAAATTAGGGAACTTTGACAGACTATGAGTAGGTCTTACTATATAGGCCTAGAGATGTAATATCTGTATAGGATATACGAATACAATATGATATTCATTAATATAATTTAGAAAAAACCCTGATTACATATGAGCAATCAAAAATCAAATAAAACAAGCTATTTTTCTGTTAATAGAAAACTAGAACCAAAAGGGCGCGCATCGCGCGCCCACTCCTGATTTTTTACCACACAAAAAAAACCTTAATATAACCTTAAATTAAATCTGAATTAAATAAAAACATATGTTTATATTTTAAAAATTATTTTTCTGTTAATAAGATTGTATAAAATTTTTTAATTTTTTTAATCTAAGATTGACGAATTGAATTTTCTATAAAAAATTACACGTTAATGCCTATAAAAAATTCTCATTCTGGAGAAAATGACCTTTAAAATAAGCCTAAAATCATTAAAAAGCATTCAGTATTTTAGAAGTCATTAAAATTTTTGTAACACTATGAAAATTATCATTTTTTAAAAATGTCTAAATAAAATATTGATCAAATGACTTGAAAAACTATGTACAGACTCCAAGGATTAATTTAAAAGAAGAAAAATCAGTAACCTTCTATATTATAGAAATTGTGTAGATTTTTCTGCCAAAATACTGGCGAAATTTTTATAAAATTTATACTTAGAGTTTTTCACATCAATACAGGGTAATTTAATTTTCCTAAAATATTGAGAACATTCTTGAATTTGCAATTGTTTTAAAGAATTGTTAATAACAATTTTAAAATTTAATTTTTTAACAATAACTTTATTTTATCATTAAAGTATAGACTTGAAGCTTTAATTTAAAAAAAATTACTTAATTATTACTTCCTCATAGAGGAAGTATTGTAAAACCGAAATTTTTCGATTTCGATTTTTTGATATATCTTTATGTTATTTGACCTCAGGAGTTGCGGACATAAAGTGAGAGTACTTTGTGAAAGATTAATAAAGTTTAACTAATTTTTTTTTTTGGATTTTTAATTTTCCAAAAAAACGTTTTTTGCCCATAACTTTAAAAAACTGTTAGGACACCTATAAATTTTTTTCCATAATTTTGTAGAGTTTTTTTAAACGCATCTTTTAAGTCCTAATTGAAAATTTTTCGTCCATATTAACCGGAGATATTAAACTTTTAAGAATCATAAATTTTAGAAAAAAATATTTTTTTGAAAATTTTGTTAAAAAATGTAGAAGTAATCTTAAAATTGTCGTTACCAGTTGGTAGAGCATTATAAAACGATTCGATTGACCTATTTTTGAACCTAATTCGATAATAAATTTCGACATTATTGGTATTTTAAAAACCAAAAATTGTGGAAAATGACATTTTCTCAACTTTTTGTTTGAAAATTTTTGTTTAACTATTAAACTATTAAAACTATATTGTAGAGTATTTAAAAATACATTGACTGACCCAAGATTCAATCACTTTTACCATATTTATTAAAAGTTATTCATATATTTTCCTATTACTATTATCTCTATGAGGAAGCAAAGTATTTATGAAATGAGCGCACCAAAGTTATAAAAAAATATAAAACTTGTCAGCGGTTTCTTAATTTGTTTCAAAGTAATAATAACATGAAAATAAAATGATCTAAAACTTTAACACCAAATTACTTTAATAATAAAATTTTTTTTAAAAAAAGTTTCCCTTATTAGGAAAAATTTTTTTTTCCTTATTGGGTCAAAATCCATTATATTAAAACATCAAAGATGTTTTTCTAGGAATTAAATTATTCTCTAATTAATGATTTATTACCATTTATTAAAGCAATTTTAATTAATTGTACACTATCTGCAAAAATTATGTAAATGCTACATTTTAGTGCTATAAATATTTTTTTCATTTTGCAAAATGTATTAACCCATTAACGCCCACCAGGACGCAAAACGTACCAAGATTTCATGACTCTTATTTTGTATGAAATAATTAGTTAAAAATTTTAGGAAGTACCATTTCCGACGTAAATTTATCGCTCTTTCTGAATATGAAGCTAAAATTTGTTTATAATTATCTCAAAAAAATTTATAACAATTTTATTGCAAAAAAGCACACTTTTTTATGAAAAAAAAAATTTTCAATTATTATTTTGACATGGAAAACTAAAGAATATGGTCTCCAAAGCACAAAATATCGCGTCCTTGAATTCTCAGCTATAAAAATCCATAATTACTTTTCATTAAATTCAAGATGGCGGATACGAAAATGGCCATTTTTCCAAAATGCAAAAGGCCGAAAAAAATTTTCGGGTAATGTTTTTCAAAAGTTATTAGATTTGATTGAAAATGGTTACTCGGGAGTTTTTGGGGTCGCTGATTACGAATCTGATGTTACTTTTTCAAAATTCAAAATGTCGGATCCAATATGGCGGACAATTTTTTAAAAAGTGATTAGATTTGATTGAAAATGGTTACTCGGGAGTTTTTGGGGTCGCTGATTACGAATCTGATGTCACTTCTTTAAAATTCAAAATAGCGGATCCAATATGGCGGACAATTTTTTAAAAAGTAATTAGATTCGCTTGAAAATAATTACTCGGGGGTTTTTGGGGATGCCGATTACGAATCTGATGTTTCTTTTTCAAAACTAAAAATAATGGATCCAATATGGCAGACAATTTTTTAAAAAGTAATTGTATTTGCTTCAACATTTTTTATTTTTTTATTTTTTTATTTATTTTTTTTTATTTTATTTTTTTATTTTTTTTATTTTGACATTTTTTATACAAAGATAAAAAAGAGACTAACACAACATGTGGTTTGATTAAAAACAAGTGACGCACATATGACGGGTTCCACGTCAAGTGACCCAGGTCAAAAATTTACATGGAATATTTGAAAAATTTGTAGTTTCTGTAAAACAAAACGAAAATACGTTTTCTATTTTGGGTTTTGCTGCTGTTTTTTAACACTTTCTAATAGTGTGAACAAATGTAGAGAAAAAAAATTGTTTGACCTTGAAAAATTAAATTAAAAAATAAAATTTCATTTTTTTATCAAATGGGCAGTTTTTAATTTCTTTAAAAAAATTTTATCAGAAAGGTGAGGTTTTTTCCTAAAAAAAATGTATAGGTCAAAACGTGGGACAAGAACTTTTAACTGGTCAAATTAAGCATTTACTTCTGCCGTGCACCGTCCCACAGTGGAATTTCTTTTACAATTTACTATTAAAAAATGTCTATAGCTTACAATTTTTAACCGATTTGAGTGTTCTTTGTCTTAAATTAAAGAGGAATAAATTCTTAAGACATCCTTCGAGGCCGATTTTGGAGATTTTAATTATTTATAATTTTTTTTAAATCAAAGTTAACAAATTAATACACTTTTTTAAAAAAGGAGGTTTATTTTCTTATTCCGTTGATGCACATGATCTAAATAAATTAAAATTCATCCAATATGACCACCAGATAATTAATAAAGCATAAAATAATCTATTTCAATTGTTATAAACAATATATAGCCCAACAACGAGCAGGGGCGGTGGATTGCAGAAGTAAATGTTTATTTTGACCAGTTAAAAGTTCTTGTCCCACGTTTTGACCTATACATTTTTTTTAGCAAAAAACCTCACCTTTATGATAAAATTTTTTTTTTTTTAAATAAAAACTGTCCATTTGATGAAAAAATGAAATTTTATTTTTTAATTTAATTTTTCAAGGTCAAACATTTTTTTTCTCTACATTTGTTTACACCATTAGAAAGTGTTGAAAAACAGCAGAAAAAACCAAAATAGAAAACGTATTTTCGTTTTGTTTTAAAGAAACTACAAATTTTTCAAATATTCCATGTTAGACCAAAAATTTAAACTTTGACCCCCTCCAGTTTTTATATTTGTTTAAATAAATTAATAATATTTGGTATTTTTAATTGTATCTAATAGGGCTACTGTTTCTGCAAAATTTTTACCCGATCCCAAACATTTAAAATTTTGACCTGGGTCACTTAACGTGGAACCCGTCATATATATGCCACATTGAATACACAATTTTTGTGTCCTTTTGTTGCACTTTGCATGATAGTGGCTATATTTTTCGAGGCAAAATACAAAAAAAAAATTTGTAAATAAAATTTTAAAAAAACTGGCTTTTTTGCACTTCGACCTCCTGGTGGTAAGAGCAACGATAAACATATTATTGTTCCGATGTTAGATTCGTAATCAGCATCCTCAAAAACCCCGGAATGACCATTTTCAAGCAAATACAATCACTTTTTAAAAAATATGTCCGCCATATTTGATCCGCCATTTTGAGTTTTGAAAAAGTGATATCAGATTCGTAATCAGCGATCCCAAAAACCCTCGAGTAACTATTTTCAAGCAAATCCAATCACTTTTTAAAAAATATATCCTCCATATTGGAACCGCCATTTTGAATTTTAAAAAAGTAACATTAGATTCGTAATCAGAGATCCCAAAAACCCCCGAGAAACTATTTTCAAGCGAATCCGCCATCTTGAATTTAATAAAAAGTAATTATGGAATTTTATAGCTGAGAGTTCGAGGACGCGATATTTTGTGCTTTGGAGGCCATATTCTTTTGTTTTCCATGTCAAAATAATAATTGAAAAAAAAATTTTTCATAAAAAAGTGTGTTTTTTTGCAATAAAAATGTTATAAATTTTTTTGAGATAATTATAAACAAATTTTAGCTTCATATTCAGAAAGAGCGATAAATTTTACGTCGGAAATGGTATTTCCTAAAATTTTTAACTAAATATTTCATACAAAATAAGAGTCGTGAAATCATGGTACATTTTGTGTCCTGGTGGGCGTTAATGGGTTAATTAACATTTTTCCCGTGTAAGACACTAAAACTCAATATAAGTATTCAAAAATTAAACTTAAGGTTATGTTATTCAGTGGTCACGTGCCCCATGTACTTTACTATGGAAAAACGTCACACTGAATAACATGCCCTTAAAAGTAAAATTTAATTAACTTTCCAAAATCATTAAAAAATTTCTTGACTTTGTCTTGTTTAATTATGTTTATTTACTCTCCCTGCCTCACGCAGGGTTCGAGACTCCCTAATACATAATCATCTACTTAACCTAATCAATACAAAATTCCTTAAAATTACAACGCAACGCTTAATCTAACTTATTCTAATTATCAAAATTACAAAATAAGCAATCCGCCAAGAGCACCGGGTTTCCGTTTCCAGTTCCATAAGCCCTTTTTGGCTTCGTCAAAAAATACAAATAAAAAAAAAAAAATAATAAATAAAACCCCAAATCTAAAAATTAAATAATACTCCTCTTTTCCCTCCCCTTTATTTCTCTTAACATACATCCTCACTCCTCATTCTCTCCAATTCACACATCCATCTTTCACTCTTCCCATTCTCATTCAATATCCACATCATTCTATCCCCTAACCCTCCTTGCACCCCTCCCACCTCAATTTCCCCTACACATCTCGCTAACACATGCTCCCAATCCTCCACCTCAAAACCACATATTTTACACATTTTCTCTTGCTCATCCATCCAATACTTACACGCTCTCACTCCCTCACCCATTCTAAATCTGCATACCCTATTCCATCTATCAAACTTTCTCATTCTCACCAAATACAGAGGCACACCCTCACCCCTTACCATCCTATACCAACTATTATACTTAGACCCCGTTATCCTATTCCACCTTTCCTGCTCATCCTTTTTCTTCCATCCTCGCATTACCTCCCTACTATCCCCACTCCACTTTTTCCCCTCTTCCATCGCGTTTCTCCTTTCCTTTTCCCATTTCGATAACCCCCCTCTTCTCTTCGAATCCCTCTGCTTCACTAATCTCAGGCACTCCCTCGCTATATCGCTCCCTCTACCTTGCTCCAGCTTAGCTTCCAACCCCATCGCTCTCTTTCTTTGCCTCAGCACTATCTTCTCTCTTCCCACCTCTTCCCTTATCATATACCCCGGACAATTTCGATCTACCCCCATAGTCCATCTCAAAAACCTTTCATGCAAACTTTCAATCTTCCCAATCTCACTCCAACCCCATACTTTCACCCCATAACTTATCACGGCCCACACTAAAGCATCGAACAACCACACACGCTTCTTCCAATCATTCCTAAATCTCCTCTCTCCAATCCCCCAAACCTTCCCCATCATCTTTCCCCCTTTTTCCATACGTCTCTCAATATTCAATTCCTGCCCCCCATCTCAATTAAACCAATATCTCAGATAACAAAACTCACTCACTTCCTCCACTCTCCTCTCATTCAACTTCCATACCACTTCTTCCATTGCCCCTCTTCTTCCAAATCTTAATACCTTTGTCTTTTCCACATTCACACTCAAATCTTTATCCCTTACGTACCTCTCAAATTCCCCCATTAATAGTTTCATACCACATTCATCCTCCGCCATTAAGACCACATCATCCGCGTATGCCAACGTGTATACCCTACCCTTTCCCAAAATCACCCCCCCTTTTCCTTTCTTTCCCATTCTCTCTTCCAAATCAGCCATCAACACATTAAACAATATTGGACTAAGGGGACAGCCCTGCCTCAACCCTCTACCCAACCAAAACTCTTCCCCCAATTCCCTCCCAATTTTTACCCTTTCCCTTGTATCCGCATATAGTTCCTTTAACCTCTCAATTAAACCCTGCCCTATTCCCATATTCCTCATCGTCTTCCATAGTATACCCCTATTTACCAAAGGGAACGCTGCTTTAAAGTCAACGAATACCGCTACTACTTTCCCTTTTTCCCTCTTTAAACTACTGTTGACTAAAAAATTTAATACAAAAATGTTGTCCATCGTCCCCATCCCCACCCTAAAACCCGTTTGATTATGCGGTATAATTCCCCCCTTTCCACTTCTTCCTCCAGTCTTTTTCTTAACACCTCCGCATATATCTTGTACCCTACCGGCATGAGCGTGACTCCCCTATAATCTTCAACTTTCCCCCCCTCCCCCTTCTTTAGAATTGGTACTATTAACCCCGTTTTCCATTCTTCCGGCCAACCCTCTCCCCTCCATACTATATTCACAATCCTCAGCATCTCTTCTCTCACCGCTTGTCTTGTTTAATAAAATTAATATAATTTTGGAAATACTTTACATGTTTTAATGTTCTTTGGATAAAGCTGAAAGAAGCATTCAGTTTATTTTAATACAATTAATGTCAATAGTATTAATTAATGCTAATAGTATTTAACATTAAAATCTACAAGTAAATATGCAAATAAAAAAGCCAAACATGACAGAATTTTATGTATTATCCTAACTTAAATGCATGGCCATTTCTGGTTAAAAAAGTATCAAGCTAAATCAAAAATTGTCTTTTTTAAAACATTTACAATATAAATTTTTTTTAAATTTTTCATTTTTACTCATAGTAATCATAGTAATACAACACTATCCTACCTAATTTTTTTTACACAAAAAACATTTTTATAATAAAGTTTAAAAATTAAAAAATTATATTATTTATATTAATTTATTTTTAAATTTAAATTTATAAGAAAATACAAAATTTTTATAAAATAAAAAAAATTTAAATATTAGTCAGTTAAGGGGGGAAACCAAATTAGAACGCTGTTTTTTGCCGTTTTTCGCGAATTTTTTTGAATGAAATAAAACATTTCCACTATGTTGTTCATATATTTAACTGTAATTCATATTTTTTATAGACGTTTATATAAAAAATCTTCCAAATTGGGAGCTATTGCATATAGAGCTGCTCCGCCGGAGTTCATGACTGCCGTGCAGTCCTGAGTCCACAAATTTTGTCCGAAAGCAAAAAATCAAGTTTAATCATATTTTATAAATATTTTATTATTAAGTGAACTAACTTTTAAGTGAAAATATTAAAAATTGAAAAATTGACACTACTTTTAAAAAAAATTAGATTTTTTGCCTACTTTTTTGCAACTTTTTTATTTTAAAAAAGGTACTCAAAATTTTTTTTTCTTTTCAAGTTTAGTTCACTTAATAATAAATTTAATAACGAACAATTTCCAATTTTTCATTTTAAAATCGGTCAATAACTTTTTGAGCTACACTGTACGGCAGTTTTAAAAATCCTGTTTTGAGAAAAACGCATTTGAAAAAATAGTATCAAAAATTCATATTTATACAAAAAAATTTTTTAAAGTGATTACACTTTAATCGGCTATTTCAACACTATATATATCCTTTCATGTGCTTCATAAGTAGCATGTAAGTCTAATAATTCCTCTTTTCGTGACTTTCTGCTCTCCTTAGTCTCAAAAGTGCTACGCTTATTCTACTAATCTACGGTAACCTGGAGCGCGCTCCGTTCATCGCTAGTACAGCAAGGACTTCGAATTTTGCTCTAAAAACTTTGTTAGCCTATTTTTGAATACCTTAACTAACAATTTATGCAAAAAAGAAAAAATCGATTTTTTCAGACGTCTAGTGTTTCCCCCCTTAAGTCATTTTTAGTTTTATTTAAGTATTTTAACATTAAATACTATTATAAAAATACTTTGAAATTAACAGTACAGATCGACGCCTCCCGTTCATATATAATGCTTATAGAAAAACAAATGCAAGATCATTCTTTTTCAATTTTTAGTGCAAAACAATTCTTATTAAAGTTTTCGTGCAATAAAATGCTTATTCAAAATTCTATGCAAAAAAGTACAATCTGAAATTAGCTTACACTATGAATTTTATGAAATTTTCATTTCAATATAAATTTTAATTACAATTGCTAAAAAAAATATTTCTTAATACGTAAGAGAGAATCCATGTTTAAAGTTTCTTATAATAATAGATACGCACTGAAATTCTCAGATATTTAATTGTAATTTAATATTAAAACGAAGATTTAGGGTTACATTTATTGCTCTGTCAGTGGCAATTGTTTTGCACACAATTTTGAATAAGACCTTTTCTTGCACGGAAAATCGAATAAGAATTATGTTGCACCAAAAAGTGAATAAGAATGATCTTGCATTCGCTTTTTAATAAGCATTATATGAACGTGGGGCGTCGAGATGGTCACTCTAAGCTTTAGATTTTTACCAATTTTTAGGAATTTAAAGTTAAAAATCACTTATCAAAATTACTTTCAAAATAAGTCAAACACATGATTCTGAAAGTGGCACCTGTTTATTACCTTCAAGACTCTAATTTTGAACTGAAATAAAAAATATTCTTTTTTTGTTTAAGACAACATAAACTTTTTTATAATAAAGAACTGGGTACTTGTTTAAGATTTATTAAAAAAATATTAAACCATGTAAAGTATTACTGAAATTATATTAATTTTTTAATAAAACAAGGCAAACTCAAGGACGAGATCAAGCATTTTTAAAATGATTCTAGAAAGTTATTTAAATTTCTTTACAAGTTTAATTGTTGAAAAAGTAGATAATTTTAGTGACTTAGACGGGAAAGTTGTTAATTTATTACTTGCATTTCTAAATTACAAAAAAAATCATTTTATATCATTAAAAAGTAGTATTTCACACAATTTTTAAAAACTTACCTCCTTATCCTTATTTTAATCACAAAAATTTTTTTCGTCTTATTTTTTTTAATTCTGAAAAGAGAAAAAAAGTGTTCTTCACTTTACACTTTTATTTTTCTGTATTATATACTGCAAAAATCTGTTAATAAACTGTAACTACACTGTAAAAAAAGAGAGTTAAATTTTAACTTCCCAGGGGATTCTATAAAAGTGGCACCCATTGTTGAGTTAATGCCAGGGGAGTTAAATGAAGAGAGTTAAAACTTCACACCCAAATGCTAACTCCCCAATGAAAAAATAACTCGCGCGGGTGTTGAATGAAGGGAGTTAGAAATTAACTCTCTTTTGGAGTTGATTTTTAACTCGAAAAATTTCACTCCAAACTCCCGAGTCCGTTAACTCCCTAAATTTTTTACAGTGTATATATGTATATACTCAAGTATAAAATAGACTACCAATGCAACTCTCTCTCTCTCTCTCTCTCTCTCTCTCTCTCTCTCTCTCTCTCTCTCTCTCTCTCTCTCTCTGCTCACTGGTCACTCAATAGACTGCCTACTGGTTGAAAGAAACCCTTCAGACAATAGGCCAGGTACTCGAGCAGACCTTTCGTCCCTGTTTATAACGCAGAAAATCTAACGCTATTGCTTTCTTCCTCTTTCCAAATAGAAATAACATAAATCGGTCTTTGTTTATAACGCAGAAAATCTAACGCTATTGCTTTCTTCCTCTTTCCAAATAAATAAATTCGGTCTCTGTTTATAACGCAGAAAATCTAACGCTATTGCTTTCTTTCTCTTTCGAGGATAAGTAACATTAGACTGTCTCTCTTTACCTAATTTGCATATCTACTCGTTTCATATTAAGGATAAATTTTATCCAAAATCTTATTTAAAAATGTTGACTGCCAAAGAGTTAGAAATATTTTTAGAAAATATTTTAAATAATATTTAATAAATATAATTATTTTACAAACAATTAAAAGCAACTTTTTAATATATTAATATTATTAAAACTGTAAAACATTTTTCATATGAAGGTATAAATATAAAATGTTAAAAGAATTTTCTTGTTTTCAAGAGTTTGTCACATCTGGTTAGTCGTAGTTGACCATCTTAAGGGTTCCTCATTGTAAGAGGGGGACTATTTTATAGCTTTTCCAGTTCTCTTTTTTTCTTATAGATTTACTTAGACACATTTACTTTTGCACATGTTTTATTTATAATAATGTTTCATTTCCCTAGAAATTCTTTTAAAAAAACAGTAATACATCATTTATATATAGGTATACTAGACGACAAATTGCGCGCGCCAACAGGGTTTTGAGTTTGACGATGAAAAATTAATTTTCAAAACATAATTAAAAAATCAAATAATTAAACATAATTTATAAAAAATAGACATATTCATATAAAATAAATGATCATATTTTGTTTATTATAAAAAACATTTATTACATGAAGTAATACGAACAAAATCATCAAAAATTAGGCCTAATTTTATTAAAATTTACTCTCTAAATCAGAATCAGTGAAATTCCTACTTAAGATTAGTGAAATTTGACTAATTAAAATTGAATTAAACTGCAAATCAGTTAAAAATGACGGAAACTGAAAATCAGGAACTAAAACGAAACTAAAATTTCGAAACGGTTCTTGGTATTTATTCAAAAATAAATTTTATTTACTTATAAAATACTCATATACATTTATTTTATAATTAATTCAGGGTGTCCTGCAAGTACTAAGAAAAAAATTTCCTTACTTTCCCTTGACTCTTCCCTTCCCTTTTTTATAACAAATCTTTAACAAAAAAAATTATGTGAGCTGGTAAATATTAACGTAATTTTATGATAGTGAACTTAAACACTTTATTTATCATCATTATAAACCTTCTTTTGTTGTAAACAAAATATTACACACATAAAATCTAAAAAAAACAAAGATAAAATAATCTAATATCCTCTAAAGTTTTCTTCTCCAAAGGAAAATATTCCAATTTAATGTATATTATTTTTATTCTTTGGTGGTTAATAATAGAACAAAACAATTTTTTGATGTTCAAATGTCAGAAAAATTGAATTCACATGAAATAAATAAAGGAATAAATATATTAATAATTGTAAGTAATTAACTATTAGTTTTTAATTATATTTATTTAATTAAAAACATTTAATTCAGTGCATCAAATTAACTTTCCTTCATAAGTTCATAATCGTAATTAGTAAATAATATGCGAGAGATAAAACCTGTAAAGTGAAAAGTATTAATTTTTATACCATATATAAGAGAAAAATATGCATTCAGTTTAGAGGATTCGGAATCAAATCGAATTTTAGAAAAACATACTTGAATACTTTTTAGATATTTCAAAAACTGTTGAATAAATTTTAAATTTCAAAGATGACTTAAATAAAAGCTGAGACTATAATGATTATGTTATATTATAAGAGTTTTTAATTTTGCTCCCCATTTTTCTATACTGTGCAGCCACACAAACATATTACACGAAAATTGAAAAATTAATCAATTTTTTTTTAAATATCTTAGGTGATAAAATCTCTGAAAAATATAAAATAATATTTATTTATATATCAGTCAAAGGAATTTAATAGGCTTTCAAACAATCTAAGAACCAAGTTTCTATCATTTTGTAACAATAAACTATGTTAATTTAATTTCAGCAGCAATTTTTCTTAGCATTATTAATGTTGTCAGTTTCTTCTGACCTTCTTTTCTCTGTTGGTTTATGTATTTCTTTAATAATTTCTTTTAGAATTAATCTTTTTAAATTTATAGATAATACACACTTCTTAGATGAAGCAGATAAATATACGTTTTATTATCTGCAATGAAAGACATTAGTAAAATTAATTATTTTATTAGTTATTAAAATATGTATAAAATTTTTATATTGAATTTAATCTTTCATAACATTTTCTAACATTTAATTTTAACAATTTCAAATATTTTATATTAGAATAAATTAAATATTAATATTATTTACATAAATTAAATATATAAAACTTAATCATTTAAAAATTAATTCAATTAAATTTATTTAACAATTATATTTATCTAAATAATTTCTTATCAATAATAATTTATTAATTTATAATTTATTTAATTGGATTAAATCACTTTATTACGTCAATAATATATCTGAAGGAATCGCGTTAATTAAGATAACGATTTTCACGAACGTATTTCCAAAATAGATTAAGACTATTTTTTTAAGTACTTGAAAGACGAAGATGATGAAAAAGATTTGGATATAGCTCACGAGTGAAAGCAACCAATGGGATAGGCGTTACTATACTTCGAGATATTTCGAGAGATTTCTTATATATATATATAATAAAAATAATAATAATACAATAATTATTTTATTATTTTCTTATTAACCATTTGTAAATATTAAAGGCAAAATATGAACTTTTTAACAATTTGGAATTCAAAATTGGTGTCTACCTGTCTATTTTGTGTGCACTTATCGACCGAGTGTGATGTCACGATAATGCTTCCAAAGAAATGCGACGATGGCGCTCAAAGATATTGCTTTGCGTCGTTACCTAACGATTTCTTCTTTCACCTCTGAACATAAGTTAAATAAGGTTGATTTTACCTATTAGAAATTATAGTTTCCCAGTGAGATTTAAACGAAATATTTTATTAAGGAATATGAAGCTCATTTTATAATATTATATTTTTTGGACTATAAATATAATTACAATAGTTTCAAAAAGGTTGAGAAAACTAAATATGATTTTCTTATATATTAAGATAATCTTCAATCTGTAATTTTATGGTGACTTAAGCAGAAATTCGTATCAACTTATGATAAAGTTCCAAATAAATCAGATAGATGGGGCTAATAATTCAAACATTATTTATAATTGAAATAGTTACTAATTTACCAATTATATTTAAAACTTATGAAATTAATTAATTTTTAATTTATTATAATTAATTTTAATATTTGTTACTTTTTATTTAATTATATTTATTAGGGTAATGTCACCTTGAGTGGACTGTCTAAGCTTTTTTTCTAAAAAATTCTTTATGACTTTATAAGTGTTTATACCATAATCAGTGGCTTAACTACCATAGGGCAAACCGGGCGAAATCCCGGGGCCCCGCGACTTTGGGGGCCCCGCGATTAAGACGATTTAATTATAAAACTTAGATTATTCTTAATTTTTTAAATTATTTTATTTATTTATTATATTTATTATTATTTTTCATTTTATTAAATTAATAAATTATTATTGATATTTAATATGAACATATTTGAAACTAAAAATCTTGTTTAAATAAATTCTAAAGATAAAATTTTTACTTTAATATATATTGTAATTATTCTATTGTCAAATTGTTATAATAAATTATACTAAAATTTTTATTTATGACTTTGAGTAAATATACTTCAAGCTTGTTATCTAGTCTCAACATTCTTCCATTAATATTTCTTACGACTAGAAAAACTTAATAAATGTTTTGAAAGAGAATCAGGAGTAATTTTATTACTGCTGTAAGGTATTTGGTAGGTATTTCCCACTGTTAATCAAATTTCATTTCTACTAGTGGGCCCCGAGGCTTTACTCGCCCCAGGGCCCCGGCCTCTCTTGTTACGCTACTGCTAATAGTATTAATGGATTTCGTACAAATTTCCATTGTCGTGGAGTCCTTTGTCGTGTCAAAACATTTGCACGTGGTAGGTGCGAAACAAGTAAAAAGTGTGCCCGTGCCTAAAACTTTTTTTAAAATAGGTAATAAAGTTGAAATTTTTCTAATCTTTTTATATATTTTTAAATATAATTTTAAAAATTATAAAAATAAATCATTTAATTCAATTAATGATACCTATATAGAAGAAATATGAATTTCAGTGCCCCTCGATGATACGCCTCTGATGAGGTTAGTTTTCCTGTTTACTTTTCACATCTCATTTCAATTACGCGAAAAGTTCTAATTACACGAAAACTAATGTTTATTAATAAATGTAATTTTAAATAAATATAGTTGATATGGATTGTCTAACATAAAAGAATAATTAAACAAACAGAAAAAAGCAAATGTCGAAAAAGAGCGACGTGAAAAAATTCAAAATGATCCTGGTGAAATTTAAATAATTTTAATATTTTTAAACTTTAAATAGTTTTGTAGCGTTCCTACTTTAAATATAGTTTATTTAAGGGTGATGGAGCCTGATAAAATTATTTTAATTTTACCCTAATTCTCGGTTGATTTTTTCGCCGACGGATTATGACGTGAAAATAAAAGGAATAGTACCATTTTTTTTGTGCAAATGAAAGATTAAAGTGGTACACGGGGCTGTACGTTGTGATATTTGAAAAATATTGCCCAGAATATTAGATATTAATTAAAAAGTAAATATATATAATGTCAGATAGTCGCCCTCAAAGATACATGTATACAAGTGTGTGTGTAAATCTATGTTTACCATGCTTACCAGACGTATAGAATTTAGTCTTATTAGAAAAGAGGAACAGCAATGTTTTATTCTTTTATGAAATATAAATAATAATGTTTCAAATAAACAAAACGAAGGAACACTCACTATAATATTGACGTATGTCGAATAAAACATTGGACACTATTTTGACAGCAGCAGTAGAACTCTCGAACTGATATAACATCTGTTATGTGAAACTCTGTTATGTGAAACTTTGTTTTATCAGGGATGGGAACGTGCAATTTACATAGTTTTTATGTCCATATAGCAATAAAAAATAGTTACCATAGGAATGAATATACATGTAAAATGTATTTTGTTAACATGTTAACTTAAAAACAAGTTGCATTGACTTTTTATGCAATCAAGTAAAAAAAATATTTAAAAACAATTACGTAACCTCAAACCATATATGATTCTGAAATATACTTGATAGCATAAGAAAAACATTAAAACTAAAAATGAGAAAGATTTTTAGACATTAACAAAAAACCTTGCTTCTTTTAAAATATATCATATTATTTATTATTTCAAAATTATGGTTTGCGGTTAGTATTATTCATTTTTTGAAAAAGTAAAAAAATGTTGAAAATTGTGTAAAAATAAAAAAAAGAATATAGCAAATTTGACATTTTTTACAAAAATACTATAATTTCTTAAAATTTTGACCAAAATAAAAAAATCAAACAGTATTCTAAAGATAAATGGTATACTTTTAGAAAATATTAGCAACTTTTTCATTACTTGAATGAAATATAATTATTTTTACAAATGAATTTACATAGAGAATTGGGAGGTTTAATTTACAGTGAATAATAATTCGAATATATACAAAAATAGAAGATTATAAATAATACAAACAAAATATTTTAATATTTTTGAGTAAAAGGCTTATGGCACGGTCACACCTCGGCTGCCTGCCTGCGCAGGCAGCCGCCACGAGAGTAAGAGAGAGGAGACGAATAATTTAAATTGTCTGACTCTCTTACTCTTATGTATTGCCATGACGACCTGCAGGCAGGCAGGCAGCCGAGCTGTGACCGTACCATTATCGGTTTAAAAAAAATTTTTTTGAATAAGTGAATTCTTACTTTAAAAAAAACACGACCGATAATAGCCTTTTACTCAAAAATATTTAAATAAACGGTCACTAAATTCAAGACTATAAAATATTCTAATTAGAGCTGTCCAAAATTATTCGATTCGAACTGTTCGAATTTCTTCGCAAAATTCAAACCGAACCGAGGTTTGTTCTGTTTTGGAACGCTAAAATGTCGAATTGTGAACATTCGAATCAGTTCAGTTCGAATGAATACGCTGCCATGGGACTCCACCCTTAGGCAAAGTTTATATATACGGGTCACAAATTTTTATGTGAATTGGGCCTAGCAGAAATCTGAAATCGCGAACGTGCATTCCTCTGTCGTTTGATAACAAATAGAAGCCTAAGCACAAGTGATTTGTAAACGCAAGGCACTTGTTAGAAACAATTGTACTAAAGGCCTAAGCACAATAGGTTCGCGAAAGTCGTTCGCGAACGCAAAGCATGAGTTAGAAAAGGACAGAGATATGTTTGTGTCCTTGTCTATCGCATGCGTCTCGTTCGCGAACGACATTCGCGAACCTATTGTGCGTTAGACTTTAGGCTTCAATAACGCATTTCATAAGTTTAATTTATTACTAAATTTTTTGGATAAGGTAAGTTCTCGTTTCCTATTATATATTAGGTAGTTAATTATTAAATGAGTTAAGGCACTCACACATTTCTCAAAAAAAACTTGTGAGTAAAGGCCTAAGCACAACTACTTCGCGAATGTCGTTCGCGAACGCAATGCATGGGTTAGAAAAGGACAGAGATATATTTGTGTCCTTTTCTAACTCATGCTTTACATTCGCGAACGTCGTTCGCGAAGCAGTTGTGCGTTGGCCTTAAGGGTACGGTCCCACGTTGAGCAAAAACACAATACAAAGCAGAATTTCGTGAGAATGGAAAGGATAGTGATATCTGACTATCTCTCTTGCACTCACGAAATTCTGCTTTGCATTCTGTTTTCTCACATGGCCTAGTAAAGGCCTAAGCACAATAGGTTTGCGAAAGTCGTTCGCGAACGCAAAGCATGAGGCTGGAGTCCCATGGTAGCGTTTTGCGTTGCGTTTTGTAACTAGGCCATGAGTGCAAATAGAGTAAACATATATCTTTATCTCTCTCACACTCATTGCCTAGTTACAAAACGCAACGCAAAACGCTGCCATGGGACTTCAGCCTGAGTTAGAAAAGGACAGAGATATATTTGTGTCCTTGTCTATCTCATGTGTCTCTTTCGCGAACCTATTGTGCGTTGGACTTTACAAAACGCAATTCAAAACGGTGACATGGGACTGCACCCTAATTCAAGTAAAAAAGGACATAATTCCACGTTTGCGCAGCCAATGTAGACTCAGCTTAAAACCAAACACACAAGGTTCGCGAACTTGATTATCGGTGCGATAGAAAAGGATAGAAGTAAACTAGTATTTTTTTCTCTCGTACTCTACATTCGCGAACCTATTGTGCTTGGGGCTTAATTTTAAAAAAGATTTTAGAGGTTATATTTTAATATACATGTACAAATGTAGGACTAAGAATTTAACAATCAAATTACAACCTTCATTCTAAGGTATATAATAAAGGTATCCCAGTTTAAACTTATTAAGTATTAATTATTCATTTAATATTAAAATAATTGTGGGTTAGACAAAACTAATAACATTTTTAAAAATAAATTAACTTTTTGCAGTACTTAGTTTTTTGGCGAAAATGGAGGAGGTAAAAGGTAAAAAAATTTGAATTCAAATAATAATAATTATTAATGAAATTGCGATATACTTCTACATATGTGATTAGGTCTAAGAAAAGTGTGTTATCTATACTAAATTAAATTTTTGTTGAAAATGCGTTTAAAGTTTTGTCATGCTTAAAACGGTTTTCACACATAATATTTAAATAATTGTTATAACATTGTTATTACTGTTTTAAACAATTTATTTTATAAACGTCAAAATATGGAAGTTTTAAATCTAATTTAAAAACAGGTCTAAAATAATTTGTGCACTTATAGAACTGACAAAATAATAATAATCCAATTTATTTCTTAACCTACCGAACCAGGTCATCGATGACAGGTATACCAGGGGATCATCACCTAGAATTATAATGTCAAATATTTCGCTTGCTTTTAGTATTCATTAAAATAAACGTTTAATCTTTCAAAATTAATGAAGAAAAAGTAATTATATAAAAAATTTAAGAACGGAAACTATTATACTTTAAAATTTTTAAAAATTCATAAGTGTTTAATTTTTCATTTTGCATTGCATTGTAATTTTAGAACCTCATTACTACGTCATAATAAATCGAGGTTTCGGACGATAACACCCTTTTGTCAGATCCGGTCACATATATTCTTAGCATCAGTTAAATATAATCAAAGTACCATGATTTAAATTAGCTCAAAGAAAGTTTAAAACGTTATTCGTATGTAATTATAAGGAAATTAGGAAAATAATTTTTGAAATTGTTATCTTTTTATACATAAAATTAAAAAATTAACATATTTCCTTTGTTAAAGTGTTATGTATTTCAAATTTTGATCAATTTAGTGCGTAAACCCTACCGGAAGAACGAGGACTGCGTGATTCCTAGAGTCCGTTTGATGTCCGATTTGAACCAATTCCAGGCTCAATGAGTACTCTATTCTTACCTGATAAAAGGCTCCTTTATCACCTGACTGTCAAAAAGTTGAATTTAAAAGAAAGTTTTTATAATAAATCTTAGATATTTATAAATGTGAACAAATGTAGATTTCATATTTCCAACCCATGCATTTTGATTGTCAAACATTACAAAACTTTTGAGCAATAAACTTTGGGTTACAAAAGCATGCACCTTTAACAACAGACCTATGATTCTTTGTATTTGAAAATGTTTCATAGGTATTTAAAAATGTAACAGAATAAATTTATTGGGGGTAGTTTTTGGTGTATCAAATAAATAGGATCAGTTACAATTGGCACGAGTCCGTTCTTCCGATAGAGAATTAAAAAAAATTGAATGAAAATTTAGGATAAATTCTGAAAAATGTATTCTTGAAGTTATTAGACACCCTCTAGCTCTATTTTTTTAGTTCACAAATTAACAAAATCTTTTATTTGAAATTGACACAAATTTTTGTAGTTTGAATTAATATATTTTTATGCACAGTGAAAGGTTCTTCCAAAAGTGGTGGAGTCAAAAAGAAGCAGAAGAAGGAAAAATATATGGCTTTGTTGAAAAGTATTAAAAAAAAAACTAACAGGTAAAAACTTGTTTTAAAAATATATAATACTCTGTAAAAGCCTTTCCTAAATAGCAGTTTAATTTCCTTGGCTTTGTGCTTGATTCTCTGTTTTATTGAAGGACATCATATATATTATATATTATTATTAATTATTATATTAATATCCTTTCCACTCTCATGAATTTTCGTGACGCTTTACGCCACGATCTGATTTTACCCTTATGCTTTACGTAGCCATGTGATTTTATCCTGATCATAGAAATTTGAATCCTTCTCTTTCTTTCTTTGTTGTGGAAATTATTGCTCCAAGAAAATGCAGCTTTAGAGTGCGGTCACAACTGGTCAGCCAGTGTGGTTGCCTGAATATTACCGTACTTTCTTGATTTACTTACTTTTTCCTATTTAAAAACAGTTTATTTAAAGTTTTACTAAATTTTTAAAAAAATTTTAATTAATTCTAAAAATACGAATGATATACACTCAGGCCGCAGTCCCATGGCAGCGTTTTGCGTTGCGTTGTAATGAGAGAGAATGCAGCAAACGTATATTTGCGTCTTTTTCTCTCCTATTACGACGCAACGCAAAACGCTGTCATGGGACTCCAACCTCAGGCTGAGGGTGCAGTCCCATGGCAGCGTTCTGTGTTGCGTTTTGTGACTACACCGTGAGTGAGAAAGAGATGCATATGCACATTTGTCCTGTTTGCACTCATGGTTTAGTTCTAAATCGCAACACAAAGCACTGTTAGGTTGGTTCCAGAATGGACTGGACGCAGACGCGACGCATCCCCATTTGGTTAGCATTGGGACACGTTGCGTTTTAGCTTATTCTGGAATGACCCTTATGTTGTATCTACATGGTAAAGATAACGCGAGACGCAACGCAAAACGCGCTAGAAATGCATGGTATTTTTGTGTGTTTCGCGTTGCGTCTTGCCTTACCTTTGCCATGTAGATGCAGCATTATGCTGCCTCTACAATACGGAAAAAAGTTGAGAAACGCGCGACGCAAACGCGAAACACGAGAAAAATACATGGCAATTTCTCGTGTTTCGCGTCTTACTTTCTAATTGTAGATACAGCTTTATGGGATTCCACCCTTATGGAGCGTTTACACCTTCTGTAAAAATTGTCCAGAAAGGAAAATTTGCATTGGAGTAAGAGAGTCAGATACACAGTCTGTCTCTCTTACTCCAATGAAAAATTTTCCGTTCTGAAAATTTTTACCGAAGGTGTAAACGCTCCCTTTATGTACACTTCCTTGGCACCGTATTGCGTTGCGTTTTGTAACTAGACTATTAGTGTGTGAGAGATGCAGATATGTGTTTGCTATATTTACACTTGTAGCCTAGTTCTAAAACGCAACGCAAAACGATGCTGTGGGACTGCACTTTTAAGGCTGGAGTCCCATGGTAGCGTTTTGCGTTGCGTTTTGTAACTAGGCCATGAGTGCAAATAGAGTAAACATATATCTGTATCTCTCTCACACTCATTGCCTAGTTACAAAACGCAACGCAAAACGCTGCCATGGGACTTCAGCCTAAGGCCTTTCTCCAATAGGTTCTCAAAACACTGCGTTGCGTCGGTTGTTATAACAACATATGCTAAAATCAACGCAACGCAGTCATTCGCAGCCAAACACAGAGTTTTGGGAACCTATTGGAGAAAGGCCTTTAGGTTGCGTTCTGTAACTAGGCCATGTGTGGAAATGCGAACATATATCACTATCTCTCTCACACTTATGGGCTAGTTGTGAAACGCAACGCATAAGGCTCTCATGGGAATGTACCTTTAGGCCTATAGTGTGTAAATTGTTGCGTAGGCCAAATGACAGTGCACATGCAAGTTGTGGAATCTCCTTGACGTTCAAAAAGGAGTTTGTTGAATTTATTGTGTATTAACTAGTCCACATGTTTGCTACCATCTGTTACATATACCCCAGCACTGATATATAACATTTTCGAATTCATACAGAACCTTAAGAGTGAAAAAAAAGAAATGGTCAAAAGTAAGTGTATATCATTCGTAATTTTAAAATTAAATTTAAATTTTTGAAAAAGTTATAAAAACTTTAAATAAACTGTCCTTTAGCAGGAAAAAGTAAGTCAACCAAGAAGGAGGGGAGAAAAAATAAGCTTAGAAGCAATAAGCATAAAGTGTGAGTTGTTTCTTCATAATTGAAAATTAATTTTTCTTTATCTGTTCATATCGTTTTATTATGCTCTTTTGTATTTTCATTTCTAATTAAAGTATTATTTTTTAAAAAACAAGTGCTTCTAAAAGAGATCTGAAAAGACCAAAGCGTCGATTTGATGAGGATGATGTTCTCCCCAGTTCAAATGATCAGCAATCTACAACTCCGAGAAAACGGTTAGTTGTGTTTACTTTGTATTCAATGAGAAAAATGGTTGAACATTCTTTATTTAATTTGATGAACTTTGGAGCGCGATCCAACCTTCATTCGTTATGGTATCCAATTATTTGATGCTTTATCTAAGCGAAAAGATATCCCATCCAACAGAGTGATTCAGCAGCTAAGAGAATAGTACCTAGTGCCATCCAAGAAATTAAAGTTGTACCAAACCAATTCATTGTATCGCATTCCGGAGTCCAACAAATAAGATGCATATTATCTGACTGTTTCTCTCTTTAAATTCTTTTTTGTTATGTTTATATTAAATACATATTAGTTTTCAATGTTTTTAATCGTTTATATATGAGTGATTCATATATGTCGAAAAATACGACCTCCAGGGACATTTTATTCTCCTGTATTGTAGACATGAAATATAATAGGTATATTTAACCTGCACAATTGATATTTTTGTAAAAAAAAATGGATAGAAAAGTTTTCTTTTTAAATTACATTTTTTTTAATTTAATAAACTTTTAACTTGTATATTTTAAATAAATAATTAAATTTGTGGGTTAGATATTTCAAAACAAAACAAAAACGACTACTAAGTATGAAAAAGGCTTAAATCCAGTATTTTTTCTGTATCTGACAGAATATTCAACGAAAATTCTTCAATCAGGTGTCAGTCTTTTCATAATTTCATTAGCTTTCAGGAAAAAAATACGAAAAATTTTTGTCATTCTTATTTTCTACGTTTTAAGCATTTTTCCACTCATGACAAAAGGGGCGTCCTGATACTCACGGACGGTAGTGTATATTCATTGGGAAAAAAGACCATTGGGAAAAACGACTCGTTTTTGGAAAAAGTGATCATTGGGAAAAACGTCCATTGGGAAAAACGGATTGGGAAAAGCGTCTACCAACCGTTTTTTCGACTTAAAAATATTTCAATATATTTAAATAATATTTTTTTGTTACACCTTTAAATATTTATATACCGATTACATAGAAGATTCAAACCGTTTAATAATATGATGTAATTAACTGGAGAACGAAGGTTCACAGATGAATTAAAATTTTTACTCGCACTGATAATACGACTTTAATGAATTATTTTGTTGTATTTTTTATTATATTTTAAACAAATGTAGGTGAAAAATAAATATTAGATTTCCAGCTTTAATTTGACATATAACAAGATTATATTGAAATATTTTTAATTACGTTAAAATATAATTATAAAATACTATTGACTTTTAAGCAAAACTAGAAAACAAAATTAAATTTTTGTTTACTAAGAAAAACTTTTAATATAAAACAATATTATGTAAAATAGTCGGGAATTTAATTTGACCGGGAATAAGCCAGGAATTTTATGCCAAACCGGAAATTTTTTCACCAAATTTTAAAGGTTTTATTATTTTAATTTGTTTTCAAAAAATTGCTTTATATTTCAATTTTTATAGATATTTATACTATTCTCTAAATTTCGATTAGTTAAAAATAATTAATTTGATTGTAAAAAATCAGTCACTTATTCAAATATAGTATGTAAATAAATTTTAAAAAAATTATCAAATTAATAGAAATTTTGGGAAATCAACTGAAAATAATTAAATTCGTTACAGAATTTCATTAAAACCTTCTTAACAAATCGAATTTTCAGATTTTTTTGTATTCATTTTGCTTAGTGCGAGGATTAATAATTGAAATTTTTATTAGTTAATTTAAAAAAAGATACACACTTAAAACTTTTTAATAAAACTGAATTTTCGCAAAGTTTTTTTGAAATTTCCGAAAAATAAGATTTTTGGAGTTTTCCAGTTCTATTCTTTCAAGATAAGTGAATTTTATTATCAAATAATTGAAATTTTTTGAAAATAATCAAAGGAAGTTAGTCACATAATTATAATTTTAATATTTTAATAAACTTCCTCGACAAATGTAATTATTTTTAAAAATTATATTAAAATTCGTCGAAAGAATTCAATTATTTCTAGAAACTGTAAAAAAAACTCTTCTTAAGAATTCAATTATTTCCACAAAAAAAAAATTCTTCAGATTTACTAAATTCTTTTGAATATTATTTTAAGAAAAAATTCTTTACAAGAATTCAATTATTTTCATAAATTTCCATAAAAATTTAAAATACAATTTAATTACTTTTAAAAGTAATAAAATTCTTTACAGAAATTCAATTATGTTTAAAAAGTTTTTTAAATTCTTCTCAAAATGTAAATTAAACTGTTCTTCACAATTTAATTTAATTATTTTTCAAGTTTTTAATTAAAAATATTAAAAAACATTATTTTAAAAAAATTTAAAGAAACTCGTCAAAAGAATTTAATTATTTATAAAAACTCTAATAAAAATTTTGGAAGCCATTTGTAGATTTATTTCTGTTCGAAATGAAATAAATGTAAATTTCATGAGAAAAGAAACCGGGAAAAAGTAGGAAAGATCCGGGAATTTTGTTGAACAAAAATAGTAGATACCCTGACAAATCTTCATAGATTAGAAATAGATTTTCCAACAAATGTAAACTCAAGAGAATATGAATAAAAAATGAATGTTAATAATGAATCTCAAGTTGGAGACACGTGAAGTGGCCCCTTTCAAGAAAATCACCCATATCTAAACTGTTTTGTTATTTTCAAGTTTCTTTTCTGCCAGTATGAAAATTCGTTTTATTTATTCATTTAGTCATTGTGCTATATTAAATTTAAGCTCTAAGACGCAGTTCGTGGCTAAAGATGTTGATAGCAACAGCCCTTCTGCAGGAGCAGGCAAAAGCAATTCTCACGTAAGACTAAATAAGAACCTCGAAGACAGCAGTGAAGAGGATAACATTTTGAAAGAGTAAGTTGATTGGTTTTGTTTATAAATTATCTTAATAATTAATTATTAACTTTACAGAAGTTTTCATTTTTTAATCATTTTTGGTGAATTTTCATTTTTGATTATGTTTGAAAACTTTGAAGTAAAGAAATTAAATTATAATTTTGTGTTGTCATTATTTTGATAAAAAAAATTATAGCTACTTTTCCTCCCCAAGATTTCAAATGGTTTTAAACATTGCATTTTTAAAGCAGACATTAGAACAAATATTTATTCAACTAATATCTGCATTTTTTATTGGAATTGTATTTCTTACATTGTTCTTCATTTTAAAACTTATTAAATTTTTATAATCGTTCCTGTCGCTTAAAAATCGATAAAAGTTGGATTTCTAAAAAATTTCATTTTTTATATTCTTGAAGTTCTAAATATATAAATATTTTTTACCCTTACATTTTTAGATAAGACCATATATGTGACAGGGTCTGAGGAAAGGGACCTACTTACCGAAATCAACTTTTCGAGAAAAACGCGTTTAAAGTTTTCTATCCAAATAAATTAGATTTCTTGAAACATTTTACATTTTAAATTAAAGTGATGAGTGTTCTTTATGTATTTTTTTATGCTGAATCCGATTTTCATGGTTAAATAATTGTTTAAACAACCCTGTAATTTTTATAAACAATTTATTTTGCAAAAGTCAAATTATGGAATTTTCAAAATTAATTTAAAAGACTTCCGGATGTCCTAGAGATCTGAAATTTTTTATGCATGTTCAGAACTGATACAATAATGAATAATTCTGAACTCTACAATAATACATAGTTATTTTTTGACTTGCATAACCAGGTTGCCGATGACGGGGTATACTTGGGGATCATCTTCGAGGAATTAAGTCGAATTTTTTGTAAATGGTTTAGGCATTCAATTTAAGATTTAGGGGATATATTCTTGACACTTAGACAACCAAGAGTAATTTTTGTCTTAAAATTACTTATATTTTCATAATAAAAATTTAAAAAAAAATTTTTTTTTTAAATTTGTTTAAACAATTGCAAAAAATTTTTTTTTATCAATCTGGACTGAATACAATGTATTTCTAGGACCTTAAACTATAAGAAACCATCATAAAAAAATCGACTTTTTGGTAAGTAGGTCCCTTTTCTCAGTCCCGGTCACATATGTGACGTTTATTCTAGAAATGTAGGCCTTCAGAAAAAATTTTTTAACTGAGATTTATAAAATTAATATCTTATTATTCAATTTACAAGGCAAAATATTTAAAAAAAATTTTTAAAAGTGCTCAAATCAAATTTTCCCCTAATATATTTTCTTGTTTACTTTCTAGTCCTAAGACACAGTCCAAGACTAAAGATCCTGAAAAAACTAACACTTCTGCAGATCAGGCTGCTGCAGATAAAGTGGAAAAGATTTCGGACGAAACACTAAATAACAACGGTGTACAAAAAGAGTAAGTTGTTTATTTACAAATTATATAAATCATCAATTATTTGTATCTTAGAAACATTCTTTTTCTATTTATTTTCGGCAAATTATATATATTTTTTATAAGTTATAAAGTTTAAAAGTTAAAATTTTGTGTTGTCAATATTTAAATTTCCCATTGCTTTAATCTTTTCTTTAAATTACATTTATGTAGCTCCTCTTGTATTAAAATTATTTTTTATCCCACATGCACAAAAATGGCGCTTTTAGATAGCTGACGACAGGGAGTAAAGTCATTCATTTGTTCGACCGTATGAAAATGGCGACTTTCTTTTCCCCAAGGGCAAAAAAACAGCTGGTCCCATGCTTTTCTTTGCCCAAGGTAAAAAAAAGGCCGCCATTTTCATACAAGTCGAACAAGTGAATGACTTTTACTCCCTGTCGTCTGCTATCTGAAATCGCCACTTTTGTGCATTAGGAATAAAAAATATCGTAAGTAACACGGGAATAAAGGCAGCCAATTTGTTTACGCTGATTTTTGTGACACTTGTTTCGGTCTCGGGGCGCCTACGGCGCCCTCGACCTCCACTCGTGTCACAAAAATCACCGTAAACAAATGGCTGCCTTTATGCCCTTGTTGCTTAATATACTATTCTATTGAAATTTTTAAACTTTTACTGATTTAAAATTTTATGATTTTAATTATTTAAGATTTTTTGAACTATATCTTTTCAATATTATTAGTAAGAATACTGCAAAAATAAGTGTCTTATTTGATATCTTAAAATAAGATGTAAGATTGAAAAATGGTATCTTTCATCTTAAAATAAGATGTTTTCTAAAGTATCTTACTTATTTTCTTTTAATACGCCAAACATAAATACATTGTACATGTTTCAAAAATACATTGATTTCTTTGTAAAATTTTAGCATCCTTATTACTATTTGATAAATATTAACCATTGCTAATATATTTATATACCATTAAAATTTCTTTAAATATAATGATCAACATTTTTGGAATTATCACTTTTAATAAATGAAATTCAGATTGATTGAAAAGTTTTTATACCTTTACTTCACCTTGATATTAATAACATTACTGAATATATGGATGTTGTGGAGGACAGAAAAACGAAATAATAACTCTTTTTGTTGGTAAAATTTTTATTTATTAATTTATTTTAAAGTATATGGGACTTTCCCTTTTGTACAAAAAGTACTCTTAAGAACTAAAATTTTAAAATGAAATTAAAAAATTATACATTATAATTATAATCAAGATCACTGTATCAGAAATTTTAAGATATAAGTAAAATTTGCACAATTTTTATTAATATCTTATGGGATACTTCTTTTATTTGTTTCAGACCCATAACTAATCAAATACCTGGTCGAGGACGCGGTGGCAGAGGGTTCAGGGGAAGATGGCAAAATGGTGCTTCGAGAGGTAACTTTAGATCTAATTCAAGAGTTGGTCCGAGAAGCTTTCCCAGAGGTGGTCCAAGAGGTGGTTCAAGAGGTGGCTTTGCCAGAGGTTATGGTGGCTGGAACCCAAATTGGCAAGGGGGCTGGAACCAAGGCTATGGGAATAATTGGAACTCTTTCTATACTAACCATCCGTTGCAGCCTGCAGCTCAAGTAGTACACTACCATAATGATGTGTACTACAGATGACTGAAATGTCACTTTTAAAAAATATTCAAAACATCTTTTCTTTATTTAAAAAATAATGTTTAAATAGAAGTATATTTCTTGTTTAATATAATAAAATAGAATTTAATAAAATAAAAATTTTTATAACAAATATGTTTTGATGCTTATTTGCTTAACTACACTTAGTATTCCTATTAAGTATATTGACAAAACATTATGGAATTTTTACTATTAATAATTTTGTAGTTATAAACACTTTTAATATTGCATTATTCTTATATAATTTTAAATTATTAGTTTTTCCAAAATTATATTGAAACAAAAATTATCTCTGGAAAAAATTTAGTATTAGAGCTGTGCAAAATAATTCGAACCGAACTGTTCGAATTTTTTCGTCTACTCGAATGTCGAAAAACCGACATTCGAGTTAGCCTAGTTCGAATGTCGAATATTCGACATTCGGTTCGGTTCGGTTCGAATTTTGCACAGCTCTATTTAGTATCATTTTTTGGATCAAATTTAATTCCGTCAGATATTTTAAATACCTAATTTTATAATATACACTAGAACCCCGATCGCTGCGTCGGCTGGGGGGACCTAACCCAGCGATCGGGGGAATAGAAAATGTAAACACACAGGGTCGTACCAAGTGTTTTATGTTACCCTATCTCTTTTTAAACACATCAATTTTTAAAAATTTTACTCTACACATAAATATTATATTAAAATTAAATTTACATAATTAAAATATAAATAATAATGGAATTTTCTTTGGAAAATTTCTTTGGAAATAAAGCCGAAATTAAAAAACTATAACTTTTTACAATATTAAATACGTTTTTGACGTAGATTCACTCATTTTTTCAATTACAATATTTTTTATTTGTGAGATGGAAGAGTGGTGTTCTTGTGAGAAATTTTCCATGTTCATATACGTTTCCACAATCCTAAGACTTTCAAGAACTTGTGATGGTAAAATATTTTCTTTCTCCAAATTGACAGTGCTTTCATTCGCCTCTTCTATTTCGTTAACAGATGTTGGGACTACTTTTCCAGCGGTGACAAAACTTATAATATTTTCGTCCGACATCAGTTCCCATCCAGAATCATTTTTTTCTTCATTATTTAACCAAGTCAAAAGATGTTTTCTGGACTCTATTACTGAGAAATTTGACTCATTTTGGAAAAAATTTACAATTGTATCACCAAATTGTTCGAGGAAATTCGACGACTCTTCAGTAGAATTTGTTGAAGTCTCTACCTCTTCATTATTATTGAAGGCTTCAATGTCAGAATCGGGTTGATCATTTATAAGCTCATCACCTAAAATTGCTCTCCATACTTTGTGAAGAGTATTTTTATTTAAGCTTTCCCATGATTTACTAAGGAGAGTAAAACACTCGTTGAGGTTAAGATTTTTTAAATACCTATCAGTACTTGATGAAAGAAATAACGCCCGTTTTAATAAATTTTTTTTATAATTTTTTTTTGTCAGTGATATTACACCCTGATCCATGGGTTGGATTATCGCAGTGACGTTAGGTGGTAAAAATTGAACCTTAAAGTTCTCATTTACGGCATTTAATTCACTCAAACTTGGATGCGCTGGAGCATTGTCTAATAACAATGTAACGATTCCCGTCACACCTGTCTCTTTTTGGTGATTTAAAACATTGGGTATAAATATTTCTTTGTACCTAAAAAAATATAAATGTAATTTAGAAATTTTTCAAATAAATTTAGAAATTAGCCAAGTAATTACATTCTTACCACAACATAAATATTTCCTTGTTCATCCAGGAATTGTTTTGATGAGTGTATATCACCCCGAGACTATCAAGATTTTTTAGTCGACTATTTTTCATTTCTGGATTAATCAAACTCTTTAAACATCTTGGTGTGCAAGATTTTCCGATAACTAGTAAGGGAATTTGGTGATTACCGCTAGCGTTGGAACAAAAGAGAGCAGTGACACGTTCTTTGTGTTCCTTTCGTCCTGAAACTTCAGTTTCGGTATTAAAGGCCAAAGTTTTAGACGGCAAAGATCGCCAAAACATTCCTGTTTCATCTGCATTATATATATTATCTAAAGACAATTTTTCTCTATCAATTCTTTCTTGAAGATATAATGCGAATTCATTCGCATTTTCAGGGTTATTTGATAGTTTTTCGCCCTTCATTTCGCAATATTTTATTCCGTGTCGCTTTTTAAAACGGTGCATCCAACCCTCACTTGCCTGGAAAATATTATTTTCTTAAATTATTTAATTTATTGTTCATATTTGCTTTATTTATTATTTAATTATTTTTTCTTTAAGTGTATTTTATAATTAATTTGTATTTTATTCTTTTCTCAAAACATTCGGAGATATAAAAATATGTAGTACTAACAAACAAGAAATATATTGCTAACATAACCTCAATTACGTGACAGCATGACAAAATAGTGAAACTAAAATTCAACCATAATTTCAAGATGAAAACTATGTAATGATTTTTTGGATTAAAATGTGAGAGTACTTACTTTGAAGGTAGAATTGGGATCAAGTTGTTTGCTCAAAAGAATAGCTTTTTCTTTTAGAATGGGTCCTGAAATTGAATCCCCTCTATCACGGATTTGTTGAAACCATATAAATACTGCTTTATCTAATTCTTCATTACTACTTACTTTTGTAGTTTTGCTCTTTAATTGGTTTGTATTAATTTCGGCAACATTTGGAAATGTTGAATTTGAACAAATCTTTGAAAGCAGACGATTGCATGTTGATCTAGTGATATTGTAATTTCTCATTATATTTTCTTTACTTTCGCCATTTTTTACCTTTTCAAACACTTCACACTTTTCTTCATACGTTAAGTAGTTGTTTTTTTTTCTTTTCTCACTCATTTTGTACAGAAAATACAAAGGGCCCGTAATACCTTTATTAAAAGTTTGTAAGTACGGTTGTGGCGCTGCACGACAGATCCCCTTTGCCCCTCTGCCTGCCTCACCAACGAACTTTGTAAACAAGAACGCAGCGATCGGGGGCGCACCGATCGGGGTTCTAGTGTAATACATAATTTGTGTATAAACGTGATTCTTGCGAGAAGATGCACGCAAGCACGTTGGATTTCTGAACAACTATACCTTTCAATTTTTCGTTTTAGATATGTAAAATGTGATTCTTGCGCAAAATTATCAAGCAAGCACATTTACTTGACAAATCATTTTTTAAAATAACATGTGTCATTTTGCAATGCAATTTAATTTTGTCAGATCTTTTATATATACATTACATAATTTTGCACGAATATTGACTCAAGTATGTTACTAAATAATTATACATTTAAATTTTACAGTTTACATGTAAGATGTGATTCTTGCGCGAAATTATCACGCAAGCACACTTACTTTATAAATTATTTTTTGCAAAATAATAAGTATCATTTTCTGGTGCAAATTTAATTTCATCAGATATTTTATATCATTTTCTGGTGCAAAGTTAATTTCATCATATATTTTATATATTTAATTTTATAATGTAGTACGTATTTTGTGTATAAACGTGATTCTTGCGCGAAAATTCACGCAAGCACTTTTGCATTATTTTCTAAACAACTATACCTTTCAATTTTCCGTTTCAGCTGTAAAACATGATTCTTGCACGAATATCCACTCAAGTATGATTCGATTTCTAAATAATTATACGTTTCAATTTTACAGTTTATATGTTAAATGTGATTCTTGCGCGAAATTATCACGCAAGCACACTTACTTAATAAATTTTTTAAAAATAATAAGTATCATTTTCTGGTGCAAAGTTAATTTCATGATATATTTTATATATTTAATTTTATAATGTAGTACGTATTTTGTGTACAAACGTGATTCTTGCGCGAAAATCCACGCAAGCACGTTTGCATTTCTGATAAACTATGCCTTTCAATTTTGAAGTTTACATGTAAAATGTGATTCTTGCGCGAAATTATCATGCACGCAAGCACTTTTATTTGACAAATCATTTTTTGAAATAATAAGTTTCATTTTCTGGTGCAAGTTTAATTTCATTAAATATTTTATATGTATTACATATTTTGTGTACAAACGTGATTCTTGCGCGTAAATCCACGCAAGCACGTTTCCATTTCTAAATAATTATATATTGTAAATCGTTTAGGCTTCGTTTTCGTTTTTTGTGAATCGTTTAGGCTTCTTTCGGGATCGATTATTTTCAGTTTCTTCTGTATCGTTCTTTCTAATTTGTTCAACTTTTTGAATTACTGCTTCGTTAGAGATAGACTCTTTATTTAAATTTATTTTTAAGTAATTGTAATTTTCTGCATTGTTTTCAAGTTTGCCCTCTTCAGAAGTAGTACTCAAATCTGATACATAGTCTTGTAGCCAACTTGGCTTCTTTCTTAAACGACTTTCTAAAATTTCTAATTTGTTAGTATTTTCAGCCGCATCTAATATTGATTGTTGCTCCTGATTTTTCTTATTCCGAAAATCGACATCTGTATTACAGTTTTCTGTACTATACCGTGAACTTAGATCAGATGTATTTTGCTCAAACGACGTACTAAAATCGGAAACAAAATCTTCAAATCGTTTAGGTTTATTATGCTGACGAACACTTCTAAGTAAATCATTGTCACAAACATTTAATTTCAAAGAAATATTTTCAACATTATTTGTTTCATCCATGTTCGCTAAAGGAATTATATTCTTGTTCGCAATTACTAATTTTACATTTTTACTTTCTTCTGAAGTAGTACTTACATCTGATACATAGTCTTGTAGCCAAGATGGCTTCTTTCTTAAACGACTTTCTAAAATTTCTAATTCGTTATTATTATCAGTTGCATATAATATTGATGGAGCTACAGGTTTACAGTTTGACTCCAACTGTTGTTCCTGTTTTTTGTTATTTGGTAAATCGACATCTGTATTACAGTTTTCTGTACTATACCGTGAACTTAGATCAGATGTATTTTGCTCAAATGACGTACTAAAATCGGAAACATAATCTTCAAATCGTTTAGGTTTTGAATGCTGACGAATACTTCTAACGATATCTTCGCCACAAACATTTATATCCAAACGAATGTTTTCATGACTATTTGTTTCAGCGATGTTCGCTGAAGGAATTATACACTTTTCAATTGATATTGTATTATTTTCTACTTCAGAAAGTTTTGGGGTGGATAAATGTTGAATGTTTTTCTTCTCCATTTCAGCGTTTCCTAAAGTTGAATTTAATACATTTTTGGGAATATTACAACTTGCTTCTCCCGAACTAGTGCTAATGTCAGAAACGTAGGTCATTAACAAATTTGGTTTCTTTCGTGTGCGGTTATTTGAAAATTTGTGTGCATTTAAAGCTTCTATGCAACTGTTAGATATTAATTTGAAATCAACATTAGAATCACAATCTTCAAAACAAACTGTCATTTTTTTCTTCAATGGAAGATCTTCTGCAAGAAGTTGTGTTTTTCCCTTTTTAGCATTTACAATTGTAGTTTTTGCAACTTTTTGCAACTTCGCGTTAATTAAATTTTCTTTTGCTTGTATGATATGTAGTGGATCTTTTGCCTTCATTTTTCTAGCTAATCGACTGTCAATAATTTCCGGGACTAAACAGGTTTCATAAAATTGTACTAATTTATTTTTCATTTTTTCTTCCCAAAATACTTCATCTTTTTGTATTTCGATAATTCTATAATCTACTGTACTCCACACCATTGAGTAGCACAATGATACATTATTTGTATTTAATTGTCCCTGTACTTGGTAGTAATATTCATGACTTTCTAATATTTCAGTACACGTTTGATCCGTAAATAGTTTTTCAATAGCTTTGACACCATTATTATATGCTTCTGTAAAATAATCGTTTCTAGCGCTATAAGGACATTTTATTTCAACTAATTCACCAGTATCGGTTATTCCGTCTGTAGAGGCTGCTAAACCGTGATTCAGAGGATCGAGGCCTAAACCGTGTTCAAAAATTTTCTTATTCAAAATAGCTGACAACATATCTCTAGCTTTAGATTCATTTAGAAGTCCCCAACGAACGGCTGTAGATGAACTTAATTTTACTGGATTTCTAATCGCTTTAACAACACTGTTGCATGAGGTATAAGGCCTCATATGACAAATCCTATAAAAGAATGTTGACGTAACTAAACGTCTTTTATAATATCCCCATTTACCATCAATATCTTGATCTGAAGTTTCTTTCAAAATTTGTTCTCTATCTCTTACCATTTCTTCTAATTTCCTTTTGTGTTCAATTAGTTTCATATTGTACAATTCTTCATCCATATCCTGCTTTTTGCAATTAGGTCCATAATCTTTATCCTCGCAACCTTTTGTCTTATTCCAAACTTTTCTCTTCTTCTTTGCAGTTTTGTTGTTACGTTCTTTGCGTTTGCAATGTTCATTAAAACTTTTTTCTTCAACTTTTAATGCTGTATCAGAAATTTCTTTATTAATTCCATTGAAGTAATTTGTCAATACGTTTCGACACATAAATTGTAGGCATGCAGCGAATACACGTGCATGATACGAACATCGATAGGCAAAGTTTATTCGTTTTCCTCCTATTTTTTCAGCAATTATTGCATTTAATGACTCGACGAGATTCGTATCAAAATTATATATTAAACTTTCAGCATGAAGGATTAAACGTTCAATGGCTTTTTCTATGTCAGCAACAAAATGCCATTTTTCTAAAATGTCAACTATATTTTCTTCGTCTCCCTTTGGACCCTTACATAAAGGATGATCAGAACATCTACTGTGGTCGCCAAATACATGTCTAGTAAGACATTTGATACTCTTTCTTAATTCTGTAATTCTATCTTTCATTGATTTATCTTTACTGTTCTTTTCGTAATAATTAATTAATTTATTCAATTCTTGAATGATTTTTCTGCCACTATCTTCTACAATAACTCGCCATACTCCAATGTATCCTTTTTTCTTTGAAATTTTTGTTACTGCATTCGAAAGACAACGGCGTAAATGTTTAGCACATTCTATTTTTTTTACACTTATTCCATACTGCCCATAGGGATCTATTTCTTGAATTCTTGCATGCACGCTGCTATCACCGTCTCCAATAAGTGTTCCATATATTAGCTTGTGTTGTAAAACACTATTTTGAAAACCTTCAGCAATAGCTTCAGTTTCCATAGACGTTGAGCTTTGTTTACGACTCCAATTTTTAAAACAATTGTGTCGACGAGGTAAATGATTTCTTCTTTCTGCTCTGTCGCATATAGAACAATAACGATCATTTACTTCAATCCACAATATTCTTCCTGTTCTTTTTCCAATAATTACACCAACGCCAGCTGGAGAATTGTAATTGGAATTTTTTAGCGACCTCTTCATCCAACTGCCGTCTGCTACTACTGAAACAATGCCATAACCTTCGGGTGTTACTTTTCCGGCTTCTTGTGCTAGTCGCAATTCAGCTTTGCCACTTTCTATTATTTCACTTTCAAGTTGTTTTCTTAATTCCAAACAAACCTCTTCCACAGTTTTAACATACTTTTTATTACTCATTGACTTAATTCCAATGGCAGCTTGTAATTTAACTAATTGTGTATAACCTATACCTGTATATATACTACCAAGTACTAGACATTCGTGAAGTGGAACAGTTTTTTCATCAACAGGAATTGCGTCCACATTTGCTGTCCAAGAACACTTTTCGCAAACAAAGTGAAATACAACTGCTTGCCCACCCATATCCTTTTTCTGTAATTTAATATTTGTCACATTACATTCCCATGAATCGTGCGTACTTAATGCTGCACTAAATTTCTCCCAAAATTGAGTTGGTGCAATGTATACAATTTCTTTAAAACCGAAGTCATGTACGTTCTTAGTATTTCCTACCTTCTTTTTGCTTTTTCTGCCCCTTCTTTTTCTTTTCTTGTTATTACTCTTAACAGTAATGTCATTATCGATATTTACATCAATTGATTCGTAAGAACTACTGTAAGTTGTTTCAGAATTTAAATTTGTAAAATTATCTTCATTTGCAGATGTGTTATTACTACATGAATTTAATGTTTCTTCACTACAAATATTCGCAGTGTGTCTTCCAGTATTTCCCTTATTTTTCTTCTTCCTTCTATTCTTCTTCTTATCTTCCTCTTTCTTTTCTTTATGCTTCCAAGTTACGTCGTCATTAATTTTTTTATGAATGTCGCTAAAATTGGATTCATTAGTATCACTAGTGTCTGTATATTCAGTATCATCTAAATTAGTCAAATTATCTTCACTTACAGATGTGTTACTACTGTACGAATTTAATGTCTCTTCACTATTATTGGCATTTCCAGTATTTTCTTTATTTTTCCTCTTCCTTCTATTCTTCTTCTTATCTTCGTTCTTTTCTTTATACTTCCAAGTTACGTTATCATTAATTTTTTTATGAATTTCGCTGAAATTGGATTCATTAGTATCACTAGTGTAAGTATCTTCAGTATCATCTAAATTAGTAAAATCATCTTCACTTACAGATGCAGTACTGTAAGACATGCTGGATGCTTCATCATCAGAAATCTTGTTAGTATATATTTCATTTCTTACATTATTCTTACTGCATTCATCTTCTCGACAATCCTCAAAATCTATTTCAGCACCAATACCACAGGATGAAGATGTTGTTTCCCAATTACTACTTTCTTTATTATTTTTATTTTTTTTTTTACAACTTTTACCCAATCATTCTTATATGCAACATCGTCTTTTTCACAGTTAATATTATGCTGCATTAAGTTTTCTGTTTTTTCTTGCACTTTACTATTTTTTTGTACAATTACGTGCATCGTCTTGGCATTATTAACCTCTGGTATTAAAGGAATGGACACCGAAATGGGGTAAAAGTTATACTGGTTATCATTACCAGTATTTTTTTTAATGTAAAAGTTGGTTAGTAGTAAATTAAATAACTCATCGGTATTACAAAATGATGTTAAACATGCAGTTCCATTATCACCAGAACAGCATTTTCCGTTTTTATCTGTGGAATGCGAATCAAACATCCACACCTTGTTGTTGACTTTCCATACTGCAATTGTCTTACCGTTTGATGTAATTAATGCAAATTTGTCATCATTAATAAAGAAGCTTTTCAATCGAGTTGATAAATTCATTAAAAATTCAGGTTCCTCAGCACACACATTTAGTAAATGTCCATATAGTGGCTCTCCTACTTCAATATGTCGTTTTCTAAATCCTATAGAAACGTCTTTAACTAATTCAGCAGCATGTAAATAATCCACATTTTCCTCTCTAGGATTTACCCCAACTCGTGAATCAATACTTTGATTATACAGTTCATGCCCGACTTCTAAATTTTTATCGATATCAGCGGCCGTCCACATGCTTGGATCTTTTATGCTACACATAATAATTGAAACAGCAGCATTTGCTGTGCACTGCATACCTCGGCCTTTGCCAGTAAAGCGTTTATCTCCTTGATGACATGTTCCTCTTAAAATTTTAAAGGTGGCATTGGATTTAATAGTTGACTGTCCATTAGATGTCAAAGGTTTGCCCTGTAAAATACTTTTAAAACAATTATCATTTACATTGCAAACAATCTTGTTATTATCAAAGTGTTTATTCTTAACTTCAGACGAAGTGAAGCTATCAATAACATTACAGTCTCGATTCATTTCAAGTTGGATATTAGTAGTAATATCAGGAAGAACTGTTTTACTAAAACTGTTATCAATTTTAGAAATGGCATCTGTATAAAATTTATTTGATTCGGAAATTATCTCTTTTTCAGTAATTACAAGTTTCTCAAATTGTTCTTTTCCAACTTGTAATGAACATTTTTCACCATGACGATCTAGAACATCTTGATCATGAAAAATGCTTTTACAACTATTAAAATTTGTACTGTTAGTGATTACTTTATTATCGTCGGAGAGATTAATAATATTTTCAAAGGAAGAAGTAAAACTATTAATTATATTCAACTCTTTACTCATTTCAATTTTACCGTTATCAGTAATGATGGGCAGAACTGAATTATTAAATTGGTTACTTACTTTAAAAATTGTTTCTTTATTACCTTCCAATTTTTCTGTACCTACATCTGTCTTTGAGCCATTCGCATCATCTTTGGAATTTTTTACTATCTTCTTCTCCACTCTATACAATATATAATATAATATATTAATATACGGAAAAAATGAATCAAAAAAGTAAGATAAACCTTTCAGAACAATCAGCACAGGGGCATGGCATGTTTTTAGGACGTCTTTAATATATCCGTGGGACGCGTTACAAAAAAACTGTTTACCCCCTTTTTAAAAGAAAAATTCTTCACCCCATTTTATTCTTACTTATTTTTATTAGAGAATATCTCAGATTTCGAATGAAATTAAAGAAAAAGTATAAAAAAGTGTCCAAATTGATAAAAAAATGAAAGATAAACCTTTTTTTTTAAAAAAGAGTGGTAAACATTTTTTATTTGTAAATTTGTTGTTTTCATATGAAAGTTTAAGAAAAATCCTCTAAAATGACCTATTTATTTAAATAAAAATCTGTATCTAATGGTGCATCGGTTATCCCTATTTACAAATTTTTTACAATTCACACTTATTATTTCCTATTGCTTTTATATGAAGTGGAGTTAATTTGGACAAATTTTTCGAAAGATTTTACGTGCACATTTTCGTTACAGTTCACGCATCTTACCCTTTTCAAAATGTCCAAAAAATTTAATTTTTTTAATTTTACAAAATTTGAAATTTTTTTAAAATCAGAAATAACTGTTAATGTTGTGCTAAATATGATCTTTAATATGACCATAAATAGGACCGTAAATGAGGTTCTGACGTTTCCAAAAAGTTGAGTATTTTTCAATAAATTTTATATTGATCTGTTTATCTTTTTGTTTTAACGATTCCCAGTGAAAAAACTTTTATAGAATGACTCTATAGAGCATTCTATAGAATATCCTATAAAGTATTCTATAAAATATTTTGCATAATTTATCTAAAAATAATTTTTTTTAAATTTCTGCACGAATTCCATAAAAAAAATTATAAAATATAAAAAATTCTATTTCTTGTCAAATTTTATAACATTCGTGCAGAAAATAAAAAAAATTAATATGTAAATTCTATTGAATATTCTATATAAGAACACTCTATGGAATTCATTATAGAGACATTCTATAGAATCATTTTATAGAAGTGTCGAATCCCTTTTATTTTTGAACTAAAGGGGAGAGGGAATTTGAAACCTATTGATTTTTCCCCTAATTTTTCATCTTAAAGGTGTACTTAACTAAAAATAATTCTCATCTAAATTAGTTTCTAACAGAACCAAAGAAATTTCCATTAAAATCTTTGATTTTGTTTTTCTGAAAACGAGGTTTTTGGTATTCTCAACTTTAAAATTCTGTAACTCAGCGATTTTTGCACCTTAATGGTCGTAAGGCCCCTCAAAGTTTTCCAAATTTAACTGGTAATTTGGACATATAGATAAGTCTAATATTGGCAAAGTGGTCTATTTTCACGCGCAAGTCCACATATTATATTCAATATATAATAAAAACAAAAATGTATAATGACTTAATGAGTTTATGAAAAACAAGTAAAATGTTAAAATAAATATAAAGTATTATTTTCATCCTAGTTGTATGGAAAGTATGTCATTTTTGGCACTTAGAGCGGACACAAAGTAACACATTCCCGTCCGAGGGTAGGGTATAATATTCTGCGCCCGCTTTTGCTTAAAAATGTCAAAACGTATCTTGATTACATAAAAATCAGTTTTTATTTAATTAAAGAACAGCTTCTTTCACCATTAAAAAAAATTTACTACTCGTGCTCTCAATGCCATACTTTTCATGTAGTTCGGACAAAAAATTATGTTCACAACATGAGCGCAAAGCTGATAGCAAGGTTTCGGGACCTCGGTGACACTTCCGCTCCCTCGGCTTAGCCTCGGGCGCGAAATTGCATCCCCTCGGTGCCTTAATCTCGCCATCGTAGTTCGCAATCACCTATTTTGCGCCCTTGATACGAAAATAATTATTTAAATATTTTTAAACATCTTTCAATTTTATGAGGGTTGATCATAAATCAACTACCCAGGTGCGATTTTCTAGTCGGCCCATAGTTGGGCCAACTTTTACAAAGTCGGTCCAACTTCTCGTGCCAGAGGTTGGGCCAACCATACAGATGATAACGGTCGCCGTCTAACGGCGACGATGGTTGGCCCGACAACTCATAAGGAAGTTGGCCCAACTTATGGCACGGTCACACCTCGGCTACCTGCCTGCCTGCGCAGGCAGCCGCCACGAGAGTAAGAGAGAGGAGACGAATAATTTAAATTGTCTGACTCTCTTACTCTTATGTATTGCCATGACGACCTGCAGGCAGGCAGGCAGGCAGCCGAGCTGTGACCGTACCATTACAATGCATATGTTGTGCCAACTATACATTTCAATAGTTGGTCCAAAAACTGACGCCAAAGTTGGCACAACTTTAGATGCGTAAGTTGGGCCAACCACAATTTTAAAAGTTTGTCCATCTTCAACTGCCAAAGGTTTTTACATTATTAAAAAACTAAATTATTTAAACAATTAACACGTTATTATTAGCGGGAACATCAGATATAACCTTTACCTATTATTATTAAACACAATCTCATACATACATTTTCGAAAATATCTAACGCTCGCTGGGATCGAACCGAAGACTTATACACTGACCACTACGCTACGCTCACATGGGAGTGCATAACGCAAAATGTATATTAAAGCTGCAACAGTCGGGCCAACCGTGGCCCAGAGTTCGGCCGACGAAGAAAGTTTAAGTCATTTAAACTGCGTTTTTAGAGTTTTGCCAACCGTTGGGCCAACCGTGGCCCAGAGTTCGGCCGACCAAAATAATGTAAGTCATTTAAACTGCATTTGACAAAGTTTTGCCAACCGTTGGGCCAACCGAGGCCCAGAGTTCGGCCGACCAAGAAAGTTTAAGTCAATGAAACTGCGTTTCTAGAGTTTTGCCAACCGTTGGGCCAATCGTGGCCCAGAGTTCGGCCGACCAAAAAACTATAACCCTGGTAAAAATTTCGGACTAATTCCCGATTAAATACGGACAGATTAGTACGAATTAGTCCGAAAATTGTACGAAAACGGTCCGAAGATGATCCGCGCTAGTCTGATATCAATCCGAACGAAAACCTGAATTCGAAAACACTCCGGAGTAATCCTAAATGTCTACGAATTCAGTCCGTAAATAGTCCGCAACAATCCAAATTTATGACCGGTGAAGAATTCTTCTAAAATAAGTACGGAATTATCCGATATCAATATGTAAAGAATACGGAATCAGTCCGCAACAATCCGAGTTTAATCTAGTTAAAAAAACTTAATCCGTAAAATGTCCGAAATAATCCGAACTCTGTAAGCAAGAAATCCGATATTAGTCTGCAACAATTTGAAATTAAGTGTTGCAAAATCCTATTCCGAAACAAGTACGAAACAATCCGAAAACTGTATGCTGAGAATCCGGAAATTGGCTGAAATAATCCGGATTTAATCCAATTAAAAGGCATAATCCGAAACAAATACGAAATAATCCGAAATCTGTACACAAAGAATCCGACATTAGTCCGCTTCAATTCGGAATTAGTGTAGTAAAATCATATTTAGAAACAAATGCGAAACAATCCGAAATATGTATGCTAAGAATGCGGTAATAGACGGCCACCCGAATTATATTATATCCCTGGTAAATATTTCGGACTAATCCGGATTAAATCCGGGTATATTAGTGTGGATTAGTCCGATAATTGTACGAAAATAATTCGCGTTAATCTAACATCAATCCGAGTGAAATTGTGAATCCTAAATCAGTCTGGAGTAACCTTAAATGTCTATATGAATTAAGTCCGTAATTATTATGCAACAATACGAAATTCGACGTATTCTGATCACATAGGATCGCACCGTAAGTTTAACTTAAAATCTTAGTTACATCCGATTGAAAAATATGAAGCTGAATGAAAATTATATAAAGTTAATATAAATACAACTAATTTTCACTATAAAAATAAAATACAAATAATAAATCCGAATTTTTAAGCCAAAATAATATTTTTAATTTTTGACAAAATTCTAAATTAATCTTTTTTGTTGAATATTGTTTAATTTTTTATGAAGTTGGTATTGATATCGGCTGATGTTTTTAAATTTTAAATTACATTAATTACATTTATTTTATTAACAAGTTTAGTTAGGTTTTTTACCAAACCGGGAATTTTTTTATCAAATTAAAAAAAGTTTTATTAGGTATATTAATTCGTTTTTAAAAAATTGCTTTTTGCATTAATTTTTATTGATGTATTATTTTTATTTGACAAAATTTAAACCCTACTTTCAGCCTATAATATAGGTCTTATTTTAGATTTTATCAGTCGTAACATTGGGTCTACTTGCGATACAATTAGTTCGAATTAGACTCTACATAACTCCAAAAGCTGGTGGAAAATTAGGATTAATTTTTAATACAATAATTGAAATACTACAAACGCATAAAGTATCACAAATTGACAAATACTGTTCTGTGAATTTGAATTAGTTAAAAATAGTATTTGATAGGAAAAGTCATTTACTGATTCAAATAGTACTATTTTCTTAGAAAAATATTACTTTTTGAAACTAACTTAGGTTAGTTAATGATAACTAATTATTAGTTTTTCCCAGTCAAATTATATTCCCGGTTGGTAGACGCCTCTTCAAATATTTAGTAGAAACTAAAACCCATCGAAGACGGATACGACAGCTAGTCTAATCATAAAAGTGATGAACAGCGTCTAAATTTGTACATATTTTATTTTTTCAGTTTAACCGTGGTAGTAATATATAGGCGTCTAAAAATTATATAATTTTATGTATTTAATTCTATAGTAATATAATAATAATAATACCAATAATTATACACAGAAAAAATTTTGTCGAAAAATTCAACTACCACTAACGAAAAAAAAGTTTTAATTAGAACAGCGATACGTTTCGCTCGAATACCGGAAGTATTAATTGAAACAGTAAAAAATTTTTGGTATTCTAGGAAAATCTGTCGCTGTTCCAGGTGAAATTTTTTTCGTGCTCGGTATATGAGCGAAAAGTAGTAAAAGGAACTACTTTTTTAGTTATTATAACTATTTTTACATTGTTAAAGTTTAAGTTTCTTATTTTTACACTTTCTTAACAAAAATCGCAAAATTGAGTGTCAAAGTCTACAATAAAACCATATTTGACTATGAGTATTCCTACACAGCACCAAAACTTTCCTAAAAATTTATTAAAGATTTACATACTTGCAAACTTTGAAAAATTTACTTGCAAAGTTTAGTGAAAATTGTGCAAAGATTAAAGGGGATTTTCTGGTTTAGGATTAAAAAAAATCGATTTTTCTTTTTTTTGCTTTAAAATGTTCCTTAATATCATAAAATTACTTTCCCAAAACAATTCTGAAAAAATATGAGAAAGAAAAAAAGTTATAGCAATTTTTATGTCCGTTTCTTAGCTCACTGTAGTAGGTACATTACACGATAACTTTAAACGCGTTTTTCTCAAAAACACATTTTTGAATGTTTTTTATGCGGGGGTAAATTGACCCTAAAACGTAGCGGTTTTGCGATTTTTTAAGTAAAATGTTTATAAAATATTAAAAAATACATTTAAAAAATCGTTTTTTAGGTTTGTTACCTAGAACAAATACTTATGAACAGAATCCAGTTTGAATTTTTAATTTATGAGTTACTGGTCATTCGGAAAGTTAGTCCCCTAAAAAGGTCCTTTTTAAGTGACGGCACATATATCTGCGATACGTAACTAAATTTACTTCAAAAAATTTTTAATATTCTTTCCACGCAATCTGTAACAATGTCCAAAAAGAATTTTGGGAAAAACTGTAATACTTTTTTCACAATAAAAGTTTAAAAAAGTGTATTTTTTGTCTATTCTAAACCAGAAAGTCCCCTGAAATGTCCCATCACTTCAATAAATGTTTATAGTCAAATTTTACTTTTACCAAAAATGTAGCTTTAAACTTTCCTGATGATTTAAATTACATTTTCGAGAACTCTGTTATAAGCGAAAATGTAGCGTAAAACTTTCCTGAAAATTTTATATTTCATATTTTTCTGATATTCTACTTATAATTGAATCGTATAACAATCACAACCAACAATAAAAGCAAAAAGTAGTTTATAAAAATATTATCTTTAGTAACATTTGTTACTCATATTTTATTTTTTTAAATGTTTAAAACATGAATTAACATAATATTATAATGTTTCTACTTGATTTTAAAAAATTATGCAATCGCATAATCTACCTTTCTCTACTCATAGTCAAATGTGGTTTCATTGCAAACTTTGACACTATAATTTACCATTTTTGTATAGAAAGTGTAAAAATGTTAATTTTTATGCGAATAAAGGCTCCCTAACAATTGCGATTTTAGTGTTTGGTTTGTTTACTTTTTTGTTTGTTTACATTTTTCAACTTGGTCTTGCCCTTAAATAAAAATTATTTTTTTTTAAAATTGAGAAATAAGATATTTTACAAAAAATAGTGAGAAAAGTGAGTTTTTTTTTAAAAAGTGAGTAATAGTGAGTGACCTGGAAAAAAGTGAGTAAAAGTGAGTCACTGGCAGCCCTGTATAACTACATGTAGAGGGAAATAATATTTTTTATTATTGAAAGTCTTTTATATGTAATAAATTTGACTACTTTTATTTAGTAAATAATAAGTATTTAAATTGTCGTATGTTGTAGAACTTAATAAGATTAACGTAGTAAAGTATAGGGTAAAGTGCGGATAGATGCCCCCTTTCTCAGATCTACAATATGAAAGAAACTATATTTATGTATTATTGGTTCTTTTTATACCTATATTGGTCATAGTACTAATTGGCTATAACAATTTTGCTCGTTTGGTAGTAATTCGGCTTATAGAAATTCATTAAAAGATGAGTCGATTACCTGACTTTTGTGCTTAAATTAAATTAAATAAATAATATAATAATTTTTATTTGCTTTATTCAAAGATAATTAAATCTACAAAAATTATGATAAAAAAATTCTAAAGATTAAGTAGTTTTTATAAATATTTTCATGTACTTATTCGAAAACAATAAAATTTCTTAAAAGTGTTTTTGTATTATTTAAAATTCATGGATTTTAATAAAATATTTTGAACATAATTTTTTTCTGCAAAATGTTAAAAATCATTCTAAAATATTATTTTTTGTATGTATTTGAATTTTCGGAAATATGTTATTAAAAGCACTGGAAATACTAAATTTAAAAAAATTAGAAGCTAATTTACATTAATTTTAATTTTTTAATTTACGTTTAAAGATTTTTCATTAAAATTTTTAAAATTCAATTATTTTGAAAATTTGCAATTAAAATTGTTTAAAAACGTATTACAAAATACATTAAAAAATTAATGATTTTCAATTAAATTTTACAAAATTTCAATTATTTAAAACGTTTTTAATTGTAGGTATATTTCCAAAATTTAAATAGAAAAATGATTTAAAAATAATTATTGAAAGCTTTGTTTAGTTATTTTTTGCCCTATAAAAATCAGAATGAGTTACACATTTAATACTAAAAAATATGATATTTTGTAGCAATATTTGGAAGAAAATTCGAGAAAGTCGCAATTTTTGAAAATAAGTCAAAAAAAACCTCATATTTTCGAAAGTTCCTTGACAAAATTTTTTTTTCCTGACATTTCCCTGACTTTACTGACAAAAATTTTTACTGACATGTGGCCACCTTAGGACTTTACGTTTTTTCTCAAAAATTTTTACTATTACTAAAATTCTAATTTACATATGTATTTAAATTTTAATTTAACCCTCCATCCATCGCATGGTGAGAATTTTCCTCACCTGCGACGGATGGAGGGTTAAATAAATATTATATAGTTTAAAAATGAATCAATATTTTCTTTTTATTGACACGAGACACCGAGAACGAGACCTAGACTCCAGATTTTCACATTTGATGAGACCGTGACGAGACTTTAATAAGTCTCGTCTCGTGAGCAGCCCTATCTTCGAATTCAGTAAAATAAACTACAAAATCTCATTCTGTCAACTGAATTCGTAGTTTATTTAGATACTTTTATGATAATCAAAAAAAATTTTAAATTCAGCTAAGGACTTATTGAATTACGGAGAGTAATTAAAAGTAGTCAAACATACTTAATTTATTAGTAGTATACAAAAAACACAACTGCATACTTGAAAGAGTTGCAAAAAGTTAATGATGCATATCAAGTAAAGATTGTTTTCTGACTTCATTTTTATTCTTAGGTAATAAATATTTAACTTTTAAATCAATCCTCAAAACGTTATACAATTGAGAATTTTATAAAAGTACGCGTTCGCGGATTTTGTAACCTACGATATGACGAGCTTTCATAAATGTGATTCTATAATAAGCTGAAATTAGAGATATTGTCTTTCAACAAAATTACTTACAGTATATAGATACATTTTTAATGCAAAAACATATATTTCTAAAGTATAAAACACAATTTTTAAATGTTACTTTCAGAATTATTTTAATTGAAACATTCATCTTAAAAACATTTTATATTTTTCAAACAAAAAATAATTTTTAATTAGTCATTTCCCTACTTAAATATCTAATACTTTATTTATCACATTTGGTTCTTTATTGTACTTATTTTAGCACAGTTTTTGCACAGATCGAGAACTGATACATTTCATAACAAAACAATACTGTGATTTCAAATTAGAAATATATACTATATTTTCGAGTTCCATACATCTCTCAGACGTAGATTATCTTTATAGGGTTAAAAGAAATTACTTTCCATATACTTTTGTGCGCAAAAAAGTACATTTTTCTATATCAAGTTTCATTAAATATATTTCAAATACACAGTAAACAAAATGTTTACACTTGTGAATATTGTCTTCTGCAATAAATCTAAAAAACCATGATCCTTATAACATATACTTACAAATCTTTCATTCTCTTCCTCACAGACTTTCGTTTATCAGAAGCATTTAATTTCTTATTACCCATTTTTTCAGAAGTTTGAAAACAGTAATATTAGCTCTGAATCTCACTTTGATGTGAAATAAATTCTTTCTTTATCAGTACTGGAACTGATAATATGTTATAAAAATCACAAATAATTTTTATATTTTATTAAAATACGAATATTTTGATACATATATATCAGTCTTTCCTTTGATTTATTAATGGTATCTAGTCCATTATTTATACATATATCAATAACAAATGTACAATCAGATAGATTATTTGTTGAAAATTCGCTGAAGGCCAACGCACAATAATTTCGCTTTCATAAAAGTCTTTTCCCAATAGCACCATAAAGGTCTTTCTCCAATAGGTTCTAAACGTCTGCGACAGTGTGCGTTGCGACTGCGTTGCTATGTAAAGCCCTTTCTCCAATAGGTTCCCTAAACTCTGCGTCGCGTCAGTTGTATTAAAGTTCCGGTTAAAGATTCTATTCTGCGTTGGCCTTAAGGTCATGTTATTTAGAGATCATGTGCTCCATAGTGAAGTATATGAGGCACGTGACCACTGAATAACATGACCTTAAAGCTGTATCTACAATTAGAAAGTAAGACGCGAAACGCGAGAAATTGCCATGTATTTTTCTCGCATTTCGCGTTTGCGTCGCGCGTTTCTCAACTTTTTTCCGTATTGTAGAGGCAGCATAAGGGAGAAGTCCCATATGGCAGCATTATACGTTGCATTTTATAACTAGCCAGTGAGTGAGAAAGAGATGCAGATATACGTTCGTCCTGTTTGCATTCATGGTCTAGCTCTAAAACGCCACGCAAAATGTTGTCATGTGACTTCACCCTGAAGGAAAAATTGTGCTTGGTACAATATTTGTAGAAAATGATACAATACGATTTGTTATTAAAAAAATTTTTGTGCAAATCGTACTGTATGAACATAGTATCCAATCAGCATTCAACTTGCTGTTAGATCAACCAATCACAGAGTGCTCTTAAGGATCGTAATAACGTTTGCCGAAAACCCCCATTGGAAGCGAACTAGAAATGATTTCACGCTCCCCGATTTCATTTTATGAATTGAAAATGCAATGTGCAGGAATGAAATGATCGGTGCTATTAGGGTCTTATTTTTACATGTATATAAAAATATAATTTTAAAATCTTTTTTGAATACATTTTAAGAAAGTAGAACTTAGCTTCTATAAAATAGTTTATAATATATTTAAATAAACTTACACTCATGTGTCCCCGACTTCAGATTTCTGCAAGGCCCAGTGGGTAGGTTCACAAGATAAACCTTCTTGGTGAGTACATTTCACAAACACATACACACATGCCATTGCAAGGCAAATGTTTGCAATAAAATATATAAATTTTACTATACTTCGGGTATTTTTTTCTCCAATTATCGCACTCTCTAAATATCCATTAGTAAAAAATCTTACTAATTTGAATTATTGACTGACTTTTCATTTTGAATTTGTAAATTTTACTAATAAATGAGTAGGAATAACTATTTATTAGTAAACTTTACTAATTCAAGAGCAAAAAGTAATTCACTAATTAAATTTAGTAAACATTTTTACTAATACAAATTTAGAGGACAATATACGTTCATACGCATCATATTTATCTTTAAATATTTGTCTATATTTTGACATGGCTCCAACACCTTGTTTGTTGTATCCTCTTCTATAACTGTTTTTCGACGAAACGAACAAAATGTACTAACAAATTGATGCGCAAACAATTTTAAATTTGCGCATCATTTTGACAGGCATTTTGTTCGTGTTGACGGACAAATAAGTTGTTGTAGAAGCACCTTGAAAAAGAAAAAGGGGATTTCCAGGCAGTATAATCGGATTTGAATCCTAGACGCAATAATAATATTAGATTTTGTTTTCACGTTTTAAGTATAAGAGTGCAGTCCCATGCTGGTAGAATAGGGGAATAGTGTAATAGATTTGACCAATCAGAATAAGTGTTCAAAAAATCCAGTGATTTGGTTGGTCAAAACTGATCCACTACTCTACCCACATAGGACTGCACTCTAATGGCACGGTCACACCTCGGCTGCCTGCCTGCCTGCGCAGGCAGCCGCCACAAGAGTAAGAGAGAGGAGACGAATAATTTGAATTGTCTGACTCTCCTGCTCTTATGTATTGCCATGACGACCTGCAGGCAGTCAGGCAGGCCTGAGCCGAGCCCGAGCTGTGACCGTACCATAAGAAGTAAACTCTGGAGTACGGAACAATGTGCAAATTTACAGTGAAGAGCATGTTATTGTTATTCAGTGGTCACTTGTTCCCATAATGAAGTATAAGGACAACGCAGAATGAATATGAGAACAGGTCATTGTAAAGAAAAGGACGCAGACAGCTTCTATTATTATTTTTTTTTTTGCATGTCCTGTTCCCATTTCCGTATTCATTAGGCTGGAGTCCCATGGTAGCGTTTTGCGTTGCGTTTTGTAACTAGGCAATGAGTGCAAATAGAGCAAACATACATCTGTATCTCTCTCACACTCATAGCCTAGTTACAAAACGCAACGCAAAACGCTATCATGGGACTCCAGCCTTAAGCTTTGGCCCATATATAGGGCATGTGACCAGAGAGTAGCATAACCTTAAGGAGGAGTTGCACTTTGGCATAAAGCATATACACTGAAAAATGTTGGTGCATGAGAACCACCAAAATTTGTGTAGTACTTGCACTTTTGGGAACTCTGGAACTCCAATTGATGCACCACACTGGTGCGTCTGTTATCAATTTAAATTATTCGTCTCCTTTCTCTTACTCTCGTGGCGGCTGCCTGCGCAGGCAGGCAGGCAGCCGAGGTGTGACCGTGCCATAAGCCTTTTACTCAAAAATATTAAAATATTTTGTTTGTATTATTTATAATCTTCTATTTTTGTATATATTTGAATTATTATTCACTGTAAATTGAACCTCCCAATTCTCTATGTAAATTCATTTGTAAAAATAATTATATTTCATTCAAGTAATGAAAAAGTTGCTAATATTTTCTAAAAGTATACCATTTATCTTTAGAATACTGTTTGATTTTTTTATTTTGGTCAAAATTTTAAGAAATTATAGTATTTTTGTAAAAAATGTCAAATTTGCTATATTCTTTTTTTTATTTTTACACAATTTTCAACATTTTTTTACTTTTTCAAAAAATGAATAATACTAACCGCAAACCATAATTTTGAAATAATAAATAATATGATATATTTTAAAAGAAGCAAGGTTTTTTGTTAATGTCTAAAAATCTTTCTCATTTTTAGTTTTAATGTTTTTCTTATGCTATCAAGTATATTTCAGAATCATATATGGTTTGAGGTTACGTAATTGTTTTTAAATATTTTTTTTACTTGATTGCATAAAAAGTCAATGCAACTTGTTTTTAAGTTAACATGTTAACAAAATACATTTTACATGTATATTCATTCCTATGGTAACTATTTTTTATTGCTATATGGACATAAAAACTATGTAAATTGCACGTTCCCATCCCTGATAAAACAAAGTTTCACATAACAGAGTTTCACATAACAGATGTTATATCAGTTCGAGAGTTCTACTGCTGCTGTCAAAATAGTGTCCAATGTTTTATTCGACATACGTCAATATTATAGTGAGTGTTCCTTCGTTTTGTTTATTTGAAACATTATTATTTATATTTCATAAAAGAATAAAACATTGCTGTTCCTCTTTTCTAATAAGACTAAATTCTATACGTCTGGTAAGCATGGTAAACATAGATTTACACACACACTTGTATACATGTATCTTTGAGGGCGACTATCTGACATTATATATATTTACTTTTTAATTAATATCTAATATTCTGGGCAATATTTTTCAAATATCACAACGTACAGCCCCGTGTACCACTTTAATCTTTCATTTGCACAAAAAAAATGGTACTATTCCTTTTATTTTCACGTCATAATCCGTCGGCGAAAAAATCAACCGAGAATTAGGGTAAAATTAAAATAATTGACTATTTTTTCACCTGGCTCCATCACCCTTAAATACCAATGAATAGTAATTAATAAAAGAAAGTTCAATTTTTAAACATTAAAAAAAAAATTTTATCAACTTAAAAGTGACCGGTTTTTGGAGAATCACCCATATGTGAAACTCGATGATTTTCTGAGTTCATTAATCATAATATTATGTTATAAATTTTGTTTCGTTTAATAATATTAATTATAATTATGATTATAATGTGAATAATAATAATATAATATTATAATAATAATAATTTTATAATGTGAACTTTGACGATATGTTGGTTTGGCGTGGAATGCCTCAAATTCAAATATTAATTTAGGCTTTCATGTTTGTATTGTTTTTACAAGGATTACACAGGTGCACAAAAAAAATTCGTTGAAAGGTTCCTTTCACCAAACCTGGTGTATTATATGTTTTTGGGGTCGCTGAAAACGAATCTGAAGTATGTTTTGCTCCATCACGTCAGAATTTTTCCTAACCTCAAAATACATATCAGGTTTTACGTGACAGTTAAAATTCTATAAAAATTGACGGATTTACCTCAATCTTAGTATCAAGGGTTTATTGGGGTCGCTGATTACGAATTTTAAGGCAGACTTTCAAAATACGAAAAAGCAAATCCAATATGGCACATTTTGGTTTGCGAGGCAGTTATTTAAATAGGTTTTTTCAATTTTAATATCGCGTTAGAAAGCTTGTCTTTTTAGCTAAAAAATCTCCATAGAACATTTTGACGTAGGTTGCACTTAAAAATTTCTACAACCCTTTTTCCAAGGGATTACATTTTTGCATATTTGAAAAAACGTGAGGTGAGGCGGCCAACTATTTTAATAGTTAAAAAAACACAACTTAAAGTTAAAATTAGTGAAACATAACAAGGTAGTTGTCCTTAACTTACTTTTATTTTGTTAGTAAACTTCAAAAATTTACATTTGAATAATATTATAATAATAACATTAATTAAATTCAATTTAACAGTTTAAGGAAAAAATTTGTTATTCTTAAAAAATGGTTTATAAAATTCAATTTTAAGTTTAAAATGTATTGGAGTAGGAAAAAAAGAGAAAACATTTAGAAGAACAAATAAAATCAACACAAAAAGACGAAAAATTTAGCGTTGTCTGCCTAACCCCACGAGTAATTTTTTAAGAAAACATTCACAAAACCCGTAATATTAAAAATATCGCAATTCCATTAACACCATCGTCTTCAGCACTAAATTCTGCATTGAAAATCACTTTACAAGAATTTCATTCGTGTAACTCTATTAACTAAAATCACCAAAATAACTCTTAGAAAAGTTACATCTAAAAAGTCTGTTTTCATAAATGATACTGTCACTGCTAAACTGCTGCAGCAATTATTCCCATCTGTTAGCAACTAAAGTAAACTTCCTTTAAGCAGTCTACATTATCAATAGCGCACGATTTGAAAAAATTATGCAGAAATAAGAAGCAATTGGCTGCCTCGCCCCGTTCTCCTCTACTAAGTTCTGTAAACATTCAAGAAATTTGTATAAATCCGACCGCCATATTAAATACTTTATTTTTATTTTGAAAATCTGACTTTAAATTCGTAATCAGCAACCCCAAAAAACCCTCGATACAAAGATTGAGGTAAATCCGTCAATATTTATAGAATTTTATCTGTCACGTAAAACCTGATATTTTTGTGGACCTGTGTTATCAATAACACCGTCACACAAAAAAAAATTTGAATGGCCAGGACTGCCATGTGGTAGGTTTTCTTCCTTAAGGTGTATCTAAAGAGAAAAACATTGTCCGACCTAACAGTTAGTTCATGTTCTCTTTTTACAGGCTTGGTGGGGAGCAAGTAGAATTTAATAGAAATTTTTTAACAACTGTTTCCGCTAGAAAAGAGGAGATTAACAGCATTAAAAAAAATTAGTTGGATTGAGATTGATTCTGCCGATATGTCTAATTCCTCGAGAACTGCTAAAATTTGATCTGAACGTCTGAGAAATAGGGTTGATCAATTGGAGTGTAGTCTTAATGTTCATAAGCAACATTCTCTTGACTCAACATTGGAAGAGCATGGTTTACCAGTCAAGCATGAAGAAAACCTGAAGGAGTGTTTTATAAACATTGCTAAAAGTCTCAATGTTACCATTACATATGAAAATATTCTTAACATATTCCGAATTTACAAGAAAAATGACACTAACACACAACAATTTCCACCAACTATTATTGTTAAATTATCTAATCATGATTTGAGGGATCAGATAATCAATGAACGTAAAATTTTTAAAAAATTTTCTTCAATCAACATCAAGTGGCCTGAAAAGAAAAATACTCTATCTACATTCGTGAATCACTAACACCTCTAAATCGTCGCATATACGCTGCAGCATTGTCTCTTAAAAGGGATAATAAACTGAAATATTTATGGGTATCTGGAGGCAAAATCTTTGGTCGTAAAGCCGATGGAGAACGTCGATTCCAGATGACTTCAATCGAGGCTGTCAACAGTTTAAAATAGCTTGGACTTTTTTTGTATTTTTCGATTTTACGTTTAATCATATTTTCAAACATTATCATATTAATTTTTTGGAATTTAGTTTTTCTAATTTTGTTTTTATATTACTTATTACTGTGTTATTATTCATTTTTCAGCATTGCTGTTTCTTTTGCTTAATTAGCTTTGTTAAATTTAAATTACCTAAAAAATGTTTCTCTCTTTCCGGTTTTTTACTTATAACATTTATTTCACAAACGCTTCATCTTAGTTTGCTTATTGGTTTTACTCATTTTTTGTATTTCTTTAATTTAGACAAAATAAAGAAAAAAAATTATTATTATTTTTCAATGTATTTTAATGCTTAAGGTGGTTACAAGCTGTAAAAAGTTGTCGTTACTATTATTAATTTTCAATTATAACGGAGACCTCGAATTTGTGCCACGTTAATGTTCAATCTTTGCATGCTCATTTTCTAGAACTTAGAGATTTTTTTAATACTGGTTTTTATGATGTCATTGGTATTTCTGAAACATGGCTGTCAGTTAATACTTTATCTAATCTTGTAGAATTGGATGATTATAATTTATTTCGTAATGACAGAGAAATACGTAGGGGTTGGAGGGGGGTCAATTTGACCAATTTTGCTAACACCGGCTACTTTGTGAATTTTTTCTGAACATACTTGTAATGGGAAAAATTTTTTAGAATATGTTTCTGAAAGGTTTTTTCGTCCTCTTTCCAATGATGCATTTTATTTTTTAATATTTTAAAAATTTACCCTAATTTTTGATAATTAATATTTAATTTTCAATTTCCCAAAAATCGGTCCGTTTTTTTTAAAAATAAATTATTGCAAACGAAAGCTGAGGTTTTTTCCTATCCGCATGTAAATTTTCAGAATTCCCTTTTTTTTTGTTTTTGAGTTATTAAATTTCAAAGAATAAATTGCGGCGCGCAGCGTCGCGGTTGCACTGAGCCGCGTGGCAACCGGCGTGAGACGAGGCGCCTGGGACGCAATTTATTCTTTGAAATTTAATAACTCAAAAACAAAAAAAAGGGAATTCTGAAAATTTACATGCGGATAGGAAAAAACCTCAGCTTTCGTTTGCAATAATTTATTTAAAAAAAAACGGACCGATTTTTGGGAAATTGAAAATTAAATATTAATTATCAAAAATTAGGGTAAATTTTTAAAATATTAAAAAATAAAATGCGTTATTGGAAAGAGGACGAAAAAACCTTTCAGAAACATATTCTAAAAAATTTTTCCCATTACAAGTATGTTCAGAAAAAATTCACAAAGTAGCCGGTGTAAGCAAAATTGGTCAAATTGACCCCCCTCTACCCCCTTCAAATTTTCGAAAAAATCAAAAATATTTTTTGGGGCATATTTCTACTTGATAGAACAACAAACTCCCTGAGTTTCAATTTTTTTCAAGAAGTTGAAATTTCAACTTAGGACATTTCACGTAAAATGCCTCATATACGTAAAACGTTTAGATGTTCTATGGTTGCATTTACAATCTTCATGTGACAATACATTGGTTGGAGTGGTTTACAAACCGCCGAACGCTTCTTTCGGAACCGAATTAGAGAACCTAATTTTTCCTTCTGTTTAGTTATTTAGTAATATTATAATAATGGGTGATTTTAATTGTAATCTTAATACTACTGTTCCTATTACTAATTATTTCACTTCAATGATTTATTCTGCTGGTTTGTCGATAGTTCCTCACAATTCTACACATCATTCTAATAATACTAGTACTAGAATAGCCGTAATGATTGTTGACAACTTGGTTAAAATATACTCATTTAATCAACATTCAGTTAGTTTCTTATCCAGTCATGATTTGATAGGTGCTAAAGTTAAATTTGATGGAAATTCGACCAAAATAAATAACAGATCTACTTTTGTTCGTAGTTTGAATCAAATTCCTGAGACCGATTTCATTTCGCACTTGAGCCTCCGGAAAGTATAACCACACATAAAATTCTGACGCCCATTGAATTAGCATGGCGGTCAGAATTTTATGTGTGGTTATACTTTCCGGAGGCTCACTTGTCTAACTTTGATTGAAATAGTATATACTCTTCATATGATATTAACGTTAAAGTTTATAAATTATTTCTTTACTTAACTTCGGCCTTTGATTATTTTGCTCCTCTTCATTCAATTAATATTAAAAAAAAGTCTCCTCCTTGGATTACAGATGAAATAAAAGCGCTGATCAAGGAAAGGAATAGGCTTCGTAGAAATTCTAAAAGAACTAAAAAAATTGCAGATCACTTGAATTTTAGAAAGAGTCGGAATTCCGTTCATACTATACTAAGATTAGAGATGCGTATAACAAATATAATTTTAATTTCATAAAAAATAAAAGTAAGTCGGAAAATATTTGGAATATAATATTAAAAAAACTTAATCTTATACCGCAGAGGACCAGCTCGGAGGCATGCAGTTTCCGCTCAAGTGATTATTTATCATTTTTTCCTAACACTTCTCCTCCAGCTCCTGCTTCTACATATACGAATTTCCCAGTTAATTCTGATATTATTGATGAAAATGAATTTTTTTCAGATATTGCTCCAAAGATACTACTTAAAGCTATAAATGGTATTAAAACTATTGCAGTGGGTCCTGATTTTATTACTGTTAAAATGTTAAAGCTAGCTCTGCCTATTATATTCCCAGTACTTTTACATATATACAACTTCTCTTTTTAGACGGGTACTTTTTCTGAAATTTAAAAAACAAGTAATATACGTCCTATCCCTAAGGTGTCGTGCCCAAAAAGAGTTGAAGATTTTAGACCGATCTCTATTATATGTACACTGGCTAAACCTTTGGTAAAAATTGCCTGTCAACAATTAACTACATTCTTGATTAATAATAATTTATTGGAAACTTTGCAATCTGGTTTTCGTTGTAAACATAGTACGAGTACAGCAGCTTTAAAGTTTACTCATGATGTTAAGCTTGAAATGGACAAGAATTTTATTACTTATTTAAGTTTCAGGTTTCAAAGAGTGGTTGATGGTAACAATGAACTTTCTGAATGGGATAGATTAAGGTGTGGTGTGCCCCAAGGTGCATCTCTCTCATCTTTGCTCTTTAACTTATTTGTTGCAGATCTGGGTACTGGACTGAAGTACTGTAAATATTACAAGTATGCCGATGATTTTAAATTTTATCTATCTGGTCCATTATCGTCATTGTTAGACATGCTTAAAATGGTACAATCTGAAATAGATTATGTTAAACAATGGTCAGTTAATAATGGGCTAGCTCTCAACTTTGGTAAAACACAGGCTATGGTGATCTCATTATCTAGAGGACCTTCTATTAGTTTTTTAGAGACTCTTCCTCCTCTTTTACTTGGAGAAACTCCTATAATATATAAGGAATCAGTGTAAGATCTCGGTTTAATAGTTGATCGATCACTGTCGTGGAGAGAGCACGTGTACGGGATTTCACGTAAAACTTTCATGATATTACAGCAATTAAATCGAAATAGAAATTCTCTTTCAACTTCTACAAGATTATTATTGGTTAAATCACTTATTCTCTCGTTTTCTAATTATTGTTGCATTGTTTATGATGATATCAGCCAGACAGTGATTTGAATGATTAATTGGAAAGATCTCTGAATGCGTGTATTCGGTTTGTTTATGATTTACCTAAATTTGAGCATGTTCCTCAGTACAGAATCTAGTCTGGTTTGCTGAATGTAGCAACTAGAAGACAATTTTTTATGGGCAATCTACTTTATTCAATTTTTAATACTAAAGTTCCACTTTATTTATATGATCTTTTTGAATTTAGGGATCCTAATGAATAATCTCTTGTCAAGCTCCGAAATAGAAAGGTTATTCTAAAAATTACACCGCATAGAACTTGTAGAGTACAAAAATCTTTTATTATTAGAGGTGCTAGATTGTGGAATAAATTATCATTAAATATTAGAGATGCACCTACTCTACTTACTTTTAAGAGATTATTTTTTGAGTTTCTGTTTAAAAAGAGTAACAATGTTTTTGAGATAACTTACTGGTAATTCTTTTTTTTTAATTATATTCTTTATATCTTACTTAAAAAATATACCACTTGTGTCAATTATTGAGGTAAATGAGAAGTTAATTTCAAATATTTTGTAAAATATAAATTTTATGTTTTATTTTTAAAATTATATATTATATATTGTTATTTTTTGGGTTTAATTTTATTCTTATATATGTATTGAGTGAATGTGCATATGTTTGATGTATGTACGTATATGTATATGCTTTTTAACTGATAATAGTACTTTGTATCTTTTGAGTTATGTACTTATGTATGCACGGATATATACATATATGAGTAGATTTTTACGAGTTATGTGAATATTATTAGGGTCAACACTTGCTCAGTATGAATCTTTTTTGTTGTTTTTTTCAACTTTAAAATCATACCTATTTAAGTTTTTTTCTCAATATTGTAATAAATAAAAAATTATGTCAGTGTTTCTTGTTGGCTTCCATATAGCCCTAGGCCCGAGTAACAAGTTTCAAATGAATACGAGGAATTTTTAAAAATTTTGTCCCCCATATTGGATCCGCCATTTTTAATTTTGAAAATTTGATGTCAGATTCGTAATCAGCGACACCAAAAACCCCCAAACAACAAGTTTCAAGGAAATCTGAACAATTTTTTTTAAATCCACCATTTTAGATCGGCCATTTTATATACATTCAATTCTTATGTTATTAAAGTCACTGAATTGAAAAAAACATTCAGAAGAAGCAAAAATTCAGCTTTATTTATAGAAATTAAGTAAATTCCCATAAAAATCAGTTTCTCAAACATCACCTCCCCCCCACCAAGCCTGTAAAAAGAGAACATGAACTAACTTTTAAGTCGGACAATTTTCTTCTCTTTAGATACACCTTAAGGAAGAAAACCAACCACATGGCAGTCCTGGCAATCCAATTTTTAATTGTTTGCCTGTGTAATTAATTAAGTAAAATATTTTTTTAAATATTGTTATCAATCAATGCAGATGCGTATATTATTAAAATCACGTATAAGTTATTAAACAAAAATAATTCTATTCATTGCTACTTATTCGACAGAATTATGTTCACCTAAAATGTGTAAGTAATAGAGCCTATTTTATTTGCCCAAATTGTGATTTCGATTAATTTTATTTTCTAATTTCAAACTAATACTTATAACATTTCCCAGGCGGAAAAGGCAAATTAGTACAAATTAGGCTCCAACTTTCGGATCCGTCTTCCTACCATCGTCAATACTGTCACGGTACGAAATTTGTTTACTGAAATTTCGTACCGTGCCAGTATACTGGCGTCGGAAGAATGACGGATCTCAGTACAGGGGCCGATTTAATCAATAAGTAAATAAATTTTATACATGCAAAAGAAGAATTTGAAACTTGGTCGATATGGTAGGTTTTAGCTTCATTGTTAGTGAAGAGACTTAAGGCGCACTCACAGCTTTGGTGGATCAACTAGAGTAAGGGAAAGAAAACATATAATTTGAATTGTCTGATTCTCTTACTCTTATGTGGTTACCATGACCACCTGCAGGCAGGCAGCAACCAGAGGTGTGAGTACGCCATTACTAATAAATTAACATTTGTTTCGTGAAACATTCTAAGAAAATTCAAATGATACTACAGTCAGGCCTCCGAACTGCACGCTTTGAAACTGAACGCTGTCGCCAAACTGTACGCTGGCTTTAGATTCTAAGTACTCCACAGTGAACGGTGGTGCTACTAAATTTAGTGCCGTATATTTTAAAATTCTATGAATTCAATTATAATTCCAGAGGATAAATATCCAAGTACGGGGATGAGTTCGTCAGCGTTCAGTTTGAAATCAAGTGGAGGGGTTATTTCTGGGGTACCGTGCAGTTCTGCGGCCCGACTGTATATTAATTTTAAGGCGTACTTGCGTTTGTGAAGGCAAAAAATAGGTCCCACTTTAATGTTTTTTTTCACAGTCATTTTATTTAACCCTTTGAGGACCAGTGTTGCTTTCAGGCAACATGAACATTTTTTTATTAACTCGTGCATAAATTTCCTAATTTTCAAAACTGAATATTGAAACAATAATTTTCACATAGTCTGAAAAATTGCGTATGACAGACACTGGTCTTCAAATAAAAAACTTCAATAACTGTTCCTGAAAAGTTTGCTTAAAAATAAAAAATCGCGATTTTTTAACCTTCGCGCTACCAAAGATTTTTGTATACGCGGGCTACCGGATGGCCACCCGGGGTGGCCAAACGCTTTTTTACTTTTATATTCCAAAAACGATTAAAATTCATCAAACCTTTTGTAAATAACTATGTGTTAATACAATTGCTGTATTTTAATAAAGGTTTTATGCATATTGCAATTGTTTAAAAAATTTGTTATTGCAAAAACATATAATTTTCAAATAAACAAAGAGATTAGAAAATTTTTGAAAACTTTTCTTTTTTTAACGTTACTTAGTATTAAATCAATAAATTAAAGAAAATATTTATTGAAACGAATCATAAGTATTAGTAAAAAATTATTTAAACAAATTATTGTTGTTATTTACCAACTTTTTACAGAATACACCTAGAAAGTTGCAGTTTTTTCCTAATTTTGCAATTTACTAAATCTTATATGATCACAAATAAAGACTGAAAATTGAATTAATATTTAAACAATTTTAAAACAAATTATTGTTGCTATTTACCAACTTTTTACAGAATACACCTAGAAAGTTGCAGTTTTTTCCTAATTTTGCAATTTACTAAACCTTATATTATTACATATTACAATTTATAAACGAATTATTAATTTGTTTAAAAATGGTTTAAATAACAATTCAATTTTGATTTTTTTATTTATAATCGTATAAGGTTTAGTAAATTGCAAAATTAGGAAAAAACTGCAACTTTCTAGGTGTATTCTGTAAAAAGTTGGTAAATAGCAACAATAATTTGTTTAAAAATTGTTTAAATAATAATTCAATTTTTACTCTTTATTTGTGATCATATAAGATTAATAAATTGCAAAATTAGAAAAAAACTGCAACTTTCTAAGTGCATTCTGTAAAAAGTTGGTAAATAACAACAATAATTTGTTTAAACAAATAGAAAATTCATTGTAACATCAAAATATGTTGTATTTATTGACATAAAACAATTTTATTGTGAAACTTTCATGATTTCATTTTTATTTTTTTGCAATATACAAAATAATATCCGAACGTTTTTCAGTAGTGTTGAACATAGTTTTTTAATTGTTATAAATAAACAAGAAGAAATGTAAAAAAAATTTTATTTTTTTTATTTTTCGAAAGTAGATAAAATTTTGTTCAGTGACTTAAAATCGCGATTCCATTGATGCAAAAATCGAGCAGATTTACAACATTATTTATTGCTTGGCCACCCTGGGTGGCCATCCGGTAGCGCGAAGGTTAAGAAAAAATTTGGTCCTCAAAGGGTTAAAATATTAAAAACGATTTTTGCACCTTAAAGTACATTATAAAAACTACAAAAAGAAAAAATTGTTTTATTTTTTAACCGTTATTTACGATTCGTAGAGGGCGCCAAAAATGGCGATCTCAAATTTGTAAGAGTTTGCGGTGCCCCTCATAGAGCCGCTCCTGACAGTCTAAAATCAAAAAAACAAAATTTATTCTTTAGTATAACTTAATACCTAGTGGACGTATATGATGAAATTAAAAAAAAATCGAAAATGCGGTACTTTTAAAGTCAACAATTTAAAAGATCAAAATCATCATTTCTTAAAAATTGACTTTAAAGTACCACATTTTTAGAAAGGACTCAGTAATGTCTAAGACATTAATAAAGCAAACAGTAATGAACAATGTCTGGACAGGAACCACCCAAGTAGAAATGTAATACTGGCATAGTACTGACCTAGTTCTGACTGACAGTATCGCAGTACTGACTTAAGTACTAAGTCAGTACTGGGAAATCCCTGGCTGGTAACGCTGTCCAGTACTGATTTTTTACCGGCAGTCAGTACTAATCAGTATTAAAATATCACTGTCAGAACACCGCCTAATTACTGATTTGCAGGTAAAATTTAACAAATTTGGAAAATACTGTAACGCGTTCTCTAAAACAAAATTCACCTTTATAAGCTTATATTAAAGCTCGTTATTTGAGTATTAAGAATGGGGAGTAATTTATTGAATACCTACTAATAATAATTATTATTAATATTTTTGTACACTACCGACGGAAATAGTGGGACCGCTAACACTTCGAGCTATTAAAAAACACACCCGAACAGAAACTGTGATAATTCTATCAAAAATTGATAATTGGCAATTTAGTACGGTTTTTGACTAAAAATGCAATTTTTAATAAATATGCAGGAGTTTAGAAAATTGTCAAGAAAAATTTCATTAAATTTTTTTTTTAATTTGTCGATTGATAAAATCTTTGTGTAATTTATTAAAATTTTTAAATAATGTATATATATAAAATTAATTTAAAATTACGAAAAAATATTAAATTTTATAAATAATTAATCACATTGTTTTTAATTTTTATGTATGTGTGAGTGTGGGTATGTGATAACAGTACACACTAAAAAAAGTCTTACTTTAAGCCTTTTTTTGAGGCTGAATTTGAGGTGTAAACGGAGTCAGCCCCGTTAAACAAGGACAGACCTTGTGAAATACATGGGCTAAATTTAAGGTGTAAACGGAGTCAGCCCCGTTAAACAAGGACAGACCTTGTGAAATACATGGGCTAAATTTAAGGTGTAAACGGAGTCAGACTTTTTTTCCTGTGAGCCACAAAACCTTAAAATATCAATATAGAAATTGTTTGCAAACTCACGTTCATTGATTTTAGAAAATTTGTAATATACATCAAATTCATGACTCTAAACTTGTTAATAAAATAAATATAATACATGTAATTTAAAATTTAATAACATCAACCGATATCAATACCAACTTCATAAAAAATTAAACAATATTCAACAAAAAAATTAGTTAAAAATTTTGTCGAAAATAAAAAATATAATTTTAGCTTAAAAATTCGGTTTTATTATTTATATTTCATATTTATAGTAAAAATTAGTTGTATTTATATTAAAAAGTAGTTACAAAAAATGTTACATCAATTTGACAAAAAATTAAGAAATTTGCATTTTTTGAATTTTGTAAAAAAAACTATATTTTTTGTTCAGTTTAATATTTTTCAATCGGATATGGCTAGAATTTTAAGTTAGACTAATACATAAGAGTCTGCCCAAGTAGAAATGTAATACTGGCATAGTACTGATCTTGTACTGACTGCCAGTATTGCAGTACTGACTCCAGTACTAAGTCAGTACTGGGAAAACCCTGGCTGGTAACGCTGTCCAGTACTGATTTTTACCGGCGGTCAGTATAAGCTCCTTATTTAATTATTAAAGCATGGGGAGTAATTTATTGAATACTAATAATTATTATTAGTATTAATTATTAGAATTCCTTTTATTAAAATAAGTTTTAAAAAAATATTTTTCTTATTTTTTCATTATTTATTTAAATCTTATTTATTTAAATTAATGACTAAATTGTTATTATTACTGGTTATTAATTATTTAAACTTATACTTTATGTAACACTGTTAAGAATTATACACAAAACACTTAAAACTAAGACGGAAAAATATCGCACGCACGGGGGACCGAACCCTAGACCTCGAGGACGCAAGTCGAATACACATACCGCATAGCCACGCAAGCTCGGGAGTTATCTCGCATAAACTTCCTTTTGAATTGTGGGACCGATATATACAGTGCTTTAATAATAAATCCACTGCATATTATATTTATTTCAAGAAAAATTATTATACATATATCTTTATATACATTTTATCAAGTCATTATGTAGTAATTAATAGATACATCATAATAATATGGTAAAAATTATTAATATAATTATTTATTTATTATTTATAATCTAATTATTTATTAAAATAATAATAAAAAAAAATTTATTTAAGAAAAATTTTTGTTAAGTAAATAAATAAAAATATATATACAGCTTTAAAAAATAAAATTTTTTTTACTATTAATAATACGTAATAATTCTAAAAATAATTAATTAATAATAATTTATTATTATATTATTAAAATATATCTATTAGTTAATAATAAATTAATAAAATGTTTGATATTATTGTTGATGAATAATGTTTTTACAAATCTTTGCAAATATTTTAATTGTTAATAAATCAAACGATGTTTAATGTTTAATTACATTATAACAAATTTTGATTGTTTTTTAACTCCTTCGCAGTACTGATTTAGTGTTAAGCCAGTTTTCTGCCAGTACTGATTTTAGAACTTTTCTAACTCCGACATAGTACTGATTCGGTTTTGGAGTCAGTATACTCCCAGTACTGATCGGGTTCCGAAAGTCAGTACCGACGGTCAGTACTGAGTCAGTACCATGTCGGTGTTTAACTCCGTCCTAACTCCGGACATTTCTACTTGGGTGTAAAGTTTCCCTTTAATCGGTCAAGTAGTCTTTGTGTTTATCCCGGACTAAATATTGCGGACAAACAGACAGACATACATAAATAATTTTTTTATTGTCATTTTTGCAATTCTTACACGGAGAGAAATCTGCTGCTAATATTACTCGAAAGAGCACATTACTTAAATTGCTTAACGTTTCTCTTATATTTTTAGCATGGATTCATATACTTATTGTAAAAATACTTTCAATGCATTAAGCATAAGAGACAGTAGCTATTTTTGCACGAAATCTTTATTATAAATACAAAGAGAACGTGCTATAAAAGTATTAGATTCTTCTTATAAGAATCGCTCGAACTCCGACAGATTTTCAGGCGGAACAATCTTATCACAATCTTACCTGTGTATACGCACATATAACTCACACACACATATATTTCTCTGGACAGTTTTGTCGTCCTGTAAAACATTATAGATTATATGTAGTATTTAATACTTGTTGCTGTTATAAAAAGATAATATTTATTTAATAGTAAGTATATTATTATTATTTATTATTTATTAATATACGTTCCTAGGGCTAATAAGCCCATAAAGGAACAGTTAGCATTTTACAATTTTTGTATAACATACATAGGAGTATATATAAAAAAAAGAGAAGTAAAATAAAACATTAGAAACTTAGATGAGTAGTAGAACCTAATAGCAATTATATATAATTGTAGTGCTTAACAAAATACACCACGACATAATTATCAATTCAAACAATCGTGATATAAGCCAAAACATTGCAGCAGGTAGTCTATATGGAAAAATACAATGAAATAATAAGTGGTAACGCATTGAGACTCATTTGAAAATTTCACCAATATGTTATATCCCAAACTTTATTCCTAACTTCAAACAAAAGCTTAAAAAATAATTTCTTAAATGCCCACTGACTTGATACATCTCTAATTTGATTGGGTAATTTATTCCACAGTTGAGCAGCTCTTACAATAAACGATCCTTGCATTTTGCAAGTTCTATGAGCAGGTATTTTTAATATATCTTTCCTATTTCTAAGTCTATTGTAAACAGCATCATTAATGTCTCGGAATTCAAAAAAATCATGCAAATACGCTGGTGCCTTATTATGTACTACGGAATATAACATATTATTAACCATAAAGAACTGTCGTCTAGCAGCAACATTCAGAAACCCAGCTTTAATTCTGTATTCAGAAATGTGTTCATATTTTGGTACGTTGTAAATGAATCTAATGCATGCATTTAGGGATCTTTCCAATTTATCATTTAAATCATCAGTAATGTCATCATAAACAGTGCAACAATAGTCAAACATAGGAAGAATAAGAGCTTTAATCAATAATATACGAGTAGAGGCAGGAAGTGAGTCCTTATTTCTATACAATTGTTGTAATACAATAAATGTTCTACGAGAGATGTCAAAAACGTGATTCTTCCAAGACAGATTTCTATCCATGATCAACCCTAGATCCTTAACGTTTTCAGCAAATGCAATGGGAATTCCCTGTACCAAAATGGGAGGAACACTCCTCAAAAATTGTAAAGATGGATTTTTGGAAGCCGAAATTACCATGGCCTGTGTCTTATTAGGATTAAGTTTAAGTCTATTATTTTCTGCCCATTCAACAATATAATCTATATCGGTTTGCATGTTCTTAATAAGTTCTGACAACAAAGATAATGGCCCCGAAATGTACAACTTAAAATAATCTGCGTATTTATGATATCTACAGAATTTTAATTTACCACCAAGATCCAAAATAAAAATATTAAATAGTATTGAAGAAAGAGCTGCACCCTGCGGAACTCCACACTTAAGTATATCCCATTCCGATTTCTTACCATTATCATCCACAACTCTTTGTAGTCTACAACTTAAATAAGATTGAAACCATTCACAAACCGTACTCGACATTCTAGATTTATGAAGTTTAGTAATTAGTAAATTATGATCCACTGAAGGGAATGCTTTTGAAAAGTCAAAATATATTACAATGGTTATATGATTTAAATCCATTGCAAGTTTAATGTCGGAAGTAAACTTTAGCAACGCAGTACTAGTACTATGCTTAGAGCGAAACCCTGATTGCAATGGTTCTAGAAGATTATTAGCAGATAAAAATGTAATCATTTGATCACATACTATTCTCTCCAAGAGTTTGGCTAAAGCACATTCAATTGAAATAGGCCTAAAATCTGACACGCTGTTTGGATTTAATACCTTAGGGATTGGTCTAACATTGCTCATCTTCCAAATCTCAGGAAAAATTCTTGTTTGAAGCGAATAATTATAAATATGCAAAAGTACCGGAAATATTATTGGTAATGCTAATTTAATCATTTTTGCAGAAATTTGGTCGGGACCCATGGCATTGGACTTCAGTTGATTAATGCTTTTAAGTAAGATTTCCGGAGATATGTCATAAAAGAAAAATCTTCGATCATCAAAAATATTAATATTTTGAGGCAAATTTAATTTAGTTGTAGATGTATTATTAATAGCAGGATCAACATTAAAGACGTTCAAAAATTCATTTACCGGAAAAGAATTATTATTATTGGATTTCCTCTTACTAGGTACTAAGTTCAATTTATTTAAAGTATTCCATATATTATCCGAATTTTTTACATTCTATATAGTATTATAATTATACTTATTATAAGCATCTCTTATTATAAGCATTCGTACTCTATTACGGATCTTTCTCAAATTAATAATATCAATGGAGTTTTTAGTTCTTCTAGCTTTATCACGTAAATTGTTCCTATTTTTTATTAACCCCCTCAGCTCCGCAGTCATCCAAGGAGAGAATTTCTTTTTAGTACAGGATATATGTTGCGGTGCAAATCGATCAAATGCAGAAGTTAAAGCAGAAGTTAATTTATAAACTTTAGCATTTATATCTTTTTCTATGTATATACTTGCCCAATCATATTCCGATAGATAGAATAAAAAATCTTTCTCAGATATATTATGCAAATTTCGCACAAGATTAGATTGACGTATATACTGAGACTGATATTCTTCAAATTCAAATTTAACGTGAATTAAATCATGATCCGATAAAAAAGGTACTGAATGCTGACCATGCAAAAGAACCTTGTCAATGTCATCAACAAACATTGCATCAATCCTAGTACTAGAGCTATGCGAATGATGCGTAGAACCGTGAGGAACTGCAAACATACCTGCGGAATAGAACATGGATGTTAAATAATTAGTTGTAGGAGCTGATTGATTCAAATTGCAATTAAAATCACCCATGATAATAATATTTGTGAAATATTGCCTAAGGGAGAAAATTTGATTTTCTAGATCAGAACCAAATGAAGCATTTGGTGTTAAAAGTTAAAAATTATTGCATTTTTATTCGTGTTTGAATGTATAAGCAACATGTGAAAATTGTTAGGTTCTGTTATTGCAAACGTCACCGCGATGTACGCGTTCCGTTCCTCGAAATCATCTAGAAAAATATATGTGTGTGTGAGTTATATGTGCGTATACGCAGGTAAGATTGTGTTGTATAAAGTCCGCCTGAAAATTAGTCGGAGTTCGAGCGATTCTTATAAGAAGAATCTAATACTTTTATAGCACGTTCTCTTTATATTTATAATAAGGATTTCGTGCAAAATTAGCAGCTGCTTTTTGTTTTTATTGCATTGAACTCTCCATTACATTAAATAGATGATTTCGCATATAAATTATTATAACCTCAAGCTAAAATTCTATTCAGCAGTGACTAATAAAATTTGTAAAGATTCTGCAAGCAATAATAGCAACAGATTTCTCTCCGTGTACTACTCGAATAAAAAACTAAACATGAATTTTTAAATTTTATGCAATGTACGGACAAAAGTCTGATCTTATTTATAAAGATTATTTAAACTAAATTTTGTGCAATACTGTTGAGAATTATATACTAAACAATTAGAACTAAGACGGAAAAATATCGCACGCACAAGGGATCGAACCCTAGACCTCGAGGAGGCAAGTCGAATACACTAACTGCACAGCCACGCAAGCTTGGAAGTGACTTTACTTAAACTTCCTTCTGAATTATGGGACCGATATATACAGTGCTATAAATAATAATAAATTCACTGTATATTATATTTATTTAAAGAAAAATTATTATAAATATATTTTTCATATATTTATTAAGACCGACAGATTGGCTCAGTCGGATAAATGCCTCGCTCGGCAGACGCTTAGGACCAAGGGTACTTGGTTCGCGCCCATTAGCTTGGGATTTTTCCGGCACGTGAGATAATCTGAGCGAGAGATTTAAACGTCGAGGACTGGGTTGTGTATTATTCGAGACTTCGAATTTATACATCCAAGACTTGGCGTCGGTAAATCGGCTGTACTAATTTAAGGTTTTCCGTAGTTTCCTTTGACTATGGCTAGAGAGGGCCATGTGAATACGAGTACTTCTAATAAAAGCCGGCTACGGACCGCAAATAGGGGGTATTGGAAATTTGGGGAAATTTGAAGAATATTATAGGGGGTTGTCATATATGTAAAAACCCAAATGGGGTATACATGAAGAACAATAAATATATATATATATATATATATATATATATGACGGGTTCCACGTTAAGTGACCCAGGTCAAAATTTTAAATGTTTGGGATCGGGTTAAAATTTTGCAGAAACAGTAGTCCTATTAGATACAATTAAAAATACCAAATATTATTAATTTATTTAAACAAATATTAAAACTGGAGGGGGTCAAAGTTTAAATTTTTGGTCTAACATGGAATATTTGAAAAATTTGTAGTTTCTTTAAAACAAAACGAAAATACGTTTTCTATTTTGGGTTTTTCTGCTGTTTTTCAACACTCTCTAATGGTGTAAACAAATGTAGAGAAAAAAAATGTTAGACCTTGAAAAATTAAATTAAAAAATAAAATTTCATTTTTTCATCAAATGGACAGTTTTTATTTTTTAAAAAAAATTTTTATCATAAAGGTGACGTTTTTTCCTAAAAAAAATGTATAGGTCAAAACGTGGGACAAGAACTTTTAACTGGTCAAAATAAACATTTACTTCTGCAATCCACCGCCCCTGCTCGTTGTTGGGCTATATATTGTTTATAACAATTGAAATAAATTATTTTATGCTTTATTAATTATCTGGTGGTCATATTGGATGAATTTAAATTGATTTAGATCATGTGCATCAACGAAATAAGAAAATAAACCTCCTTTTTTTAAAAAAGTGTATTAATTTGTTAACTTTGATTTAAAAAAAATTATAAATAATTAAAATCTCCAAAATCTGCCTCAAAGGATGTCTTAAGAATTTATTCCCCTTTAACTTAAGATAAAGAACACTCAAATCGGTTAGAAATTGTAAGCTATAGACATTTTTTAATAGTAAATTGTAAAAAAAAATTCACTGTGGGACGGTGCACGGCAGAAGTAAATGCTTAATTCGACTAGTTAAAAGTTCTTGTCCCACGTTTTGACCTATACATTTTTTTAGGAAAAAACCTCACCTTTATGATAAAATTTTTTTTAAAAAAATACAAACTGCCCATTTGATAAAAAAATGAAATTTTATTTTTTAATTTAATTTTTCAAGGTCAAACAATTTTTTTTCTCTACATTTGTTCACACTATTAGAAAGTGTTGAAAAACAGCAGCAAAACCCAAAATAGAAAACGTATTTTCGTTTTGTTTTAAAGAAACTACAAATTTTTCAAATATTCCATGTAAATTTTTGACCTGGGTCACTTGACGTGGAACCCGTCATATATATATATATATATATATATATTTATATACATTTTAACAAGTCATTATATATTAATTTATAGGTATAGGATAAAAATATGTTAAAAATTATTAATCTAATTATTTATTAATTATTATTTACTTATTATCTTTAAATTATTTATTTATTTATTTAAATATATTTATTTATTTAATTATTTATTAAAATAATAATACAAAAATGTATAGGGGAGAGTGGGGCAAACCGGCCTGGTGGGTAAACCGTCCAGGTGTCAATATCTCCGAAATGGCAAAATTTGACATTTTTTACTTTTGTTTGTGCAACTCTGGGAGCAAAAGATTTTTTTAGTTCTTTTCTACACTTTTACGAATTTTTTCTTAAGGAAATTCTGAGGAAATCGTGTAATATTTTCAAATATTAGGTCTTAGGTTTTGAAGGTACACACCTCAGGAATATTTACCACCAAAAACTTTGATAAATTTGCTAAGCGGTTTTTTTAAACAAATATTAATTTTCAAAATGGGCCTGTGGGTCAAACCGGCCATAGGATATTTTCATTGTATTAGAGTTTCACGAAAATTATTATTAACTAGTCACTATTTTTGCGCGCTATGCACGCCCCTTTTCTTTCTGCTATTAAAAATCTAAATGTTTTTACACCGAAAAGTTTCAAAAATTACTCTAAAGATACACACATAGTTATTAAAAACATTTTATCTTTAAAGGATTAAATTTTATTTTAAATTTTGTGTACCTATTCCCTTTTTGAATAATATGTTCTGGTAATATAACATTATCATCTGCATCATTTAATTCACCATTGACAACTTTAAGTAAAAAAATCTACAAATTCCGTTTCTTGTGGTAAAGCTCTCATATTATCTGTTAATGTGTATTTTTTGAAATATTTCTATAGTTTACTATTTCTTATTGATAAATTTACTATTTCTGATTTAGTACCCCGTTCTTTAATTCTTAAAGTTTGTCGAAAATCTCCGCCTAGAATTACAATTTTACCACCAAAAGGTTCGTTGGAATAGATAATCCATAATTTCTAAAGCATATTTTGGAGCCATTGGTGTTTCATCCCAAATAAAAACATCTATATTTTTTAAAAAGAGTCCTTTTAAAGATTGAACTTTAATGTTTGAAGATGAATCACTGTATAATGGAACAGGTAAGCCTAAAACTTTATGAACAGTTTTTCCATTAGGAAGCAGAGTTGCAGCTATACCTGTAAATACCATGTTGCAAAAATTTATTCCTTTACTTCTTAACAATTGCCATAGAACCATCAAAAGAAGAATCCTTTAGGGCATCAAGTACATAATCAACTACAAGTTTTGTTTTACATTCAATTTAGCATAATTCTGTTCTCCTATGTTAATATGTTCTGCAATATTTATATCATTAACTTGTTCAGTAAAAATTTTATCTTGTATATCTAATAACCCCTTAAAGTCAGTTAAATTATATCCTTCGTTAAATAACATTGTTTTAATATTTCTACAAGCCCTTTGTTCAGCTTTAATGTTGTTTATTTTTTAATAATCTTCTGACATTAGACCCTTAAATTGTTCCCATATATAGTTTATCCGGATGTACAGGATGACATTAAATTAAAATTCTTGTGAATAATTGGCGAAGTGAATGAGGCATCATCCATAATGCAGCTTCTTCGATTGTCCTAATCCACTCACTATCATCTTCTACAAGTCCAAATGACAAACAAGCAGTTGTAAAAGATTCATGAACAACACCATTAACTGTTCTCAAACTTTCAAAAGAAGTTGCTCCTTTTACTGTAAGCAGCAATAATCTAAGATGCAATAACTCCAATTGATGTGGATTAACTGAATACATTCTTCCCTATACTTTTACTTTACGAATTCTTTGTTTCCATTCAAAAGATTTTGTTACCCATGTATAATACTCTGGTATATCTGAATAATAATACTTTTGAGCAATACTATCTCGTTGGTTAAGTTTAAAATAATCCAAAAGTTTTGTATTTAAATCGAAAGAAATGCCGTTACTATCTTTTTCTTCTTGAATAATAACATTCTGTTCATTTGGCAAATGTATGGGTAAGCGATTAACGCTATGACTCTTTTTCTCTAAAGGTTTACTTAGAATTCTCCAAACTGCCTCAACTGGACCAACATATCTATTTTCTTCATAATGATGTATTTCATTATGATTAACAGTTACCTCACTATTCGCATTTGTGATAACAATAGATGCATCATCATGCCCTTTGAGAATATATTTATATAAATATTTAACAGACTTGATACTCGAAACTATTTCTACATTAATATGTCAATTAAATATTTCTGAAAGTTTAGGGCAATACAGAACAACATTAGAATTATCAACAATAAATCCATTTGGTCGTTCATTCGCTTTATTATTATTTCTTCGACGACAATGAACATAGCAATTTTCTTCAATTGTAGTTTCTTCTTGGTAATTTTTTGGAATTTTTTTTAACATTTCCCATCAATTAAACACCAATCTCCACAAGGTTCGTGAATATTATTTTGCAATATTATTTTATGTAAAATAGAATTGATATTTTCATCAAGAATTTCTGCAGAAATATTACGATCAACACTTTCAACTGTTAATATTTTAGAATTTACTTTCAATATAACTAACAATGAATGTGTGGCAATCCTCGCTTTTGAAATTCAATAACATAAACATAAGATTTGACTTCTCCAAATAATTTATTATCAACAATAGGTTTAAGTAGATGTTTAACTTTAAATGCGAAAACCCTAGTTACTATATTAGGTCTAACAGCAGCAGTTTGATAGGGGAATAAATTTTTCTGTTTCTCTTTTCAATTTGGATTATACGTCATTGTGATAAATAAATCTGGTCTACCATGACGAGCAACAATAGCCATCGAATCCTGATCTTGTTGCATCATATTTCGAGGTGATCCTAAAAAAGTAGAAGGCAATATAAGCGTTTTTCACACGTGTACATCATTTTCCAACACATGATTGTGTAAATAATCCATCAGTCCTTTATATCTTTCACTTCTCACTTGAGCTTGATTATTTGCACAAAATCTTAATTTATCTTTTTCTAATTTTACATCATTTTCAACTACCCATTGTTGAAACAATCTACCTCCATATAAAAATTGATTAAATTCTTTATCTCTTACAGCAATTTTGTATTTAATGTAGGCAGACCTAGAAATAGTATGATTTTTAATTCTGTAATCACTATCACTACGAATCATATTAATATTATAACCCTTATTTCCAAGTGGATAAAATATGGGATAAATCCATGGTTCAACATTCGAATCTAAATTACTAAAAAATTTTAATTCCTTTGTAGATTTATTATAAACCGTTTCATAAGATTCTGGTATTTCTCCTTCAGAGTTTGTATTAAAAATTGCAGCAACTTCATTAAAACTTTGATAATTGTATCTATTTTTATCAAAGCCTTTTTTCAACGTGAACAATAATTGTAATTCAGGAATTTCTTCATTATTTGTCTTGCTAATTCAGCTTATATTTGAAATACCTCTGACATCATCATGTGAGATTTTGTGTATGCAGTAGAATTTCTCATAATATTTTCTATAGATTTTAAACCGTCTTTATCTAAATTTTCGTTACTTTTTAATCTGTATCTGATTGATTCCTTTGGATCATAAATAAATAATTGATCAAAACATGGATCCTCACCTTTATCCGGATATAAAGCACTATTAATTTGATAGTAAATTTTACCTTGAATTTTGTAACAGAATGGTCCTCTTCTTCTGACATTAAAATTAATTACATTAGCATTTAAAGATGCAAAAAAAAGAATTATTATAGGTACAGCCTTATATTCTTTTTAAAATGACCTGATTTTTTACGAAACCCTTCTAACAAAAGCCGTAAGGCTCTTTCCTATGTGACGGTTTGAAAAAATCGATTTTTTTGCATGTTTCGAAAGTGCAATATCGTAGAAATATCGTGTAAAAGTTTGAGACAGATATTTAAAAAACTAACAAAGTTACAGCGCGTGAAATTAAACAGTGCACGGGCGCGAGCTATAGCTAGAAAAACTTTAAACGCGTTTTTCTCAAAACCACTTTTTTCTAACTGGTACCAAGGATTACTCAAAATCTATTTAACCGATCGGTCCGCAATTTGGAGGCATTATTCTACACATGAGTGGCTATCGTGTGAACCTCGGTCATGATTTTACATAAATATTTTCCTATTTTTTTTTAAACAATTACTTACGAAAAAACAAGCGATTTTTGAAATTTTTTTTAACAGTCCGACATTTTGTTATTTATTAAGATAAATTGTTTATTGAGGTTCACACGATAACAGTAAGCCTACTGAGTAAAACTACGTTTGATTTTTTTATTTCAGACAATACTGAAGAAAGTTATCGTTGCGACCGTTTACCCGTGCATTTTCAGAGGAGTCACCTTTGACTCATAAAAATAATTACTAAATGATTTTAAAAATCACTAAAAAAATTTTTTTTGTATATTTCTAGACACCAATTATAACATGTAAAATAAGTTATAAAATTATATTTTATGTTCTGTGAAAAAAAAGTTCCTGAAAAAAGCCTGAAATTTCGGCCGTCACATAGGAAAAATGCCTTAATTCATCTGGATATTGTATTAAAGTTAACACAACACCTTCATGACTACAGCAGTCATTAAAACTAACTTTTTTACCAGTAACTTTTTCATCTTTAAAATGTTTAGCTTGAGAATGTGTGCAGTAATTATTTATCGGAACTAGATAATTTTCAACATTCAACTCATTTTGAATTTGATGCTTTAATACTCCTTCACAATAATTTCTTTGACATCGAGTATTCTTTGTTTTTGACAAAGAACTTGTATCACTATTTTTATTTTTTAATTTAAGTTTCTCAGCATATTCTATTTTGGATTCGACTTGAAGTTTTTTCTTAGTTGAAGTGTGTTTTTCACTTAATAATTACGTTATCAATTGTACGTTTAATTTTTGCCTCTCACGATAACTTTTTTGAATTTCAGCCCTACTTTGTTTAAGTGTTATTGATGCAATATTTCCTTAATTTATTTCATTTATTATTCTCGAGAAAGAAATTTCTTTCTTAATAGAGTTTTTAGAATAGTTTTTTCTCCATACTGAAGTTGAATATCTTTTTTATTTAAAAGGCAATTTCAGTCATACACCACTATGCAAGATCTACTATTAGAAAGTTGTACAGAGGGAAATTTACATAAACTATTGTTTTCGAACATTAACATTAAATGATTTCTAAAATTACAATAATAGTAATTGACAGAGTGGGGCAGAATATTAAAAAACAACGATGTTGCAAATGCTATTGCATATACTCCATAAGAAAGACTGTATTCTGGTTGTTGATCAACAGTTGTGAAAACTACTGGTGGTTCAAAAGGATATAATCTAATTAAATAATCTCTTTGATAATGATTTAAACATTTTTTATTAAGACTATAAAAAATGTAAAGGTTTATTCCATCATAATAAGTACAAATCCAATGAGCAGATTCATAAGATCCACTAAAAAGTATTTAAATGTGCTGCTTACTTTTCCCGATTGGAACTATCAAATCAATTGTTTGCAAACACAAAGTATTTATGTAACAAAAAGTGTTTATGCAATATTATTTCAAATTAGTATAGCATTTGTATATGTTAGTATTCGACTTATTACTTATTCTTTCTTTGATTAACTTTCTCTTTTAAGAAAAGTAGTAACAAATTTTTAGTCCTATGTTTCATTTATTATACTATTAATTTTATATCCTATTTTAACCCTTGTTACATATTGAATTAGTTGTCGTTTTATGTCCTCAAATTTAACTTTACTTAGTCTACTTTAGACGAGAATGATATAGAGTATAGAATAATTTTCAACGGAATAAGAAAAGAATTATAATCCCTAAAAATTCATGATTATATTACAATTAGTTTATGAGGTTTTTTTTAAATAGTAAATTAAATATTTTACCCAAATAGATTGTTAAAGATATTTCATGCTTAGGCTTACATTATGACTCCCTCTGCTTGAGTTTACCTATGTCTAACCTACTCCTAACCTCTCTGATTTAACTCTTGTTTCTAGTTCCCCCCATGTTTTGTCTCGTAATTTTTTATTTTCCTCAAAATAAAACGCATTTAATTTTTGTTTCAAATGACCTTTCACATTTGATCTTTCTTTTTTGATTTTATGAACCTATTTTCTTTTATTAACTACTTTTAATTTCGGTTTTACTAAATTGACTTCCCATACGAATGACATTGACCCTGGTATACGCAAATTTTGCTGAGTGTCACTGTTTAATGGCGTCATCTTTCCATTACTTTCCGTGTCCAGTTTGGACCTCTTCTAATATCTCTTGATTTACACACGTGACGGAAGAAATTGTCATATTCCTTGCAAAATTTTCGTCTTTTTGTGATGTTTCTATTGGATGCTTGGCATTTAGATTTATTGTTGCATCCCTAAATTCTTCTAATTTTCTTCCTTCTTCATTTTTGTCGTTTAATTGCTCTTGAGTTCTTTCTTCTTTCAGATTTTTTGTATTATTGATGTTAATAATAGTAATGTTTTCTTCTTTTTCGCTTGAATTTTCGCTTTCTGTTTCAAATGGTGGTTCATTTTCGAAGGTTGAGACATTACAATCCAATTGTTTTTTGTCCTCTAAAGAGTTTTGGTTTTTGGGCTAATCTTTAAAACGAATTGGTGGTATTACGAAATCATAGTCATGTATTTTTTTAAATTCAGGTCTATTGTCTACAAATTCCTTTACTTCGAAATAATCATTTTTAAAAAATGGTTCCTCCCAGTTCATATACGATTCTTCGTAATTAGTATATCCATAATCCTTCTGCCGCTCTATTCTGAAATCATCTTGTATATCGTTGTATCTTCTGTATTCATTCTTGAAATTAAATTCTTGTTCTTGTTCAGCAAATCTATATTGTAAATTTCTTGAATCGATGTTATACTCTTCAAAATTCCTAACGCTGTTATAGAAATTTCCTTTTTCGTACCCCTGTGATGTCATGTTCATTCTTTGATAATTTTTTCTGAAATTCATGTTTCTATTTTGGTTGTTGATACCGTTATTACTATAGGTTCTGCTATTAAATCGTTGATTCCTTTTTCGCCGATGGTGGTTCCATAGTTGTTTGTAACTATTGGGTGTAACTTGTTCATACTCATTAAATTGTTTGTTTTCATTTTGACAATAATATTGATTCTCGTAATCAGCCTGCTCTTTAAAATCATCAAAATATTGTTCATAACAATTATCTTTCTTTCTATGATCCTCTTTTCCCAGGTTATGGTTGTCTTGATGTTGCTTTTCATACTCTTCATTTTTGTAAACAAATTTACGATCCTCTATTTTAAAATTGCATCCTTCCGATTCCCATCTTTCTATGTCACCACTAAGTAACAATTTTGAGTACAATGATATTGTTCATTCTATATAATTTAAACATAATAGATGAATAGTAAATAATTCATTTAGCTTCATTTTTTTTAACGCATCTGTACTTCATTTTTTATTATTTTAGCTTTCAAAATATGCATTGTCTTGATATTGTAACCTAATAACAATTCATCTTGAAAGTTTACACTAATTTTTGACGATATTATTTTTTAGTATTCGTATTACAAAATAAAAAAAATTGCACTATATTTTTTATTTTTTCGCATTTTTCCGCGATAACGTTGAATTATAAGTGTTTGCTCGAAAAATAGATGTTTGACTGTAATCATTCACAGTTTTTTTTGGTATGTCGTCTTGCGCAAATCTAGTAAAAATCACAAATTTGAGAAATTCTTAAATTAATTTCTAAAAAATGAATGTCAAACTATCTGTACTAAAAAAATTCGTTCATGCCCATTTTGCGTAAAAATGGCTTTGTGTCTGCAACATGATGCCGTATTGTATTACGACATTCTTAGGTTTTTTTTATATTGTATTTATTTAATTTAATCCACTTCCTTAGTGACATATTTCTTTTATTAATATTGATATGAAATCCCTCAATTTCCAAATTTTATATTTAAAATAACAATATTTTTTTTTTAATTTAATTTTACTTCTAAACTTCTTCTACTTGAACATTCTGTTTAAACGTAATAAATGCTTCTTGTTTAGGCATATGGGAACGAATGTCAAACTCTACTAACAACGATACGGGGAGACTATGGTCCGTTGTGAGATGTATGACTTATTTTAATATTAATTGAACTTTTATGTTTAATAAATATTGAATTGATTCGTTTTAAACAAAACTATAGAATACTCAATGCTACAAAAACTTTTATTTTCACTTAAGGAAATAAAATTCTAAGCGTACGTAAAAGTTGAACTTATGAATGGCACATTATATTTTTAAATAAAATTTAAAAATATATTGAATCTCACTTCCGTAATTTTGGGGAGGTAGATAAACCAAATTCTGGTATAGGTGTAATGAACATCAAACTCTGCTAAACAACGGAACGGGGAGACTGTGGTCCGTTGTGAGATGAATGATTTAATTCAATATTAATTAATATTTTATATTTAAATAATATTGAACAGATTCATTCAAATACAAAATTACAGAATATTTAATGCTACAAAAAAACTTTTATTTTCGCTCGAAGAAATAAAATTCTAAGCGTACTTAAAAGTTAAGCGTATGAATGGTACAATAAATAAATTAAAAATATATTGAATCACACTTCAGTAATTTTGGGGAGGTAATTTAAACGAAATAAAATAATATTATTATTTTTTCAAATAATATTTCATGAGGAACAAACAAAGATTTAAAAGAAAATTTTACTTTAAATATTATTTCTCAACGTCATTAATTCGATAGTCTAATTTAATTAGATAAATATTGTTTTTTTTAAATCTGTCACTTCTTATTCTCTTATTTTGTTAACTCGGAATTTATTTTTCAAGGCTACCTTTAAAATCGGTTTCATGTATAATTTCGATTTATAATTCTTACAAAACAATATCAAGCTGATATTTCTCTTTTAAAGAAAATACTACATACAATATTCGGTCTTGCGAAATTTCATTGATGCTTACCACTCGCGTACGCACGGCCTAGTGCTGTAACCTAATCTCGTTTCGTATTTCTGCAACTTACTATAATTTGCAATACTAATCTAAACCTTTTCACTCCATTAATCCTTATATGAAATCAGTAGATATGCAAATTAGGTAAAGAGAGACATTCTGGAGTTATTTTCCTTCAAAAGAGGAAGAAAGCAATACCGTTACCTGAAGAGAGATAGTTTTATAATGTTTTCAATAAATAAAAGAGAGATAAGTATGCGTTAACTTTTCTGCGTTATAAACAGAGAGCGATTTATGTTTAGTTACTAGAAAGAGGGAGACAGAAAAACATTTTCACTAAATGATATATTGAATATTATATATATGTATATATAGAAAGAGAAACGAGAGGCCTGCTCGAGTACCTGGCCTATTGTTCAAAGGGTTTCTTTCAACCAGTGGGCAGTCTATTGAGTGACCAATGAGCAGAGAGAGAGAGAGTATGAATTAGTGGTAACTCAAGTGCGAAATGCCAAGACTGCAAAAAGGGCCCATCATTGGCCCAGTAATGTCTGCCGAGAATTGGCAGTAATTACTGGGTCATTACTGGTGTTCAGAACGTTCCATTGCTGGGCCAATGATGGCGTCGATGGTCAGATTTTCAAATTTTCTAAGACTGGGCCGGCTCTCAGCCCAATAATGGTACATTCACGGCAAAGTTGATCAATCTTTAATAACAAAAGACAATTGCCAGTGATGTGACGTAGATCGGCCCATTAATGGAACATGAGTGGCACTTTAATGGCAAAAATTTTGTATCTTTGATGGCAAATTACAATTGCCAGTATTGAGGCGGCGCTTGGCCAAATACTGGCAATTGTAATTTGCCATCGAAGATACAAAATTTTTGCCATTAAAGTGCCACTCATGTTTCATTAATGGGCCTATCTACGTCAAATCACTGGCAATTGTAAAACCTTATTCTTCAATGTTTAAAGAATATTAAACAATTTTTTTTATGTAAAATGAATGATAAGTTTATAAAGAGTACAGTTTTGAAAAGTAACATTCTTTCAATTTCAGTAGTGGATACAGAACAGAAATTTTCCATTCATTTTCTATTTTTCGTCGTTTAAAGATAAGTTAATGAATATTGAGTTTTTTTATCAAACAATCAGTGAACTGTAAGTTATTTCCACATAATAAATTAATATATTTTTTTACAATTTATATAGATAGAGCAAACAAATATTTTTAGTACAAAAGACATTGAAATTAGTTATTTAAACAATATAAAATTTTCTTTTTGTACAGTTCTTATATATTTTTTCTATGATACAAAATTGTCTACAGATATTTATAATGAAAATTCATTAACATTCTGTAATTTAAAATTGTAATAATTAGAATTAGATGTTAAATAACACTAAAATAAAAATTGGAAATAGATAGTGAATACAAATAAATTAAAAATAAAGAAAAATGAAAAAATTGTAAATAAACAAATAAGAGAAAACTGGAAATGGATATTTTTAATCAAATTGTATTAAGAAAAACTTCATCTTTCTTTCTTTCTTTTGAATAAAAAGGAAGTTAATTGAATATATAATGTTTTGGTTCTTTGGATTTAGACAATTTAGTTTAAATGTAAGATGTCAGCGAGAGAAAGCTTATAAATAAATTATATTTAGATTTCTTTCCCAATGTAAATCTTGGAAGTTTAAGTGAAGAACAAGGGAAAAGGTTCCATCAGGATATAAAAGAAATGAAAAAATGGTATCAGGGAAGATGGAATACGAATATGCTAGCTGATTATTGTTGGTCCTTAAAACGCGACTTTCAGTCACAAGCTTAAAAATCGAAAATCTAAAAAACCAAGCTTCTTTGAAACTCAATGATTTCTGCATTAGCTCACTTTCGTTTCGTTGTTTTTTCAAATTTTCTGAAGACATCATTTTTTTAATAAAACAAAAAAGTACTTTTAGAAATACAAAAAAATATAAAAGAACAAAAATACATAAAAAATTACAACAAATGGAGTGTAATTTAGATCGCCTCCCCGTAGTGTACTCTGGCAAGCAGAGTATTATAAATCCTGTAGCTAAATGATCTTAACAAATACACAGTTTTAGTATTTCTTTATACTTTACTTTATACTATACTTTATGCTTCTCCGATTTTTCTCGAACAACAAAATTCATAATTTTTTTAAAATTTTTATTGACTTTCGTATTGAATTAAACCTATACACTTGAATTTTTTAAATCTAACTTTTTATTCGTACTCAGCAACTCCAACAACCCCGCTTAAACGTTTCATTGAAATAGACGGAGTTTTAAATATTTTTGTTCTATTAACATTTTCTTCTTGCACCCCTAGATATAAACACACCCCCTGCTTCAAGGGTGCATGCGATCAAATCGCCATAGGGCTCATGTGAAAGGGCATGGTTTAATTTTTAATTTCTGATATTAGCGAAGTTTGTAGCACGTCAGGATTTAGCTGTATAATTTTTTAAAAATGGCCAAAAACGCAGTTTTTAGGGGTTTCAATCACAATTTTCTCTAAAACCTGACGCGATGGGAAGTTTTCAAGCCCTGCACTGTAAATAAAAGCTTCTAAATTAGAGCTGATTTTCGGTATTAAAATAGAACAAAATTTCGATTTAGTACCAAAAATTGGTACTGAATTAGTACCTTTCTTTTTACAGTGTGATTCGTGTTCAGCACAAAAAGTCAGTTCGGGAACACTATACCACATTCTATTCGCAGAACCCTTGCAGGGCAGCGATATTTAAATTTATTTATTTTAAAAATAGATTACTTTAATTACATTTAATACTTTATTTTAATTATTTGAGTTCAATAGAATATTTTCAGAAATTAAATATTACAAACTAAAAAATAAAATAGGTTTGATTTATAAAATTTTTAAAACCATTTTTTAAATTATTTCCAAAATATATGTAATTTAATCAATTTTTTGTTATTATAAAGTTTCTTATATCTAATTAATTGTTACATTATTCAATATAAGTATTTATAATTAATAATAAGTAATACATTTGTTAATTTTTATTGTATTAAATTATAAAGGGATTCTTTATTTGAAGTAATATTATCTTCGATTCATTTAATAATAATTATAAAAAATGAATTAAAAAATGGATTAATTAATACCTAATAAAATTTTTATTTTAATTAATACATTAATAAACTAAAATGTACTACTGAATTAAAATGTAGTTTATAATTATAAATTATAGAAGAATTTAATAATGTTTATTCAAATTACGACATCAAAAACATTTTTTGATCTGAGTGTTTCTGACATAGAAGTTCGTTTTGTCAAACAATTCAAAATGATAGTTTAGTTGTCAAGTCAAGTGCAAAACAAAAATTTCGTTCGTCTAACGGTTCGTTTCGTCCGAATAAATCACTTGTGATTTATCTAACTTTTTTATATGTCCCAAAAAAGTAACATTTGTTTCATAGGCTTATTTGTATCGAATTTTTTATAGAATTGATATTTTGACGAGACTTTATTTACATACGTTTCTTTAGAAAATGCAAGTAAAATGTATAAAAAATTTTAAGTTACTGTTACAATAGAAAAATAATTCTTATATATAAAATATATACTAGATATTATTACAGTAGTGTTACAGTAATGTCACCGTAATAATACGAAAAAAGATCACCTTTCATATAAGAAGAATTGTTTTTATCTTTCTTTGCGATAATACTTTCACATTACTGCAATATTACAGTAATATTACCATGTAATGTAACTACAATAACTTAAAATATGACATTGGGGTAGACATGTTAATGTTGTTGAAATTTCATTTTTTTATTACATTGGTATATTAATAACATTACATGGAACATTACGGTCTCATTACTGTAATGTCATGTGTTACTTAGGTGATATTTAAGAATACCCTGAATGTTTCCCATTTCTATACAATTAGGGTATCCCTAAGATATTTGTACTCTCTATATTTGAATCAGTGATAAGTCGCTGATTGGGTAGCTATAAGTATGCAGCTGATTCAATCATCGAATTGTCACTTATTTTTTAGCTTATATTCTACGATATCTGTAGGATATTAAAATTCTTCGCTCTACTGGATATTCGAAATATTTTATGTGAACATTTTTAAGATATTAAAGCATATGAAAATTACTTAAATGTATTGTGGAATTTGTGGGATTCATTTCTAAATGATTGACATATTAAAAAAAATTGAAGTGCTCATTTAAAGCGTTTTTGTTTAAAAGAAGCATAATCTTTTATAGTTAAAAAATAATTAATGGGCGCGCGTAGCGCGCAGAAGTTGTACTAGTATTATTTTAAACGAAAACATTTTATAATTATAAAATTCACTTCACTAAAATTCTTTTTCTTCTTCCTTATATAAAAATGCAGCTAAAAATTTAAACGAACAATATACTCTTTATTACTCTCAAACAACTATTATTTTATTTATTTTTTGCATAAATCTCAGTTTTGCTTAATTGCAAATATCACTTATTTTTGTACTTGAATCTAAACGTCTATTCTCGCAGTTTTAAACTATCTAGATTCTCTACAATTTTTTCGAGAGAATTATTTTTATTGTCGTTACTATATTTCGATTTGTTTTCCACGAATAGCACGCGTTTAACTAAATTTGCTTGTTCTGAATCGTATTTACTTCGGACTGCTTATTAAAACCGTAAATATTTTCGATAATTTTAATCTCTTCACTTGCCCAGGTGGCTACACACTTCCGGCAAGGTTAATTCAGGGAATTGGGCACGTTTATTATAGAAACCAGAGCTTGCCGATGCAAGGATGGTTACTTTTTCCCTACAGTTCGATTTTAACGAACTAAAAACAAATATCTACTACCTGCACAATATTTATTTTATATTCACTGTAAATAAAAAAACAATTAAAATTTCATATACAGGTATATATATATATAGTCAATGATAGCTTCAGTGTGTAAATATGTGTAATGTAAAAAAAAAAATTTTTAATTATTTTTTTTTAAATATAAATTTCCAAAATTCTACCCTTATAATTTAGAGGGAAAAATCCCACCGCTGCCACCAGTTGTTACGAATTGAATTTAAAGAAAAGTAAAATAAAGAAGTTATTTTATTATTAATTTAAATTTTATCTTGATAACGAACAATGCTCTTTAGCAAATGAGAAATTTGAAAAGGTAGGGGACTTTTCCTCTCTCACAATTATTTATTTCAATTATGTGGCTATAATGCCAACTTAATAAAATAGAAATTTGGATTAAGTTAATATTTAATGATTGTTTTTTATTTGTTTTAATGATAAGGTTAAATAAAAACCAATACAGAAAATTATAAAATATACATATATTATTATGACTTTTTACTTTTCAAATACAATATATATGTTCTTTTAAAAAATATAAATTTCAGTATTTAAAAAATGGATATTCTTTGTATTTTCAAAAAAAATCTTATAAACACAACATATAAAATTTCATGTGTGTTTTGGCATTTGTTTTGTATGTGTAGGTGCAATGTGAAAATTCTCTACTCACTTTTAATCGTTTTTCTTTGTTCTTTATTTTAATATATCAGCAAACGTCCTTCCCTTATTGTTTGTTTTCCTCCTTTGTATTCGTTGAGATGAAAATAATCTCAATTTAATATTTATTTTCTTTTGCACAATAATTAGGGACTACGCCCTTTGATTCACAAATAAATCACAAAAATATTAAGTCTATACGACTAAAAAAATATATCGTTTAGGTAACTTTGCCTGAATCAAACTGCCCAACTTAGTAAATTCTTTGTGCTAAATACCCGATTAAAAGTAGGTTGTTAAGAATTTGCTTAATGTTGAAAATTATGAGTATTGCCAATTAATATGTGTTTTTGTGTAATAATGTTGATTGTGTTTTTAGATTAAAAAAATGATTAAATGGATTTTATATAATTCAAATAAAATTAGTTGTTTGTATTGAAATGTAAAGGTTACGAAGTCATACGTAACAATATCTTTTACTAAAACAAATGCCATGGTAACGCAAAACAATACAATATGTATAACCAAATATATAAATTAATGACAGTATTTATGTTTTAGTTTTAATATTTACATTTATAGTAATTAAAATTTTAATGTAATTTTAATCACATAATGGAGGAGCTGCTATAATTCCAGCTTTGTTTTTATCTAATATAACCAATTTCTAATTTTTCCTTTTATCCAATTTAACCAATTTTCAGCTTTGTTTTTATCCAATAGAACCAATTTCCAATTTTGCCTTTTATCTAATATAACTAACTTCTAATTTTGCCTTCTTTCCAATATAACCAATTTCCAATTTTGCCTTTTATCCAATATAACCAATTTCCAGCATTTTTATCCAATTTAAACAATTTCCAGCTTTGTTTCTATCGAATTTAAACAATTTCCAGTTTCGTTTTAATCCAATATAATCAATTTCCAATTATTCTTTTCATCCAATTTAACCAATTTCCAGCTTTGTTTTTATCCAATATAAATAATTTATAATTTTTCCTTTTATCCAATTTAACCAATTTCCAGCTTTGTTTTTATCCAATATAACCAATTTCTAATTTTTCCTTTTATCCAATTTAACCAATTTCCAGCTTTGTTTTTATCTGTTGAAAGGAAAATGGGGTGAAGGAGTCGATAGTCTTCGAAATTAGAGAAATACTTTAACTGATAGAATGAGTTTATTTATCGTCAAAGGTTTCGAGCGAACTGACTCATCAAAGAAATTATAAAGGCACGTAGAACATTTCATGTTGCCAAATATAAGGTTTTAGGGTAAAAGCTGTTGCCATATCTCCAAAATATTTTCAACACTCCTCCTCAATAGCATTTTACCAAAAAAATTGAGTAAACTAATAACAATTCATGTCAGTTATACATTTAACATGCTTGTTTCGGTGCAAGTTTTTTGTCAACACATCAGATACCATTTCGGCTGTAGGTACATATTCAAGTTCAATGTTCCCTTTTTCATATAGGTCTCTAATGTGATGGTACTTAATGTCTATATGTTTGCTCCGACCGTGTAAGATGGGATTTTTCACTAAACTGTGAGCACTTTGGTTGTCACAGTACAATAGAATACTTTTCACATTTTTAAATCCCATTTCATTAATTAATTGCTAAATAAAACTTGCTTCTTTAGCAGCCATGGAAAGCGCAATATATTCGGCTTCCGTGCTGCTTAAAGCCACTACACTTTGTTTCTTTGACTCCCACATTATCGCTCCACCCGCACAAATAAAAACACAGCCGCTGTATGTTTTTCTATCCAAGGGATCGTTGGCCCAATCAGCATCCACGTATCCATGTACAGGTTTCCCAGTTGCTTGATAATGTAGTTTCACATCAGCTGTTCCCCGTAAATATCTTAATACTCTTTTTGCTGCAATTTCATGTTCACGGTGGGGGTTAACGTTGCGTTGAGCGAGCTTTGCAACGGAGTGGAGAATATCTGGTCTTGTTGTGATCGCTAAGTACATTAACGATCCTATCAAGGACTGATAACATTTCACATCAACTTTCTCGCATTCTTCACTGTCGCACTTGACTTGGTGTCCTGCTTCCAATGGTGTCGATATGCTTTTGCATGATGTCATATTCCACTGCCGAAGGAGATTTTCTATGTATTGTTTGTGACCTAAGGTGATATTATTAATTAATGAAAAACGCGACCTGGGCCCATAACCTGTTGAAAGGAAAATGGGGTGAAGGAGTCGATAGTCTTCGAAATTAGAGAAATACTTTAACTGATAGAATGAGTTTATTTATCGTCAAAGGTTTCGAGCGAACTGACTCATCAAAGAAATGATAAAGGCACGTAGAACATTTCATGTTGCCAAATATAAGGTTTTAGGGTAAAAGCTGTTGCCATATCTCCAAAATATTTTCAACATTATCCAACAGAATACAAATTCCAATTTTGCCTTTTATCTAATATAACCAATTTCTAATTTTGCCTTTTATCCAATATAACCAATTTCTAATTTTGCCTTTTATCCAATTTAACCAATTTTCAGCTTTTTTAACCAATTTATCCAATTTTCAGCTTTGTTTTTATTCAATATATCCAATATCCAATTTTTCCTTTCATCCAATTTAAGCAATTTCCAGCTTTGTTTTTATTCAATTTAACCAATTTCCAGCTTTTTAAACCAATTTAACCATTTTTCAGCTTTGTTTTTATCTAATATATCCAATTTCCAATTTTTCCTTTCATCCAATTTAAGCAATTTCCAGCTTTGTTTTTATTCAATATAATCAATTTCCAATTTTTCCTTTTATCCAATATAATCAATGTCTAATTTTGCCTTTCATACAATATAACTAATTTCTAATTTTGCCTTTTATCCAATATAACCAATTTCTAATTTTGCCTTTTATCCAATTTAACCAATTTCCAGCTTTTTTAACCAATATAACCAATTTTCAGCTTTGTTTTTATCCAATATATCCAATTTCCAATTTTTCCTTTCATCCAATTTAAGCAATTTCCAATTTTTCCTTTTATCCAATATAATCAATTTCTAATTTTGCCTTTTATCCAATATAACCAATTTCTAATTTGTCCTTTTATCCAGTTTAACCACTTTCTAACCTTTTTTATTAATTTAACCAATTTCCAGCTTTGTTTTTAATCAATATAACCAATTTTCAATTTTTCCTTTTATCTAATTTAACCAATTTCCAGCTTTGTTTTTATCTAATTAGGGACCATTCAATTTATAATTGAAACACAAAAGGTAACGTCTGGGTAACGGCGCCAGTAATGCCGGCTCTGGTTTCTCTCTTTCTCTAAAGGCAATATAAATAAGAATGTCTCTCTTTACCTAATTTGCATATCTACTCGTTTCATATTAAGGATTAGAATGTTTTTTTTATTAAAATATTTACTTTCAATGAAAAATAATTATCTTCCAATGAGAATTAGACCCTTTAATATTGTTTTCCTGATAATTTCAAACATTTTTGTTTTGTTATTAAAAAAAATTATTTATTTAATTAAAATTCAATCCTGTATTATTATTTACATTATTACAACCATTATTCATATGATTCTTTATGTTTGTTGTTATATGGATAAAAGCACAACTGGCCGGTTTACCTCAGAGGGTGGGGCAAACTGGCCAGTTTGTAAATTTTTTTAAAGGTAACACACCAAGTAAACAATAAAAGATAAAGTATAGATGTCTCTGGGAAAAAGTTGAGCAATTAAATGATCCTTCAAACAAGTCATCGAATAATGAAATCGGTTGATTTGTTTGGTCACAAGAGTAAAAAAACCGTTAGTATGGCCGGTTTGCCCCACTCTCCCCTATATTTATACATTTTTAAAATATAAAAATTTTTTTATTATTAATAATACATAATAGTAAAAATAATTAATAAATAATAATTGATGATTATTATGATAAACCTATTAATTAAATGTTTTTTTGCATAGGGACTTTTGGGAAATCTGCATATAGATACCTTGAACTCCACACTCCAAGGTTATGTGGGGTTAGTAGAATAAAAAAAGAAAATATAAAATAATAAATTTAATAAATTGGCGACCTACTGCTAGCCCCGACCCACTAAAACCCGTAACCCGTCTTTTGAAGCCCTTTCCCCACCCTCGGAACTGTTGTAAGACTTTAGCCTTCGAGGAAGGCGCTCCACCTCTGTCGCTATTGCGACTTTGTTCTTTTCGTGTGGTTTTCCTGGGTGGTCGACACCTTATTGCTAAACTTTTCCTTGTACAAAAAGCATCTTGGGCTCTTTTTACAGTTGGAGAACCTGTGACCGGCTTCACCACATTTAAGCACGTAGCCGATCTGTCCTCCTTCTGGCATTTCGCTCCAATATAACCGTATCCCAAGCATCGATGACACCGGACGGCCATTACTCTTTTTTTAATTGGACAACACATAAAACCAATTTTTACGTGTCCCAATTTCTCCAGCCTTTTCGCCTCTTCCGGGTTGGTGACTACAACCGCGAGCTTCATCCATCGGCGGTTGGGTCCTAAGACCGTCACTCTCCTGCTTCCTGTGTTTTCCATCGTTTCAGACAACACTTGTTGCACCCTTCTTGGGTAAGGCAATCCAAATCACGGATCTCGAGTGTAACTCTTCGATGCAACGACTGCACCTTACCCATGCTTCCAACCGCCTTGGTGACCTCAGCGGTCAATCTTTGGATCTGGTAATTCCGTTTCCATTGGAGGAGCTTCCTCCATTTTCCTCTTATCTGTTTGGGTTCGAGTCTCCTCTGGACTGTCACCCTCTCTCTTCCGTTTTTGAGCATCTGTCATGACGCTTTTGAAATTACGCCTATAGAAACGCTCTCTCTTCCTTACGGTCCTTGCGGTTCCACTCTGCACCGCTGAGAACGCATGCCAAATTGAAGTCCGACTCATCGGCCGCATGCTTTACTTTTGCCTCTTTCAGCAGGACTCCGATGACTTTATATCCATTTTTTACCGTCCTGCTGACGTTCCTTTGAAGGTCGCAAGACTTCATCATCTTAGCTTTTCCGCTACTGAAACTTGACACACTCAGAAGACTTGAAGCGCTTCCTTTTCTCTTTCTTTCTCCTTCCACGATGTTCTGTGTATCCAACCTTTCCACGACCACCCGTGGCACTGCAAGAAATTGTGCGCCCTCACAATCCGCGCGCACTTGAGCATCAGTCCTGGGACCGTTGGTAAGATTTCCCGTTTCCGGACTGCTACATGGGGTACCTTGTTTGAATTTTGTGAATCCATTCTTTCTTGCTGTTTGGTTGTCCTTTAGTAAAAAGCCTCGCAACCACGGCAAGGTCTACCGAACATATCCATGATACCAGTCGTGTCTGGCAGTGGGCCACTTCTCCCAGCACATCTAAGACATAAATGATGTTTGTCAGTGGACCTGCTTCTCCCAGAACATCAAACGATGTTGTTATTAATAGTGGCTCGTTTAATGCCATTATAACAAATTTTGTTTGTTTTTTAACTCCTTCGCAGTACTGCTTTGGTGTTATGCCAATTTTCTGCAAGTACCATCCATGCCGGTGTTTAACTCCGTCATAACTCCGGACATTTTTACTTAGGGCACTTCTGTTCAGACCTGAATGGCTACTCGCTACATTCAAAAAAACAGTGTACATAGATATAATAATTATTAAAACACTTAACCTTAAATCACCTTAGATTTTATTTTAATAAAAAAGGATTTTATAACTGGGTCAATCCATTTTGTAATATTGTAATGTTCTGCAGAAATGATTTAGACACGTGATATCTATAAGATATTAAACTTAGACACGTGATATCTGTAAGATATCAAACTTAGACACGTGATATCTTTAAAATATCCTCAAAGATTATAAGTACAGAAAGCTATTGAGCTTTGAATATTTTACGAATTTTTGGTGAAATTTGGCATGTAAGTGGTATTTTTTTATGTTCATTTTCGCATCAGTCAGTTTTTTAAAATTAATTTTTTATAGAATTAGTATATATCTAAAAAATTATTATTTTTTTTAGTTTTCTGTTTGACTATTACTTTTTTGGTTGGTTTTGTTTTAATAGATCATATAAAAAGTCATTATGAAATTAAGACACAAGTGCATCATTCTTTTGAATTGAAATTGAATCAACACTTTCTACCAAATTTTTTGAAAAAATGGAAAAATTCTTTTTATGGAAACGAAAAATTCATTAAGAATAAAATTAAATGGCTAAATGAGGATTTTATCATTTCAGCTTCTTCTGGAAAGCCTCGTAAAATTTCTAAATCGTTTGAAGAAGTAAGCACTGCAACTAAAAGAAGAAGGATTAATCAAGCATTGGAAAATATTTCGAATAATGAAGTATTTAATGTTTGTGCTAAGAAACTTGATACCAGTAGTAAAAAAAATACAAATGAAACTTCTAATGCAGTGTATACAAATGTTTTATCTGATGACGAAGCTTTAGCCATGTTTGTCGATGCTCAGTTAACTAAGTTTCAGTATAACCAAAATCACTGACCTCCGACAAAATATTTCTTTTTCTTCTCATGATATTATAATTTTCACTGAAACTTGGTTAAGCCCTACTATTAATTCCGAAGAACTAGGTTTTTTTAATTACGATGTTTATCGTTTTGATAGAAGTGATAAAACTAGTGATAAACAAAAAGGTGGTGGTGTTTTAATAGCAGTAAGAAATAACTTGAAGAGTTCACTAGTCGTTACAAATTGTGATTCCATAGAACATATTTTTATAGAACTTATCTTCAAGAATATTTCTTATACATATAATTAGATGTGTTTATATGCCTCCGAATTCTTCAATTAATGCTTATGCGAATATATGTCAAGTTTTCGAGGACGTTAGTGTAGATTTTTCTTCTTCACAGTTATGTATAGTGGGTGATTTTAATGTTCCTTTTATTAATTGGAATTTAAACCTGAATGATAATACTTTCTGCATAACAAGTTTAAATTTACCAGCTCAACAAAATTCAATAGCATCTTTGTTATCCGAGACTATAGATTTCACTAATTAATCACAGTTAAATAATTTTTATAATATATATTATTTATTACTTGATTTGGTTTTTTGCGATCGTTTTTATGTAAACGTTAATTTATCAAATGATGCTATATTGCCAATTGACAATTATCACCCACCATTATTAATTAATTTTTTAACAAAACATGTGCTCTTGCAAAGTTTGGAACACACTGATTTAAAATTTGATTTTAAAAATTGTAATCATGCAGGGATGGTCGGTTATTTGAATGCAATAAATTGGAAACAAGTACTAGATACAAACATTGTCAATGACGCCGTTGATATTTTTTATGATATTTTGTATTGTGCTTTTACCAGATTTGTTCCTGTAAATGCTATCTATGAGTCCAGTTATCCACCGTGGTTTACATTTGAACTTAAAAAACTAGTTCTTGAAAAACAGATTGCGCATGATCATTATATGAAATTTAAAACAAATGATAATTACTTAAAATTTTCTAATTTGAGATCAAGATGCAAATCTTTGCACATTTTATTTAATTTATCATAACGTTGTTGTATATTTCCTTATAAGTGGAAAAAGGGCATTATTGTACCGATATATAAAAGTGGAAGCAAAAATGACATTGCAAATTATCGACCTATAACAATTCTTAGTGCTATACCAAAGGTTTTTGAAAGTTTGATACATGATTCTCTTTATTTAGCTACATTAAATATTACTATCGATGAACAACATGGTTTTGTTAGAGGCAGATCATCGATTACTAATCTTGCTCTGTTTACAAACTCACTTGCGTTAGATCTTGAAATGGGGAAACAGGTTGATGCAATTTATGTGGATTTTTCTAAAGCTTTTGATAAGGTGGATCACAACATACTTTTACACAAGCTAAGAATCATGGGCATGTCTGAAAATTTAATTAATTTTTTTAAAAGTTATCTTACAGATAGACCTCATATGGTGAGAGTTGAACATGACTATTCTGATGCGTTTCAATCTACCTCAGGAGTTCCTCAAGGGTCTCATCTCGGTCCTTTATTATTTGTTTTATATATTAACGATATAAAATTTGTTTTTAAATATTCTAAATTTTTGTTGTACGCAGATGACTTGAAATTTTTTAAAGCAATTAATGCAAATAAAACTTGTCTTGATTCTGAACAGCTCAGGTTAGATCTTAAACATCTTATAGTTTGGTGTAAGAAAAATCATTTGACCTTCAATTTAGATAAGAGTGTAGTAATCTCCTTTGCGAGGCAAATCACATTTGTATATAGTTATACTGTGGGTTCAAGTGAATTGAATAGAGTAACTTAGGTTGGAGACTTGGGGTTTTGATTGGTAAAGATCTCAATTATAATGAACATATCTCCGAAGTTATCTCTAAATCTTTAAAATTTTTGGGATTTGTAATGAGAAATGCATCTGCTTTTCATAATCTATCAGCGTAAAAAACTTTGTATTTTTCATTGATCAGATCAATAGTAGAGTATGCTATAGTCATTTGGGTACCATATTAAACCTATAATATTATAAGATTTGAACGCATTCAGAATAGGTTTCTTCGTTTCATTGCGCGCCAACTTCACATACCATTTGATTTCCATGCTCATGATTACTGCAGCTTGCGTTCTGTGCTCAATATACCAAGGGTTTCTTTAAGATTCCTATATAGTGATTTATCATTTTTGTATAAATTATTTAACGGATTCTTTAATTGTCAGTCACTTATATCACTAATTAATTTACGTGTGCCATGAAGACCTTCTAGGTATTTTTCTTTATTCTCTGTTCCATTTCATAAAACGAATTATGGAAATCATTCTTTGATGACCAGGCTTAGTAGAGAAGCAAATGATGTTTATAATGATATTAATTTTTTTGATCGTAACTTTACGAGATTTCACACACTTTTGCGTCAGCTTGTTTTTAGAGATATGTAGTTCACTATTTTTAAGTTCAGCTACTTATGTTTCATTTTTGATAATATTTAGTAATTTTGCTTAGTGCAATAAAATTAGTATTAAGAGTACTTTGTACGAAAGGGCATAGTCCCGTTTACTACTTAAATAAATAAATAAATAAATAATATAATTAGAGAGAAACTATGGGCAAATAAAATAAACGTTTTACCTGAATATAAGCATATTACTAATGCAAAAACGAAATGTTATACTAGAATCGAAGTTACTGAAACTAGTGCATCTATTACGCTTCAAGATATTCTCGATCATACAGCTAAACAACTATTGGAAGTTGATGATGTTAAAAAATCTGTAGTAGGAAAACATAATACTTTTTTCAAATTAATATTTAAGTATAGTTGTGATGGTACTTCAGGTTTCACTCAGTATAAACAAGCGTTTAGTAATTCTAGTGGTTTGCAAAGTAGTTATATTTTTATGATGTGTACAGTACCTCTATCCTTGGAAAGTGACAGTAAAGATACCTCACTAATGCAATTTTGGAAAAATCGTAATCCAAACTCAACTCGTCTTTGTCATCCTATACAGTTTGCTTACCAATAAAAATCAACAGAGACAATAAAGTATAAAATTAATAATTTAAAAAAGCAAATTTCTGAGCTATGTCCAACAAAAATTATCCTTAAAGGTAAAAAAATTTCAATCGAGCATCATGTGTTATGCACAATGATTGACGGAATGGCCCACCTGGCACTGACAAATACTTCAGCCACTCAAAAATGCCCTTTATGTCATGCTAGTCCAAAAGAGATGAATTCTATAGACAGGGTGATTAAATTTAAAATGTCATTTTTATGTCCTGCCCAAAAATCTGGAATACTAGTTCATATATAAAAGTTTTTAAAGTCAATAATTTTCCTAATCACTCCTTCTACTTAAATTAACAGTTCTTAGTAGCTAGAAATTCTTTGAGAAAATTAGGCAGAAGAATAAGAAGTAAAATGTCAGTGGTGTCTCTTGTCCGCACTTACAAAATCAGATTTTTAACTAATAATAAAAATTGTTATTTCTTACATTTTTAGTACAAGAAAAATCATTATGCACAACTAAGAGTCTATATTTTAATATTTTAATTGTGCTAACAGAATAATTTTGATCCAGTGCTAGAAAAAAAATCAAAACCGCCTGTCCGTAAGTTTCATATTTTTAAGTAATTATCGCAAATTTTGACTATCATACCTGATATTTAAATAACCTAGTGCAGATAATTGCCTTATTAAGGGGGGAACCTCCTTTATTGCGTCAAAAAAATCGACTTTCTGGAAATAATTTTAATTGATTCTACAACTATTCAAGAATACACCCATCAAATTTTAAGTCGATTTCTGTATTATTGAAGAAGTTACAAAATTTTTAATTATTTTTTTTTCATGCGTCGTCTGGTGAAATGTTTACCAGAGTCCAGAATTTTTTCTCTTTTGGCATTCAATCTGCCTTCTTCTTTCATTCTGAGTACCACTGTCAGTATAATTTGTAATTTCTATGTGGCAACTCTTCTTTTATTTGTTTGACATTCGAGTCACTTTATTTAAAAAAACTTCAAACGCATTTTTCTCGAAACACCATTTTTTAATTTTGTGAACACGATTGAGAACGCCCTTTTGAACCAATCGGGCTTTATGATACATCATTTTAAATATAATTAAATAATCTTCAATATGACATTTAGTGTTTCTTGAAAAAAAAATTTTTCATATTTTTTTGGAATTTTAAAGTCAATTTTTATGCACGAAAAATCACTTTTAACTTAAAAGTGGGTAAAAAAATTAATTCTTGAAATTTTTTAAAAAAAATCGAAATATCATATAGAAGGTATTATCCTAAAGTTTAAAAAAACGTTGGTTTCTTTGTTTTAGAAAAAAATTCAGAGCGCTAGAATTTTCACAGATAAAATGAGGTGCCATGGACGCGGTGTATATTTCCATACTAAAAATGTTTTGTTTTTTCTCCAAAAATTTTTTTAGACTCTCAAGACATGTATTTAAGTACCCTATAAATTACAAAACGTTTGAAGTTATTTTACCCCAGAAAAAAGATCCCAAAAATAACGCATTTTTCGATCGGCTAAAGGAGGTTCCCCCCTTAAGCGTTAATAGTATTGGTGATATGTATAGCTTCTTTAAGAAAAAACATTAGAACATTCTATCACATCTATAACTTGTAGGGTAAGTGGCAGAAAGCAAGTTTCACTTTGTCGAGCACACCATGTTAGTGGTGTCCCCATCAAAAAATCGTTCATAATATTAATATTTTTTAAATATTATTGTATCTCATTTTCAGTTATTACACGTACTTTAAAACCTGCAACGACTTAAACTTTAAAATAAAGTCTTTCTTTTTCGAAATTGAGAAATGAAGCAAAATGTCAGTGGTGTCCCTTGTCAGTAGTGTCCCCTCAAAATTCTGTTTTTTGCATCTCATTATTTTATTTTTAATAAATTTGTGTTAAATTTACTTCTTATAGGCAGTTAATGAACATTTGATACTGGATTGTAATTTATAAACCGATTTTATTCTCACTATTAAAAAAAATTATCAGTGAAATCTTTAAAAAACGTCAGTGGTGTCCCTCAATGTTTATATGTTTTTTTGGTCTTCAAAAGTATATAATTTATAGCAGAACTCATTACAAACATTTTTTAAGTCATGTTGAAACATTCATTATTGTAATTTGAAATATTTTAACTTTTTAAAGTTGTAAGAATTTATTTCAGAAAAGAATAAACGAAAACAGAAAATTTCTTATCATTTCTGCCTATCGGTTTTCATCTGGTGAAAATTAAAATTTGCTTTCACCTGCTCGATTACTATTATTTTTGTACATCATATATTCTAGTCAACCAAAATAGAGTATCGTTAAGTTCAAAATCCAACATCGAAAAATCAAAGTTAGTATAGGATAAAAAATGACATTTTAAATTTAATCACCCAGACAGTGTTCGTAAAAAAGAAGTCAACGAAGAAGGATATCAATATGGAGTTTCAAGCTTACTAAAGCTAAAATTTTTAGACTGGGTAAACAATGTTGCATACAAATTACCACTCAAGAAATATAATGCTAGACTGACAAATGAAGAAAAATACATTGTTCAGAGAAATAAAAACAGAATTCAAAATGAAATTCGTAGTCAATTAGGTTTGCTAACACAGGTTTACAAATTAAAAACTTTTTTTTGCCAATCGAACAAAACAATTTTTTTTCGAATAGTAGGTGTTTTTTGAGTAAGAAAATCATAGTTTTAATTTTTTTCCCTCGTGCAGTTTTTCTGTAGCTTCAAATTTTGCATTTTCGAGGTGCGACGCCACTTAAACTTACCTGTAGGAAAATTAGCTTGTCAAAATATAATAAATGAGGTATCATTGGAAAGGTTATTAAATTACCTTTCGATCCATAGGTCACAGAATAAAATTCAACAAAAATTAAAAGAGTCACAGTCGATTAAAGATGAAATTTCATGACAATTTTGATGATTTTTAGACATTTGAGTAACTTCTACTATTTTTTTCTACATCAAACAGGAAAGAATGTTTAGGTTTTAATTTTTTTATTGATGGACTATATCATTACACAAATTTTGAGCCCTTGTGGACCTCGATTGGATTAAAAATGACAATTCTACACTAAATTTAGTGAACGAAACTACATTCTTCATTTTTAGTATCCCTTAAACATTTGCAGCAAAAATTGAAGTAATAAAATTTAGTTAAGCTCTAAAGTTACTAAAATCACTAATAAAAAATTTCTGAAATCGTAGATTTCGAAACCAATGTTAGTTTTCTAAATTTCAAAATGGCGGATCCAATATGGCGGACAAGTTTTTAAAAATCGATTAAATTCGTCTTTAATTCGTTACTCGGGGGTTTTCGGCGTCGCTGATTACGAATCTGATGTCGGATTTCGAAAATTGAAAAGGATGGATTCATAATGGTGAACGAGTTTTTTAAAATCCATCGAATTCGCACCTATTGGATCCGCCATTTTGAATTTTAAAAAAGTAACATCAGATTCGTAATCAGCGACCCCGAAAACCCCCGAGTAACGAATTTAAGACGAATTTAATCGATTTTTAAAAACTTGTCCGCCATATTGGATCCGCCATTTTGAAATTTAGAAAACTAACATTGGATTCGAAATCTACGATTTCAGAAATCCTTTATTAGTGATTTTAGTCACTTTAGAGCTTAACTAAATTTTATTACTTTAATTTTTGCTGCAAATGTTTAAGGGATACTAAAAATGAAGAATGTAGTTTCGTTCACTAAATTTAGTGTAGAATTGTCATTTTTAATCCAATCGAGGTCCACAAGGGCTCAAAATTTGTGTAATGATATAGTCTATCAATAAAAAAATTAAAACCTAAACATTCTTTCCTGTTTGATGTAGAAAAAAATAGTAGAAGTTACTCAAATGTCTAAAAATCATCAAAATTGTCATGAAATTTCATCTTTAATCGACTGTAACTCTCTCAATTTTTGTTGAATTTTATTCTGTGACCTATGGATCAAAAGGTAATTTAATAACCTTTCCAATGATACCTCATTTATTATATTTTGACAAGCTAATTTTCCTACAGGTAAGTTTAAGTGGCGTCGCACCTCGAAAATGCAAAATTTGAAGCTACAGAAAAACTGCACGAGGGAAAAAAATTAAAACTATGATTTTCTTACTCAAAAAACACCTACTATTCGAAAAAAAATTGTTTTGTTTGATTGACAATTTCACTGTAAACCAGTGTAATTGATTGTGTGAAGCAAAGCACAGGTACAACAAATGATGGTAATACGGCTAGAAAATATTTTCAAAAATTTTGAAATAATTGTCACAATTACAGGTATAAATATTAATATACTTAAATTAAGGTTTTCTTTTGTCTCAAAAGATCAGGAGTGGGGGCGCGATGCGCGCCGTAAAGTTCTACTAATGATAACATTAATTAAATTTAATTTAACATTTTAAGGAAATATAAATTTATTATTCTTAAAAAAATGGTTTATAAAATTCAATGTTAAGTTTAAACTGTATTGGAGTAGGAAAAAAAGAAAAAAAATTTAGAAAAACCATTGGAATCAACACAACAAGACGAAAAATTTAGCTTTGGCTGGCTAACCCCACGAGTATTTTTTTAAGAAAACATTCACAAAACCCGTAATATCAAAAATATCGCAATTCCGCTTACACCATCGTCTTTAGCACTAAATTCTGCATTGAAAAGCACTTTACATGAATTTTATTCGTGTAACTCAATTAACTAAAATCTCAAAAATAACTCTTAGAAAACACAGATTCCGTATGCGTGTGTGGAAACATTATATTTTGATAAATATCTCGAGATTTTGAAGAGTTTTAGAGACGAATTTTTTTAAATTGTAGGTCTTACGTGCGGACATAAAATGAGAGTACTTTGAGATATATTAATAAAATTTAACTACATATTTTTTTATTTTTAATTTTGCAAAAATTTTTTTGGAAAATAAGACTTTTTGGAAAATTTTGTTAAAAAATGTAGAGGTAATTTTAAAAGTATCGTTACCAACTTGTAGAGCATTAAAATTCGCTCTGATTAGCCTATTTTTGAACCTAATTCGATCATAAATTTTGAAATTGTTGGTATTTTAAAAACCAAAAATTGTGGAAAATGACATTTTCTTAACCCTCCGTCACACACGAGGGGATTCCCTCTACGGTTTCAGTATTTTTTAAATAATTTTTGTTTTCCTCATTGCAAAATAAAATCAATTTCTATACCTTTCTACAATTTCCTCCTCAACACATTTCTAAAAAAACATTTAGTTTAAACATAATTAATCTTTAATTATGAGGCTTCAAAGTCAGAAAAAACTCAAAAAAGTGAGATTATGTTAAGTAAAAAAATCAAGTTTTCAAAACATTTTTTGTTCCACTGTTGGTTAATGACAAAATTATATTATAAATATAATTAAAATGAATTGTTTAATAATTTTTATGCTTATTTGTTAATGTTACATTATTTTTACATGTACTAGCACAACTTCTGGGCGCCCATTCGTTGTTTTTTTAACTATAAAAGACTGTGCTTCTTTTAAACAAAAACGCTTTAAATGAGCACTTTAATTTTGTTAATATGTAAATCATTTAAAAATATCATACGAATCCCATAATACATTTAGGTAATTTTCAAATGCTTCAATATCTTGAAAATGTTCACATAAAATATTTCGAATATCCAGTAGAGCAAAGAATTCTAATATCCTACAGATATCGTAGAATATCTTAGATATCTCCTATAGACATCTTGAGATTATTCATTAGTCTTTGTAAATTAAGATATCAATTAGATGTAATAATGTTATTTATAGACGACCTACAAATATCCTAGGGATACCCTGATTGTATAGAAATGGGGAACATCCAGGGTATTCTTAAATATCACCTTAGTAACACATGACATTACAGAAATGTGACTGTAATGTTCCATGTAATGTTATTAATATACTAGAGCTGTGCAAAATAATTCGAACCGAACTGTTCGAATTATTTCACCTAGTTGGAATGTCGAAAATTCGACATTCGAGTTAGCTTAGTTCGAATGTCGAAAATCCGACATTCGAACTAGCCCAGTTCGAATGTCGAATATTCGACATTCAAACTAGCCCAGTTCGAATGTCGAAAAACCGACATTCGAGTTAGCCTAGTTCGAATGTCGAATATTCGACATTCGAACTAGCCCAGTTCGGATGTCGAATATTCGACATTCGACATTTCGGCGCCCCAAAATCGAACAAAACTCGGTTCGGTTCGAATTTTGCACAGCTCTATAATATACCAATGCACAGTGGGCCAGAAACCTCCTTTGAGTGGCCAAAATGCAATTTTTTGAAAGTAATTTAATTTAAGTATACATAACCCTATCTTATTCTATATATGTTTTTACACAAAATATTGTGGTATTGACGATTTTTATTTATAAATTTTTTTAAAGTACTTTTGAAGATCAAAATTGTATTCGAAATACTAAATATCAGAACAAAGTTCTAACTTTTTTAAAAATAAAAATTCTGAATAGATAAGTTCTTATAATATGTTATTATCTTCAACTGATATTAAAAAATAGAAATTCATTAAAAATTTCGATATTTGTGACATTTTTGTATTTATTTACTAAATCTAATCAGCAAAATCTTTGATTTCGTTAGTTTTGAATAACTTCCATTACAATGTTCCCCGATGTTCCGCTATCAAATGAGTCAAATTTTGTGCCAAGTTCTTGACAGTCCATGGCCCATATATGGCCACAAAAAGTCGTGCCACCTTTGCGTCTGATATGGCCATCTCAAAAAAATACTAAAATTAATTCGATTTGAGTGGCGAAATGTATACTAAGGTTTTTGGGGTCGCTGAATCCAAATTTGAAGTCAGATTTATAGAATTCAAAAGGGCGGGCCAAAATGTCGACTACAAAAATTTAAAAAATTTCAGATTTGCTTGAAACTTGTTACTCGAGGGTTTTCGGGGTCGCTGAATACGAATTTGATGTTTGTTTTTCAAAATTCAAAATGCACTGAGAAAAAAATGTTATTGAATCTATAACACGCATATTCACATACGTTTAAAAGCTGATGTCATTAACTTGATGTGATATGTAGTCTATTCTATAGCACTGCTTTTAAATCAAAAAGTGACTTCTGTGATTTAATAGCGATGCTATAAAATGAACTACATATCGCATCAAGTTAATATGACATCTGCTTTTAAACGTATGTAAATATGCGTGCTATAGATTCAATAGCATTTTTTTCTCAGTGTGGAGGATCCAATATGGCAAATAATTTTAAAATTTATGCGTTTCGATCAAAATTAGTTTTTTTGAGGTTTCTGAGGTCGCTGAATTCGATAACGAATGAGTTTCAAGCAAATTAAAATTTTTTTTTAATTTTTGAAGTCGCTATTTTTAATCTGACATTTTGAATTCTTTTAATCTGATATTAGATTCGCAATCAGTGACCTCGAAAAGCCCCGAGAAATAAATTTCCGTTGAAATGCATCAATTTTAATATTATCCGCAATATTAGCTGGACAAATTGAATAAGCCATTTTGAATTTTTGAAAAGAGACTTCAAATTCGCAATCAGTGCCACTGAAAACCCCCGAATATCAAATTTTAGGTCAATCGAATCAATTTTTAATTTTATTGTCCACCATATTGGATCCGCCATTTTGAATTTTTGAAAACAGACTTCAGATTTAAAATCAGTGACCCCAAAAACTATAAGAACAACTTATGAGTTATTTTAAATCTCCATTTTTCTAGAAGTTATGAATTTTGACCACGCAAACAAGGTTCCTGGCCCACTGTGCAAGATGTAACATCAAATTGAAATTTCAATATCATTAACTATGTCCATCCCAATGTGATATTTTAAGTTATTACAGTTACATTACATGGTAATATTACCGTAATATTGCAGTAATGTGAAAGTATTATCGCAAAGAAAGATAAAAACAATTCACTATTCACAATTCACTACTGTAATAATAGTATATATTTTACATATGGGCAATTCCACTTGAGATTTAAGTCGACCTCTTAAAATCGGCCAAAAATATTTTTTTTCTATTCTGTATCGAAAAAAACAGATACGTATTTTTTTATTTTTGTTAAATTGTCCAAATTTTCGAGTTAGGAATTTTCGAAATTTTGGACTTTTATTAGTAATTTAGTAGAACTATATTCAGTAGCTTATAAGTCCGAAAATATTGAGTTTAGGAAAAAATTGTCAAAGAATGAAAGATTTAGTTTTCTTTCGACTTTTAAGAAATGTAAACAAAAAATTTTTCTTTTAATTTTTAATTAAAATTTTTTTTTTATAAACAAATTAATTTTTTTAACTTTAAGCAGGATTTTTTTTTATTTTTTTAAATTTATTTATACCTTATAATATAGAGAAGATTTTCCAAAATGTCCCGAAATGGGCCTGATGTGTTAAATGAGTTTTAAAACATTTTCAAAAATCACTTGCAAGCATCACAGTGGGATTTTTTTTACAATTACTTTTTAAAACTGTCTACAGCGTCGATCCTTCGATTTAAAACAAAAAACACTTAAATAGATTAAAAATTATACGCTGCAGACAGTTTTAAAAAGTTAATTGTAAAAAAATCCCACTGAGATGTTTGCAAGTGATTTTTGAAAACGTGTTTTAAAACTCATTTAACACATCAGGCCCATTTCGTGACATTTTGGAAAATCTTCTCTATATTATAAGGTATAAATAAATTTATAAAAAAATTTTTTTAATCTGGCCAAAAAATAAAAAAAATTAATTTGTTTATAAAAAAAAAATTTTTTTTAATAAAAAATTTTTTAAAAAAATTTTTGTTTACATTTCCGAAAAGTCAAAAGAAAACTAAAACTTTCATTCTTTGACAACTTTTTCTTAAATTCAATATTTTCGGACTTATAAGCTACTGAATATAGGTCTACAATTAAAAGTACAAAATTTCGAAAATTCATAACTCGAAAATTTGGACAATTAAACAAAAATAAAAAAATACGTATCTGTTTTTTTTCGATACAGAACAGAAAAAAAATATTTTTGGCCGATTTTAAGAGGTCTACTAAAATCTCACGTGGAATTGCCCATATCCCCCCGTGCAGAAAAGTGTCTGGTGAAACTATATACGAGATAGAAACTGTACCGCAAACATCTCGTAAAGCTAGTCACGTAAAACTATACCGAAATGGTCTAGATTCTGTATAGTTTCACTACATTAACTGCTTTACATTGGAATACGTTCTACACTGAGAGAAATGGATAGTCAGATTTTGATGTTAAAAAGATGATGTTACACGATACTATCATTATGCTACTGCCAACCATCACAGATGCTAAAAAAATATAGTTATGCTACCCCGTACTACCAAGATGTTACTCCTGATGATATTGATGGTAACGGTGACTATCTAGATAGCTGTCTGTATACGTAGCATTAAAGATGGTCACCCTAACCACAATTATGTTACCCACTACTATAAATTTCTCTCCGTGTAGAATCTGTATAGTTTCACTACAACTGCTTTACATTGGGATACGGTCTAGAATTTGTATAGTTTCACTACATTAACTACTTCATATTGTCGATCTAGATCAATTCTGCCTAGTGAAACTTCACAATCATAATCTGCAAGTAATTTCTTTATGTTTATAATATTATTATTATTATTTACATATTGTAATTAATAATGTTATTAAATATAGATTTAAATATACCATTTACAAACAATTTATTATAAATAAAGGCAAAAATTGCAGTCTCGAAACTGAAAAGGTATTTTAAGCAACACATCTTCCAAGTCAGCGTGGCTGTGTGGTATGTGTATTCGTATTGCGTCCCAAAGGTCTAGGGTTCGAACCCCCGTGCGTGCGATATTTTTCCGTCTTAATTTAAGTGATTTATGTTAATAATGTGAAGTGTAGTATAGGTTGAAATTCTTAATTAGAATTTAAAATAATAACAAATAAATAACTGGACTTGTTAAAAATAAAATATGGTATAAAAGAAGAAAGCGAATAATCGAAATTTTTTTTTAAATTCAATGAAATTGTTGCACCTTTTAAAATCTTTAATATTGTTAAAAATTAACAATAGTTTATATATTATAATTATAAACTTTGTTAATATTGTTATATAATTATATTGTATATATGTTATTAATTATTATTATTATTAATTTTTATAAATATATTTACCGTAAATCAATATAGAAGTATTAAACAAGTTTCTAAAAATGAAATTTATACTAGAGCCCGTGTTATGGCTTTATAATATTTCACTATATTGTTCTGATATAGTAAAACTATCTAGAAACTTGATGTCCATAGTGTTACATTTCAAGATAGTTACTACAACATTTCACGGTATCGCAACTAGATAGGAACTAGTGAAACTATATCATTACGGTACAGATACGTGACAAATTTCCACACGGGCGCCCTTTGTGAACACACCTCTTTTTTAGACTATTTTTTAAAGCTCAACCAATTTTAAACTGCTCATCTAATCAAGCTAAAGAATTTTTTTAATTATAGTTTAAACTCTGTAGAATAAGTCTGTATACTTAAAAGTCCTTATTAAAAATATTAAAAAAAGATAAAAAGCTTTTCGTAAAAAAGCGTGGGGTCAAAAAGACCCCATGTGTTCTCCGAAGGATATACAAGAAATCCCACCCGACAGCACTAAGAACGCTACCAAGAAGGGAACAAAAATGTCGTAGCGTAGCATGACTGCACGCGCACAAAGATGTATTTTCGTGTTAATTATTTAATTTAAAATAAAAAAATTTATAAATAAACAAAAACTTTTTTTAAATTAAATTTCAATGTTTTTTCTCTAACTTTAAATTAACATTCATTTTATAATCTAATTAAATTAACACAATAATATACCAATAGCAAGCGTTGTCGCCGATACTTTAAGCCAATAATAAGCGTTGTCGACGATACTTTTAACCAATAGCGAGCGTTATCATCGAATTCTAATCAATGACGAGCGTTATCATCTTAGCAAGAACCAACAACAAGCATTTTCATCGAATTTTAGCCAATGCCAAGCGTTATCATCGTATCTTGACCAATAGCAAGCGTTATCATGTCATAAAAATAGCAGATTTATTATATAGGAAAGTGGAATTCCTTCGAAGATGTGCATTCGTGTAATTAATTTTTATTTTTGAGACCGAAAATTAATTTTATTAATTTTATAATTTAGAATAATTTACTGCATATTTGTAAGTTTGTGTTAAAATTAAATTTTTGTTGATTCCTTCGTTTATTTTGTAATGTCTCTTATTTAACAATGTGATGAGGGATTCCCTGTAAACGTGTGTAATGGTGTAATTATTTGTAAGGTGTGTGACGAAGGGTTAACTTTTTTGTTTGAAAACTTTTCTTTAACTATATTAAACTATTATAACTATCTTGTAGGGTATTAAAAAATACATTGATTTATTAAAATTTTAATCACTTTTACAATACTTATAAAAAGCTATTCATATATTTCTATTATTATTATTTTTTTATGAGAAAGCAAAGTGTTCATGAAATGAGTACCAAAATTATAACAAAAATTATACAACTTGGCAGCGGTTTTTAATATAATTTTAACGTTTTAAAAATTGTTAAATCTCGTTAGAGCAGAAAGTTCGGTATAATGCTCATCGTACTGCGACAGAAAGGTTCTCCAAGAAATGGCTTTTACATTGATATTTATGCTTTAAAGTTTGTTTTTTTCTTTTTATTTGATAAAGTAAAGTTTTTCTTAAATAAAACACCTTGGCTACATAGTAAAAAGAAAGTCTTATTTTAAGGCAAGAAAGCAGTCTCAAATTAAGATGCAACATTTTTAAGACAACATTTTTAATATGCACACGTTTTCAGAGAGTGCGCCAAATACCGTGAGTCACTTTCATATGCGAATATACCTGTTCACCTAACCTATAAGTTTGACACATAACCTGGTTTCCTCACTGTCATCGTAACAAAACTGTAAAAAGTTTTAAGTTTTTAATATAAATTATATAAAAGAAACAACAATATGGGGAATGCGAACAGGGCCGGCGCAAGCAGTATGGATGGTATGAAGTTCTCTATACATGAAACGTATCCATGTATGGAATTCCATACACGAAAATTTTGAAAAAATATTAAAAATTTGACTGCGCATAACTTGAATTACTTTTTTATATCCACATTTTAAGCAAAAACTGGCAAGTTTTTGTTATTTAATTTAAATTTTACGACTTTCGATTAAGCGAGTTGAAATTGATTGTAAGAATTTGATTTGACCCTCATTTTGTTTAACATTTTGGTCTTTCTACTTTGTCTTTGTAGTTTTAGGTGTCTTTTCTGGTCTGTTAAAATTTAAGAGTAAATAATATTGTATGTTAATAGTATAGTGTATCGTGTATAGTGTATAGTATAGTGTAGTATAGTATAGTGTGTTTATTTAAGAGAAATGGATCAGTTTGTTACTCGCTGTATTCTATTTTAAATACACCTCCCCCCTCACAAAAAATTTCCATACATGAAAAAGATTGTTTGCGCCGTCCCTGAATGCGAAGAGAAAGTCGAAGAAAGTAGTAAATTCTAATATAAATTAATTAATCGATATTTGTTCAAATCATTTATTTATCGCGGTATTAGGTTCACGGTTATTGGATTATTGGGGCATTTGGGTCATGAAGCATTTGCCCTCTGAGCACGGAAACATCTTTGTTCTAGAAACGTTCCTAAAACATTTTTAGAACGTTTAATGTCCGCTACATAACGACTTAAGAACATCCAATGTTCTAAAAACGTTTTTAAGACGTTATGTGGAGAACATGAAAAGTTCTACAAACGTTTTAGGAACGTTTCTAGAAAAAAGACGTTTCCGTGCCAAAGGGTGGCATTGTGGAAATGCATGCACTAACATTAATTTTTAAAATGACTTTTATGTAATAAATTATACCTTGTACGACATTATTAATTTGTTATTAACAAAAAGTAATGTTAAAGATCAATTTAAAAAAAATTCCACAGATATCTTGATTTCTATGGATCTCAAATTGAGATCATGTAATATGTATCGAATTGTTAAAATGTAACGTTTAGATGCAGACGTGAATTGATTCTATGGAAACCACTTTACGGAAATTCCGTAAAGAATTTCCGTACGGAATTTATGCAAATATTCCACATTGTATATTTTGTAGTTTTGGATTTCTTTTAAAAAACTGTTAAACTGAAGACAATATTATTATTTCCCTATTATTATATATTTTTAAAATTTTCAATTCTTTTTTTATTAATTGTACACGGAAAAAAATCCTTAGCTGATAAAAAACTATTAAACTGTTCACATCTCCAATTGGAGTTATAGTAACAGTTTTTTATACTTATTAATATTTCCTTATTATATTTTTTTTAATTTTTAATTTTATTTATTAATTTTACACTTTAAAAAATCCTTAGTTGGTAAAAAATTGGATTTGGTAACAGTTTAACAGTTATTTATTAGTTATCGAAAACTCTTCAAAAATATACAATGTAGAATATTTGTAAAAATTCCGTACGGAAATTGTTTACGGAATTTCCGTAGAATCGTTTCACATGGGAGTCTTGCTTTGAGAACGTTATAAAAAAAACTGTGAAATGGTATACTTATACATAACTGGAAAATCATCGGTTTTTGCTGATTCAGATTTATAAACCACATTTCTAGTTGAACGTATACAGACACACTTCTAAATAAAATGGTATAGGATTCTATTTGTACAAATCTCTTCTAACAGCCTGAATTGATTCACAAGATTGAATCTGCCGCAATGACATTCCGTTCGGTTCTTGGGACGTGGGTTATTAAACGAGACCTGCTATTAAAGTCCGTCGTTTCACCCTTTTCATTCCTTCATTTCGCTTACCACTGTACCATGCTTGGAGCCAGAAGAGAGCGGCTTTTGTTGATTTAACGCGATAATACCTGTCTGCAAGAGTTTTTATGTTGAAAAAGAAAAGAAAAAGAAAAAAATAGTGGACGGCGCATATGTGTAATTATAGATTCGCATCCTCCGGAACTCCTCGGACATCATTCCGTTTTACCTGTCAGATTTCTCCTCCGAGTCGCAAAAGTGCGGGAATTTACCGTGTCTACTTTTCAACGATCATCATCATCATGATTATGTATAAAGTTGTATAATTTATAAAAGAAGTTGCATTTAATATAAAAGTCAAAAGAACTCGGGTGATTCTCATTAGGATACGCGCGTAGAAGTAGTATTAAAAATGTAAATGAAACAGAAATGCTCAGGAAATTAAAAATTAGCATCAGTTGTAGAAAGATAAGCAAAAATATAAGTATAAAAACTTGTTTAAACTAAGTTGTAATAAAACATCTTGTATAAAATAATTAAAATGGATTGCCATTTTTTCTCTTTCACTCTCTTTTGCTCAGCTTGAAAAATTTTGATGAGCAATAATTATAAATGGGATCATAAAAATATCAAAAACAAGATAGTATATCGTGATTTAACTTTATTGTTTCAGGGTTTTTCAAAGAGTTTTGACTGTTGCAAGATGTGGCATATTATGAGTCTGAATTAGTCAATTAAGAAACCAACACAAGTTATTATTTTGACAGAATTTGACCCGTGAGAATATTATGAGTCAAAATATTATACATATACACTGAAAAAAAAGTGCTGTTGAATCAAATATCTCCATGCTATTGAATTCCCCGTCATTGATTCAATGACACATTTATTAATCGAAAAGTATATTGCTTAAAATGAAAAAATGAAACTGTTTAAATTAAAAGTACGGTACTGTAGAATTAATGATATTGTGCAAATTGTTTCTATAGTTCATCTATATATAGCAACAGAATTATTTTTTTGCTTCTTTGACATTATTCATTTGAAGCATCTAATAGATAAATTTGAAGAAAATGCGTGTAAATTTAAATCAAATGAAAAATTGTTTGCTCTAAAGAAGCGCGCTCTGAAAACGAAAGCATATGCTTTCGTTTCAATGAGTGGTGCTATTGCGGACTGCCTATAGCATATGCTATAAAAATAAGAACACTATGTTTTGAGACATTGACAGGTACTAAATTTATTGAAATACTTACCCACATATATTTATATGTTTATTAAACCTGTCGTTTTTGAGATTCCAATATAAAAAAGTATTATTTAAATTCTTTTAATTAATTAATGACTAGTTAAATATAAATTCCCTATATAAATTCCCTTATATACGCGAAAAATCTCGAGCACGGTATTTAACCACAAAGTAAGTGCCCAACGTTGAGAAGCGGATGTATTACATTGCAGCGCGGCGGTTCTCGTCTATCACGGAAGTTAAGCGTCGTTGGTCGCGGTTACTAAATGGATGGGTGACCGCTTGGGAATAGCCTATTTTTCTGACTAAAAAAGATAAGTGTGTTTGAATGTGTATGTGTGTGTGTGTTTAGCCGTTGGAAAAAATGAAAATAATAATAAAGATGTATATGTTAGTGTGAAAAATTGAAAAAAAGATGTGTATAAAAAGTGTTGTGTTAAAGGTGTGAGAATTAATTATAGTATATAAAAAACATGTAAACAAAAATTCCCTTTTTTCAATTTATCGTTGGTATATATTTAACCACATAAAAGAATTGAATTAACAGTATGGTGTTATTCAATCGATAGCAACAACTAAAAAAATTAAGAGTACAAATTTTTGAATCATAAAAATGATGCTTTTAAATTTAAAAGTTATAGTCATTGACTCAAAAGCATATACTGTTAAATTAAAAAATTTTGTTTATTGATTCAAAAGGATTCACCTTCGAATTAACATAGTATGCTGTCAATTTGAGAAATATGCTTTTGTTTCAAAGAAAGTGAAACTATCGAATCATTAGAATCGGTGCTTTCAAAACAACAGCATATACGTTAGGCAGCCCGTTATGACACTATTCAATGAATCAAACCCATATGTCATTGATTCAACAGCATTTTTTTCTCCGTGTACATTAGAGTTGTCGTTAATTTGCGAAATTTGGAATTTCTTTTATTCCACCCCCTAATTCTGTTCCAAATGTAAAAAAATGAGCTGTGCACAAGGACAGATAATTTAATTAATATTAATCCGTGCCTGCAAAAGGTAAAAAATGGATTATACGTTGTATAATCTACATTATATTTATAATGATCATTCAAATATTATAACTTAAAAAGTATTGTTCATATTAGTTTGGATTATAAAACTGGTATCAATATAATTGCATTCCAGTACCGCAGTACATTTTTTGATGGTGGGCAGGATTGGCATTTCCATTTTGATCTGAAACAAGTAAAAAAAAATTTTTTCTAAAAAGGGATAAATTTTGAACAGAGTGACGTAGCCGTTTAAAAAATATGTTTAAAAAATATGTTTCTTTGAAAAAGGAATATTTGTACTAATATATTGGATTAATTTGTTGATCACCCTGGTTAAAAAACCAGACAGATTTCGGACTAATCCGAAATTTGTCCGAAACAGTGCGGTTTATGGTCAGGTTTTTGTCACCCGAAATTAATCCGGATAAATCCGAACTCTTTACGGTTTTTGAACAACAAGTGAATCCGGAATTAGTACGAAGCAGTCAAAAATTAGTCCGGACAATTTCGTGAATGTTAATAAAAAAAATAATTATACAATTTACACATATTAATTATTATTAACCGACAGATTGGCTCAGTCGGATAGATGCCTCGCTTGGCGGTCGTTTAAGGACCAAGGGTAAGTACCCTTGGTTCGCGCCCATTTGGCTTAGTATTTTTCCTGCACGTGAGACAATCTGAGCGGGAGGTTTGACGTCGAGGTATAATGATGTGCACCGTCGATTATTGTCTGGTACACACCATTAGAACTCGACTGTCGTTAAACCGGTTGTACTCAGGAGAGGTTTTCTACAGTCTCCCTCTCCACTGGCGAGAAAACCCATTAGACGGGTGGTCTAGGCAAATGCGAGTACTCCTAATTTTCAAGTCGCTCTGTAGGCGCAAAATTTAGTATTAAGTTTGTCAGGGAAAAATTTGTAAGAGAAATTTACGAAAAATGTAAAAACACTTGTATAGCCAAGATTGTAGGCTTAAGACGAGTGTATAAACAAAATAAATAAATAAATAAAATATTAATTACACAGCCACACAAAAAAAAAAGTTCTGATCTGGGGGTCTCACTATGTAGACTTTATGTTTTTTGGGTCGCTGAATCCGAATCCGAGGTCCATTTAACCCCATCAGATCAGGATTTCTCCCAAGGGCAAGAAAAATGCATGTGAACAGCTAATTTTCTTGCCCTTGGGTGAACACGGCCGCCATTTCCATACGGTCGAAGAAATAAATGACTTTTCTCCCTGTCGTCCGCTATCAGAAAGCGCCATTTTTGTGCATGTGGGATAAAAAAATAATTCTATTTTTACGGAATTTCTTACCCTGACTTTGAATTCTGGCAAAGAAAAGTTGATGAAAAAAATTGCTACTTTTACAGACTATTTCTTGTATTCTAAGCTTTAAATAGAGACCAAGAACAGCAAAAAATATTAAAGGGTTCCTAAGATATTATAAAAAGAGTCTGACCGTGCGAAGCAAAATTTTCCATCATCGATTTCTCTAATTCGCTGTTTAGTCAATTGCGTGGCTGTGAAAAAAGTGTTGAAAATTAATTTTACCAAGTACATTCTTACTGGGATCCACTTTTTAATTTAATTTATTATATAATTATATTTATAAAGTGGATCCCAGTAAAAATGTACTTGGTAAAATTCATTTTTGACGCTTTTTTCACAGCCACGCAATTAACTCAACTGCGAATAAGAGAAATCGATAATTGAAAATTTTGCTTCGCACGGTCAGACTCTTTTTATAATATCTTGAGAACCCGTTAATATTTTTTGCTATTCTTAGTCTCTATTTAAAGCTTAGATTACAAGGAATAGTCTGTAAAAGTAGCAATTTTTTTCATCAACTTTTCTAAATTTTGCCAGGATTCAAAGTCAGGGTAAGAAATTTCCTATTTTGGGTAGGACTGGATCGTCCCAATCTAATTTTTCTTGCCAAAGGGTTTGAATCATAATTTTAGCTGTGGCTGTTATTGGTCCTAATAAACCTATTGGATCAAATAATTTGGCTGTTTGCGACAAGATGGATCTTTTTGTTAATTTTTCATTCTCAATTGGGGGTTTTACTGTGTATGTTATTGAATCAAATTGAGAATCCCAATAAAGACCCAAAATTTTTATTGTTTCACTTGGGTCGAGAGATATTTGAGTGTGAGTTTTCAGAAAATTCAGAGGTCAATCTAGGGTCATTTGATCCCCATTTTCGGAGATTAAATCCCCCTTTTTTTAAAAGAGATATTAATTCATCGCTAAGAGATTTCGCTTCTTCATAGTGTTACATGACAGTAACAAAAATCTTTCTTTGAAACTGAAGACATTAGCGATGAATCATTGTTATGGATCGCGTATGTAGAATATCAAGAATAGAAATATTGCGTTTGAAATAAATATAACAAAAGAAAAGCAATACATATAAAATCAATAAGAAAAACATTGGAGAAATAATATTATAACTTTTAATAATTTCATAAAATTAAATAAACCTTTCAATAAATATATCATTACAATATTTTGAAATAGATCAGTAATAATTAAATAAGAAATATTATTTAATTGGCTGATTATTTCTCACGCAATACTCTTGTTTCAAAATGAATATTATATGATTCTAATATTAAACAATAAAATGTATCTTTCCATTCTCCATGCATTACCTTCTAAGAATTATTCTGCAGCTGCATAGAGTATGGAATGTTTTTCGAAATAGTTCATCTGTATATCGTTCCTCATAGTTGACAAAATACAATGTAATTATCTTACTCTTCATAGAACTGAAGCTATGAGACTCGATATTTAGATGCACACCAACATAAATTATAAATAATATTATGGGCAATTCCACGCAAGATTTACCTATGACCTTGATAATTCGGTTAAACATATTTTTTTCTTAATCTATATGGAAAAAAAAAGAAATACGTGTTTTTTTATTTTTGTTTAATCGCCCAAATTTTCGAGTTATGAATTTTCGAAATTTTGGATTTGTAACTGTAGACATATTTTCAGTAGCTTATAAGTCTAAAAATATTGAGTTTAGAAAAAACTTGTCAAGGAATGAAAGTTTTAGTTTTCTTTCAACTTTTAAGAAATGTAAAAAAAAAAAATTTTTTTTTAAATTTTTTATTAAAAAAAAATTTTTTTTTATGAACAAATTAATTTTTTTTAAATTTGGACCCTATTTTTTTTTTAAAATTTATTTACACCTTATAATATACAGAAGATTTTCCAAAAAGTTTTGGAGTGGGCCGACGCGTTTAATGAGTTGTACAAAATTTTCAAAAATCACGTGCAAGGTGCTCGCGTTCTACGAAACGCCTTACAATGGAATTTTTTTTGCAATTTACTTCTCAAAAAATGTCTACAGACTAAAATTTTTAATCGATTCGAGTGTTTTTTGTTTTAAATAAAAGGAGAACAATTTCTGAAGATATCTCTCCATGCAAACCTAAGAATCTTCAATTGTTTATAATTTTTTTTTAAAACAAAAAGTTAACAAATTAATTGTGTAGTTTTCTTTAAAAATGAAAGATTATTTTCTTATTTTGCTACTACACATGTCCTAAATAAGATTCAATTAATATAATATACGACCACCAAATAAATAGTAAAACATAAAATAATTTATCTAAACTGTTATAAACAATATTAGTTAACAAATAGTTAACTTTGGTTCCTCTCCATAAAAAAACTTTGTTCTTTCATATTCATATTTTACTTTAGGTTCATTTAATGAATACATCTCCCTTTCGTTAAAAAACAATTTTTAATTGTTATAAACAATAATAGTTAACAAATAATGAACTTTGGTTCCTCTGCACCAAAAAGAATTTTTTTCATAGTTTTTATTGAAGTTTATTACAAAGAATATATGTTAAAAAATAGTGAACGTATGAAATAGTTTGTTCAATAACTATAAACAATTTAATTTATATAAATTTGTATTATTTTTTTTTCTTTCCTAGTGTTTTTGAAAATTAAAATAAAAAATGAATTAAAATAAAATAAATGCAATTAATATATATTTTACATGAAAATGTTTATTGTTTTATTTTGACACAAACATTCTTTGTAATAAACTTCAATGAAAACTATGAAAAAAATTCTTTTTGGTGCAGAGGAACCAAAGTTCATTATTTGTTAACTATTATTGTTTATAACAATTAAAAATTGTTTTTTAACGAAAGGGAGATGTATTCATTAAATGAACCTAAAGTACAATATGAATATGAAAGAACAAAGTTTTTTTATGGAGAGCAACCAAAGTTAACTATTTGTTAACTAATATTGTTTATAACAGTTTAGATAAATTATTTTATGTTTTACTATTTATTTGGTGGTCGTATATTATATTAATTGAATCTGATTTAGGACATGTGTAGTAGCAAAATAAGAAAATAATCTTTCATTTTTAAAGGAAACTACACAATTAATTTGTTAACTTTTGTTTAAAAAAAAAATTATAAACAATTGAAGATTCTTAGGTTTGCATGGAGAGATATCTTCAGAAATTGTTCTCCTATTATTTAAAACAAAAAACACTCGAATCGATTAAAAATTTTAGTCTGTAGACATTTTTTGAGAAGTAAATTGTAAAAAAATTCCATTGTGAGGCGTTTCGTAGAACGCGAGCACCTTGCACGTGATTTTTGAAAATTTTGTACAACTCATTAAACGCGTCGGCCCACTCCAAAACTTTTTGGAAAATCTTCTGTATATTATAAGGTATAAATAAATTTAAAAAAAAGGGTCCAAATTTAAAAAAAATTAATTTGTTTATAAAAAAATTTTTTTTTTTAATAAAAAATTAAAAAAAATTTTTTTTTTTACATTTCTTAAAAGTTGAAAGAAAACTAAAACTTTCATTACTTGACAAGTTTTTTCTAAACTCAATATTTTCAGACTTATAAGCTACTGAAAATATGTCTACAGTTACAAATCAAAAATTTCGAAAATTCATAACTCGAAAATTTGGGCGATTAAACAAAAATAAAAAAACACGTATTTCTTTTTTTTCCATATAGATTGAGAAAAAAATATGTTTAACCGAATTTTCAAGGTCATAGGTAAATCTTGCGTGGAATTGCCCATAAGCATTATGAGAGGACTTAACTCATATTAGTATGTTGTGAAGGCATGAGCTTAGTTTTCTTCCTGGGAATGTTTACTATCCCATGGAATAGTGATACTCGCGATATACTATATGTGATGCAAGTGGTCACAAAACTCCAAGAAGTGACTCAATTCTTGGGATGATCTAGAAATCAAGCTTCGAGATGAGGGTGATCTTTGATCTTTTGTCTCCCACTAGGGAAGATTTGCTACTATAAAACCCCATGCAAATCCATTGTCATCCGTCAGTTTATTCCGATACAAAGTCATAGTTACGTTCGCGTTGTGACAGCTCCATCATTAAGCTTGACCCTGCGGTAATCATAATTTTGACCGTAAATCGTGCGTTTTCGAACAGTATAAAGTTTACTCGTTGTTCTAAATATTGAGCAAGTATTCTTTATCGCCAGACTTGTAAATCGGTAGTTTTAAAATTAAATAATAGATTATCCATCGTAATCTAGTCTATTTTTGAGATACGATTTGCAAACGTGACGTGTGTGCTTTCGGAGAATAAGAACTAAAAAACTGTGACAAAGTCCCAACCGTTCTTTTTTAAGAGTTGTTTAAAATATAAAACGGTACTTACAATTACCTTTGTTTAGAGGGCAGATACAAAGATGAGTCTTGACAAGGAATAGAATTCCAATAGTCGATGACACTGTGAGGTTTTACATTTTAAACAAAATTGTATTCACACTTTTTAAACACAACACAAAATTTATATATACTCATTCTTTCTTGTAAATCAAACATAATAAATATTTCATTTAAATATTAAAATCATTTCATTTTGAGTAAAATTTTATTAAATATCCTAAACTATTAAGAAAAGGTAATTATATAGCAATTATATTTTGAATAATTGACGACCACCGTAGAAACGATAGAAAACAACGTACTCTCATAAAAATAAATGGTCAAGCTTTACCACCTTGACTTAATCAGCCTACCATTCCTCCGAAACAAAATAAATAATAATTAATATTCTCAATAACCTCGCTTTCTGCTCGGGATGTAACAATAGGAATTGGCGCCTCATAGCATGTCGTTAACATAAAAGTAATTAGTTACAACAAGTGCTGCCCGTGGGCGAGATGCACTTTCATCTTCAGCGAGCTTGTGGAGGGTGCAGACGGCTAAGAATGGCGCGCAAGTTGTGCCGAATGTGACTCTGTTTAAAAAGTAAATTTTTATGGGTTCTGATGGATTATTTCGTCAAAGAATTTTTTTAAATTTACAATGATCTGAGTACACCTTTATTTGACGATACATTTGTTCAATGTCGGCAGTGAGTGCAAATGGAAAAGATCTAAATCGAGTGAAAATAGAAAATATATCGTCCTGTATTGTGGGACCGACTCGAAGACAGTCGTTGAGTGATACCCCTGTTGAAGATAACATTATAGTACGGAAGCTTCTACGCGCCACCATTCGGCACTCACTCGTGTTGTGCGGCACGCAGAGAGGAACCGGCCTGTTAGGTGCTCGAGTTATGAAAGATTTGACAAGAGAGATTATTAACGGTTTCATCACGTTTATTTTGACAATTACTTTACTAGTGTTGAGCTTACAACTTCACTAAGAAAGATGGAATTTTTTTGCTTGTGGAACAGTAAGAAAAGGTCGCGTAGGATTACCAAAAGATCAAACACCATACCAAAAAATGGTGGCATCGTATTTTTTGGAATCTGATTGATACTGCTGTGACCAATGTGTTACGTCGTAACAATGTTATTATAATTTAATATTTTATGTAAAAAATACTTAAAGAAAACATACAATAACTGAAAACTTAGAATCTTGAACAACCAGATGTTTATTTACGAAGATTTTATCTTAAGAAGCAATTTGTAAATACTCCACTCGAAGTTTACAACTTAATCCTAAAATAACCACCTAAAATAATGCACGCACAGACGACAATAGTAAAGAGGACAACAGCCATTAAACCCTGTAAATGATTTTATTACTGGTCTCCCAAACTATGGTCCTGCTTATTTTAATTATCTAGGACAAACTCAATGTAAAAAAGGGCATAATTTGGTTTTTCCAGAAATCTGTGACGTCAAGCGAAGGTGTGTCTACAAGCCTCCCCCTTACTTAATTTCAACCAATAATTGCAGTTTTTAACCCCCACTAGTTAAACAATGATTGTCGTTTAGAAACATGTCGAAAGTGTCAAAAACAACACAACACTTTATTGCACTTCGAAAATCAAGAAGAAGTCAAACAAGTCTCTCCCACCGAATTGACAGTCAACAGTCAATCTAGTAGCCTATATCATATCCGCGTTTCCTCCCAAATTTATTTAGCAACTGCCGTGGTCGATATTCTTAACAACAAAGGTCAACTTCAACCCTGTCGTGTCATGATAGACGGAGGCGCTCAGTCATGTATTATCACCAACAGCTGTGTGTCACGATTAGGTATACAAAGAAAATCATTTGAAATTCCGCTCGTCTCTATCGATGACATGAATACAAAAATCAAGTATTGAACCTTCGCAACGATACACTCAAGATTTGTCAAACAAAGCTTCGATGTAGAATTATTAATAATTAAAAAAATTTCAAACGCATTGCCATCCGTCCCCTTAGGCAGAGAAGAATTCAATCTGCCCGATAATATTTCCTTACCAGATCCACGTTTCCACGAGCTTGCCCCAGTTGACATAATTATTGGTGCGGAATTGGCGTTTGATTTCTTAGTCACAGGCAGACACAACATTCCAGGGCACACAGTAATTTTACAAGAAACAAAATTAGGGTGGATCATAGCTGGTAGAGTCTATGATTCAACACAAAAAACGAAGTCAGATCAAAAAGCCACAGTTTGCAATTTTCTTCACAACACCAGTTTACCCCTTCTATGGGAACTGGATCAAGTAAAACCTTTTTCCACGCGATCAAAAGACGAACAAGAATGTGAAAAACATTTTATTCTGGAAACACGTTGGAATGAGGACGGTCGGTACAAAGTAAAACTACCATTCAATAAAAAAATTAATCAACTCGGTGAATAAAAAAAATTTCTTTTGAACGTTTTTATTCGTTAGAAAAAAATTCCAAACCAATCCTGAATTAAGCAAGACAGTGTCACCACAAAGGTTCGACCAGTCTATGATACGGAAGCTTCTACGCGCCACCATGCGGCACTCACTCGTGTTGTGCGGCACGTAGAGAGGAACCGGCCTGTTCGTAAGTTCCTTGATGCGTGCCTCCCTACGTGCCTAGTAGCGTTCCTAGTTGTAGCAGAAGAGTTTTGAAAATATTTTGTTACTGAGTATTTTACATATGAAATTGGAATAAATCTTATCGAATTATGTTTTATTAATATTATTTCCAGTCTTTTATTTTGCATATATTGTCATTGGTTTGCTCGAAAATTACAAAAATTCAATTCAATACCTTGACATAAACATAACCGCAAAGTAAAAAGTGATTATTTTGAATAGCAAATAAAAGTATATAAATTAAATTTATTTCAAAAATATCAATTGCAATGTTTCTTGTAATTAAGATGTTTCGTTTGTATTTAAAGTCGATCTGTAATTATTATTAAGGGAATTTTAAGGTTTTGGTAATTTTCTATAAAAAATGAAAATTACAATTCATTTAGGTTATGGGCAGAATTGAAGCAAGCGAATGTATCAAAGATTATAAAAAATTGAATTGAATTTATAATTGAAGAACAATTTTTCAAAAGTCGATAAATCAATGTATTTTTAAAGAAAATTGAGATGAAAGCAGATTAAAAATATTAAGGACCTTCTGAATCGATCTGTCACTGTTGAATTAAAAAAAATATTTTGTTATCAAAGAATTTTTAATTTTAAATACCTTAATTGTATTTATTAAAATTAAAGGAAGAACACAAAAAAATAATTTTCAATAACAATAATTTATTCTAAACAATTGATATTGTTGAAATAAATTTAAATTATATACTTTTATTTGCTATTCAAAATAATCACTTTTTACTTTGCGGTTATGTTTATGTCAAGGTTTTGAATTGAAATTTTGTAATTTTCGAGCAAACCAATGACAATATGTATATGCAAAATAAAAGACTTGAAATAATATTAATAAAACATAATTCATTAGATTAATCCTATTAATAAGAAAATAACCACTTTTATTTACTTTGCGGTTATGTTTATGTCAAGGTATTGAATTGAATTTTTGTAATTTTCGAGCAAACCAATGACAATATATGCAAAATAAAAGACTGGAAATAATATTAATAAAACATAATTCGATAAGATTTATTCCAATTTCATATGTAAAATACTCAGTAACAAAATATTTTCAAAACTCTTCTGCTACAACTAGGAACGCTACTAGGCACGTAGGGAGGCACGCATCAAGGAACTTACGAACAGGCCGGTTCCTCTCTACGTGCCGCACAACACGAGTGAGTGCCGCATGGTGGCGCGTAGAAGCTTCCGTATCATAGACTGGTCGAACCTTTGTGGTGACACTGTCTTGCTCAATTCAGGATTGGTTTGGAATTTTTTTCTAACGAATAAAAACGTTCAAAAGAAATTTTTTTTATTCACCGAGTTGATTAATTTTTTTATTGAATGGTAGTTTTACTTTGTACCGACCGTCCTCATTCCAACGTGTTTCCAGAATAAAATGTTTTTCACATTCTTGTTCGTCTTTTGATCGCGTGGAAAAAGGTTTTACTTGATCCAGTTCCCATAGAAGGGGTAAACTGGTGTTGTGAAGAAAATTGCAAACTGTGGCTTTTTGATCTGACTTCGTTTTTTGTGTTGAATCATAGACTCTACCAGCTATGATCCACCCTAATTTTGTTTCTTGTAAAATTACTGTGTGCCCTGGAATGTTGTGTCTGCCTGTGACTAAGAAATCAAACGCCAATTCCGCACCAATAATTATGTCAACTGGGGCAAGCTCGTGGAAACGTGGATCTGGTAAGGAAATATTATCGGGCAGATTGAATTCTTCTCTGCCTAAGGGGACGGATGGCAATGCGTCTGAAATTTTTTTAATTATTAATAATTCTACATCGAAGCTCTGTTTGACAAATCTTGAGTGTATCGTTGCGAAGGTTCAATACTTGATTTTTGTATTCATGTCATCGATAGAGACGAGCGGAATTTCAAATGATTTTCTTTGTATACCTAATCGTGACACACAGCTGTTGGTGATAATACATGACTGAGCGCCTCCGTCTATCATGACACGACAGGGTTGAAGTTGACCTTTGTTGTTAAGAATATCGACCACGGCAGTTGCTAAATAAATTTGGGAGGAAACGCGGATATGATATAGGCTACTAGATTGACTGTTGACTGTCAATTCGGTGGGAGAGACTTGTTTGACTTCTTCTTGATTTTCGAAGTGCAATAAAGTGTTGTGTTGTTTTTGACACTTTCGACATGTTTCTAAACGACAATCATTGTTTAACTAGTGGGGGTTAAAAACTGCAATTATTGGTTGAAATTAAGTAAGGGGGAGGCTTGTAGACACACCTTCGCTTGACGTCACAGATTTCTGGAAAAACCAAATTATGCCCTTTTTTACATTGAGTTTGTCCTAGATAATTAAAATAAGCAGGACCATAGTTTGGGAGACCAGTAATAAAATCATTTACAGGGTTTAATGGCTGTTGTCCTCTTTACTATTGTCGTCTGTGCGTGCATTATTTTAGGTGGTTATTTTAGGATTAAGTTGTAAACTTCGAGTGGAGTATTTACAAATTGCTTCTTAAGATAAAAACCTTCGTAAATAAACATCTGGTTGTTCAAGATTCTAAGTTTTCAGTTATTGTATGTTTTCTTTAAGTATTTTTTACATAAAATATTAAATTATAATAACATTGTTACGACGTAACACATTGGTCACAGCAGTATCAATCAGATTCCAAAAAATACGATGCCACCATTTTTTGGTATGGTGTTTGATCTTTTGGTAATCCTACGCAACCTTTTCTTACTGTTCCACAAGCAAAAAAATTCCATCTTTCTTAGTGAAGTTATAAGCGCAACACTAGTAAAGTAATTGTCAAAATAAACGTGATGAAACCGTTAATAATCTCTCTTGTCAAATCTTTCATAACTCGAGCACCTAATGATTTCTTCGGGCTGTCGGACTTTCCTGTGTAAACGCGAAATTCAGAAACAAATCCGCTTTCATCAGCTCGCACCCAAAGCTTGTAACAGCGTTTTATCAGCTTTTTCGAATTATACTGCTTCATTGTGCTTCTACCTTTAAATTTTATCATCGATTCATCCACAGATTGGTTTTAATGGCCTTATCTTATATTGTTTGTCGCAGTTCGGATCTCCTCTCTTTGGTTCTTTTTTATTATTATCATTTATATGAAGATATGAAAAATAGAGAACGAAGCGATGAACAGTCATGACTTTACTAACATAAGGATCATTGAGTTGTGGATTCATCGACCAAAAATCTCGAGAAAACGAAAGTCTTTTTATTCCCATCAAAATGTTAAGTGCCAAAAATTTGAGCAATTCATCTTTTGTTACTGGCTGTTCTGTACTCTTTCTCTGCTCTTTATAAATGTTAGTTTGAACAATAAGTAAATTAATAAATTCGTGAGGTAGCAAAAAAAAACTATTAGAGATATAGCCGTAATTGGAATATTTGTCCAAAAACTTTTGTGAATGGAGCAAAATCTACCACTCTACGTTTAGTTTCACATATTCCATTTAGATTTTTTTACCGATCAATTAGAGCCTCATTTTCGCTAGCATAATTATCTTCATCATCATCAATATCACTATTGACTAAATAATCTCTAGTGTTACATTAAGAATCATTTCCTTCAAATTCTTCAGCATCATAATCATACAGTCCATCAATAGACTTACTATCTCTTATAATCTCAATAATATTTACTGTCGTAGGCATCTTTTATGAGTGGTATTGTGAAAATTTGTGATCACCCAAGTACTAATTACTTCAGTTGCAAATCAATTGGATCTTTTTTTAATAATAAAACATAAATTGTGATATTAGTGATTCATTTCAGGTCAGAAATATCACGATTTGCAAAGGGTCTGCTGATTTTCGCAAAACTTCGTGGGATTATAGTTCTATATAAAAGACTTCTTTCGCCCAAATTCTTTTTTTTAAATTCAAAATTGTTGAAGATACGACATTTTGAGTTTTAATATAATTTTAATAAAATTTTGAATATCTCGGAATATTGTTTATGGATTTTTATGAAATTTACACATTTTTCAGGTAAAAGTATGTACTTTAAAATGCAAATAAAGTTATTAAAAAAAATTAATTTTTAAATAAAAAAAAATTTTGTTTATTTACTCCTCTCTAAGAAAAATTTTATTAATATATTTGGATTCCTTATGAATTCACCTTTAATTTCATGAAAAAAATTGATGGAGACTCAACTGGGTCCGGAAATATTGAAGTTTTTGTAAAAAATAGGCCTATTTGCAGCAGCAATGCACGACTACGGTAACGTACTACGCGACTTGTGCAGTATGGTGCTGTGGCGCGGCGACGCTTTTTTCACAAAAATTTCAAAATCTCCGGACCCAGTTGAGTCTACATCAATTTTTTTATAAAATTAAAGGTGAATTCATAAGGAATCCAAATATATTAATAACATTTTTCTCAGAGAGGAGTTAGTAAACAAAAAATTGTTTAAAATTATTTTAATAACTTTATTTGCATTTTAAAGAACATTTGGGTGGAATATACGGATAGTATACCAGAATTTCAATCTGGTTTCAGGGAAAAGAGAGGATGCCTTGATAATATCTTTACCTTAAATCCTTTGGTTCAGATCCATTTGAGTACAGAAAAGGGCAAACTCTTCGCTTTTTTTGTAGATTTTGAGAGTGCGTTCCCCTCGGTGGTACATAATAAATTGTGGTACAAACTTTTCATGCTGGGTTTGAGTTCAAACTTTATAAGCATATGTAAGAAGTTTTACAAGCAGGCTAGTATAGCAATCAGGTTAAGGGAAGGATTGTCAAATGAGGTGGAAGTGACAAGGGGTGTCTTACAGGGCGATACCTTGAGTCCATCTTTTTTTTCATTATTTATTTCTGATTTGGAGAGATTTTTTCGCGAAAACGGTGTAGAGGGTGTGTCTGTGAATGAAATAAACGAAATTTTGCTATTGGCGTACGCTGATGATATTGTTGTTTTGGCCCACTCATGGAGCGATATGCAGAGAAAAATAAAAATTTTACATAAATATTGTAATAAAAATGGACTGATAATTAATTATAAGAAATCGAAAATAATTGTGTTTCAGAAGGGTGGACGTAGGAAAAAGTACAGTTTCACTTATAAAAAGCAAAATATCGAAGTAGTAAAAAATTATGTTTATTTGGGAACTCAGTTTTCAAACTCTGGTACTTTTAGAGAGGCTGCGGATAGGGCAGTAACTGCTTCAAAAATGGCAACCGGTTCGGTTCTGAAAATTCTGGAACGGTCTAAATCCGATGTTTGGATGACTAAAGAAAAATTGTTCGAAAGTATGGTGAGAAATGTGGATATTTACGGAGCAGAGGTCTGGGGTCTTCGTTATCTGGAAATTTTGGAAACAGGGCAAAACTATTTCTTTAAAAGAGTCTTATCCCTCCCGGCTAGTACCCCTGGCTATGCTATTAGGGTGGAGGCGGGAAGGGTTAAACTTTCTCACGTAGTATTAAAGTCAACTTTGAGGTGGTTAGAAAAAGTCAAAAGCATGGCAGATAACAGATACCCCAGAATGTGCTGTAATAAAATTTTTAAATTGGCGAAACAGTGTAAAAAATAAAATAACAAATATAATTGGGTCTTAAAAATAATCAGCATTGTCGAAGATGTTCCTTTAACACGAAATTTAAATATGTTAGATATGGATTTTTTAATCAAGAAGACAAATAGTATTTTGGAACATTATGAATTATATTTGAGAGTGAAGGATAGAGAAAGAGTGGAAGCCTCGATGAGTTTGCAGATCTATCCGTACCTGCCCTCAGGAGAGGGGGCCCAATTTCATCTAAAAGTGGGCCTCCCTATGGCTGTATCTCGGTTGTTAAGTCAAATTAGGTAGTTTCTAACAAGACGACACGTAATTCGGCATAAAAAAGAAAAATTTTCAATTGACCCTAACTGGATTTGTTCATTATGTATTTTACAAGAAAAGAAAACAATAATCCATATTTTGTCGGAATGTCCTTTTTTCTTTGGATTGAGAAATTCAAATGATGGAGAATTAAGCTCAGATCTCTCAGAGGGGAGTCCTGGATGGATCTGCTAATTTCGGATGATAGGGACAAATTAAGGGTCTTACCAAATTGTATTTTAAAGGCTTTGAGAGCGAGATCTTTGTTAGTATGAGTATGTTTTTTTAATGTGATTGTATAAAGTGATTAATTTTAAGTTTAAACAATGTAAATACTTAACGGTACCTTTGTATAAACTCCAAGGAGTTTCAAGCAATAAATATTTTTATATTATTTTAAAGAACATACTTTTACCTAAAAAATGTATAAATTTGATAAAAATCCATATAAATTATTTCGAGATTTAAAATTTTATAAAATTAATATTAAAATTGAAAATGGCGTATCATTAAGAATTTTGAATTTTTTTTTTTAAATTTGGTGGAGGAAAGTATCTTATATAGAACTATAATCCCACGAAGTTTTGCGCAAATCGGCATAACCTAAGCAAATCGTGATATTTCTGACGTGAAATGCCTCTGGTATGATATTGATTTATATTATTGATATTCAGCACTATTCAGTTTGTATAAAAAATACAAAAACCAAAATTTTCAGATTATCCTACACACACTAATAATATTACTAAATTACTTACCTATATTTTACCTTCACAGTAGTAAGAAAATAAATGTTCTCATCTTTCTTTTACGTCAATATAAGTTGCTAACATTTACGAAAAAAATTAAAAATTACTCCATAACTTACTTTATGGCAGAGTAAAGATGAACTTTAATATACTTTCATGTACCCTATGACTACTGAATAAGGTGCACGGAGAAAAATAGTTGGACAGTACATACATTATTTCTTGAGTATTAGAAAATTGGTTTCAACACAGAAAAAAAAGTTCTCAATTTTAAACGATTCCTCTTCTTTTGCAGCATTTTTTCCTCTTATATGTGGGCACTAAAGTTTTCCTTTCTAATTGAGAGGATTTTCCTTTTTTATATTTTCTATTGAATGTCACTTTTCAAACAGTTTAAAGTTGCGTTCAGAAAAACAAAAAACAAAAACAAAAATGCTTGATCAGCTAAAGGTGTTAATGGGTCATACTATCAATATTATTAAGAAAACAATAGTTCTTTTTTTCAAAACGGACATTATATTCGTCATCAGTGACCTCAAAAAACCTATTACAAATTCGAATAATGAGTTTCTAGTGAAGTAAAATTTGTTAAAATTTGGCCACCATATTTGTTCCGAACTTTTGCATTCTTGGAAATAATCATATTCGTAATCAGCGAAATGGGTACTTACCAAGGGTAAGTACCCTTGGTTCGCGCCCATTTGGCTTGGTATTTTTCCGGCACGTGAGATAATCTGATCGGGAGGTTTGACGTCGAGGTATAATGATGTGCACCGTCGATTATTGTTCGGTACACAACATTAGAACTCGACTGTCGATAAACCGGTTGTACTCAGGAGAGGTTTTCTACAGTTTTCCTCTCCACTGGCGAGAAACCCCATTAGACGGGTGGTACAGGCAAATGCAAGTACACCTAATTTTCAAGTCGCTCTGTAGGCGCAAAACTTAGTATTAGGAAATGTATATGTATAAGAAATATTTGTAAAGAGAAATTGTAAGAGATACACTTGTATAGCCAAGTATGTAAGGCTGAAGACAGGTGTATAAACCAATAATTATATATAATAATTATATAATATAATTATGTATTTATTTAATTAATATTTAAGGGAACATGGACTCTATCCAGAGAGTGAATTCCCAGCAAATAAATACCCAATCATTACAATGGCAATGACTTTGTATTTAGTAGACTTTGTTTTGAGGGTTTTGGCTCTGAGTCAGAATTCGAGAAATTTTCATTAAAAATACAAAATATATTTTTTTAATGGAAATGTTGAAAAAACATTTCTATTTGGCCTTAGGAATGTGTCAACCAAAGAACAGAAAAATTTTTTTTTTTATAAAAGTTATTGTAAAATGAATTTTTTGCAACTTTTTAAACAACATTTTATTTCTCCTAAATGAATAAACAGATTTAAATGAACCAAGCGGGAATATAAAAAGAATAAAATAGCGGATCCAATTTGTCCGCAAAATTTTTAAATTTCATCACATTCACTTGGAATTCTTTAATCGGCGGTTTTTACGGTCGCTGATTACGAATGTGATGATTTCCAAGAATGCAAAAGTTCGGAACAAATATGGTGGCCAAATTTTAAAAAATTTCACTTTACTAGAAACTCATTATTCGAATTTGTAATAGGTTTTTTGAGGTCACTGATGACGAATATAATGTCCGTTTTGAAAAAAAGAACTATTGTTTTCTTAATAATATTGATAGCATGACCCATTAACACCTTTAGCTGATCAAGCATTTTTAATAAATATTCACTGAAAAAAATAAAATCTCAAAGTGAGAAGAAAATTCCGCTCAACAATTATTTTTAAATTTTATTTTTAGTATACGAATATTCATCTACAAAAAAGAGGAATTTTTGTTTACATTTGAGAGTTTTTTAACTAAAAGATGAATTTTAACCTTTCTTCTTTGATTGAAATTAATCCTCTGAAATTGAAACAAATTTATACTAAAAAGAAGATTTTTAAGTTGTTTTTTGTTTTTCTGAACGCAACTTTAAAGTCTTTGAAAAGTGACATTTAATAGAAAATATAAAAAAGGAAAATCCTCTCAATTAGAAAGGAAAACATTAGTGCCCACATATAAGAGGAAAAAATGCTACAAAAGAAGAGGAATCGTCTAAAATTAGGAACTTTTTTTTCGTAAGGGTAAGTTTTCGTCGTCCTTAAACGACCGCCAAGCGAGGCATCTATCCGACTGAGCTAATCTGTCGGTTATTATATATAATTATATAATATTATAAATATTATAATTATATGTAAATAATTATATAATATATAATTATATAATTATGGCGTCAAGCGCCATCTATTGAGCTTAACTTGATTTCTGTGATCTTGAGTAAAGGTGTAGTCAATAACGAGACGAGAATTAAACCTTCAAAAGAAAAGTTTATTACAATAAAATAATATTAAACTAAAATAATAAATAATTAGAAATTAGAATGAACAATAATAAGGTAGAAAGTAATAATAATAATTCAAGTACGATGAAAATATAATAGTGATCGAGAATCTAATTGAAAAATAATAATAACCATATAATTTCGAAACGCAAGTAAATTAACATTTACAAATCAAATAATTATTAACAATAAATTAACTGAGAACGTGAGTAGTAGAACATTCGATACTAGTTTACATAAGTTTTTCTTTTGTCGTCTGAATCTATCGCATTCTATCGAGTTTATAATTCACGAAACTAGTCTTGAATTCGTCCCATAATTTATCGTGACTGAAGCGACCAAGATGTGCACTTTGAGGAAACTGAATCTGCTTTTTAAGACAGAAACAAGAATCTAGTATCGGAAACGCTGCCGACGCGAAAGATTTGTGAAATATAAAACTCAACGGCGATTTCTTGTCCAGTTTGCTCCCTGAGAGAAGAAATAATCTCCGTAGCTTAGCCTCAGGTGTAATAAGAGCTCCTATACACCTGGGGGCAGAGTCTGCGTGTCGAAAACCATTACTACGAGGTCCTCTCGTGAGAGCTCCCGCAGGGAGGTCCAAGTGTCAAAGGACTAGGGAGTGAGTTCGTAACCATCTATTTCGAGGAGCTCTTCGAAGCATGTCGGGCCACGAACTGAGGAGTTTGAATCGTTTCGCTGTTGCGGTACGAAGAGGGCGAATCCAGGCGGCGCAAGTAACGTGCGCGTTCGCTACCCTCTCCTTGCATTCACGCTGAACGCGACGACGATGGCTGTACTGTCCAATGCATGCTATTTGCTATATTAGAGCCCATCGTTACACAATAATTCGTTCTATGGAATGAATTATAAAACGGAGTAACATGTCGTATAGGAGAAAAGAAATTGATTAGAGATAATATAAAAGGACATATTACAATTCCATTAATTACTTTAATAAGAAAATAAAGGTCAGCAAACAGAAATATTGATTCAATTTTAGGAATTTTAAAGTGGTCTCTTAAGCTAGTACAGTCATGAGTATAGAAATTAAATGAATCACTAAGTTGTCTAGCCATAAAACGTAAAAAACGGTTTTGCACTCGCTCAAGTCTAAAAATGTGAACACTTGCATAAGGGTACCAAATTAATGAACAAAATTCAATAATCGACAATCACTGAAAAATAGGGTATTCTCAGTGCGGATAGCTCGTGGGAATATTTAAAGTTACGCATAATAAAACCCATTATTTTTAGTGATTTACTAACAACATGGGAAATGTGTGAATCAAAGGTTAAGTCATAAAATAATGACAAGGTCAGTTCTCTGGGTGTATACGGTACCCATTGAAACATATTATTAAGTTTTTGTAAAGAGAATTACACTGAAAATTCTTTAAAAAATTTTCAAAATATGTTAACTTTACCTAGCCTCCTCTAGACAAAATTGATTTTAACATCAACATATCCCTATAGATATTTTTGAAGTTCTTCTTTCAATGTTTCAATATATAATAGAATTATCTCTGGTGGCTTCTTTCCTCCTTCGTGGAACAATTATCTTAACTTTCTTCCGAAATCCGCCCCTGGAAAATTGTGACCTATCTTACTGGCCTCTTACCTTTTTAAAATTGCAGCGAAACTAATTTACAATAGACTAATTTGGCTTATTGAACGCAATGACATTCTTAGTCTCTATCAATTTGACTTTAGAAAAAGTAAATCCTGTGCAGCCAATATGGTATTACTTTCCACGGAAATTTTGACTGGACTTGCTGAACGAGAATTTACAGGCGCATTATTCCTTTACATTAAAGGGGCTTTTCCTACTGTAATCATCAATATATATTCTCAAGGAAGACCTACGGAAAATAAGAATTCCTGAAAGTATTGCTAAATTTATTTATAATTCTATTAAGAGTAAAAATATATTTTTCTGTATCCCTTTGCCGAAAGTACTGTCTTCCCGGTCTGATTTGGCTCCGGGAATAGCGACTTTTGTAGCCGGCTCGACAGACCCAACGAGCGCTCTGATTGGTTACAAGAATTTCAACACACGTACATGTTAGCATAGCAACCACACAGACACGTTACTTACAGAGCTCACGTTTTGAAAACAACTGACAGTCATCAAAATAATGCATGAAATTTCTTATTTTCTTTTATTATTTTTTAATTATTAAATATATATTTGTAAAAGAAAATTTCTTGTTTACTATTTTTTAAATTTTACTTCCAATTATTTTTTACTTATAATTTTTTTTTCATGCCCGCCCCGACCAGCTAAGTCTCGGCTTCGCCTCGACTTTGCAAAAGTCGGGCGGGCAACTTATTGAGCTATTTTATTATTCAAACAATAATTATTTAACGTACTTTCGGCTGGGGATACAGAAAAATTGTATACGACACACGGCCAGAAATTCGGATAACCTAGCGAGCGTGATATATAAAGCCTCGGCTTCGCCTCGGCCTTATATATCACGCCGGCCAGGAAATCCAACTTTCTGGCCTAGTATCGTAATATACTATTTCTGTATCCCTTTGCCGAAAGTACTGTCTTCCCAGTCTGAATTAGCTCCGGGAATAGCGACTTTTGTGGCCGGCTCGACTGACCAATCGCGTGCTCTCTTGGTTACAAAAATTTAGAAACTCGTACACAGTAGCATAGCAACCACATAGGCACGTTATTTACAGTGCTCATGTTTTGACAGAAATTGACACTAACCTGAATTGAGATAACCAAAATAATGCATGAAATTTCTTATTTTCTTTTATTAGTTTTTATTTATTTAAAAATATTGTAATTTAAATACGAAAAATTATAATGTTAAAAATATTTATTTTGAACGACTTTTCATAGATGTCACTTGATTGGTAAAGTAGGTTACTACTCTTAATTGATGAATATTTCGAACCGAATTTAGTAAAATAGGTATATTACTATTATTAAATATTTATTTGTATAAAAGAAAATTTTACTTCTAATTATTTCTTACTCATAAATTTTTTTCATGCCCGCCCCGACCAGCAAAGACTCGGCTTCGCCTCGACTTTGCAAAAGTCGGGCGGGCAATTTATTGAGTTATTTTATTATTCAAACCATAATTATTTAACGTACTTTCGGCTGGGGATACAGAAAAATTGTATACGACACACGGCCAGAAATTTGGATTCCCTGGCAAGCGTGATATATAAAGCCTCGGCTTCGCCTCGGCCTTATATATCACGCCGGCCAGGAAATCCAACCTTCTGGCCTAGTATCGTAATATACTATTTCAAAATTGATGGTGAAATAATTGGACCCAGAACAAGCACTACTGGCCTTCCACAAGGAAGTATCCTTAGTCCAGTAAACTTTGCTATATATATACTAGAGAACTTAACTTTCACATACCAGCAGATTGTATTTTACTGGAGTTCGAAGATGACCTATTCGTCAACCCTTCAACTTTGTCTTGAGAATTTTTCTAATTTTCTGTCTAACACAGGTTTGGATATTTGTCCAGCTAAAACTCAGTTTGTTATCTTTGGCAATCGAAGGACTGATCTGGATGATCCCACTCTCTTGCTCTCTTTGAATAAATCCATTATTAAACCATCTCCTTCGGTTACTTATCTCGGAGTTCAATTGTATCAATCAGCATCTTCCGATAGTCATTTTAATTATTTGTGTGACAAACACAGAAAGATCTTAAATATTTTTAAAGTTCTTACAGGCACGTAGTGGGGTACATAACCGTACGTTCTTGTCCGAGTTTATAACTCTCTTTTTAGAAGTCAAAAAGACTATTACTCACATGCCTCAAATTTCAAATTACATAAATACTTTTGTCGCCTAGAAAAAATCCGCAATCAAATCTTGAGGCTAGTTGTAGGTTACAGAAACAACACTCCTATTAACGTCATCTTAGAAGAGTGTTGTGAACCGCCTTTGAGATCAAGATTTAATTTCCTTTCAATAAATGTATCTTATGAAACTCTATTCAAATTACCCCCTTTTAATTGCTTATGAAAAATCGAAAATCTACGGCGACTTTATCAAAAGTGAGGATTTGGATCCCCATTTCGAATTCCTTTACGAGGACCATCTTCACTTCAATCCTCACCAAATCCTTCGACCTCATCATTCCTTAATCACACTTTCTTTTTAACCGATGGCTTCAAAACAGAAAAGGATCATGTATCTGGTTGCGGGTTTATTTGTCCCTCCTTGAACTTAATCTCTCAGTATAAACTCTCAATCCAACGACATTGGCCTATATCCTATGACACAAAGGTATTGATGGGATTGAAAAGGCTGATCAAGTGGCTAATGATGTATCAATTAATTCTGCAATTCTGAACTCTGAAATCCCATTTTCAGACTTTTTCTCTCTTGCGCGTAAGCAGCTGGATAAAAGCTGTCTTTCATACTTTCGTCAAGTATAGGGAAAAAATAAGGATGCTTTATACTGTGACAAGGTGAATTGTCATAGAACACGAAATTGTTTTAATTTTATTTTTTTTGTCAGTGAGTATGATTTCCTTTTCAGTGACTACGTTACTGAATAGACTACGCAATGTCGTTGTTAAAAGACTTTTCGTTATTTGATTTTTTTTATACATAATTAAAGAGAAAACTTTATAGAAGTTAAATTCAATTATATTTTTCTACGAATATTGTTATAATTATTATTTTTATAAAAGATTTGATTTCGATGGATGGATGGATAAAATTGATTTAATTAATTTTTGCTGTGTCGATAATAATAAAATTATTCACATTGGTTGAGAAAATTATAAAGGAAAATTCAGCAATACGATAAAAAATTTACCAGCGTACTTCCGGTAGACATTTTTAATTTTATGAAGAAGACGACCAGTGCGCATGCGCAATAAACGGAAAATTTCATCGTTCAGAATTTCCCTATAATTAAATTCGTTAAAAATTTAATTTAGAATTTTATTTAGATTGGTCTTATTTATTGAACAATTTTATCATTTAAATTTCAAAATGGAAAATTATACCGAGCGCGATTTGAATTTATTTAGTTTTAATTAAGCTGAATCAGCTTGGAGTGTAATTCGTGCAATGATCCCGGGGCGAGTTATTCTAAGTTTAGACAGACACAATGCCAGTGTCGACGATACTCTTTAAGTAATGCGCGAACGTTTATTTCGCGCGGAAATGAAACTAGAATAACCTAAAGAAGCCGATATTCCTTGTGACGCAGTATATGATGCTTCTGAATCACAAACGAATTGTTTGTAAAGCATTCCCAGCGATACGCGAGGAACTCACTTCTAACGTGACCCTGCGTAAGGAAAACGAAGGCGGGCGGAAAACAACAGAATTCGGTGAACATCAAGAACAACAATTTGAAACCTTGCGGGAATCGACAGTAATATTACGGTAATACCAAAATTTTCATCCGAAATTGAGAAGATCCACAATGTTTCTAGTCGTTCCAATTCCCCATCGATGACAACTTCCACTCCTAATATGACATCGACAAGCATGGTTACTACCTCAATTACTTCAACAATACCCCAATTTAGCAGCGCGATAGTTCATACGACAGCTTCATCGTTTCCTCGAATATCCTCAGCCGTTGCTCAAAATATGGCTAAATTACAACAATTTAGTCACATGCTCGAAGTTCCGGCCTACTGCAGTTACCTAGAGTGGAAAAATGATCAACGACGTTTAGCAGAAAATAATATTGTTAACGACGTTTCCACCAGAAACACGAATAGTCAGCATCAAAATTCGTATGCGGGTTCTAGACAGCGAAGGAGTGGAGACTACCAGCGCCACGTCAAGTTAGAAAAGTACGAGACAAGGCACATGTTCAAGCCGGACGGAAAGGTACGAGAAAAGGAAAGAGTGGGAGCACCAGCGATACCGAAAGAGGGGAAAAATTCTCCTTACGCATTTTCGTCGTCATATGACCAAGATGCGGAATCAGAACTACTCTACAACAACAGTCAACATCGAGATAGAATTACAGCGTTGAATAGGCGATCCAAAATAATTAAAAATTTAAAGGATTGGGAAATAAAATTTTCTGTCAACGTAAAACAAGATCCAGAGGAATTTTTAAATAGGATTGAAGATTGTCAACTTTCTACTGAGATCACCGATAAAGAACTGTTGAGAGTTAACTGTTATTACATCAAACAGCTAGCAGTTGGTACCGCACAATTCGCAATAAATTTATAAATTGGGAAGAGTTTTAAGAAGCTTTTTAACACGAATTTTCCAGCGTTACTGATGATTTAGAGATTATGGAGGAACTGAGGAGCCGTACCTAAGCCAAGGGGGAAAGAATTACGACTTACTTGACAAATCTTAAAATAATAATGGGACATCTCAAGAAAAGTCTTCCTCGCGACTCGCAATATAGAATTGAAAGGTGAAGTTTCCTGCAGCTGCTGCAATAGTAGAACGCAAAAGTGTTAAAATCGAAGCTATAAAAGCAAAAGATGAAACTGATTCAAGTTCAAGTGGTCCTTCCAGCATCAAAGCTAAAAAGGAGGGTAAAACGAAAAAGAAGGGCAAAAAGAAGGATAAGGGAAAAAGCGAACAACTAGCGGGAATTAAAACACCAGCGCCAAATAACAACGAAAAACAAGTCAACGTAACACATGTACAACCTGCAAGTCCAGCGCATCCACCTTCAGCTTATGCATCGATGGTAGCAAGAGCGACTTCAACGCCCTTAAACAAAGGGCAAGGTCAGTCACAAGTTCTTAATAATTCTCAAGAAAATTCTACAAACGAAGTAGGTTTTGTGGGAGTATATTTCCATTGCCAAGGAGTCGGACACAAAGCGTCAGAACTCCAGTTTTGTGTCTGCCATATGTGTCAAGGACAAGGACATTACGCTAATCGTTGTCCTTTGAAATACAGATGCCAAGTTTGCGGAACGCAAGGAGCGGTGTTCGCAAATTGTCCCAACTGTGTGCTAATAAGACAATATCAACTGGCTCTGGGAAACGAACGAGCGGGGGACAGAAGAGTCCTGCTCCCCCCTTCTCACCACCAATTCCAACGTGGAAAACTCAGGCTTAAGAAAAGTTAAGAAGCTGCCGTCAGATTTTTCGATGAAAAAAGTGTATAACCAGAGTGAGGGGAACTCACTCCGAGTAGATGTTAGAGTAGGAGAATCGGTCACCACTACAAGCAAACAGAGTGGAGGGGATCCACTCTCTGCCTCAAGAAAATTCGATTTTCAACAAGGTATCGTACAGAGTAAGTTAGGCTCACTACCAGCGAAAAAAGAAAGGAGAAATGAGAAAAGTAGTACAAGTGAGAGAGACTTACTTCCTGACAGTGGTAAACCAAACGATAAGGCGCCGAATGGTGGGGAACCATTCAAAACAAACACATGTAATACGAGTAAAGGGGCTATTACGAAAGAGAAACGAGTTAAATTTTCAAGTGAAAGTAAAAGTCGTCGTGAGAAATCATCTGGAAAAATTAAGAATATTTTTGAAAATTCTAAAAATATTAACCATCGATGGGGACCAAAATTTTTTCTCGCTGAAACTGTGCCAGATAAAGTGAGTGATTCTGTTCCTGTGACTGACACATATATCATTGTAGAAAATGAAAAAGATGGTGTAGTCAAAGGGGGGGAGAAGCTGCAAAGGGTGCAGCTGAACCCACCGTTGATCTTACTACCGACGACGAAGTGATAAATGGCACGCGTACTGAAAATAGATATTTTATTAAAATACTCGTTGCTGATCAACCGTACCTAGCGTTATTTGATCCTGGAGCAATGATTTCAGTAGTGAGACCGAAAATTGCAGAGAAATTCAAATCAAGACTTAAAGCAACAACAACGATGATTCAAAGTGCCATCGGCGGTTCGATAAATACTCTGGGGAAACTAAGATTGTGGTTAACTGTGGGTGATATTTCCCAATCATTTGAATTAAGGGCAATAAGTTCTTGAGTTAAACTCAAGATATGGCACAAGATATTTTGCGGAATGCGCCGGAATATCAGTGTTGACTGACGACCAGCGTGAACAGGTGCAATCATTGGTTGAAGATTTGGTAATACCACCTTCGGAAGAACATGGGAAAACAACTCTCACTGAACATCACATATCTGTTGTAGACTCAACACCAATTAAACACCGTCCGCGAAGAATGGCCCCTGCGATTTTATTTTGGCTTATTAAGAAAATAAAAAAGTTGTTCAAGAAGGGAATTATCAAGAGATCTGCCAGTGATTATAATAGTGCACCAGTGGTCGCTAAAAATTCCGAGGGAAAATTGCGGCTGTGCTTCTACTATAGCGATGTAAACAATATCACAATAAGTGATGCGTATCCAATACCCAGTGTAGATTCTATTTTGGATAAGCTTCGAAAAGTGCGTTACATATCTAAAATAGACCTTAAATTAGCATAGCACCAAGTACTGATGGCACCGGAAAGTAAAAAGCATACTGCGTTTTCGATTCCTGGTCTTAGATTATTTCAATTCAAGCGTATGCCTTTTGGTCTTACCAACGCGCCGAAAACTTTCCAGCGTTTAATATACTTTATGTTCGGCCCTGAGTATGAGCCCCATATTTTCGGATATTTAGACTACATTATTGTTATCAGTCAAGGATTCGAAGAACATTTTCACTGGTTGAAATTGGTGTTAACCAAACTAGCGCATGAAGGTTTAGAAGTAAATCCGGACAAGTGCGAATTCGGATGTTCCAGCGTATCGTATTTGGGATATGTTCTCGATCAGGACGGCCTTAGAACTGATACGAAAAAGGTCGCTCCAGTCCTCGAGTATCCAGCTCCTAAGAATCTGAAACAATTAAGAAGATTTCTCGAAATGGTAGGCTGGTACTATAAGTTTGTCGAGAACGATAGCGAATTTAAAATACTACTGCTGAAACTTCTGAAGAAAAATCAGCGTTGTCAATAAGAAGATGAGCAACAAAATTCATTCGAGAAACTTAAAGTTGCTTTGACTCAAGCACCGGTATTAGCACGTCCTAATTTTAATAAACCCTTTTCACTACAATGTGATGCTAGTAATGTAGCTATCGGTGCAGTGCTTACACAAAAAGATGAAACGGGTGAACATCCAATTGTTTATGTTAGCAGAGTACTGACCGATGTAGAAAAGAATTACAGCGTCACTGAAAAGGAAAGCCTAGCGTTGATTTGGATGGCTCAGCAATTTAAAAGATCCCACCGGACGTCTCGCTCGTTGGGCCTTGGAACTTCAACAATGGGATTTCGAGGTGGTTCATAGAAAGGGTTCTCAACATCAAGTTCCTGATGCGCTTTCCCGGATTTATGAACACAGAAAAGGCAGACTTGGACCCGGATGAAATATGGGCATTGTTGGAACAAGTTCCAAAAGTAACATTGGCCCCCCCCAAATTTACCTGTGGACCTGTCGATTCCACCCCCAAATTGGAATTTCCCACCACCGTTGCTGTCGCCATCAGTCGTATACCAAAGTGTACCAACACTAACGCTGCCTCAATCACCACAGATGTTACCAGAGCAGACTACTCAGCAGGATGACACGGACCGATTCATCGAGCAAACACGATCCTTTGCTCAAGCTCTAGTCGGTTTGCCAGCCGATGCGATAACATTGGCTATGAGAGAATTCTTTGAGGAACGACGCAAAGTTACCGAAAATAGGAATTCAACTGGTAAACGCTAAGAATCGTTAGAGTAATAACATTTTTTTAATTTATTTCATTTTTTTTTGCGTTTAGTACGATCTCTATTAGCAGTTAGTGTTATGGCGTCACTACAGATAGTGACGAATAAGGAACGGGAATTGTGACAAGGTGAATTGTCACAGAACACGAAATTGTTTTATTTTTTTGTCAGTGAGTATGATTCCCTTTTCAGTGACTACGTTACTGAATAGACTACGCAATGTCGTTGGTAAAAGACTTTTCGTTATTTGATTTTTTTATAAATAATTAAAGAGAAAACTTTATAGAAGTTAAATTCAATTATATTTTTCTACGAATTTTGTTATAATTATTATTTTTATAAATGATTTGATTTCGTTTTGAATTATTAGTTATAAGAGATAAAACATGTCAAGTAGAATTTGGTTGGACACAGTTCTTCTTCCGTCCAAGCACATGGTGAAAGACGTGCAATCAGCAATGAGAATTATTACTTACACACGAAGCGTGTTGAATTTGTAACAAAGTTTCAGTATTTTTTTAAATAACTTTTGTTTTCCTCATTGCAAAATAAAATCGGTTTCTAAGCGACAATTTACTCCTCAACACATTTCTAAAAATACATTTAGTTTAAACATAATTAATATTTTATTATGAAGCTTCAAAGCCAGAAAAAACTCGAAAAAGTGAGGTTATGTTAAAAAAAAGTGGTCCCCATGTGGGCCCCTACATTACGTCAAAATCCATGTTTAATTTTAACTATTTTTTGACCTACGGGTTTAAAAAGGGGCCTTAATGTGAGCCATTACATTACTTTAAAATTTGACCTGTGTTTTACCTACAGGTCTAAAAACGGTTGAGTCAGAACTTGCCCCCTCAAATAGGGGCGTCAAACAGGGCGTCAAAGTCTATGTCAAACGACAAATTTTTTACTTGCAGGCCGTTGCTACTACAAAATTGATGACAAAGATTGTAAAATGCGATCTTATGATTTTGGCTATTTGAAATTTTAAATTATCATATATAATAAAAATTATTAGAAGTCTTTTTAAATTTGGTTTTAGCAAAATTCTTTAAACGTCAAGTATACTTATGTGCTTGGAATTTAATTAAAAATTTATTTTAAAATTCAAAAATTGAGTTAGTATATTCGATTAAGTACATTTATTTATTCTAACATTTTTAATTAATAATATTAACAACAAATTATTAATAAATTTTTTTTATTTTTTTTAAACTTTTAAAACTATATTTTTAACTTTGATATTAATAAATATTTTTTAGTTTAGGTGACATGCTAAATTGGTTTGTAATAAACTTTAACCAATGTCAAGGTTACCGATGGTCAAATATCGTCAGAAACTAGGTACATTTGACCTAAATTCAGTTCAATTTGAAGGGCAGTTTTAACCTACAGGTTAAAAATTGACAAACTAATCCCTCTGCCCTCAAAATTTAGGTCAATTTTAAGGACAGATTTAACCTACAGGTAAAAATAGACAAACTAACCCCTCTGCCCTTAAAATTTAAGTCAATTTTAAGGGTAGTTTTGACTTATAAGTCAAAAATGGACAATCTTATCGCTCTGCCCTCAAAATTGAGGTCGATTTTAAGGGCAGTTTTGACCTTAGCGTTAAGAATTGACAAACAATTCCCTCTGCCCTTAAAATTTAAGTTAAATTTAAGGGCAGTTTTAACCAACAGGTCAAAAATTGACAAACAATTCCCTCTGCTCTCAAAATGTAGGTCAATTTTAAGGGCAGTCTTAAAACTGAAAAAAAAGATAAACGGAAAAAATTCCCTCTGTCCTCAAAAGTTAGGTTAAATTTGACATATTTTTTAACCTACGCATCAAAAAAGAAAATTAATTAGGATCCTTCAAGAGGTCGTTCAATCAATAAAAGGTGTTATATAAATTGACATCTATTATTAAAAATTCTAATAAAATTAATTTTCTGTTCACAAAATGTAGGTTAATTTTAATGGCAGTTTTTTCCTACAAGTTAAAATTTGACGAGAAATATCCCTCTGATCTGATATTCTGTCAAAATTTAGGTCAATTTTAAGGGCAGTTTTGACCTATACGTCAAAAATTGACAAGAAAATTCCCTTTGATCTACTGTTCCCTCAAAATTTAGGTCAATTTTAAGGTCAGTTTTGACCTACGGTTAAAAATTAGGCCCACAAGCGTCTATTACATTACGTCGAAATATTTAGGTAATTTTACATTTTCTTTTACTTACAGGTCATAAACGGCTAAATTATAGCCCTTACATTACGTCAAAATTTATGTCAGATTTGAACTATTTTTAAAGCTGCAGGTAAAAAAGGTCCTAATAATGCCTTTGATGATGATACGTCAAAATCTATGTCAAATTTGACCAACTTTTTCACCTATAGGTATAAAAAAGGACCTATAAGGGCACCATAAGACCATAATCACGTCCGTAAAGTAAAATTCTCTTTTAGTGCTCTCTTTTAATATCTCCTGTTATAATTTACACTAACTTATTACTATACATTCATATTAAGAGAACATGATTTGAAAATAAAAATAAATATAAAAAATAGTTAGGGGGTTGGCGCGCAGGGGGGCGAAGCCCCCCTAGTATATATATATATATATATATATATATATATATATATATATATTTGACTTACAATCGCTTTGGTCCTGTCCTAGTTATAATACATTTCGTCCTAATTTATTAAGGCGTACTTGCGTTTGCGAAGGCAAAAAAGAGGCCCCATTTTAATGTTTTTTTTCACAGTCATTTTAATTAAAATATTAAAAGCGATTTTTGCACCTTAAAGTACATTATAAAAGCTACAAAAAGAAAAAATTGTTTCTTTTTTTAATCGTTATTTACGATTCATAGAGGGCGCCAAAAATGTCGATCTCAAATTTGTAAGAGTTTGCGGAGCCCCCCATAGAGCTGCTCCTGACAGTCTAAAATCAAAAAAACAAAATTTATTCTTTAGTATACATTAATACCTAGTGAACGTATCTGATGAAAATAAAAAAAGTAAAGAAAACGAAAAAAGCATCCTTTTAAAGTCAATTTTTAAGAAATGATAATTTTAATCTTTAAAATTTTTGACTTTAAAAGTACCGCATTTTCGTTTTTTTTACTTTTTTTAATTTCATCATAAACACGGAGAGAAAGGAATAGTAGACACATCCAGATACATGGAAATCACAGCCATAATAAATTGAAACATACGGGATATCGATAGTTAAAGTTGCTGCATCCATATTCTATGGCTGGCTGTATATTGTTGGAGCAGCAAAAGATATATGGTTGGGTGATCCATAATAATGGAAATAGGAAATAAAAAAATTTGAATCACTGAATTAATTGAATTCCATGTCACTTGAGATATTTTATACACATTTTTGTTAATTAATACACACCTCTTGCACTTTTTGAATAACCGCATATTTACGAAATAAATTATTAACAATTATATATTATAACTCTATAATTATAGGTACACAATAAACTCACAACGCGATTATATAGACGCGACGGACAAATTGAGACGACCTTTTTTAAGTGTATGCCATGATAATGAATTGCGCGCAACATGTATCAAAATTTTGAACTAACTATGGATTTCCCAACCAAAGTTTATATGGATGAGGCAGCCATATGTGAAAATCCATAGCATGAATTGTAAGCCCAACCATACATGGATGTCACATCCAAATTTGATTCAACAATATAATATGGATCCCTCATCCATTGTACTGTACGTCCACTAGGTATTAATGTATACTGAAGAATAGATTTTATTTTTTGATTTTAGACTGTCAGGAGCGGCTCTATGGGGGGCAACGAAAACTCTTACAAATTTGAGATCGCCTATTTTTGGGGCCCTCTACGAATCTTAAATAACGGTTAAAAAACGAAACAATTTTTTCTTTTTGTGGTTTTTTTAATGCACTTTAAGGTGCAAAAATCGTTTTTATCATTTTAAATAAAATGACTGTGAAAAAAAATCATTAAATTGGGGCCTCTTTTTTTCCTTCGCAAACGCAAGTACGCATTAAAATCTCTTACAAGAGCTCTAAAATGTCCTCCCTTTAGTAGCGTACAATTCCTTACAAACCCCTCTCCTAGAATCGTTTTTCATGTTTTTCGTTTCTTAAAACAAGCTAAAATTTTAATTTGATTAAAAAATTATCTTAAATAATTAAATAAATAAAACAAATAATAAAAAAATATTTGAAATTAATTTCTTTCCCGCGCTTTTTATACTTAAGGATCATTCAGACCTCTGCAGGCTGCCTGTCTGTGCAGGCAGTAGATCGTTCACACCTCAATTTTCCCGTTGAAAAATGAGGAAAGATTTGAATTTTAATAGATATTCAAATCTTCCCCAATTTTTCAACGGGAAAAATTAGGTGTGAACGATCAGTCTGCCTGCGCAGACAGGCAGCCTGCAGAGGCCTGAATACTCCTTTAAATCTACCCAAGGTAAATGCCACACTGAAAAAAAATTTTGACAGAATGTGTTTTTTACTCAGGCAACTTTGCCTAAAAACAAAAGCAATACACGCAAAGCAATTGTTTCTTTTAAAAAAAGCAATTTTTGACTTTTTTAAAGGCAAAAATTTTAACTAAGGCAATTTTCACGATTTTGCCGATTTTTGCAGATTTTTTTTCTACCAAAATACGACTTCGACATTAAATTAAATTAAACCATCCTATATTATATATTCATGTATTTGTAAAAAACTCGTGTCACAAAAATCATCGTAAACAAATTGGCTGCCTTTATTCCAATGTTACTGACGACTGGGAGTAAAGTCACTCATTTGTTCCACCATATGAAAATGGCGTCCATTTTCACCCATGTGCAAACATATCCGCTGATCCCATGCTGAACAAGTGAATGACTTTTGCTCCCTGTCGTCTGCTATCTGAATTCGCCACTTTTGTGCATTAGGAATAAAAAAAATTTTAAGTCTAAATATTCAAAATTGCCGTGGTGGCACTCCTTCAAGCGCAATTTCGCCTTTTTTTAGGTGCACAAACGGTGTACATGAAATCTCACGTCTGGGTGATCCAAACCAAAAAAACAAAATATGGTTGTCATCTACATAGTATTGAATTTCGTTTGACAAAGGATTTTGTCGATATCTTTTTTTATTTAACCCATTAACGCCTGAAACCTCTGAAAATTTGTGTTTAATTAAAGATTTAATTTCATATACTGAAAATACTCCCTGCAAGTAACTGAAGTGTTTCTTTATGTTTTCGGGGTCGCTGAACAAGATTCTAAGTTCAGATTTTAAATTTATCGCAAAGAAAATTAAATATAGCGAATTGTGTGCATCAGATTGCAAAAAAAATAAAATAATTATTTCTTACTGAAAATATTTGTTTCACACGAATACAAGTGTCACAATTTGGCACAAACTTACTGAACTTTTAAAATATGCAAAAGCGGAAATTAAAAAACAAAATGGCGCTAATTTGAGGAAAAAATTTTCAATTCTTTTTATGGTGCACCGATATTTACCATGGCTATGAAATCTAACAGAACTTAGTGTTTATATGTTTTTGAAGTCACTCATGACGAATATATAATCGGATTTTCAAAATTCAAAATGGCGGATCCAATATGTCCGATAATTTTTTCTAAAATTTACTCGTTTCGCTTAATTTTTGTTACTTAGGGGTTTTTAAGGTCGCAGATTATGAATCTGCTATCGGATTTACAAAATTTAAAATGTCGGATACAATATGGCCGACAAATTTTTTTTAAATTTACTCGATTCGCTTGAATTTTGTTACTCCAGAGGTTTTTGGAGTCGCAGATTATGAATTTGCAATTGGATTTTCTAAATACAAAATGTCGGATCCAATTTAGCGGACAAAAATTATTTAATCAATTCTAGTCGCCGGAAATTTGAAAATGATGACCATCTATTAGGCAAATTAGTCAGAATAAGGCAGAATAAGACAAAATACAAAGAAAATTCATCAGAAGTACAATCTAAAAATTGTTGTTTCAAATCTTATTGGCTTAGCTTTGAAAAATTCTTTTAACACTGTTCTATCATAAAACTTAATATTTTCAAACTTAAAATGTGACAATGTTAAGTTTGTGCCAAATTGTGACACTTGTATTCGTGTAAAAAAATGTTTTTAGTAAGAAATAATTATTTAAAAATTTTTTTTGCAATTTGATGCACTAAATTTGCCATATTTAATTTTCTTTGCGATAAATTTAAAATCTGAGCCCGGAATCTTGTAGAGCGACCCCGAAAACATAAAGAAACACTTCAGTTACTTGCATAAAGCATTTTTTGTATATGAAATTAAATCTTTAATTAAACACAACATTTCTGAGGTTTCAGGCGTTAATGGGTTCATTGATATAAACAATAATAAAATCAAATGTAAAACAAAAATTAAAAATATTTCAAGAATTCTTTTTTTCGGCGCCAAAATTTTTTATTATCAAAATCCTTCGTCAGACGAGAGTCGATACTATGTAGATAACAACCATATTTTGTTTTTTGCGCTTAAAGGAAGCGATATTACGCTTGAAGGAGTGCCACGACGGCAATTTTGAATATTTCGACTTAAAATTTTTTTACAAATACTTGAACATATAATATAGGACGGTTTAATTTAATTTAGTGTCGAAGTCGTATTTTGTTAGAAAAAAAATCCGCAAAAATCGGCCTATTTTTTCGTTTGTCACAGTAGACTTCCCCTTTAATAAAAAAGTTTTACTGCGGGGTGATGTCCCGGGAAGACTTGTCCTGAATTTTCCACCGTTTTAATAAATTATTTTTATTGGGGAGAGATGTCCCGGTGAGGCTTGTCCTGGAGAGAGTTGTCCTGAGTGTGCAACCGTTTTAAGAAATAATTTTTACTGGGGAGAGATGTCCCGGGGAGACTTGTCCTGAATGTGCCATTGTTTAAATAAATAATTTTTACTGAGGAGAGATTTCCCGGGATGACTTGTCCTGAGTTTGTCACTGTCTTAATAAATAATTTTTCACTGGGGAGAGATGTCCCGGGGAGACTTGTCCTGGGGAGACTTGTCCTGAATGTGCCACCGTTTAAATAAATAATTTTTACTGGGGAGAGATGTCCCGTGGAGACTTGTCCTGAATTTGTCACTGTTTTAATAAACATTCTTTAACTGGGGAGTGATGTCCCGGGGAGACTTGTCCTGAATTTGTCACTGTTTGAATGAATATTGTTTATAGGAAGTGATGTCCCGGGGAGACCCTTTCCTGGGGAGACTTGTCCTTAATTTGTCACTGTTTTAATAAACAATTTTTCACTGATGTACCGGGGAGACTTGTCCACCCATGGCCTTATTTACTTTTAATATTTACATTTGGGGAGAGATGTCCCTGGGAAGGCTTGTCCTCCGGGAGGAGCTTTCCATGGGAAGACTTGTCCCATTGGGAGTTATGTCTCTGTGGAGACTTTCTGGGTAGGACTTGTCCCAACCCCAAAGATTGTAATGCGAATATCTTTGGTTTTTCCAGGAAGTTATTTAAATAAGAACTGTTTTAAGTCTAGTATACCTTTAAGATAAAAAATTAATAGGTTTTAAATCCCTCCCTTTTATTTTGAAACAATGAAAAAATAACGGACATCCGACAAAGTGGTCCCTTTACTAAAATTGAGTTTCTTAATTAGTAAACCTGATTATTTGTGGAGTTAATGGTTGTATGTTATTTTATTAAGTTATTTGAAGCAAAAACTAGAAAGTTGAAATTAAAACAAAATTTAAGGGTCCCTATTGTTAATAATATTAGGAAATATCGAAATTTTCATTTCTAAAAAAGCGAAATTAAAAATTGTAATGCGAATTTCTCTGGTTCTTTTGAAAAGTTATTCAGATGAGAGTTGTTTTAAGTCTACTACACACTTTAGATGAAGAATGCAAAAGTTTTGAATTATAATTATTTATTTTTAATTTATTAAAACTTGTGCACATCACTGCCCTTCTTTATTATATTTTAGACTTTCTTACAGAACTTTAGCTTAATTTATTAAATATTTAAAGAGAATAGGGGTCGAAAAAATTACCATTAAATTTCTAACAGTCACATGCTGTTTAGGGTGAACTAAACTTAAAACAACTCTCATCTGAATAACCAGAAGAACCAGAGAAATTTGCATAACAATTTTTAATTTCGTTTTTTTAAAAATTAAAATTTCGATATTTTCTACGATTATTTACAATAAATTCCCTTAAATGGAGGGGGGGAATTTAAAACCTATTAATTTTTCATCTTAAAGGTGTACTAGACTTAAAACAATTCTTACCTTAATAACTTCCTGGAAGAACCAAAAATATTCGCATTATAATCTTTGATTCGATTTTCTCGTAATGAGGTTTTTGACATTTTTAAATTTAAAATTCTATAACTTAGCGATTTTTGCACCAAATTGGACTTACGACGTACCAAAATTTTCTAAATTTAACAAGGAATTTGACTGTATAGAAAAGTCCAATAGTTACACAGTGGTCCCTTTTTAGGCGTACCGTGCAAAAGTTAAATAAGAAAAATTACTATTTTTTGACATTCATACCTATTACAATGGAATTCCTTAAAAAAAATTTAATTTTTATAACCAAGACTTTATTTAATACTTAATAACGATTCTATTTATAGTGTAAATATTTTCAAAATACATATGGGCAATTCCACGTGAGATTTTAGTCCACCTCTTAAAATCGGCCAAAAATATTTTTTTATATTCTGCATCGAAAAAAAAACAGAAACGTTTTTTTTTATTTTTGTTTAATTGTCCAAATTTACGAGTTATGAATTTTCGTAATTTTGGACTTTTAATTGTATACCTATATTCAGTAGCTTATAAGTCCGAAAATATTGAGTTTAGGAAAAAGTTGTCAAAGAATGAAAGTTTTATTTTCTTTTGACTTTTAAAAAATGTAAACAAAGCAACTTTTTTTAAATTTTTTATTAAAATAAAAATTTTTTATAAACAAATTAATTTTTTTTAACTTTGGGCCGGATTTTTTTTTATTTTTTTTAATTACTTATACATTATAGTATAGAGAAGATTTTTCAAATAGTCCCGAAATGGGCCTGATGTGTTAAATGAGTTTTAAAACATTTTCAAAAATCACTTGCAAGCATCACAGTAGGATTTTTTTACAATTAACTTTTTAAAACTGTCTACAGCGTAGACCCTTTAATTTTAAACAAAGAACACTTAACTAGATTAAAAATTGTATTTCACTGCCTCGTCCTTCTAGATCATATAGAAGTTGTACCGTCACAGCAATTTTAAAAACAAGAGTTTTTCGCGACCCCCGATAGATGTCTTCCGGTTATCTCCCCTAATTTCCTCATTACGTTGTTCTGTGCGTTCCGCTGCACACGTCTTTCGCGATAAATTATTTTTTTTCAATCGTTTAATATCGAAATGAGTTCTAATTCGGGATCGGAATCGGTGAATGATCGGCATCGTCGGTCTAAGATGAAGAAGAAGAAGAAGTCTAAAAAGAAGTTAAATAAGAGGTTACGGAAAATGGAAAAACTTCTCAAGGAGGTGACTCGCAAACAGTCACGCAAACGAAGCTCGTCGCCATCTTCATCATCCGATGGATCGCAAAAAAGTTCATCAAGTTCTACTGACAGCGGTTCCACATGGAGGCAAAATCGCAGCGACGTTGCGATTGTCGTGCTCCCACCATCCCATCTACTTAATGCACTCCCCGCCTGTAACGTCATGAGGGGAAAGCATTGAGTAGATGGGATGGTGGGAACAAGACAATCGCAACGTCGCTGCGATTTTGCCTCCATGTGGAACCGCTGTGATGGACAGCTATCGGTAATATCTAAGCAAATGAGGCGGGATCGACAACGGCGAGTCTTGGAACGCGAGTCCATTTCTCAGCGAGGTCGTGGTACTGAGCGTTCTCCGCGAGAAACGTCTTGCCTGAACCCGACCAAAAGGGATAACGAAGAGCGTCGTACGAGAGACACTCCACGTTCTACCCGTAACCGTTCCAGATCCAGAAGTCCTTTAATGTCCCCAGGACGCGACCGGATTCTTAACAAAAATCAGAATAAAACGGTTTTGAATGGCGACAACGATAAATCGTCATTGGATGGTGGCCAAAACGGATCGACTTTGGATGTCGATAAAAATTCTTTGACATTGAATAGCGAGCAAACTTCGCAGCAGTCGGTAATAAAAGAAAATGAGTTACTGAAACTTTTGGGAGATGGCGCTCCTGAGGCAAATGTTTACAGTGCTGCCATCCATAACTCCATTTCAGAACTATAGATGAAAATATTACAGGCAGACTTGTCAAAGGACATACGTCAAGCACTTGTAAAAAAGTTTCCTCCGGCAGAAAACTGCAAAACAATGGGGGCGAATGCTTTCTGTGATATTAGAAGCCAACGTAAATCTCAAACCTTTGAACAGTAAGGACATTGCTGTCATATTCGAAAACATCTGTGACGTAGGTCGAATGTTGACAGATCTTCAACATAGTCTGTCAATGACACGAAGGTCCTTTATAACCCCATCGTTCAGCTCGAGACTTAAAACAATTGCAAACGAAACTGGTGTGGATACGATGCTATTCGGAGAAAATCTAGCTGAAAAGTTAAGATCAGCAAAAGAAGTGGAGATGTTAGGAAAAGACATCTCAAAGACTGCAACTCTCAACGAAGAACACGCATAATTTCAGGGGAAAACATCCGGAGCAAGCAGTGCAAAGGCCCATTTAAACTGAAAAGCCCCCTTCAAGAAGTCTAACCCGCGAACGAGTTGGAAGAAGGAGGGGGCTCCAACGTATCAGAGCTCTCGGAACCAGCCGTCGTCGCAACATCATAAACGTTAACGGTAAGTGGAACAGCTGGTCGACTGCGTTTTTTTCACAAACCAGTGGCAAAAACTCTCGAAAGACCCATTCATAGTAAATTGCGTTCTTGGGTATAATCTGCCTTTCGAAAGTAAACCTAAACCATATTTTTTAAGGCAAAAATCAAATAGAGATGATCGTTTTGTATTAAATTTAAAAAATCTAAACAAATTTCTAAAGGCACCGCACTTTAAACTTGAGGACATTAAAACTGCATTACGCTTAGTGCATAAAAATTGCTTCATGTCAGTAATGGATCTTCAAGATGCATACCTCATGGTCCCTGTTGCTAATGAACATCGCAAAGTCTTACGTTTCTGTTTCAGAGGGAATCTCTTCGAATTCAGAAGTTTGATATTTGGTCTCTGTACTGCACCGGTCACATTTACGAAACTTCTCAAACCGGTGGTTCAAAAATTGAGAAGTCAGGGTATTATTTTAGTAATATATTTAGACGACATTCTCATTATAGCTAAAACAGAAAAACAGTTCGAAAGGCACGTTCTCATTGTAAGATGTCTGCTAAAAAAAAAAAAAAAAACCGTAAAAACAACGTAAAAAACTAACTAAATAACTCAATTTAACTCAATTTTAATTTTTTAATTAATTAATTAATTTAATTTAATTAATTAATTAATTTTTTTTTTTAATTTTATTTTTTTTTTTCTTTTTAATTTTAATTTTTTTTTAATTTTAATTTTCAATTTTTTTTTTTTTTTTTTTTTTAAGTAACTCAATTTTTTCAATCATCACAAAGTTCGTAGAGAACAAATCATGCAAGATTGATGAACTAGCGAAGCTCATTGGGAATTTAATTTCTGCGTGTCCTGACATCAAGTGTGGTTGGCTGTACATAAAGAAACTCAAGCGAGAAAAGTTCTTAACTCTAAGAGAAGCTAACAACGATTTCAAGGCTCGTAAGACAGTCTCTATTGCCGTGCAATCAGACTTGAAATGGTGGGCAGAAAATCATCATAAAGCAGCATAAAAAATTCATGAAAGTAGGTTTAAGTACATTCTAAAAAATGGAGGTAAGAGAAATTTTTTCCTCCTTCAAAAAGTTGAAACATTTTTTTTTAATTTCAAATAATTTTTTTTTGTAGTAAAAACGGGGTATAGGGGGTCAAAAAAATATTAACAATGTACACGGTATACATTAGCTATATAAATGTTTATAGAATTTTTTATTGAAGTTGTTCATTAGAAAATTTTTTTTTAAACCACTTTTACTCCTACAGGAAGACTCTTAGCTGTTATTATTATAAATCGACTAAAATACGAATAAAAAGTAATTTCGAAACTGACTACAGTATAATCCGAGCGCTGACAATAAAAAAATACATTACCTCAAAGTGTCAAATTTTGTTACATGTAATAATAAATATTTATAACTCTTTATGAATAATATGTTGAATGCAAAAAAGTGAAAATAAATTTATGAAAATAAGTAACTATATATACCTAATAGAATTTTTAATATTTAGATGTAAAAAGTGTACAGCTGTTGGTATTTTAACATGATTGCCTTAAATTCAGCACACTCAGTGCTGATAATCAACATGCTTGGATCTTTAAATTCAGCAAAAACATATGATTTGAAATTGAACGAAGGCTGTTTTAACCCCTTCCCTGTTTGACAAAATATTCATATAAGTGGCCCAAAATGTCCAGCTAAATCTGGTCGATGAATTTTTATGAAACTTAGTACCTATATAAGGGATTTTGGGGTCGCTGAATTCAAATATGACGTCAAAGGAAAAATTCAAAATGTCGGACAAAATTTTTCAATTTTAAAGAGATATTTATAAAAATTAGTATGCAAGGGTTTTTGAGGTCGCTGAATTCAAATATGACATCAAGAGCATTAGCTTTTAACGTCATATTTGAATTAGCAAAGGATATAAAATAAAGTACAAAATTTGATAAAAATCTGAATAAATTAAAAAAAATTACGTCCCTCATTATGAATTCAACATTTTGTATTTTTTATTTTGAAAGTCATATTTGAGAGTTCAGCGACCCAAAATATCCCTCGATAATGAAATTAAGAAAAATCAAAATGAATTTTAAAAATTACGTCCGCCATTTTGGATCCTCCATTTTGAATTTTTAAAAATGAATATGAAAATTGAATTCAGCGACCCAAAATATCCCTAGACATTGAAATTGATGAAAATCGAAATAAATTTTAGAAATTGTGCCTGCCATTTTGGATCCGCCATTTTGAATTTTTAAAAATAAAGGTCAATTTTCGAATTCAGCGACCCCAAAAACCTTTAAATACCAAATGTAAGTAAACGACTCAACGTTGGGTCGCAAACAGGCAACGGGTTAAAAATGTTGCATCTTGAATTAAGGTACTTTTTATGCCTTAAAATAAGACTTTCTTTTTACTGTTTAATATGTAAATGAATGTGTGAACTTCAGAAAAACTGTGTGAGTGTGGATTGCGACTTAATAAGTTTTGAGTTAAGGGGGAGTGACAACTTTGAGGTGCCTTTTGAACGTGTTTTTCATGAATTTTTTTTAGACACGGGAATAAAGTAAACAAAATTTGGTTTCGAGGACTTTATTTATTAACTTTTTAAGTTTACGAAAATATATTTATACCTTAAAAAAGTTTCAATTTGTTGCCTACAGAGGGCGCCGAAGTTGGTCTCGTTTCTATGCAGGGTAAATGGGTGGGCAATATTCTGGTTAGACCGTTTAATCAAAAACCAAAATTCAAAGTTTTTCTGAATCTGTGATAGATTTAGCTTTCGAGTACGTAGGATATTTTAAAAATATTAATTTTTATGCATTTGGCAGCTGTTTGATGAAAAAAGTCGATTTTTAAATCGAAATTTTTTCAAAATATTTATTGCCAAAAAAAACAAACAAACCAAAAAAAATCCGCTACGTACTTGAAAGCATTAGTAAATGACGAACAAAAAATGCTTTGTCTGAAGTCAATCCGATCAAAACTGTTCTGGCGAGACTGCCCACCGTTTTGAAAAATGTCATTTCGAGAAAAACGCATTTAAACTTATGTAATGTGAAAACATTAAAAATGAAACCACTGTTAATCTACGATGTCTGCACCATATAAGTGTCTTTCTACATTAATATGTCCTTCATTTACATCTTTTAGAGCAATTTGAAGCTGTCTTTAGTATTCTTAAGCTGCTACGATAAAAGAAAAAATAGCTAATGGCGCTAAAAAGAACTCGAAGTGCTCTTGGACACCTTTTACAGATTTCGATTTTTTTCACATAAAATAACTTCGAAATTACTTCTCATGATATAATTTCTATTCTACATCTCATAAAGTATCGTTTAAGCAAAAAAAAAATAAAATCAATTTTTTTTCGGGTCAAAGGTGTCACTCCCCCTTAAGAAGGTTCATTACTGTTAAATTCATAAAATCGATGTAAATATTTTCAACTATTTTAATATTAATTGAAAACAAGTTTTCCATTCTTCTTCATTTTATTCATATATTTTTAAAGTCAGTTATACGCATTAGTATCCCGTGTAGAAATATCCCTACCATGGCCATATTAGGGAATGAAACACACGGCCCGACCTGGGCCAGATCGGGGCGACGATCAAATGTGGATTTCCTGATCAGGGTTATATCGGGCCGTGTGTTTCATTCCCTAATAGGAAAGGCCCGATCAGTCCCTGATCCGGGCCATAACGAAATTTCTACACGGGATAATATATTTATGAATGATCTATCTAAGATAGAGTATAAATTTTTTCCTAGCATCAACAATTGATTTAGTCAAAAATATTTGAGTATACTTCCTTCGCGAGCGCACTAGAAATGTTGACAGGCTACACGGATAAACGAATCTTGCTTTAATAGCTAGGATACTACCTATATAGTATATTTTAGCGCGCACTATACCACGCTCCATAGACAAGAAATCTACCTCAAATAGCATGGCGACTTGCTTTTTTGAGATTATTTCTTGCCTTAGGAGCATGGTATAGTGCGCACTAAAATAGTATATAGGTAGTATTTTAGCTATTAAAGCAACACCCTAAAAAAATGAATCTTGATTTGACGCGGATTCCTCTAAACTGAATGCATATTTTCCTCTTATATATGGTATCAAAAATAATAGTCTTCACTTTTAAGGATTTTCCTCTTTCATATTATTTGCCAAATATGATTATAAACTAATAAAGAAAAGATATTTTGATGCACTGAATTAAACGTTTTTAATTAAATAAATATAATTAATGATTAACAATTCTATGTTTTTGACATTTCAACCTCAAAAAATTGTTGTTTTATTATTTACCACCAAAGAATAAAAATATTCTACATTTAAGTGGAATACTTTTGTTTTGAGAGGATATTTAGAAGAGGATTTTTCCTATAACTATGAGATTACTTTTTTAGGGTAAAGATTCGTTTCTCCGTGTAGTTTAAAAAAGAAAAAAAGATAGCGGGATTAACCATCATTCCAAAAAGAACAAGGTATAGTGAAGCTGTCAACAAAAAAAATTATGGCACTACGTTTTCTCTCCATTGATATCAATGCGTCTCAAGGATCTTTTTGATCTTTTGCCGAATTTACTATATGAAATGAGAAAAGAGAGGATTTCTGAAATTTTACATATAGTTTTATCTGATTACAGAAACTGTCGCGTAAGTAGATGTAAATTCATTTTAATTAAAATGTTGTCGAGTCCGAGTATACATATTTGTATAAAATCTTTCGCCTACAGCCAAGAGACATAATGCATAGTTTGTTTTGACAGTTATGTATATAAATTTTTACTCTGATCTTTATTCAAAGATAACGAGTTCCACTTTGCCTAAATGAAAATTGCTTAGGCATTTCTGAAATTAATTATAATTTTTTTAACTATTTTAATTTGAGTTCGTTTAATTGTGAAGGTATGGATAATTTTTTGCTTAAATAAGTAAACAGCATTTAACTATAACTTATGGGGAGAACACTTGGAAAGCAATATAATTGAATCAAACATAATTACACAGCTCAACAAAAAACGAAAAATTTTTGCGCCTGGGTTTATATGGGTGACTTCAAATAAAAGGGAAATCTGCCTCCGCTGCAAGTTGGAATGACAATTTTCAATTAAGGGGTTACCAATTTTATTTTCGAGTCATTTATATATTCAAAATTACAAAAATAATATTCGCCGAGCATAACATGCAAGAATTTTTGTAAAAAAATGATTTTGTGGCAGAAAACCGTCAAAATTCTGCCTATTTTTACCTTGATAAATTAAGCTGTATTGAAAATTTATAATTTTGTCAAATAATCAAGGTGTCATTCCAATTTGCAAATGCAGCTTTTTTATATGATTTTTTTACAATTCCTGTAGATTCCCAATGGTAAATGAACGATTGGTTCAATAATGAACCATGCTAAATTCCCCTACTAAATTCGTATCGTGTCGATATCGTATTGCGACACGATACTATTCTCCCTAATAGTTGTGTCGGGGACGGCCCCTGGTATTTATTTAAAGTTTAAAAAATATATTAATAAGAATAAAAAGGTGAAAAAATATGAATATCTACTGAATATTAAAATTATCTGAGACGCCTGTTTATTCCTGGTTTTGAAAAAGTTCTAATCATAATTTTATCTAATTTAAAAATTTCGAATGTTAAAATGACCTAAATTTATTTAATAATAATTATAATGTTGAATAATTAGAATACCGTCCAATCCTAAAGAAGATGAAAATTAAACTGGAAAAATTGTTATTTATCCAAATATTATTATTTTTTAGTTGTCATTTATTCAAATGCTGAATTTTTTAAAATGTAAATTAATAATAGTATATTTCGTAACGAGTGCGAGCAGTTGTCAATTTTTGAATGACCTAGCACTAGCTAGCACTAGTTACGAACGATATTTTTCATAACAAGGTCCAAAAAAGTGCCCTTTTTTGCACCGCGTTATGAAAAATATTTATGTATGAAAACTTTATTTTCTCAAACCTTTAATAACTCAAATGTTCATTAAATATATTTTTAATGTTTATAAATGTCATTTGATAGAATATTTACTTTGACAAATGTTGATTGCAAATAATGTTTTTATACTCTAATAACCACTTTGTCTAAGGTTAAATAATCCCATTTAGATTTTTTAACCTTAAACTCTAATAACCACTTTGTCTAAGGTTAAAAAATCCCATTTAGATTTTTTAACCTTAGAAAAAGTGGGACTATAAAAACATTATTTGCAATCAACATTTGTCAAAGTAAACATTCTGTCAAATGAAATTTATAAACATTAAAAGTATATTTAATGATCATTTGAGTTATTAAAAGTTCGAGAAAATAAAGTTTTCATAACATAAATATTTTATTAATTTACATTTTGAAAAATTCAGCATTTGAATAAATGACAACTAAAAAATAATAATATTTAGATAAATAACAATTTTTCCAGTTTAATTTTCATCTTCTTTAGGATTGGACGGTATTCTAATTATTCAACATTATAATTATTATTAAATAAATTTTAGGTCATTTTAACATTTGAAACTTTTAAATTAGATAAAATTATGATTAGAAACTTTTTCAAAAACGGGAATAAACAGGCGTCTCAATTACCTACTTAAGAGGGCAGTCTGGTTGACATGATATCTCCAGTCGGAATCTTGACCACCGATTTGCTCTGCAGAGAAGCGAGACCAACTTTAGCGCCCTCTATAGACAACATATTGATACTTTTTTAAGTATATATATATATATTTTTTCGTAAACTTAAAAAGTTAACAAATAAAGCCCTCGAAACCAAATTTTGTTTACTTTATTCCTGTGTCTTAAAAAAATTCATGACAAACAGGTTCAAAATACACCCCAAAGGTGTCACTCCTCCTTAAGGGGGCAGTCTGGGTCTTTTGCAGGTATTTTAAAGAATTTTCTTTTTCATAGTGAAATTTATTTAAACATTTTAAAATTTTTATATATTATTACACATATATTAGACTAAATAAAAAAAATTTCTATCTATATTTTTTGTTGTTAATAGCGAAGAAATGGCGACTGTAAAAAAAAATCTCGAAAATCTGGTTGACATGATATCTCCAGTCAGAACATACGGAATCAAAAAATTCAAACGGATTATTAAAATATAGGTAAGTGGTTACAGCTTGAACTAAAATCATAATTTTTAAATAATTTTTAATCTGTTTTTTAAACAATTTTAGTTTCAAAAGAAGGGTTAAAAAAGTAAAAAGTCCGCCATTTTGTTATTTTTTAATGAAAATTTTTTATTTTAGTTCAGGCTGTAACCACTTACCTATATTTTAATAATCCGTTTGAATTTTTTGATTCCGTCTGTTCTGACTGGAGATATCATGTCAACCAGATTTTCGAGATTTTTTTTTACAGTCGCCATTTCTTCGCTATTAACAACAAAAAATATAGATAGAAATTTTTTTTATTTAGTCTAATATATGTGTAATAATATATAAAAATTTTAAAATGTTTAAATAAATTTCACTATGAAAAAGAAAATTCTTTAAAATACCTGCAAAAGACCCAGACTGCCCCCTTAAGGAGGAGTGACACCTTTGGGGTGTATTTTGAACCTGTTTTTCATGAATTTTTTTAAGACACAGGAATAAAGTAAACAAAATTTGGTTTCGAGGGCTTTATTTGTTAACTTTTTAAGTTTACGAAAAAAAAAATATATATATATATATATATATATATATACTTAAAAAAGTATCAATTTGTTGTCTATAGAGGGCGCTAAAGTTGGTCTCGCTTCTCTGCAGAGCAAATCGGTGGTCAAGATTCCGGCTAGACCGCTTAATCTAAATTAAAAATTCAAAGTTTTTCTGAATCTGTGATAGATTTAGCTTTACAGTACGTAGGATATTTTAAAAATATTAATTTTTGTGTATTTGGCAGCAGTTTGAAGAAAACAGTCGATTTTTAGGGCGAAAATTTTTCAAAAAATCTATGGCCAAAAATAAACAAACGATCCAAAAAAATATCCGCTACATACTCTAAAGCTTTAGTAAATGACGAACTAAAAACACTTTGGCCGAAGTCAATCCAATCAAAACTGTTAGAGCTACACTGTCCACCGATTTGAAAACGTTATTTCGAGAAAAACACATTTGAGGCTCCGGATCTTAAAAGGGGACTTTTACCATTTAAAATAAATGCTGAAAGTGTCTACGTAGAAATATAATTAAATACAGAATATATTATAATAATATATTACAATACAATTAGTATACTTACGGAGTGTCGACCGCAACAGTCTGATCCAAAAGTTATAGTGACATTAGAAGATTTTTTAAAATTAAAAAAAATGTTATCCCTGTAAAATATTTAACAATTATATCAAAATATTTTCAAAATGTCATGCAAAAAGTATAATTCATTCTATAAAATATATATATATATATATATATATATATATATATATATATATTACTAAAATTATTGAACAATATATGTTTATGTAATTAACTTTTGTCTGTTAGTATATGTACACCAACCTAAGAAAGTAAAATATATATATATATTAAAAATTACTTTTTAAAGGATGGAATATGAATGAATGTCAGTAAAATAATCATTAATCATTAATAGTGTTGAAAAATTATTCAAAAAACCTTTAAATTTGATGAAATTAACATTAATATCAGATATGAAAAAAACTACGAAAACGTAGCAACGCTGCATTTTCTTGTATAAAAGTTTCATTTTTCAAGTGTGTGCAGAACAATCTCTGCTTCCTAACCTCAAAAGTAAACAATTTAGAACAAGTTTTATAATCAAAAATCCTTCTGGAAATATTAGTTTATTTATTTATTATAGAAATTTTAATATTACATTTTCAATTAAGTTTACACTATGTAACTGTACAACATAACCATAACCATTTTAAATTTACGCGCGCTTCAGTGAAATAGAAAGAAATGCAGCATTGCTACAGTTCATGGTAGATTGTGAATATTACTGATTTTATTTCATTTTTTAAAAATAAATCAGCTTATAACATTAAATGAAATTTTGGGAATATCTTCTTCAAATGTTTAGGTACAACATGTTTAAAAATCAATAATTTTTGCTCATTATTCGCGTAAAAAAAAAGAAAATTGTGAACAAGTAGACGTCAAATTTTCAATAAAAATGCCTATTCACATTTATTTGTAAAGCCTATTGAAACTTCGGGAGGTTATTCATATTTACATTTTCTGTTGATTTTCAAAATTTGGTACAAATCCACTCACACGGAAAAAAAAGTTCCCAGATATTTCAGGAATTATTTCCTAACTCTTGGATACGTGGTAACAGCTCTGAACTAGCGACGAACATTCAATGGTAATCAATGAATGTTTGAAAGAAATTCGGGAACTGTATTAGAAAAAGCTGTAAATAGTCCAATAGTCTTTTTTTTTATTACTTACTCATGTAAAGTTCATGGCACTGGTCGCAACTGTTTCTAAAATTTTCGGGAACTCGTCAAGGAATTTGGTGCGCAGAAACCCAGTGCGCACCAGTCTCAACAAGTCTCACAGTCAGTAAGACTTGCGTGCCTTATATATTTATTTTATGCTGAGGTATTTAACGTTCCTGTTTAGCTCAGATGGATAAGACGCCGGACTTCTATTCCTCGGGTACGCGAGTTCTGTTCCAGCCGCCGTCGATTTTTCTCTCATATGGTTTTTTCTATTTCAGAAACTTAATAAAAAATAAAAATTGTATGTGACCTTCAAGGATAAATGTGTGTGTGTGTGTGTGCGGACGTGTCAAGGAGGGGAAGTGGGAGGGGGGAAGCAAAATCCAATTTTTTCTTGCATTCGCCTAACTTTTCGATTTTCTTGAACAGTTCCCGACTTTTTCAAGAACAGTTTGCCGAGAAGTGGTGAAATAGTTATAATTTGTAGAGAAATAGTAAATGACATATTTAAACGAGGCAACCTTTAGTTCTCTGTGAACTACCCGCCGTATCCAAGAGTTAAGAACGAAGTTCCCGAATAATCCTCGAACTTTTTTTTTCCGTGCATTTTTAATTTGTGGTCGACACTACTTAATATAATTTACAAAATATCCCGTGTAGAAATTACTTTTATTAATATTTATACTGAGGCTTTAGCATAGGCCTTATCAGAAACTAGGAAAACTGTTTGGGCCTTTGCTAAAACCCTATTTCAAGTGGGGCGAAGTTGGGAAATTTATGCACGGGAGTTAAATAATTCTGCTTTTCTAGTTATTTATTTGAATTAATTTTATATCATTATGTTTCGATTAATGAAACTAAAAATTCCTGTATGCTTAATTACCAAAAGTTTTGTTTCAAAAATTCTCGCAATTTTCATGAGGGTCTCTCCTTGTACATATGAGATTTTATCCGAACATTGATACAAGATGACTTCATTCTGAAAGGCAAAGAGTCGGTCGAAAAATTTATGACATCCTTCGCGGCTCCATTCAAGTTCCGCTTATACATACATAAACATATAGAGAAAGAAAAGAAACCGAAAATTGAATTCAGGTTTTAGAATTGATTCATTCTTGTATATATACTTTTGTCACAAACATTCTGTGGAATCCATATGTTCTTGTTTCGTATAAACAGGTTATAGGCAAAGTGATCTTATCGGCCCTTAGAAAAATGGTAGGCTTTAACATCTTAAGCTAATGGTTTCTTCCTAATATAGTAAATACAAAAAAGGAAAAAGAGAAAAAGTGGGGGGTGTGGGGAATACTAACCAAGCCATTAATAAATTAAGGAAACTATGACTAAATTAAAAAGAAACATAGCTTTTTACAGCTTCTTTCTTCTTCTTCTTTTTTATTTTTAGAAAAGTTCTTTAATGCTGATTGTTATATGAGAGAATCGGTTGAACGACCGTCTTCCTTCTTGTTTATCTCTATTTCATAAAAAGTCGGCATCTTAACTTTTGAAAATATCAAGTTCCTCTCTTAGGCTCTTAAATGTCTTTATGAGTTTCGGTTGTTAAACATGAGAACAGGTCGGAGTGTAAACGTATCAGTTGGATCTCGGTGGTCAAAGAGGGATAAAAATGTCATTGGCGGAAAAGTATCATTCCAAAACTGTGCAGAGATGTTGCCTTGTCTTTTGCTATGTAGAAGATTTAAACCATATGGCAAGATGGAACAAGAATGCTCCCAAGCTATATAATATGAACCAGAAGGAAACAACAGTTTTAAAGGCTTATCGTTTTTCTCCTTTACTCTTTGGCGAAATTCTCTTACATACTGTGTGTGTGTCTTCTATTTCTCTTTTGTGATAATATAATAAAATGTTCCTGAGGCAGGTGCAGGTAATGATCAACCATAAAATGCGTGCGGTTCGGAATCGACAAAAGAACGAAACTTTTATTGCGACCCTGAATTTAACTTAGGCTGCTGTAGAAAAGATTCGATTAACTGCATTCGACGTTGATAGTCCCATGATAATTTAGGGGAATAGCCTTTGCAGATTCTTTAAGGATTCACCCCTCGAGAAATTACTCTTTTTCTTTTCTATAATTTAATTTAAATTGTTTTACTTTTACTCAACTCTCTAAATTAGAATCAGTTAAAAATAATAGTTTTAACTGACAATCAGTGACTGACTTTTCGCTTCTGACTCAGTTAAAAGTAACTGATTTTTAGTGAAGAAATAACTGATTTTTCGTTAAAAATAACTGAAAATGAGTTAAACTTGACTAATTGAATCAGTCAAAAAAAAATCTACTGAAACATCAACAATTTTTAACTACCAAGCAGTTACTTCTAACTAAATATCAGTTGAAATATTACTATTTGAATTAGTGACCTACTTTTTTCTTTTAAATCAGTTATTTTTAACTGATTCTAATTGAGAGAGAATATAGTTTTAAGTATTTTTATTCAATTCAAATAAATCATATTTGACCTTAACTTCAATATTTGAAGCAAAATACAATTTTATTTTATATAAACTATAATTTTTCAAAATCTAAATTTTTTTTTAAATTATTAAGTAATAAATTGATATTAACTGTAGGGGAGAGGTACGCATGTTGAGACGGGTTCTGTTTTTCAGTTATAATTTTTAAAAAACAAAATTTAGCGAAAAATTCGAAATGCTTTCTTAAAAGTATTGTCCATACAACATTGCCAAAGAAAGTTATTTTTTTTGGACAAAATTAAAAAATTTATAGCTGATTTTTTAAACATGTTATTTTTGACCAAAAAAAAGTGGTACGCACGTTGAACACCCATAATAATTTATTTTAAATTGAAACAAAATGAATAATTACGTCAGATTCTAATTGTTTGTTGTTTATTTACTTATTTTGATGGTCTTAGCTCAAAGAAAAAAAAATTAAAACATTAAAAATTAACAAAAAAAAAATAATCAAAAAATAAAATTTTATTTTGCACAAAAATAATTAATCGAAATTTTTATATTCGCAATTTTTACAGGTGAAGAACATGTAAAACGCTTAAAAATTGTGGATTCAAAATCAATTTTAATGACAGTACTATTTTCAAACCGTGAGCGTTTTAACCTGCGTACCACAGTGTGTCTCAACGTGCAGACCTTGCCGTTATTTTTTTAAAGCTTTGAAATTATTTGTAGATGTTAACGTATGTCTAAATTTTCGTCGGAACTTTAAAGTAGAACCAAAATTGATAAGTAAATGTTATCCGCAATTTTTTCTGCCACTAAAAAATACAGTAAATACACTAAACAGAAATTCTAAAAAACACTTTTTTTAACTAAAAAATTGGTTCGCTCTAGTTCTACCGAAAAAACAGGAGTTATTGCGCTTTTTTTAAATAAAAAGTTACAATTTTTAATAAAATATCCTAATATTTTATGGGTAAAGTTCTCTCTTATAGTATTAAAGTTTGTGCAAAAATCAGCCCGATTTGAAGACTTTCGATTTTAAGTTAGGACAATTGAGGAATTTTGCCCCACGTGTTTATCCTTTGTCGTGCCAGCATGGAGATTTTTAAAGACACTTATATTTTAATAATTATCAATAACTATATTGATGTATTAAAAAATTTCATTGATAAAAATTTGAAGCTTTTGAGTTAATCTTTCATAATATTTATTAAATAATTAAAGATAGTTCTTTTTTTATAAGTAATAGTACTTTAAAGTTTGGTACTCAGAGGTAAAGACATATTGAATTGCTGTTTTCCAGCTGTTAAATGTTGTTTTCCACTAAATTTGTGTTAAAAAATTATCGTTTTTTATAAAGGGTATAATAAGTGATGTTTAAATAATATGTTTGTCCAATGTTAATATTTAAATGTTAAGTTTTTTAGAAGATATAATTCAAAGACATGAAATTGCCCACTTTCAGGAGAATCACCCATATACGTACATACATACGTACATACATATGTACATACATACGTACATACATTAAATTTTTTTAGAATATTTTTGGAATCTCTGATGTCCATAATAACTAATCATGTTAACATTTTGAAGTTTTAAGCAATGTACAGACAGACATCTGATTTTATTAATAAGGATTAAAAATTAAATATTCATTTTGTTTGTGAATTTGCACATTATTTATATGGAGTGCCGGAATAAAGCCTTTGAGAAAAAAGGCAGATGAAAAAGCATATAAAGATGACAAAAAATCTTTGACCGTGAATGGAAGCGTGGCGCTCACAGCTTGGTTAAGGGAAAAAAGATAAATATCAAGCCTCGTAAATGCTTCAGCAATTGCCTTATATAACCAAAACGGAAATAAAATAATTATGAAATGAAAACTTCATATAGAGAAAAATAGTAGTTCACGATTCAGTGAAATGTATGTATATTCATATTGTTTATATTGTTTATATTGTAAACATTAGCTAATGCTACTAATGTTAACTATAACGTTAGGCTCAAGATTTTATATATATATACGAGGGTTGGATTTCATGCCACATTTTTAAATGGTTCGCTCTACTAATAAAGATTTTTGAGATAAAATATAACACAGATCCTGATTCTTGTAGTTTGTTTATAAATAAAGTCTTGCAAACGAAGCATTTTTAAATTTAAAAATGTTAATTGTAAACGCAACAATATCATATTTTTTCTACAGAAAGGAAAAATGTATGTAAAAAAATATATAGGTATTATAAAATTTATTAATTTTTTTACTAGTTCGTAACGTAAATAAATAAAAAAAATTACCTTACACTTTTATTTACACTTTTTCACATTATATGTCTAACCAATAATCAACCAAGAATTTGTAAACAAAAGCGCTTTTCCGATTTTTGACTTTTCAATACAAACTGTTACTGAAAATCACGTATCCTAGTAAAAATTGAAATGTAGTCAAAGTCAAATCAAACCAATTTACGTAATCTACCCCTGCAATGAGATAAATCATTCTGATCCGGCCGTCTCTATTCGTCGCCACCACATCTGGTGACTCTCTTAGGAGTTCAGGTGAAGTGTAAGTTTTTAAAAATTCAAAATGGCGCTTCCAATAGGGCGGATAAATTTTTAAAAGTTAAACCATTCTGTGTGAAACTTGATACTCCTGGGTTTTACAGATCGCTAATTACAGTTATAAGGGAACTGCACAAAATAAAAGTTTACTTTTGTTGCAACGCATTTGGAAGTCGGTCTTGAAATGAGTAATCGACAACTTCAAGTGACTCGAAATGAGTAATCGGCAACTTCAAGTGACTAAAAATGAAAAAAAATGTCTAACCTATTCACTACCGTCCGTGAGTATCAGGACGCCCCATTTTTCATGAGTGGAAAAATGCTTAAAACGTAGAAAATAAGAATGACAAAAATTTTTCGTATTTTCTTCCTCAAAGCTAATGAAATTATAAAAAGACTGACACTTGATCGAAGAATTTTCGTTGACTATTCTGTCAGATACAGAAAAAATACTGGATTTTGCATGCTTTTCGTAATTTTTTAATTTCACGAAAAGTAGGGTGAAGGAACCAGTTGTCGAGTCGACACCAGTTTTCGAGTCCTGGTGACTATTTATGCACATAAATAGTAAATTATATTAAATACGTAAAATAATATAACAATATTCCCAATTTAATAAAGTTATTTTTAAAAAAAATGTTTTATATTGTAATGTTAAATTGTTTTTCTTAAAAAAATAATTTTATGTGCATTACTCACGAAATCAGAGGAATGACACCATTTGCTATTTTCATTCGTAATGTGACTAGTGTTATTTTACTTCTAAAAACAGTATATTTTTTAATATTTAAAAAACTTCTTTAATACCATCAAATTCAGAAGAAAACAAAGAGTATATAACTGTTGATAATTACTTTATATGATTATTTATTAGTTTAAATAAAATTAAAACTCGGTAACTGGTACTGAATTTTGATTGCTCTCCAATTGTCGATTTGTTGACTCGAGAAATGGGTTTGGCATATTTTATTATTTGACACCATTTTTCGATTGTCAATTAAAAACGTAAGCATAAATATTATCTGTCATTTTCGTAGATTAATATATGGGTAGGTTTATGTAAACATCATCTAATAACGTAAGAAATGTTCTTTAAATTAAATTTTTGATAGAAATCATTTTCAATTTAAAATTTATTTTTTTGAAAACATTTGTTATGAAATATAATTAATTTCTATTATATGACAAAACAAAAACGACAACTGGGTCAAAAAATCGAGCAATTGGTATCTGAGCCTCGACAAATGGTATTTTACAAACAATTTCTTTTATATTAATTATTTAATATATAATTTATTTTTTTAACAAAATTTTATCAAGTATAATAGCTTAGATACTCCTCTTACTTCAATCATATTTTTTAATTTACATGGATGGCCTTAATTGTGATTAAAAAATGTGTAAATGTTGAACCTCACTATTTCCTCGACAAATGGTTCCATCACCCTAATTAACTTTTTTTAGCGTTCTTGGTCTTGTTTCAATCTCTATTCAATGAAGAATCTAAATTAATTAATGGTATTGTGATATAAATTTTTCCAAAAAAATTTGAAACTGTGAAAGTCGGATAAAAATATTTTGAAAAACAGATTGACACTTTTTCAACAAAAAAAATTTTTTTAAATTAAATAATTAAGTAATTAAAAAGCTTTTTTAAATTTTAGTATATCTATTAAATAAACATATTTTACATTGACCTTTTTGACACTTTAATATTTATGATAATTTTTTGAATTTTTTTAATCCTACTTTTACGGTTTCAAATTTTTTTGGAAAAATTTATTTCACAATACCAGTTAATAATTTAGATTCTACATTAAATAGAGATTAAAACAAGACGAAGAGCGCTGATAAAAGTTAATTAGTTTTTCGAGAAATTAAAAAATTACGAAAAGCATGCAAAATCCAGTATTTTTTCTGTATCTGACAGAATAGTCAACGAAAATTCTTCGATCAAGTGTCAGTCTTTTTATGATTTCATTAGCTTTCAGGAAAAAAATACGAAAAATTTTTGTCATTCTTATTTTTTACGTTTTAAGCATTTTTCTAGTCATGAAAAAAGGGGCGTCCTGATACTCACGGACGGTAGTGTAAATTTGTTTTTCATTTCTCATAAATGCGATAAATCGACTTCAAGTATTAATGTTTTAACAAGTGCAACGTGTTTATTCATTATATAAAATTATTTTAATTCATATTTTTATGAATTATTCCCAGTTATTCCAATGTTATTGTAATTTTATCATAAACCAAAAATAATACCGCTTTTATTCATTTTGAGTCTTTTCCCCAGAAACTCAGAATGAGTCGAAGGGGTATCATTTTTGTTGCACTTCAAAATGAGTATCATATGCTACTCATTTTGAGTTCAGTTCTTTTCTGTGACGCTGATTGAATCAGCTGCATACTTATAGCTGCATAATCAGCGATTTTTCGCTGATTCAAATTTATAGAGTAAAATTATAAACTGCATACGGCAAAATTATATACCAATTAAATTAATAATATTGTATTTAAAAATTTATTTGCTATTAAATTGTATACTATTAAACTGCATACGAGAAAACTGTAAACGATTTAATATAATAGAAATGAATTTAAATATTGTTAATAAACTGAATACATTTCAACTTTATGGAGTCAAATTCTCAACTCTCAATGCTGAGAATTTGGCTGCATACAGTTGAAATGTATGCAGTTTAAATGTATGCACTTTAACGATATTTGTATTCATCTTTATATTAAATCCGTTACATAGTTTAACGGTATGCCAATTAAATAGCAAATGTTGTTGCAATAGTGTTACAGTAATTTCACAGTAATGTTACAAAGAAACATCGCAAAATTTCGTATTTATATTGTTATAATAATTGTAATAATAATAATTAACAATAAATTATTTAATTAATTAACTAATTGATTGATAAGTATTAATGATGTATTAATTGTTAAATGTAATTCTATAATGTCAAGTACTGAAAAAAGTTAAAAATTTATCAAATTGTTTGTAAAATAAAATTAAAATTTTACTTTCACAAGGGAGCGTTCACAAATGATGTCACGCAATTTTTCGGGATTTTAGACCACCCCTCCCCCTGTCACGCAATTTTATGCAATTTCACATGTAAAAACACATTGTGTCACGTTTAGTAGAGACCCCCCTCCCTTCAAAAACGTGACATCATTTGTGAACGCTCCCCAACTTATTATCGAATGTTATTGTTACCCAATGAAAAAATGAAATAATTTTATTAGCGTTGCAAATTACGTTGTTGTTTGAAATTACTATAATTTAGAATTACTTTTAATGAATATGTACGTTTATTTCAATGAACACATATTTATAAGTTGAAACGGGTATTTATATATTAAAATATTACCTAATAATAATCATTTATCTTATTTACCCGCCTACTATATATATATATATATATATATATATATATATATATATATACCCAGATAGCCAAGCGTACTAATCATTATTTTTTAGTACAGCGTATTGGTATCGTACTCATATTGTACTAGCACGAAATAATAAGATATGTACATATTAGTACGATAATAGTATAATAACGGTATGTCATACGGATAGAATTATGAAATTGCCAAAGTACTCCGTACGAGTATAACACTAAGTACAATACCAGTACGCCGAACTAATTGGGATTTTAGGTTATTAATTTACAATGCTTTTCCGTCATTATCTGTACGATATACCAGTACAGTACCTGGTACAGTGCGAAGGTACATGGCTGGTACAGTAATAGTACGCTGGTTATCTGGGTAATTAATTTAGTATAATTTTTATTTCAGAGAAATAGTGCGGAGCTTGAAAAAATAAATACACGGTCAGGTCTCACAAAGTGTCGTACTCAGAAAGTGTCATGTGTCGTTGTGGCTGGCTCACAAAATAAAAAATTTCGAAAAATTCAAACAAATGACTTTTCTCACATAACCACAACAATTAATTTTAAAATAAAAAAATGTAAGAATTTTATGTATAATAATGTTTTTATATTTAAGACGTTTTGCTTCTAATTAAACTTTATAATAATTAAGTGATTAAAAGATTTTTGTAATCTTTTATAATAAAAAAAATATAAGTTATAAGTCATCTTGGTTATGTCTAAAAGTTTTTAAATTGAAAATTCATTATTAATAAATTCTTTTTCTTTAATTTAACGGTGATAGGAGAATTTTTAAGGTTTTTAAAATATTAAGTTTATCTCCTTCTTTTAAAAAATGGATTTATCAGTCTTTAAAAACTTGCTCCTCATATGTTTAATCAAATAATGTACACAAACTTTTTTTATTATTAATTAAAAAAAACAACGAGTATAACATGAGAAATGAAAAAGACTTAGAAAACTTTGTAAATTTACGACCCTGAAATTACCACCTATTTACCGAAGGGGCGTGGCTTAGTGGCAATGACACTTACTGAGACCGATGGTCACGAAAAATCCCAAATTAGGACACTTTGTGAGACCTGACTGTATAAAGACCAATGCACAATAGCTTCGCGAAAGTCGTTCGCGAACGAGACGCATAAGATAGTAAAAGACACAAATATATGCGCCGAGTCAGATTCACGCGGCAAAACTCTTAAAATTCAAACTTTTATAAGAATGTTAATATTGTTCTTGAATTTAGATTCTGAATTTATTTTCAAAGCGGAATCCTCGACGATGATGGCTCGTTTCCGCAGCAAAGAGCTTAGAAGCTCAACTCTCGCGGTGAAGTAAACTGTTAATTTATTGAATTATAATTGTAGGATTATGATAGGCAATTTTCGATTAAATTAGAGACTTCTAAGTTCGTTCTACATTAAGTTTATTTTACTTTTTGAACACGAGTTAATACTTCGGAGGAAATTTCTCTCCTTTTCTAAGTCATGCTTTGCGTTCGCGAAGGTCTTATCGCATTGGCAACATTAAAAGGGCGTTGAAAAAAAATGAAACGACACACATCGCATCGGTGCAAAATGCTCGAGTGAGGGTAAGTAAGAACGCCTTATACAATTTGAACTTGAACGTGGCGGTTAGCAACATTATCATCCTCATTAATTATATAGAGGAGGTTGCTTAGTTCGCACGAATACACATGTTCCCGTCAGAATATGGTCGGTCATTGGAAAGCGTGCGTCTTTCCGATGAAAAAAGGACGAAGTGAAAAAAAGTTATAACTGGGGTGAATGTATTACGCTCAGAAGTCTCTGTAATTTATTTTATATACCCAAAAAAACATTAAATTCAATCCATATGGTTGCAATTTGCTCCGTTGGTCTATTCCCAAGGCGCGTATTTTTAGAAAATAAAACAATAATATGTTATTATTTATTCCATTTCCAGAAAGTAAAATAATTGTCAGTTTTGGCATTTTATACGGTTGATTTTCTCTCTCACTCACAGTTCACGTTGGTGATATTTTGATTCATTTTAAAAATGATGTTGTTGAAAGAAGATTGTGAGATTTCTTGTCAATTTGCAACGCGAAGTTATAGGGAAAAATATATGTATATATAAACTAATAGGGAATACACATGACCCTGTGGGAGCTGAATGTATAAAAGGAAATCGCTTTACTTTAAAGTAAATGGTTCAAGCGGTCTATGTGCGTGTCAGCACTCGTGTGAACCAGTTGTGGTTTCCTTTCATTCAGCAACTTCTTCATCGAGAATTGTCACACGATTGCAAACGCGATTATCTCCCGGTATCTTGACTTCTAACACACGGTAAACCACCACGATTTTCTCCAATTGCAATTTTCCTATTACTTCGAGTCGCATGAGCTTCATACAAGAAACACTCGCGGTTTCTAATTAAAATTCTCACTCAGCCATCATCAACAAATTGCGATTTCGATTGTGTATAGATTATCTTTGTGCATGTACACTCAAACTGTAAGACGAACCGAATTTTTTATCTTCTTTTACTAAGCAAGTTGAAACAATGATTATTTAATATATTCATAACATTTCGATGAAGGTTCATTGACCCGGTTTTCCGGTGTTTGATTACGTAAATTGATTTAATTTAATTTTGACTTCCACCGTATTTCAATTTTGTCACTAGACACGTGTTTTTCAGTGACAGTTCGTAATGTAAATAAATAAAAAAAATTACTTTACGCTTTTATTAACACTCTTTTACATTATATATCTAACCAAGAATCAGTAAACAAAAGCTCTTTTCCGTGTTTTGACGTTTCCACACAAACGGTCACTGAAAAACACGTGTCTAGTAAAAATTAAAATGCTGTGAAAATCAAATCAATTTACGTAATCGACCCCCTGTATAGTACGAAAATTTGTCACCTCTGCACTGTTCTCAGTTTGACTAATCACTTACAATAATCATGTTCGTGATTTTCAATTTTTTATTCCTTTGACGAAATGTTACACAGTGGACACACTTGTCCAAAAAACGTCCTACCCTCTAAATCTGAATAAGTGCATATGTACTTATTTATGTTTTAAAAATCTTCCACGTAAAAAATAAGTGCATATGGGCAATTCCACGTGAGATTTAGGTCGACCTCTTAAAATCGGCCAAAAATATTTTTTTTCTGTTCTGTATCGAAAAAAAACAGATACGTATTTTTTTTATTTTTGTTTAATTGTCCAAATTTTCGAGTTATGAATTTTCGAAATTTTGGACTTTTAATTGTAGACCTATATTCAGTAGCTTATAATTCTAAAAATATTGAATTTAGGAAAAAGTTGTCAAAGTATGAAAGTTTCAGTTTTCTCTCGACTTTTAGGAAATGTAAACAAAAATTTTTTTTATTAACAAATTAATTTTTTTAAACTTTGGGCCGGATTTTTTTCTATTTTTTAAAAATTTATTTATACCTTATAATATAGAGAAGATTTTTCAAAATGTCCCGAAATGGGCCTGATGTGTTAAATGAGTTTTAAAACATTTTCAAAAATCACTTGCAAGCATCACAGTGGGATTTTTTTACAATTAACATTTTAAAACTGTCTACAGCGTATAATTTTTAATCTATTTAAGTGTTTTTTGTTTTAAATCGAAGGATCTACGCTGTAGACAGTTTTAAAAAGTTAATTGTAAAAAAAATCCCACTGTGATGCTTGCAAGTGATTTTTGAAAATGTTTTAAAACTCATTTAACACATCAGGCCCATTTCGGGACATTTTGGAAAATCTTCTCTATATTATTAGGTATAAATAAATTTTTAAAAAAATGAAAAAAAATCCGGCCCAAAGTTAAAAAAAATTAATTTGGTTATAAAAAAAAAATTTTTTTAATAAAAAATTAAAAGAAAAATTTTTTGTTCACATTTCTTAAAAGTCGAAAGAAAACTAAAACTTTCATTCTTTGACAACTTTTTCCTAAACTCAATATTTTCGGACTTATAAGCTACTGAATTTAGGTCTACAATTAAAAGTCCAAAATTTCGAAAATTCATAACTCGAAAATTTGGACAATTAAACAAAAATAAAAAAATACGTATCTGTTTTTTTTCAATACAGAATAGAAAAAAAATATTTTTGGCCGATTTTAAGAGGTCTACTTAAATCTCACGTGGAATTGCCCATATATGTATATACATTTAAAAGAAGTGAAATTTCACTTATGAATAAGTTGAATGTCATTTATTTCCCGTGTAGAAATTGCCATTATAGTCCCTGATAATAATAGGGCTCTTTTGTGGCCCGTCACAGTTTTCCCCAACAAAAAATTATATCGTTTTCCCTATCAGGGCCTATACGGCCCGATTGATGCGACCGAATTCCACATTTTCGAATATAATATGGCACACAAAGTAATTCCCTTATAAGAGTCCCAAACAGAACAAATACGGTCCCTAATATTAAAAGTTTAATTAATTATTTTTTATTATTTTGCGTCTAGTATTATACAATCAAATTGTTAGTCTCAGTTTATTCAACTACTATATTATTATATTATAGTATATTATAATTATTAATTAGTTATTCATTGTTATGAATTTATATTTTTAAAAAATTAAAAAAACAGCTCTTTGCAACATTTTAGTTTATTTAAACAATTTGTTTATTAATGTGGCACGCGAAGTAAATCTCTTTCAACGGTCCCAGTCAGAGGAATAAGGGTCGCTGATTACAAATCTGAAGTCATTTTTAAACATTTCAAAATGGCGGATTCAATATGGCGGTCAAAATTAAAAATTTTATCAGATTCGAACAATATTTGTGAGCCGGGGGTTTTTAGAGTCGCTGATTACGAAGCTGATTTTACTTTTTAAAAATTCAAAATGTCGGATCCAAAATAGATTGTCAAAAAACTTGTTACTCACGGGTTTTTGGAGTCGCTGATTACGAATCTAATATCACTTTTTAAAAATTCAAAATGTCGGACCCAAAATAGATAATAAAATATTTAAATATGATCCAATTCGCTTAAAACTTGTAAAAATAATAAATTATTTACATTATAGATTAGTGAAAGCAAGAATTTCTTAAAAGTGACTTCAAATTTGTAAATAGCGATCTCAAAAACCCTCAAATAACAAGTTTTATGTGAATCTGATCAAATTTGAATTTTTTCCGCCATATTGGAACAGCCATTTTTAATTCGTAAAAAGTGACTTCTGATTCGTAGTCAGCGACCCTCAAAACCCCCGAGTCACAATTTTTAAGAAAACTGCGTCAAATTAAAAATTTTTCCGTCATATTGGAACCGTCATTTTGAATTTTTAAAAGTGACATCAGATTCTTATTCAGCGACCCCAAAAACCCCCGAGTAACAAGTTTCATGCGAATCTGATCAAATTTGAATTTTGACTGCCATACTGGATCCGCCATTTTGAATTTTGAAAAAGTAACATCAGATTCTTAATCAGCGACGACAAAAACCCCCGAGTAACAAGTGTCATGCGAATCTGATCAAATTTGAATTTTGACCGCCATATTTGATCCGCCATTTTGAATGTCTAAAAAATGACTTCAGATTCGTAATCAGCGACTCCAATAACCCCTGAGTAACAAGTTTTAATTACTGATAGAGACATTATTTTTTGTAAATTAATAATTAATATGAACATAAATGTCCTCAAGTATTAAGCTCGCACATTGTAGCGTGCGAGCGTGGTTAGGTGGTTAGGTTGTCGGTTTGTGAATGTTAGGGTCGTGGGTTCAATTCCCGGCGTTTAGGAATTTTTTCTCTGTTAGATGTATTTGTATTAAATATACGAGGTAAAATAAACAAAAGTACGTAGGAAAAAAGGTTAGAAAACGAAATTAAACAATTATTAAACATAAATAAATAAATAAATAATTTCAGTTTACTACCTACTTTATATAATTAATTTAATTGTTTTTTATAGTTGTTTCAACTACGTTTTTTTTTGGGGCCTCCAGGAGCTATGATAATTAATGTTAGAATTATGATATTAATTTATGATAATTATTTACTCATCTTCCTAATTATTTACGCCTCCTGGAACTACAAGAAATAGTCAAAAATGAATAAAAACCAGGGTTTTTTAAGTAGGCGGTCATTTGTAATTAGTAGGGCTTTGATAGGGTCCTGTTAGGCCCTTGTTTGGGGCCACATTAATTTTCCACTGTCGGGCCCTATTACCTTTTGCGTAACGAAACTGGTGAGGTCCCCAGCAATTTGCCCTATTCGGCCCCTAATATTAAAAGGGAAAACTTATACGGCCCCTACCAGTGCCACATTGTAATTTCTACACGGGTTAATGTGGATATGCACTTTTTTTTCGTGGAAGAGTTCTCACTTATTCAAATTTAGAGAAGGACGAGAGAACGTTTTTTTGACTTTGACAAAAGGTATCTTTAAGACGTCTTAAAGACGCCCTAAAAATGTTCCATCTCTTGACCATTGGATGTCTGAAAGACGTTTTATTGTTTTAAACTTTAAAAATAGAAAAATTTTTATAAATTGAAATATTATTTTGTAAGTTGAACTAGGACTTATAAAATGCTAAAGATAAAAGTTATTCGAATTTTCTAAGTTAAATTAATTTTATTGACAAGTGACTTCGTACACTATGTAGAGGTTCATATTTGTTTTTGTCCAAGCGCCCGTCCTGCCGAAAGGACGTTCCGAAAGGCCTTTTCGAAAAGACTCTTAAAAAAAGGGAATTTAATTTTTCCTTTCCGGTACTGCTTGGGATTAAAGTAAACAAAAACCTTGTGAGATGAAATTCGGTAGGGATCTTCAATTTCAAGTGCAGATTACAGGAAAAATATAGCGAACCCAATTGACGGACATATTTGCGAACAAGGAGGAAAAGAAATTGAATTTTTACGAAAAAATTGCAAAAAATGACCCTGTCCCCCCTTATTAATTTTTACAAATCTCAACCTGGTGAGTTGAAATTCGGTAAGGATCTTCATATATATGTATGTAAACATCTTAGACGTTTAAATTTAATATCTCAGATGTTGGAAAAATACGTGTTTAAACATAACCTTACATTTGGGTCAAATCATACCTAACAAATCAAAGTTGTCCCTCAGGTCTCCGATTTTTGTGAAACTTTGAGAAATTGTAAAGGAATATATGCAAATAAAAATTCCAAAAAAGATTTTCGAAAATTTAAAAAATTTGTGGTTGTTCAGGGTTTTTAATTTTTTTTTTTTTGAAATTTTGAAAACGCAATATCTCAGAGACATACGGATGGATTTTAATGATTTTTTTAGAGATTACTTATTATTTACAAACAATTAAAATGAAAAAAATTGCAAAAATTTTTTTTTTGTTTTAAATAAAAAATTTAAAAAATATTGTTTAAACAAATTTTTTGTTTATAAGCGTATCTTTAATTTTATTCTTATAGCGATATTTTGATTCCTTTGGATTTCAAGAGTATTTTGACATAAAGAAATCGATGGAGACTCTTAAACTTTCGGAGATATTGTATTTTTTGTCTTTGCGCGCAGGGCCAAAAAGCGCACTGAAGCAAAGGCTCTGTGTACAAGGTAACGGTCAAAATTACCTAATACTCGCGTAAATTTCAAACAAATTGAATTCTTTCTTTTTTAAATCAATTAGTAACATTTTATTAATAAATAAATAATAAATGAATAATATTTAAATAATAAATAATTAAATAATAAATAATTAAATAAAAAATAAAACTCGTAAATTTCAATCGAATTGAATTCTTTCTTTTTTAAATCAATTAGTAATATTTTATAAATAAATAAATAATAAGTTATTAATAAATAAACAAATAATTTGTCTGCGTAAAATAAAATAAACAAATTAATGTAAATTAAAAAACAGTTCCTAGCAGATTATTTGACTACTTTTTAACTACTCTGATTTGTTCAACAAGTCCTACATTAAATTAAAAAACCTGTTTCAATCATCAAAAAGTAGTTAAAATAAATCAGATAAATAGAAAAATAAAAAAGTAATATATGATGGAAAAGTAACATTTTATTCGTTTACATAAAGCGAAGACCTAGTTCGCGAATCGAATAATTCTTTATATGAAGAGTGCGCATACGTACACGGAAAAAAAAGTTCCCAGATATTTCAGGAATTATTTCCTAACTCTTGGATACGTGGTAACAGCTCTGAACTAGCGTCGAACATTCAATGGTAATCAATGAATGTTTGAAAGAAATTCGGGAACTGTATTAGAAAACGCTGTAAATAGTCCAATAGTCTTTTTTTCATTTCTTTCTCATGTAAAGTCCATGGCACTGGCCGCAACTGTTTCTGAAATCGGGAACTCGTCAAGGAATCTTGGTGCGCAGAAACTGTGCGCACCAGTCTCAACGTCAGTAAGACTTGCGTGCCTTATATATTTATTTTATGCTGAGGTATTTAACGCTCCTGTTTAGCTCACGTGGATAAGACGCCGGACTTCTATTCCTCGGGTACGCGAGTTCTGTTCCAGCCGCCGTCGATTTTTCTCTCATATGGTTTTTTCTATTTCAGAAAGTTAATAAAAAATAAAAATTGTGTGTGATCTTCAAGGATAAATGTGTGTGTGTGTGTGTGTGCGGACGTGTCAAGGAGGGGAAGTGGGAGGGGGGAAGCAGAATCCATTTTTTCTTGCATTCGCCTAACTTTTCGATTTTCTTGAACAGTTCCCGACTTTTTCAAGAACAGTTTGCCGAGAAGTGGTGAAATAGTTATAATTTGTAGAGAAATAGTAAATGACATATTTAAACGAGGCAACCTTTAGTTCTCTGTGAACTACCCGCCGTATCCAAGAGTTAAGATCGAAGTTCCCGAATAATCTTCGAACTTTTTTTTCCGTGTAGACTCGACTCGGATAACTTCGTTCAGTCTCGTGACGCGATTGCGCGTCGGGAAGAGTAGATTTGTCAAAGATGGGTTTCTAAGAGTCTCATTTTTAAATCAGCATTCGTTCGAGCTCCCTCTATGTTTGTAACAAGTGATAATTGTAGAACTAGGTGTTTTTAATAGTCTTTTTCGTAGTTAAAAAGAAATTATAAATTCAAACCTAAGGAAAAAATTAAAAAGAAACGCAAAGAAACTTATTTACATTTACTTAAACCTAAAAAAACAGAAAACTCAAATCAAACAAACAAACCTTAAACCACAAAAATGACACTGAAAAACATGCAATAAAACCTGAAACTATGAAAAAGACTATTAAAAAGACCTAGTTCTACAATTATCACTTGCTACAAACATTGAGGGTGCTCGAACGAATGCTGATTTAGAAATGAGACTCTTAGAACCCCCTCTTTGACAAATCCACTCTTCCAGACGCGCAGTCGCGTTACGAGACTGAACGAAGTTATCCAAGTCGAGTCTACGCATGCGCGCTCTTCATATAAAGAATTACTCGATTTGCGAACTAGGTCTTCGCTTTATGTAAACGAATAAAATGTTACTTTCCCATTATATATTACTTTTTTATTTATCTGATTTAATTAAATACTTTTTGATGATTAAAACAGGTTTTTTAATTTAATGTAGGGCTTGTTGAACAAATCAGAGTAGTTAAAAAGTAGTCAAATAATCTACTCGGAACTGTTTTTTAATTAACATTAATTTGTTTATTTTATTTTACGCAGACAAATTATTTGTTTATTTATTAAAAACTTATTATTTATTTATTCATAAAATATTACTAATTGATTTAAAAAAGATAGAATTCAATTCGATTGAAATTTACGAGTTTTATTTTTTATCTAATTATTTATTGTTTAAATATTATTCATTTATTATTTATTTATTAATAAAATGTTACTAATTGATTTAAAAAAGAAAGAATTCAATTCGTTTGAAATTTACGCGAGTATTAGGTAATTTTGACCATTACCTTGTACACAGAGCCTTTGCTTCAGTGCGCTTTTTGGCCCTGCGCGCAAAGACAAAAAATACAATATCTCCGAAAGTTTAAGAGTCTCCATCGATTTCTTTATGTCAAAATACTCTTGAAATCCAAAGGAATCAAAATATCGCTATAAGAATAAAATTAAAGATACGCTTATAAACAAAAAATTTGTTTAAACAATATTTTTTAAATTTTTTATTTAAAACAAAAAAAAATTTTTTTGCAATTTTTTTCATTTTAATTGTTTGTAAATAATAAGTAATCCCTAAAAAAATCATTAAAATCCATCCATATGTCTCTGAGATATTGCGTTTTCAAAATTTCAAAAAAAAATTTGAAAACCCTGAACAACCACAAATTTTCAAAATTTTCGAAAATCTTTTTTGGAATTTTTATTCGCATGTATTCCCCTACAATTTCTCAAAGTTTCACAAAAATCGGAGAACTGAGGGACAACTTTGATTTGTTAGGTATGATTTGACCCATTTACATATTATACTATTAAATATCTGAGATAATAAACCATAACATCTAGATGATATGCATTAACATCTTTTCTTAATATCTAGTATATTAAATTTTTTAATATCTACTTTTCTCAGTGTACGGCACTGAACTGAAACATATGTGCAGTGGTTATTAATTCTCAGTATCCATTGCGTTGAACAGCCGAGTGCGTTAAGCGGTGCGACTTTAGTCCAGCGGAACCCGGGTTCGCTCCCCGTTACCCCCCAAGATTTTTTCGGTAAAATTGCGTTATCGTTTTACGGTTTATATAGATTATAATTGTTTATACTAATAAAAAATATTTGTTTTAGTGTTATTGTTAATAATAGTGCATTAAAAAAATGGTAGTTGTTTGAAAACAGTTAATATTTAGGATATTCGAATTTAGAATTTTTTTTTAATTGAATTAAAAATCAAAAAGTAATATAGAAAATTACATGTAATAATTTACTATTTACATTATTTTTATATAATAATTCAACTAATTAATTAAAAATTATAAAATATTATATAATTTTTATTCTATTCCATTTATTATGTACCGTCAACTGGGGCTATTTTGTGCATCCGGGGGCTATTTTGTGCACGCGAGTTTTTTAATGAAAAAAATTATTAAAATGAATTATTTTAATCTGCTATTTTGTAAAATGAAAGTTTGATTACATGACAATAGAGAGCACTAAATGTTATTATTTAATTCTTTGGCAATTAAGAGAAAAAAATTCCTAAAAACGGAAAATTTGTTTAAAAAATTTTGAAAGTTCGGAAAAATTATACCAGATCTTCTAGAGTTTTAATGTGTCTCATAAACTGTGTTAGATATTTGTTTTCAATTGTGTTATGATGATACATACGTAATGCGCTAACTTTTTATTCATTATTTTAAGAGAAAAGTGGAAAAAACTGAAAAACCAGGATTCCATGGGGCTATTTTGTGCACTTAAAAAAATCAAATATTTTTCATAAATATTTTATTTAGTAAGTAAAGAAGATTCTGTTTATCATTTTTATACATTTTTGTCTTACTTTTCTGTCAAAAAACTGTAAATACGTTAATTAAAATCATTAAAACGATTAAAAGCTCTACCGGTGCACAACGTAACCTCAAAAAATGAACTTTAATTAATATTTATAAGTTTTTCAAATTAGTTTTAAAACTATTTTCTCGTTTCTCTTAAAATAACTTGAAAATCATATTAGATATTAAATTGTTATATATTTAACCTTAAAAATATTTATTTCAAGTTTTTTAAAAATACCATTCAAAACCATTAAAAAAGCTCCTATTGAAATGATGTTTTAAAGTTATTTATAAGTGTTTAAACGATCATTTTATAATTATATTAGTGTATTATTATAAAATATATATTAAAAAAGAAAAAAATTTTATTTACTAACTGCGTAATATACAATTTAAAGAAAGATTGTTAATTTTTAATAAATCCAGATTTTAGCAAAATTTTAGTGCTTTATTTTACATTTTTTGTATAATATATCTACAAAAAACATTTTTCTAGGTCATTCTTTTTTTAATTTACTCTCAAATATATACACAAAAGATTTCATGAAGCAGAAACGATTAAAAAAATTGTTTACGCAACATTATAGAAAAACAAAGTTCGATGCACAAAATAGCCCCATCCCGGGAGTTATTGTGTTCACGACTTTCAATGACTATAACTAAGACAAAAAAATTTTTTTCTTTGCAAAATTTATAGGAAACCTTCAGAAGGATGTCCACAACATATATCAAAAGTTGATTTTCTTTATTCTCTTAATTCTAAATTTAAATAAATCTTTGAATCAAAAAAAAGCTATTTGGTGCACAAAATAGCCCCGGTTGACGGTATATATTATAATGGATTCAGAAATTTTCCAAAAATATTTTTTATTGAATTTCTTTGGTGCTAAATAGAAATTTTATATTAAATGCATGAAATAAATGTGTTAACTACAGTAAATCTTAATATTAAACAAATTTTCAGTATTTTAAAAGAATTAATTTGTCTCGTTTTTCTACAGAACCGTTGACCAGAATTTATAAAGTTGGGCTAGATAATAACTTGATGAAAAAAGCGTGACACTCCATTCCAGTTATTAGCCAATTGGCTTGTAAAGTAACTAGACAATTTCAAGCGCGACTGGACAGTTCCTTTATAATAACTAGGACAAATTTCTACTAGGGAAACGCGTTTTTCTCGAAACAAGATTTTTCAAATGGTGGGCATCGTAGCGTCTAAACTATTTAATCAATTGTCAACTTTTTAACTATTTTATAGGTATAACCTATTCCTTAGGATGTCATCTTTATAAAAAAAATTAAGTTTTTGTTTTAGACTAAAAATTGCGCTGTGTAGAATGCCCACCGTTTTCCATATGTAGATTTTATTTTAGATGCGCCATATTAGCTGACATTTTGCATTTTTTTGAAAATGAAATATATGTTTTAAAAATTCAAAAATGTATCTTTATTTAAAAAAAAACTACATCGCTAAGTCATGGCCGTTCTTCGCAAAAAATTGTCAAAGTTTGTGTTTATTTTGGCCTTCGCAAAGAAAACCTCCCCACACTAAAAAAAAGTGCTGTTGAATCAAATATCTCCATGCTATTGAATTCCCCGTCATAGATTCAATGACACATTTATTAATCGAAAAGTATATTGCTTAAAATGAAAAAATGAAACTGTTTAAATTAAAAGTACGGTACTGTAGAATTAATGATATTGTGCAAATTGTTTCTATAGTTCATCTATATATAGCAACAGAATAATTTATTGCTTCTTTGACATTATTCATTTGAAGCATCTAATAGGTAAATTTGAAGAAAATGCGTGTAAATTTAAATCAAATGAAAAATTGTTTGCTCTAAAGAAGCGCGCTCTGAAAACGAAAGCATATGCTTTCGTTTCAATGAGTGGTGCTATTGCGGACTGCCTATAGCATATGCTATAAAATTAAGAACACTATGTTTTGAGACATTGACAGGTACTAAATTTATTGAAATACTTACCCACATATATTTATATGTTTATTAAACCTGTCGTTTTTGAGATTCCAATAGAAAAAAGTATTATTTAAATTCTTTTAATTAATTAATGACTAGTTAAATATAAATTCCCTATATAAATTCCCTTATATACGCGAAAAATCTCGAGCACGGTATTTAACCACAAAGTAAGTGCCCAACGTTGAGAAGCGGATGTATTACATTGCAGCGCGGCGGTTCTCGTCTATCACGGAAGTTAAGCGTCGTTGGTCGCGGTTACTAAATGGATGGGTGACCGCTTGGGAATAGCCGTATTTTTCTGACTAAAAAAGATAAGTGTGTTTGAATGTGTATGTGTGTGTGTGTTTAGCCGTTGGGAAAAATGAAAATAATAATAAAGATGTATATGTTAGTGTGAAAAATTGAAAAAAAGATGTGTATAAAAAGTGTTGTGTTAATAAGGTGTGAGAATTAATTATAGTATATAAAAAACATGTGAACAAAAATTCCCTTTTTTCAATTTATCGTTGGTATATATTTAACCACATAAAAGAATTGAATTAACAGTATGGTGTTATTCAATCGATAGCAACAACTAAAAAAATTAAGAGTACAAATTTTTGATTCATAAAAATGATGCTTTTAAATTTAAAAGTTATAGTCATTGACTCAAAAGCATATACTGTTAAATTAAAAAATTTTGTTTATTGATTCAAAAGGATTCACCTTCGAATTAACATAGTATGCTGTCAATTTGAGAAATATGCTTTTGTTTCAAAGAAAGTGATACTATCGAATCATTAGAATCGGTGCTTTCAAAACAACAGCATATACGTTAGGCAGCCCGTTATGACACTATTCAATGAATCAAACCCATATGTCATTGATTCAACAGCATTTTTTTCTCCGTGCATAACATTAACATTTAAATAAAATATAAATTTGTTTTTCTTAAACAAAATGGTTCATAAAATTCAATGTTAAGTTTAAAATTTATTGGAGCAGGAGAAAAAGAAAAAACATTTAGAAGAACCAATAGAATCTATCACTTATTGTTTTGGGACTGCCACAACTAACACTTTTCTTTTTAGCACTTGAAATACCCACACCTAAATACTCTGCCGCTTGCTTAAGCTGCGTATCGACTTTTGCCTTTTTAGTTTGTTCTAAAAGTATTTTTTTGCACCTGAGAAAACAAAAGAAGGCATCATTAGTTTTAAAAGTTTATATGCATGAGGATTTTTAGGCGTTACCCTACTAAAAAATAATGACAAAACATCAGAAAAATAATCAGAATTTCTGGTGTTTTTGAGCAGTTTTTCTTACAATTGCAGCTCAAAAACATGAAAATTTATATTTAACTAGTCATTAATTAATTAAAAGAATTTAAATAATACTTTTTTATATTGGAATCTCAAAAACGACAGGTTTAATAAACATATAAATATATGTGGGTAAGTATTTCAATAAATTTAGTACCTGTCAATGTCTCAAAACATAGTGTTCTTAATTTTATAGCATATGCTATAGGCAGTCCGCAATAGCACCACTCATTGAAACGAAAGCATATGCTTTCGTTTTCAGAGCGCGCTTCTTTAGAGCAAACAATTTTTCATTTGATTTAAATTTACACGCATTTTCTTCAAATTTACCTATTAGATGCTTCAAATGAATAATGTCAAAGAAGCAATAAATTATTCTGTTGCTATATATAGATGAACTATAGAAACAATTTGCACAATATCATTAATTTTACAGTACCGTACTTTTAATTTAAACAGTTTCATTTTTTCATTTTAAGCAATATACTTTTCGATTAATAAATGTGTCATTGAATCAATGACGGGGAATTCAATAGCATGGAGATATTTGATTCAACAGCACTTTTTTTTCAGTGTAGCATAGCAAAAAATCTTTTTTGGGGATGTATTCTTGTGTTCCTTTATGTAGAAAGGTTGTCACGCCTTTTATAACTTAGGTATAAAATCGAAAAACCATTATACATTTTTTAATGTTTAAAATCATTTTTGTTTATTTCAACATTATATTTAATGTTTATAAACTCAGATTATTTTGAAGACTGTTTTACGTATACTTTATACTCTCTTGGCTTAAAATTCAAAAATGATATCAGTTTTTACATATCAGTTATAGTTCACGAGATAGCTTATAATTTCTTCAAAATGAAGGTTTTGAGAATAAATTTTAGATATTTGGAAACATGAAATATCACAGATTCTAAATTTTTAAATTATAAACTTCCATTAGTTAAATTGATCAATTTTCAAGTAATAAAATTTTTGTTTAAACAATCATAAACCTTCAGAACAATGCCTTTTTTGGTCGCTCGACTCAACTCAGTCACAATGACCAATTCGCTACGCACCTTTCTTTAACAATAGATTTCCGAGTCTATTATGATGATTTTAAAACAAGAATTTTATAATTTAAAACTTCTGCATTTTAACTAATGCAACTTTGTAACATAAAAATTTAGAATCTATGGTATTTTACGATTCCAAATATCTAAAATTTATTTTAAAAATCTTTTTTTTAATTATCACCCAAACCTTATAATTTATTTCAACAAATGTTTTTTAAAATAAATTTTAGATATTTGGAATCGTAAAATACCATAGATTCTAAATTTTTATGTTACAAAGTTGAATTAGTTAAAATGCAGAATTTTAAAGTTATAAAATTCTTGTTTTAAAATCATCACAATAGATTCGGAAAATCTATTGTTAAAGAAAGGTGCGTATCAAATTGGTCATTGTGACTGAGTTGAGTCGAGTGGGCAAAAAAAGGCATTGTTCTGAAGGTTTATGATTTTTTAAACAAAAATTTTATGACTTGAAATTTGTTTAATTTAACTAATTGAAGTTTATAATTTAAAAATTCAAAATCTGTGATATTTCATGATTCCAAATAACTAAAATTTATTCTAAGAAACTTCATTTTAAAGAAATTAAAAGATACGCTTCAAGTATAGTCAGCCTGGTTTGTGAAGTGAAGTGAGAAGCTGATAGAGTTCTCACAAAACATCAAATCCATACTAAAAATTCTGTCAGAAATAATCAGAAAAATGACAAATCATCAGAGTAAAAAAGAAGCATCAGAAAATCTGACGAATAATCAGAACTCTGATTTTTTGTCATGATTACTCATTATTTTTTTAGTAGGGTTTACTCTTTACGCAGAAAAATCCGATTGAATATTGTGGAGTTCAGCGCTAGTAACTTAGATTTCATTCCCAAACTTGTCTACCTTTGCGGCTCCAGGATAGAAAACAGGGAAATGAATCGTAAAAGGTTTAAAGCACGTCAGTAGGCTTAAAATGTTTTCGTTCTTATGCACACTTATACGCGAAACAAAGCAGACTAAACACATTGATAGGCGCTTCTGGGCGGAGTCCAAGGCAAGTCTAGTGCCGAGTCGCATACTAAATATAATGTGAGCAGATCTTCTAGTGACCTACATTATTACTTTTATTTGTCAAAATATTTACTTTTATTAGGATATTCAATTTGAAACTAAATATAAAATCGAAAAATGAAACAACTGAAAATATTAGAATACTTTGAATTTTATAAAACTTCTCACTGGGATTTTTATTATTCTTTAGATATTTAAACGTAGAATCTCTTTTAAAATTAAATACAAGTCCTTTGCCATTTTTACTAAAATGATCTGTTTTAAAATGTTTAAAGAAAGAGATTTTATTTAAATATCTACAGATTAAATAAAAATTCCAATGCGAAGATTTTTAAAATTCAAAGTATTCTCTATTTTTTTAAATATTATTTCATTTTAGACTTTACATTTAGTTGCCTAAATTAAACATTACAATAAAATATAATAACAATTAGGCATTGCATAACCGGCTAAAAACAAAATAAACACACACCTAACCTCAAAATGAGATCAAACATTTCACATAGATATTCTTCTACATTCATTTGTAACACTAGAACTTTATTACAAAACTGCACTCACTATTATATTTAAAACTAAAATTTTTATTAATTGAAACAATTAATACACTACGAACTACACCGAGACTTCCGTGTATATCAAAAACGAAGAAACTGAACAAACGCGGGCGCAGGCGCGCCACAGAGTTTCGCATTCCTAAAAACTGTTTGGGAATGAATCTAAGGACTTTGCACAGAACAGTCCACGTTTAAGTGAACGTTGATACAAAGTTTGTAACAATTGAGTAGCTGAATTAAAATAAATGCAAATAATAATAATAATTGTACCTAATTCTTTTCACCTTTGAATTAATTACGGAATCTGATTGCACTTGTTGAAAGAAGACTATTGGCGTTTATTAAGATATTTAGCATTGATCTTCATTGAAAATCGTTACTAAACTTTTTAGGATAGAGAACCAAAATTTAATATTTCTTCCTATGATAATACAAATCATTCAAATTGTTTTATATTCAGTCCGAAATCTGAATTTTCATTTTTCTCCGTGTTTAATCAACCGCGTAAAGCTCCTCGTGAAATGCCAAACTCCATGGCTGCGCTATATACACTACTGCCTTTTTTCACGGCACAAAGTGCTGGCGACATTCCCATTTCATTTAATTTTGCAGTATTGCGAACATAAATATGCACCACAATACTAAAACACAAAAAGACAAAAAATTTAGCGTTGTTTGCTTGCTCTGCATGCTTCTGCCCTCTACTGGCCACTGGCTATAAGCACTTTTTGCAGCCTGTCAATGTTACTTTCCAACCTTACCAATTTTTCATTTTACAATCGCGTTTCTGCATGAATTTAAAAAATCTTTTCGATTATTGTAATTTAGAATGTGCTTGCCCGTTGTGCGTTGGCAGGTTTTGTAAAAAGTGTGTCTGTGTTTCAGAGAAATATTAGTTGGAAAATGTTTGTTTACCTATTTCACGTCATTCCTTTTGTTAAAATTTATTTATTTAAAGTATATATTTTTTATATTAAATAATTATACAGGGACAAATAATAGGTACAGTGATTTAATCAATAGTAAATTACAAATTATTAAGTAATAAATATTATATAATAGGTATTTAATTGTTAAAGTAAAGAATAAACTATAAGACGATAAGAAAATCTATTCTTTATACATATTTTATTAAGAGTAGTATATATTATTTTTAAATATTCACCAAATGATGAATCTAATCATTACCCTTTACCGATGACGTGTAACACCCCCCTCGTCTAAAGTAGGACTTTGTGCTGTGTCCATTTATTTCTTGGGTCCATGGTTCTCACTTACAGAATTAAGGAGACAAATATATTTGCGAATCGCGCAACTATTAAGAGTACACTGTAAAAAATTTGGGGAACATTCACTAACTTTTTATGATGAATATTACACATTTTTTGGGAAAAGTACTTTTCCCCAAAAAATTGGTGAATATCTCTTAAAATTTGGTGAAAATTTTACAAAATTCTAATGAATATAATTTTCCCCAAAAAGTTTATGAATATTCCCCAGATTTTAAGGAATACTTTTTATAAATTGGTGAATATTCACTAACTTTTTAGGGAAAAATATATTCAACAAAATATGAATTAATTTTCAACAACTTTTTATTTAATTAAAATTACTTTTATTTGATTTAATTTTATTTACATATTTTCCACCGAATCCTAAAAAAGTCAGCCAAGCTTCTCGAGTTAAGTTTTTAGAGAAATAAATTATTACTGAATATTTATTGCCTTTAAACTTATAATTATGTTAACATTATTTAATTAAATTACATAATATATCCAATAGTTTTTTCAAAATAAAATTTGTGGATTAATAAAATATGAAAGTTAGGAAAAAAATACTTTTTGTGCATTTTTATTAACAAAGAATGTTTACTTATTTCATTGTAAAATTGAATGAGTTTCAAAAATTAGTTATGTATACTATATTTTGTAAATATTTTCGTTTTGAAGAAAAAATAAAAGATGCTTTAGGGAAGAATATTCGCTTTTTAGAAAATATGTTTAACATGTGGTTTCTTAGGATGACCAACTATACTGGTTTCTTGTTACAAAAGGGTCTATTGTATGAGTTTTTCGGTGCCTGTTTTTTTCGTATAGTTTTATTGAGATAGAAAGATGGGGGATTGAAAAGTGCAGAAGAAAAATTTAGAGATCTCAAATATTTTTCACAAAATTTCCGAATGTCAGCATTCGCCGCGTCAGTTGCTCTTAAGCATTTGCTAGAGTCGAATCTACATCTTTCGTGCTAAAAATTTTTTTTGTGTAAGTGAAGTTTTAAAATTGTGAAAAATTTATGGATTATCTTTAAAGAATACGTATTAGACAGGTAAATAATATTTAATAACAATAAGTTAATAGTAACTGCGCTCCCTTGATCGTAATGAGCGAAATGGAATAAGACTAATTATTGATTTAATAAATCTTTTAACAACTTTTCAGAATGTTATTGGATATTAATCTCATGAAAAGACAAGAAAGTGGATGAAAAATACAAGAAAAATGGTCAGCGATGCAAAGTCTGACTGATTGATAAATAACATAATAGATTTTAATGGAAATTTTTGTACTTTAAAAAATATTTTATCATATATATTATAAGAAAATAAAATAATATTGTATTATATTATTTGTATATTATTATTATTATTATTATTATTATTATTATTATTATTATTATTATTATTATTATTATTATTATTATTATTATTATTATTATTATTATTATTATTATTATTATTATTATTATTATTATTGTATATAATAGTGTATTATAACTTAAGATTACCTTAAGTATTGCAACTAATAAAAAATATATATTAGTTTTCATTTAAACACATGGTTTCATTTTTAAGTAAATATATAATAAAATTTAATTTAATCCACATAATCCTGAAGAAAATATACCAAAAATATAGTATAACAATTACAAACATTTGTGAAATTTCTCTAAAACTCTAGTAAAAATCCATCAAAATATTGTAGGGAACATTCACAAATATTTGAGGAAATTTCATTTAACTTGATTGAAAATTCACCACAAAATTTTAGGAAAACGTTACCAATATTTGTGGATTTTTTCAAAACTGTTGTTGAAAATTCACCAACAAAATTACAGAATATTCATAAAAATTTGTGAAATTTCCACAAAATTTCCTGGGTAAACTTTTCACCAAAATCTTGGTGAATATTTCACAAAATTTTGGGGAAAATTTTCCCCAGAAAATTTTGGGACATATTCCACAAAATGCCTTCAAAGTTGCGTCAACAGAATTTTGGGGAATTTTCACCACAAAATTTTTTACAGTGTACTACTTAGAAGCGTTTTTCCGAATTTAGCTATAGTCAGTCGGGTCTAGAACCACACCATGAACGGTCCGATTATACTATTTGTCAACGATCTATTTTTGAAGAACAAAGTTATATTAATAAATATTTATCACTGGTTAAATTATTGTGGAGCGGTAATTAATCGTGGGATACCTTCTGATTGTGAAGAGTAATAATTACAATATCATACTTCCGAAAGCGTTATTGCTGAAGCCCATCTGTTAGCAACTAAAGTAAACTACCATAAGCACTCTACATTATCGACGGCGCACGATTTAAAAAAGCGATGCAGAAATAAGAAGCGATTGGCTCCATAGCCCCGTTGGCTGCCTCACCCCGTTCTAGTCTACTTAGAATTTATTTCGTATGTATTTGAATTTATTTCGATTTTAATAAAGCGACATGATGATGGTGTCAAACCTTGCCTTTGAAACGTCGCCGTTATAAAAGTAAATATTTATTTATTAATTTATACTCCTGTCTTAAGCTCATCAAGCTATACAAGTGTTTATATTGGTACATTTTCTGTTTACAATATTATTTCTATATTTATATATAATACTAAATTTTGCGCCTACAGAACGACTTGAAAATAGGAGTACTCGCATTTGCCTGAACCACACGTATAATTCTCGACAGAGAAAAGGGAAACTGTAGAAAGCCTCTCCTGAACACAATCGGTTTATGGACAGCCGAGTTCTTATGGTGTGTACCAGACAAAAATCGACAGTGCACATCATTATACCTCGACGTCAAACATCCAGCTTGATATATTACGAAAGTGGTGAGAAACACCGGGCTATAGCGAGAGTCGAAGCGCGGTCACCCATCCAAGTACTAACCGCATTGGACGTTGCTTAACCTTGATGATCGCAAGCCACGGGGTCTCGCCACCGTAATTCACCATCGGTGTTCGAGCGCATGATAAGTACGAGAGGCGCGTAACGCATGTCTTTCCGTATTACTCATTTTGTATATTAATTTATGCATGATGAAAGTGAGTTTTCTTGGAAAACTACAGTTTTAGAACAGTCTGTAAGAGTGTGTAATCGGAAAGAGTCACTCAGATAATCTCTGTTTTTCATCACTAATTTATTATATATTTTAAATGTTAATTTTTATGTCCTTAAGTGTTATTTTAAATTACCTAGTTGTGAATGGTTTAGCTGCAACATTAATTGGTTAAGGGTATGTGGAATCAGCCAACTTCAATTAATACATGTATTAATATTCCCACCGGTTTTCTAAAAAAATATTTTATAAATCTTGACAAAATATAAGAAAAATAATATTTTATTTATTGAGGCATGGATCTCTAGTCCAATTAATACAAAAATTTGCTTTTAAATATTATTTTCCATTTAATAAAAAGTTTAATATTTTTTGAGAAAAAAAGACAATCAAATACAAATTAATATTGAAAAAAATGAATAAATTTATATTTTTCTATTCAAACTTTCATTTTTTTGACAATTTTCGAGAAAAAAAGACAATCGAATACAAATTGCCATTGAAAAAAATGAATGTTAACATAGAAAAATATAAATTTATTCATTTTTTTCAATATTAATTTGTATTTGATTGTCTTTTTTCTCAAAAAATATCAAACTTTTTATTAAATGAAAAATAATATTTAAAAGCAAATTTTTGTATTAATTGGACTAGAGATCCATGCCTCAATAAATAAAATATTATTTTTCTTATATTTTGTCAAGATTTATTAAATATTTTTTTAGAAAACCGGTGGGAATATTAATACATGTATTAATTGAAGTTGGCTGATTCCACATATCCTTAAATAAACAATTTATTGCATATTTTAATCGGTGTTTGTTTTGTTAATGTTTTAAACAAAATCGAACCAACCTAAAGATTATATTTTTACAAGAACATTTTTAACTGAAAAATAAACAATCGGTATATATAAGTGAATATGATTCATTCACTTATCTTCCAAAAATTGATATTAATAATTATTATATTTATTGTATTTTTCTTTTTAATGTAGATGATAAAACGATCGACTATAAGAAGGCATTTATAGAAGTGGAAAGTGGTGTTGCCAACTGTCTGCGCAAAACTGTCATTGCTTGCAAGATTAAAAAATTGCATGAAAGAGTAGAAGTAATAAATATTTAATATTAATAATAAATATTAATTTTTTTAATTGCGGTTAAGAGGTTTTAAACGAAATTTATTAATTTATGATAAATAAATTTTAAGATATTAAATGTACATGCATTTTAATAAAAAAATTAGTGTTTCTTTGTGAGTTTTTTTAATTAAATTATACAACATTTATTATTTTTTAAACAATTTTTGATACTTTTCCTTCGTTTGAAAAAAATTTTAAAAATGATCTTCAGAACACTATGCTATAAATAATGCTTTATTTTTTCTGCATTTAAATATGAACCTACTATTATTTTTTTAATTATTAATATTAATAAATTAAGGAAGAAACTTTCAATTCCTTTTGATACAAGCGTGAGAAATTTAAATTTCTGCAATTTTAAAAATTGAAGGTTATATTGAATAAAAATTATATTCTTTTGGCCATAATAAATTATTTAAGTAACATAACCTAAAGTTTAATTAATATTTCTTATTGACAGAAAATTTTAATTTTTATTCAAATGCAAGTTTCAATAGTTTTAAATATTCAAAATTAAATTCTTCGCCTTTCCACTTATAAATTACAGCGGTTTAAAATAAGAGAAATAATTTTACAAATGTACTATTTTGTAAAGTAGAATTTTCTATTTGTCATATTATTTTTAAAAATTTCCACATCTCTCCAGCTCGTAATTCATACTTTTTTTTTATTAATAATATTTAAAAAATTGAAGTGCAACAAGAAAATTGTTCAAGATTTGTGCAAAAGGGTGTACATAAGTTTTACTTTAAAAATATTAGTGTTTATGTGTGTTGTTTTAAGTTTACTTGTAAAAAATAATTGATTAAAGAATTTTTGATACCTTTGCTTCATTTATAGTAAATTGTACAAATTATTATGTGTTTATAAACATAAAAGAGGATTTATTTTTTATTTAAAACTTATTTGATAAGTGAGGGTACATATTAAATTATTACTAAAAATATTCTTCTTCTCTAATTATAGTTTGTAATCGAAATGATTGACCGATTTCACTTTTTAGAGGTTATTATTATTATTTTAAAACATAGGTTTCCTTTCCATTTTCTAAAAAGGACAACGGTCATGTCGAAACAAATAGAATTGTTTTTATATTTTTGGATGTATTAACAACACAGGCACACAAAAAAATAAAAAAGTCAAAACCCAGAGGTCACACCCCCCTATCCCCATGTTTTTGGGGTCGCTGAAACCGAATATGACCATGAAAAATTTTTTTTATCGGCCATTTTCCCGCTACCACCCCCTTACACCTGCTCCCGGGGGTTGATATTTCAGTTTAAAAAAAAGTGGAGTAGGGTGTCTATTCCTATGTTTTTTGGGTCGCTAAAACCAAAAAAGACTACCAAAAACAAATTCTTCCCTCCCTTAACCCCCTACAACCCCCTTAACATCCGAAAGGTGGGGGGTCGAAATTAGAATTTTCACGAAAAGTCGATTACGGTGTCTAAACCTACGTTTTTTGGGTCGCTGAAACCAAAAAAGACTACCAAAATCAAATCCTTTCCTCCCCCGACCCCCTACAACCCCCTGCAATAATTTTTTTCAAATAAATCGAACCGATTTTTGGGAAATTGAAAATTAAATATTAATTATCAAAAATTATTGCAGGGGGTTGTAGGGGGTCAAGGGTGGAAAGGACTTGATTTTGGTAGTCTTTTTTGGTTTCAGCGACCCAAAAAACGTAGGTTTAGACACCGTAATCGACTTTTCATGAAAATTCGAATTTCGACCCCCCACCTTTCGGATGTTAAGGGGGTTGTAGGGGGTTAAGGGAGGGAAGAATTTGTTTTTGGTAGTCTTTTTTGGTTTTAGCGACCCAAAAAACATAGGAATAGACACCCTACTCCACTTTTTTTTAAACTGAAATTTCAACCCCCGGGAGCAGGTGTAAGGGGGTGGTAGCGGGAAAATGGCCGATGAAAAAAATTTGTCATGGTCATATTCGGTTTCAGCGACCCCAAAAATATGGGGATAGGGGGGTGTGACCTCTGGGTTTTGACTTTTTTATTTTTTTGTGTGCCTGTGCAATTATTAAAATTACCTATATATAATAAATACAATTTATTTTGCTCTTTAGCTTTATTTTTTTTAATTAAAAATGTGTGTTAAATTAAATTAAATTTTTTTGACACTGATAATTCTTCTTTTTTCCGCCATTTGAATATTACAGTTTTTATTATTTGTACAAATAATTTATTTAAAACATTACTAACATCATTAATTAATAAATCTTTATATCGATAGAGCTTTTCACACAGAAATCACTCTTGTTTTTTACCCCATTTTGTTTGTACCCGTGAAAAAATGCATAATTATATTTTGTATGATATTGATAAATTAATTGAAAATTGGTTACATGAAATGATTAACATTAACCTCTATAAAAAACATAAATTAAAAGTACAATTTTTAAAACAATAACTTTACAAATAAAGTTACGAATTACTGTAGTATTTTCCAAATGTTATCCCTTTCTTACACGGAGAAACTTTTAATACCACTAATTCTTAAAACTGGTGAGACATTTTAGTATGTTAGGTTAGATTCAAGGGAAAAACGACATAGGTTATAGAAATTGCTATTGAGACTATCAAAAACACTCATTCAGTATATATTTTACAGTTCTTCATAAGGAAACTAACGAAAATTAGTATGTTGTTTTAGAAAGAAAATAATAATTTTTGCAAAGTTGGGAAAGCCATGAATTAAAAAGAAACACAACAAATTAATTGTCTATAGATACTCATAGAGACGATAGTGATACTTGGATCTGATGGTAGATGGCATTAGTGAATGTCACTGTAACTGTAGGTAAATATATTTAACACGACGTAAGAACCTAACCTATATTAATAACGCACACACGCACACGCAAGTAAAGACACGACGATTGGTCACGGAAACCGAAAGATCGCACGATTCGTTAGAAGTACACAGCTGAATCGTCCTTATATATTAAACGAGTGGAAAAATATGTGCCTTCGAGAGAGAGCATTTTTTAAAATAACTTACTAATCAAATTATGTAAATAAGTAAAAGTCGTGAAAAAAATTATGTTATATTGAGGAACAGTTCTTGAATTTAATTTGGCATGAGGAGACATTCACGTTTATTAATAAAAGGTTTTTTTCTTTCATACACGTGTGAATTTCAACTTCGAAAACATTAGGGTTAGTTCGCGACGTCAGGTGATGGACTCGGTGATGCTCGGGCGAAATCGGTTAAGTCCGCCCGCAGTCCTTCCAAAATTGGTATGTTACGTTAGAATGTCTGTTATATATTCTATCTATATGTGGAAAAAAGGTTAGAATTACCGTATTATTTCACAAACAAAAACTAGCATTTTATTCTTTTCTAAAGAAAAATAAGACTATTTCTAATGCAGATAGTAATTTTTGTAAACCGAAGGTTGCTTAATATATAACGAACTTATCATATTTTCGTATTAATGTTGAAATTATTAGCACAACGCACGAAAAATCCTCACATTCTAACGTACTTTTAGAATAAACATAACCAAATATATTTAATATTATAAGAAAAAGTTTCTCCGTGTAGTTTATTGCCTCTTGACAACTTACTCACCTTCATAGTATTTTTAAAAGAGGCGTATCTTTGTATAAGAAATTTTCTAATTTCTTTCCTAATTTCTTTTCTAATTCTTTCTAATTTCTAATTTTCTAATTTTATTTTCTAATAAGAACTACTGAAATAAATTAGCATAAAATAAAATTAAAATCTAAGCATGTGAATTTTGAGGTTAATGGAAACACCGTCAGCAAAGATGGATATGTTGAATTGAAAGAGGTTTTAAACTAATTTTTAAATGGTGCATTCACAATTTTGTAGGGAAAAAATGTCGAAATTTTGTTCACATATCTAGATGTAAGCCTGTTTCCACAATAACTAGTAAATCCATTTGGTTTTAAGTAAATTTATATTCTGCATATAAGTTTATTTTAGTTAAGTGAATTGAAATTAAATTATCGTAAATTACCTGCAGAATATGTAGTTACTGTATATCAAAAAAAGCAAATATATTTGAAAAATATTGTAGAAACCCCTTTACAACTACAGGTGTAAAGGCAATGTCAACATTTTTCTAATGGGCCTGTTCGGGATTGATCAAGAAATATGATTGGCTAATCTAACAGAATGTTTGGAAAAGTTTGTGCTGATTGGTCTTTATTTGCTGGTTCAACATTATCATTTATATATACTCAACGGTGGCATATTATTGTGTATAACCTCAAATTCTTGCTTAAATTTTGCATTTTAATACTTTATAATAATTTTCTTGTCAACGATTAAAATATTATGTCGACTTATACAGAAAATGACATAAATAAGATTTTTTTAAATATTATACAGACTCAAGAGTGGACTTATGATCCAAAAAAAAAAATTGATAATGAAAAGAAAAAATTCGAAGAATGGGAAAATATTAAAACAATTTTAAAATGCTACGATATAGACATTGCTGGTAAGTTATTGCTATATTGATTCTAATTTAAATGCCATTGCTATAACAAGATTATAATTACAATCATATCTTTAAAAAGTAATATTATCAAAAAATATAATAAAAATGTAAATTTTTCAAAACCCTTTACATGTCTGTAACCAACTGACAAAAAATTAATCAATAACATGCAAAAAATAAGTAATTTTCTTTGTTATAGATCCCAAGGAAAAGTGGAGAAAAATGCGAGAGGCTTTTGTGCGAAAACACAAACGTGGTAAAGAACATCAATTGAATTACTGCAGTGATATTCAGTTTTTAGTGCCGTTTATTAATCATAAAAAGTATGTTTTTTAGAAGTTTAATATTTGTTTTTTTTGTTTACTTTAAATTATGTCCAATTAAAAAATAAAATAATTAATTCCAGTGATTCCCGAAGTATGATGTCCGTGAATGATTCTGGTGAATGTTCTGAACTGTTAGCACCATCTGATTTAAGTGTTAGTCAGAACAATGAGGTTATGTTAAGGAATACAGAGGCTAATCAAATAATGGAAATAGAAGAGGATGTTATGATGGATGAAAATTTTTCTCAAATAAATAATAATAGTTTTAAAAACAGTTGCTCAGGTGGAAATGGAATCGATTTACAAACCATGCATTCAGTTGAATCTGATCATTTTTCAATTGTCTCGGATTCTACTAACTTGTCGTCGACTGTTTTTCCAATCAAAACATTCCAAATTTTAGGACAAACATCAAAAACACCTCCATCACCATCAGGAAACCACTCAGGCCTATCAACATGTTTACAACATGTGTCTAAAAATTTTTCCTCGGGAAATGCGCCTACAATTTCTACATTACACAATTCATTAGATGTTTCCAATTTTTCGTCAAATGAGATTTCAACATTGACCTCCCCTTCTGAAACTTCTTCATCGCCAACATCTGTTTCAAAATTATCGCAGACATCATCTTTCTTGAGTACAGAATCATCATTTTATATTCCAAATGCACATTTAAAACCTGTGCCTGTATCTATGTTTACAATCACAAAAGTTCTGGATGATAATAGAAAATCAAAAACTTCAGCAGGAATATCAAGATCGTCATCAATTGCCTCTATTGGACAAGTTCCAAAAAATGGAAAAAATGTAAGACCCGGCAAATTCAAATCAACAATTATACCACCATTGGATGATTTCGCAATTAGAAAAAAGAAAAAGCAAGATGATTCTTCCAATGTAGCTTCAGAAGCTATGTCGGAAATTTCAAAAAATATGACAGAAGTATCCACAAAGTTGAGTGATTATATCTCATTAAAGTCAAAATTGTTAAATTCTCAAATGCAATCCGACAGTCAAGATGATTTATTTAATATTATTAAAAGAGAATTTAGTAGTCTCGCTTTAAGTGACCAGAGGATAATATTAAAAACAATCCGTGACGAAATTGATTTTTTTTAGAAAGTTAAAGGAAAAAAAACTTCAAAAAGTATTTTAACCGACTTTATTGCACTTTTAAATTCTTATTCTTTATTTAAAAAAATATTTGTAAGTGTTCTCACTTTAATAATCAGCATTTTATTGTTATTTATAACGTAGAGTGTTTTCAGGACCTTAATTTTTGTCAAATAAAATTGTTTATATTGTGGCCTTGGGTCCAAAAGATTTGAGAAAGTTGTTAAAAATCAGCAATTATTACTTTATTTCATCGAATGCATTTTCACTGTGAACACAGCTCATCAGGACTACAGAAAAAATATAAAAAAGTTGAGTAAATAGAAAATATGAAATCAATAGCAACATTGTGTGTGGAATAGACCTACCACATTGTTCAATGATACAAATTTATAAAACTTTTAAAAAATTTAAATTCGAAAAGTTTTTAAAGGCCAACATAACCTCAAAGTCGAGACCTGTCAAAAAATGGAATAAAATTTGTTCGGATTTTATAAACTTATTTGTTTAAATTGTTTTTAATTGTTTTTAATTGTTTCGGATTGTTATTTATAAACATTTCAAATGTTATATTAATAATTTCTAAACATTTTGAAATTAAACTACTATCTTACAGTATTTTATAAAATAATGTTAGTTAACATGAGCTTGTATCAATAAATTCGTATAAAAGATAAAAGAAAGTGTCTATTTTTACACAATCCTAAACTAATAAAACAAATAATTCTTTTTAAATATTAATATTTGTTTAACAAATTTTTTTTGAAACGCACAAAAAAATAAAACTAAATAATAATAAAAAAGTCATACGTAAAAATCTGTTATTTTTGTTAGTAGGATTAACTTACCTTCTTCGTGTAATAATTCAAATATAAAAACTGATTTTTCCCATTGAATAGTAATACCAAACACTTTTTACAAATTAATTCTTTAGTAAGTAAAAAAATTGTAATGCAATAGTGTTAAAGCTTAAAGAATATTTATTTCTTAATAAATCTTAAAACTTTAGTAGCTTTACATATATTTGAAATTTTTATCTTAGAGTATAAAATTTAAGAAACTATTTGTTTCAGTATTTATAAATGTCCTTAATTTCTTTTACAGTAAACAAAAATTATTAAATGAGTAATTTTTTGATTAAAGGAATAATTTGAATGAAAGCAGGATAAGAACATTGAAAGCAACTGTGAAAAAAGTTACCCCGAAAATTTATTTTTTTTTCTTTTCGTAAATGATGTTCATTATATTCTCAAAGCATCTTCTCCTCTTGAGCTTGGGAACTTGGTCCCATAAGTCTTTGATCATGGCTAAATAATCTTTCGTTCTTGTTTCAGCAATCAAAGTTTCATTTTCTTTCTCCCGAACTGTGTCACCATCAACTGAAACATATATTTTTCAATAATGTTATACTCTTGAACTACGTCGATTATAATAATATTTAAATGTGTGTAAATTATGTAAGTAACAATACTTGGTCCTGAATTGTGATAATCAGCAGCATTTGGAAATTTGTGGTTTTTATCTTGATTCAATAAGACATTGCTTCTGTTTTTTAAATCTGTATCATCATAATCACCATTATCGTCTTCTATTGCATCATAATCATTACCATCGTCGTCGTCATCAGAAGTATCAGTGTCAACAGCATCATTATCATTATTTTTGGTTCTCACTAGCTTACAGGAACTGTCTGTTCTGTTACATATGAACATTAGTCATAAAGAAGAATCATTGCATAAAATGGTAATTACTTATTTTTTTATTTTTATTGTTCAGACCTATCTTAATAGAATTTACTTAATTTACTTTACTTATTTTTAAACATATTCAGACGAAAAAGGATTACATCATTTTCACAAAGAGATTATTTTATTCATTTTAGAAAATATATACCCTACGATGGAAATTGCGCATTCGCTATTTTCCAATAACTATCAAATAACTTTTAGCTTAAAAAAATAGATACAACTGATAATATTCTGAACAAATGACTCCTTAAAGAAATTAGGTTTTTCTTTTTAGATATTATATTTTTAAAGTTAGAATTTATTTAAGTCTTTAAACAATTTACGGTTTCACAGTTAACACTCGTAGTGTATACTTTGAAAATATATACGTAATTAAGCTAAAAAAATTAAGCTACTTTTTTAAATTATACTTTGTTAAGAAACTGTTTGTGTTTAGGAAAAATATTTGTGAATAAATAGTTTTAAATTTAAATAATCGTTGGCAGGTTGTCTACTGGTCCTGTAATTAGAAAAAATGTCTTCGAATGTCCCGGATTTTCTACATTTGTCCTTAAATTTTCCATAGTTTACCTTAAAATTTATATTAATAATCGTTGTGTTACTATCTTAATAATTCTCTTTTTCAATATTTTTAATTTTCAAATGAATGTATTTAAAATCATCGAATTCATGCAAAAGTTTGAAAAGTTTTAAATTCCTTTAAAGAATTTTATTATTTATGAAAATAATTAAATTCTCAAGAAGAATTATTTAAAAAAATTTGAAAATCCTAATTAAATATTTTTGAAGTATTATATCCAATTTTTTTTTAATAATTGAGTTTCTTTAATAATCTTAAATGGAAATTTTGAATGTATACACGGAAAAAATAAGTTCAGCAGATTTTACGAAACTAATTTCGCACTAGCGGATATTTAAGATTCCTAGACGAAGTTTTTCAAAAACCCAGAAACTTTCACTACTTTAAGCAGAACAATTGTCGAGAAACTGCAACCAGTGTTGTAATTTATAAAACAAGCTTGAATGTAGAAATGTTTCGTATTTTCTGGTGAACATTTTATCAGAAAATGGTAAAAATATTTCGTGCAATCTAAAAACGCGTGGTTTGAGTTTCCACTTCGCTGTCTATCGTGAATTCTCGAACACAAAGTTTCGTAAAATTCTATACGGGGTGTACCAAAAGTCGCGTTATAAATAGATATGTTGAAGCTTGTCTCGTCGCGTCGGTATTAACTTGTCTGCTGTATATAGATATAATGTGGAAGGAAAAAGAGAACTGCTTTACCTGCCGGTAACATTTGGATAATTGTTTTCTTTTACGTATTTCACATTTCATTGTTCCAAATTCGTAACATTTTTTATGTGCTTTTGTAATCCAAACTTTTAATTATTATTAATTTCTTTTAATTTACAGTCCAATAAATTTTATAGTTTATCATAATATTTACCGATGACAATATATATATTAATTTCTCAAGTTTTAACTGTTATTACTTCAAATTTTAGACAATTTAATATAAACATTTTTTGAGTTTGAATTTAATTTTGAAAATTTTTTGTCAATTTATTTATAATTTAAAATTAAGAATAAAATTATTTTCTAAAAATTGAAAAATTTTATAGAGATTTTATAACTAATTATAATCAAAAAATGTTATTTTAAAAACCATAAAATATTTTGTATAACTTTTAAAAAAATGATTTTTTTAAAAATTAATATTCAGTATATTGACATTTCTCACAAGCGCAGTTTTAATCTCCTCAGTTAGTATATAAAGAAACTCAATTCTTTCATCTACAAGTGCGAGTTATATTGTATGTGCGTTGCGTCAGAATTCGTTTATATGTATGCGTATTTCCGTTAAGTTAGTGTCAGAATAAAATAAGTCAATCCCAGGAAGGAAGAGTAAGGAGACCAAACTCTGCTTCTACAAATGTCTGAGAAATATGCACGAAAAGTGCCAGACTCACTGTGTTCTAGTTGATCACCAATTAAGTCGATCATGCGCACTGAACTAAAGTTCAGTGTTGACATAGATGAAAAGTGTGGTTATGTCAAGGTAAATATTATATAGTTTAAAAAGTGTTAATTTTAAAAGCAAATTTATTTATTTGCAATTGTGATATTATTTAGATTTTCAAAATAATAAAATTTAATAATATATTTATAAAAAGGGAAAAATTTTGCGAAAATGGTTAAGAAGAATTGTGTTTATAACTAGAGTATATTTACATACCGTAGAAGGATAGAAGAGACTAATGTTTTTAGACTCTTTTTCTTTCTTTACATCCTGGCAGACAACACGACATTTTTTAAATAAAATAAATAAATAATTATTAAAACGAAATGTATTGTATAATTATGTATGTATCTCACTAAGACCGGCTAAATGTAAACATTAGATCTTACATCTCACTCGCACAATTTTTACGAGAAACAGAGACACAACACAGCTTATGCGCATGATCAACTTAATTGGAGGTCGACTAGAACGCAGTGAGCCTGGCACTTTTCGTGCATATTTCTCTGAGATTTTTAAAGCGCTTTCTACACAGAGTTCGGTCTCCTTACTCTTCCTTCCTGGTCAATCCAAGCGAACCATTGCGTTGTAGAGGGCAGTCACATGTGTCGAACCAATCATCTATCTCCTATAGAAGACGAGAAAAAATGGTCTTGAGAGCTCATTGGTACATTAAGAAATTCTTTTTTCTGCTTTATTCGTTTTTTTCTCCGTGAATATTTTTTTCCGTGGCGCATGCGCTTCAGGCTAAACATTTTACAAAACTCTTGAATTAGAACGTCCAACCGATCATTTGTGAATTCCATAGAATTTTTTTTGAGTTTTCGAGAAACGCAGTCATCATATATTACTATTGATTCTGTTTTATCTTATACTAAACTCCTCTCCGTATCCGCTATTCCAAAATTAGTTTCGTAAAATGTACTAAATTAATTTTTTCCGTGTAATAAAAATTAATGGATAAGATTATGAAAACGATTTTATTGTTTATAAAAGTAATTTAATTTTGGCGATTAATTTTACTATAACATCTAAATATAATTGAACTGTTTCGAAGGATTTATTAAAAATTAAAAAAAAATTAAATTCTTTCATGAAATTCTATTAAAATATTATTGAAAAGTATTGCAAATTTTTGCAAAACATTTTATTACTTATACATAAAAATTTAAATTATTTCGAAGAATTTAATTATTTATGAAAATGATTAAATTTTACTATTTATAAATATGATTCAATTGTTCCGAAGGATTTATGGAAATTTTATCAAATAATGGAATTTTTTCAAAATATATTATTTTAAAAATTAAAAAAAATTAATTGTTTCATAAAATTTTAGAAAATAATTGAAGTTTTGCAAAGATTTTACTATTTAAAAAAATTAAATTTTTGCGAAAAATGTTATTATTTATAAAAATAATTGAATTCTTACAAAGAATGTTATTATTTATGGAAATAATTGAATTCTAGCGCGAATAATTTTAATAAACATTTGAAATAAATAAAGAAGAATAATTAATTAGTAAATTACTTAATAATTAAATTTTTTGAAAGTTTGAATCTGAAATTATTGGAAAATTTATATTTGAAAATAAAAAGGTTGCTGTCCTGGAAAAAAAAATCTGTCCTGGAATGTCCTGAAAATGTCCTGGAATTTTAAATCATAATTTTCAGTAGACACCTTGGTTGAAAAAAAAATGTTTAGAATTTTTATGTATAATTTAATGTATTGAGAAAAAATCTGACGCACATTTAGAACAAAAGTTACTTCAATATCATTAATTTGCATTTAAAAAAAGGAAAACTATATTGTAAATTCGTTTTAGTGAGAGATTAAAGGATTCAATTCTTGATATTTTAAACTATTAAAAAATTTGTTGTAAAATATTAAAAATTAAGTTTTCATACTTCTACCATAAAGGGCTTAAAATGAAATTTATCTTCTTTCTTAATTGACATTGTGACCTTGCATTAACCTCTCTTTCGATCGTTTGATATATTATTTCTAATAAAAGTATATAACATTAAAGAGAACAATTTTAAAATCATTCACAATCTTACAGTGTTTAATAGCAAAATCTTTTAATTACCGTCAACCGGGGCTATTTTGTGCACCAAATAGCTTTTTTTTGATTCAAAGATTTATTTAAATTCAGAATTAAGAGAATAAAGAAAATCAACTTTTGATATATGTTGTGGACATCCTTCTGAAGGTTTCCTATAAATTTTGCAAAGAAAAAAATTTTTTTGTCTTAGTTATAGTCATTGAAATTCGTGAACACAATAACTCCCGGGATGGGGCTATTTTGTGCATCGAACTTTGTTTTTCTATAATGTTGCGTAAACAATTTTTTTAATCGTTTCTGCTTCATGAAATCTTTTGTGTATATATTTGAGAGTAAATTAAAAAAAGAATGACCTAGTAAAATTTTTTTTGTAGATATATTATACAAAAAATGTAAAATAAAGCACTAAAATTTTGCTAAAATCTGGATTTACTAAAAATTAACAATCTTTCTTTAAATTGTATATTACGCAGATATTAAATAAAATTTTTTTCTTTTTTAATATATATTTTATAATAATATACTAATATAATTATAAAATGATCGTTTAAACACTTATAAATAACTTTAAAACATCATTTCAATAGGAGCTTTTTTAATGGTTTTGAATGATATTTTTAAAAAACTTGAAATAAATATTTTTAAGGTTAAATAGATAACATATTAATATCTAATATGACTTTCAAGTTATTTTAAGAGAAACGAGAAAATAGTTTTAAAACTAATTTTAAAAACTTATAAATATTAATTAAAGTTCATTTTTTGAGGTTACGTTGTGCACCGGTAGAGCTTTTAATCGTTTTAATGATTTTAATTAACGTATTTACAGTTTTTTGACAGAAAAGTAAGACAAAAATGTATTAAAATGATAAACAGAATCTTCTTTACTTACTAAATAAAATATTTATGAAAAATATTTGATTTTTTTAAGTGCACAAAATAGCCCCATGGAATCCTGGTTTTTCAGTTTTTTCCACTTTTCTCTTAAAATAATGAATAAAAAGTTAGCGCATTACGTAAGTATCATCACAACACAATTGAAAACAAATATCTAACACAGTTTATGAGACACATTAAAACTCTAGAAGATCTGGTATAATTTTTCCGAACTTTCAAAATTATTTAAACAAATTTTCCGTTTTTAGGAATTTTTTTCTCTTAATTGCCAAAGAATTAAATAATAACATTTAGTGCTCTCTATTTTCATGTAATCCAACTTTCATTTAACAAAATAGCAGATTAAAATAATTCATTTTAATAATTTTTTTCATTAAAAAACTCGCGTGCACAAAATAGCTCCCGGATGCACAAAATAGCCCCAGTTGACGGTATTTAAGTAAAACTTTTCAAAAAAGCACAAATATATTATAACCTCAGTTTTCAGCTTTGAAAATATAACTTTTTGTAACATTTTTCATTTCATGCTAATAACAATAAGGAATTTACTACAAATAAAATATTTTACAATACTTACTCTCGGTGAGCGATATAAGGTTTAAGAAAATCCATACCATTGAAATACTCAAAATTATTAATTTTATTGCTGGCAGCTGATCCCGATGGCATGTAACTTGTAATATTTCTGCGAGCCTGTGTATACTTGTCTTTCAAATATTTCCATTTACCTTTCGCTTGCTTGCCTGTAAAATAAAAGAAGCATGTAGACTTTAGTGTAAAGAAATAATAATATTTTTTATTCATATTATATTAAGAAAAAAAAGGAAAAAAATCAACTATACATATTTTTTCAAAGTTCAAGAGATGTTGCATAACATTTCTTTTCTCATGTTATTTTTGCAGGTCGTTACTTTCATTATTACTTGTAGTATTATTTTAATCATAATTGTTATTATTGTTTTTTTATTATTAAAAAGAATTCCATAGAAAACAAATATGTTGAAGTTAATCCCTGCCAATTTTAAAAAATCGAAGACCAAATTTAGTTCACACGTAAAATTAAAATATTTTTCGCCTAAAATGAAAATCATCTGTCGAGGGTTTTTAAAATGAACTCGATTTTTCTCGTTTTTTGTAGGTTAATTGCTGTTTTTCATTAAAAATTGAATATTAAATTCTTTTTTATTTCCCTTCTTAAAGGTCTCGTGAACAATTTCCTATAGATGAAGACTTATTTTTGTTATTAATTGTGGTTAAATTAAAAAAAATTCTCAAAAAATCATGTTTCTTTGAGATTTTTGGGTTATTTCTTAAAATTACTTTAATTATTCAACACTTGTAGTAAGTTTAATAATTTTTTTTATTTTGAAGATAGGAATACGTAATTTAAACACATTACAATAGTAAGCCAGTTTCTACATGTATTTTAATAAATAACCCAAAAATAGCAAAGAAACAAGATTTTTTGATAATTTATTTTAATTTAACCACAATTAATAACAAAAATAAATCTTTATCTATAAGAAATTGTTGATTCTAAATCTTCGAATAGTTTGAATTCGAACCTTTTTAGTTCGAATTCGAACTTTTCGCACATCTCTACCATAAATATATATATATTGAGATTTTAACCAATTCAATCACTTTCTAGAATATTTTACATGTTCGTTTAAATGTTTAGGCTCTATTCTTATCTAAATATTAAAAATTCCAATTTTCCTGTAAGAAATTTAAATATTTTGAAAAATACGAAAGATATTGAAATTTTCTGAATTATATATCAGGATTTAAACTCAATTAATAATGTTTTAGAATATTTTACATATCCGTTTAAAATTTTATGCTCTACGTTTGTCTGAATGTCAAAAAGAGTTATACGATTTTATTTATAAACATTCGATCATTTGAAATATATTCGCGGTTTTTATTTACCGGTGATTCTCTACCGCGAATGTTGATAATTAAATTTATGTTTTTTTAAATAAAGTTATGAAAATGTTTTATACTTTCTGCAGGTTCCGTGAGCGACATTTCAGCTTGGCAAAACACTGATTTATATACAGCCCTAGAGAACAACGAAATTGATTTGCCACCAAATTTTCCTTTGCCTGGGACAAACATTGAAATGCCTTACTGCTTCATCGGAGATGAAATATTTCCACAAAAAAGATATTTGGTGAAGCCGTATGCAAGAAGTCGAGGATTAGTTGAAAGACAAAGGAACTTAAACTATAGGTATACTCAGAAAATAATTATGTTAACAGGATTGCCATAAACCTGGAAGACATAAAACACTTTACATTTTCATGAAATTTTTCTCCTATTATGAAAAACTTCGAAAACCTGGAAATGTTAGGCATATTTATGATATCTTTTTCAAAAATTTAACTTCTTCTATTTCAATCGCGAAAATATAATGTTTAACAGTTAAAATATAAATTATAGGATTTAAATTTATTAATGATGGTTAAAACAAATATAAAGTTTCTAAATCTTAGTATCTGTTCAAACATATTCGTTTCCATAATTGTAAATTTTCAATTTAATGCTTATGAATATATTTTATAAATCCAACTATTTTATTCAAACTCTTTACAAATTTTTTTGCTTGATTATGAGAAATTCGTTAACTTGAATAAATGTATAGAGGAATTAAACATGAAAAAGAAAATACTATAAAAAAATAATTCAAAAAGTAAAAATTTTGAATTGTTTTTATTTCATTCTCATCAAATGAAAAATTTTTGCTTTATTTATTCGTTTATTTAAAAGCATATAATATCTTTAATTAAATTTTAATTATTTATTGTATTCATAAATTAGTTTGATTATAATTTAATTAATTAAAAGACTGTTTTTTTGATCGCAACTAGGGTAAATGCACTAGTAGTCGGACACTTAAGGATACAATCTTAAATTATGCTTTTTTTCTTGAAATAGCAAATATCTACTGTGTTTATAAGCACATTATCAATTAAATGAGTTCTTCAGGATTAAAAATCATATAAATTTGTTACAAATAGTTGAGTATTTAATAAAATATAAACATTTTAATAAAAAATTACGAATGCTTTAGTAGTCGGACACTTTTTCCCCTTGTTTCTATAGTCGGACATCTGTCAGATATTTTGGATTTATAAAGTAAAACAGATAATTTTTTAATTGCTATCTGCTGGAAAATCGAATTAAAGCATATTAGAAGTTATTAATATAATATTTAAACCCTATAAGTTTTAATATTTATGATTAATTATCAACAAAACTTTGTGCCACTCATCGCGCTACTCGAAAATGGTTGTATCTATAGTCGGACACCATGATTTTTAAAACATTAAATAAAATATTTCTTGTTTAATTATTTTCGAAAATAACACTATTTTAATAAAATATAAACTTCACACATTCGTCTAGTATACTTTTTAAAGCAATTATCACAATGCATTATTATGTATTTGTCAAAAAACACGAAAGTGTTCGACTACTAGTACTGTCCGACTATACCCGCACTTACCCTATATGAAAATCCAATCTATTAATTTCAATTTCAGGTTATCCAGAGCAAGAAATTGCATTGAGGATACCTTCGGTCTTTGGGTAGCCAAATGGCAAATTTTGAACAAAAGTTTGAACATGAAATTGAGTAACTCCATTGCTGTCGTAAAAGCACTTGTTTGCCTACACAATTTCCTCATAAGTGAGGAGTTACTTACAAATGAGGAAGACAGATTGTATGTTGAAGAGAATCGAAATAGAGGTAGAAATGTCAATGAAAATAAAAACAACCAGGAAGGAGAAGTCGAACCTGCCCCTTTTCATGTTTTGCAGCAAAAAGAAGTTCTAGCTGACTACTTTATGTCAGATGAAGGAGCTTTAGAATAAAAAGCAAATTTTACTTTTAAAAGTAAATTACTGGCTCCCTGTTAAGTTTAAATGTTTTCGCTCTTCAAATTTTGGATTTAAAAGTCAGTTACTGTCTCCCTGTGAAGTTTGGATTTCTTTGCTCTTTAATTTTTACTTTTAAAAGTCAATTTAGAAATTATTTTTTCCACTTTTTTAAACATTACTTTCCAAAATTGCGACTTTTTCTACTTTTATTTTCAAGCATTGTAAGAAAATACCACATTTTTAAAATAAATTGCAACTTATTTTAATTTTTTTATAGAGTGAATAACAACTTTTTTCAATTTTTTTCAGACTATTTTCAAAGAATGAGACTATTTTCAATTTATTTTTAAAAATTGGTACTTTTTCGACTTTTTTCAAATATTCCAACAAAATACTACTCCATTAACCTCAAAATTCACATGCTTAGATTTTAATTTTATTTTATGCTAATTTATTTCAGTAGTTCTTATTAGAAAATAAAATTAGAAAATAAGAAATTAGAAAGAATTAGAAAAGAAATTAGGAAAGAAATTAGAAAATTTCTTATACAAGATACGCCTCTTTTAAATATACTATGAAGGTGAGTAAGTTGTCAAGAGGCAATAAACTAAGAAAGGGATAACATTTGGAAAATACTACAGTAATTCGTAACTTTATTTGTAAAGTTATTGTTTTAAAAATTGTACTTTTAATTTATGTTTTTTATAGAGGTTAATGTTAATCATTTCATGTAACCAATTTTCAATTAATTTATCAATATCATACAAAATATAATTATGCATTTTTTCACGGGTACAAACAAAAAGGGGTAAAAAACAAGAGTGATTTCTGTGTGAAAAGCTCTATCGATATAAAGATTTATTAATTCATGATGTTAGTAATGTTTTAAATAAATTATTTGTACAAATAATAAAAACTGTAATATTCAAATGGCGGAAAAAAGAAGAATTATCAGTGTCAAAAAAATTTAATTTGATTTAACACACATTTTTAATTAAAAACAATAAAGCTAAAGAGCAAAATAAATTGTATTTATTATATATAGGTAATTTTAATAATTGCACAGGCACACAAAAAAATAAAAAAGTCAAAACCCAGAGGTCACACCCCCCTATCCCCATGTTTTTGGGGTCGCTGAAACCGAATATGACCATGACAAATTTTTTTCATCGGCCATTTTCCCGCTACCACCCCCTTACACCTGCTCCCGGGGGTTGATATTTCAGTTTAAAAAAAAGTGGAGTAGGGTGTCTATTCCTATGTTTTTTGGGTCGCTAAAACCAAAAAAGACTACCAAAAACAAATTCTTCCCTCCCTTAACCCCCTACAACCCCCTTAACATCCGAAAGGTGGGGGGTCGAAATTAGAATTTTCATGAAAAGTCGATTACGGTGTCTAAACCTACGTTTTTTGGGTCGCTGAAACCAAAAAAAATACCAAAATCAAGTCCTTTCCACCCTTGACCCCCTACAACCCCCTGCAATAATTTTTGATAATTAATATTTAATTTTCAATTTCCCAAAAATCGGTTCGTTTTATTTGAAAAAAATTATTGCAGGGGGTTGTAGGGGGTCGGGGGAGGAAAGGATTTGATTTTGGTAGTCTTTTTTGGTTTTAGCGACCCAAAAAACATAGGAATAGACACCCTACTCCACTTTTTTTTAAACTGAAATTCCAACCCCCGGGAGCAGGTGTAAGGGGGTGGTAGCGGGAAAATGGCCGATGAAAAAAATTTTTCATGGTCATATTCGGTTTCAGCGACCCCAAAAACATGGGGATAGGGGGGTGTGACCTCTGGGTTTTGACTTTTTTATTTTTTTGTGTGCCTGTGTTGTTAATACATCCAAAAATATAAAAACAATATAGGAAAGGAAACCTATATTTTAAAATAATAATAATAACCTCTAAAAAGTGAAATCGGTCAATCATTTCGATTACAAACTATAATTAGAGAAGAAGAATATTTTTAGTAATAATTTAATATGTACCCTCACTTATCAAATAAGTTTTAAATAAAAAATAAATCCTCTTTTATGTTTATAAACACATAATAATTTGTACAATTTACTATAAATGAAGCAAAGGTATCAAAAATTCTTTAATCAATTATTTTTTACAAGTAAACTTAAAACAACACACATAAACACTAATATTTTTAAAGTAAAACTTATGTACACCCTTTTGCACAAATCTTGAACAATTTTCTTGTTGCACTTCAATTTTTTAAATATTATTAATAAAAAAAAAGTATGAATTACGAGCTGGAGAGATGTGGAAATTTTTAAAAATAATATGACAAATAGAAAATTCTACTTTACAAAATAGTACATTTGTAAAATTATTTCTCTTATTTTAAACCGCTGTAATTTATAAGTGGAAAGGCGAAGAATTTAATTTTGAATATTTAAAACTATTGAAACTTGCATTTGAATAAAAATTGAAATTTTCTGTCAATAAGAAATATTAATTAAACTTTAGGTTATGTTACTTAAATAATTTATTATGGCCAAAAGAATATAATTTTTATTCAATATAACCTTCAATTTTTAAAATTGCAGAAATTTAAATTTCTCACGCTTGTATCAAAAGGAATTGAAAGTTTCTTCCTTAATTTATTAATATTAATAATTAAAAAAATAATAGTAGGTTCATATTTAAATGCAGAAAAAATAAAGCATTATTTATAGCATAGTGTTCTGAAGATCATTTTTAAAATTTTTTTCAAACGAAGGAAAAGTATCAAAAAATGTTTATGACAGGTTTGCGCAGACAGTTGGCAACACCACTTTCTGACGTCAGCACGTTCACGTTCGCGTTCGCGTTCACGTATACGTAAGCCAATGTTATAGCCACCTTAATGGTCGTCACACAAGGATCGCGTGTCGCCAGTTGCTACCAAGGCCCGCGTGAGACTAACAAGACCTACCCCATCATTATAGCGTGTCCGATGCAATATTGTATTCCAAATGAGGTACTTGAAGTAGTATAGTTTCCATTTTTCTTTTTCTTGTTCTTCAATCTGTCGAATTATTTGCAACCGCATTATATTTCTCATCCTTACAATTTTTGGTGCGTGATATAAAGTCAAATATATATATATATATTTATTTATACACTCGTCTTTTTGCCTTAATCTAGCGTTACAAGTGTCCCCGTGGAATTTTTCTTACAAACTATACTTATATACTCAAATTTGCGCCTACAGAGCGACTTGAAAATTAGAAGTACTCGCATTTGCCTGGACCACCCGTCTAAGAGGCATTATTCCTGAACTGCCCCAAAAATAAAAAAAAGTTCTTGGATTTCCCTTATACTTTGGAAATATGTTACCCTAGTAGGTACAAGTTACTACACCAATTTACAGGTCCAACCCCCCACCCCAATCAAAAGGGTGGGGGGTTGAAATTTCAACTTCAACTCGAACATGCATTCTTTAAACATTTGTAGTTTCTACTTAAATTATTCAATTAAAAAAAGTAAGTAGTGTTTTAGAAAGGTTTTTTTGTGTACTTTTAAAATATTTTATTTATATAATAAAAAAAAAAATTTTTTTGCAAAAATTTTTTAAAATAAATAGTTTTTTGCAATTTTGTGCAAGTTCGGTAGTTTTTATTTTCTTTTTAATAATCTCAAATGAAAGCTTGGGAATTCCCCTAAAAGAAGATATAAGTCTGAAAATGGGCCGAAACAATTTGCCAAAGATATAGTGTAATAAGTAAAATTTGTCCGTCCGCTCGCGCACTCCAGCGCGATGAACAGTGGGATTTTTTTTCAACTTACTATTGAAAATTGTCTAGAAACTACAAATTCTATCGGATGTTGATGTTCTTGATTTAAAATTACTAAGAGATCCATCAAAGTCGATTTTTGAATTTTTAATTGTTTATTTTTTTCTTAAAATTTCTTTCTTTAAATTGTTGCAAACAATGTTAATTAACAAATAGATTACTTCGGACCTTCTTCATAAAAAAAATTGGTTTTTTTGCAGACAAGTTAAAATTTATGTCTAATTTAGTAAAAAACTATTTTACAGTTAAAAATTATCATTAATATTAACAATTATATAAACAATAATCAACTTCCTTTTGTATTTGTAAACATTTTCGTCATTTTTTAAACTTTAAATATTTATATCATATGGTATATATATATATTATATATATTATATATTATACATTATATTATTATATGTATATATATATATATATATTTATATATTTCAAAAACATAAAAAATTATAAGCTAAAACAATTACATTTGTTATAAACAAACTTTTCATTTTTAAACAAATAAGTAGCTTTTTTCATCAAACAAAATTTTTTCCTTTTTTTTATATTTACTATCATAAAAAAGAACTCCTTAATGAAATGGGAATACTATAAATTATTCATTTAATTCTAACGAACATTATAAGTTAAGAAATATTTATATTTTTAATGTAGTAAACCATTATTCAGTTAAAACAGTTTACATTTAAATGCATATAAATAAATATATTTTTTCTGTGAAAAAAGAACAAAGTTAAATATTTGTTAACTTATAATGTTTATTAAAATTAAATGAATAATTTATAGTATTCCCATTTCATTAAGGAGTTCTTTTTTATGATAGTAAATATAAAAAAGGAAAAAATTTTGTTTGATGAAAAAAGCTAATTATTTGTTAAAAAATGAAAAATTTGTTTATAACAAATGTAATTGTTTAAGCAAATAAATTTTTTAAGTTTTTGAAAGAATGTACATATGATATAAATATTTAAAGTTTGAAAAATGACGAAAATGTTTACAAATACAAAAGGAAGTTGATTATTGTTTATATAATTGTTAATATTAATGATAATTTTTAACTGTAAAATAGTTTTTTACTAAATTAGACATAAATTTTAACTTGTCTGCAAAAAAACCAATTTTTTTTATGAAGAAGGTCCGAAGTAATCTATTTGTTAATTAACATTGTTTGCAACAATTTAAATAAATTGTATTATGCTTTATTAATTGTCCGGTGGTCATACTAGACTAATTTAAATTGATTTCGATCATGTGTAATGGAAAAATAAAAAAACTAACATGATTTTTTCTAAAAATATTGTAATTTGTCAAATTTTTGAGTAACAAGAAAAAAATAAACAATTAAAAATTCAAAAATCGACTTTGATGGATCTCTTAGTAATTTTAAATCAAGAACATCAACATCCGATAGAATTAGTAGTTTCTAGACAATTTTCAATAGTAAGTTGAAAAAAAATCCAACTGTTCATCGCGCTGGAGTGCGCGAGCGGACGGACAAATTTTACTTATTACACTATATCTTTGGCAAATTGTTTCGGCCCATTTTCAGACTTATATCTTCTTTTAGGGGAATTCCCAAGCTTTCATTTGAGATTATTAAAAAGAAAATAAAAACTACCGAACTTGCACAAAATTGCAATAAACTATTTATTTTAAAAAATTTTTGCAAAAAAAATTTTTTTTTATTATATAAATAAAATATTTTAAAAGTACACAAAAAAACCTTTCTAAAACACTACTTACTTTTTTTAATTGAATAATTTAAGTAGAAACTACAAATGTTTAAAGAATGCATGTTCGAGTTGAAGTTGAAATTTCAACCCCCCACCCTTTTGATTGGGGTGGGGGGTTGGACCTGTAAATTGGTGTAGTAACTTGTACCTACTAGGGTAACATATTTCCAAAGTATAAAGGAAATCCAAGAACTTTTTTTTATTTTTGGGGCAGTTCAGGAATAATGCCTCCTAATGGGTTTTCTCGCCAGTGGAGAGGGAAACTGTAGAAAACCTCTCCGAGTACAACCGGTTTATCGACAGTCGAATTCTAATGGTGTGTACTGGACAATAATCGGCGGTGCACATCATTATACTTCGACGTCAAACCCCCCGCTCAGATTATCTCATGTGCCGGAAAAATCCCAGGCTAATGGGCGCGAACCAAGTACCCTTGGTCCTAAGCGTCTGCCGAGCCAGGCATTTATCCAATCGAGCTAATCTGTCGGTTTATATATATATATATGTGTACAACGCATAGTTTGGGACACCCATTTTTTCCTGCGTCAATAGGTTTGTCAGGTGTTCAACAATGCTCCCTTAAAATAGTTTCAATAGATATTCATAAATAAACAATAGATAACCAAAAAACCGAAAAATGCATACTTTGAGGACCTGAGTTTTAAGGCATAATTTGGGAACTGACCCCAAAATAAGCGTTGGACATAGTAAAAAAGTTACGACTTTCAAGACCTCAAAGTATGCGTTGGACAAGTATGTTCTTCTTATGTACAAAGCATAGTTAGAGAACCAATATTTCCATATACAGCGCATATTTTGGGGACCAAAAAATACATTATTTTTTCGTTGCCTGACTAGAAATGTTAAGTACTTAAAGTATGCATTGAACATAGTTCTAATGCTATAATTATATACACAGAGCATAATTTGAAGACAAAATAACTTTTTCTCTACAACATTACAAAATGGAATTCCTCAAAATATGCTCATTGTTTTAGGATAAAATAAACTGTATACCTAAGTTGGCGAGAAGTACGCATGTTGAGACACTCTTAGATATTATATCCTAAGTATCTGATAATATCATACAATTTATTGACATTTTGTCGAATCATTAATATTAAACTTTTTATTCAATAGAAGCGCGATAACTGCTTTTTTCGTAGAGCTAGAGCGAACCAATTTTTTAGTTAGAAAAAGTGTTTTTTATTATTTCTGTCTAGTGTAGGGTAAGTGTACCAATTGCCGAGGGTGTTCCATTTGTCGATGTTACACTGTTTAAATAAAATTCAAAGTTTGTTTACTCGACAACAGGAACCATCCTCGACAATTGGTACGTTTACCCTATTTAGTGCATTTTTTATTGTCAGAAAAAACTGCAGATAACATTTACATAACAGATTTAGTTTAGGTTTTAGTTTAGGTTGAGACACTCTGTGGTTCGCTAGTTGAGACGCGCACGGTGTGACAATATTATTATCATTAAACTTCACTTTCAATCCTCAATTTTTAAGTGTTTTACATTTGCTTTACCTGTGAAAGTTGCGACGATAATGATTCCAATTAATTCTCTGTGGAGAATAAAATAAATTTTATGTTTTTCTTCTCTTTTTTAAGATAATAATTTTTAATACGTTTTTTTCTTTAAGCTAAGATCATCAGAATGAATAAATAAACAATAAGCAATTAGAATCTGACGTCATAATTCATTTTGTCTCAATTTAAAATAAATTACTCTGGGTGTCTCACCGTACGGACCACTTTCTTTTTTTGTAAAAAATAATATGTTTAAAAAATCAGCTATACATTTTTATTTTTGCCCAAAAATATTACTTTCTTTGACAATGTTGTAGTCCTGGACAATACTTTTTGGAATGCATATAGTATTCGCTAAATTTTGTTTGTAAAAAATTATTGATGAAAAACAAAACCCGTCTCAACGTGCGTACCTCTCCCCTACAAAGTTCAAGTCCTTGAAGTATGCATTGGACATAAAACATCTTTTTATGAAAAATCCATATTTTTAATTAACAGTTGTGCGCAATAGTGTCCAGTAGTGTCTTGTCACTTTAAAAAATGGGGTACCTTTTTGTAATTGACTGTTTACAGAGAACCAAACGAATAAATCGATTCCACTAACCATCAGAATTCTTCTGTGTACTCGTAAATTTAAGAAAATTATGATAATAGCAGAACATTTTTTTTTAAATCTTAAATTATGTTTTGTAATAATATTATAAATTACCTCACAATTTTTATAAATGACCACATAAATTACCATAAATTACTGCATAAATTTCCTGAATTAGATTTCTAAATCCTGAATTAAACAAAAAACATTTCTATAAGTTGAACTATCAATTTTGTAAGTATAACAAAATTATGGCAACTAATTATGGTACATGGATGCGTGAACAGATATAATGGTTATAATGGTTACTTTATTGACTGCTGGGTTATAAGGGGGAACTTAGCACGCGCCTGTACAGGTAGATAAAGTGACCATAATACGCCTGAGTTGTATAATAGTTATTTTCGTATCAAGGGCGCAAAATAGGTGATTGCGACGATGGCAAAATGAAGGGACCGAGGGGACACAATTTCGCGCCCGAGGCGAAGCCGAGGGAGCGAAAATCATCGTAAACAAATTGGCTGCCTTTATTCCCGTGTTACTTACGATATTTTTTATTCCTAATGCACAAAAGTGGCGATTTCAAATAGCAGACGACAGGGAGTAAAAGTCATTCACTTGTTCGACTTATATGAAAATGGCGGCCGCTTTCTCCCAAGGGCAAAAATAACGCATGGGATCAGCTGTTATGTTTGCCTCTTGGGAGAAAATGGACGCCATTTTCATATGGTCGAACAAATGAGTGACTTTACTCCCTGTCGTCAGCTATCTAAAAGCGCCATTTTTGTGCATGTGGGATAAAAAATATTTTGCGCCCGCTTCCCCTACCCCTGGGTGGTAATGAGTTACACTACCGGTCAAAATTGAGAGACTACCCATTTTCAGGCGAATAAAAAACGTTTTAAAACATAAAAATTATTGAAACTAAAATTTTTTTCTGTTCATTTTTTGAAAGATGATAAAATTTTGAAAAGAAGAAGATATTTCAGAAGTCGTTTGGCCAGTAATTTATTTAGATATTTTTAATAAATCGTCATTTTCAATGTTTTACAAAAATTTACATAACTTCTAAAATAATGAACGCTTTTTAATGATCTCAGGCTTATTTTAAAGGTCCTTAGCTACACTATAAGAATTACTTATAGGCCTTAACGTGTAATTTTTTTTCTTAGAAAATGCAGGCCGTCAAACTTGGACCAAACAAATTCAAAAAGTTTGGAACAATTTTTCTATACTGAAAACTATTTTAGAAAATATATAAAACATCATATGGTGTAGATTTTTCAAGAAAATTTAATAAAAAAAATAAGTTTGAATTTTAAAAATTATTTTTCTATCAATAAGATTGTTTCAAATTTTTTAAATTTGTTTGGTCCAAGTTTGACGGCCTGCATTTTCTAAGAAAAAAATTACACGTTAATGCCTATAAGTAATTCTTATAGTGTAGCTAATGACCTTTAAAATAAGCCTAAAATCATTAAAAAGCGTTCATTATTTTAGAAGTTATTTAAATTTTTGTAAAACATTGAAAATGACGATTTTTTAAAAATATCTAAATAAATTATTGGCCAAACGACTTCTGAAATATCTTCTTCTTTTCAAAATTTTATCATCTTTCAAAAAATGAACAGAAAAAAATTTTAGTTTCAATAATTTTTATGTTTTAAAACGTTTTTTATTCGCCTGAAAATGGGTGGTCTCTCAATTTTGACCGGTAGTGTACTTTGCGCCCGCTCTAAGTGCCCGAAATTACATACTTTCCGTGCTGGTAGGACAAAATAGTTATTTTCGTATCAAGGGCGCAAAATAGGTGATTGCGACGATGGCGAAATGAAGGGACGGAGGGGACACAATTTCGCGCCCCAGTCGAAGCCGAGAGAGCGAAAGTTTACCTGAGGTCCCGAAATTTCGCCAGAGTCGTAATCACCTTTGCGCCCATGATGCTAACATAATTTTTTGTCCTAACTGCATGGAAAGTATGTTATTGAGGGCACGAACGATTAAACGGTCATAGTTAAAAATTAAACTCTATATAAATGTTAACTCTTTGAAGTCTATAATGATACAAGTTATAATATAGAAATAAGACAACAATGTATTCTGGAAATATAGTAATTGCCAATTTTTATAACCGAAATGTGAACAAAACCAAATGTGTACCTCCGCTCGGAGGTAGAGGAAGCGGGCGCAAACTATTTTGCGCCCGCTTCTTCTACCCCTGGGTGGTAATGAGTTACTTTGCGCCTGCTCTAAGTGCCCGAAATGACATACTTTCTGTGCAAGTAGGACAAAAAAGATATTTCATTCTTTACTATCATACTTAAAATTTACATTGGCTGTTTTCGGCACTCGCCCCGGGTTAACTCAGAGTTAACGACTATCCAATTATCATTGACATTCTTTTGGATCTAATCAATTACCGTTAACTCGGAGTTAACTCGAGCGAGTGCCGAAAACAGCCATTATGATTTTTATTGAAAATAAAATTCTAAAATAACAATAACTAAATTGTCGGTTTTGTGAAGAATTACCCAAATGCAAACAAGAAGTAGGATTCTTTATTATTATGAAAAAACAAGTAGTATTTATTAGAATTTAACAAAAAACATCAATAATGAAAAATGTCGATATATCAATAGTGAAACATCGATAGTATGAATGCCTCGAAATAAAAATAATGTTTTTAAGTAATTAAATAAAACAGAGTAGCACCCGACTTGGCCCCACACTGGCTGTTTTCGACGTTCAACCGGTTCACTGGCTGCCATTTTCATACAAGTCGAACAAGTGAATTACTTTTACTCCCTGTCGTCTGCTGTCTGAAATCGCCTCTTTTGTGCATTAGGAATAAAAAACATCGTAAGTAACACGAGAATAAAGACAGCCAATTTCTTTACGGTAATTTTTGTGACACGAGTGGAGAATATAGTACTCCATTCTGCCCACACTGCATATTACAACAAAATGTAATGTTTCCCAGTTAATTGAAAACAATTTAACTATCTATCCTATTAAAAATTACTCCATGATAAGAACTGAAAATGACCCCATACTTGCCAAATTAAATAGATTATCCCAAAAAGTTTTGTAAGCCCATTAATTTCGAAAAACATTCATATTTTTTTGCTTAAAACTTTAAAGTTGTATAACATTTAGAAAAAAAAAATTTCGTAGTGTCTTTATAATTAATACCATTTTCTTATCGATATGAATGATATATATCGAGGATAAAAAAATTAAAAGTGCCTATCATGGAAAAACAGGGGTACCCCATTTGATCCGTCTACCCCATTTTGTCCCAGTCTCCCCTACACATCCTCAGTAGTGTTTTGCTACTTTTGTGCTTGCGCAGAATTTTGTCACAGCAATATTGAACAACAGTGTGAATATTCTTTGTATATTGACGGTATTGGCCAAGAATATTCTTAAACAACTAATACTAAAATCTCTGGAACTTCTTGAAGCGTATATGTTGCTATCGGGGCATTTTATTGAAGTATAATTTAATATTTTCAACACATTTTCTTCTTCACATTGTTTTCAAATTTTACCTGTAGTAAAACAATAACTGTAGGGGAGACAGGAGTAAACACGCTCACTAGCGATTTGACGCTATGAAATCGACTTAAGATGGAGATATTCGTATTGTGAATAGTACTTGACATTCCTCATTTAAATATACTAATTACTTATTGCTGAAGCTAAATTAAAAATTAGCTCTAAAGGTCCTCAAACAATGCTATTCATATTTATTGCACTTTTTAAAATTTTCAGATATCTTTAAAATAATTTAAAACATTTTATAATTATAAATATCCAAATGAGGACGCTTAGAATTTAAATCAGATCATGCGGCATTTGTTATTAAAAGTCACTTTTATTTTTAAATATTTCAATATCAATATTTGAGGTACCCAAAGTATACTTATTACATTTTGTAGATTTCTTTTCCTTTTGAATTCAAATCTATTACTAAATATTCATATTTTTAACAATTCCTGTCAGTTAATGGTAAAATCAAATTCCTGATTTGAATATACTAATTACTTATTGCTGAAGCTAAATTAAATATTAGCTCTAAAGGTCCTGAAACAAAGCTATTCATATTTATTGCTCTTTTTTAAATTTTCAGATATTTTTAAAATAATTTAAAACATTTTATAATTATAAATATCTAAATGTGGACCCTTAGAATTTAAATCCCATCATGCAGCATTTGTCCACAAAAGTCACTTTTATTTTTAATATTTCTATACCGATATTTGAGGTACCTAAGTATACTTATTACATTTTGTATTTTTCTTTTCCTTTTGAATTCAAAGCTTTTATTCAATAATCATTTGTTAATACTATTTCTGTCAGCTGATGATAAAATCAAATTCCTGATTTAAATATACTAATTACTTATTGCTGAAGCTAAATTAAAAATTAGCTCTAAAGGTCCTCAAACAATGCTATTCATATTTATTGCTCTTTTTAAAATTTTCAGATATTTTTAAAATAATTTAAAACATTTTATAATTATAAATATCTAAATGAGTACCCTTAGAATTTAAATCCCATCATGCGGCATTTGTTATCAAAAGTCACTTTCAATTTTAATATTTCTATACCGATATTTAAGGTACCCAAAGTATACTTATTACTTTTTGTAGTTTTCTTTTCCTTTTGAATTCAAATCTATTATTAAATACTCATATTTTAATACTATTTCTGTCAGCTGATGATAAAATCAAATTTTTGATTTAATTATACTAATTACTTATTGCTGAAGATAAATTAAAAATTAGCTCCAAAGGTCCTTAAACAATGCTATTCATATTTATTGCTCTTTTTAAAATTTTCATATATTTTTAAAATAATTTAAAGCTTTTTATAATTATAAATATCTAAATGAGTACCCTTAGAATTTAAATCCCATCATGCGGCATTTGTCATCAAAAGTCGCCTCTAATTTTAATATTTCTATACCGATATTTAAGGTACCCAAAGTATACTTATTACTTTTTGTAGTTTTCTTTTCCTTTTGAATTCAAAATATATTATTAAATACTCATATTTTAATACTATTTCTGTCAGCTGATGATAAAATCAAATTCCTGATTTAAATATACTAATTACTTATTGCTAAAGCTAAATTAAAATTTAGCTCTAAAGGTCCTCAAACAATGCTGTTCATATTTATTGCTCTTTTTTAAATTTTCAGATATTTTTAAAATAATTTAAAACATTTTATAATTATAAATATCTAAATGAGTACACTTAGAATTTAAATCCCATCATGCGGCATTTCTTATCAAAAGTCACTTTTAATTTTAATATTTCTATACCGATATTTAAGGTATCCAAAGTATACTTATTACTTTTTGTAGTTTTCTTTTCCTTTTGAATTCAAATCTATTATTAAATACTCATATTTTAATACTATTTCTGTCAGCTGATGATAAAATCAAATTTTTGATTTAATTATACTAATTACTTATTGCTGAAGATAAATTAAAAATTAGCTCTAAAGGTCCTTAAACAATGCTATTCATATTTATTGCTCTTTTTAAAATTTTCAGATATTTTTAAAATAATTTAAAACTTTTTATAATTATAAATATCTAAATGAGTACCCTTAGAATTTAAATCCCATCATGCGGCATTTGTTATCAAAAGTCACTTTTAATTTTAATATTTCTATACTGATTTTTAAGGTACCCAAAGTATACTTACTACATTTTGTAGTTTTCTTTTACTTTTGAATTCAAAGCTTCTATTCAATAATCATTTGTTAATACTATTTCTGTCAGCTGATGATAAAATCAAATTCCTGATTTAAATATACTAATTACTTATTGCTGAAGCGAAATTAAAAATTAGCTCTAAAGGTCCTCAAACAATGCTATTCATATTTATTGCTTTTTTTAAAATTTTTAGATATTTTAAAAATAATTTAAAACATTTTATAATTATAAATACCTAAATGAGTACCCTTAGAATTTAAATCCCATCATGCGGCATTTTTTTATCAAAAGTCACCTTTATTTTTAATATTTCTATACCGATATTTGAGGTACCTAAGTATACTTATTACATTTTGTATTTTTCTTTTCCTTTTGAATTCAAAGCTTTTATTCAATAATCATTTGTTAATACTATTTCTGTCAGCTGATGATAAAATCAAATTCCTGATTTAAATATACTAATTACTTATTGCTGAAGCTAAATTAAAAATTAGCTCTAAAGGTCCTCAAACAATGCTATTCATATTAATTGCTCTTTTTTAAATTTTCAGATATTTTTAAAATAATTTAAAACATTTTATAATTATAAATATCTAAATGAGTTCCCTTAGAATTTAAATCCCATCATGCGGCATTTGTTATCAAAAGTCACTTTTAATTTTAATATTTCTATACAGATATTTAAGGTACCCAAAGTATACTTATTACTTTTTGTAGTTTTCTTTTCCTTTTGAATTCAAATCTATTATTAAATACTCATATTTTAATACTATTTCTGTCAGCTGATGATAAAATCAAATTTTTGATTTAATTATACTAATTACTTATTGCTGAAGATAAATTAAAAATTAGCTCCAAAGGTCCTTAAACAATGCTATTCATATTTATTGCTCTTTTTAAAATTTTCATATATTTTTAAAATAATTTAAAGCTTTTTATAATTATAAATATCTAAATAAGTACCCTTAGAATTTAAATCCCATCATGCGGCATTTGTCATCAAAAGTCGCCTCTAATTTTAATATTTCTATACCGATATTTAAGGTACCCAAAGTATACTTATTACTTTTTGTAGTTTTCTTTTCCTTTTGAATTCAAATATATTATTAAATACTCATATTTTAATACTATTTCTGTCAGCTGATGATAAAATCAAATTCCTGATTCAAATATACTAATTACTTATTGCTAAAGCTAAATTAAAATTTATCTCTAAAGGTCCTCAAACAATGCTGTTTATATTTATTGCTCTTTTTTAAATTTTCAGATATTTTTAAAATAATTTAAAACATTTTATAATTATAAATATCTAAATGAGTACACTTAGAATTTAAATCCCATCATGCGGCATTTCTTATCAAAAGTCACTTTTAATTTTAATATTTCTATACCGATATTTAAGGTACCCAAAGTACACTTATTACTTTTTGTAGTTTTCTTTTCCTTTTGAATTCAAATCTATTATTAAATACTCATATTTTAATACTATTTCTGTCAGCTGATGATAAAATCAAATTCCTGATGTAAATGTACTAATTACTTATTGCTGAAGCTAAATTAAAAATTAGCTCTAAAGGTCCTCAAACAATGCTATTCATATTTATTGCTTTTTTTAAAATTTTCAGATATTTTTAAAATAATTTAAAACATTTTATAATTATAAATATCTAAATGAGTACACTTAGAATTTAATCCCATCATGCGGCATTTCTTATCAAAAGTCACTTTTAATTTTAATATTTCTATACCGATATTTAAGGTACCCAAAGTATACTTATTACTTTTTGTAGTTTTCTTTTCCTTTTGAATTCAAATCTATTATTAAATACTCATATTTTAATACTATTTCTGTCAGCTGATGATAAAATCAAATTTTTGATTTTATTATACTAATTACTTATTGCTGAAGATAAATTAAAAATTAGCTCTAAAGGTCCTTAAACAATGCTATTCATATTTATTGCTCTTTTTAAAATTTTCAGATATTTTTAAAATAATTTAAAACATTTTATAATTATAAATACCTAAATGAGTACCCTTAGAATTTAAATCCCATCATGCGGTATTTTTTTATCAAAAGTCACCTTTATTTTTAATATTTCTATACCGATATTTGAGGTACCTAAGTATACTTATTACATTTTGTATTTTTCTTTTCCTTTTGAATTCAAAGCTTTTATTCAATAATCATTTGTTAATACTATTTCTGTCAGCTGATAATAAAATCAAATTCCTGATTTAAATATACTAATTACTTATTGCTGAAGCGAAATTAAAAATTAGCTCTAAAGGTCCTCAAACAATGCTATTCATATTTATTGCTTTTTTTAAAATTTTTAGATATTTTAAAAATAATTTAAAACATTTTATAATTATAAATACCTTAATGAGTACCCTTAGAATTTAAATCCCATCATGCGGCATTTTTTTATCAAAAGTCACCTTTATTTTTAATATTTCTATACCGATATTTGAGGTACCTAAGTATACTTATTACATTTTGTATTTTTCTTTTCCTTTTGAATTCAAAGCTTTTATTCAATAATCATTTGTTAATACTATTTCTGTCAGCTGATGATAAAATCAAATTCCTGATTTAAATATACTAATTACTTATTGCTGAAGCTAAATTAAAATTTAGCTCTAAAGGTCTTCAAACAATGCTATTCATATTTATTGCTTTTTTTAAAATTTTCAGATACTTTTAAAATAATTTAAAACATTTTATAATTATAAATATCTAAATGAGTACACTTAGAATTTAAATCCCATCATGCGGCATTTCTTATCAAAAGTCACTTTTAATTTTAATATTTCTATACCGATATTTAAGGTACCCAAAGTATACTTATTACTTTTTGTAGTTTTCTTTTCCTTTTGAATTCAAATCTATTATTAAATACTCATATTTTAATACTATTTCTGTCAGCTGATGATAAAATTAAATTTTTGATTTAATTATACTAATTACTTATTGCTGAAGATAAATTAAAAATTAGCTCTAAAGGTCCTTAAACAATGCTATTCATATTTATTGCTCTTTTTAAAATTTTCATATATTTTAAAAATAATTTAAAACTTTTTATAATTATAAATTTCTAAATGAGTACCCTTAGAATTTAAATCCCATCATGCAGCATTTGTCATCAAAAGTCGCCTCTAATTTTAATATTTCTATACCGATATTTAAGGTACCCAAAGTATACTTATTACTTTTTGTAGTTTTCTTTTCCTTTTGAATTCAAATATATTATTAAATACTCATATTTTAATACTATTTCTGTCAGCTGATGATAAAATCAAATTCCTGATTTAAATATACTAATTACTTATTGCTAAAGCTAAATTAAAAATTAGCTCTAAAGGTCCTCAAACAATGCTGTTCATATTTATTGCTTTTTTTAAAATTTTCAGATATTTTAAAAATAATTTAAAACATTTTATAATTATAAATATCTAAATGAGTACCCTTAGAATTTAAATCCCATCATGCGGCATTTGTTATCAAAAGTCACTTTTAATTTTAATATTTCTATACCGATTTTTAATGTACCCAAAGTATACTTACTACATTTTGTAGTTTTCTTTTACTTTTGAATTCAAAGCTTCTATTCAATAATCATTTGTTAATACTATTTCTGTCAGCTGATGATAAAATCAAATTCCTGATTTAAATATACTAATTACTTATTGCTAAAGCTAAATTGAAATTAGCTCTAAAGGTCCTCAAACAATGCTGTTCATATTTATTGCTCTTTTTTAAATTTTCAGATATTTTTAAAATAATTTAAAACATTTTATAATTATAAATACCTAAATGAGTACCCTTAGAATTTAAATCCCATCATGCGGCATTTTTTTATCAAAAGTCACCTTTATTTTTAATATTTCTATACCGATATTTGAGGTACCTAAGTATACTTATTACATTTTGTATTTTTCTTTTCCTTTTGAATTCAAAGCTTTTATTCAATAATCATTTGTTAATACTATTTCTGTCAGCTGATGATAAAATCAAATTCCTGATTTAAATATACTAATTACTTATTGCTGAAGCTAAATTAAAAATTAGCTCTAAAGGTCCTCAAACAATGCTATTCATATTTATTGCTTTTTTTAAAATTTGCAGATATTTTTATAATTATTTAAAACATTTTATAATTATAAATATCTAAATGAGTACCTTTAGAATTTAAATCCCATCATGCGGCATTTGTTATCAAAAGTCACTTTTAATTTTAATATTTCTATTCAGATATTTAAGGTACCCAAAGTATACTTATTACTTTTTGTAGTTTTCTTTTCCTTTTTAATTCAAATCTATTATTAAATATTTATATTTTAATACTATTTCTGTCAGCTGATGATAAAATCAAATTCCTGATTTAAATATACTAATTACTTATTGCTGAAGCTAAATTAAAAATTAGCTCTAAAGGTCCTCAAACAATGCTATTCATATTTATTGCATTTTTTAAAATTTTCAGATATTTTTAAAATAATTTAAAACATTTTATAATTATAAATATCTAAATGAGTACACTTAGAAATTAAATCCCATCATGCGGCATTTCTTATCAAAAGTCACTTTTAATTTTAATATTTCTATACCGATATTTAAGGTACCCAAAGTATACTTATTACTTTTTGTAGTTTTCTTTTCCTTTTGAATTCAAATCTATTATTAAATACTCATATTTTAATACTATTTCTGTCAGCTGATGATAAAATCAAATTCCTGATTTAAATGTACTAATTACTTATTGCTGAAGCTAAATTAAAAATTAGCTCTAAAGGTCCTCAAACAATGCTATTCATATTTATTGCTCTTTTTAAAATTTTCAGATATTTTTAGAATAATTTAAAACTTTTTATAATTACACTGCAAGCCCGATCAGCGGTCACCCGATCAGTGGTCACTTGTTTACGTCGTTTGTAGATAGGGCGGGCGAGGGGCCATGAGGGAGTCGAAAAGTTGTGGCAGTAGCGTATACATTAAAGACGCTCTGGCCCCTTAAAAAAAAATTCAGTAGTCAAGTAATGGTAACCCATCATAAAACAGTTCGTACGGTCCTATATGTTTACGCCCGATCAGCGGTCAAGCACCCCCGAAGCTGACCGCTGATCGGGCTTGCAGTGTATAAATATCTAAATGAGTACCCTTAGAATTTAAATCCCATCATGCGGCATTTGTTATCAAAAGTCACTTTTAATTTTAATATTTCTATACCGATTTTTCAGGTACCCAAAGTATACTTACTACATTTTGTAGTTTTCTTTTCCTTTTTAATTTAAATCTATTATTAAATATTTATATTTTAATACCATTTCTGTCAGCTGATGATAAAATCAAATTCCTGATTTAAATATACTAATTACTTATTGCTGAAGCTAAATTAAAAATTAGCTTTAAAGGTCCTCAAACAATGCTATTCATATTTATTGCTCTTTTTTAAATTTTCAGATATTTTTAAAATAATTTAAAACATTTTATAATTATAAATATCTAAATGAGTACCCTTAGAATTTAAATCCCATTATGCGGCATTTGTTATCAAAAGTCACTTTCAATTTTAATATTTCTATACCGATATTTAAGGTACCCAAAGTATACTTATTACTTTTTGTAGTTTTCTTTTCCTTTAGAATTGAAATATATTATTAAATACTCATATTTTAATACTATTTCTGTCAGCTGATGATAAAATCAAATTCCTGACTTAAATGTACTAATTACTTATTGCTAAAGCTAAATTAAAAATTAGCTCTAAAGATCCTCAAACAATGCTATTCATATTTATTGCTTTTTTTTAAATTTTCAGATATTTTTAAAATAATTTAAAACGTTTTATAATTATAAATATCTAAATGTCGACCGTTAGAATTTAAATCCCATCATGCGGCATTTTTTTTATCAAAAGTCACCTTTATTTTTAATATTTCTATACCGATATTTGAGGTACCTAAGTATACTTATTACATTTTGTATTTTTCTTTTCCTTTTGAATTCAAAGCTTTTATTCAATAATCATTTGTTAATACTATTTCTGTTAGCTGATGATAAAATCAAATTCCTGATTTAAATATACTAATTACTTATTGCTGAAGCTAATTTAAAAATTAGCTCTAAAGGTCCTCAAACAATGCTATTCATATTTAATGCTCTTTTTTAAATTTTCAGATATTTTTAAAATAATTTAAAACATTTTATAATTATAAATATCCAAATGAGTACCCTTAGAATTTAAATCCCATCATGCTGCATTTGTTATCAAAAGTCACTTTCAATTTTAATATTTCTATACCGATATTTAAGGTACCCAAAGTACAGTTATTACATTTTGTATTTTTCTTTTCCTTTTGAATTTAAAGCTTTTATCCAATAATCATTTGTTAATACTATTTCTGTCAGCTGATAATAAAATCAAATTCCTGATTTAAATATACTAATTACTTATTGCTAAAGCTAAATTAAAAATTAGCTCTAAAGGTCCTCAAACAATGCTATTCATATTTAATGCTCTTTTTTAAATTTTCAGATATTTTTAAAATAATTTAAAACATTTTATAATTATAAATATCCAAATGAGTACCTTTAGAATTTAAATCCCACCATGCGGCATTTTTTTATCAAAAGTTACCTTTATTTTTAATATTTCTATACCGATTTTTAAGGTACCCAAAGTATACTTACTACATTTTGTAGTTTTCTTTTCCTTTTTAATTCAAATCTATTATTAAATATTTATATTTTAATACTATTTCTGTCAGCTGATGATAAAATCAAATTCCTGATTTAAATATACTAATTACTTATTGCTAAAGCTAAATTAAAAATTAGCTCTAAAGGTCCTGAAACAGTGCTATTCATATTTATTGCTCTTTTTTAAATTTTCAGATATTTTTAAAATAATTTAAAACATTTTATAATTATAAATATCTAAATGAGTACCCTTAGAATTTAAATCCCATTATGCGGCATTTGTTATCAAAAGTCACTTTCAATTTTAATATTTCTATACCGATATTTAAGGTACCCAAAGTATACTTATTACTTTTTGTAGTTTTCTTTTCCTTTAGAATTGAAATATATTATTAAATATTTATATTTTAATACTATTTCTGTCAGCTGATGATAAAATCAAATTCCTGATTTTAATATACTAATTACTTATTGCTAAAGCTAAATTAAAAATTAGCTCTAAAGGTCCTGAAACAGTGCTATTCATATTTATTGCTCTTTTTTAAATTTTCAGATATTTTTAAAATAATTTAAAACATTTTATAATTATAAATATCTAAATGAGTACCCTTAGAATTTAAATCCCATTATGCGGCATTTGTTATCAAAAGTCACTTTCAATTTTAATATTTCTATACCGATTTTTAAGGTACCCAAAGTATACTTACTACATTTTGTAGTTTTCTTTTCCTTTTTAATTCAAATCTATTATTAAATATTTATATTTTAATACTATTTCTGTTAGCTGATGATAAAATCAAATTCCTGATTTAAATATACTAATTACTTATTGCTGAAGCTAATTTAAAAATTAGCTCTAAAGGTCCTCAAACAATGCTATTCATATTTAATGCTCTTTTTAAATTTTCAGATATTTTTAAAATAATTTAAAACATTTTATAATTATAAATATCTAAATGAGTACCCTTAGAATTTAAATCCCATCATGCGGCATTTGTTAGCAAAAGTCACTTTCAATTTTAATATTTCTATACCGATATTTAATGTACCCAAAGTATACTTATTACTTTTGTAGTTTTCTTTTCCTTTAGAATTCAAATCTATTATTAAATACTCATATTTTAATACTATTTCTGTCAGCTGATGATAAAATCAAATTCCTGACTTAAATGTACTAATTACTTATTGCTGAATCTAAATTTAAAATTAGCTCTAAAGATCCTCAAACAATGCTATTCATATTTATTGCTTTTTTTTTAAATTTTCAGATATTTTTAAAAAAATTTAAAACATTTTATAATTATAAATATCTAAATGTCGACCCTTACAATTTAAATCCCATCATGCGGCATTTGTCATCAAAAGTCGCCTTTAATTTTAATATTTCTATACCGATATTTAAGGTACCCAAAGTATACTTATTACTTTTTGTAGTTTTCTTTTCCTTTTGAATTCAAAGCTTTTCTTCAATAATCATTTGTTAATACTATTTCCGTCAGCTGTTGATAAAATCAAATTCCTGATTTAAATGTACTAATTACTTATTGCTGAAGCTAAATTAAAAATTAGCTCTAAAGGTCCTCAAACAATGCTATTCATATTTATTGCTCTTTTTAAAATTTTCAGATATTTTTAAAATAATTTAAAACATTTTATAATTATAAATATCTAAATGAGTACCCTTAGAATTTAAATCCCATCGTGCGGCATTTGGTATCAAAAGTCACCTTAATTTTTAATATTTCTATACCGATATTTGAGGTACCTAAGTATACTTATTACATTTTGTATTTTTCTTTTCCTTTTGAATTCAAAGCTTTTATTCAATAATCATTTGTTAATACTATTTCTGTCAGCTGATGATAAAATCAAATTCCTGATTTAAATATACTAATTACTTATTGCTGAAGCTAATTTAAAAATTAGCTCTAAAGGTCCTCAAACAATGCTATTCATATTTAATGCTCTTTTTAAATTTTCAGATATTTTTAAAATAATTTAAAACATTTTATAATTATAAATATCTAAATGAGTACCCTTAGAATTTAAATCCCATCATGCGGCATTTGTTAGCAAAAGTCACTTTCAATTTTAATATTTCTATACCGATATTTAATGTACCCAAAGTATACTTATTACTTTTGTAGTTTTCTTTTCCTTTAGAATTCAAATCTATTATTAAATACTCATATTTTAATACTATTTCTGTCAGCTGATGATAAAATCAAATTCCTGACTTAAATGTACTAATTACTTATTGCTGAATCTAAATTTAAAATTAGCTCTAAAGATCCTCAAACAATGCTATTCATATTTATTGCTTTTTTTTTAAATTTTCAGATATTTTTAAAAAAATTTAAAACATTTTATAATTATAAATATCTAAATGTCGACCCTTACAATTTAAATCCCATCATGCGGCATTTGTCATCAAAAGTCGCCTTTAATTTTAATATTTCTATACCGATATTTAAGGTACCCAAAGTATACTTATTACTTTTTGTAGTTTTCTTTTCCTTTTGAATTCAAAGCTTTTCTTCAATAATCATTTGTTAATACTATTTCCGTCAGCTGTTGATAAAATCAAATTCCTGATTTAAATGTACTAATTACTTATTGCTGAAGCTAAATTAAAAATTAGCTCTAAAGGTCCTCAAACAATGCTATTCATATTTATTGCTCTTTTTAAAATTTTCAGATATTTTTAAAATAATTTAAAACATTTTATAATTATAAATATCTAAATGAGTACCCTTAGAATTTAAATCCCATCGTGCGGCATTTGTTATCAAAAGTCACCTTAATTTTTAATATTTCTATACCGATATTTGAGGTACCTAAGTATACTTATTACATTTTGTATTTTTCTTTTCCTTTTGAATTCAAAGCTTTTATTCAATAATCATTTGTTAATACTATTTCTGTCAGCTGATGATAAAATCAAATTCCTGATTTAAATATACTAATTACTTATTGCTGAAGCTAAATTAAAAATTAGCTCTAAAGGTCCTCAAACAATGCTATTCATATTTATTGCTCTTTTTAAAATTTTCAGATATTTTTAAAATAATTTAAAACATTTTATAATTATAAATATCTAAATGAGTACCCTTAGAATTTAAATCCCATCATGCGGCATTTGTTATCAAAAGTCACTTTCAATTTTAATATTTCTATACCGATATTTGAGGTACCTAAGTATACTTATTACATTTTGTATTTTTCTTTTCCTTTTGAATTCAAAGCTTTTATTCAATAATCATTTGTTAATACTATTTCTGTCAGCTGATGATAAAATCAAATTCCTGATTTAAATATACTAATTACTTATTGCTGAAGCTAAATTAAAAATTAGCTCTAAAGGTCCTCAAACAATGCTATTCATATTTATTGCTCTTTTTAAAATTTTCAGATATTTTTAAAATAATTTAAAACATTTTATAATTATAAATATCTAAATGAGTACCCTTAGAATTTAAATCCCATCATGCGGCATTTGTTATCAAAAGTCACTTTCAATTTTAATATTTCTATACCGATATTTAAGGTACCCAAAGTATACTTATTACTTTTTGTAGTTTTCTTTTCCTTTAGAATTCAAATCTATTATTAAATACTCATATTTTAATACTATTTCTGTCAGCTGATGATAAAATCAAATTTCTGACTTAAATGTACTAATTACTTATTGCTGAAGCTAAATTAAAAATTAGCTCTAAAGGTCCTCAAACAATGCTATTCATATTTATTGCTTTTTTTTAAATTTTCAGATATTTTTAAAATAATTTAAAACATTTTATAGTTATAAATATCTAAATGTGGACCCTTAGAATTTAAATCCCATCATGCGGCATTTGTCATCAAAAGTCGCCTTTAATTTTAATATTTCTATACCGATATTTATGGTACCCAAAGTATACTTATTAGATTTTGTAGTTTTCTTTTCCTTTTGAATTCTAATCTATTATTTAATACTCATATGTTAATACTATTTCTCTCAGCTGATGATAAAATCAAATTCCTGATTTAAATATACTAATTACTTATTGATGAAGCTAAATTAAAAATTAGCTCTAAAGGTCCTCAAACAATGCTATTCATATTTATTGCTCTTTTTTAAATTTTCAGATATTTTTAAAATAATTTAAAACATTTTATAATTTTAAATATCTCAATGAGTACCCTTAGAATTTAAATCCCATTATGCGGCATTTGTTATCAAAAGTCACTTTCAATTTTAATATTTCTATACCGATATTTAAGGTACCCAAAGTACAGTTATTACATTTTGTATTTTTCTTTTCCTTTTGAATTTAAAGCTTTTATCCAATAATCATTTGTTAATACTATTTCTGTCAGCTGATAATAAAATCAAATTCCTGATTTAAATATACTAATTACTTATTGCTAAAGCTAAATTAAAAATTAGCTCTAAAGGTCCTCAAACAATGCTATTCATATTTAATGCTCTTTTTTAAATTTTCAGATATTTTTAAAATAATTTAAAACATTTTATAATTATAAATATCCAAATGAGTACCTTTAGAATTTAAATCCCACCATGCGGCATTTTTTTATCAAAAGTTACCTTTATTTTTAATATTTCTATACCGATTTTTAAGGTACCCAAAGTATACTTACTACATTTTGTAGTTTTCTTTTCCTTTTTAATTCAAATCTATTATTAAATATTTATATTTTAATACTATTTCTGTCAGCTGATGATAAAATCAAATTCCTGATTTAAATATACTAATTACTTATTGCTAAAGCTAAATTAAAAATTAGCTCTAAAGGTCCTGAAACAGTGCTATTCATATTTATTGCTCTTTTTTAAATTTTCAGATATTTTTAAAATAATTTAAAACATTTTATAATTATAAATATCTAAATGAGTACCCTTAGAATTTAAATCCCATTATGCGGCATTTGTTATCAAAAGTCACTTTCAATTTTAATATTTCTATACCGATATTTAAGGTACCCAAAGTATACTTATTACTTTTTGTAGTTTTCTTTTCCTTTAGAATTGAAATATATTATTAAATATTTATATTTTAATACTATTTCTGTCAGCTGATGATAAAATCAAATTCCTGATTTTAATATACTAATTACTTATTGCTAAAGCTAAATTAAAAATTAGCTCTAAAGGTCCTGAAACAGTGCTATTCATATTTATTGCTCTTTTTTAAATTTTCAGATATTTTTAAAATAATTTAAAACATTTTATAATTATAAATATCTAAATGAGTACCCTTAGAATTTAAATCCCATTATGCGGCATTTGTTATCAAAAGTCACTTTCAATTTTAATATTTCTATACCGATTTTTAAGGTACCCAAAGTATACTTACTACATTTTGTAGTTTTCTTTTCCTTTTTAATTCAAATCTATTATTAAATATTTATATTTTAATACTATTTCTGTTAGCTGATGATAAAATCAAATTCCTGATTTAAATATACTAATTACTTATTGCTGAAGCTAATTTAAAAATTAGCTCTAAAGGTCCTCAAACAATGCTATTCATATTTAATGCTCTTTTTTAAATTTTCAGATATTTTTAAAATAATTTAAAACATTTTATAATTATAAATATCTAAATGAGTACCCTTAGAATTTAAATCCCATCATGCGGCATTTGTTAGCAAAAGTCACTTTCAATTTTAATATTTCTATACCGATATTTAATGTACCCAAAGTATACTTATTACTTTTGTAGTTTTCTTTTCCTTTAGAATTCAAATCTATTATTAAATACTCATATTTTAATACTATTTCTGTCAGCTGATGATAAAATCAAATTCCTGACTTAAATGTACTAATTACTTATTGCTGAATCTAAATTTAAAATTAGCTCTAAAGATCCTCAAACAATGCTATTCATATTTATTGCTTTTTTTTTAAATTTTCAGATATTTTTAAAAAAATTTAAAACATTTTATAATTATAAATATCTAAATGTCGACCCTTACAATTTAAATCCCATCATGCGGCATTTGTCATCAAAAGTCGCCTTTAATTTTAATATTTCTATACCGATATTTAAGGTACCCAAAGTATACTTATTACTTTTTGTAGTTTTCTTTTCCTTTTGAATTCAAAGCTTTTCTTCAATAATCATTTGTTAATACTATTTCCGTCAGCTGTTGATAAAATCAAATTCCTGATTTAAATGTACTAATTACTTATTGCTGAAGCTAAATTAAAAATTAGCTCTAAAGGTCCTCAAACAATGCTATTCATATTTATTGCTCTTTTTAAAATTTTCAGATATTTTTAAAATAATTTAAAACATTTTATAATTATAAATATCTAAATGAGTACCCTTAGAATTTAAATCCCATCGTGCGGCATTTGTTATCAAAAGTCACCTTAATTTTTAATATTTCTATACCGATATTTGAGGTACCTAAGTATACTTATTACATTTTGTATTTTTCTTTTCCTTTTGAATTCAAAGCTTTTATTCAATAATCATTTGTTAATACTATTTCTGTCAGCTGATGATAAAATCAAATTCCTGATTTAAATATACTAATTACTTATTGCTGAAGCTAAATTAAAAATTAGCTCTAAAGGTCCTCAAACAATGCTATTCATATTTATTGCTCTTTTTAAAATTTTCAGATATTTTTAAAATAATTTAAAACATTTTATAATTATAAATATCTAAATGAGTACCCTTAGAATTTAAATCCCATCATGCGGCATTTGTTATCAAAAGTCACTTTCAATTTTAATATTTCTATACCGATATTTGAGGTACCTAAGTATACTTATTACATTTTGTATTTTTCTTTTCCTTTTGAATTCAAAGCTTTTATTCAATAATCATTTGTTAATACTATTTCTGTCAGCTGATGATAAAATCAAATTCCTGATTTAAATATACTAATTACTTATTGCTGAAGCTAAATTAAAAATTAGCTCTAAAGGTCCTCAAACAATGCTATTCATATTTATTGCTCTTTTTAAAATTTTCAGATATTTTTAAAATAATTTAAAACATTTTATAATTATAAATATCTAAATGAGTACCCTTAGAATTTAAATCCCATCATGCGGCATTTGTTATCAAAAGTCACTTTCAATTTTAATATTTCTATACCGATATTTAAGGTACCCAAAGTATACTTATTACTTTTTGTAGTTTTCTTTTCCTTTAGAATTCAAATCTATTATTAAATACTCATATTTTAATACTATTTCTGTCAGCTGATGATAAAATCAAATTTCTGACTTAAATGTACTAATTACTTATTGCTGAAGCTAAATTAAAAATTAGCTCTAAAGGTCCTCAAACAATGCTATTCATATTTATTGCTTTTTTTTAAATTTTCAGATATTTTTAAAATAATTTAAAACATTTTATAGTTATAAATATCTAAATGTGGACCCTTAGAATTTAAATCCCATCATGCGGCATTTGTCATCAAAAGTCGCCTTTAATTTTAATATTTCTATACCGATATTTATGGTACCCAAAGTATACTTATTAGATTTTGTAGTTTTCTTTTCCTTTTGAATTCTAATCTATTATTTAATACTCATATGTTAATACTATTTCTCTCAGCTGATGATAAAATCAAATTCCTGATTTAAATATACTAATTACTTATTGATGAAGCTAAATTAAAAATTAGCTCTAAAGGTCCTCAAACAATGCTATTCATATTTATTGCTCTTTTTAACATTTTCAGATATTTTTAAAATAATTTAAAACATTTTATAATTTTAAATATCTCAATGAGTACCCTTCGAATTTAAATCCCATCATGCGGCATTTGTTATCAAAAGTCACCTTTAATTTTAATATTCCTATACCGATATTTAAGGTACCCAAAGTATACTTATTACATTTTGTATTTTTCTTTTACTTTTTAATTCAAATCTATTATTAAATATTTATATTTTAATACTATTTCTGTCAGCTGATGATAAAATCAAATTCCTGATTACTTATTGCTAAAGCTAATTTAAAAATTAGCTCTAAAGGTCCTCAAACAATGCTATTCATATTTATTGCTCTTTATTTGTTTACTCTAATGTTCATTCAAATGCGATTTTTAAACAAATTATAATGTCAAAAGAAATTATCTATATTTTTAAATACTTTCAACAAGTATCTACGTTTTTATATATTTGTAAGGTCCAAATTACATTACAGTAGTTGTAATAGAGATGATTCAGGTAGTCAAATGTGTATCTGTTGAAATAAAGATTCAACATGGAGGAACGCGTTACATTGGAGTTAAAGTGAGCAGTAATAATGGATCTTGCTAACTGATATCAACGAATCATCTTTAAGATCATGGGAATAGAAGTTAAGTGTAACTTTTATCATCATACCACAAAATCATCGAAAAATGGTACAAAACATAACCTTATTTGTGGACGCACAAATACCTGCTGTACTTGTACCAGTATCTTCAAATACTTTGGAATACATTAACCGGTTATTTTATATTCCAAAGAGAAGTTTAAATTTTTGCGGGAATAAATGAAGTTTCTCGTAAAACAATCGTCCATACTCAACGACTCGGCCAAATCAATGAGAGGACCACCAGTACTATCTTCGAGTGAAGGCGTTATAGGACCCTTTTCAACAAAGAAGTAATCGAGAAATTGCAAAAAATTCCTGGGATGAGCTGTGGCATGCATTCCCTATTTGTGAGCACAGTCATTGCAGAAGTTGTACCAGTTTTTATCATCTCTTTATATATTAAAATGATAGAAAACTCCATAATCTATAGATGTCCGATGAAGAAATTAGCAGCCATCTGTAGTTTTACAACCCATCATTCAGTGCGACTGATGTCAACCACCAAATTTCAACCAAGAACGTCAACAACAATCGTATCAACAAGATCAAACTAAAACTACACTATACTCTATTATCACACCTACTTCAGAGAAAACTACATCTATTGAAGTCAAACATTCCAAAGGATTCTTCAACCTTTTTTTTCATACGATACCATTTGTCTGTATGTGTCATCTCAAACAACAAAACCTAATTTGGTTCCCTAATTTTTCTATTCCTTTTGAATTTAAATCTAATATTAAATAATCATTTTTGTAATACAATCTCTGTCAACTAAAGATAAAATTAAATTCCTATTTTAAATATACTAATTACTTATTGTTGATGTTCTACACCATTACTGCGCATGTGTTAACTTCTGTTACTACTTCTGCGCATACATTGACATCATTTTTTCTCACTGCGCATGTTCTGACCTCATATATATGTACTGCGCATACATTAAATACATTTTACCATATTGCGCACATTTCGGATGCTTATATCTTCACTGCGCATGTTTTGATATTCTACACCATTACTGCGCATGTATTGACTTCTGTTACTACTTATGCCCATACATTGACTTTATTTTTCCTCACTGCGCATGTTCTGACTTCATATACCTCTACTGCGCATATATTAAATACATTTTACGATATTTCTCACATTTTGGATGCTTATGTCTTCACTGCGCATGTTTTGATGTCCTACACCATTACTGCGCATGTGTTGACTTCTGTTACTATTTATGCGCATACATTGACTTAATTTTTCCTCACTGCGCATGTTTTGACTTCATATACCTTTACTGCGCATATATTAAATACATTTTACGATATTGCGCAAATGTTGCATGCTTATATCTTCGCAGCACATGTTTCGACGTAATACACTATTACTGCGCATGATTTGACTTAAAGAAATTCTTCTGTGCATGCATTGATTACATATTTAATTTCTGCGCAGGTACTTTCTTTATACATGTAATATATGCATATATCAAATGCATTTCACATCACTGAATAGTTAAATTTTTTAAAATAGTAATCATTATTGTTTTTAATCTGCTTTATACGCTTATGCGCATATTTAATTGCTATAAAATACTTTTGCGCTTTTCTTTTTTCTCTATAAGTCCATTGCGCATCTATTAAGCCTTTAGAAAAACCTCTTCTAATGCAAATATATACTTTAGAAGCTTTGTTAATATGTAAAGCATAATTTGAGGACATTTGTTTTCCCCTAAATTGACATTGTGGCGCCATCTCTTAGCGCTGTCAAAATTGTGCCTGTGCTCAAAGTATACTTTTCAGCTCGTTTTTCGAAATGTCCTCAAAGTATGCGTTTCTTCCACGTTTTTTTGGGGGACCGACCCCAAAGTATGCAAAAGTTCTCAAAGTATGCGTTGGCTCCAAGAACGGTACCCAAAATATGCGCTGTACATATATATATAATATAAAACATGCTTTTTGTCTAAATTTTTTTGTCCAAATGCGCGATAAACAAGACGCATCTGTAGAGTAAATCCAAAAATGAATAATATGTACTTTGAAAATACATTGAATGTATTTCTTAATTACTTAGTAAATTAGTTACTATATTTATTATAAAGTTAATTAGTTAGTAACTTAGTAACTAAGATAGTAAGAAACCAAGTTAGTTATAGAAAAAAGTAAGTGTTGTTTTAACACCAAATTTGGTTTTAAAACGACACGCAACACTTTTTCACCAGGGGTGTTATTTTAACACTACAATCGGTATTAGTCTATATTACTAACAACATCAATACTAGTGTTAAAACGACACCACATTCCACAACACCAATTTCAAATAACACGCAACATATTTAACACCTACTTTTTTCTGTGTAGTAACTAAGACAGTCAGTAACCAAGTTAGTTACTAAGTTAATTAGTAACTAAATTATTTAGTCTGTAATTTTTGACTTTGTTTTTATTTGGAGTAATAGAAAGTGATAATATTATAATTAGTTATGTTTAATTAACACTTCAAAAGCAGCGGGCGGAAAAACAACTTTTCCGCCCGCTAAGGTCATGGAGGAGTGCGGAAAAGTAATTTTTCTGCGCGCTGTTGGTATTCTGTTGGTAGTCGAGAGACAAAAGCTTACTTTCCGCCCGCTATGCATGCTCAGAAAGTCGAGTTTATCGCGCATGTAGAACAAAAAATAACGTTTAAATTTGCAAGGTGGTCAATTTTTTACATGTTGTTTTAGTGAGATTGAGTAACATTTTTTCCGTTCTGTTGTTTTGGAATTACCTTTAATTTAAAAAAGACATTTATATTATTACAAAAAAATTTGTTTTTGGAAATTAACAATTTTAATTATAAAGTTTCAAGAAAAATATTAACAATTTATAAAGAAGTATTTTTTTTGTATTAACCCTTAAACCGCACACTTCCGAATCCATCCTTAAACCGCACACTGGGTGTATGACACCCGGGGACTTTAAAGTGTGTTCTCCAAGCTGGAAAAGGATATTATGTTTCAGAAAAATTATCTTATGTAGCTCAGTACATATATTTTAAAGGGAAAATAATTTTAATAATGATTTATTTAATCTTAATAATTAAAAAAATGTTTTTTAAAACTACTGAAATCACCTTAAACCGAAAACTGGGTATCAGCCACCCAGAAATTTTTCGCTGTTAACTTCATAAAGTTATCAAATACACAAAGACACTTGGAAGACTAATCTCCCTCACGGAACATAAAGTTAAGTACAAAATGTGTCGTCCAATAGCGATATATGTTCAATTTTTACGACTTTAAACGAGATATTAGAGTAAAAAGCTAGAATATGGGTGTCGCACACCCAGGGTGCGGTTTAAGGGTTAATATAATTTGTATGTTGGTGTTGATGAATTCTATGTTAATTACGAAAATAATTTTGACGTTGAAATGCATTAAAATGACGTTTAAAAGTGCAACAGAAGTGAAATTATTCTCGAATACTTTATCCAATAGTCCTTAACCTTTATGGGGCTGAGGAAAAAAACACATTCTATGGACGGACGAAGCACCCGGGTACCTATGTTTAATTTGTTGACGATTTCTTATGGATATAATTATTTAACTATAGTAACTAAACTACATATTTTATAAAAAAATTATGTGTAGTACTATAAAAATTGTTTAATGAAATTCATAATTTTTAAATAGAACTTTCTACACATTTATCTGCATAAAATATATAAAGGTACCCAAGTACCTTGTCCGCCTTTTATGGGTGAAGAAACTTTGTTTATTATTTCGGAATAAATAAATAAAAAAAATTACATTATAATTAATATAAAAAATTAGAAACACTTTGTATGAAAAAATTTGAGATGTCAAGAAACCTTAGGTCGATACGATTTTAAAAATTATGAAAAAATCAATTGGAAAATGCTACAGGTACCCGGGTACCTTGTCCGCCTTTTATGGGTGAAGAAACTTTGTTTATTATTTCCTAATAAATAAATAAAAAATGTACATTGTAAATAATATAAAAACACTTTGTATGAATAAATTTGAAATGTCAAAAAACCTTAGGTCGATTCGATTTTAAAAATTATGAAACAATCAATTTGAAAATCCAAAAGGTACCCGGGTACCTCATCAGTCTCTGATGTTAGTTTTTTAAAATTTTAAATGGCAGATACAAAATGGCGGACAAGATTTAAAAAAGATTAGATTGGCTTGAAAATTGTTTCTCGAGGGTTTTTGAGGTTGCTGATTACGAATTTGAAGTTAACTTTTAGAAATTCACTATGTCGGACAAAAAAAAATTAAATTAAGCGAAATTTTTAGATACTTGTTTCTCGTAAGGTTTTTGGGGTAGCTGGTTATAAAACTTATGTTAACCTTTAGAAAGGAGGACGATAAAAAAGGTCTACTTTTGCCCCCGAAAATTTGGATTGTATTCTTATACATTTTGAGCTCATGAATCAAGTAGTAATCTTCAATTCCCCTCATACTCTCGGGAATGTTGTGAAAGTATAGAAAAAACTTTGCAAAAACGAGTTGCACTCGCACTGAAATGGCGGGTTCCGTACACTAATACTTAGATCATTTAATACCAAAAAAAATTTTTTTCATTAATTTTTTTGTGATCAGACTTTATTAATACACTAGTATACCAATTTTTAGCTCATTAGGTCAAATAATGTAGAAGTTAGGGGAAAAAACTGTTTTTCAAAATTTTTTATTTTTTCCTTCACAACGCTATGGCTATTATTACATAGCAAATTCTCTATATTTTTCCTGTAATATTAAAGTTGAAATACACCAGTATGCTAAATTTTAGCTCTCTATCTTAAACAGTTTAGAAGTTAAGGGGGGAATGGTCACTTTTTATGCATTTTTGGACAAAAATCTTGTTATTATCTTGACAACGCTATGCTCATCACCTCGAATCACATTCGCTATATATATATTTCTCTAGGTGAAATAGTTTAGCCGCTAGGGGGGTGGCAAGATTTGGCTACGGACGCAAGAGTCTCACCAATAGGGTTCCGTCGATACACCTACGGTGTACGGAACCCTAAAAACTCTAAAAACCATGAAAACTAAAAAAATAATAAAGTTAGAATAAGAGAAAAAACCGGGTCCCTATTAAAAATTTTTACGTCGTACACTACGTGGTATATTACGTAGTAAACTACTAAATAAATTACGTTTTTAACCATGTAGAAAACCATGTCGTAATAAACTTTGCAAACTACGTCGATTGCAACGTTGAAATTTGGAATAGTAAATGACGTAAATTACAACGTCGTATTTGACGTAGGAAATAACCATGGTACGAGCTAATCTGAAAATACTTAAATTTTCTAAATTAATTATTAAATTTATTGGTCTGCATAAATTTATTTAAAGCACTAGCTTGAAAGTTTATTTATTAAAAGGATTGTTTTATTATTGATATTAATAAATTTTTTTAATGAATAATTTAGAAAATAAATTTTTAATTTTAAAGATAATAACTAAAAAATTAGTAAAACTAGTAAAAATAATTACATTCTAACAGGAATCATGTACAATAAAATATCAGTTTTAGTGAAATAGCAATAATTTTATTAAATTAATCTTTTGACAAGTATTCTTAATGTACTAAATTATTGAGACTGTTTTTAATAGTATTACGTAAATAATTCAAACTTAATTAAATTGAAACAAACAATTAATCATTATTAATTTAAAAAAAATTGATTCTTTAATGTGTTTTTCTTCGCACATCATACAGCTTGTTTTTCATGTAAGTTGGAATCTTCTTCATTCTTAATTGCCGTTGTCTTCCAGTCACTCCCGACTCCGTGATTTTGTTGTATAGACAGTCTACCGTAAGAAAAAGAATTTTATTAAAGAAAACCAATCTCACAATATTCAGTATAAGTATTATTGATGAATGAAATTAAAAAGTAGTTTGATTTTAATAATTTTGATGTCATTTTTATATTAAATTAATACCATAGTAATATTAAGCTAATATAACGTATCGCTTAGGTAGTTAAGTAATAGATTTAATTTAATTAAATATATTTTTTTAAAGTGATACCGTTCAAAAGTAATATTCTGTTTTTAAATATGATTAATTAAATAAGTTTATTCATTTTTTTAAAATTAATAATTATTTTTAATAAATTGATTTAAGTGAAAATTAACATAAATTAGTTTCTCTTTTCAGATAGAATTTTGAAGGTTAAATATTTTTTATAAGAAATCATACATTAACTGGAAATTTATTAATATGAAATATACTGTACTGCGCGAAAACAAATTTAGTGCAGTAAAAGCTCTTGCGAGTTGACTCCAATCACTTTGAATAGCATATGTATTTTCTGGGAACAGCCGGCATCTACACATTGGAGTATATCCTGCACCACTTGGTGTTCCAGAACTCCCAAGTTGTAAACTCGGTTGCATCAACACTCAAGAGGCAGCAAATTAAAAACAGCTCGCTATCTCGGTGCAACTAACGTGCACCATCTTGGGATCTCTGATGCACCAACAACGCAGAAGATACCTCTTTTGATGCGTTTGCTGTCCAAAAACATGTGTGTTTGCTGTTTCAAGTTATAGGAATAACTGGTAGAAACGTCTGATGAACTAAATTTTTTTCCGCGAAGACAGTGCCAGCGCTGAATATTGATTGATCATATAACTTTTTAAAATCTTATAAGTTGCAGGAGTCAATGGTCTTCTCATTTCTTCTCCTTCAACTCTATTCATATTGGCTCTTTCAGCACTTAAGCAGCGTTGTCTCAGTTCTTCTCTACTCCATAATACTTCCGCTACATCTCGCACAAACTTTGAATCTGAGCGGGTCTTCATTGACTCCCATACATCGAGATGTACTTTTCTGTCTTCTCGAAGATATACCTGAAGCGAAAAAATATAAATAGGTTAACTCTATTAAACTATCGGAAAAGTCAAAAAATTTAAATTGTCAGAAAAAATCAGGGAATTTATTTAATTATCCGGAATTATTTTTTAAATACTGAAAATAATATTTGCTTTAAAAAAACTTTTGTCAAAAAAACATTTGTCCACATAAAATTGCTTTCTATTTAATATTGTTATAACAATAACACTATTTTAATAATTCAAGTATTCTAAATTTTATAATTTCAAAAAATTAGTATCAGTAACTTTTATTTGGTGAATTAACTAAAAATTAATTTAAACTTTAGTTTATTTAAAATTCAATTCTTCTAAACTTAATTATTTATCATTTCAATAATACTATATTCTAATCCATTGTATATTAAACTATTTAAATATTTTTGTCAAGTATAAATTTAATTCTTCTACATTCCGTTGAGTTAAATTGAATTATACTGAATTCAAACCAGTTAAGAATTAAATCAATCTAAATTTCTTATAATTAAAAATTTTACTAATTTAAAAATATAAGTTTTTCATATTCTATTCAAAAACAAAATTCTTTATTCTAAATTTAAATAAGAAAAAGTCAATTATTGAAAATTTATTAATTTGTAGTAAGTGAATAATGAAGTAATTGAAATGTAGAATATTTAAATAATGGTTGTTATATTCCTATGACATTCATTATTTTGAACAGATCAAATAAAATATAAAGTTAAAGGTTTGTTTTTTCTAATTCTAAAGCACCAAAAATATTTATTGGGTCAGTCCATTATATTTCATCTGAAGCCGTTGCGGCCTATTTTTAAAAAAATCTCATAATTTGTAAAAATGATGTTTAATATCCATAAAATTCATTTTTGAGAATTATTTTATAAAATTTTTTGAATTTAACTTAGAATTTTAATTTTTAAATTGAGTTGGACAGAAAAAAGGTTAGATTGACAGTTATGAAAATTTAATAAAAAAGCATGGAAATAATTTAGATAATACAAATTTCAAAATTGATATTTGTTAAAAATGAGCTAATTTACTTGTATAAATAGATTATCATGTAAACATACCCAAAATAATAGATAAAAATTGATTTTAAAATTTACCTATGAAATGTCGAAAGTCACTACATTTTAATTAAATTTTTCTAAAAAGTGTATAAATATTAAAAAATTTATTACTTCTTAATGTAAAGTATTTTCAATGTACTTTCATAATATGTGGTAACTTTTTAATTTTATAATATAGAAATATGAAAAATTTTACTTTTAATATTGAGTGTTTCATGATTTTCATTGATTTTTATTACTTATTTCTTCTCAGGTGCAAGACTAAAAAATCCAATTTTTGTCTTAATATTTAAGTTTGAACTTCCTTTCCATTCTATTAAATTTTGGTGATGGAGAACGAGCTACTTTTCATTTTAAATTTAGTTTAAAAAATCTGCTGAAAAAACGAATTTGTTGGTTAAAATGCAGGTAATTTTATAACACTGAATCTGGCTATCTCAATAGTCATGCAAAAATCTACTTGCATTTTAACCAATAAATTCTTTTTTTCAGCAGATTTTTTAAAATAAATTTAAAATGAAAAGTAGCTCGTTCTCCATCACCAAAATTTAATAGAATGGAAAAGAAGTTTAAACTTAAACATTAAGACAAAAATTGGATTTTTTAGTCTTGCACCTGAGAAGAAATAAGTAATTGAAATCAATGAAAATCATGAAACACTCAATATTAAATGTAAAATATTTCATATTTCTATAGTATAAAATTAAAAAGTTAGCACATATTATGAAAGTAGATTGAAAATACTTTACATTAAGTAGTAATAAATTTTTTAATATTTATACACTTTTTAGAAAAATTTAATTAAAATGTAGTGACTTTTGACATTTCATAGTTAAGTTTTAAAATCAATTTTTATCTATTATTTTGGGTATGTTTACCTAATAATCTATTTATACAAGTAAATTAGCTTATTTTTAACAAATATCAATCAAGAAATTTGTATTATATAAATTATTTCCATGCTTTTTTATTAAATTTACATATCTGTCAATCTAACCTTTTTTCTGTGCAACTCAACTTAAAAATTAAAATTCTAAGTTAAATTCAAAAAATTTTATAAAATAATTCTCAAAAATGAATTTTATGGATATTAAACATCATTTTTACAAATTATGAGATTTTTTTAAAAATAGACCGCAACAGCTTCAGGTGAAATATAATGAACTGACCCTATTATTATTTTTTTTTATTAATTTTATAGTGTCTGCTAATATTAATAATGATTTTCATAGTTATCTCATGATTTATGTAAACATACCCAATCATTTTCATTAACGTTGCGATTCCCTGCAAAATTTCTATTAGTTCCATGATTTTCAAAAGGTCGAGGATTTCCAGCTGGATCATAATATTCAGGTCGACGATGATCTAGAGCCCTTTGTTGATCTCCTGCAACTTGTCCGTTTGGTTCAATATTTTCAACTAGTGGATTACGTTCAGCTCTATGCTGGTCTACAGCCCTAGGACGGTTTCCTGCAACTTGTATAGGTTCAGCTCTATGCTGGTCTACAGCCCTAGGACGGTTCCCTGCAACTTGTATAGAAGCTCTATGCTGGTCAACAGCCCTAGGACGGTTTCCTGCAACTTGTATAGAAGCTCTATGCTAGTCTACAGCCCTAGGACGGTTTCCTGCAACTTGTATAGAAGGTCTAGAATTTCTGGCAGGTCCATTACGTTCAGGTCTGTGATGGTCTTCTGCCCTAAGACTGTTTTCTGTAACATGTTCGAAAGTTCAAAATTTTCAGGTCTATGATTTCCCCTAGTACTAGTACTTTCTGAAGATTCATCTCTTCCTGAAAATGCGGAAATTTTATTATTTATTTATTATTTTATTATTTATTTATTATTTATTGACAGTTGACAAACTTTTTTGTTTGAACTGACAGCTGAATTGTCTGAATAAGTTTATATATGAATATTTACAATCCTTAAAGCATTGATTACAAATTTTAACATACCATTATTATTTTCCGAACGCCTAGCATTTTTATCAACTCCAGTGTTTGTACAAGACCGAGAATTCCTAGAAGCTGCAGAGTCATGAGAATCATTGCTACTATCTTCTTTTAAATCGACAATTTGCGAAGATCCCGAATTGCCATCTAAATTTTTTGTAAACATTTGTATTTAATTTTTCCTTTTTTATATTTTTTTATTTTTTGGATATAAAATATATTTTAAAAATTTGAATAACTATTTTTCTAATTTTAGTTTTCGTCAATCTTTCCAGTTTTTAAAATTTAAATAAATTTATTTTATTTATTTGAAGTTGTTCAATGTAATTAATAAAATTATATCAGATTATTTTGAAATAATGAAAAGAGAAGTAAGCAGAATGCTATATACAAATATCAAAAAATAATCATTTTTGATTATTGGAACAACTAAAACAATTTGACTTACGTTCAAGCTCAGAATTATCTGCTAAAAAACTTCCAGAATTTGATGACAGTAGAACAGTATCGCTTCTTTCTAAACTGTCGTCTTCAGATTCGTCGATGACTTCTCTGCTTTCCATATTATTATAGTATACTTAGCCATAATACTTTCATTTTGTTTCCTTTTTGCCTCCTCCCGAACTTTTGATTGCTGTTTACGTTTCTTTTTCTGATTTTCCAAACTGCTCGATGATTGAAAGCTGATAAGTCTTCTGTTTGGAAATTGCAAACGAGTTTCCTTTATCTTCTTCTCCAAATGTTTTTTACTTTCTGTAGAGACAGAAATTAAAACATAAATTAATTTAATAGATTAGATAATTACAATTTGTTGTCACACTTCAGTGCATAAAGGAATAAAAGTGGGACCAAGGTTTTTACAATAACAATATATTCGAAAAATGTATTTTTAGGTGAAAATAAAAAAAATACTGGTAATAACTCTAGTTAAAATTAAGAAAACGATATTTTCAAAAAGTACTTACTTCCCAGCGAAAGAATCAAAGCGTTCAATAAATTCCCATCCCCTTTTCCAGTTCCAGTCCAGACTTTGTATTTTTTATTCTTGATAAAATCGTCTTCATTTTTAGGATTGAAATTTAAAATAGAGTTTATGGACACAGTTTGCAAACAAGATTGACATTTTTATTTTGTTTTTAATGATATAAATGACTTGACAGAATGTGATGTGTATTTGTTGTAAAAAAACAATCAAATCTGGTTTCCAAAGTAACGTTAATTACTTGGTTCAAACGATTAACAAAATATTGTAACAAATGAAATTGTATGTAAAAGAATGAAGATAGGCAAGAAAAAATTGAATTTGACTAACGTTGACTAACGTCATTTAAAAATTTTTTCCTTTTTTTAAATTTTATATTTTGAGTTTGTCAAAAGTTATTTAAAGAATTTTTCATTAGTTAAAAATATTATCATGAATGAGCAGAAAAGATATAAAAAATATCTCGAATCTGGATCTGATGAACCTATACCATCGACTTCATTCTATAGATACAGAAAGTTGATGAGAGAAAAGGTGAATATGTATTTATCAAATGTAATAAATGCTTTATATTAATTTTTTAAATTATCTTTTGAATAGTTATTACGATTAATAAATATAAATTGTAATAAATGTTAAGTATACTTTATTTACTAGTTTCGGGACACTCATAAGTTACGTTACTAATTTTTCAGATTTTTTAGACAACCTCTCCCCCTCGTAGCCACTGCGTTAAATGCAATTTTGTAGATTTTTTGACCCCCTCCACCCCTATATTAGTAACATAGTTTATAAATGGTCTCTTTACATTAATATTATTATTGTTTGTAATTTATTTTTTAATATCAATTTTTGTTTTTTAATTTAAAATACAATTTATTTTATTAAAGGGAGGAAATCAGCATCAACAAAACATTGAAATCGAGAGTGAGAATGACAAACGGATTACTTTAGAAAATTTAGAAGATTTAGAAAATTTAGAATCTCATGATACATACTCTGCCGATGAGCCCATAGAAATTTCTGAATCTTTTTACAATAATGAAATACTTGAAGAAACTCATATTGATGATTTTCAAGTAAGCATCTGTCTTCAACCCTTGGCTATTCAGGAAATTCTTTAAAATGTCCAAAAGATATCTTAAATAGCTGAGATTTATGAGAATAGAACCTTACGCATTAACGGTTACAGCTTAAAAATATTTTTTTAAATTAACCTACATATTGTAGACTTCAACATCTGATAATAGTAATGAAGCAAAAATTTCCAATATTTTGGAGTCACTGGTTGATGAAATTGATTCGATTGAAAATGAAGTAAAGAACAATATTGAGGTGAATTCATAATTTTTATTGTATATAAATAATGATGGAAGACGTAATTTACTTAAGACATTCTATTTTCTGGATAATGAATATTTTTTTATGTTATATTAATTGCAGCTCATTTCAAAACATTTTCTCTATCTTTTACAGTAAAAGATCAAAAGATTATATTAAATTTGATATCTAGCGTCTAAGTTTTCAGAAATTAACACAAGAAAAAGTTCTATAAACTTCATCGATAAATTTAAATCTAACCTGCTCATTTCAATTATACATATAGCACTGTAGAAACAAAAGAATTATCTTAGCTACTCTAATACAGAAAAAATAATATTTTCCAAGTTTAATAATTGTTTTTCCAGTAAATTAAAAAGTATATATTAGAGTTTTCAAAATAAAATGTCACACTGCAATTAGTCATTTAATTAATTTAATTTAATACTTTAACATTAATATAAATTAGTAACATTTAATTTATAATAATTAAAAAATTAATCACTCACTCTGCAAGTATTAACCCCCATTCGACGTCCTGTGGGACTTATGGAGGAAGAAAAAATATAAAAACTCATTTTTTTCGAAAACTATTTAACCAATTTTAATAAATAAATTTGAATATGCTGTAAAAATAAGTCAGTTTTTGGTTTAAAAGATCCAAATTACATAAATAAATATAAATATACAAATAAAGTTACTTTTGCATATTTACTCTGAATTTATCCTCTACGCCCTTTTCTCAAAAAATGTGATTTAATGTTATTTCAATCTCTCGGTACTCCTAAATTTGCAGAAATATTTATTATTATATTAATTTATATTATTATAAAGTAATAAAATTATAATTTAAAAAATAATTATTTATACATTAGTAGGGTTGCCACAAGTCAGGGAATTCAGGTAGAAGTCAGGAAAAGTATGACTGGTCAGGGAAATCAGGGAAAGTCAGGGATTTTTAGTAAAAGTACTGGAAAAAATTATAAATTATTTAATGAATAATTTTTACAACTTTCATAAACTTTAGATTGATAGAAAAATTTTAGTTAAAAGTACTAAAAAATTGAATTTTGGAAAGGTTACAAATGATTCCAGAAATTCAATTATATTCAAAAGTTATAAAAATTCTTCACCGAAATTCAATTATTTTTATAAACTTGATTAAAATTCTTCGCAGAAATTCAATTATGTTTAAAAATTTAAAAAAATTCTTATCAAAATTTCAAGTATCTTTATAAATAATAAAATTCTTCTGGAGAGATTGTTAAAGAGTTATGTTTGTACGTGAAGAATGTTGAAAATAAGTTAAGAGATGAAAAATAACAAGTAAATTATTAATTAAGGTTTAATTTAAGTGTAAAGGAAATTTTAAAGGTCCTACGAAAGGACATACAATAAAATAAATTATAATTATTATTATTAATAAAATTCTTCTCCGAACACGGAGAAAAATGGAAAAATGAATTATGCAGTCAGTGTAGTACTCCTTTATAGAATAATATGTGACAGGTACACACTATAGTATTAGAAGTTTCATAGCTGAACAGTTTGGGACTCAACACAAGTTATCCCATTCATCAGCTTAAACAAGACTGTTTATATAGTCTAAGAGGGAATAAGAGTATAAAAAATTGGAATGAGAAATTTCTTTCTCATGTAATTGTTAAAAGAACGCGGCAGTGTACAAAACACAAGTCAATAATAGAAGCGAATATTGAACAAATAGTACTCAGTCCAGTTCTTTCGAAAAATGAACGCCGTGCACATAAAGTAGATACCTACTCGAAAACCACAAGTTATTCTCTCTCTCTCTCACACTAATGGTCGTTCACTTATCTTACCGTTTCACTTACTCTTACTACTCTCAACTATTATGCAGTGCAGTTAAGTTCATTAAATTATTAAATATTGCTGTGAGAATAATTAATTATACATTTCATTCAAGGTCAATTTACTATTTTGTACACGAAAAAAAAGAATAATCAAATTTACCATGAGGACTGTCAAACTTAAAAAAGGTTTCAAGGTTATTAAGAAAAAATTAATGTTTTTTATTTATTATTAAATTCTAATAACCGTATCAAATTTAAACTAGTTGACAATATTATTTATTCAATATTATGAATATTGTTGACATCCATACTTACATTAATTACAAAGTAAAATCCACGCATGATCTAATTTATTTCATTGGTAAGGGATGTTTCTTAAATAGGAAATTTCCCCCATCGATTGCGTAGCCGAGAGGCTTAATGTAAAAGCGTGCGATTTATAATTATGCGTATATTTAGTTGTATGGTTAGGTAGGTGTTCAATCCCGTATGATTGTAAGATTTTCCGATGCATTTAGTTGTTAATTGTAAGTATGAAGATGTGGGAAGAATAAAACTTGTGAATTAATGAATATGAATATATAAAGAGTGCATTTAACATATTTTTCTTTTTTTTAAGGCTATGTCCAAGTTGTGAAATGTAAACAAACTAAAAGGTTACTACACCAGCACTAAAAACGCAATTTTGCGACAGCCAATTCTCCCACAAAAAATAACATTTTTACACTTTCTTTACGAAAATGGAAAATTAGAGTATCAAAGTTTCCAAAAAAATCATTTTTGAATATAAGCAATAAAAAGCAATTAGTAAAATAACTAATTATAATGAGCTGTAAAATGGCATTTTTGACGCGTCGCGAAAAATAAACTGTTTGAGTATATCAACCGCACTGACGATGAAGAAGTCTCATGTCAGCGATTGGACCTTCAACATGTGGAAAGGGAAATTTTTCCCTTTCCTCCTTGAAATTACAAGAGAAAGGGTAAAAACTTCTTCATCGTCCGTGCGGTTGATATAGTCAAACAGTTTAATTTTTCGCGACGTGAACTCTGTTGCTCGCTGCGCGTGCGCAGACCGTACCAAGGTCGCAATGACATTGCCATGCAAAAAGGCACATTTTTTTTTTGACTGAATCTCAGTGGTTTTCTCATTTTTTCAGTTATTCAAAGTTTAGTTACCAAATTCGATACGTTAGTTCACCATTTCTATAAAGAAAATGTGAATTTATCTTTATTTACGCAAATGGGAACCGCGAAAAAATGCTTCACTATTCGGTCTATAATGAAGCATTTTTTCGCTGTTCGCATTTGCGTAAATAAATATAAATTCACATTTTCTTTATGGAAATGGCGAACTAAAGTATCGAATTTGGTAACTACACCTTGCATAGCTGAAAAAAATGAGAAAATAACTAAGTTTCAGTAGAAAACAAAATGTGCATTTTCGCATGGTGCTGTCAATGCATTCTTAGTTTTGGTTTTGAATGATACTCAGTGGTTTTCTCATTTTTTCAGCTATGCAAGGTGTAGTTACCAAATTCGATACTTTAGTTCGCCATTTCCATAAAGAAAATGTGAATTTATATTTATTTACGCAAATGGGAACAGCGAAAAAATGCTTCATTATAGACCGAATAGTGAAGCATTTTTTCGCTGTTCCCATTTGCGTAAATAAAGATAAATTCACATTTTCTTTATAGAAATGGTGAACTAACGTATCGAATTTGGTTACTAAACTTTGAATAACTGAAAAAATTAGAAAACCACTGAGATTCAGTCAAAAAAAAAAATGTGCCTTTTTGCATGGCAATGTCATTGCGACCTTGGTACGGTCTGCGCACGCGCAGCGAGCAGCAGAGTTCACGTCGCGAAAAATTAAAGTGTTTGACTATATCAACCGCACGGACGATGAAGAAGTTTTTACCCTTTCTCTTGTAATTTCAAGGAGGAAAAGGGAAAAATTTACCCTTCCACATGTTGAAGGTCCAATCGCTGACATGGAACTTCTTCATCATCCGTGCGGTTGATATACTCAAACAGTTTATTTTTCGCGACGCGTCAAAAATGCTCTTTTACAGGCCATTTTAATTAGTTATTTTACTAATTGCTTTTTATTGCTCATAGCCAAACATGATATTTTTGGACATTTTGAAACTCTAATTTTCCATTTTTGTAGAGAAAGTGTAAAATTGTTATTTTTTGTGGGAGAATTGGCTGTCGGAAAATTGCGATTTTAGTGCTGGTATAGTAACCTTTTGGTTTGTTTACATTTCACAACTTGGACATAGCCTTAATGATTGGTTATTGTTTTTTTTATATAAAATTGACGAAGTGAATAAAAGGAAACACTCGTTTCGCGTCGCGTCGGCCATTTATTTTGACAGGTTCCGCGCCTGCGTTCCCTCATTGTGAAAATTTCGAAGTAGGGGACTGAGTCCAGTTTCTCTACTATGCACACTGCAGCGCGCCTTATAATCTTCGCCTGTGTTTCAATGCTCTTTACAGTGACATTTGGAACTAAGGCCCTCTATACACTATACGCAACACCCTAAGATGCTTGATGGAAATGAATTAATGTACTTTTACTGGACTGAGTCCAGTTTTTTCAATATTGACTCCCAGTTTTTCAAACTATATTTTTCTCAGTGAAATTCTATTATTTTAGAAAAATTTTAATAAAATTCTGGGGAAAATTTAAATTATTTTCATAAATAATAAAACTCATCGCAGGATTTTAATTATTTTTTATATAATTTTAATCAAATTTCTCGAAAAATGTAATTATTTTTATTAATATTAATTCAATTATTTAAAAATTTGTTGATAAAATTCTTAATGAGAATTCAATTTTGAGAAACATTTAAGTATTCAATAAATAATTTACTTTTGTATTTAAATAATTGAATTCTCGTAGAATTTTCTAATTGAAATTTATTTGAAAATTACTTACAGAATAATTGATTTACTATTTGTAAAAATAATTGAATTCTTGCAACGAATTTTATTACATTTTTTTAAATAATTGAATGTAACTTGTAAAAATAATTGAATTCTGGCGAACGATTTTATTAGGATTTTTGTAAATAATTAACTTTCTTTTGAAAAAATTTATTTTTTATTTAATGATTAAATATTTATTTAAAAAACAAGTTATTAATGTTTTTGAATAATTTTACAATTAAAGAAATTTGTAAATTATTTTAATAGAACATTTGTTTGAGTATCTAATAGTTTTTAGCGTGAATCAGAATATTCTTTAGGGTCAGGGAAAAAGTGAAAATTTTGTCTGAAAATCAGGGGAAAATAAAATTAAATATTTGTGGCAACCCTGATTAGATAAATTATTCCCAATTTTACTTTCTTTTTTTCCTGTAAATATAAAAAATGTAATATTTTCAAAACAAAAAGAAATCTACAATTGTGTTTATAAGTTTTCCTATTACTTTGATTTTCGCCCCTCCAAAAGTTGTAAAAATAATAATTGATCATTAAGTTTATTTTAAAAATTTACTTATCATTTTTCAAATTAAAAATATATTCGAATTTTCAAAATAAACACTATCACTTTTTAATTGTAAATTTCTTCTAGAGACGTATTAAAAATGTACTAGCTTTTAATTATAATCATTATTCGTAGGAAGAAAATGAACCAGATTATTTTCTTTTTGGCGCAAATGACGAGGATGTTTTTGAAGATCCTGTCTCAGAAGAAGTCGAGGAAAATTCAAAATCTTTTACTTTTAAAGAATTTATAGACAATGAATTATTTAAAAAACCTATTACAGTTAAAGCAAACAAAACTATCGGTGAATTAATTTTAATGATTATGAAATTTATTCTTGTTCATGCTCTTTCTCTGACTGAAACAACTGATCTTTTTCTTATGATTAATTGTATTTTTGCTGAATCCATTTTGCCAACAAGCAAGTATTTGATAGATAAACTCTTTTATCCAAAAAATACAATGACACTTCACGCGACTTGTACAAAATGTGGTTCATATATAGGAAAATTCGATCGAAATACTCGGTTTCTCAAATGCAAAATACGCAAAACGCAAATTAATGTTAAAAATCAATCATATAAAGACTTCTTTGTTATGATGAATGTTGCAACTCCAATTTCTAAACTAATCGAATCAAACAGTACATATTATGACAATATAGTAAATAATAGAGTGTATGAAAAATGTAAATTTCGGGACATTTATGATGGCAGGAAATATAGAAAATTCGTAAAGAATTTAAGTGAATCTGATAAACGTAATTATGCAACACTAGTTTTTAATACTGATGGTGCACCTCTGTTCACAAGTTCATCCTATTCTATCTGGCCTATCTTTTTGATGGTTAATGAAGTACCATTTAAGGTCCGAACCAAAGAATTAATCCTTGCTGGGCTCTGGTTCGGAAAAGATAAGCCAGATATGAATGTATTTCTTAAACCGTATGTAGACGAGATGCGCGAACTTTCAACAAAAGGAGTCGAATGCGTCATAAATGGAGTAGAAAGAGTAATTAAAATTTTTAATTTGATTTGTTGCGTGGATTCGGTAGCCCGTGCACCAGTTCAAGGTTTTACCCAATTTAATGGTAGATATGGTTGTAGTTTATGCCTTCATCCGGGTGAGTGGGTTAAAAATAGTAATTTGAATGAGCGATCTGGAAACATTAAATATCCCATAATGAAAGAAGCTCCAAAAAAAAGAAACGTCGAAGATACTCTCAAACATATGAAAACTGCTTCTACTTCGAAAAAACCTATTTTTGGAGTTAAACGTCCATCACAATTGATAAAATTGTTAAATTACGACATAATTTATGGTTGTGTTGTAGAGCCCTTGTATTGCTGCTTTGGAATTGCGAAGCAATTCGCAGCTATGTGGTTTGGAACTGTAAAAAAGGTTGGATTATTATCAAGAAGCCATATTCCTAACATCGATGAAATTATGGCTACTTTTAAAGCACCCAACCAAATTTCTCGACTCACTAGAGCATTCTCTGAACGAGCATATTGGAAGGCCCGTGAGTGGGAAAATTGGCCCCTTTATTACAGTTTGATTGTTCTTAAGGACATTGTACCAGAAAATCTGTTGATGCACTGGGCTCACTTTGTTGAAGCTATTTACATTTTATCAAAACAAGAACTTACAATTATTGAAATTGATTATGCTCACAGGTTACTTCACGAATTTGTCGGTCGTGTAGAACTACTGTATACGAAAGTATCAATGACATTTAACGTCCACTTGCTCTTACATCTAGCACAGACTGTTTTAGACTGGGGTCCACTTTGGTGTCATGACGCATATTCTTTTGAATCTGGAAACGGGGATTTACTGAAAGTTATACATGCCGCTAAGGGAATTCATAGCCAAATATGTCGACGTATTAGCATAAAGTATACTTTTCTTACGTTGAAAGAGCATATCTATCCTTTTTATTCATTTCCTGTAAGACATTTTTGTGATACTATAGGCACAAAAGTAGCTAAAAAGACTATCCAAACCGAAAATGTTCGCTATTTTGGTTCATCATTACAACTGAGCAAATTATGGTCACAAAAATTGAACTTATCTGAATATGCATCCTTGTATAATAAAATAGTTAAACATGGTTGTCTGTACATGACTTCCACAAAAATCAATCAGCGTTCAAACAATTCTTTTGCTCAGTTGCAGGATGGCACATATGTAAAATTAAATTCATTTGTAGTTGATACCAGTATAAATTCAGAATACATGCTAGTTCAAGTAATTCAAACATCTAACACGTATGGTAATGCTTACAGTATGTTGCAAAAAATTTGTAAGATTGATGAAGAAGAAACAGCAGTACCAACTGACAATATTGCCAGGGTGTGTGTACACATACAAAACAAAAGTAATGAATATCTCTGTGCAGTTCCTAATTTATGTCATTATTGATAGAACCGTAAATTTACCTTTATCATTGCTCCATTTTATCATCAATAGATAATAGACATAATAAATAATGCATACAATTCGTATAAATTTGATATTGAAAACTTTAAATGAGTATAATTAATTTTATTGATACAGACGAAATATTCGCGTGGAAAACGAACTATGGGCAAAAGATAGCAAAACATGGCAAAACCATGGGCATAGATTTCGGCCAAAGTTGATCAGTTTTCAGCCATACTTACAAAGCATGGGCAAAATCTAGAGAACCATTGCTAATGAGCGTTTCCCATACTTCGGAACTTTGGCAAAAACATGGGAAAAGTATGGGAGCAAAAAAATCGTATTTTTTTATATTTTTGAAAAGAAAAAGTTTGTCATTCTAAAGCATGGCAAAAACGTGGGAAAAGTATGGGAGCAAAAAAATCGTATTTTTCCTATTTTCGAGAGAAAGAAAATTTTATTCTAAACCATGGAAAAAAGGTGGGAAAAGTATGGGAGCAAAAAAATCGAATTTTTCCTATTTTCGAGAGAAAGAAGACTTTTATTCTGAAGCATGGCAAAAACATGGGAAAAGTATGGGAGCCAAAAAATTGTATTTTTTTTATTTTTGAAACGAAAAGTTTGTCATTCTGAACAATGGCAAAAAGGTGGGAAAAGTATGGGAGCAAAAAAATCGTATTTTTCCTATTTTCGAGAGAAAGAAAACTTTTATTCTAAACCATGACAAAAAGGTGGGAAAAGTATGGGAGCAAAAAAATCGTATTTCTCTTATTTTTGAAAGGAAAAAGTTTGTCATTCTGAACCATGGCAAAAACATGGGAAAAGTATGGGAGCAAAAAAATCGTATTTTTCTTATTTTTGAAACGAAAAAGTTTGTCATTCTCAACCATGGCAAAAACATGGGAAAAGTATAGGAGCAAAAAATCGTATTTTTCCTATTTTTCAGAGAACGAAAATTGCTATTTGAAGCATGGCAAAAACATGGGAAAAGTGTGGGAGCAAAAAAATCGTATTTTTTCTATTTTCTAGAGAAAGAAAACTTTTATTCTGAATCACGGCAAAAACATGGGAAAAGTATGGGAGCAAAAAAAATCGTATTTTTCTTATTTTTGAAACGAAAAAGTTTGTCATTCTGAACCGTGGCAAAAACGTGGGAAAGGTATGGGAGCAAAAAATCGTATTTTTCCTATTTTCGAGAGAAAGAAAACTTTTATTCTGAACAATGGCAAAAACATGGGAAAAGTATGGGAGCAAAAAAATGGATTTTTCTTTTTTTTTGAGAAAGAAAATTTTTATTCCGAAGCTTGGCAAAAACATGGGAAAAGTAATGGAACAAATAAATCGTATTTTTCTTTGTTTGGAGAGATTGAAAATTATTATTTTGAACCTTGGCAAAAAAAATGGGGAATAAAATGGGAATTTTACTTAGCCAAAAAATCGTCTTTTTGTTATTTTTAATATTAAAAAAGTTATTCTGAACTTTGGGAAAAAACTGCTTTTCTGATTTTTAACCACAAGTCAAAGATGTACAGATTCTCTAAAAATTGATTTATTATTTTCTTATTTTTAATACAAATTTCTTATAAAGTTATTTTTAAGCAGTAGTTGGTACAGTAGTAAATGTGAAGTTTTTTTAATTGTTTCGAAATCTTATTCAAAATATTAAAAAATTAGTTTTTTTAGATTGTTTATTGTATTTTAAATTGTGGTAATCTTTAAATGAGGATTGACAAAATTAAAAATTCAATGTTTGTTTTAATAATTAATGAAAAAATATAATTTTATAATTTTGTTTGTTCATTGTGACTTTAAAAAAGTGACAATTTAATTAATTAATTAATTAATTTAATTTAATTAAATAATTTAATAAGAATTTAATTACTTTTAATTTAATTTAATTTAATTTAATTTAATCTTCTTCTGATTCTTTGTTTTCGTATTCATCCGAATCTGCCTCTGTTTCATCGCTATCATCTTCATCATTTTTTGATACTTCGCTGTCATTTTGCTCATCTCCTGTCTCGTCTTTATTATCTTCATTTATCTCTGTTCCTTCGCTGGCATTTTTTTCTTCTCTTAACGGTTTTTTGGTATCTTTTTTTTCTATTTTTTGTTCTTTTCTTACTGTTTCTTTTTCTTCTTTGTCACTCGTTTGCGTATCGCTTTCATCATCATCTTTGATTATTGCTGTTCTCTTTGTGATTTTTTTTTATTTTGATTATTTTCTCTTTTTCCTTGATTTGTAGATTTTTTTTGATCTTGATTGTCTTTTGGATGTCTCAAGGTCCCGCAGGTATTATTTATTAATTTGATCATGTCAGTTTCTTCAAATTTAATGGATTTATTTTGTTTTTGTACGTAATCTGAAAAATATTATACACTGCTCACTCAAATTATAGTTTTGTAGGTTTATTATTTGTTTAATTTATGTTTTTATAATTATATGATTTATTTTGTATTGAAATAGACATTTTAATGTTCTGATGACACAGGTCTGTCGAAACGTTAAAAATTTTGTGCTTTACTTTCACATTTTGTATTTGTTTATTTTTTACTTACGTTGAATTGCAGCTCTTACTTCTGCAGGGACAGCTGTTTTATTCTTACTTCTCCCTTTAGCACACATGTTCGCCAAGTTTTCTTTTCCACAAATTTCATATAATAGAGATCTCGCCAATTCTTTTGGTTTATTTTTGAATCTCTTCATTAAGAAAAGTTGTGAAGATTTTACGTATACAGGTAGTCCTGTTTTTAATTGTGTTTTTGGTTCATCATTATCTGGTTGGTCCTATAGATTGAATAATATTATTATGTCAAGGTAAATATAACTTGATATATATAAAAGATATTTCTTTAAATTTATATAAAATGTGAAACATTTAATTGCAAAATACTTGTAAGTTGTTACTAGCTGAAGCTGTAGAAACTTGTGAATTAACTGGTGAATCAGTTTGAGTCGAAAGTTTTGTTCTTAAAAATTTTGTCATCTTCTCGAAGAAAAGTAGTGTTTCTGGATTTACGACTTCCAAAAAAAGAAAGAAATTAATGAGAAATGTACATAATAAATATGAAATGAAAAACACAGTAAAAACTTGGACTTAAAATGAACTGAACAGCAAGATTATTTTGATCACATCCCTATAACAGCAAAGAATATTCAAGGATATCCTAAGGAAGTCGTATTCATTTCCGGAATTTTGGATATCCCTATTATATCATTAAGATGTCTCAGGACATTCCTGAAAGATTCTGTGCATAATTATAATAGTTTCCGGATATCCTAAATATCTAGATGCTCTTAGGGATTTTAGTTTGTTTAGCATTGGTTTATTTTGAATTGCAGTAAAAATGAGTCCATGTTATTTCTGTTAATTATTAATTAAAAGCAATAATGTACACTTTTTAAATTATTTATCAGTCATTATCATTGAAACTAAGCGTACCTAAATCTGCGAAAAGTGACTCAAAAATGCAGTGAGGTTTATCAGACTCGCAAGTTTTACTGCTCCCATCTTCTTTATCTATATCAACAATTATCATTTTCAAATAAATTTTACACTATTTTAATTACTTTTGATTAAGCATATGGCTTGAGGTTAGCTTAGAATACATTAAAAATAAAAGGTTAATTAGATATTAGGTTTGAAAGATTAGTTAGACATAATGTAATTTAGTTATATTATATTATATTCAATTTGACGAATTATTTCTAAATTATTAAAGGTTTAATTTATATACTTCCTGAATCATTTTTAATAAATATACCAGAAATTAATGATGGAGTTTGAATTAAATTTGTAGCGTTATCAACTTTAAAATTCTCCGTTGTGAGATTTTTTTCTAGATCGTCGAGTTTAAACTTCTTAACTGTAATATAATTAATAAATAATTAAAGAAACAAGATAATAATATTTTGTCTATCTACACTTTAAAAAAGGGAGTTCTAGTGGGAGTTAATAAAAATTAGTTAATTCAACTTTAAAATTCAATACATAAACTCCTCAATTATAAAATAACTCCAAGGAAGAAAAGAAAAATATTTTTTCCAAAATTTATTAAAATTTGTTTCGCTTAACCCATATCTTGATTTTCATCTGTAGCACTTGATGCTCTTTTTCGAGTGTCTTCTGTGTGCGATATGCGTCCCAATGGATCAACAATTTCTCCAGATAATGTATCTATTATTTAAACAAATATTTAATACTTGCAAATTGTAATATATAGGAAAATTTATCTTTTATATACCGTCAACTGGGGCTATTTTGTGCATCCGGGGGCTATTTTGTGCACGCGAGTTTTTTAATGAAAAAAATTATTAAAATGAATTATTTTAATCTGCTATTTTGTAAAATGAAAGTTTGATTACATGACAATAGAGAGCACTAAATGTTATTATTTAATTCTTTGGCAATTAAGAGAAAAAAATTCCTAAAAACGGAAAATTTGTTTAAAAAATTTTGAAAGTTCGGAAAAATTATACCAGATCTTCTAGAGTTTTAATGTGTCTCATAAACTGTGTTAGATATTTGTTTTCAATTGTGTTATGATGATACATACGTAATGCGCTAACTTTTTATTCATTATTTTAAGAGAAAAGTGGAAAAAACTGAAAAACCAGGATTCCATGGGGCTATTTTGTGCACTTAAAAAAATCAAATATTTTTCATAAATATTTTATTCAGTAAGTAAAGAAGATTCTGTTTATCATTTTTATACATTTTTGTCTTACTTTTCTGTCAAAAAACTGTAAATACGTTAATTAAAATCATTAAAACGATTAAAAGCTCTACCGGTGCACAACGTAACCTCAAAAAATGAACTTTAATTAATATTTATAAGTTTTTCAAATTAGTTTTAAAACTATTTTTTCGTTTCTCTTGAAATAACTTGAAAATCATATTAGATATTAAATTGTTATATATTTAACCTTAAAAATATTTATTTCAAGTTTTTTAAAAATACCATTCAAAACCATTAAAAAAGCTCCTATTGAAATGATGTTTTAAAGTTATTTATAAGTGTTTAAACGATCATTTTATAATTATATTAGTGTATTATTATAAAATATATATTAAAAAAGAAAAAAATTTTATTTACTAACTGCGTAATATACAATTTAAAGAAAGATTGTTAATTTTTAATAAATCCAGATTTTAGCAAAATTTTAGTGCTTTATTTTACATTTTTTGTATAATATATCTACAAAAAACATTTTTCTAGGTCATTCTTTTTTTAATTTACTCTCAAATATATACACAAAAGATTTCATGAAGCAGAAACGATTAAAAAAATTGTTTACGCAACATTATAGAAAAACAAAGTTCGATGCACAAAATAGCCCCATCCCGGGAGTTATTGTGTTCACGACTTTCAATGACTATAACTAAGACAAAAAAATTTTTTTCTTTGCAAAATTTATAGGAAACCTTCAGAAGGATGTCCACAACATATATCAAAAGTTGATTTTCTTTATTCTCTTAATTCTGAATTTAAATAAATCTTTGAATAAAAAAAAAGCTATTTGGTGCACAAAATAGCCCCGGTTGACGGTACTTTTAAAGAAACTAAATAAATATGAAAGTACTTTAAGAAGGACCTATAGATAAAAAAAAATTTTTAAAATCGATATTTTTCTTTAAAATAAAAAAATTTCGGTTATCTCGGAATCTAGAACCGTCAAAGCAGACCATTTTTATGCAAACATCCACATTATTAATTAAAACACTGAAAGAAAATAAAATACCTTCTACTGCGCTTGGAACTTTGTCCTGACAAGCAGGTTTCAAAATTTTAAACTTAGAAGGAATAACTTCAGATTTAATTATTGTTATTTTCTTTTTTGCTGATTCATTTGATTGGCTAGTTTTGATAGATGTTTTTGTTTTATCATTTTTATTGGGCAATTTTTTCTCACACTTGGTCTCATTACTTTTAGTAGCTACTTGTTCGTAAATAAAAGAAAATTGTTTTAGATTTCGACAACTTATTTTCTGCTTTTTTGTTAGGGTTGTCAAACAAAAAAGTCTAATAGAAATAAATATAAGATAGGGGAGAGTGGGGCAAAATGGGGTACCTTTTTGTAATTGGCTGTTTACAGAGAACCAAACAAATAAATCGATTCAACTAACCATCAGAATTCTTCTTTGTACTCTTAGGTTTAAGAAAAATATGATAATAGCGAAGAAAAAAATTTTTGAATGAACTTATATCCCATTTTCTGAGAAGGTGCTACAACCCCATTTTGCCCCATGGGTGGGGCAAAATGGGGTGGTACCAAATTACCATACAAAACCTGGAATATTTTTTCAAAATTTGTTAAATTCTTGTTGTAAGAGATTGTAAATACAAACAAAAAGTAAGATTCTTTATTATTATAAAATTATTATTATATTAAATATGCATAATATAATGGTTTTAAGTAGTTCAATGAATATTGAATACCACCCGGTATAGCCCATCACATAGGTACCCCATTTTGCCCCACACTGCATATTACAACAAAATGTAATGTTTACAAATTGTTGTAAACAATTTAACAATCTATCCTATTGGAAATTACGCTCTACAATAAGTGCTGGAAAAGATCCCATACTAGCCGAATTAAATAAATTATCCCAAAAAGTTTTATAAGCACTTTAATTTCTAAAAAAATCGATATTTTTTATGCTCAAAACTTTAAAGTTGTATAACTTTAAAAAAAAAATTTCATAGTGTTCTCATAATTAATAACAATTTCTTATCAATATGAATGATATATATCGCGGATAAAAAAATTAAAAGTACCCATCATGGAGAAACAGAGCTAACCCATTTGACCCGCCTACCTCTATTTTGCCCCACTCTCCCCTACATAGGTAGAAGCAAACAAATAGATGAGAAGCATATATACACACAAAAAATACTGGTAAAAACTACTTTTTAATATTTCTTGCAATTCCCAGGAGGCACCAGTAACAAAATTTAGAAAAAATAGCTATGACGGAATAGTTAATCTAACTGTAAAATGTAGTAAAAATACCATTTTTTACAATAAAAATTTAATTAATAAAAAATTATTTTAAATATTTTTTTTAGTCATATTAACTGTTTTATTTGGTTGTAATAACTAATTTTTAAAGTTCTAGGAGGCTTCCATAACAAATTGATTATTTGAAGTAGGTAATATAATGAAATTATTTGTTTATATGTTATTACTGAGGACCATTTTTTACATTTTCCCCTACCTACTTTTGTTTAAATATGCTTTGTATATTTAATTGCTATACACCTATCCGAGAAAAATCGCCAAACGCCGGGTATTGAACGCATGATTTTAAAACATTCGCAAACCGAAAACCAAAGCTAATTCCAATTGTTTTTCTGTGTAGTAAAGAATGGCCCTTTCAACTCAGAAATAGTAAAAATAACTACTTTCAACATTTGATTTTATGGGCGACCGGGGCGTAATTTATTTATTAACATTTTAGAAATAGGTTTTTAAAGTAAGCGAGCCACTACTACACATATATTTTTACCAATCGTATTTTTGTCTGTCTCAGTATTTTCCGCGCTCTTTTCAATATTTCCAATATGACCTTTATTTGAAGTGGAGGCTGTTCCGACTAATTGTGAAAATTGCTGTTGAAAAAATTTTCTTGGCGAATTACGCATTTTTTTATGCAATGCTGTTTCTGCCTTTTTTGCCGCATCTTCTTCACTTTCTCCATCATCAGTTCCTTTTATTTCATTCAAATGTTTTGTTTTAACTACAAAGTTAAAACATTCTTTTAATATTATTTTTATTTTTATTATTAACATTTTAGAAATAGGTTTTTCTTAGTAAAGTAAGCGAGCCACTACTACACATATATTTTTACCAATCGTATTTTTGTCTGTCTCAGTCTTTTCCGCGCTCTTTTCAATATTTCCAATATGACCTTTATTTGAAGTGGAGGCTGTTCCGACTAATTGTGAAAATTGCTGTTGAAAAAATTTTCTTGTCGAATTACGCATTTTTTTATGCAATGCTGTTTCTGCCTTTTTTGCCGCATCTTCTTCACTTTCTCCATCATCAGTTCCTTTTATTTTATTCAAATGTTTTGTTTTAACTACAAAGTTAAAACTTAAAACATTCTTTTAATATTATTTTTATTACTTATATTAGATGTGAGATTTCAAGAAAGACGGATAATAGCATTACGTGCCAGAGATTTTTGAAAAAGTGTGCATGTGAACAAACTCGACTTCGGGCAATGCATTAGTTGAACGTGTACACAAAAGGCTCTGTCACGCGAGCACAAGTGAAATTCAAAATGTTATAGGGATTTCAATGTGTCAGGACTTCAAATCATGGAAACATCTGTCATGTGTGATTGTAAAGTGTGCCTAAAAGGAAAATTGCAAAGACACTGTTCCTTACAGATTCGAACCGGAAGTAGGAAATGCAACAAATTATATACATGGACACCTGTGAGGACCAGTGAGATCGGTAGAAGTTCTGAAATTGACAATAGAATACATCGTTCAAGCGGAAAAATAAAAACGAAAAAGTGTGCATACGATACAATCCGACAATGGAACGGTGTTCAACAATAATGAACTTGACTCTTATTTGAAAAAGAGAGGAATAACGAGATGCCTAAGCGTGCCACATAATCCTAAACAAAATGATGAAGCGGAGCGAAAAAATCGAACCATCTTAGACACCGTAAGATGTCTTTTATTTGAAGCAAATTTGCCTAACTCGTACAGAGCGGAAGCGGTAAACACAGCGATCTATATCAGAAACCATTTTCTAGCAAAGAGAATAAATAGAAAGACACCTTATGAGGCATGGACAGAGGAAGTTACGATAGAGACCATACCACGACATGATCATTTTCACGACAAGGAACGAGAACCGGTTTGAGAAGCAGTACAGGATGAGAAGATGATCATGGAGGAGTCACAGGACGAGCTGAAATTGACGGAGAAATTGAACAAAGATTTCTATCTGAGGTTTCGATGAATGAGGCGACAGCAAAATCAGATGCTGAGAAATGGCACCAAGTCATTGCAGAGGAAATGCAATCTTTAATTAAAATCGAAACCTGGACTATTGTCAATCACCCAGATCAATTCAAAATCATCGAAAGTAAAATGATTCTAAGGAACAAGCTGAATCCAGATGGACTCGTTTAATCGCACAAAGATTTAGCCTCCAAAAGGATTTGAAAATTTTCTGAAAGATTTCATCGATTCAGAAGGTAATAGTGAAATTGTAAGTCACCCTAAGGAGATGTAGCATAAATTCCAAAAAAATAATAAAGTATGTTTCTTAAAAGAACCAATTTATGGACTTAAACAAGCCGGCCGCAGCTGGTGCAAAAAACTTGACAAACCGTCAGGAGTTGAGCAGGAGAAAACATTGTTGCCATAGTGGTCTACGTAGATGATATCCTCGTGGTGGCTAAGGACGAAAAGAAGATCGAAACCTGTAAGAACTGAGGAAACTGTGACTGATGGTAGTACTATTCTCAAGATATATCTTTAAACTCGAAGGAAGCCCAATATCGTGGTGTCAAAGAAGCCATATAGGATCGGACATTTCTTTGTGAACATAATTATACCAATTCGATACAATTTTGTGTGGGATGTATTGGCAAGAAATTTTTCTCTATGCAGTATTGGTGTTTATTAAAGTAATTTACTTGCATATAAATTCAGTGTTCGTTTATTTAAATCCTCTGTGGTATAGTTATTCGACATATTTATTATTTAACATTTAATATTTATTTATTATTTATTATTTATTATTTATTATTTATTATTTATTATTTATTTATTATTTATTATTTATTATTTATTATTATTATTTATTATTTATTATTATTTATTATTTATTATTTATTATTATTATTATTATTTATTATTATTATTTTTATTTATTATTTATTATTTATTATTTATTATTTATTATTTATTATTTATTATTTATTATTTATATTTATTATTATTATTTATTATTATTATTTATTATTTATTATTTATTATTTATTATTTATTACTTTCAAGGTCACCTGCTTGATTTTCTTTGAAAATCGGTGGTAATTCTTTTACTTTTTCCGAGATATTGTTAGTTGTTTTTTTCTTCGCAATTTTTGTTTGGTTTTTTTCTTTTTTACTTTGCTTCTCCTTTGAATTCGTCTTTTTGGGTCTTGTAGTTTTTTTCAGAACTTCCCCGTTTGCATCCACATCCAAGGAATTCAAGTAATCTTTGTTCTCTAGATTGTAAAAAGTATAATTAATAAAAATAATAAAATATTAATAATAAAAAAATGATAATTTTTCAATTCATTATTAATAATAACACTGTGCAACAATTTTCAGTTTATTGTTTCTTTCCCAAATAAGTGTAGGCTTAAATTGAAGTAGATGTATGCAAAAAAAACCCCAAAAGGATTTTGCAAACTTAGTTCATTTCATATTTTTATGAAATTTTAAAGTTCATGTTACAATTTGTGATATTTTTAAAAAATCTTGCACCTTTTGTGATATATAATTTTAAAAATAGATTGTTTAAAAAAATTGTTTTGAATATTCTTTCCTTGGAAAAATTGTTAAACAATTTAAATATGATTATTTGTTTACATTATGGTTATAACAAAATTGTTTAAAAAAATACAGAAAAATTCGATAAATTAGCTTTTATAATCACTTTTCCAATTAAGTACTATAATTACACCTTTTTAATTAGAATTTATTTAATACTTATATTTTACTCATTACTTAATTCATATTTCTATTTAAATATAGCAAAAGATTTAAAATTTTTGAAAATTTCACAGAAATGAGCATAAGTTTAAAGGTTTATAAAAAATAAATTTGAGCTACATTTCAAAAAACCTTGGAGGGTTAAATTACTGTTTATTTGTACTATAATTTAGCACTAGAGCCAGCCGGGAAAGAAAAATGTGTCGCACAGTGTAATAAATTGGAAATAAATAATAATGAAAATAAAATATAGTTATAATAAATAGTTTTATTTTTGTGAAATATAAAAATTATATTATTATAAAATTATTATTTATTATAATATAAATATTATTATTATAAAATATTAATTAAACAATATTAATAGAATAAAGTAGGGTTATCATGATGGGAAAAACTGATATTGAAAAAAATATATTTACCGCTTCGACAAATAATTTTTCCTTTATACGGCTTTTCTCCGTACTTAACAATCACGGTCTCCCCAATTTCTTTTTCTTCCATATCCGGAGTTTCCTCTAATACCGTTTTACTATTGGAATTCTTCCATTTAATTAAGACGAACATTTTGTAACTTTCGTGTTTTTCTTAATGACGTGAAGAAATACTCTGAAGTACACTTTTGTTTATAAACGATATACATTTTTTTGGGAGAATATTCAGATTGTCAATTTTAAATAAACGGTTAGGAGAAATTTCATGGCGCGAAAAAATCGTGGCGACTAGGATAAACAACGTTAAATGACGGTTGTCAACGGTCACTATGAAGTTGGATTTATTCAAAAGCAACTTTGAAAAATAGATAGTTTAAATACATGGAATAAATCTTATCTTATTATATAATCTAACACTAATCTTATTGAAAAAAATATCGACAAATTTATTTAACGTTTATTATAAAATTATCTACGTTACAATAAATGTATTTAATTTAAAGTATGCGACGAAGATATCAAAATTACGAAAATTATTCTTCCAGTCATCGAAGAAGAATAGCATCATTTTTCAGAACTATAGAATCTACTGATTCAGGCGAAAATTCGAATTCAGTAAGTTGTGAAATATATATCGTTAAAAGTTATTTTAAGGTTAAAACACAGATATAAATATATATAAATAAAATAAATATATATATATATAAATTGTACTTTTTTATATTTTCAATTTAATTTATAAATTTAAGAACGTTTTATTAAAAACGAGATTATTATATAATTTAACAATATTTCTTAACATTTATTTATATATTTTATTTATTATTTAAATGAAAATCGAGATGAAAATGATTGTTTTTAGAAAATCATTTTTAATTACAGTTTTTAATTTTAAATAAATAACTATATTTTTTGTTATTTAAGTTTTTATGTTCTTTATGGTAGCTTTTCATAGCGAAAAAAATAATTTATATACGGTACTATACGTAATATTTTTCGAATCAACAATGTTTTTATCATCAACATTCGGTTTTATTTTACCAAATGAAGTGAAAAATATTTTTATAAATATTTTTTTTTGTTTTTTAAAATTAAAATCATTTTTAACGGTAAAAGAAACATTTACTTATGAAAGTTTGATAATTAGTGGTTTCTTTTTAACAAGATTTTCTGACTTTTTTTCGCTTCTCACTAACATACTATGAATTAAATTCATTCAATTATATATTTTTTTAAAATGCAGTTGAAGCTTTGTTTACATATAAGTACCACAAGTTTTCAAAATTTTGAGTAAATGTAGACAGTTTATTATTTTTTATATTAATTAAATTGATAAAATTCAAAAACCAAGGTCATTTTTTGTTAATTAAATAGATCAGTAATTCTTCATCCATCGAGGACATAAATTCAAGGATTGATGATGATGATATGCGCAATCCTGATTTTTTGTTAACCGATTCTGACCATGAAAATGATAGAAATATCGACGAAAGAAGACACTCTGATAACTCTGTTGCTGTTAACCTGACTGATAATGACATAAATGATGATATTTCATTCAATGAAACCTCAAACGATGATACATCATCCAGTGGAACATCAAATGATGACACATCATCCAATGGAACTTCAAATGATGATTCACTAAGTGACATTTCGAACAATGATGAGGGTGAATCAGTCAATTCTATTGCATTCTCAGATGATTATTTTGAGCACTTCGAAAATGAGTGTAATGCGTCAAATGATGATGGTATTAATCTATTTTTTATAAATGTATAAATGCAGAAAAAATTTGCGAATATTCCAAGTGCTCAGTGTTTTTATTTTTCTTATTCAAATAAATAAAATTTTGAAACTCAATTTTAATAAAATATGTAAATTACCTTATTCATTTCAAAAAATAAAAATTTGATACTCATTACATTATTTATAATCAATATTTAATTAAGTAAAAAATTGTTAATTTAACTTAGATTATACAATCTGTCGAAATATATACAAGTTATCGATTGAATTAGTTTTTAAAAATTTGAATTAAAATTAATTGTTAATATTTGCAAATTTTCACAGATTAACAGATGAAATTACAAATAAATAACTTATATATTTATAGATAAATAATATTTACACCCCCCACTCCTGGGGGTGGAAGTTTCAAGCTGTGCGTGACGAAATGTAGAAAAAAATTTTTTTTTGTATGTAAAGAATGTGATAAAGGGGGGGGGATGAACACTGTCTGAAAAAGCGTGATGTAGATGAATGTGAATTGTTTTTCAATCTTGTTTAATATCTCTCTTATTTTTTAAATTCTTTTATTTACATCATCCACAATGTTTTCCTCTCAAAAATGTTTATCATTCCTCATTTTGCTCTCAAATTCCTTTAATTTATCTTTTTTATTTTCTGATTCTCAATCTTTTCTTTCTTTCTCTTCTTTTTCTCCTTCCTCTCTTCTCAACCTTTCCTATCACATACAGCAGCCAAACTATGCATGAATAATGCTCCAATTCACAGTTCCACCTTCCCAAATCCTCTGTAGTTTTTTTCTCGTATCATCCCCTATCAAATAATCTATAAAAGAGTTTCTTCTTGCAATAAATAGAAATTCCATTTCCTTTTCACTCATCTCAACCACCTCTTCAACCAGTTCCTCCCTCCTCAAATTTACCAATAATTTATTCCCATTTAGTGAAATACTTCCCCACCAAGCTAATTTTCCTTTCCCCTCTTTTTTCATTACTGTTCTTTCTATTACTTAGTTTTTCGCCTTTATTACTTACCATCTTTTCTTCACGTTTTGTAATTCTACTACCCATACATTCAGCATTTGCTTCTACACCACCTAAACTCCTCTTATAGTTATGGCTACTTGACTCAAGAGGACACCAGGCCACCAACCAACCAACCTAAACCCCTCTCAAACTTGTAATATCTACTGTAACCTCCACTTCTTACATCAGCTTCTCTATCTCTTTAGCATCCTATCTTATTTCTACTCCTAATAATCATTTTCAACAATTTCTTTTTCTTCCTCTCTATTTTCTCCATCTTTTTTCATTTCATACAATCTTTCCATCACCTTTTCCTTCATTATGCTTGATATTTGCAAATTTTACTATTTTATTCCTCAGGTGATTTGGAATCTTCAGATGATGATGATAGTGACGATTTTGGACCTGAAAATGATGTGCCAGTAAATGAAGATCCACCTTTATTTCCAGGATGTCCACTTACCTTCTCTGAGAGTTTATTAAGCATTCTTTCCCTGACTTTACGACATACAATAACAGGCGTATTATTGGCTGCAATTCTGCAATTGGTGCACTTACATTGTCCAGAACCAAATCATTGTGTGCAATCTGTTTACATGTTCAAAAAGTACTTTGAAGATTTAAAAACACTACAGAGACATTTCTACTGTTCAAATTGTTTTGAAAGTCTTGCGAACGAAAAAGGTGTGTGTCCTAACTGTGAAAATGCCACAAAACAAAGTTATTTTATGACAATGTCAATCATTTCACAATTACAAGCGCTGTACAGTAGACGCGGCTTTCGCGAAAAATTGAATTATAAATATCACAGGGTTAAATTGGTTCCAGAAAACTTAGAAGACATTTATGATGGAGAAATTTATCAAGAGTTAAGTGCGCCAGGTCAAATTCTGTCAGATCCGAATAATATTTCATTTTCGTGGTATACGGATGGGGTTAAAGTATTTAAATCTTCAAAGTTTTCGTTTTGGCCAATATACTTAATAATTAATGAACTTCCTTATTCCGAAAGATTTAAAAAAGAAAATCTTATTTTGGCCGCAATGTGGTTTGGTGACGAAAAACCCAATGCAAATATATTTTTGCTACCCATTTACGATGAAATTCATCAATTAATGCATGGAGTCGATTTTCAAATTGCGGGTCAGGATGACTCTGTCAAAGTACAGGCCATCATTATTTCTGGAACTTGTGACCTTCCAGCCAATGCTTTATTTATGAACATGATTCAGTATAATGGCAAGTTTGGATGTCACAAGTGCAAGCAGGAAGGTGAAAGGATCGGCAAGATACAAGTTTACCCCTATAAGCGAAATTTATCCTTACGTACAGAAGAGGAAACTGCACGTCAGGCTGCTAGGGTTAGAAATCGACCAATCTGTGGAGTGAAGGGCCCAACAATGCTTTCGCGATTAGTGTATAAGTGGATTACCACCACTACGTTAGATGCCATGCATTGTGTTTTTGAAGGAGTTATGAGAATGCTTTTAAAATTGTGGTTCGATCCAGAATTTGCAGGAAAGCCATTTTCACTTTACGAACATCTTGATGATGTAGATAAAAGACTCGAAAACATTCATCCGCCTGGTTTCGTTCAACGACGACCACGCTCTATTAGAAAACATTTGAAATACTGGAAAGCCTCCGAACTTAAAAACTTTTTTTTTTATTTCTGCCTCATCATTTTACATGATAAAATTCGACCTCAATATTTTCGACATTTACAGTTATTAATTGGAGCCATATATCTTCTCTGCCAACAAAGCATCTCAATACAAATGATTCAAAATGCACGAAGAATGCTACACGAGTTCGTATCAACATTTGAAAATTTATACGAGAAACGTTATATGACATGTAATTTGCATTCGCTTCTGCACCTACCTGATGCAGTTCCTTTATTAGGGCCATTATGGGTATATTCTTGCTTCACTTTCGAAGATATAAATGGTAAACTGAAGCAATTGGTTCATGGAAGTAAAAAGGCGGAACTGCAAATTTACAATAGTATTTCTTTGTACTTAAATACATTTACTTTAAACAAAGATTATTTGAATCAGGGTACAAAAGTATTTGAGTTTTGTAAAAAACAATTATGCAGTACAAAGCAAATGAAGCTCAGTGATATTGGCGATTCTCTTTTTATTGTTGGTTGCTTATCCCGATTACGCGTTCCGGACAACATACTGGAAATATTCAGAACTCGAAGAATTGTAGGAAGAAATTTTTTTGTTTTTAAAAAAATATTAAAAAAACCGTTTGTCTACATGTCCGAAATTTATACTCGTGCAACTGTAACTAATTCCACCTGTGTTAAATACAGGAAAAATCGTGAAATGAAGTATGGCATAATACGTATGTTCGTAAGAGTTACGGACTGCTTATGCAGACGAATATGCCGTTGCGCAGCACAACATTTTGCAGTGATAAAAAAATGTAATCACAAAAATGCGTTTGAAAATTCATACTTACCTGGTATAAGTTTGAATTTTGTAAAAGTAGTTGAAGTTCTAGAAGAATTCGAAATTGTCCAAGTTAATAATTTAGAATCTTTATGTTTTTTCATCGATCTTAAGGACATGAACGTAAAATTTGCAGTTGAACCTGTAAATACAGTAGAGCAGGAGTAAAAACAATCAGTCCTTTTCAGGACTAATATTACAGTTAAAGTATATGCCGTCTGTAATATATTTGTCTGTCATTGCGAAAGTCGTAAAATTTGTACGTTTAATATTTTTGTCCATAAATTTACTATCTACTTTACGTTATCATTACTCTTCAATGAAGATTCGTCATGTAATACTCGAAATCGTATTATATTCATTTAATAGTTGTAAATATTTTGTTATAATATAAATACACCGTTCAAAAATATCAACAGCCTAAAAAACCCACATAAGTGTTACTTGTTATAACTTAATAGAAAATAAAGTACAATTTTTAAAAAATTGTGATAATTATTTATTCCATTACTGCACATTGTCTAAATTAGTTCAAACGTTTTTGCCATTGTTCAGAATGACAAACTTTTCGTTTCAAAAATAAAAAAAAATACGATTCTTTTGCTCCCATACTTTTCCCACGTTTTTGCCATGGTTCAGAATAAAAGTTTTCTTTCTCTCGAAAATAGGAAAAATTCGATTTTTTTGCTCCCATACTTTTCCCACGTTTTTGCTATGGTTCAGACTGACAAACTTTTTCCTTTCAAAAATAAGAAAAATACAATTTTTTTGCTCCCATACTTTTCCCACGTTTTTGCAATTGTTCAGAATGACAAACCTTTCGTTTCAAAAATAAAAAAATACGTTTTTTTTGCTCCCATACTTTTCCCATGTTTTTTCCATGCTTCAGAATAAAAGTTTTCTTTCTCTCGAAAATAAGAAAAATACGATTTTTTTGCTCCCATACTTTTCCCATGTTTATCCCATGCTTCGGAATGACAAAGTTTTTCGTTTCAAAAATAAGAAAAATACGATTTTTTTGCTCCCATACTTTTCTCACGTTTTTGCCATTTTTCAGTATGACAAACTTTTCGTTTCAAAAATAAAAAAAATACAATTTTTTGGCTCCCATACTTTTCCCATGTTTTTGCCATGCTTCAGAATAAAAGTCTTCTTTCTCTCGAAAATAGGAAAAATTCGATTTTTTTGCTCCCATACTTTTCCCATGTTTTTGCCATTTTTCAGAATGACAAACTTTTCGTTTGAAAAATAAAAAAAATACAATTTTTTTGCTCCCATACTTTTCCTATGTTTTTGCCATGCTTCAGAATGACAAAGTTTTTCGTTTCAAAAATAAAAAAAATACAATTTTTTTGCTCCTATACTTTTCCCATGTTTCTGCCATTGTTCAGAATGACAAACTTTTTGGTTTCAAAAATAAAAAATACGATTTTTTTGCTCCCATACTTTTTCCACGTTTTTGCCATTGTTCAGTATGACAAACTTTTCGTTTCAAAAATAAAAAAATACGTTTTTTTTGCTTCCATACTTTTCCCATGTTTTTGCCATGCTTCAGAATAAAAGTTTTCTTTCTCTCGAAAATAAGAAAAATACGATTTTTTTGCTCCCATACTTTTCCCACGTTTTTGCCATGGTTCAGAATAAAAGTTTTCTTTCTTTCGAAAATAAGAAAAATACGATTTTTTTGCTCCCATACTTTTCCCATGTTTTTCCCATGCTTCGGAATAAAAGTTTTTCGTTTTAAAAATAAGAAAAATACGATTTTTTTGCTCCCATACTTTTCCCATGTTTTTGCCATGCTTCAGAATAAAAGTTTTCTTTCTCTCGAAAATAAGAAAAATACGATTTTTTTGCTCCCATACTTTTTTCATGTTTTTGCCATGGTTCAGAATGACAAACTTTTTCCTTTCAAAAATAAGAAAAATACGATTTTTTTGCTCCCATACTTTTCCCATGTTTTTGCCATGCTTCAGAATGAAAAAGTTTTCTTTCTCTCGAAAATAGGAAAAATTCGATTTTTTTGCTCCCATACTTTTCCCATGTTTTTGCCATGGTTCAGAATAAAAGTTTTCTTTCTCTGGAAAATAGGAAAAATTCGATTTTTTTGCTCCTATACTTTTCCCACGTTTTTTACATGCTTCGGAATGACAAACTTTTTGGTTTCAAAAATAAAAAATACGATTTTTTTGCTCCCATACTTTTCCCACGTTTTTGCCATTGTTCAGTATGACAAACTATTTGTTTCAAAAATAAAAAAATACGCTTTTTTTGCTTCCATACTTTTCCCATGTTTTTGCCATGCTTCAGAATAAAAGTTTTCTTTCTCTCGAAAATAAGAAAAATACGTTTTTTTTGCTCCCATACTTTTCCCATGTTTTTTCCATGCTTCAGAATAAAAGTTTTCTTTCTCTCGAAAATAAAAAAAATTCGATTTTTTTGCTCCCATACTTTTCCCACGTTTTTGCTATGGTTCAGACTGACAAACTTTTTCCTTTCAAAAATAAGAAAAATACAATTTTTTTGCTCCCATACTTTTCCCACGTTTTTGCAATTGTTCAGAATGACAAACCTTTCGTTTCAAAAATAAAAAAATACGTTTTTTTTGCTCCCATACTTTTCCCATGTTTTTTCCATGCTTCAGAATAAAAATTTTCTTTCTCTCGAAAATAAGAAAAATACGATTTTTTTGCTCCCATACTTTTCCCATGTTTTTCCCATGCTTCGGAATGACAAAATTTTTCGATTCAAAAATAAGAAAAATACAATTTTTTTGCTCCCATACTTTTCCCACGTTTTTGCCATTGTTCAGAATGACAAACTTTTCGTTTCAAAAATAAAAAAAATACGTTTTTTTTGCTCCCATACTTTTCTTATGTTTTTGCCATGCTTGAGAATAAAAGTTTTCTTTCTCTCGAAAATAAGAAAAATACGATTTTTTTGTTCCCATACTTTTCCCATGTTTTTCCCATGCTTCGGAATGACAAAGTTTTTCGTTTCAAAAATAAGAAAAATACGATTTTTTTGCTCCCATACTTTTCCCATGTTTTTGCCATGCTTCAGAATGACAAAGTTTTTCGTTTCAAAAATAAAAAAAATACAATTTTTTTGCTCCTATACTTTTCCTATGTTTTTGCCATTGTTCAGAATGACAAACTTTTTGGTTTCAAAAATAAAAAATACGATTTTTTGCTTCCATACTTTTCCCACGTTTTTGACATTGTTCAGAATGACAAAGTTTTCTTTCTCTCGAAAATAAGAAAAATTCGATTTTTTTGCTCCCATACTTTTCCCATGTTTTTGCCATGGTTCAGAATAAAAGTTTTCTTTCTCTGGAAAATAGGAAAAATTCGATTTTTTTGCTCCTATACTTTTCCCACGTTTTTTACATGCTTCGGAATGACAAACTTTTTGGTTTCAAAAATAAAAAATACGATTTTTTTGCTCCCATACTTTTCCCACGTTTTTGCCATTGTTCAGTATGACAAACTATTCGTTTGAAAAATAAAAAAATACGCTTTTTTTGCTTCCATACTTTTCCCATGTTTTTGCCATGCTTCAGAATAAAAGTTTTCTTTCTCTCGAAAATAAGAAAAATACGTTTTTTTTGCTCCCATACTTTTCCCATGTTTTTTCCATGCTTCAGAATAAAAGTTTTCTTTCTCTCGAAAATAAGAAAAATACGATTTTTTTGCTCCCATACTTTTCCCACGTTTTTGCCATGGTTCAGAATAAAAGTTTTCTTTCTCTGGAAAATAGGAAAAATTCGATTTTTTTGCTCCCATACTTTTCCCACGTTTTTTACATGCTTCGGAATGACAAACTTTTTGGTTTCAAAAATAAAAAATACGATTTTTTTGCTCCAATACTTTTCCCACGTTTTTGCCATTGTTCAGTATGACAAACTATTCGTTTCAAAAATAAAAAAATACGCTTTTTTTGCTTCCATACTTTTCCCATGTTTTTGCCATGCTTCAGAATAAAAGTTTTCTTTCTCTCGAAAATAAGAAAAATACGTTTTTTTTGCTCCCATAATTTTTCCATGTTTTTTCCATGCTTCAGAATAAAAGTTTTCTTTCTCTCGAAAATAAGAAAAATTCGATTTTTTTGCTCCCATACTTTTCCCACGTTTTTGCTATGGTTCAGACTGACAAACTTTTTCCTTTCAAAAATAAGAAAAATACAATTTTTTTGCTCCCATACTTTTCCCACGTTTTTGCAATTGTTCAGAATGACAAACCTTTCGTTTCAAAAATAAAAAAATAGGTTTTTTTTGCTCCCATACTTTTCCCATGTTTTTTCCATGCTTGAGAATAAAAATTTTCTTTCTCTCGAAAATAAGAAAAATACGATTTTTTTGCTTCCATACTTTTCCCATGTTTTTCCCATGCTTCGGAATGACAAAGTTTTTCGTTTCAAAAATAAGAAAAATACGATTTTTTTGCTCCCATACTTTTTCCATGTTTTTCCCATGCTTCGGAATGACAAAATTTTTCGTTTCAAAAATAAGAAAAATACAATTTTTTTGCTCCCATTCTTTTCCCACGTTTCTGCCATTGTTCAGAATGACAAACTTTTCGTTTCAAAAATAAAAAAAATACGTTTTTTTTGCTCCCATACTTTTCCCATGTTTTTGCCATGCTTGAGAATAAAAGTTTTCTTTCTCTCGAAAATAAGAAAAATACGATTTTTTTGTTCCCATACTTTTCCCATGTTTTTCCCATGCTTCGGAATGACAAAGTTTTTCGTTTCAAAAATAAGAAAAATACGATTTTTTTGCTCCCATACTTTTCCCATGTTTTTGCCATGCTTGAGAATGAAAGTTTTCTTTCTTTCAAAAATAAAAAAAATACAATTTTTTTGCTCCTATACTTTTCCTATGTTTTTGCCATTGTTCAGAATGACAAACTTTTTGGTTTCAAAAATAAAAAATACGATTTTTTGCTCCCATACTTTTCCCATGTTTTTCCCATGCTTCGGAATGACAAACTTTTTGTTTCAAAAATAAAAAAAATACGTTTTTTTTGCTCCCATACTTTTCCCATGTTTTTGCCATGCTTCAGAATAAAAGTTTTCTTTCTCTCGAAAATAAGAAAAATACGTTTTTTTTGCTCCCATACTTTTCCCATGTTTTTTCCATGCTTCAGAATAAAAGTTTTCTTTCTCTCGAAAATAAGAAAAATACGATTTTTTTGCTCTAATACTTTTCCCATGTTTTTCCCATGCTTCGGAATGACAAAGTTTTTCGTTTCAAAAATAAGAAAAATACAATTTTTTTGCTCCCATACTTTTCCCACGTTTTTACCATGGTTCAGAATAAAAGTTTTCTTTCTCTGGAAAATAGGAAAAATTCGATTTTTTTGCTCCCATACTTTTCCCACGTTTTTTACATGCTTCGGAATGACAAACTTTTTGGTTTCAAAAATAAAAAATACGATTTTTTTGCTCCCATACTTTTCCCACGTTTTTGCCATTGTTCAGTATGACAAACTATTCGTTTCAAAAATAAAAAAATACGCTTTTTTTGCTTCCATACTTTTCCCATGTTTTTGCCATGCTTCAGAATAAAAGTTTTCTTTCTCTCGAAAATAAGAAAAATACGTTTTTTTTGCTCCCATACTTTTCCCATGTTTTTTCCATGCTTCAGAATAAAAGTTTTCTTTCTCTCGAAAATAAGAAAAATTCGATTTTTTTGCTCCCATACTTTTCCCACGTTTTTGCTATGGTTCAGACTGACAAACTTTTTCCTTTCAAAAATAAGAAAAATACAATTTTTTTGCTCCCATACTTTTCCCACGTTTTTGCAATTGTTCAGAATGACAAACCTTTCGTTTCAAAAATAAAAAAATACGTTTTTTTTGCTCCCATACTTTTCCCATGTTTTTTCCATGCTTCAGAATAAAAGTTTTCTTTCTCTCGAAAATAAGAAAAATACGATTTTTTTGCTCTTATACTTTTCCTATGTTTTTCCCATGCTTCGGAATGACAAAATTTTTCGATTCAAAAATAAGAAAAATACAATTTTTTTGCTCCCATACTTTTCCCACGTTTTTGCCATTGTTCAGAATGACAAACTTTTCGTTACAAAAATAAAAAAAATACGTTTTTTTTGCTCCCATACTTTTCTTATGTTTTTGCCATGCTTGAGAATAAAAGTTTTCTTTCTCTCGAAAATAAGAAAAATACGATTTTTTTGTTCCCATACTTTTCCCATGTTTTTCCCATGCTTCGGAATGACAAAGTTTTTCGTTTCAAAAATAAGAAAAATACGATTTTTTTGCTCCCATACTTTTCCCATGTTTTTGCCATGCTTCAGAATGACAAAGTTTTTCGTTTCAAAAATAAAAAAAATACAATTTTTTTGCTCCTATACTTTTCCTATGTTTTTGCCATTGTTCAGAATGACAAACTTTTTGGTTTCAAAAATAAAAAATACGATTTTTTGCTTCCATACTTTTCCCACGTTTTTGACATTGTTCAGAATGACAAAGTTTTCTTTCTCTCGAAAATAGGAAAATTTGGTTTTTTTGCTCCCATACTTTTCCCATGTTTTTGCCATGGTTCAGAATAAAAGTTTTCTTTCTCTGGAAAATAGGAAAAATTCGATTTTTTTGCTCCTATACTTTTCCCACGTTTTTTACATGCTTCGGAATGACAAACTTTTTGGTTTCAAAAATAAAAAATACGATTTTTTTGCTCCCATACTTTTCCCACGTTTTTGCCATTGTTCAGTATGACAAACTATTCGTTTGAAAAATAAAAAAATACGCTTTTTTTGCTTCCATACTTTTCCCATGTTTTTGCCATGCTTCAGAATAAAAGTTTTCTTTCTCTCGAAAATAAGAAAAATACGTTTTTTTTGCTCCCATACTTTTCCCATGTTTTTTCCATGCTTCAGAATAAAAGTTTTCTTTCTCTCGAAAATAAGAAAAATACGATTTTTTTGCTCCCATACTTTTCCCACGTTTTTGCCATGGTTCAGAATAAAAGTTTTCTTTCTCTGGAAAATAGGAAAAATTCGATTTTTTTGCTCTAATACTTTTCCCACGTTTTTTACATGCTTCGGAATGACAAACTTTTTGGTTTCAAAAATAAAAAATACAATTTTTTTGCTCCCATACTTTTCCCACGTTTTTGCCATTGTTCAGTATGACAAACTATTCGTTTCAAAAATAAAAAAATACGCTTTTTTTGCTTCCATACTTTTCCCATGTTTTTGCCATGCTTCAGAATAAAAGTTTTCTTTCTCTCGAAAATAAGAAAAATACGTTTTTTTTGCTCCCATACTTTTCCCATTGTTTTTCCATGCTTCAGAATAAAAGTTTTCTTTCTCTCGAAAATAAGAAAAATTCGATTTTTTTGCTCCCATACTTTTCCCACGTTTTTGCTATGGTTCAGACTGACAAACTTTTTCCTTTCAAAAATAAGAAAAATACAATTTTTTGGCTCCCATACTTTTCCCACGTTTTTGCAATTGTTCAGAATGACAAACCTTTCGTTTCAAAAATAAAAAAATACGTTTTTTTTGCTCCCATACTTTTCCCATGTTTTTTCCATGCTTCAGAATAAAAGTTTTCTTTCTCTCGAAAATAAGAAAAATACGATTTTTTTGCTCCCATACTTTTCCCATGTTTTTCCCATGCTTCGGAATGACAAAATTTTTCGTTTTAAAAATAAGAAAAATACAATTTTTTTGCTCCCATACTTTTCCCACGTTTTTGCCATTGTTCAGAATGACAAACTTTTCCTTTCAAAAATAAAAAAAATACGTTTTTTTTGCTCCCATACTTTTCTTATGTTTTTGCCATGCTTGAGAATAAAAGTTTTCTTTCTCTCGAAAATAAGAAAAATACGATTTTTTTGTTCCCATACTTTTCCCATGTTTTTCCCATGCTTCGGAATGACAAAGTTTTTCGTTTCAAAAATAAGAAAAATACGATTTTTTTGCTCCCATACTTTTCCCATGTTTTTGCCATGCTTCAGAATGACAAAGTTTTTCGTTTCAAAAATAAAAAAAATACAATTTTTTTGCTCCTATACTTTTCCTATGTTTTTGCCATTGTTTAGAATGACAAACTTTTTGGTTTCAAAAATAAAAAATACGATTTTTTGCTTTCATACTTTTCCCACGTTTTTGACATTGTTCAGAATGACAAAGTTTTCTTTCTCTCGAAAGTAGGAAAAATTCGATTTTTTTGCTCCCATACTTTTCCCATGTTTTTTCCATGGTTCAGAATAAAAGTTTTCTTTCTCTGGAAAATAGGAAAAATTCGATTTTTTTGCTCCTATACTTTTCCCACGTTTTTTACATGCTTCGGAATGACAAACTTTTTGGTTTCAAAAATAAAAAATACGATTTTTTTGCTCCCATACTTTTCCCACGTTTTTGCCATTGTTCAGTATGACAAACTATTCGTTTCAAAAATAAAAAAATACGCTTTTTTTGCTTCCATACTTTTCCCATGTTTTTGCCATGCTTCAGAATAAAAGTTTTCTTTCTCTCGAAAATAAGAAAAATACGTTTTTTTTGCTCCCATACTTTTCCCATGTTTTTTCCATGCTTCAGAATAAAAGTTTTCTTTCTCTCGAAAATAAGAAAAATACGATTTTTTTGCTCCCATACTTTTCCCACGTTTTTGCCATGGTTCAGAATAAAAGTTTTCTTTCTCTGGAAAATAGGAAAAATTCGATTTTTTTGCTCCCATACTTTTCCCACGTTTTTTACATGCTTCGGAATGACAAACTTTTTGGTTTCAAAAATAAAAAATACGATTTTTTTGCTCCCATACTTTTCCCACGTTTTTGCCATTGTTCAGTATGACAAACTATTCGTTTCAAAAATAAAAAAATACGCTTTTTTTGCTTCCATACTTTTCCCATGTTTTTGCCATGCTTCAGAATAAAAGTTTTCTTTCTCTCGAAAATAAGAAAAATACGTTTTTTTTGCTCCCATACTTTTCCCATGTTTTTTCCATGCTTCAGAATAAAAGTTTTCTTTCTCTCGAAAATAAGAAAAATTCGATTTTTTTGCTCCCATACTTTTCCCACGTTTTTGCTATGGTTCAGACTGACAAACTTTTTCCTTTCAAAAATAAGAAAAATACAATTTTTTTGCTCCCATACTTTTCCCACGTTTTTGCAATTGTTCAGAATGACAAACCTTTCGTTTCAAAAATAAAAAAATACGTTTTTTTTGCTCCCATACTTTTCCTATGTTTTTTCCATGCTTCAGAATAAAAGTTTTCTTTCTCTCGAAAAAAAGAAAAATACGATTTTTCTGCTCCCATACTTTTCCCATGTTTTTCCCATGGTTCGGAATGACAAAATTTTTCGTTTTAAAAATAAGAAAAATACAATTTTTTTGCTCCCATACTTTTCCACGTTTCTGCCATTGTTCAGAATGTCAAACTTTTCGTTTCAAAAATAAAAAAAATACGTTTTTTTTGCTCCCATACTTTTCCCATGTTTTTGCCATGCTTGAGAATAAAAGTTTTCTTTCTCTCAAAAATAAGAAAAATACGATTTTTTTTCCCATACTTTTCCCATGTTTTTCCCATGCTTCGGAATGACAAAGTTTTTCGTTTCAAAAATAAGAAAAATACGATTTTTTTGCTCCCATACTTTTCCCATGTTTTTGCCATGCTTCAGAATGACAAAGTTTTTCGTTTCAAAAATAAAAAAATACAATTTTTTTGCTCCTATACTTTTCCTATGTTTTTGCCATTGTTCAGAATGACAAACTTTTTGGTTTCAAAAATAAAAAATACGATTTTTTGCTCGCATGCTTTTCCCACGTTTTTGCCATTGTTCAGTATGACAAACCTTTTGTTTCAAAAATAAAAAAAATACGTTTTTTTTGCTTCCATACTTTACCCATGTTTTTGCCATGCTTCAGAATAAAAGTTTTCTTTCTCTTGAAAATAAGAAAAATACGATTTTTTTGCTCCCATACTTTTCCCATGTTTTTGCCATGGTTCAGAATGAGAAACTTTTTCCTTTCAAAAATAAGAAAAATACGATTTTTTTGCTCCCATACTTTTCCCATGTTTTTGCCATGCTTCAGAATGACAAAGTTTTTCGTTTCAAAAATAAAAAAAATACAATTTTTTTGCTCCTATACTTTTCCCATGTTTTTGCCATTGTTCAGAATGACAAACTTTTTGGTTTCAAAAATAAAAAATACGATTTTTTTGCTCCCATACTTTTCCCACGTTTTTGCCATTGTTCAGTATGACAAACTATTCGTTTCAAAAATAAAAAATACGCTTTTTTTGCTTCCATACTTTTCCTATGTTTTTGCCATGCTTCAGAATAAAAGTTTTCTTTCTCTCGAAAATAAGAAAAATACGTTTTTTTTGCTCCCATACTTTTCCCATGTTTTTTCCATGCTTCAGAATAAAAGTTTTCTTTCTCTCGAAAATAAGAAAAATACGATTTTTTTGCTCCCATACTTTTCCCATGTTTTTCCCATGCTTCGGAATGACAAAGTTTTTCGTTTCAAATATAAGAAAAATACGATTTTTTTGCTTCTATACTTTTCCCACGTTTTTGCCATTGTTCAGTATGACAAACTTTTCGTTTCAAAAATAAAAAAAATACAATTTTTTTGCTCCCATACTTTTCCCACGTTTTTGCCATTGTTCAGTATGACAAACTTTTCGTTTCAAAAACAAAAAAAATACAATTTTTTTGCTCCCATACTTTTCCCACGTTTTTGCCATTGTTCAGTATGACAAACTTTTCGTTTCAAAAATAAAAAAAATACAATTTTTTTGCTCCCATACTTTTCCCACGTTTTTGCCATTGTTCAGTATGACAAACTTTTCGTTTCAAAAATAAAAAAAATACGTTTTTTTTGCTCCCATACTTTTCCCATGTTTTTCCCATGCTTCGGAATGACAAAGTTTTTCGTTTCAAATATAAGAAAAATACGATTTTTTTGCTTCTATACTTTTCCCACGTTTTTGCCATTGTTCAGTATGACAAACTTTTCGTTTCAAAAATAAAAAAAATACGTTTTTTTTGCTCCCATACTTTTCCCACGTTTTTGCCATGGTTCAGAATAAAAGTTTTCTTTCTCTCGAAAATAGGAAAAATTCGATTTTTTTGCTACCATACTTTTCCCACGTTTTTGCTATGGTTCAGACTGACAAACTTTTTCCTTTCAAAAATAAGAAAAAAACGATTTTTTTGCTCTCATACTTTTCCCACGTTTTTGCCATTGTTCAGTATGACAAACTTTTCGTTTCAAAAATAAAAAAAATACAATTTTTTGGCTCCCATACTTTTCCCATGTTTTTGCCATGGTTCAGAATAAAAGTTTTCTTTCTTTCGAAAATAAAAAAATACGATTTTTTTGCTCCCATACTTTTCCCATGTTTTTCCCATGCTTCGGAATGAAAAAGTTTTTCGTTTTAAAAATAAGAAAAATACGATTTTTTTGCTCCCATACTTTTCCCATGTTTTTGCCATGCTTCAGAATAAAAGTTTTCTTTCTCTCGAAAATAAGAAAAATACGATTTTTTTGCTCCCATACTTTTTTCATGTTTTTGCCATGGTTCAGAATGACAAACTTTTTCCTTTCAAAAATAAGAAAAATACGATTTTTTTGCTCCCATACTTTTCCCATGTTTTTGCCATGCTTCAGAATGACAAAGTTTTCTTTCTCTCGAAAATAGGAAAAATTCGATTTTTTTGCTCCCATACTTTTCCCATGTTTTTTCCATGCTTCAGAATAAAAGTTTTCTTTCTCTCGAAAATAAGAAAAATTCGATTTTTTTGCTCCCATACTTTTCCCACGTTTTTGCTATGGTTCAGACTGACAAACTTTTTCCTTTCAAAAATAAGAAAAATACAATTTTTTTGCTCCCATACTTTTCCCACGTTTTTGCAATTGTTCAGAATGACAAACCTTTCGTTTCAAAAATAAAAAAATACGTTTTTTTTGCTCCCATACTTTTCCTATGTTTTTTCCATGCTTCAGAATAAAAGTTTTCTTTCTCTCGAAATAAAGAAAAATACGATTTTTTTGCTCCCATACTTTTCCCATGTTTTTCCCATGCTTCGGAATGACAAAATTTTTCGTTTTAAAAATAAGAAAAATACAATTTTTTTGCTCCCATACTTTTCCACGTTTCTGCCATTGTTCAGAATGTCAAACTTTTCGTTTCAAAAATAAAAAAAATACGTTTTTTTTGCTCCCATACTTTTCCCATGTTTTTGCCATGCTTGAGAATAAAAGTTTTCTTTCTCTCAAAAATAAGAAAAATACGATTTTTTTTCCCATACTTTTCCCATGTTTTTCCCATGCTTCGGAATGACAAAGTTTTTCGTTTCAAAAATAAGAAAAATACGATTTTTTTGCTCCCATACTTTTCCCATGTTTTTGCCATGCTTCAGAATGACAAAGTTTTTCGTTTCAAAAATAAAAAAAATACAATTTTTTTGCTCCTATACTTTTTCTATGTTTTTGCCATTGTTCAGAATGACAAACTTTTTGGTTTCAAAAATAAAAAATACGATTTTTTGCTCGCATGCTTTTCCCACGTTTTTGCCATTGTTCAGTATGACAAACCTTTTGTTTCAAAAATAAAAAAAATACGTTTTTTTTGCTTCCATACTTTACCCATGTTTTTGCCATGCTTCAGAATAAAAGTTTTCTTTCTCTTGAAAATAAGAAAAATACGATTTTTTTGCTCCCATACTTTTCCCATGTTTTTGCCATGGTTCAGAATGAGAAACTTTTTCCTTTCAAAAATAAGAAAAATACGATTTTTTTGCTCCCATACTTTTCCCATGTTTTTGCCATGCTTCAGAATGACAAAGTTTTTCGTTTCAAAAATAAAAAAAATACAATTTTTTTGCTCCTATACTTTTCCCATGTTTTTGCCATTGTTCAGAATGACAAACTTTTTGGTTTCAAAAATAAAAAATACGATTTTTTTGCTCCCATACTTTTCCCACGTTTTTGCCATTGTTCAGTATGACAAACTATTCGTTTCAAAAATAAAAAATACGCTTTTTTTGCTTCCATACTTTTCCCATGTTTTTGCCATGCTTCAGAATAAAAGTTTTCTTTCTCTCGAAAATAAGAAAAATACGTTTTTTTTGCTCCCATACTTTTCCCATGTTTTTTCCATGCTTCAGAATAAAAGTTTTCTTTCTCTCGAAAATAAGAAAAATACGATTTTTTTGCTCCCATACTTTTCCCATGTTTTTCCCATGCTTCGGAATGACAAAGTTTTTCGTTTCAAATATAAGAAAAATACGATTTTTTTGCTTCTATACTTTTCCCACGTTTTTGCCATTGTTCAGTATGACAAACTTTTCGTTTCAAAAATAAAAAAAATACAATTTTTTTGCTCCCATACTTTTCCCACGTTTTTGCCATTGTTCAGTATGACAAACTTTTCGTTTCAAAAACAAAAAAAATACAATTTTTTTGCTCCCATACTTTTCCCACGTTTTTGCCATTGTTCAGTATGACAAACTTTTCGTTTCAAAAATAAAAAAAATACAATTTTTTTGCTCCCATACTTTTCCCACGTTTTTGCCATTGTTCAGTATGACAAACTTTTCGTTTCAAAATAAAAAAAATACGTTTTTTTTTGCTCCCATACTTTTCCCATGTTTTTCCCATGCTTCGGAATGACAAAGTTTTTCGTTTCAAATATAAGAAAAATACGATTTTTTTGCTTCTATACTTTTCCCACGTTTTTGCCATTGTTCAGTATGACAAACTTTTCGTTTCAAAAATAAAAAAAATACGTTTTTTTTGCTCCCATACTTTTCCCACGTTTTTGCCATGGTTCAGAATAAAAGTTTTCTTTCTCTCGAAAATAGGAAAAATTCGATTTTTTTGCTACCATACTTTTCCCACGTTTTTGCTATGGTTCAGACTGACAAACTTTTTCCTTTCAAAAATAAGAAAAAAACGATTTTTTTGCTCTCATACTTTTCCCACGTTTTTGCCATTGTTCAGTATGACAAACTTTTCGTTTCAAAAATAAAAAAAATACAATTTTTTGGCTCCCATACTTTTCCCATGTTTTTGCCATGGTTCAGAATAAAAGTTTTCTTTCTTTCGAAAATAAAAAAATACGATTTTTTTGCTCCCATACTTTTCCCATGTTTTTCCCATGCTTCGGAATGAAAAAGTTTTTCGTTTTAAAAATAAGAAAAATACGATTTTTTTGCTCCCATACTTTTCCCATGTTTTTGCCATGCTTCAGAATAAAAGTTTTCTTTCTCTCGAAAATAAGAAAAATACGATTTTTTTGCTCCCATACTTTTCCCACGTTTTTGCCATTGTTCAGTATGACAAACTATTCGTTTCAAAAATAATAAAATACGCTTTTTTTGCTTCCATACTTTTCCCATGTTTTTGCCATGCTTCAGAATAAAAGTTTTCTTTCTCTCGAAAATAAGAAAAATACGTTTTTTTTGCTCCCATACTTTTCCCATGTTTTTTACATGCTTCAGAATAAAAGTTTTCTTTCTCTCGAAAATAAGAAAAATACGATTTTTTTGCTCTTATACTTTTTCCATGTTTTTCCCATGCTTCGGAATGACAAAGTTTTTCGTTTCAAAAATAAGAAAAATACGATTTTTTTGCTCCCATACTTTTCCCACGTTTTTGCCATTGTTCAGTATGACAAACTTTTCGTTTCAAAAATAAAAAAAATACGTTTTTTTTGCTCCCATACTTTTCTGACGTTTTTGCCATGGTTCAGAATAAAAGTTTTCTTTCTCTCGAAAATAGGAAAAATTCGATTTTTTTGCTCCCATACTTTTCCCACGTTTTTGCTATGGTTCAGACTGACAAACTTTTTCCTTTCAAAAATAAGAAAAATACAATTTTTTTGCTCCCATACTTTTCCCACGTTTTTGCAATTGTTCAGAATGACAAACCTTTCGTTTCAAAAATAAAAAAATACGTTTTTCTTGCTCCCATACTTTTCCCATGTTTTTTCCATGCTTCAGAATAAAAGTTTTCTTTCTCTCGAAAATAGGAAAAATTCGATTTTTTTGCTCCCATACTTTTCCCACGTTTTTGCCATTGTTCAGTATGACAAACTTTTCGTTTCAAAAATAAAAAAAATACAATTTTTTGGCTCCCATACTTTTCCCATGTTTTTGCCATGGTTCAGAATAAAAGTTTTCTTTCTTTCGAAAATAAGAAAAATACGATTTTTTTGCTCCCATACTTTTCCCATGTTTTTCCCATGCTTCGGAATGAAAAAGTTTTTCGTTTTAAAAATAAGAAAAATACGATTTTTTTGCTCCTATACTTTTCCCATGTTTTTGCCATGCTTCAGAATAAAAGTTTTCTTTCTCTCGAAAATAAGAAAAATACGATTTTTTTGCTCCCATACTTTTTTCATGTTTTTGCCATGGTTCAGAATGACAAACTTTTTCCTTTCAAAAATAAGAAAAATACGATTTTTTTGCTCCCATACTTTTCCCATGTTTTTGCCATGCTTCAGAATGACAAAGTTTTTTTTCTTTTGAAAATAGGAAAAATTCGATTTTTTTGCTCCCATACTTTTCCCACGTTTTTGCCATGGTTCAGAATAAAAGTTTTCTTTCTCTGGAAAATAGGAAAAATTCGATTTTTTTGCTCCCATACTTTTCCTACGTTTTTTACATGCTTCGGAATGACAAACTTTTTTGGTTCAAAAATAAAAAATACGATTTTTTTGCTCCCATACTTTTCCCACGTTTTTGCCATTGTTCAGTATGACAAACTATTCGTTTCAAAAATAATAAAATACGCTTTTTTTGCTTCCATACTTTTCCCATGTTTTTGCCATGCTTCAGAATAAAAGTTTTCTTTCTCTCGAAAATAAGAAAAATACGTTTTTTTTTGCTCCCATACTTTTCCCATGTTTTTTCCATGCTTCAGAATAAAAGTTTTCTTTCTCTCGAAAATAAGAAAAATACGATTTTTTTGCTCTTATACTTTTCCCATGTTTTTCCCATGCTTCGGAATGACAAAGTTTTTCGTTTCAAAAATAAGAAAAATACGATTTTTTTGCTCCCATACTTTTCCCACGTTTTTGCCATTGTTCAGTATGACAAACTTTTCGTTTCAAAAATAAAAAAAATACGTTTTTTTTGCTCCCATACTTTTCTGACGTTTTTGCCATGGTTCAGAATAAAAGTTTTCTTTCTCTCGAAAATAGGAAAAATTCGATTTTTTTGCTCTCATACTTTTCCCACGTTTTTGCTATGGTTCAGACTGACAAACTTTTTCCTTTCAAAAATAAGAAAAATACAATTTTTTTGCTTCCATACTTTTCCCACGTTTTTGCAATTGTTCAGAATGACAAACCTTTTGTTTCAAAAATAAAAAAATACGTTTTTCTTGCTCCTATACTTTTCCCATGTTTTTTCCATGCTTCAGAATAAAAGTTTTCTTTCTCTCGAAAATAGGAAAAATTCGATTTTTTTGCTCCCATACTTTTCCCACGTTTTTGCCATTGTTCAGTATGACAAACTTTTCGTTTCAAAAATAAAAAAAATACAATTTTTTGGCTCCCATACTTTTCCCATGTTTTTGCCATGGTTCAGAATAAAAGTTTTCTTTCTTTCGAAAATAAGAAAAATACGATTTTTTTGCTCCCATACTTTTCCCATGTTTTTCCCATGCTTCGGAATGAAAAAGTTTTTCGTTTTAAAAATAAGAAAAATACGATTTTTTTGCTCCCATACTTTTCCCATGTTTTTGCCATGCTTCAGAATAAAAGTTTTCTTTCTCTCGAAAATAAGAAAAATACGATTTTTTTGCTCCCATACTTTTTTCATGTTTTTGCCATGGTTCAGAATGACAAACTTTTTCCTTTCAAAAATAAGAAAAATACGATTTTTTTGCTCCCATACTTTTCCCATGTTTTTGCCATGGTTCGGAATGACAAAGTTTTCTTTCTCTCGAAAATAGGAAAAATTCGATTTTTTTGCTCCTATACTTTTCCCACGTTTTTGCTATGGTTCAGAATAAAAGTTTTCTTTCTCTGGAAAATAGGAAAAATTCGATTTTTTTGCTCCCATACTTTTCCTACGTTTTTTACATGCTTCGGAATGACAAACTTTTTTGGTTCAAAAATAAAAAATACGATTTTTTTGCTCCCATACTTTTCCCACGTTTTTGCCATTGTTCAGTATGACAATCTTTTCGTTTCAAAAACAGAAAAAATACAATTTTTTTGCTCCCATACTTTTCATACGTTTTTGCCATTGTTCAGTATGACAAACTTTTCGTTTCAAAAATAAAAAAAATACAATTTTTTTGCTCCTATACTTTTCCCACGTTTTTGCCATTGTTCAGTATGACAAACTTTTCGTTTCAAAAATAAAAAAAATACGTTTTTTTTGCTCCCATACTTTTCCCACGTTTTTGCCATGGTTCAGAATAAAAGTTTTCTTTCTCTCGAAAATAGGAAAAATTCGATTTTTTTGCTCCCATACTTTTCCCACGTTTTTGCTATGGTTCAGACTGACAAACTTTTTCCTTTCAAAAATAAGAAAAATACAATTTTTTTGCTCCTATACTTTTCCCACGTTTTTGCAATTGTTCAGAATGACAAACCTTTCGTTTCAAAAATAAAAAAATACGTTTTTTTTGCTCCCATACTTTTCCCATGTTTTTTCCATGCTTCAGAATAAAAGTTTTCTTTCTCTCGAAAATAAGAAAAATACGATTTTTTTGCTCCCATACTTTTCCCATGTTTATCCCATGCTTCGGAATGACAAAGTTTTTCGTTTCAAAAATAAGAAAAATACGATTTTTTGCTCCCATACTTTTCCCACGTTTTTGCCATTGTTCAGTATGACAAACTTTTCGTTTCAAAAATAAAAAAAATACAATTTTTTTGCTCCCATACTTTTCCCATGTTTTTGCCATGCTTCAGAATGACAAAGTTTTTCGTTTCAAAAATAAAAAAAATACAATTTTTTTGCTCCTATACTTTTCCCATGTTTCTGCCATTGTTCAGAATGACAAACTTTTTGGTTTCAAAAATAAAAAATACGATTTTTTTGCTCCCATACTTTTCCCACGTTTTTGCCATGGTTCAGAATAAAAGTTTTCTTTCTTTCGAAAATAAGAAAAATACGATTTTTTTGCTCCCATACTTTTCCCATGTTTTTCCCATGCTTCGGAATGAAAAAGTTTTTCGTTTTAAAAATAAGAAAAATACGATTTTTTTGCTCCCATACTTTTCCCATGTTTTTGCCATGCTTCAGAATAAAAGTTTTCTTTCTCTCGAAAATAAGAAAAATACGATTTTTTTGCTCCCATACTTTTTTCATGTTTTTGCCATGGTTCAGAATGACAAACTTTTTCCTTTCAAAAATAAGAAAAATACGATTTTTTTGCTCCCATACTTTTCCCATGTTTTTGCCATGCTTCAGAATGACAAAGTTTTCTTTCTCTCGAAAATAGGAAAAATTCGATTTTTTTGCTCCCATACTTTTCCCACGTTTTTGCCATGGTTCAGAATAAAAGTTTTCTTTCTCTGGAAAATAGGAAAAATTCGATTTTTTTGCTCCCATACTTTTCCTACGTTTTTTACATGCTTCGGAATGACAAACTTTTTGGTTTCAAAAATAAAAAATACGATTTTTTTGCTCCAATACTTTTCCCACGTTTTTGCCATTGTTCAGTATGACAAACTATTCGTTTCAAAAATAATAAAATACGCTTTTTTTGCTTCCATACTTTTCCCATGTTTTTGCCATGCTTCAGAATAAAAGTTTTCTTTCTCTCGAAAATAAGAAAAATACGTTTTTTTTGCTCCCATACTTTTCCCATGTTTTTGCCATGGTTCAGAATAAAAGTTTTCTTTCTCTCGAAAATAGGAAAAATTCGATTTTTTTGCTCCCATACTTTTCCCACGTTTTTGCTATGGTTCAGACTGACAAACTTTTTCCTTTCAAAAATAAGAAAAATACAATTTTTTTGCTCCCATACTTTTCCCACGTTTTTGCAATTGTTCAGAATGACAAACCTTTCGTTTCAAAAATAAAAAAATACGTTTTTTTTGCTCCCATACTTTTCCCATGTTTTTTCCATGCTTCAGAATAAAAGTTTTCTTTCTCTCGAAAATAAGAAAAATACGATTTTTTTGCTCCCATACTTTTCCCATGTTTTTCCCATGCTTGAGAATGACAAAGTTTTTCGTTTCAAAAATAAAAAAAATACAATTTTTTTGCTCCCATACTTTTCCTATGTTTTTGCCATGCTTCAGAAGGACAAAGTTTTTCGTTTCAAAAATAAAAAAAATACAATTTTTTTGCTCCCATACTTTTCCCACGTTTTTGCCATTGTTCAGTATGACAAACTTTTCGTTTCAAAAACAAAAAAAATACAATTTTTTTGCTCCCATACTTTTCCCACGTTTTTGCCATTGTTCAGTATGACAAACTTTTCGTTTCAAAAATAAAAAAAATACAATTTTTTTGCTCCCATACTTTTCCCACGTTTTTGCCATTGTTCAGTATGACAAACTTTTCGTTTCAAAAATAAAAAAAATACGTTTTTTTTGCTTCCATACTTTTCCCACGTTTTTGCCATGGTTCAGAATAAAAGTTTTCTTTCTCTCGAAAATAGGAAAAATTCGATTTTTTTGCTCCCATACTTTTCCCACGTTTTTGCTATGGTTCAGACTGACAAACTTTTTTCTTTCAAAAATAAGAAAAATACAATTTTTTTGCTCCCATACTTTTCCCACGTTTTTGCAATTGTTCAGAATGACAAACCTTTCGTTTCAAAAATAAAAAAATACGTTTTTTTTGCTCCCATACTTTTCCCATGTTTTTTCCATGCTTCAGAATAAAAGTTTTCTTTCTCTCGAAAATAAGAAAAATACGATTTTTTTGCTCCAATACTTTTCCCATGTTTTTCCCATGCTTCGGAATGACAAAGTTTTTCGTTTCAAAAATAAGAAAAATACGATTTTTTTGCTCCTATACTTTTCCCACGTTTTTGCCATTGTTCAGTATGACAAACTTTTCGTTTCAAAAATAAAAAAAATACGTTTTTTTTGCTCCCATACTTTTCCTACGTTTTTGCCATGGTTTAGAATAAAAGTTTTCTTTCTCTCGAAAATAAGAAAAATACGATTTTTTTGCTCCTATACTTTTCCCATGTTTTTGCCATTGTTCAGAATGACAAACTTTTCGTTTCAAAAATAAAAAAAATACGTTTTTTTTGCTCCCATACTTTTCCCACGTTTTTGCCATGGTTCAGAATAAAAGTTTTCTTTCTCTCGAAAATAGGAAAAATTCGATTTTTTTGCTCCCATACTTTTCCCACGTTTTTGCTATGGTTCAGACTGACAAACTTTTTCCTTTCAAAAATAAGAAAAATACAATTTTTTTGCTCCCATACTTTTCCCACGTTTTTGCAATTGTTCAGAATGACAAACCTTTCGTTTCAAAAATAAAAAAAAAACGTTTTTTTTGCTCCCATACTTTTCCCACGTTTTTGCCATGGTTCAGAATAAAAGTTTTCTTTCTCTCGAAAATAAGAAAAATACAATTTTTTTCTCCCATACTTTTCCCACCTTTTTGCTATTGTTCAGAATGACAAACTTTTCGTTTCAAAAATAAAAAAAATACAATTTTTTGGCTCCCATACTTTTCCCATGTTTTTGCCATGCTTCAGAATAAAAGTCTTCTTTCTCTCGAAAATAGGAAAAATTCGATTTTTTTGCTCCCATACTTTTCCTACCTTTTTGCCATTGTTCAGAATAAAATTTTCTTTCTCTCGAAAATAGGAAAAATACGATTTTTTTGCTCCCATACTTTTCCCATGTTTTTGCCAAAGTTCCGAAGTATGGGAAACGCTCATTAGCAATGATTCTCTAGATTTTGCCCATGCTTTGTAAGTATGGCTGAAAGCTGATCAACTTTGGCCGAAATCTATGCCCATGGTTTTGCCATGTTTTGCTATCTTTTGCCCATAGTTCGTTTTCCACGCGGGTTATCACATCACTTTTTATTAAAAAGCTTATTCAAATTTTTATTTCTTCATCGAAACTTATTTTATAATTATTCTTTTATCCCGTTGAAATTATATTAATTTAAACAATTATAAAATTTCAATTCAAACAAATAAGACTGAAACAAATACGGACTAATAAGAGTATTTTTATTTCATTTGATTGACTGTAATTCGATAGTTTTGTTCAAATATTTAATTGCGATTAAAAAATTGTTTTATGTTGAATGAAAACAGTATTTAATTTTCTATATTTATAAATAAAAAAGAAAATAAAGAATTATTTTTTTAAATATTTTAGCATTTTCTAATTTTTATTTTATAACATTTTCTACATACTTAGGGTTTTGTCTGTTAAGCTATTATTTTTTCTACTTAATTTGAATTTTGTCTGTTCAAAATTAACTTTTTCTACTGAATTTGAAATTTGTGTGCACAAAAATCAATTTTTCTACTTAATTTTAATTTCCACTACTCAAAAATTACTTTCCATCCTTAATTTGTGCGCTTTCTGTTTTAAACTTATTTTTCTTACTAAATTACGTCCGTTGAAAATTTATTTTCTCATTAAATTTAAATGGACTCTATCGAAATGGAATGTTTTAAAAGATGCTAGGCAATTTTTTGCTGTACATTTAATTTTTTTTACTGCTTTAAAAACTCTTACGGATTTGCTAGACGTTATTGTACATTTTCATGCTAATTTTCATTTTTCAGGTGAATTTACAACGTAGTCGAATAATACGTAGCATACGACGTTGTACACTACGTCAAATACGACGTAATACTCTATGTCGTTTACTATTCCAATTTCCAACGTAATAATCAACGTAGTTTACGACGTTGTCTTAGGAGTAAATTACAACATGGTTTACAACGTAGTTTAAAACGTGATTTTTTTCGTAGTTTACGACGTAATATACGACGTAGAGATTTTTAATAGGGGTAAGTACGAGATGCACTTGCACTGAAATGGCTTCAATTTTATTAGCTCCGGTCGCTCGTGTAAAGTGTACGATGTTTCCAGAAATATTCGTACACAATTCAGAGGTACCAACTCTTATATTTGAAATATTACTATAAATACCTATATACTTGCACGATATGTTTAAAGCCGACTAACCTAAAAAATTATCATTTCGTGAATGATAGATAATGAATGATACAATGATTTATTACTTCGTGCGACGAAGTAATGCTGTCATTAAAAATGAATCTAAGTCGGTTCTTTTGCAGTCGCCCCCCGAACCCCCCGCGCGACCAAGCATCTGAGTACGTTTGAATGTATATTGGTACAGTAGTCTGTGACAAATTGTCTCGTTTCTGAGTTGCTGACTGTCGAAACAACTATCAAAATAAACCATTTCTCGTTCTTAAACACTTGGTAACACTCGTTTTTCTTACGTGTTTTGTAGAAAAATAACATATGCAACACGGGTGGTATGTTTTTGTGCCTCGCGCGATGTTTGCAAAACGCGCCTTCGCACTCGGGCGACTGTAAAAATACACTAGTATACCAATTTTTAGCTCATTAGGTTAATACATATTTTAGGTCATTACATATTTAGTCCTCTATATTTTTTCTCTAATATTCGCGAAAAAATACACCAGCATACAAAATTTGAGCTCTCCATGTTGAATAGTTTAGAAGTTAAGGGGAGCGAATGGTCACTTTTGATGCATTTTTGGCCTAAAATCGTGTTATTTCCTTGACAAAGCTATGACCATCACCTCCAATCACATTCGCTATATTTTTCCTGTAATCTACGAGTGAAAATACATATCTGGGCCAAATTTAAGCTCTTTAGGTCACATAGTTTAGCCATGGTGGGGATGTTGCCCAAGTTTCCGTTAAGCATAGAATATCATTGCTGGATGAATTTTCCAAAAGCTGTACAATATTTTTTGAACCCCTAGAGTTCCAAAAAATAATCATGGGAGATAAATGATTGGAGATGATCCTGATTGGGATGTCAATCTGCACTGACACCTGATTTAGTTTCATTATTCAAAGGTGCATTAGTGCAAAAAAAATTATTAATTTTAATTATTTATTAATAAAACTGTAGATAGTGCAAATTTTTTATCCGAAAATTATGGAGAATACATGAAAAGTGCACTATGTGGTAGATAGTACGTTTAAAATTGCTTTGTCCGTCCACTTCCCTGTTTAAAGCGTCACTGTCTACATTATTTTCTAACACAATCCTTTATTTCTGTTATATTTTTATTATTATTTTATATTTTATTTATTATTATATTATATTTTTTAATTTTTAAAATACCGAACGAAAAATCACGAACAATAGAGAGGCTGATAGTAAAAATGGTTTATAATAATAATAATGGGAGCAAAAGTAGAATAAGTGACTCGAGAGAAAAAACGGGTTAAAATGATTATGTAATTTCTTGATAAATTAATTATATTAATACTTAAAAAATATTGTCAATAATAAAAAAACTTATTTTATTTGAATTCATATTTTGTAATTATTATAATTAATTTATCAAGAAATTACACAATCATTTTAATCTGTTTTTGCTTCTAAGTCACTTATTCCACTTTTGCTCCCGTTATTATTTTAAACCATTTTTACTATCAGCCTTTCAATACAAAAATTTTATTTAGAATTACAACTTTATTTTAGTTGATTATTATGTTCTGCATTAAAGTTTTATTAAATTAAATGTTAACTTTACAAAAAAAAATAATTAAAATTGTTTTTTAATTTGCATTAAATATATGTGTTAATACAAAATAAAAGCTTTATTTGCAAATTATTTTTATTTTATTTGCATAATTAAACTTGTAGATAGTGCTCTCTCTCGCGGAAAGTTAACCAAAGTTCAAGAAAAATATGTACGATAAACGTCACTATGTACATAGTTCTCTACTTTTGTGACTTTTGAGATCAGTTTACTGATTAACCTATGTACATAGTGCTCGTGAATCAGGATTTCAGGGGTCAAGTGGGTTAAAAATCCTGAAAATTTTGTAGATAGGTCGTTTCCTTCTGCAGATAGTGACACTTTAAAAAATATTTCTCGAAAATCTCTGTAGATAGTTTAATTAACAGCTAATTATCTTCTAATCTAATTATAATTTTCAATTACGAATACGACTATTAGATTCGTCTTTTCATTACGAATCCAACGGTATAAAAAACTCATTTTTCATAAAATATGTAGATAGTGCCTTTTTTAAACTGGACGGCAGAGTGCCCTGTCGAATTTATTTTGGTGTTTTTCTTCATCGGTAGATTTGTTTTCGATCCTGACAACCCTTCCCTCTTTCGTTTGGGTGTGAATAGAAATGAATTGACCGATTCCGTGCTATCAGTTTCGTAAGTATTCTCTCTCTTTATTTTCTTCGGATGCTAGTGACTGTATATGTACTCCAAGGCCGTTTGCAAATCGTATACTTGATTTTCACAAATTAATCTGACATTTCGGACCTGCGCGCTTTTCTCCAACTTTGAAAAGTATGTTTATAATCAAAAAGTCTATCACGAGTCTTCTTTCGTTCCCATCTTTGCTCCTTGGAAAGGTCATCAGCAACACTTATTTCGAGATTTTTCAACTTATCGTTGTTCTTGAAAAACAAAATTTTGGGATCGACTTCGTTAAAAAAAAAATCAGAAGAGGGCCTGACCCTTGATGGAGCCAAGTCTTTTGATTGCATGTATATTCTCTTTTTTCACAGCTATTCCAGTAGAATTAAAAATGTCCAGCACTTTACTTGTCAAGTTTTCATTCTCGGATTCCTCCACACGGAACATGATAAGATTCTTTTCCCTTTTCTTTTTTTGTAGGTATTAAATGGCACATTCAGCGTGATCCAGACTTCTTTTTAATTGAGTATTCTCAGCACATAATTTTTTGTATTCAAACTTACAGTCTTCCAAACTCGAAAACAGTTTTTCAGTTACATTTTTAGGCTTGTAATATCCGGGATCACTCTAGTTAACGACTTTTTATGATTTTGTTATGAAAAGTATAGTGCGCAAAACGTGTGGCGGCATTTTGGAAATTAAGTAATAATATTTACATAAGGGGCATTCTCCACAATATTATCATTAAAAAATTTGGATTGTCTGAAATAATCTTTTTTCGATTCTATATACAAAAAAATAAGATATCATGCAAATAAAGTATACCTTTGCTGTTCAGTTTACTTTGGTATAAATGGTCTTCCCATTTTCGAAAATATGAATGACTTAGAGGTTGACAATTACTTTTCCTGAATTACAGTTCTGCACTGCATTTAAATAATCTTTAAAATCGTAGACTTTTTTCATTTTGTAGCGATTGTTCGACTTGGTGGTGAAACGCATTTGCCGATATGAGTGTATGTCCTGTTTCAAAATAATTTAATTCTATAAAATCCGTTTCAACTTTAATAGAATTGACAATATAAACTAAAAATAAAATTAGACACCAATTTTTGTTTTGGCCTGTGCAATTGTCGAGCCAAAGAACAATTCGCTTCGAGTCTCGTAATATTAAGAAAAAGGAGTTAGGGGCCATTCATTAATCACGTAAGGGTTTTTATAGGAGGGGGGGGGGATTGGAAAATCTCTACATGGCCTTATGTCGAGGGGATGGGGGTGGGGTCAAAGCCGGTTGACCCGCGAGAATTTAGGGAAACTAAAACTTAACCCTCATGGTATCGTCGTTGAGCGGGGGGGGGGGGGTTGTACGTGGCAGAGAGACGGACGGCGGGTGCCTTAGTACTGCTGACGGCGGGGGGGAGTTGATTCGGTATGTGGCACCGTAGGTAGGAGAGATTTAGTAGACGGGCGCACAGTGGGGCAAATAGCACTTTTTAGGGACAAAAATCTAGCGCTCTTACAATTTTTAACGGATTTTGTTAATTTTTTTTAAAAATAATTTTGAGTTTCCGCAGAATACAATGTTTATTTAAACTGGTTGTTTATTTATTTATTTAACAACAATGTAGAGGAAGATTATTTTCTAACTTATTTAATAGACATTTAGTGTCCTAAATTTGAATTTCACTTAAAATTGACATTCAGACATGTAGTTAAATATAACTGCACTAGATTTCGACGAAACTGATTTTGAGGTCGCTGATCACAAGGGGGGGTTTTTTGTGTCTGTTAGTCACGAATTGGCTATTGGATTTTAAAAATTTAAAAGCGGGGTTTCAATATATCAGAGGATTTTTTTTCAAATTTTTTAAGTTTGCATTTAAGGTTTTATGAATTAAATATTTTATGAAACATGTTTTAATTTTTAAAAAAGAAAAAATCACAATGTATAATTAATTAGTTTTACATAAATTTTAATTTAGTAAATGTTATAGTAATCATTCTAGGCATAAAAATATTTTTATGATTTTTTAACAAAAAAATGTAATTGCTTTAATAGAAGTTACTAAAAGAAACTCAAATTAAATGAAACGAATAAGATTTAACTTTCATTAAATATTAAAATTTCAAAAAATCTTTTTTATGTCAATAACGGTTATTAAATTTATTCTTTTAACATTCCATAAAAGGATCTGATGTACACAATAATTTCTTGAAAACATCTTCGTTAGTTGCAGATCTGGAACATTTTCTAGAAGAATGTAACCTATAGTTTTTATAATCTTTATTTCTGGCTTCTTGTGCTTCTTCAGATAATTGTCCAAGAGGCAAAATATCATTGTATTTTATTATACCGTTTAATTAAGTCTTCATTTACACCAGTTATTTCGGAGGCACATGTAAAGTTAGAAAAGAATCTTCTTGCAGTATTTCCATCATTACCACTACCTTGACGAGGTTTGACTATTATTAAACCGAAATTTTCACGGAAACGAGTTTGAATATATTTTTTCTTAACTTCCTTTTCTTTTTTATTTTCTGCGGTAGTCGCTGACCATTTTTGAAATGAGGAGTAATACGATATATTAGGCCAGTCGGTGAGTGCAAAAAGTGCACATAAGTGCAACCTGAAAAGTCGAAGCAGTTTCTTGTAGTTTGAGGGCCCCAAATAAGAGCCCCATAGTTTGCACCACATTTCCGTCTGCGAAAAATGGTGTAAACAATCGTCAAAGTTCGAAAAACATGGTTTCTCGATGACTGTTGCTTCCGGTTAAATTTTAGGGGAAAAAGTTGTGATTAAAAGTTATAGAGCTTGGAAATACCTTTCAAATAATTGGTCGCAAGTTAAAAAAGGTTAATTAGTTTAGTTGCAAATGAATTTAAACCATTAAAAATAGCACTTTCTTAATTATTTAATAACTTTGTTAATAATTATTGAATTTCTTCATAACTTACCAGGAATGTTGTCCTTGCGAAGCTGAATAAATTTTAAAAAAATCAACTCTATCGGATGAATAGCTTATGTTTTATTCCATTTGTTAACTAAAAACATGTAATTTTTCAACGTAATTTCCCCACTTTTGGACCTGCGAATTTTAATTTTTTTCTTGGAGAGTACAGTTAAGGAGTCAAACTTTAATTCCATTTAAATGGGAAATTGATTTTTTTTATTTAAGTGCATAATAATATACGTTAAAAAAGGGTATGTTTTTTTGACATAAACAAATGGAATAACTCAGACAATTTTCACTTTATTGATTTCGTGTAAAGGGCATTTAATTTTATTTGTTTTCACAAAACTTAAAAAAAAATTCGACCTAACTTCAAGGGGTGGGGAGTTAACTTTTAAAAAAAATTCCTGACAAGTTAATTATTGTTTTTTATTGAAATTCGCACCACTTACAGTTTAGTACATGTATTTTATGAAAAAAAATTAAACATAAGGTTTTGTGCATTTATTTTTAATCTATAACAAGTAGAAGTAAATGTATCCATTTTTCAACCTCTGAACGGTGGAAAGGGGGTACTCGGAGGAGCGTGATTCTCGCCGTCACAACTGAATTCAGCCGTTCAAATTTGCAGAAATGGTCATAACTTCGTTAATTATTGACCGATTTTAATCTTTCTTTTTTTAATTTGATGTATTTTTTTACGCTGAATGCAAAAATAATTTTATACACGGAGAGAAATCTGCTGCTAATATTACTCGAAAGAGCACATTACTTAAATTGCTTAACGTTTCTCTTATATTTTTAGCATGGATTCATATACTTATTGTAAAAATACTTTCAATGCAATAAGCATAAGAGACAGTAGCTAAATTTGCACGAAATCTTTATTATAAATACAAAGAGAAGGTGCTATAAAAGTATTAGATTCTTCTTATAAGAATCGCTGGAACTCCGACTGATTTTCAGGCGGACTTTATACAACACAATCTTACCTGTGTATACGCAGATATAACTCACACACACATATATTTCTCTGGACAGTTTTGTCGTCCTGTAAAACATTATATATTATATGTAGTATTTAATACTTGTTGCTGTTATAAAAAGATAATATTTATTTAATAGTAAGTATATTAGTTAAAAATTATTGCTTTTTTATTCGTGTTTGAATGTATAAGCAACATGTGAAAATTGTTAGGTTATGTTATTGCAAACGTCACCGCGTTGTACGCGTTTTGTTCCTCGAAATCATCCAGAAAAATATATGTGTGTGTGAGTTATATGTGCGTATACGCAGGTAAGATTGTGTTGTATAAAGTCCGCCTTAAAATCAGTCGGAGTTCGAGCGATTCTTATAAGAAGAATCTAATACTTTTATAGCACGTTCTCTTTATATTTATAATAAATATTTCGTGCAAAATTAGCAGCTGCTTTTTGTTATTATTGCATCTAACTCTCCATTACATTAAATAGATGATTTCGTATATAAATTATTATAACCTTCAGCTAAAATTCTATTCAGCAGTAACTAATAAAATTTGTAAAGATTCTGCAAGCAATAATAGCAACAGATTTCTCTCCGTGTATGTTTTCAAAATAAAATATTTTCAATAATAAAAAAGAAAATTTTTTTAACAACAAATTTTTAATTATTATTTATCATGTTTGACAAAAAATTCTTTTCATACATATAATTCCATTGAATTTAAAATAATATTATGACATAAAAAAATTCAAATTAATTATATATAAGTGTATAGCATCGTTGTATTGATAGTTGAACAGGCGTGCATATGTGAACCTGATGCTACAAGCTTATATATAATTAATTTGAATTTTTTTACGTCATAATATAATTTTAAATTTAATTGAATTATACGTATGAAAAGAATTTTTTGTCAAATATGATAAATAATAATAAAAAATTTGTTGTTAAAAAATTTTCTTTTTTATTATTAAAAATATTTTATTTTGAAAGCATATAAAATCATTTTTGGATTCAGCGTAAAAAAATACATCAAATTAAAAAAAGAAAGATTAAAATCGGTAAATAATTAACGAAGTTAATTAAGTAGAGAGGATAATTAAATGTCAAATATTGTTGACTTTTTTGATAGTAACTTCTTAAGATTCACCTCTTCATTGCGTAGGTTTATTTTAGACTTTTAAATTAAAATTACCTAGCGTTGATTACACAGTTAATATTGTATAATATAAGTTGCGGTTGCAACTTTTAGATTGTAAGAGTACTATGTACGAAAGGGCTTGTCCCGTATACTTGTTAAATAAATAAGTTATGACCATTTTTGCAAATTTGAACGGCTGAATTCAGTTGTGGCGGCGAGAATCACGCACCTCCGAGTACCCCCTTTCCGCCGTTCAGAGGTTCAAATATGGATACATTTACTTTTACTTGTTATAGATTAAAAATAAATGCGCAAAACCTTATGTTTAATTTTTTTTCATAAAATACATGTACTAAACTGTAAGTGGTGCGAATTTCAATAAAAAACATTAACCATCCTGCGTACCATGATGAGAAAACTCGTCCAAACTAATTTGTTACCAAATGCGCGAGGACGAGTATACTCGTCCAAATATTTTTTTTCATAACTTTTAAACAAATTAACTTTAACACACGAGACAAAGTGCAACTTACAGTGTAAAGTTCAAAGTTAATGATACATACATAATAAAGTCTCCAATTAAAGTATTTGTTAATAAACAAAGTATTAAATATTTGTTATAAACAGTAGAGGATAGGTCACAAAATAAAAGTTGCAAATACATACTTCTCTTAAAAAAATTGTTTGATTTTAATGAAACTTGGTATCTAGGGGTTTTTGGGGTTGCTGATTAAGAATCTGAAGCCAGATTAATAAAATCCAAAATCGCAGATCCAATATGGCGGATGAGTTTTTCAAAAATTCATCTAAATTTCTTAAAAATTTATAATCGTGGGTTTTTGAGGTCGCTGATTACGATTCTAAGGTCATATTTAAAAAATCCAAACTGGCGGATCCAATATGGCGGATGAGTTTTTCAAAAATTTATCCAAATTTCTTGAAAATTTATAATCAGGGGTTTTTGTGGTCGATGATTACGAATCTAAGGTCATATTTAAAAAATCCAAATAGCGGATCCAATATGACAGATGAGTTTTTCAAAAAATTATCCAAATTTCTTGAAAATTTATAATCGGGGGTTTTTGAGGTCGCTAATTACGAATCTAAGGTCAAATTAAAAAAATTAAAAATGGCGGATCCAATATGGTGGATGAATTTTAAAAAAATTGTTTGATATTAATAAAACTTGGTATCTAGAGGTTTTCGTGGTCGCTGATTACAAATCTGAGGTCAGATTTTCAAAACTCTAAATGGCAATATAAGAATATTTTATAAATTTAACAATTCTTTAATTGTTTAAACAAATAATTGTTGTTATGTACTAACTTTTTATAAAAAATATCTAGAAACATGCAGCTTTTTTCTAATTTTGCAATTAACTAAGCTGAGTAATATTACATTTAGATTTTTTATAAATTTAACGATTCTTTAATTGTTTAAACAAATTATGTTGCTATTTACTAACTTTTTACAAAAACATCTAGAAACATGCAATTTTTTTCTAATTTTACAATTAACTAAGCTGAGTAATATTACATGAAGATTCTTCATAAATTGAACGATTCTTTAATTGTTTAAGCAAATAATGTTGTTCTTTACTAACTTTTTACAAAAAACATCTAAAAGCATGCAATTTCTTCTAATTTTGCAATTAACTAAGTTGAATAAAATACCTCCAATTTTGCAATTAACAAACATGAATCTTACAATAATACTGATCTTGTTAACTTTTAAAATTTGGAAAAGCATGTTTCTAAGTCTTTTGTGCAAGGAGTTAATCAACATCTATAATTATTTGTTTAAATATGTGTTAAATTGTTAAATTCATAAAACATCATTATGTAGTACTACTCAACTTAGGAAGTCTAAAAAATGCACATTGTTTCATATAACAGAGACGTAGTTTATGAAGGACTTGTAAAATATCGACATCCTTATATGAAATTAGTAGATATGCAGATTAGGTAAAAAGAGACATTCTAATGTTATTTACTTTCGAAAGAGGAAGAAAGCAATAGCGTTAGATTTTCTGCGTTATGGGTTAGATTTTCTCAAGTGGACCTTAAATTTTCAAAAGTTGAAATTTATCAGTGTAAATGTGCAAAAAGATAGTTCTATTAGAGTTACGAATAACCTGTAAATTTTATTAAAAAATATTCAATTGTTTATTTTTTATAAACAATTTAAATTTTATGCATAACATTTTTAAAAAATGCATAACTTTGAAAAAAATTGACGAAACTTGATGATTCTTTTTGCAAATTAACTATGAAATTCCAAACTTTATAAAAATAATGTTTACTCCATCGAAGCTCTTAATTTGTTTTAAAAAATAATTATTTATTATAAACAAATTAAAAATAAAACGTGTTCTGGATAACTATATTCAATTTTATAAATTTATAATTTATAATTTATAAATTGTTTCAAGCAAATATTTTATTAATTATGAATTTTTTTGTACACCCAGAGAAATTGTATATTTGTCTCAGAACCAACTAGACTTTTTATTTGTTTCAAATACATTTTATTTGGTCTAAATAAAATTTTATTTAGCTCAAATATATGTTTTTTTTATGCCGAATAAAATTTTTATTTAAAACAAATAAAAAGTCTAGTTGGTTCTGAGACGAATATACATTTATTTAACTCAAATAAAATATATTTGGTTTAAATAATATTTTTCTCTGGGTGTAAGCGCGCGCAAGCTCCGTGATGTGGGCTCCCGCGTCTGACGAATGTCGTGTGCCCCGCTTTGCACGCTTTAACTTGTTTATTTTGGAAGGTTTTCTTTCATAATTTTTTCAAATTTGGTTTGTATGTTTTGATCTAAAATTCAATTGGAATACTTGTTTATAATAAAAATAGTAATACATTATTTTAATTATATTATTTATTTATAATTTCTATTTTAAGTTTATTCACTGAAAAAAAATATTCTTCTTTTGAGAGGAAAATTCCTCTTGAATCAAGAATATTACACTTAATGGAAGAGTATTTTGCTCTTAAGATAAGAGGATTGTTTTTGAGCCATATTCAAGAAGAAAATATGCATTAAGAAAAAGGAATCTGCTTAAAAACAAAACTATTTTTTTGTTATTTAATTGTTTTCAGTTGAATATTTCTCGCTTCAAAAAAAAACATGTTTTAACTGATTTTTTTTAATTCTATAATTTTATATATTTACATGTAAACTTTCGTACCTATTAAAAATAAAAAGTAGTAATACAATATATTTTACTACTAAACAGACTAACATTTTTTATGAGGGTTTTGAGGCAATTTCCTCGGTAAGCATAATGTGGTAAAATTTTGTTCAAAATTACGTGAAAGTAAAAAAAAATTTTACTCAAACTGAAAGAACTTTTAAAAAATTTATATTACAATATTATCTTTTTATAAATAAAATTTTACAAAATCCTCAAACTGAAAGGATTTTTAAAAAATCTTTTTTATACAGTAAGAAAAGCTATCCGTCAGTCATAGGAAAGTATGGGAATCGCATAAGTCTGTCTCACTCCCACTTATGGGATATGACTGACGTGGTAGGTTTTCGTACTGTATATACATTACAATATAATTTTTTTATAAAATAAATTTTATAAAAATCCTTTCAGTTTGAGTAAAATTTTTTTTACCTTCAAGTCATTTTGAACAAAATTTTACCACATTATGCTTACCGAGCAGATTGCATTAAAACACTCATAAAAATTTTAATCTGTTTAGTAGTAAAATATATTGTATTACTACTTTTTAATTTTAATAGGTACGGAAGTTTACAAGTAAATTAAAAATATTTTGCTTTCTCGTGAGGAAGCTTTGTAGTCGTTTAATTTACAAAATTTTTAAAAATCCTTCTAACAAATTTTCTTCTATATTGGACTATGTTATATAAGACCCTGAACAATTGTCCGGATGTATGTATAGATGATTTGGCTAAAATTTACCAGGTATATTTATCATAAAAATATCTCGAAATAGATTGATAGACTTTAAAAAATTCTCAAAAAAAATTTTTTTTTACTTTTTTCAAAAAAAAAAAATTTTTAAGTTGGTTATTGAAGTTAATATATAATAAAATCTTATTCTTTGCATTGTTACGTATGACTTCGTAACATTTTTATATTTTTAGTAAAAAACATATTGTGTTTAAATGAACTCAATAAGCATTTATTCATGTCGATTTATGAGGTAACAATCACACTTTTAACACATGATGACACTTTGTAACACATATATTACAACATTCAGTAAGGAATTTTGTATTAAGATCTAAATAATGAAATGAAGATTGTGATACTTTATAATGTGCAAAACTGTGTCAAATATTCTTTAAGAGTAAGTAGAATTTACTTACGATATTTCTCAATGTAAAAAGTGGTTCATCCAAGCAACAGAACTTGGGTAATGATATTCAAACAAATCTGCAAGGTAGCAGATAATCATTAAGTAATAACTTAATAATAAGTAGGTCTTTCCCACCAAAATGTCGTTCAATAAAAAGAATCGACAAAGGGAAATCATGGCAGTTGCCCGTGAATCTTGGCGAAACAAAGTATGTTTGGCCATAGTAGCCGAAGTTAGGCAAAAGTTGCCTTTAAGTCTCACGTAGGGACTCCAGAGATTTTCATTGAGTGATTTAAAAAGAGTAATTGACATAGTATTTTTATATGTAAAAAATATTTTAAAAAAGTTAAAAAGATAATAATAAAATAAATCTTGATATAAGGTTCCAGACACTACAACTCAGTTAAAGTGAGTATACTGAATACGCAAACACAAAAAGAACACATACACAATTCATTATCATAAACGATTGTTTTCAATATAAAATAAAAGTTTGTCATTTAATATTATTTTATTGCTGATTTTACTTAAAAATTAGATTATCCTATTAATAATTTCATTCCTTTCCAAAATACGGTCTCTCACCCGATTGGTTGAAATGATAACCAAGAATGAAAAGGAATCCACTACCTTTAAAAAAAATTATTTGTTTCCTTAGAGCATTGACGTTCACTACGGGGTGAAATAATTTAAATATTTAATATTTATTAAATAATAAATAAATTCATTCTTAACATGCATCAAGACGAATCGATTAGTATATAAAAAGTATAAATTGTATGAGAATTTATAGAGTTATTCACAATTAAAGCTTAAAAATTCGCATTTTTATCAAAAAATGAGATCTTTCCGCAAAATTATGTTGCCGTATAAGAAAATCTTACTCATTTATTTCTAAATTTTTATTCTTTGCACCAAGACGGATCTATTGGTATATATAAAGTATATATTGTATTTAAATTTATAGAATTAAAACCAATTATAGACAAAAAATTTGCACTTTTAATAAAAATTCATTTTTTTTAAATCATGTTGCTGTACAATAAAATGTTATTATTTATTAAAAAATAAATCAAAAATCTTATTCTTTGCATCAAGACGAATCGATTGATGTATATAAGGGTGATTCTCCCGAAATACTCCTTTTTGTGAGTTACAAACAGAAAAGAAAAAAAATTATTATTTATGGATTAATGCAGTCAATTATATTGAGCTTTCAAAAATCTACCACCTCTATAGCATGATCATGCTAACTTTTAGCTTTTAAAGTATATATTTTAAATTAAAATTTACAAAAAAATTAAGAGGTTAAAATTTAGAGCCGGCGTTTTTTATTATATATATTTTTCTATTTACAAAAAATTATTTAAAAATTATAATTTATTAATATTATCTATAAATTTTATAGATTTTGAAATACTTACAGTTATCAAAAATCTCTTTAAACAATTGTCAAAAATTATTTTTCATACATTTTAGGTTCACTTTTCACTGGCAGTTTGTAAACAACCGACAATCATATCAATTTTTATTTTTCATTCAAAAAAGTGAGAGGAATGACGGGTGAGAGGAATGACGATTTCAACATTTTTTAATTTTATTTAATTGACAAATAATTTTCCTCCAGCTTAGAATGCCCTATCATGTTTATAAAGGATAACTTTATGTGAAAAAAATTTGCGATCAATTTATATATATTAATATTGTTTTTATTAGGGGTGAGAGGAATGACGCTTTAGGTTGTGAATCTCTGCTTATGTCTCAATTTTAATTTTTTTAACGCAAAATAATGACATTTTTTAAAAAGTAACTTAAGAAATTAATATTAGAGATGTTAATTTAAATATTGATCACAATAATTAATCAATATCTCTACCCACAGCAAAAATATTGGATAATATTAAACGAGTGATAATATTAAATTATTTTTATTATTTTTTATTTATTTTTAGATAATATTAAACTACACGACATATTTTATTTATATTTTTGAAAATTATTCTTAAATATCATAACTTTTAGAAAAAATTAATAAAGTACCAATTTTCATGTTTTAAATAATTGTTTTACCTATTGAAAAAATGAAAAGCACTTAGATGACAGGTTAGAAAATCGATTTTGAGGTGGTAAAATATTTTAAAAATGTATTAAACAATAAAATTTTACAACTTTTTCTTGCAGAACATTTAGAAAAAGTGATAAAATAGGGAAATATGACTTGGTATTTTCCCAAATGATTATAATTATTTAGAAAATCTTGATTACATGCAAAATGAGGTTTTTTGGAGAATCACCCATAAAGTATATATTCTATTGAAAATTATAGAATTAATTACAATTAAAGTTCAAAAATTTACTTTTTTTTGTTTATTTAGATTCATATTACTGTATAAGAAAATGTTATTCTTTCTATTAGGACGAATGAACTTTATTTCATAAATGTCAAATTGTATTATTAATGATTTAAAAATGAAATATATTCACCGTTAATGCTTCCTCCACGAAGAAGCAAATTTTTTTTGCTGATCGTAAAGAGGAAGCAAAATGTTCATGTAATGAACATCTGGATTTACAACTTCTTTAAATTATATAATACAAAAAAATTAGTTAAAACTTGTTTTTCTGGAAGCAAGAAATATTTAACTGAAAACAATTAAACATTAAACTTAAAATTGATTACATAAATAAATATAAATAAAATAATATATTACTAATTTTATTATAAACAAGTATTCCAATTGAATTTTAGTTAAAAACATACAAACCAAATTTGAAAAAATTATGAAAGAGAAACTTTCAAAATAAACAAGTTAAAGCGTGCAAAGCGGGGCACACGACATTCGTCAGACGCGGGAGCCCACATCACGGAGCTTGCGTGCGCTTACAAAAAACTTCATGCATAATTAATAAAATATTTGCTTGAAACAATTTTTTCTTTTTGATATGCAATCCTTAATAAATTCTCTTAAAGTTCTTATTTATAAAATTCAATATAGGTATTTAGAACACGTTTTATTTTTAATTTGTTTATAATAAATAATTATTTTTTATAACAAATTATGAGCTTCGATGGAGTAAACATTATTTTTATAAAGTTTGGAATTTCATAGTTAATTTGCAAAAAGAATCATCAAGTTTCGTGAATTTTTGTCAAAGTTATGCATTTTTTAAAAATGTTATGCATAAAATTTCAATTGTTTATAAAAATAAACAATTGAATATTTTTTAATAAAATTTACAGGTTATTCTTAACTCTAATAGAACTATCTTTTTGCACATTTACACTGATAAATTTCAACTTTTAAAAATTGAAGGTCCACTTGAGAAAATCTAACCTTTATAAACAGAGACCGATAATAGTATTTAGTATCTAGAAAGAAGGAAACAAAAAGATATTTGAAAGATATATATATATATATATATATATATATATATATATATATATATATATATAAAATTTAAAGAGAAACGAAAGGTCTGCTCGAGTACCTCGCCTATTGTTTGAAGGGTTTCTTTCAACCAGTAGGCAGTCTATTGAGTGACCAGTAAGCAGAGATAGAGAGAGAAACTATGAATTAGTAGTAAGCATGAGTGCGAGTGAGATTCAAGCAAAAAACATACAGGAGCGTTACTGTTGCACTCGTAGATGATTTTATACTTGAGTATATGTATATTTATATGAGGCATTCTCTTTAACATTGTAATTTTTCAAAACTTACAGCTTGTAGTGTCAAAATATAAATATAAATATAAATATAATATAAAATAGTGTCAAAATTTGTGAAGTGACCCATCATTTTTAGATAGGTGAGTATTTTCTATGACCACCAGGCAATTAATAAAACGTAAAATAATTTATTTAAAATGTTGTAAACAATATTAATTAACAAATAAATAACCTTGATTCCTCTTCACTAAAAAAGTTTTTTTTCGCGTTTACTTTTTTATTTAGGTTCATGTAAACAATATATGTCCTTCTTGTTAAAAGAAAACTTATTTAAATTGTTATAAACATTGTTAATTAACAAATAGTTAATTTTTGTCCCTCTATATTAAAAATAGTTTTTACGTTTTCTTTTTTATTTATGTTAATTTAAAGAATATGTGTTATCCTTGTTTAAGAAATAACATATTTAAATTGGTATAAACAATATTAATTAATAAATACACTATCGTCCAAAAGTATCAGGACGATTACATTCGACTCTATAAAAGAACATGCCATCACTTTTTCAATCATATCTCGGAAATAAAAGGAGATACAAGAAAGAATTAAATACGGTTAGAAAGCTGATTAAATTTTGCGTAAAATAAGCCGTCTTTAAAGTCATTTCGATAATTAGTTGTTGAGTTGTAGAGTGAGAAAGAAATAAAAAAAATTATCAAATTTTCTCTTTTTTGTCTCTTGACTTCAACTTTTTCAAAAATCTAAAAAAATTTAGATAAATTTTTTTTAAAAACACAGAAATCTTTGTTAGAATTTCAGCTTTAAAATAAGCCTTCGAAAATTAAAAAAGGTTAATCCGTCTTCGATATATCATTAAAAATGAGAATCAGTGTTTTGACCGATTAGTGCATTGAAATTCAACAGTGACGACTCGATTCTGGCTTCGCGCGGCAGCGAATGAGAGAAAACAGGGATAAATTTTTGCTGGAGAATAATAAATAATGATGTTTCACGAGTAATATAAAGAAACTTAAAAGTTCATCGTTTCCCAGCATGAATTCGTTCCTGTTTTCTCTCTTATTCGCTGCCGCGCGAAGCCACAATCGAGTCGTCACAGTTGAATTTCAATGCACCAATCGGTCAAAACACGGCTTCACATTTTTAATGATATATCAAAGACGGATTACCCTTTTTTAATTTTCGAAGGCTTATTTTAAAGCTGAAATTCTAACGAAGATTTCTGTGTTTTTAAAAAATATTTATCTAAATTTTTTTAGATTTTTGAAAAAGTTGAAGTCAAGAGACAAAAATGAGAAAATTTGATCATTTTTTTTAATTCTTTCTCACTCTACAACTCAACAAATAATTATCGAAATGACTTTAAAGACGGATTATTTTACGCAGAATTTAATCAGCTTTCTAACCGTATTTAAGTTTTTTTTGTACCTCCTTTTATTTCCGAGATATGATTAAAAAAGTGATGGCATGTTTTTTCATAGAGTCGAACGTAATCGTCCTGATACTTTTGGACGGTAGTGTAGATAACTTTGATTCCTCTCCATTCAAAATTTTTTTTTATGTGTAGTTTTTTATTTAGGTTCATTTAAAGAATATAAAAATATAAGTATAAGTACTTAGTTTAAATTTACATCCTTTTTAAAATAAGTAGTTATACTTACATTCTTATATTTTTCAAATGGACCTAAATAAAAAACTACACGTGAACAAAAAAAATTTTATAAAAAGGCTTGATCAAATCTCAGACGTATATTTTTATTGTTGATTAATTTTTTAAATTTTGCTCTACTAATATGCATAAAATGTGTGCTCTGAAGTTTGATGTATATTGTGTATTCGGATAAATAACGTGAATTTTTCTAAATATTTTTATTGCATTTAGGATTTTCTTGTTCATAACAAACTTGGAAGAATATCTGAAATGGACTGTTTTGCCCTTCATTTCAAATGTGATATAACATTAATATCTTCGTTATATATTTTAAAAATGTTTCATTTACACTCTAAATCTGAATCAGTGAAATTCTACTTAAGATTAGTGAAATATTAGTAAGAATCACTGACTTTATTCTCGCGAATTGCATTAGTGAAGTTTTACTAAAAATCGGTTGAAATTTACAGAAATATCAGTGATTTTTTACTGATTGTCCAATCAAAAAATTATTGGAAATTTCTGTCACGCATATTAAAAATTTCAGTTAATTTAATTGCCCAATCAGTGAAAAATGAATAAAATTTCAATTCAATGTTTCCTTAACCCTCACATTAGGCTTGGGGACGTAAAAACATACATTTTTCACCGGTATAAACAATTTTTTATTTATTAAATACTCTGGTAAAATTACCTTGTAAGTCGAACATATGTAAGGGCTCAAGCCGGGTCCGAGGGACCCAAGCTATGAAAACAAATTTCTAAATTTCCATGTTTTATACAATATTGGATTTATTTATGGTATTTTTATCAATAACTGACATATTAAGTCATAACGTATGCTTAATACATCAGTAAATTAAATAGAACAAAAATACAAATTAGAAAAATCTTCCTTAATAAGTATGTAGTTCGATTAATTCAAAATGACTCATTAATTATTAAACAAATTTTAGTTATAACTTGATTACTTTTTAATATTTAAAATTTTGTATCAAATTATATTATTAAAATTGTACTAAATATGGAAAATATGAAGCACTTTGCTATTAAATTTTATTTTTTATTGCATTAAAACATCCGGGTCCCTCAGACCCACCTTGTGTGCGCATTTCAAAAATCGAACTCGAGCCTGTGAGGGTTAATAGAAAAACAGCTATTTTTTGGCTGGAGTTTGAAAGTGACGGTCGTGATGGGTTGTGAAAATGAGATGATGACGGTCGCGAGTGGTTGAAATACGATGATGACGGTCACTATTGGCTAAAATAATTTCAAATTTTTGTGCGCGTGCAGTTTTGAGGATCTGATTTATTCCACGTGGTCGAGTGCGAGTATTATACATGAATACATGATACATGTTAAATATTACAGAGTATTACAGAATATAGAAGTAAAGAATACGTGTTTTTTCCTAAATATTCTTCATCATTCTTAATTCTTAATAATATTCTGAATATATTTTATGATAAAAGTGAAAAGTGACAAAACAATAAAAATATATATAAAATATCAGAAGTGAAAAAATTTTTGTAATTAAAAAATTAGAATAAAGGGGATATAAGTAAGTTTATAAAAATTGTGTAAAATACTACTTTTTAGTGATAAAAAATATTTTTTTGTACGTTAATGCAATTAATAAATAAACATCTTTCCCGTCTAAATCATTAAAACATAATCTATTTTTTCAGCAATTAAACTTATAATAAAGAAATTTTAGTAACTTTCTAGAATCAGTTAAAAAATTCTTAAGTTTGCCTTGTTACATTAAAATATTAAAATTAATAAAATTGCTGAAATACTTTCAAGCACCCAGATTTTATTTTAAAAATATTTATGTTTTTTTTAGGGTTCCGTACACCATAGGTGTACTGACGGAACCCTTATGAAATCACTCGTGTGTCCGTCCCAGCTACGCAAAATGGGCTGCCCCCCCCCTTAACTTTTACAAATCTCAACCTAGTGAGCTGAAATTCGGTAGGGATCTTCAGTTTTAAGTGCAGATTACAGGAAAAATATAGCGAACCCAATTGACGGACATATTTGCGAACTAGGAGGGAAAGAAATTGAATTTTTCAAAAAAAATTACAAAAAATGACCCTGTCCCCCCTCCTTAATTTTTACAAATCTCAACCTGGTGAGCTGAAATTCGGTAAGGATTTTCAGTTTTAAGTGCAGATTACAGGAAAAATATAGCGAACAAAATTGACGGACATATTTGCGAACTAGGAGGGAAAGAAATTCAATTTTTTCGAAAAAATTGAAAAAATTACCCTGTCCCCCCCCTTTAACTTTTACAAATCTTAACTTGATGAGCTGAAATTCGGTAGGGATCATCAGTTTTAAGTGCAGATTACAGGAAAAATATAGCGAACCTGATTGGTGGAGATATTTGGGAACTAGAAGGGAAAGAAATTGAATTTTTTTGAAAAAATTGCAAAAAATGACCCTGTCCCCCCCCTTAACTTCTACAAATCTCAACCTGGTGAGTGGAAATTCGGTAGGGATCTTCAGTTTTAAGTGTAGATTACAGGAAAAATATAGCGAACCCGATTGACAAACATATTTGCAAAATAGGAGGGAAAGAAATTCAATTTTTTCGAAAAAAATGCTAAAAATGACCCTGCCCCCCCTTAACTTTTACAAATCTCAACATTATGAGCTAAAATTCGGTAGGGATCTTCAGTTTAAAGTGTAGATTACAGGAAAAATATAGCGAACTCGATTGACGGACATATTTGCGAACTAGGAGGGAAAGAAATTCAATTTTTTCGAAAAAATTGCAAAAAATGACCCTGTCCCCCCCCTTAAGTTTTACAAATCTCAACATTATGAGCTAAAATTCGGTAGGGATCTTAAGTTTCAAGTGTAGATTACAGGAAAAATATAGCGAACTCGATTGACGGACATATTTGCGAACTAGGAGGGAAAGAAATTCAATTTTTTCTAAAAAATTGCAAAAAATGACCCTGTCCCCCCCCCTTAACTTTTACAAATCTCAACATTATGAGCTAAAATTCGGTAGGGATCTTAAGTTTCAAGTGTAGATTGCAGGAAAAATATAGCGAACCTGATTGGTGGAGATATTTGGGAACTAGAAGGGAAAGAAATTGAATTTTTTTGAAAAAATTGAAAAAATTACCCTGTCCCCCCCTTTAACTTTTACAAATCTTAACTTGATGAGCTGAAATTCGGTAGGGATCATCAGTTTTAAGTGCAGATTACAGGAAAAATATAGCGAACCTGATTGGTGGAGATATTTGGGAACTAGAAGGGAAAGAAATTGAATTTTTTTGAAAAAATTGCAAAAAATGACCCTGTCCCTTTTGTCGCGGACAGTCACATATGTGTACCGAATTGCAGCTCAATATGTTTATATATGTTAATATTAATGTGGATTATAGTTATAGTTTTTTTTTAATCTATATTTAATAAAAATACATATGTGTACCGAATTTCAGCTCAATAGGTTTATATATGTTAATATTAATCAATTATGTTTCTTATATGAGGCATTCTTTCTCAAGTGGGCCACCCCTTCTCTCCATTTCAAATTTAATCCAAAAATCTTTTATAATAGCTCAAATTAAAGGTAAATAAGTCAGCTTTTCAATGCCGTTGGGCCCTTTTTGAAATATTAATTTCCTAATGAACTATATATAATTTAATGACAAAAAACACTATGACCAATTCTTTTTTATATTAAAAAAAGAAGAAAAACCCAATTTTAAAAATGCTACAGGGCCTACAACATTAAATTATATGATAAATTAACAAAATTTCATATTATTTCCTAAAATTAAAGATGGCAAATCTAATATGGCGCCCAAAATTAGAAAAATTTATAATTTTTGTTCAAACTCACCATAAAGGGGTTTTTGGGATCGCTGATGACGAATTTGGTGTTAGTTTCTTAAAATTCAAAATGGCGAATCCAAAATGTCGGACTTAGAAATTAAAAATCAATCGAATTTGACTAAAATTTGTTATTTGAGGGTTTTTGGGATCGCTGATGACGAATTTGGTGTTTATATTTCAAAATTCAAAATGGCGAATTCAAAATGGCGGACTTTAAAATTAATCGGATTTGCCTAAAATTTGTTATTTGGGGGTTTTTGGGATCGCTGTTGACGAATTTGGTGTTTGTGTTTCAAAATTCAAAATGGCGGACCTAAAAAATTAAAAATCAATCCGCTTTGCCTAAAACCTGTTTTTCGGGTGTTTTTGAGATCGCTGATAACGAATTTGATGTCTATGATTATGAATTTTATGTCAGCTTTTGAGAATTAAATACAAATTGGACAAATTATCGTTATTTATTTATTTAAAAATCTAAGTTCTTTAGGGTTATTTGAGTATCGCTTTATTCATAATAATTTCTATACAAAACATAAAAATCAGCAGCAATCACATAGCTGGCAATTAATATTTCAGCGTTATTGCATTCAAAATATCGAATTTCTAATACTCAATATAGAATCGGCAATCCCAAAAATATCACAGTAATGAATTTTTAGCAAATCTGATTAATGTTTCATATTACGTTAACTATATTAGATCCATTATATTGAATTCTGAAAAGCTGCCATCAAATTCCTAACCATAGACATCAAATTCGTAATCAGCGATCTCAAAAACTCCCGAAAAACAAATTTTAGGCAAAACCGATTGCTTTTTAGATTTTTAAGTCCGCCATTTTGGATCTACCATTTTGAATTTTGAGAATCTGACATCAAATTCGTAATCAGCGATCTCAAAAACCCCCAAATAACAAATTTTAGGCAAATCTGATTAATTTTTAATTTTTAAGTCCGCCATTTTGGATTCGCCATCTTGAATTTTGAAAAACTAACACCAAATTCGTCATCAGCGATCCCAAAAAACCCCAAATAACAAATTTGAGACAAATCCGATTAATTTTTAATTTCTAAGTCCGCCATTTTTGATTCGCCATTTTGAATTTTGAAAAACTAACACCAAATTCGTCATCAGCGATCCCAATAACCTTTTTATGGTGAGTTTGAACAAAAATTATACATTTTTTAAATTTTGGGCGCCATATTGGATTCGCCATCTTTAATTTTAGGAAATAATATGAAATTTTGTTAATTTATCATATAATTTAATGTTGTAGGCCCTGTAGCATTTTTAAAATTGGGTTTTTCTTCTTTTTTTAATATGAAAAAGAATTGTTCATAGTGTTTTTTGTCATTAAATTATATATAGTTTATTTGGAGATTAATATTTCAAAAAGGGCCCAACGGCATTGAAAAGCTGACATTTTTACCTTTAATTTGAGCTATTATAAAAGATTTTTGGATTAAATTTGAAATGGAGAGAAGGGGTGGCCCACTTGAGAAAGAATGCCTCATATATATTTTTTTTTATAAAAAATGAGTTTTATTTTGGTGTACGGAACCCTCGATCTTAATGCGAGTGCAACTCGCACTTGCCCGATTTTTTTTTAAAGAATATTTAGGTATAAAATTAAACTCTGACAGTTAATAAACAGGTGTTATAATAATTGGATTATAGTTTCTGCATCTGTAACTTTTAGAATTAAATTTTAATGGTAAATATTTTTTTTTTGAAACAAAAACATTAATTTTTTTAAAATAAACTGGATTTCTTATTTCCGACATTATATTAACCCTTTAACGCCCAAATGTGCTGTTTTCCGACTTGAACATTAACTTCGTACAACTATTAAAAGAAAGCTAAAAAAATTTCAAAAGTACAATTTCCTACTATTTTTGGGGTCGCTCTTTCAAATGGCGTTGTCAAAATTTCCAAAAAATAAAATTAACCTCCTCTTTTAATGAAATTTTCAAAAAAAGCAAGATTATTGGATGAAATTTTTTTTTATTGCAATTTTTATTGTTAAATCGGTATCTACATATCGTCTAAGGTATAAAAAACGTATTCCCGATAGCTGTACTTTAAAAATGTGCAGTAGTTTTTTTTCTTTTTTTCATTTTTTATTAAGAAATGGCGCCCGAACGCTAAATTTTGTTTTTATTACACACACAAATTTTTTTTCTAAATTTGCTTAAATTTACTTGAAGTTTGTTACTCGGGGGTCTATAGGGTCGCTAATTACGAATCTGATGTTAGTTTTGAAAAATTCAAAATGTCGGATTCAATATGGCGGACGATTTTTTTAAAAATTTACCAAATTCGCCTGAAACTTGTTACTCGGGGGTTTTCAGGGTCACTGATTACAAATATGATGTTAGATTTTAAAATCCAGAATGGCGGATACAAAATGGCGACCAAAAAAATAAAAATCATTCAGATTAGCTTAAAAATTGGTACTCGGGGGTTTTTGGGGTCGCTGATTAAGAATATGATGTAAGTTTTTAAAAATCGAAAATGTCGGATCCAAAATGGCGACTGAAATATAAAAATCATTCTGATTGGCTTAAAAATTGGTACTCGGGGGTTTTTGGCGTCGCTGATTACGAATATGATGTTAATTTTTTAAAATCCAAAATTTCGGATCTAATATGCAACAGATATTTAAATGACTGAACGTGACCAGGACTTAGAATAAGTTTTGGTAGATGTTACATCCCGAGATAAAACTGTTTATAATTTAACCCTCAATGTGTAAAATCAAATCAGCACTTTACCTCCCTTTTATTATACGCTAAATAAAATTACCATTGCCTTAGCTCGAAACGTGACAGAAGACAACCCTAAACAAAGTTTCATGATGAAAAAAGGTCCCCACTTTAAAGTTCAATAAGTAATTAAACTAAGTTTTATGAAACTAATGTTTCCAGTTTGACATTATTATTAATTGAGTATAAGTAATTTCCAAAATTGACCCAAATAACAATTTTCAAGCCAATCCGGATGATTTTAATTTTTTTTGTCCGACATATTGGATCCGAAATTTTGGATTTTTAAAAACTAACATCATATTCGTAATCAGCGACCCCAAAAACCCTCGAGTACCAATTTTTAAGCCAAACTGAATATTTTTTTTTTGGTCGACATTTTGGATCCGCCATTTTGGATTTTTAAAAACTAACATCATATTCGTAATCAGCGACCCTGAAAACCCCCGAGTAACAAGTTTTAGGCGAATTTGGTGAATTTTAAAAAAAAATCGTACCCATATTGAATCCGACATTTTGAATTTTTTAAAACTAACATCAGATTCGTAATTAGCGATCCCATAAACCCCAGAGTAACTAATTTCAATGGAATTGAAGCAAATTTAGAAACAAAAATTTGTATGTGTAACAAAAAAAAATTTAGCGTTCGGGCGACATTTTTTAAGGTGGTTAGTTCAAAATCAATGATAATAGAAAATTACTTGAAAACTTCAGCAAAATTAATTAACATATTAATGGACATTATTTTTGAATCTGAGATTTTTTTATCGTACGGTTCTCGAAATATTGTCGTCCAAAGTTGAGTATTTTTCTCAATGTTTGCATTGAGCTAATGGACGCCGCGAACGAAAAACTGACTATTTGATATATATAACTTTATAACTTTTGATGCACAATAAGGATTCATCTCAAAACTAAAACAAAACTAATTTAATATTCAAAGATCAGAATATTTAAAACACTGTACAATTTATCGTTTAGTTACAGAGTATTTTTATTCCAAAAATTATAGTTAAATAAAATTTTTTTGTCATTTCGTTTGACATAGAGAATGTGGCAACGTCGCAACTGCCGCGGAGGAAATAGAGTAGCCCGAAAATTCAAACCAGTTCAAGTATTTAGAAAATTTGCTTTATTCATCTTTGTCCAAAAAAAATAATGAATAAATTTTCGTAATATTTATTTACTTATTTACTTTTTTGAAACAATTCATCAACTTTTCTTTTAATGGGAAGTAAACTACGTATAAATTAAATACTAAATTGATATTACCTAGAAAAATTAAATTTTAATTTCAAATTAAATTATTATTATTATTATTACTGTTATTATTAAATAAATATTATTTTTAATTATTTAAGGGCATCCGGGAAAAATCGCCCTCCAAAAGTGTTTTCCCGCGTGTCGTCTCACTCCTAAATATAATTAGAGATATTTAGTTCCGATTTATCATGATAATTAGGGGAATTCGTGATGAAAAAGAATATTCTCGAAAATTGCAAGTAATTTTTGAAATAAATATTGAAAACGAAATTACAAAAGTTGTATTTTTGGTAATTTTGGCGAAAGTGAGAAACAATATGACGGCGAGCACACAGACAAGTGGATCTATGTGTCAGTGGTCAAGGAGGTGGCGCCAATTCTCGGAAGTGGTCGCGAGTTGAACTAAGGAAATGTATTAATCTCAAATTACTCCACTTTCAATCGTTAATAAAATAATTTCCTCGCAAAATTATTACAAAAACGGAGATGGCCGCTTCTCGGAGAGTCTTCCTCTATATTTACCAAAAAATCCCGACTCAAAATATTATTTTCTTTTTAAATGAGACGTCTATCACGAAACCATTATTTTTTCCCGGATGCCCTTATAACTAATTTTGAAATTTTGTATTTAAATATGAAATAAGTATTAATAATATATATAAATGCAGAAAAAAATATTTATTTAAACAGTATAAATTTTAAAAACTGAGTGCACTATAGTTTACAATAAAAAATATATTATTTTTGGGATAGTCACTTTTTTATTTAACGTTTCGATAAAAAAGTACAAAACTTTATATTACAACATAAATTTTAAAAATTGTTTTTAACATATTGTTAACATATAATTTTAAATGTAAATTAATGTTTATTATTTTATACTTTATTTTAAAGTTCTACATAAAACTATTGATAAGAGATATTAATAATACTTTTTGACTTTTTGTTTGTAAAGCATAAACACTGCACAGCAAGTTTTTAAACATAAAATATCTCTTAATAATAATATTTAATTGCTTTGGTACTATGCCTCTTAAGATAATAAATTAACTCTCGAAATAACAAAATAGAAGAAACTTTAATTTTGAAACAGATATTTTCATTTCAATCAAATAAAATTTTTTAAATATAAAACATCGCTTAAAAATATCTTTTTTTAAATCTTTTTGGCTATATGCACTCTTGATACAATCTATTAACTTTATCAATGTAGTTTTCTTGTTCCCTACAAGTGGTTTCTTATTATTCTGTCGATCAGTAAGTAACAAAGTAATTCCTTCTTCTCCGCTGTCTTTGTATTTTTCTAATAAATTTTCGAATGTTAGTCCTGAGGAAGCGAGTTTTTTTATAAGATAATCTGTAACTTTTCCTTTTAGTGGATGGAATGATTTCGTTCTCAAGGCTACTTGCTTATCTAAAATCGACTTATTTATTGAAGAAACATAATCTGTCGAATGTAGGAATAAGTCGTTTTCCTTTGCAAGAGACACGACTAATTGTTCTAAGACAATTACATCATACAATGCCTCATGAAAATTCTCAGGCGAAACTTCACTCGTCAAAAAATCTTGCGCTAATTTGGACAAGGTAAACATTCCTTTCCCTTTGCGATCAGGAATTTTTTTCCGAAATAAACTTAAGGTATCACAAAAACCATAAATAATTTTTTGAAATTCCTGAGCCAATGAATATTTATGGATTTCTCGAATTAAAAAGGAAACATCAAAACAAGCATTGTGAGCTGCCAGTACACACCCTTTTGAATTTCTTGACAGAAATTCGTAAAAAGAAAGCAGCGCATCGATCATAGTAATTGTAACGCATTTGTTTCCTTTTAAATATAAAACATTATCAATATTTTGAAACCCATTAATCTTTGATGCCTCTTCATCAACTGGTTGAGTAGGTTGAATAAATATAGAGAATGTTTTTTCACCTACTTTTGCAGCAATTTGTAGAATATCGGACGTCTTCTTCCGTCCAGATGTTTCCAAATTGAAGAATATAATTGAACAATTTTCAATTGCTAAAGCAGAATTTTCGCTAAGAGGACTGAGACAAATGAGTTGAGAATTATTTTCGAATGCAATGTTTCCCTCATAAGTAATGCTTTCTTGACTTTCCAATTTTTTTCTTAGATTTTCTCTATTTTCAGTGAGTTGCAATCTTCGTTTTTTAAATTCGTAAGTTTTAGATTTCAGACATTTTTTTGCTCTAGTAACATCTACTTCTTTGCAGTATTTCTCGAGGTGTTCGGCTTCAGGAAGTCCAAGTCTGGTTCTAACATCAGTTGAATAAGAGTTCCCTTCATTCTTCACTGCAATAGCTGATGCAACGCGAAAATCGGCGGAATTTGTCGTACTGTAACTTTTATTCTTTGGAAGCTGATGGGATATAATGCTATTCAAAGATTCGTTTGCTTGACTAGATGCAGGAACACAGTATTTTGAAGCATTATCAGCATAAATATTAAATATGGTTTGCAGTTCAGCATGTAAACTTTCGTCTGTGATAATGAATTTTTGTGTCGTCAGTCCGGGATTTATTTTATTTTTACTTCTGCACCATGTGTCGCAGTTTCCATGAAGATTGAACAAATGATTCGGTATACATCGAACAGCAGATGCCAATTTTACTGCATTTTGCTTACACTGAGATAAAGCGTAAGCAAAGCATTTTTTGATGTGAGAAATTAATCCTTTCTTATTCAATTGTTTAAATTTCTGTTTGATTTTATAAATTTTCTTCGATAAGTTTTTCTTCACATGATTCATGTCAGCCAGTTTATAAATATTTTTAGTCACATTGTTTTTTAAATTTGCATTCCTTACAGCTGCCATCGTTGTACTGTCTTCATCTCCGATTACAACCTTGACATTTAAATTTTGTTGTTTTAGAATATTGCTTCGATTTATTAGTTCTTCTCTAACGTCCGCTTCCATGGCTTTCGCACTGCCATGGTAATTTTTTCTGCAGTCGTGATCGTTTACGGAATGGCCCAGATCACACATACGACATTTTCTATTTCGAGTTCGATAATCCAAGATTTTGCCCGTAAAAAATCCAATAATCGCACCATATCCGTTCAGACTGTCGTAGCTTCTTCCATTTCCTCTCTTGCTCCAACCCATGTCGAAAGAGACAATAATATTAATTATATTTCCCAAACACTTGTTAAATCTTCTTGTATCGTTATTATTGTTATCGACATTTTCTACAACCTCTTGAAGGACAAACATTTCATCGACAAATTCGTTTCGGATATCTTCTGGCCTATAATTATTTAAAAATAAATTGAAATATTACTATCTAATATTAATTGTCAGGGAAATAAAATTAAGATATTTAATATTGAAATATTTCTTTATTTCTTAATAAAAATTTTATAGATCATACAATACATAGACCAATGAATCATAATGTATGTACAACTGTAGAATGGTTGTGCAGAATGTGTATAACATATTTGTCGAGCAGAATTTTAAATTATAAAATGATTATAAAATTAATTTAAAAAATTTTTAAATACAAAATAAAATTATAAAACCTATCACTCTAAAATAAAAATAAAAAATATAATTTTTTCAAAAAGAAAATTGTCAGAAAACTTTACGAATTATTAAAAAAAATCAAATAAATAAATATAATAATAATAATTAATTAATAAATAAAAATTTAATTTAATTAATTATTAATATATATATATATATATATATATTATTTATTTATTTTTATTTAATTTTTATTAATTTTTAATTTAATTTAATTAATTTTTTTTTATTTATTTAATTAATTTATTAATTAATTAATTTTTATTAATTATATAATAATATTTTTAAATAAATTATTTTTTAAATTAATTAAGTAAATACTGAAATTTATCGAGTCGTACTTTTTTAAAATGAGCCTTTAGAAAACCTTTAAAATAAACCAAAAGTGAAATCTTACAATGCGTCACGTAGTTCTTCCATTTTTTCTACAACTAATTTTCTTTCTTCGCTGGCAGATTTCTTACAAGAATCTTGCGCTACTCCCTCGATTGCTGGACCGACTTCTTGCTCGTATTGCTTATACATTTTTGTTGATATTCTCGGAACATTCAAACAAGCCAAAATTTTGTTCAATTGCGTGTGTCCTATACCAGCATGAAAAGCACCTGAAATGATTTGTATTTTTGTATATTTAAATATGTATGGCATGTATAGAAAATAATCAGTCAAACTATTCCATTTATTGAAGCATAAATTAGATATTTACATTTTAAATTAGTTAAATTACATGAATGGTAGATATTATATTATTTATCATTTGTGTATTTTTAATATTAATAAATTGTTATTTATTATTAATTTTAATAATTGTACTTACCTAATACAGCATTCGTATTTACATCATTATGAATTTTAGCTTTCACAAAGCATTTTGATTGATCCGTAACATTGTGTTGATCGCCAGTTGCAACTTCTGATAGTACGGAACAAAAGTCACACATAACGCGTAAAGTAGAGTGCAATCCAGATCTCTTTTCTTCTACAACATTTTCTAATGACAAAATTTTTTCGCAACTACGACATTTCAAATTTTTTCCCAGTAATTTCAAATCAACCAGACGAGTTCCTTCGCAAGGGTGTTTCTTTTCTTTCGAGGTTATGTTTCGCCATTCGTTTTGTTTTTCTTTCAGAAATTTGATTCTTTTCAATTTTTGCTGTAGAACTTTCTCTTTTATAAATTTTCCTTTAAATCGCAATTGATTTTCCATTTTGTCTTACTAATATTTACACGTAGTTGACGTAGTTGCATTAAAATATCGATTATAATCACAAATCATTACGAAAATAAAATCAAGTTTACAAATTAGCATCAGCTGTACGTATATGCAGTGACTGCAGTGTTGCCACGTCTCTAACTACAACACACTACGTTCTTCAAAACATTACTATTTTTTATTTAATTTTCTATTATTTACAAATTTGTACATCGTAACTTAAAGAATAATATTTAAAAATGTGATTTTTTATTTTATATCATGATATTTATTTCTTTTTTGGACTTTAAGAAAAAAAAATTTTACTTTTGACTAGCCTCCTGGAACTAAACACCTTAATAAAAAAGAAAAAAAAGAAAAAAAAATACTGCACATTTTTAAAGTACAGCTATCGGGAATACGGTTTTTATACCTTAGACGATATGTAGATACCGATATAACAATAAAAATTGCAATAAAAAAATTTCATTTAAAAATCTTGCATTTTTTGGAAAATGTCTTTAAAAGAGAGGGTTAATTTCATTTTTTGGAAATTTTGACAACGCCATTCGCAAAAGCGACCCCGAAAATAGTAGGAATTGGTACTTTTGAAATTTTTTTAGCTTTCTTTTAAAAGTTGTACGTAGTTAAAATTCAAGTCTGAAAACAGCACATTTGGGCGTTTAAGGGTTAATTTTACTACTAATAAATATAATAGTAATAAATAATTTATCCCAGAATAATTTAATCCCAACAAAAACATCTTTGATATTATATGAACACAATTAGTCTTGTAATATATATTAATAGTATTTTAATATTAAATAGAAGAAAAACCCTCCCTATTAAAAATTCCGTCATAGTATACTATGTCGTTTCCTACATATTAAACTAAATATTTTTGAATGTCGAAAACAGCGTTAAACTCGATAACGTAAACTACATCGGAAACTATTTCGGAAACAGAATCGGAAAATGGAATAGTGAAGTATATCGTATACGTCATAATTTACTATATCGGTTCCGATATCGTTTTCGACTTCATGAAATAATCATAAACAAATTCCGTGTAATTTTGAAGGAAAAATGGATTTAATATAATTAATGTTCTGCATAGAGTAACTAAAAAGCCGTCGAAAAGATATTGTTACAGATGGTGCCACTTTTGAGGGTCAAGAGTTGTCATTTTCGACATTTGATGCTTTGAAATTCAATAACATAAAAATAAAAAATTAGAAAAATACAGCAACTTTTTTAATATGTAGAAGAAAAGTGTTATTTAGTTACTGAGAAAATGAAATTATAATTTTATGTATTTAAAGGCATATAAATAAAAAAAGAAACAAGATTAAAAACCTACTTATTTAACAAATATATTACTTATAATTCTTATTCTAAGAAATAATTGCTGTTTAGAAAACAAAAATATATTTTTTAAAATTCTGTATTTTACTTAAACTGTCATTACAAACATAGAAGTTCAACAATAGTTTTGATAATGAAAAACAAAAAACGTAAATTACAATTTATAATAAGTCAAATTAATTTACAAAGTAATTAATAATTATTTTACAATATAGTAAAGTGAACTAAATATTAAAATATCACAATTACTTCATAAATTCTGTTCTTGTAAAATAAGATAAATTTAAAAAAATGAATATAATATTACGACTTTTTAAACTGTTGATAATATACGTATTATAATTATAAACTATTCTGTTTTTCACACTTTCGTATACTACAATTAACTATTATATCCGTAACGTAACAAAATGTTGAAAGCATCCTAGTAGTATTTAATACTAATAAACATGAGTTGTTTTCATGAATTTTACTTAAATTATCTACTTAAAAATAAAATACAAACTCATACAAACACATACGTAAGTACTGACATCGAGACAAATTACATTATAAATAAAATCGATAATCTATTAATCAGTAATTGTGACTTTCATTGTATGTTTAGTTCGACAATTTTCGAGTTTAAAAGATTTTTCTATTATAATAACTTATATTGTAATACAAAATTAATTTATTACAAATATTTATTCAAAAAAGGTTTTCATAATGAAGTATTGAAAAAAGTGTTGATTTATATTTTAACATATCGCAATTGTTTGAAATAAGATATTGAAAGGTTTAAATTGATGGCATTATCTGACTACTAGAAACAATTATTCTTAACCTTTTTAATAGTGCCATAAATTTGGAACACCGCATAGAAAATCAGCATTATCAAATGATATGTTTACACACACTCTTTCAATATCTTCTGTTAAAATAGCTGATTGTTCGTCTGAAATTTGTATAATTTTTTTCATCATTTCACAAACGTTGAAAGCATTTTCTGTAACAATTACTTGAACGATAGAATACTCAATTTTACAACTCGAATCAACTATAAAAGCGTTCAATTTTACATATGTACCATTTTTTAATTGAGCATATGAATTGTTAGAACGATTATTGCTTTTTAACATAGACATGTATAAGCAACCGTTCTTAACAATTTTTCTGTATGAAACTGAACGATCAGGTAGATTTAATTTTTCTTTCCAAGACGAGTTAACTGATGATGTCGGACCAAAGTATCGAATATTTGTTGTTTGATAACATTTTTTTAGCTATTCTCGTTCCTATAGAGTCACAATAATTTTTCACTATGAATGACGAAGCGGAGTAAATTCGATCTCTCAACATGTTAAAGCTATATTTGAGACTAATTCGTCTACATATTTGACTATGTATACCATTAGAAGCGTGTATTACTTTTAGTAAATCTCCATTACCCGATTCAAATCCGTATGCGTCATGACACCATAATGGTCCCCAAAATAAAACACTTTTTGCCAAATGGAGTAACGAATGGACATTAAATGTCATTGCTATTTCTAAATATAAAAGCTGAGTACGACCGACAAACTTATAAAGTAATTTTTCAGCATAATCCACTTCATTAATTCCAATGTCCTGCTTTGTTAAAATATAAAAGGCCTCTACAAATAAAGCCCAGTGCAACAACAAATCAGTAGGTAATATTTCTTTAAGAATGATCATACTGTAAAATAGGGTCCAATTTTCCCACTCACGAGCTTTCCAGAAAGCTCTTTCTGAAAATGCTCTAGTGAGTCGACTAATTTGGTTGGGGGCTTTAATTTTAGTCATTTTTTCATCAATTTCGTTAATTATACTTTTAGGTAATAATCCGACCTTTTTTGTAGTTCCGAACCAAACAGTAGCGAATTGTTTCGCAATTCCTGAACAACAATGTAATGGCTCAACTATACAACCGTTAATTATATTATAGCGCAGTAAATTGATTAGTGGAGATGGACTCTTTACTCCAAAAACAGGATTTTTTGGAGTTGCTTCTTTCATATGATTAATTGTGTCTTGAGCGTTTCTTCGTTTAGGAATTTCTGTTGTTAAAGGATATTTAATGCAGCCAGATCGTAGATTGCTTGGATTATTTCTAACATATTCGCCAGGGTGGAGACACTCACCACAGCCGTATTCTCCATTATATTTTGTATGTCCTTGCATTGGGGCTCGAGCCACTGCATCGACACAAGAAACTAAATGAAAAACTTTTATGTTTTTTTTCTCGCCATTTACAGTACAATCAACACCGTCGGTAGATAGAAGATTCATCTTGTCAACATAAGGATCAAGAAAAACATTCATATCTGGCTTATCCTTTCCAAACCAGAGGCCAGCAAGAATTAGTTCTTTTGATCTAATGGGAAATGGAACTTCATTCACCATCAGGAAAATAGGCCAAATAGAAGTAGTAGAGCTCTCGAACAAGGGTGCCCCGTCAGTATTAAAAATTACCGTCGCATAACTATGAATGTCAAGTTCATTCAATCTGTAAATGAATTCTCGATATTTTTGACCATCGTAAATATCTTGAAATCGGTCGTTTTCTGGAATTCTATTATTTACCACGTAGGTATAATAATCACTGTTGGCTTCTATTAACTTGGAAATCGGAGTAGCAAAGTCCAACATTACAAAAAAGTCCTTATATGATTTATCTTTAACGTCAATTTTCGTCTTACATATTTTACATTTTAGATATCGATTTTTCTTATCATACTTTCCAATATAAGAACCACACTTTGAACACGTTGCATGTAGAATCATTGTATTTTTTGGAAAGAACAACTTATCTATCAGATATCTCGTATTGGGTAAAAACGACTCAGCAAAAATAGAATTTATTAAAATAAACAAATCCGTTGTTTCAGTTAACGAGAGTGCGTGCACAAGAATGAACTTCAAAACCATCATTATTACCTCGCCAACAGTTTTGTTAGCCATTAAATTGATAGGTTTTTTAAACAGATCGTTGTCAATCGCATCTTGTAAGGAACTAAAATAAGGTCTTGAATTTTTATTATCCTCTTCGACAATAAATTCATCGGAATTAGGATCAGGATCATCTGGATCGGTATCAATTGCGTCAAAAAAATCATCATCGGAGTTTTCATATTCATTCTGAAAAAATAAATTCATTAATAAAAAGTTTATAGGAAAAATTCCAGAAAATATCTAAAAGTTTTCAAATGATGTACTCTCTAAATCTGAATCACTGAAATTTCACTGAAATTCAGTTAAAAATAACTGAAATTCCAGTCATTTTCCACTGATTCGCCAATTAAAAAACTGCTGAAAATTTCTGTCACACATATTGAAAATTTCAGTTATTTTTTAATTGGCCAACCAGTGAAAATGACTGAAATTTAAATGATTTTTAACTGATCTTCAGTGTAATTTGACTGATTCAAATCGCGAGAATAGAATCACTGATTCTCAGTTAAATTTCACTGATTCAGTTTTAGACAGTACGAAAAATTGCAAGAAAATTTGAGAAAATTTATAGAAAAAAATGTGGAAACCCAAGTAGAAATTTCAACTCTATAATGACCAGTCACTAGGAAGTTTTTCTAGATTCTGGCCAGTGATTGACTAGAAAATCTATCGAGTGATTGATTGGAAATATAACGCGCTACTTTAGCAGTCACTGGTTAGATTATCTGTCCAGTGACTGACCAGTAACTGCACAGTTTTCTGCTCAAAATCTAGAATAAAATATAATTTTTTTCGGCTCTTTTTATTTTGTTTAGGGGAGAGTGGGTCAAACCGGCCATACCTACGGTTTTTTTACTCTAGTGACTAAACGAATCAACCGATTTCATTTTTCGATGGCTTGTTTGAAAGATCATTTAATTGCGCAACTTTTTCCCAGAAACACCTATACTTTATCTTTTATTGTTTAGTTGCTGTGTTAACTTTACAAAAAATTTGCAAAAGGTCCGGTTTGACCCACCTCCTGGGGTAAACCGGACCCTCCCATGGGCAAACCAACCCGTTTGGTTTTTTCTTTATAATATTGCATTTACATAATCTACAATAATAAAAAACATAAAGAATCATGTAAACAATGGTTGTAGTAATGAAAATAATAATACGGGATCGAATTTTAATTAAATTAATATTTTTTTTTAATAAAAAAATAAAAATGTTTGTCATTATCAGAGAAACAATATTAAAGGGTCCAATTCTCATTGGAAGACAATTATTTTTCATTGTAAGTAAATATTTTAATGAAAGAAACATTTTATTTAAAAATAATTTTTATGAAACTTTAATTCAATGGAAATATCCTATGGCCGGTTTGCCCCACAGGTTAATTTTGAGAATAAATGTTTGTCAAAAAGAAACGCTTTGCAAATTTATCAAAGTTTTTGGTGGTAAATATTCCTGAGGTGTGTATCTTCAAAACCTAAGACCTAATATTTGGAAACATTACACGATTTCCTCAGAATTTCCTTAAAAAAGAATTCGTAAAAGTGTAGAAAAAAACTAACAAAAAACTTTTGCTCCCTTCGTCACACAAACGCAAGCTAAAACTGTCAGATTGAAAAAATAAGGTATACTAAACATGGTTGTTTTAAATTTGTAAACAAAACTTTTGACAATTTCGCCATTTCGGAAATAATAAAAATTATTTTTAATATCTAATTATAAATGATTGACTAAGAGTGTATTTTTATGGGATTGTCTTGGCAAGTAAAACTCGCTTTTGACTCTACAGCTACTGAAAGGAAACAAATAATACTTGACAAATTTCTACCTGGGAATCTCTTTCGGAAATTTTCATGATTTTTTCCAATACTCAGAAGTTACTCATTTCATAGTTATATTTTTTAAGTGGCATATAATTTTTAAAGATATTTTGCACAGGGTTGGTAGAAGATATTTTATTTAAAAATTAAAATTTTATTATAAAATATTCGAAAAACTAAATAATAATTTTTTTTAATATGAACAAATAAAAAATTTAATTAAATTTCTATAAATAATAAATTAAATTAAAACATTAAAAAGAAATAATTCTATGAATAAAGTTATTTTTTACTTTATAATAACAATTAAAAATTTTTGTTTGCAATTTAAAAAATTGGAAAAAATAAACTTAAATTAAAATAAATAAAGTATTAAAATAATGTAACAAAATAAACAATGAAATTAGCAACAATAAATGAATTTAATTTACCGTAAAGTCGGAATTTACATTTTCAACTGAACCAATGTCTTCTGATAAAGATTGCATTACTTCAAAAAGTTTAACACTTATTTCTTTCTCTTCAGATTCGAGTGTCTAAATAAATTATTCATATATATATGTATTAATATGTAGGGGAGAGGGCCCCAAGATGGTCAGGGCCCTAAGGTGGTCACCCTAAGAAAATTTTTGTATATTAGTTAGTATCTTCAAATGTTTTTTGTTATTGTTATTATTTGAGAAGACAAAGATTTTAGTAAAGTTTTGAGGTAAATAGTCGTATGAGTCTCTTTGTAACGTGAACGTCGTAAAATTTCTGTTTTTAAATGATCGAGAAATTTTTTTCTCAGGGTGTTAAAATCATCGAAATTAACCATTTTAAATTAGTAAAAATCGTTATAATTATCTTTATATATCGTACAATAATATTCCAAATGAATATAATTAATATTGTGCTTTAAACAATTTTTTCATTAACGTTTAAAAAATTGTGTCTTGGCCCTAAGGTGGATACTTTTTTGGCCACAAGGTGATCACTTCTGATTTTTTATGAAAATGTGTTTATACGCCATATTTATCAACATTTGTCACTGTGAATGTGAATTTTATCAATTTTTAAGTTTTATGATGAATAATAATGAAATAGAATTATTTTCAAAATTTTACCTATCTAATACATACACAAAAAGTATCATTTTTGACGAAAGGACAAAGTGCAAAAAAAAATATGTAATATGTTTCTGTGATCCTGAAAAACAATTAATATTAAATAAACAACTTAGTAATACGTTTTTTACATTTTTTTAAAACTTTTTTAGTGAATTTTTGTATGGTGACTACCTTGGGGCCACTTTTTTAAAAGTCGAATTTTCAACTTTTTTTAAAAAGTGCCATAACTTTTTTTTTATTAATTAAATAAAAAAAAACTTTATGATAGGAAGTTAGGTAATAAGATAAAGTTTCAAACGCCGTATTATTGACCTTTATATATAATTCCATTTAAAATCTACAGTCGTTCAAAAGATGGGTGACCACCTTAGGGCCCTCTCCCCTATAAAAAGAATTAATAAATCTTATTTAATATGAAAAAAAAATTTAAGGAATATTATATTTTGATATAATTATTTATTAGAATTTTACAAAATAATCCAAATCTTTTTCTCTATGTATTATTAGTAAAAAAGATAATAATAATTATTGTTAAAATTAATTATACTAAAATTTAGAAATACATAGTTTAAAAAATTCATTAAAAACTATATTCTTTAGAAAATGAAAAATATATTTTATTTCGACTTACGTATTCCTGATAATCGTTGTTTCTCTCAAAATTTGAATCAATTTCTAAATCGTCCATTAACTTTTCAGTAAATGAGTCATTCATCACCGTTTCTGTTATTTCTGGCTCTTTGTCTACTTCCATTAAATCTTCTCTTTCAGACGAATCATCGCGTTGACAATCGATCGCCTTTTTAAATAAATTTTTTTATAATTGATTTTAACACGCCAATAAATTTACATTTTTAAATTAACTTACTTTTTCTAACCGCAACTTTTTATGTCTAAAAGATGATGTTGCTGGAATAGTTTCTTCAGAACCAGGTTCTAGATACGTTTTATATTTTTTTCGTTTATTCATTTCGATGGAGAATAATCAATGCACAATAATATTAATATATTTCCTTGAGAAATGTTATTTGTCGCATTCAACTTCTCACGATTAAAAGAAAACTTCACTCTATTTATGGTTGTGTGAAGTTAAAACACGTCAGTATATATTTTTTGTTTTTTTAGTTTGCGGTTAGTTTTCTTATAAACATCGTGAAGAAAAAAATAAAAAATGATTTCACACGCGTATGTTTTATTCAGCAAAGGTTTGCAAAAAACGGTTCCTATAACATCCATCACAAATTTTTCTCCTGTGAATGCGGAAGACTTTGATAAGAAAAAAAAATACAAAGTTTGGTTAAAAGGAACTAAAAATTCAAACGACATGCTTTTGAACGCTCAAATTCTTCTGTTAGGAAGTAAGTAAACTTATTGAAAATTCATTTAAACCATTATCGTTTTTCTAAAAGCATATTCACGTAAATAAAATTCTGTTCATAAAAAAAAATTATAAATATAACAAATAAAAATATAATAAGATCTCTGAAATTATCGTCGATAACTACTATTTTAGGATTATAGAGATTAAATTCTTACTAATTTTGCCTGTTTTATTCATCCAGCAATTAAAAAAAAATTTCATACAAGTTTCTAACCTAAAACATTTAAAAAAATTGTTGTATTATTTTCTGTTTCGCAAAAAAAAAATTCTTGGCGTTTAGTCTCGACGCTTACTTCAGTGATCTAAATAAAAAAAAATTATAATAAAATGAAAAAATAAAAAGTAAATAAATAAAAAAAGATTTTCGAAAAAAATCAAAAAACACATTTTCTTAATATAATTTTTGTATTTCAAAATTTTACATGATAATTTTTAAATAAGACTCTAATTAAGTATTCTTTAAACATTCAATTATTGTTAAACTGATCATTAATTAATTTCAAAAAACAAATATTTTCCTTAAATTGAAATTGTCTAATTTTAGGGAAATTTATAAACTTATGCTTGTAGTAATAAAATTCTTTTTTTGCAGCTGGTCCAAAAGACCTTCAGAAAAAGAATAAACAATTAGGCAACGTAAGTTTCTTTATCAAAGAAGTAAAATATATTCTTATGTCTACAAAGAATAAAATTTTACATTTTCTCCAATTTTTTAGGATCGTAAAAGGAAAGTTAATCCGAAAGAAAAAGAAAATGCACGAAATCAACAAGGAATGAGCATTTTATCAAAGTATGCAAAACTTATTGATAACAGGGAGAAAATAACTAATGGGACCAATGCTGCTGAGCTTGACGAAAATAGCGACACAGTTCTAATGAGTCCAGAGGAAAATTTGGATGCTAATCGTTCTAGTGAGGATAATTAAAAATAATTATTTTCAAATGCATTCAATATCTTTTAATTTGCAAAACAGATTATATGATTATATTAAAACAATAATGAACAGTTAATTAATAAATTACACATTTTAGGAAATGATGAATTTTCTGATCATTCTGACTCTCCTCCAAGGTCTGAGTCATATCGAGAACCTTCTCTTCACTCTGAATCAAGTTCTGAGTCACTCCAAAATGTTACAGCATCTCCTGGAAGTTTTGAAAATTCCACACATTTTGAAGATCCTAATATTCGTCCTGGGACTTCTAGGAAATATGGGTTTGAAGTTGCTCATGAATCCTCTAATGCTCATGAAAATTCTGCACATTTTTATCCAACTAGTTGCTCTAGACATACTGCTCCAGCAAGACCTTCTGCTCCCTCCAGACCTGCTGTTGATCCTGCACCTGGTGATCGTCTTAGGGTTCCTGCACCTCCTCCCCGTATTGAAGCTTCTAGACCTCAACCTCGTGAATCTCCACCTCCTGAATCTCCACCTCCTGCATCTCCACCTCCTGAACCTCAACGTAGACGTGCTTTTTACGATGTGGCACGACGCATTGAGAAACCGGAGGATTGGGTGGGTAAATCGTTTTATAAGTGTTTTTTTTTAATTTGTTAAAATATTATTTTTGCATGTTCTTCTTTTTCTAAAATTTCTTTGGTTTTGTTTACAACTATGTTATGATATAATGGTGAAATAATCACTTACAGGTTCATCTTGCTGAAAATATTAAAATTCATATTGACACGTGGGAAACGATGAAGACATTGAAAGATTCCCGCTTTGCTAAAGATTTGGCAACCATCATATGGGGAACTGAGGGTCTTCAGCGTCGTTGCTTGGACGCTCAAAGGGCAAATGAAAATCTTTTTGAGGGAGAGGAACGAAGAACATCTTTAACCCCTGAGAAATATGAAATTTTAAAAAGCAAGATAATTCTGTACAATCTTACTTGTTTTGAATAAAAATTGTATTTGTGCCGCATACAATTTTTATTTAATACAAATAAGTATCTTAGTAGAAAATTAGAATTTGAATAATTAAAATTAAAAACAATTAAAATTAAAATTTAATAAAATTAAAAACAATTAAAATTAAAATTTATTAAAATTAAAAACAATTAAAATTAAAATTTATTAAAATTAAAAACAATTAAAATTAAAATTTATTAAAATTAAAATTTATTAAAATTAAAATTTATTAAAATTAAAAACAATTAAAATTAAAATTTATTAAAATTAAAAATAAGAAATTATACTGTATTAAAGTTTAAGTTTGTATAATTTCAATAAAATAATATAATAAACATATATTTCAGTAACTTTTTATTTATATAATAATAAACACCAATATTTAATTAATATTTTAAATTTAAGACAATGATTGTGAATAACTATATATTCGTAAAATATTTATTTTCTAGTTTGTAAATATTTTTTTCTAAAAATTATTTTAAAAAATATCTATTCTTATTTCATACTTAAAATAATTATAATAATAGAAAATTTAGTAAATTTTAGTATATTTTATTATATAAATAATTATATAAATTATATATTACTTTTTCTTATAGTCGAAAACCATATCGGAACCGATATAGTAAATTATGACGTATACGATATACTTCACTATTCCATTTTCCGATTCTGTTTCCGAAATAGTTTCCGATGTAGTTTACGTTATCGAGTTTAACGCTGTTTTCGACATTCAAAAATATTTAGTTTAATATGTAGGAAACGACATAGTATACTATGACGGAATTTTTAATAGGGCTAATAAAAATATAATATACACTATCGGTCAAAATTTAGTTTAAGGTAGTTCTCCGGCTGCTACTCTTGTAAGAATTGATTTTCGATAGAATTTCTTCAAATTTTGAGAAAATGTTTCTTTGGGGTGCCCTTTGAATGTGGTAAAAATTTCAAAACCCTTTGCCATGTCAAAGAACGAGATATTGTGGTTGACATTTTTTATTTTTAACATAATCGCATGTAAAAGGGTTAGATTTTCTCAAGTGGACCTTAAATTTTTAAAAGTTGAAATTTATCAGTGTAAATGTTCTATTAGAGTTACGAATAACCTGTAAATTTTATTAAAAAATATTTCATTGTTTATTTTTTATAAACAATTGAAATTTTATGCATAACATTTTTAAAAAATGCATAACTTTGATAAAAATTGACGAAACTTGATGATTCTTTTTGCAAATTAACTATAAAATTCCAAACTTTATAAAAATAATATCCATCAAAGCTCTTAATTTGTTATAAAAAATAATTATTTATTATAAACAAATTAAAAATAAAACGTGTTCTGGATAACTATATTGAATTTTATAAATAAGAACTTTAAGAGAATTTATTAAGGATTGCATATCAAAAAGAAAAAATTGTTTCAAGCAAATATTTTATTAATTATGAAGTTTTTTGTAAGCGCGCGCAAGCTCCGTGATGTGAGCTCCCGAGTCTGACAAATGTCCTGTGCCCCGCTTTGCACGTTTAACTTGTTTATTTTGAAAGGTTTTCTTTCATAATTTTTTCAAATTTGGTTTGTATGTTTTTAACTAAAATTCAATTGGAATACTTGTTTATAATAAAATTAGTAATATATTATTTTATTTATATTTATTTATGTAATCTATTTTAAGTTTATTGTTTAATTGTTTTCAGTTGAATATTTCTTGCTTCCAGAAAAACAAGTTTTAACTAATTTTTTTCTATTATATAATTTAAAAAAAGTTGTAAATCCAGATGTTCATTACATGAACATTTTGCTTCCTCTTTACGATCAGCAAAAAAAATTTGCTTCTTCGTGGAGGAAGCATTAACGGTAAATATATTTCATTTTTAAATCATTAATAATACAATTTGACATTTATGAAATAAAGTTCATTCGTCCTAATAGAATGAATAACATTTTCTTATACAGTAATATGAATCTAAATAAACAAAAAAAAGTAAATTTTTGAACTTTAATTGTAATTAATTCTATAATTTTCAATAGAATATATACTTTATATACATCAATCGATTCGTCTTGATGCAAAGAATAAGATTTTTGATTTATTTTTTAATAAATAATAACATTTTATTGTACAGCAACATGATTTAAAAAAAATGAATTTTTATTAAAAGTGCAAATTTTTTGTCTATAATTGGTTTTAATTGTATAAATTTAAATACAATATATACTTTATATATACCAATCGATCCGTCTTGGTGCAAAGAATAAAAATTTAGAAATAAATGAGTAAGATTTTCTTATACGGCAACATAATTTTGCGGAAAGAACTCATTTTTTGATAAAAATGCGAATTTTTAAGCTTTAATTGTGAATAACTCTATAAATTCTCATACAATTTATACTTTTTATATACTAATCGATTCGTCTTGATGCAAAGAATAAAATTTTATTATATATTAACTTCAATAACCAACTTAAAAAAATTTTTTTGAAAAAAAATTTTTTTTGAGAATTTTTTAAAGTCTATCAATCTGTTTCGAGATATTTTTATGATAAATATACCTGGTAAATTTTAGCCAAATTCGTTAAAATCTCTTCGAGTTATCGTGTTCACAAAAATCGGGATACACACACACACACACACATCCATACGGTTCGGTATTACTGGAAACCGGTTTCCGGTTATGAATTCCCGGTTTAAGGTTTTGTTTTTTTAACCGGTTTTATTTTTTAAACCGGTATTTCTTGAAAAACCGGTTCAAAAAAGAAAACCGGTTTTTCAAGAAATACCGGCTTTTCGAACGTAATACCGAATGACTTGCGCGTTACGCCTGCGCAAGAGCGACACAACGCCAGAACAGCAACAGGTCAGATGATTGAGAAAGATAGTCTTTTTTGTTTTTATTAGACATTTAGATTTAGTGATTTTTTGGTTTGTGGGCTGCTGACTTCAAATTTTCGAGTAAGTAGAAATAGTTTTTCTTTCTTTTAAGTAGTGTGTAAATTTTTTGAAGTTAAGAAATAAAAATAATACCTGTGGGGCTGTCCATAAATTACGTAACACGTTTAGGGGGGAGGGGGGTGCGAGAAAATGTTATCATATGTTACATGGGAGGGGGGGTCAATCATCATTGTTACGTAATATTTATAAGGAACTTAATCTCTTTATAATGGATAAATTTTTGAAAAGCTGTCCCTTGCCGCCACTTCAATATAAGTAAAAATCGAATCATTTCGCGAACCGATTCTTGGGAATAATATACAATTTTTATTGTTAAAAAATCAATGTTATATTTTCGGTTGTTCAGTATGATTAATAAAATTATTCCTCTAAATGTTTTTTATATTTAACTTAATTTTGTATTGCTATTGTACGATATAAATACTAAAAATAACAGTAATAAACAAATTTGTTTCGAAAAACGTTAGTAAAAAAATATTTTTAAAAATTACGTAACATTGATAAGGAGGGGGGGGTGTAAAACGATTTTGTTACAACTTGTTACATAGGGGGAGGGGGGTTCAAAATTTCACTAAAAACGTGTTACGTAATTTATGGACGGTCCCTGTGTCATATGCGTAAATTCTAACCTAACTTAAATGCGTATCTTTTATTAAAGTTTTTTGGTTTCTTTGAAGATATTTCCATATTTAATACAAATATTGACAATATAAAAGTAAAAAAAATGTAACTTGAAGTTTTCGTTTTTTCAGTGCTTGAACTGCTTGTTACTTAAACTGTGACTTATTTTAAAAAAGCAAAATGACTAATCGAATAAATAGTAGTCATTGGTGGAATTTTTTTGACTCAATCGACAAATTATCAGCAAAATGCAATATTTGTTCTAAAGTAGTCAAAACAGGAGGAGGAACCTCAAATATTAAAAATCACATGAAAACGAATCATTTCACAATATATTATGAAAAAGAGAACGCTAGTTCAGCGTCTAAGAATTCTGAGGAAATTATAGACAATTCAAGCGAAGATAGCGACAGCCAACATTCGCTTGCAAGTCCTGCTCGTCCTTCACCATCACCATCACCAACACTCTCAATTGTTTGTTCTCACAATCCATCAACTTCATTATTGTCACCACTGTCGCCAATTCCCGAATCTAGGTTCCCGAAACCGGTTTAAAAAAAAATACCGGTATTTTTAAAAAAACCGGTTTAAAAAAAATACCGGTATTTTTAAAAAAACCGGTTTTAAAAAAAATACCGGTATTTTTAAAAAAACCGGTTTTAAAAAAAATACCGGTATTTTTAAAAAAACCGGTTAAAAAAAAAATACCGGTATTTTTTTTAATACCGAAAACCGACTGAAGAACCGGTTTTTTCAAAAACCGAAAACCGGTTATGGATTTTTAATACCGCACAGGCCTAGACAATTGTTCAGGGTCTTATATAACATAGTCCAATATAGAAGAAAATTTGTTAGAAGGATTTTTAAAAATTTTTTAAATTAAACGACTACAAAGCTTCCTCACGAGGAAGCAAAATATTTTTAATTTACTTGTAAACTTCCGTACCTATTAAAATTAAAAAGTAGTAATACAATATATTTTACTACTAAACAGATTAAAATTTTTATGAGTGTTTTAATGCAATCTGCTCGGTAAGCATAATGTGGTAAAATTTTGTTCAAAATGACTTGAAGGTAAAAAAAATTTTACTCAAACTGAAAGGATTTTTATAAAATTTATTTTATAAAAAAATTATATTGTAATGTATATATAAAATAGATTTTTTAAAAATCCTTTCAGTTTGAGGATTTTGTAAAATTTTATTTATAAAAAGATAATATTGTAATATAAATTTTTTAAAAGTTCTTTCAGTTTGAGTAAAATTTTTTTTTACTTTCACGTAATTTTGAACAAAATTTTACCACATTATGCTTACCGAGGAAATTGCCTCAAAACCCTCATAAAAAATGTTAGTCTGTTTAGTAGTAAAATATATTGTATTACTACTTTTTATTTTTAATAGGTACGAAAGTTTACAAGTAAATATATAAAATTATAGAATTAAGAAAAATCAGTTAAAACATGTTTTTTTTGAAGCGAGAAATATTCAACTGAAAACAATTAAATAACAAAAAAATAGTTTTGTTTTTAAGCAGATTCCTTTTTCTTAATCCATATTTTCTTCTTGAATATGGCTCAAAAACAATCCTCTTATCTTAAGAGCAAAATACTCTTCCATTAAGTGTAATATTCTTGATTCAAGAGGAATTTTCCTCTCAAAAGAAGAATATTTTTTTTCAGTGAATAAACTTAAAATAGAAATTATAAATAAATAATATAATTAAAATAATGTATCACTATTTTTATTATAAACAAGTATTCCAATTGAATTTTAGATCAAAACATACAAACCAAATTTGAAAGAATTATGAAAGAAAACCTTCCAAAATAAACAAGTTAAAGCGTGCAAAGCGGGGCACACGACATTCGTCAGACGCGGGAGCCCACATCACGGAGCTTGCGCGCGCTTACAAAAAAATTCATAATTAATAAAATATTTGCTTGAAACAATTTTTTCTTTTTGATATGCAATCCTTAATAAATTCTCTTAAAGTTCTTATTTATAAAATTGAATATGGTTATCCAGAACACGTTTTATTTTTAATTTGTTTATAATAAATATTTATTTTTTATAACAAATTAAGAGCTTCGATGGAGTAAACATTATTTTTATAAAGTTTGGAATTTCATAGTTAATTTGCAAAAAGAATCATCAAGTTTCGTCAATTTTTGTCAAAGTTATGCATTTTTTTAAAATGTTTTGCATAAAATTTAAATTGTTTATAAAAAATAAACAATTGAATATTTTTTAATAAAATTTACAGGTTATTCGTAACTCTAATAGAACTATCTTTTTGCACATTTACACTGATAAATTTCAACTTTTAAAAATTTAAGGTCCACTTGAGAAAATCTAACCCAAAAGTGAAAGTTTGAACTTGAATAACTCAAAATTTAGCATCGCAAAGGGGTTTAAAATTTTTACCACATTTAAAAGTCACCCGAAGAATCATTTTCTCAAAATTTGAAGAAAATTTATCGAAAATCAATTTTTACAAGAGTAGCAGCCGGAGAAATACCTTAAGGTGAATGAAAAACATTTCAAAACATATAAAGTAAGAAAACTAATATTTTTTTCCTTCTATGTTTTAAAAGTTGATAACATTTTGAATAGAACAACATCTTTCAGAAGTCGTTTGGCCAATATTTTATTTAGATATTTTTAAAAAATCTTCATTTTCAATGTTTTACAAAAATTGTAATAACTTCTGAAATAATGAACGCTATTTAATGATCTTAGGCTTATTTGAAAGATGATTTTCTACAGAATAAGAATTATTTATAGGCATTAACGGGTATTTTTTTCTCAGAAAATGCAAGTCGTCAAACTTGGATTAAAAAAATTCAAAAACTTTTAAACAATCTTATTAACAGAAAAATTATTTTTTAAATATGAACATATCTTTTTATTTAATTAAAGTTTAAATTTAGGTTAAATTAAGGTTTTATTTTGTTTTAAATGGCTAGGAGTGGGCGCGCAAAGCGCGCCTTTTTAGTTCTAGTATAATATTAATTTATCTTTTTCACATTTTTTTTCGTGCCTGCCCCCGACCAGAAGCACTCGCTTCGCTCGTGCAATAAATGTCGGGGCAGGCGAATGTTGTTTGCAAGAGAGAGACAGAGAAAAAACCAGAGCTTCACGAGTGTCCGCTAGAGGCGTTGAAGCGAGGAGCAAAAGTAAATAAAGATGGCCGGCTGTCAAATAAAACACGATTGCAATTTTCATAAAAAATAAATTAGCGAGCTTACTTTTGACCGTATATAAAGAAAAATAGTATTCATTACACGGGCAGAAATTCGAAAGCCCTAAACTACGCGATAATGCCCTCGGCTTCGCCTCGGGCATCATTTCGCGCAGTGCAGGAATTTCGAACTTTCTGTCCTTATAATGTAATATACTATTGATTTTTTTACAAAAAGTTTCTTAAATAAATTTTTTGTCGTCAGACTGTAATAATACACTAGGATACCAATTTTCAGCTCATTAGGTCAAATAATGTAAAAGTTAGGGAAAAAAAATATTTAAAAAATTTTTTTTAGTTTTTCCTTGACAACGCTATGGCCATCATTACATATCAAGTTCTATATATTTTTTCTGTAATATTCGAGTAAAAATACACCAGCATGCTAAATTTCAGCTCTCCATGTCGAATAGTTTAGAAGTTAAGGGGGGAATGGTCACTTTTTATGCATTTTTGGTAAAAAATCTTGTTATTTTCTTGACAACGCTATGACCATCACGTCCAATCACATTCGCTATATTTTTCCTGTAATCTACGAGTAAAAATACATATCTGGACCAAATTTGAGCTTTTTAGGTCGAATAGTTTAGCCGCTAGGGGGGGAGAAGATTTGGCTACGGACACAAGAGTCTCACCAATAGGGTACCGCCGATACACCGTAGGTGTACGGAACCCTAAAAATTAATAAACCTTCGTCCAAAAAATGTGTTTTTATACATTTTATAAGATGGTTATAATAGTTTAATAATTACACATAAGTTAATAAACAAGAATGTTAAAAAAATGATATTTTCCACAATTTTTAATTTTTTAAATACCAATAATTTGATAATTTTTGACCGAATCAGGTTCAAAAATAGGTTAATCTAAGCCTTTTTTAATGCTCTACAAGTTGGAAGATACTTTTATATTTTTTTAACAAAATTTTCAAAAATGTGTTACACAGCCACACAAAAAAAATAAAGTGTCTTGATCTGGGGTCGAGACATATGTATGCCGATGTATTTCATTGCGCTCAATCCGAATCCGCTATCAGAATTTGGCCAATGTGTCCTTGTTTTGCCCTAACTTCAAAAAATACCCTAAAATCGTTAAAATGGTCACTTTTGAATTATCAAAATTGAATCTAACCGCATAGTGATAATTTTCTAAGATCCCTTAATTTAAATAAACTAATCTTTAAGCTTTTAAATTGAAAATTCATATAAAACATTAAATCTATCCAATTGAACCTCAAACAAATTATACCATACACAGCGCAATAAAAAATAGGTAAGCTCATGAAAGTTACAACTTAGGTGTTTCTATGACTGCTGATTACGAAGCCAGTGGTAGTTTATCAATATTCAAAATAGCGGATCCAATATGGCGGACAATATAGGTAATTAAAATTTGTTTGGATTGGCTTGAAAATCGTTACTCGGGGGTTTTCGGGACCTTTGATAACGAATCGTATATTAATTTTTATAATCTTAAAGTCTTACGAATTGTTAGAAAAAATTGTTAGAAAACAATTCGTAAGACTTTAATATTATAAAAATTGATATAGGATTCGTTATTAAAGGTCCCGAAAAACCGCGAGTAATACATTTAAAAAATCGTTAAAATAATAAAGACCGCCATATTGAATTTTTAGAAACCGACATGGGATTCGTCATCAGCGACCCCGAAAACCCCCGAGTAACGATTTTTAAGCCAATCCAAACAAATCCGCCATTTTGAATTTTGATAAACTAACACCGGCCTTGTAATCAGCAGTCATAGACCTAAGTTGTAACTTTCATGAGCTTACCTATTTTTTATTGCGCTGTGTATGGTATAATTTGTTTGTTTGGAATCTTAGATGTGTTTTTGAGGTTAGGTTCGATAGATTTAATGTTTTATATGAATTTTCAATTTAAAAGCTTAAAGATTAGTTTATTTAAATTAAGGGATCTTAGAAAATTATCAATATGCGGTTAGATTCAATTTTGATAATTCAAAAGTAAACATTTTAAAGATTTTAGGGTATGTTTTGAGGTTAGGGCGAAACCAGGACCCATTGGACAAATTCTGATGGCGGATTCGAATTCCGCGCATCGAAATACATATGTCTCGACCCCAGATCAAGACACTTTTTTTTTGTGTGGCTGTGTTATTTTCGAACTTCAGATTTTTAAAACTTTAATATCTCTGGCTAATATAGACGAAAAATTTTCAATAAAGGCTCAAAAGATGCGTCTGAAAAAACTCTACAAAACTAAAGAAAAACATTTATAGGTGTCCTAACATTTTTTTTAAGTTATAGCCAAAAAACGTTTTTTTACAAAATGAAAAATGCAAAAAAAATATAGTTAAACTTTATGAATCGGGCTGAAAATACTCTCATTTTATGTCCCCCGGGGAATAGTGGGACCAAACTGCAATTTACTGTTCATAATAGTCTAGAGCCTTTATTTTTTAACCGATTTTACTGAACTTTGTTTTAAATAAAAGATTATTAAATTTGGAAGAGATTTGTCGAGGCCGAATTTTAAATTTCAATTTGTTTATATTTATTTTTTATTGCAAAGTTTAACAAAAGCATTTATTTTTAAGAAAAAGTTGTCTCCAGGGTCTATAATCGAATAGCACGTGCTAAAAACTTTTTAGAAACACACCTAGAGTACTATGTAAATTGTAAAAAATTTGTGCAGGTAAATATTTGAATGTTATAAACAAATATTAACAAATAATTAAGTTTACAACAAATTGTTAATGTGGACAAACGATTTGATAGATTTTGATGAAATTGTATACTTAAGGGTTTTTGGGATCGCTGATTACGAATCCAATGTTGGTTTTTCAAAATTCAAAATGGCGGATCCAATATGGCGGATGCTTTTTTTAAAATCGATTCAATTTTGCTCAAAATCGTTACTTGGGGGTCTTTGGGGTCGCTGATTACGAATCCGATGTTAGTTTTTCAATATTCAAAATGGCGGATTTAATATGGGTGATGCTTTTTTTTAAATCGATTCAATTTGTCTAAAATTCGTTACTCGGGGGGTTTTGGGGTCGCTGATTACAAATATGACGTCAGATTTTTAAGAATACGAAATGGCGTTGATATTATGATAAAAATCAAATTTAAATGATGTTTTATACGTTAATTTTTAAATTAATTTTATATACGTTTTTAAATAAAGGTTATAAAATAAACTGAAGGTTTTTATTGTCTTGTTTTGACAATTTTATTTATTTATACTTATTTTGATACTGAATCATTCGAAAAAGTAATAAGTTTTTACAAATTGTGATTAATTTGTACACTTTAAAGTATGTTTAAATCCATCAATATATAATCAATTTCTTAGAAAATTTAAAAAATATTATTGCATTAAACAATTTTTTAACATCATCGTATTTTTTAATTTTTTACAATAATTCTGCATAGTGTAAGGATTTTTAGCACATATTGTTAGTCTTATAAGTGATTAAAATTTCGCGGTAAAAGTATGAACTTTTCAGCTTTGCCGCGAGATGGCTTATTGAAGCTTTATCACCTATAAGTGAAATCGATTGGCTTATCATTATAAGAGCTTATAACATTTGTGAATTAATAATGAAAAAGATTTTGATATACTAAAAATATTAATTATACTTAAAAAACCCAAAAAACCTCTCCTAGTAACAAGTTTCAAGTACATCTAATCAATTTTTTAGAAAAGCGCCTTACACATTATATCATTCATTAAAAATTTTGAAAAACTAATTACAGATTCGTATTCGTAATTAGCGACCCCAAAGACCCCCGAGTAACGATTTTTAGCAAAATTGAATCGATTTTCAAAAAAAGCATCCGCCATTTTGAATCCGCCATTTTGAATTTAAAAAAACCAACATTGGATTCGTAATCAGCGACCCCAAAAACCCTTAAGTATACAATTTCACCAAAATCCATAAAAGCGTTTGTCCACATTAACAATTTGTTGTAAACTTAATTATTTGTTAATATAAATTATTTATAACAATCGAATATTTACCTGCATAAATTTTTTACAATTTACAGAGTACTCTAGGTGTGTTTTTAAAAAGTTTTTAGCACGTGCTATTCGATTATAGAGGCTGGAGACAACTTTTTCTTAAAAATAGATGCTTTTGTTAAACTTTGCAATAAAAAAATTAATATAAACAAATTGAAATTTAAAATTCGGCCTCGACAAATCTCTTTTAAATTTAATAATCTTTCATTTAAAACAAAGTTTAGTAAAATCGGTTAAAAAATGAAGGCTCTAGACTATTATGAACAGTAAAGTTTGGTCCCACTTTGCGGGGAGACCTACGATTTAAAAAAAATTGAGGCCTTTAGCTCTTTCTCATTCTGAGATATTGTGGCAAATGTAATGTTAGTACACACACATACACAAACATATCGGGTCATTTTTTTAAAATCCGTTTTTTGGACTTCTGAGATAAAATTGCATCAAAATTTTTTTAAATTTATTTATTACATTTATACGGGCAATGCTCATTTGTGCATAAAGTACTAAAAAATTAGGTATAATAAAAAAAAGTTTATAAATATGTCAAAAAATCACAATCGAAAATTTTTCTAATACAATCCTTCCTCAATGAGGAAGCAATAAAACAATGCTTCATTTTCTAAACAAAAATAGTTAAATAATGCGTTTTTATTCTCCTAAATTTGTTATAGTTGGTTAATTTTCAAGTTTTAATATTTGAGACAATTTTGCAATTTATTGCAAAATTAATCAAATATTAATAAACTTTGAAATTTCCTTTGAAGTGTAATTTTTTACACTCACTTTCTGTGCGTGAGGAAATAACTAATTTTGTTTTTTATCCGACATAATATTATTTAATGTATATTATAATTCTGTCTAATCTATTTTTACAATATATTAGACAGAATACCGAATATAACAATAAAGAATATTATAAAAGTAAATTCATTAAATTTGAATTTAGCCTTAGTTTAGGTTTTTGTACCGGAGGTACGGTACAAAGTTGACGGTAAAAGGCAAAGTGGCAAGATGCATCGCCTTTACGAGAGAGTCTGGAGACACGTCTGACTCGCCCTGTGTCTCCCGCTTGACTAACTCTCGCTCTCGTAACCTCAACCTCAACGTACCGCGCTTGCGCGGAACGGGTGGGGGCAACTCACGCGCTGATTGGCTCCTGTCAAGGTGGAAGGGATGTCGCGGATGCTACTCAGTAGAGGAGCATAAATACTGCGCATTTTCCCTGACTTACTCTCTTACCTCGCCAGACTTCGAAGGATCAGTCTCTCACGCCAAGAGACGACAACGCCGGCGTCGCTGACGCCACGCTCTCTCGCCAACTGTCACTCTGCCGAGTGACGCTCTTCGCTGCTGCCACGCCGCCACTTCACACCGACGCTTCGCCTGTCGCCTCGCCGCCTGCCAAACCGTCAACCGCCTGCCGTCCTCCACAGGGAAAAATATTTTGGGAATAAATATTTTATTGGAAACGACGTCTCATCTCTCTTCCGCTGACCGTGGAAGTATCACACCACCACAACCAACCTGTCCTTTTCAGTACAAACTAGTTCAATACATTGACAATTAGTCCTTTTCAGGACAAATTATCAATCCAAATTCTACGTAAGATTACATATGAGTTAACATGTCCTTTTTAGGATTAGTTAACTCTCGTAAGAATATTTTGTTTCAAACAAACGTATCATTACTTGTCAGGTCCATAAAGCAGCGACAACCGGCTTCAGGGAACAGTACTTAGAACCTTGCTTAGTTTCAAGTACTCGGGTACTTGAAACTAAGCAAGGTTCTAAGTACTGTTCCCTGTCGTTCCCTGTCTGTTCCCTGTGTCGGCACCTGGAGTAGAACGGGTCCTCGTCTCTCCGAACCCTGCTTGGGTTTGAGGTCGACGTCACCGATTGGCTCTGTCCACTACTGCCTCTTATATAATCGAGTTTTACCCCCCCCCCGCCTTCGTAATTCTCAATTCAATTTGTTTTTTTTACAATATTAATTTTACTTCTAAGTTTACATTTTTTTGTGCTTTCTCTCGCACCTTTGAGCCAGTCACTCACCACCACACAGTGACCGGTATCAAATTGGCGCCCAACGTGAGGCCACAACTTCTTTTTGGATCCTGATGGATGTCAGGATGGACCCCCCTACAATCGAATGTTTCTCATGCCACGCCGAGCTAACCGCGCATCTCTACAACATTCTTCACACTACGGTTTCGTTCTCAACCTAGAGTCACCTCCGAATTCGTACTTTCCGCTTCATGGGCCATTTGCCTGTCACGGCTGGCCCATGCCTGTAAACCTCTCTTTCTCCTCCACCTCCGGGAGTGGACATCAAAACCCGGTGGCGCTCAACAATTTTTCTGCACATTCAGCCATACACAGTTCTCCGCTCTCACCTGGCCCGAGCCAGGACACACCATCGCTTCGATCAGGGGCCATGTACTATATCGTCATGCCACTCAATCCCTACTAAAAAGGGTGCACTGGCTGCCAAATACTCTCTTTCGCTTAACCCACATTTTTATCGCAACTTTCAATTCTTAACTTTTCGTTTCACCAGAACATTCACAATGATAAACTCATTGTCTTCTCTCACGACCGAGTAATTCGCGCCCTTTCATGATCTGTACAAGGGCCACGCAATTTCTCCTGTCAGGGGCCATTTCTTGAAACAGAAATGGGCCAAGAATTTTTTTCGTCATGCATAAAAAAAATTGTGCATGACAAACACGTCAACTTACCGCACGCCTTTCATTACTAAGGAAGACTCTGACGGTCACCATCTCTCTATTCCGTTTCTCTTTTAAATTTAGTATATTCCTTTTCTTCAAGTTGATTACGAACCTGGCATCTTCATCTTCTCCTACTACTTTGCCCCGACCAGGGATACTACAGACACGTTCATCAAAATATATCGGATGAAATATTTTCGTTATTCCAGTATGCAACTAAAAAAGTTCATACGAACTCTTCCATCTTGTCCTCACAACAAGCGAAATGTCGGACGACATTGAGTTTTGGAAAAAAGATTTCTTGCTTACACGTCTCTCACGCCGAGAGACGTTTATTGGAAACAACGGCTCATCTCTCTTCCGCTGACCGTGGAAGTATCACACCACCACAACCAACCTGTCCTTTTTAGTACAAACTAGTTCAATACATTGACAATTAGTCCTTTTCAGGACAAATTATCAATCCAAATTCTACGTAAGATTACATATGAGTTAACTTGTCCTTTTTAGGATTAGTTATCTCTCGTAAGTATATTTTGTTTCAAACAAACGTATCATTACTTGTCAGGTCCATAAAGCAGCGACAACTGGCTCCAGGGAACAGTACTTAGAACCTTGCTTAGGTTCAAGTACCCGACACCTGGAGTAGATCGGGTCCTCGTCTCTCCGAACCCTGCTTGGGTTTGAGGTCGACGTCACCGATCGGCTCTGTCCACTACTGCCTCTTATATAATCAAGTTTTACCCCCCTGCCTTCGTAATTCTCAATTCAATTTGTTTTTTTTCACAATATTAATTTCACTCCTAAGTTTAAATTTTTTTGGGCTTTCTCTCGCACCTTTGAGCCAGTCACTCACCACCACACAGTGACCGGTATCAAATTTGTTAAATTTCTGCGTAATTGAAAAGAAAATGCATTTCTTTCTTATACTCGAGGGAAAAAAAGTGGTGGACAACTTAGGACCGCTATTTCTGAAATATCCAAAATGCAACTTTTCACTATTTATTGTATTAAGACTACAAAAGCCATTCTATAACGTTCTAAATACCACAAAATTATAGCAAAACGATCTCTGAACACTAATATATACTTGCCGAAGTGATTAAATTTCATTTTGTTACTATTTTCAACCAATTTGCTTAGGCAGTCAACTTAGGACCACTTTCCCCTATACATTTTATTTTATGTATGTATATTATACGTATATAAATTAAAACCTAAATTATTTAAAGTGAATGACAAAGGGCGGCAATTTGATAACTGCCTAGGGCGGCAAATTGTCTTAATCCGCTACTGCCTATAAACAATAAAAACGGGATTACACATGTGTAATCACAAAAATGAATTCAAATATTTAAAAAAAAAACAAAATTTCATGCAAAAATTATGATCTTAAAATATAAATTATCAGTGACGGATTAAGACAATTCGCCGCCCTAGGCAGTTATCAAATTGCTGCCCTTTGTCACCCACTTTAAATAATTTAGGGTTTAATTTATATAGTTAGGGGAGAGTGGGGCAAACCGGACCGGTGGGTAAACCGGACCTCTCTCAATATTTCCGACATGGCGAAATTGGAAAAAGTGTTGTTGACAAATTTAAAACAACCGTGTTTAGTATATCTTATTTTTTTAATCTGACAGTTTTAGCTTCCGTTTGTGCGACGAAGGGAGCAAAAGTTTTTTTTTTAGTTTTTTTTCTACACTTTTACGAACTTTTCTTAAGGAAATTGTGAGGAAATCGTGTAATGTTTTCAAATATTAGGTCTTAGGTTTTGAAGGTACACACCTCAGGAATATTTACCACCAAAAACTTTGATGAATTCGCAAAGCGTTTCTTTTTCACAAATTTTTAATTTGTTAACGTTCACGTCAACAATGTTATAACGATACATTTGTTTTTAAAAATGCAAGTTAACAATTTAAAAATATGCGAAAATAAATTTTTCAAAAAAAATTCTCCTGATTGACAGAATGGTTTAGCCCGCTTGAAATTCATCGAAAATTTTCATAATTATTTTAAGAACTGTAAATGTTTTACTAAAATTTAATCGCATTTCTGTGATACTACAATCTCAAAAAGTTTTTGTGAAATCTCTCGCCTTGTTCCTCGCTGAAATCACCAAGAGTTTTAGGAAATTCATCTAAATGTAAATCCAAAAAGTGAATTTTATAACTCATCAAACATTTCAGCTTTTTAAAATTCTCTACCATTTTTCCTACAATTTCTCTAGATCTGTGGCTTTTTTATTTCCTAAAAATTCCAAGTAAACTTCTTTAAAACTTGTCCAAGCTGCTTTTTCTTTAAGCTTCATCGTTTGTACAAATTTTTCGTCATATAACAACTTACGTATCTGAGGCCCATTGAACACGCCTTCTTTGATTTTAACGTCAGACAGTTTTGGAAACTTCTCCGCCAAATACTCAAAACATTTACCATTTTTGTCCAAGGCTTTTACAAATCGCCGATACTGAGGTATCCCTCCTCTGCATCGTAAACTTCTTTCCTACTTTTGCCATGAAGGCATAATTTTAACCTAGAAACTTAGCCAAGTATTCGTTGCCCGCCTTCACCACGGGGAGGTGTCCTAGTCGCAAAAATAGAAAAAAGAAAATAAATAAACATGGAAACTAATTTTACATAGGTCAAAAACTTTTTGAGATTGTAGTATCACATAAATGCGATTAAATTTTAGTAAAACATTTACAGTACACCATTTCTGGATTATGAAAAATTCAGATTTAAAATTAGCGACTAGAGGAAACACCTAAGTACCAAAAACCAAGAAAATCTGAGAACAATTTTATCGTAAGTCGTATTGGATACAGCATTTTGAATTTTTAATATCCAACATCAGATTCGTATTTGGCGACCTCGAAAATACCCACGGAGTAGCAAGTTTCAATCGACTTGAAACAAGTTTCAAGGAAATCTGAACAATTTTTGTTTAAACATATACGTTACCGTTTGATGTAACGCGTTTTTAAGATCACAAACCAAAAAAAAGTCGCTCTTGCAATAAGTAAAGTGATTCAGAAGTGTAAAAGTAGTGTAAAATTTAAGTTTTAAAAGGTTACTTATTTTTTTCCTACTACTTTGAACATTGAAATTTATTGTCTTAGTTTAATTAAGTAATAATTTTGACTCAAAAAAAATTGTGGTAGCTGCCATGAAAAGTTGCATGTCACCATGAGGAGTGGACTGCCTTTTTTTCTATTTTTAATGTCAGTTTACCATTTTTTGGATATAAATTGATAATAAATTGGTTTGAAACTATGTTTTATGTTCTTTATTAATTTTTTTGTGATATTGATGTGATATGTGCAAAAATTATTAAAAATGGTTTCACTTGCAAACATTGCGACACACACATGGTCTGAAGCTGCATAAGCATAAATTTTGTATTAATATATCAGAAATATTAAATACATTAAAGAATTTAGAATAAATTTTGCAATTTTTTAGGAGTGGTCCACTCAAGGTTACACTTTTTTCATTCCTTAAAAATTAGCTTTTTTTAAAGTCAATTTTTTCTTCCAAATAAAAAAATCAAAGCTATTCTGGTATAAACACTTATCTAGGGATCTAAACTAAAGCTTGGAATAGAAACCTCCGATTAATTTGCTTTTATATAGAATTTTTTCGAAAAAAAGCTTAGGCGGTCAACTCAAGGTGACATTACCCTACTCTTTAGCAAAAAATATTTTTTTCTATGAGTTTTCTGGTCAAAGACACAAATCCGTCCGGTTTAGCCCCGGTCTCCCCTACTTTAAAAAAACTGTGGCCATCTCCCCCGGACTTACCCTATTACCCAGTACATAAAGTAAATCTTAAAATTAGCTGTTACATTCAGCAATTTTTACTCTTTGCATTATCATAAATTACCTTAATATTTCCATAAATTACCGCATAAATTACACAGCCACACAAAAAAAATTAAGTGTCTTGATCTGGGGTCGAGACATATGTATTCCGATGTATTTCGATGCGCTGAAATCGAATCTGCCATTAGAATTTGGCCAATGGGTCCTGGTTTCGCCCTAACCTCTAAAAATACCCTACAATCGTTAAAATGGTCACATTTGAACTATCAAAATTGTATCGAACCGCATATTGATAATTTTCTAAAATCCCTTAATTCAAATAAACTATTCTATAAGCTTTTCAATTGAAAATTCATATAAAACATTAAATCTATCGAACCTAACCTCAAAAACACATCTGGGTAAGAATTCCTGAAGTGGGCCCCTATTTTTCATTGGGTCGGTGGATTTTTCTCATTCTTATATGTTTCGATAGCCTATGATGGTATAATAAAAACCTGTAAATAGTTTTCCGAAATTCGAATATTTACCAAAGTTATTCAAGGTCAAAGTAATTTGTAGCGTTTTAGTAAATAGCTAATTACTCGCGATTGGATGAACCGATTTTAATAAAAATTGGAGAAGAGTTTACCTAAAGAATTGTACTTTAGATAAATGATTAAAATTTTAATTAAAAAATAAAATTTGTTTAAATAAATTAACTTTTCAATTTTTGGGGTTAAAAAAAAATTTGTTCTCCATCTTTTTTTTGGATTTTTTTTTAATAATCAAATAGAGAATACTTTTAAGATTTTATTTTAACAATAAAAAAGTGGGATTCTCTATCACTTTAGAAAATATAATATTTTAGTTACAAATTTTTTTGAAAAGTTAAAGAAATTTGAAGCAAAACAAATGAATGAACTAAACTCGACAATTTTAACCAACCAAGTTTAGTTCATTCATTTGTTTTGACCTTGAATAACTTTGGCAAATATTCGAATTTCGGAAAACTATTTACAAGTTTTTATTATGCCATCATAGGCTATCGAAACATATAAGAATGAGAAAAATCCACCGACCCAATGAAAAATAGGGGCCCACTTCAGGAATTCTTACCCATCTAAGATTCCAAACAAACAAATTATACCATATACAGCGCAATAAAAAATAAGTAAGCTCATGAAAGTAACAACTTAGGTGTTTCTATGATTGCTGATTACGAATCCGGTGTTAATTTATCAAAATTGAAAATGGCGGATCCAATATGGCGAACAATATAATTAAAATTTGTTTGGATTGGCTTGAAAATCGTTACTCGGGAGTTTTCGGGATCGCTCATGACGAATCCCATGTCGGTTTCTAAAAATTCAAAATAGCGAATCCTATATGGCGGTCTTTATTATTCTAACAATTTTTTTAAATGTATTACTCGCGGTTTTTCGAGACCTTTGATAACGAATCGTATATCAATTTTTATAATCTTAAAGTCTTACGAATTGTTAGAAAAATTGTTTGAAAACAATTCGTAAGACTTTCAGATTATAAAAATTAATATAGGATTCGTTATCAAAGGTCCCGAGAAACCGCGAGTAATAAATTTTAAAAAATCATTAAAATAATAAAGACCGCCATATTGGATCCGTCATTATGAATTTTTAGAAACCGACATGGGATTCGTCATCAGCGACCCCGAAAACCCCCGAGTAACGATTTTCAAGCCAGTCCAAACAAATTTTAATTATAAATAAAAAAAAATTAAATTAAATTAAATTAAAAATTAAATTAAATTACCTAAATAAATTAAAATTAAATTTAAAAAAATTAATAAAAATTTAATTAATTAAATTAATTAATTTAAAAAAAAATCGAAAATTAATTAATTAATTAATTAATTAATAAAAAAAATAAAATATAAAAAAAAGGTTTTTTTTAACCTTTTTTAACCCTAGCTGGTTTTTATTTATTTTTTTTATTTGGCCCACTGGCCAAATTCTGATGGCTGTGTGGCTGTGTGGCTGTGTTATCATAAATTTTCATAAATTACTGGGACGTTTCACGTCAAGCGGCCCAAAGCTGTCTCCAAAATTGTATGCAATCAAAATACAAGTTATGCACATGAAAATACTCGTCATGACATCCCCTTTCAATTGCAAAGTGGCAGAATTAAAAATTCAAAATGGCGTCCTTACTATGTCAATTAGAAGAGGCTAAACTCGAAAATAAGTAAATATATTTATTAATTTCTTTTAAAAAACGATGCATAAATATTGGGTCAAATAATATTTTAATGTTTTTGGGGTCGCTGATTACGAATCTGAAGTCAGATTTTCAAAATTCAAAATGGCGGATCCAATATGGCGGACAAATTTTAAAAAATTTCTTAAATTCGCTTGAAACTTTTTACTCGGGGGTTTTTGAGGTCGCTGATTACAAATCTGAAGTCAGTTTTTCAAAATTCAAAATGGCGGATCCAATATGGCGGACAAATTTTAAAAAATTTCTTGAATTCGCTTGAAACTTTTCACTCGGGGGTTTTCGAGGTCGCTGATTACGAATCTGAAGCCAGTTTTTCAAAATTCAGAATGGCGGATCCAATATGACGGACAAATTTTAAAAAATTTCTTGAATTCGCTTGAAACTTTTCACTCGGGGGTTTTCGAGGTCACTGATTACGAATCTGAAGTTAGTTCTTCAAAATTCAAAATGGCGGACCCAAAATGACCGAATTTTTTTTTCAAAATTCATTAAATTTGCTTGAAACTTGTTGCTCTGGAGTTTTCGAGGTCGCTAATTACGAATCTGAAGTCAGTTTTTCAAATTTCAAAATGTCGAACCCAAAATGGCGGACAAATTTTTAAAAAATTAATCAAATTTGCTTGAAACTTTTTGCTCGGCAGTTTTCGAGGTCACTGATTACGAATCAGAAGTCAGTTTTTTTAGAATTTAGAACGGCAAATCCAATATAATTTTTTGTGGCCTTGAAAAAGGCCGATTGTTTTAATTATTAAACTGTAATAATTTGGTGGCCTTAAAAAAGGCCGTTTCCCAGGTAGAAATTGACGACCGGGATGGTACCGGCCCGGTACAAACGGCGGATTATAAGTGCCGGGGCGGTACCGGCATAAGACCGTAATTTTTACCGTCTCGGTACCGGCAAATTCCCGGATGATAACTGCGGCAGGTATCCGGCATACGTACCGGGCCGGTACCAAATAATCCACCGGGGCGGTACTGGCCCGGTTATTGTTGGAAGGCATTTGGTGCCGGTTTATTACCGGCTGCACAACCGGCTAGGTACTGGTCCAGTACCGGCATAAGTCTGTTCATTCCACCGGCGCAGTACCGGTAAATTGCCGGATGATAACTTCGGTAGGTATCCGGCAACCGTACCGGGCCGGCACTAATAAATATCTGACGCAGTACCGGGCCGGCACTAATATTCAACCGGTGCGGTACCGGGCCAGTATTTGTATTTTCTAATTTATTTTAATTCAATTTAAATTATTAAAAATAAATAAATAAAAATAATAATTATATATAATAATAACCGCCCTATTCACCGGTTAAATACCGGGACGGCACCAATAAGCAACCTACTCGGTATTAATATAATTGCCGGCACAACTAACTAATTAATTTATTATTAATAATTAAATTAATTAATAAATTAATTTTCAAATTTTTTTTCTTTTCTTTAATTCTTTTTCTGATAGTTTAACATTGGCAAACAACCGGGAGGACACTGGGTTAGTACAAATATTTTTGTCGGCAAAACTTCTGTGCCAGTAAAAAGCATCAAGTAAATTTTTGTGCTGGGCCGGCACAAATATTATCACCGGAAAATCTCCTTCGTCCGTATAAAAACAAAACCAAATAGTAGTACCGGGCCGGTGCTGGGCCGGTAAAAATATTATCACCAGCAAATCTCCGTCGGCAGTATAAAACAGAGCGAAATGACAGTACCGGGCCGGTACAAATATTATCACCGTCAAATCTCCTTCGGCGGTATAAACCAAAGCGAAATGACAGTACCGGGCCGGTGATACGCCGGTGCTGGGCCGGTAAAAATATTATCACCGGCAAATCTCCTTCGGCGGTATAAAAACAGAAGTAAATTATAGTACCGGGCCGGTAATACGCCGGTGCTGGGCCGGTACAAATATTATCACCGGCAAATCTCCTTCGGTGGTATAAACCAAAGCGAAATGACAGTACCGGGCCGGTGCTGGGCCGGTAAAAATATTATCACCGGCAAATCTCCTTGGGCGGTATAAAACAGAGCGAAATGACAGTACCGGGCCGGTGCTACGCCGGTGCTGGGCCGGTAAAAATATTATCACCGGCAAATCTCCTTGGGCGGTATAAAAAAAGAAGTAAATTATAGTACCGGGCCGGTGCTGGGCCAGATATTTTTAATCAACCGGCATAGTACACACTACCAGTACCGGTAGAAATCCACATTTACCACCGGGCCGGTACTGGGCCGGTATTTATTTCATATCCGGCCCGGTACCTTTTTGCCGGTACCGGCATATGTCCGACTTTACAACCGGTTCGGTACCATGCCGGTCGTTAGTGCTGGCACACCTCCAACTTTTCTGCCAGGGTTGAAATAGTTTTTTTAAAATACATCCTAATCAATGTAATTTTATTTTAATATTGCATAACTGCAATAGGATGAGGTGCATTTGAATATTTAAATATTTTCAATCTCCAAAATAGACGAAATTTTTGAAGTGGAATTTGCAACCCCGGGACATAAATTACATTCCAGAAAAAAACAAGATGGTTGAGGATTTTTACACAAATTTAATTTAAAGCAATCTTTGTAGCTTTCGATTATGATGTCTGAGTCACTTGTCAATTTTTTAAAATTTACAGCGTCAATCATCATTTTGAAATTATGATGAATGACGCAAACGCAAACACTGTGTGTGCCTGATGGACCAGCACAAAAACAATTCTTTGGACGAATTTCTGCAAATTCTGACAGTCCTATAGGAAATTCAGGATATTCTTCTTTGAATTGTGTGTGCAAGACTTTAATATCCAAAAGTAAAAGTCGTTTTTGTACTTTTTTAGTCTCTTTATTTCTTTTAATAGTAACTGTGTCCTTTTTATTTGGCATTATTCGACTATTTTAGTCACACTCGTAGAAATCTTGCACCTTCTTAACTGTAAGATCGGATAATACTTAACCTTTTTTTGAATTAGGTATTGCCAACACTCCCTCAGCATATCTCAAAAGCTTTGCTTTTTTTGCCTCCAACATGCTCCAACATGCAGGAGCTATTGCAAGTATTGATAATCGTGAAGGATCGTTTTCAGGAAGAGAAGAAAATTTCTCTTTAAGGCCACATAATAATTCTTCTAATTCATCTTCTCTCGAGAAACATTTTTTTAAGTGGTGGTTCATCAGATTTACTTTAATTCTCGACTGAATTACCTTGGTTACATCTTGTTCTACATTCGTAACATATCCTAGCGTTCTGAGAAATTTGAGGAAATTCCTTTAATTACGCCTTCGATATTTTTCTCAAACCTGATCCCTTATGCTTTTCTCGATTAAGGGGATTGATGCATCTATCTCCGTGGCCTGAACCACCAAACTGTTCTTTACTCTCCGCCATGATACAGAATAAAATTAGGTACTAAATCTGTGGATAAAACGGTTTACCTTGGTGAAAAACAAAAGCGAAATAAATAATGAAAAAATTTAACGACAGAAAAATAATCCAAACTTGTGCAATATAATTCACCTTAACAGGAAACGAATTATATAATAATTTGAAAAATATCAGTACAAAACAAAGAAGAAGAAAACGAAAAAAACAAAACATCAATTAATGTCAATGAAACTCAATACAATACTATAATAGACATAATTATTCTTGTCAGGAAGCGATGAAAACAAAGAAAAGAAATTAATAATCTTTAATTTTTAAGTGATAAATCTTATCAACATAAGAGTACTAGAAATTTTCTCAAATAAATTTCATCTAAAACTATTCACATTCATTTAACACTCTAAGGGATCAATAAAAACATTTGAACAACGTGAAAAAGAGACTTTCGCTAAAACGAGCAAATGTCTTTTGTTTTAGCGAATGTCTTTTTTTTCACGTTGTTCAAATGTTTTTATTGATCCCTTAGTGTGTTAAATGAATGTGAATAGTTTTAGATGAAATTTATTTGAGAAAATTTCTAGTACTCTTATGTTGATAAGATTTATCACTTAAAAATTAAAGATTATTAATTTCTTTTCTTTGTTTTCATCGCTTCCTGACAAGAATAATTATGTCTATTATAGTATTGTATTGAGTTTCATTGACATTAATTGATGTTTTGTTTTTTTCGTTTTCTTCTTCGTTTTGTACTGATATTTTTCAAATTATTATATAATTCGTTTCCTGTTAAGGTGAATTATATTGCACAAGTTTGGATTATTTTTCTGTCGTTAAATTTTTTCATTATTTATTTCGCTTTTGTTTTTCACCAAGGTAAACCGTTTTATCCACAGATTTAGTACCTAATTTTATTCTGTATCATGGCGGAGAGTAAAGAACAGTTTGGTGGTTTAGGCCACGGAGATAGATGCATCAATCACCTTAATCGAGAAAAGCATAAGGGATCAGGTTTGAGAAAAATATCGAAGGCGTTATTGAAGGAATTTCCTCAAATTTCTCAGAACGCTAGGATATGTTACGAATGTAGAACAAGATGTAACCAAGGTAATTCAGTCGAGAATTAAAGTAAATCTGATGAACCACCACTTAAAAAAAATGTCTCTCAAGAGAAGATGAATTAGAAGAATTATTATGTGGCCTTAAAGAGAAATTTGCTTCACTTCCTGAAAACGATCCTTCACGATTATCAATACTTACAATAGCTCCTGCATGTTGGAGTATTCGTCAGATTGCTTCCGAATTTGGTTGTTCTGAAAGACAGGAAAAAAAGCAAAGCTTTTGAGAAATGCTGAGGGAGTTTTGGCCATACCTAATTCAAAAAAGGTAAAGTATTATCCGATCTTACAGTTAAGAAGGTGCAAGATTTCTACGAGTGTGACCAAAATAGTCGAATAATGCCAAATAAAAAGGACACAGTTACTATTAAAAGAAATGGAGAGACTGAAAAAGTACAAAAACGACTTTTACTTTCGGATATTAAAGTCTTGCACACACAATTCAAAGAAGAATATCCTGAATTTCCTGTAGGACTGACAAAATTTGCAGAAATTTGTCCAAAGAATTGTGTTTGTGCTGGTCCATCAGGCACACACAGTGTTTGCGTTTGCGTCATTCATCAAAATTTCAAAATGATGATTGACGCTGTAAATTTTAAAAAATTGACAAGTGACTCAGACATCATAATCGAAAGCTACAAAGATTGCTTTAAATTAAATTTGTGTAAAAATCCTCAACCATCTTTTTTTTCTGGAATATAATTCATGTCCCGGGGTTGCAAATTTTACTTCAAAAGTTACATCTATTTTGGAAGAAAATGATATTTCTGAAATCATTTGTAGTTCTTGGCAATCAACCGACAGATGCAATTTGAAAAAATTGTGCTTTTCTGTGGAAGATTATGTCCAAACTCTATCAAATGATTTCAAAAAGTTTTCCCAGCACCATTTCATTTCGAAAAATCAGTCGAACTATTTTAAATTCAGAAAATATACTTTGAAAGATGATGAGGTAATTGTGCAGTGCGATTTTTCCGAAAACTATGCTTATATTGTTCAGGATGCTGCACAAGGATTTCATTATAACAATGATCAGTGTACAGTTCATCCCGTAGTTTTTTATTATAAGCATGAAGGCGAATTAAAGCACCACAGCATGATATTACTGTCTGATTGTAACAGTCACGACACATCTGCAGTTTATTTACTACAACAGACAGTAATACCCATCATCAAAAAGGTTTGCCCAAGGGCAAGTAAAGTCATTTATTTTAGTGATGGTGCGAAGCAGCACTATAAAAATCGCTACCAAATTGTCAATCTCGTACACCACAAGGAAGATTTTAACTTAGAGGCAGAGTGGCATTTCCATGCAACAGCACATGGAAAAGGCTCATGTGATGGCATAGGAGCTATTTTGAAAAGAGAAGCCATTCGAGCAAGCTTGCAAGCCACACCTGATAAAGCCATTTTGAATGCAGAGAGTCTTTACCAATGGGCTAAGCAACATATTAAGACTTCGCAGATTTTCTTTTACAACAAGCAACAACACGATAGAGTGAAACGACAACTTTCTAGTAGATTTTCTCGAGCACCTGCTGTTACAAAAATCAAATCTGCACATTCATTTCTTGTAACACCAGAAAAAAAATTGAAAATATTTAAATATTCAAATGCACCTCATCCTATTGCAGTTATGCAATATTAAAATAAAATTACATTGATTAGGATGTATTTTAAAAAAACTATTTCAAACGGCCTTTTTTAAGGCCACCAAATTATTACAGTTTAATAATTAAAACAATCGGCCTTTTTCAAGGCCACAAAAAAATTATATTGGATTTGCCGTTCTAAATTTTAAAAAACTGACTTCTGATTCGTAATCAGTGACCTCAAAAACCCCCGAGTAAAAAGTTTCAAGCGAATTCAAGAAATTTTTTAAAATTTGTCCGCCATATTGGATCCGCCATTTTGAATTTTAAAAATCTGACTTCAGATTCGTAATCAGCGACCCCAAAAAGATTAAAATATTATTTGACCCAATATTTATGCATCGTTTTTTAAAAGTAATTAATAAATATATTTACTTATTTTCGAGTTTAGCCTCTTCTAATTGACATAGTAAGGACGCCATTTTGAATTTTCAATTCTGCCACTTTGCAATTGAAAGGGGATGTCATGACGAGTATTTTCATGTGCATAACTTGTATTTTGATTGCATACAATTTTGGAGACAGCTTTGGGCCGCTTGACGTGAAACGTCCCTACTACATAAATTATATTTGAGTAAAATGAAATTAAACAAAAAACATTTCTATAAGTTCAACTATCAATTTTGTTAGTATAACAAAATTGTGGCAACTGCTTAGGGACCGTCCATAAATTACGTAACACGTTTTTAGTGAAATTTTGAACCCCCCCTCCCCCTATGTAATAAGTTGTAACAAAATCGTTTTACACCCCCCCTCCTTATCAATGTTACGTAATTTTTAAAAATATTTTTTTACTAACGTTTTTCGAAACAAATTTGTTTATTACTGTTATTTTTAGTATTTATATCGTACAATAGCAATACAAAATTAAGTTAAATATAAAAAACATTTAGAGGAATAATTTTATTAATCATACTGAACAACCAAAAATATAACATTGATTTTTTAACAATAAAAATTGTATATTATTCCCAAGAATCGGTTCGCGAAATGATTCGATTTTTACTTATATTGAAGTGGCGGCAAGGGACAGCTTTTAAAAAATTTATCCATTATAAAGAGATTAAGTTCCTTATAAATATTACGTAACAATGATGATTGACCCCCCCTCCCATGTAACATATGATAACATTTTCTCGAACCCCCCTCCCCCCTAAACGTGTTACGTAATTTATGGACAGCCCCATTATGGTACATGGATGCGTGAACAGCTATTTTGTTTAAAAAATACAAAAATTACAAACAATTTGTTCGGCCCATAACAGATATTTTATTCTTGACTATCAGACTTGAAATTTATATTATGATTTTTATTTTAATTGAAAAAAAATTCTAAAATAACAATAACCAAATTGTCGGTTTCATGGAGAATCACCCATATTGATTAATACAAGTTTCCTTCACGATTGCATATATATTTGTGAGAGAGGTGAATTTTTTTATTTTATGCATCGCACGACTCTCTTACTTTATGCAGTGAATCTCTTGAATAAGAAAGTCGAAAAAAACTAGAACACAATCTCAAATGGTGGCGAAAGACCAAAAGAGACTGTGTCGAGTAGTGTGCGGTGTAGTTGCAGCTGGGTTACTTTAAGAGGGTCTACTGGTTGGAGTATATACAAGTGTTGCATCAGACGCAAAAAGGGTGGCTGAAGGGAACGCCAAGGGGAAAGTGTGACGGTAGCCAACTCCTCATTAGCGCATTCCGGTGCGACGCCCGCGACTCAAAGTGTCGTAAAAACAGCTGAGATGTAGCAAGCGTCGCGGAGCGCAGCATCACTCTCTCGAAACGCTACCCTGATGTGCGATAGAAAAAAAATCTCAAGCAAAAGTTGTATACTTTAAGAACTACACGTATTTTATTATAAGGTCCTGAAAATTAAATAAGGGAAATTTTCTGCAGACATTATAGTACACCGTACAAGAATTTGTGAGATAAAAGCATCTATAGTTAGGAGTAAAGTTTTTCGAGTTAAAAATAGACTGCAAAAGTAAGTTATGCTTCACTGGATCAAAATAGTTTGTTAAATTTAATCCTTCTAATAAGTTATTTCGCAGTTGCATTTTGTTAAGGAGTATTGACTTTTTCACATATAAATGCAAGGGAGTAAAATTTCAACCCTCCATCAGTCCGGAAACAGTGAGTTCCTCTGATCCGCTCAATGAAGGGTTGCAGATTCTCGGTAATTTTTTGTAAAAGAGTTCTAAGATCTGGTAGTAAATTCTTATAATAGAATATTGAGTAATAAAAATTCTAGGTAGAATTGCAGTATGGTAGGTCCATGCCTAAAAAATCAAAGTTGTCTCCTACTTTTTAGATTTTGTTGAAACTTCGAAATTTCGAAGGTGGAATACATGCCAGTAAAAAGCCCAAAATCGATTTCGAAAATTTTTGATTTATTTAAGGTTTTAAAAAGTTTTTTTTTGCTTTCCAAAATTTATTTTCACTTAATTTTGTAAACTCAAAAAAGTGTTTTTGTTTTTAATGTCTCCGAAAGTATTTAAATTTCAAAATCTTTCAATATAGGCAATTTGTTTTTTATTTTATATTTATAATCGTATTAATATTAATAATTATAAAATAGTTTTCACACTTTTCATTTGAGTGTGTTCTGACAATTTCTCAGAGTTTCATAGAAATCGAAGAACTAGGGGACAACTTTAATTTTTTTGGCATAGACCTACCCAGATTAAAATTAAAAGTACAATTATTATTTTAACAATTTTTAAACAAATTATTCTTATTTTTGTTTAAATTATAATTTTATTTTTAATGTAAATCGGCATTTGAAAAAAGTTTGGTAAATTTGCATGATTAGAAAAAACCGCATCTTTCTAGTATATACTATTCTGTAAATAGTTAGTAATAAACAATAATAATTTGTTTGAATCTTGCTTAAATAATAATAATTATCTTTTAAATCTGCATCGGTATTTATGCAAGGTCCGGTAAATTGCAAAATTAAAAAAATACACCTCTCTAGGTACAATATGTAAAAAGTTAGTAATTAACAATAAGAATAATAATTTATTTAAACAAATAGAAATTTAAAAAATTCACAGCATTCTTACAAATTTATTGCCTAGCATTTTCCAAAAAGAAAAATTGAATTTGGTTAAAATTTACGAATTATAGGTGATTTTGAACATTAGTTTGTATGTAGAGTATAGCCTAAAAATGCGCTTTCAACGGTTGCGCGCAAGGACAAAAAATTCAATATCTCCTAAAGTTTCAGACCCTCCATCAATTTTTTTTGGAAAATACTCGTGAAATAAGTGGGAATCGAATCATTGTTATTAAAAGCAGAAAAAATTGCACTTTTCAAAAAATTGTTTATTTACAAATTATTTTTAAAATAATTTGTTTAAAAAAAATTTTTTTTATTAACTATTTTCTTAAATTGTCTGTAAGTAATAAACATTTCCTGAACATTTCATTAAATTTGATTCATTTTTCTTTGAGATATATGATTTTCAAAATTAAAAAAAAATTTAAAAACCTCGTAAATCCAAAATTTTTCAAAAATTTTCGAATTTGATTTTGGGCATTTTACTGGCATGTATTTTACTTCAAAATTTCGAAGTTTCAACAAAATCGAAGAATTAGGGGACAACTTTGATTTTTTAGACATGGACCTACCCGCAGTAATATGCTGTTGTGGCTAGTGTATTTATATCCTTGGAATAGTGAGCAAATTTTATCACAGGACCGCAAGACTAAACTACTTGGACTCAGTACAAAGTTTCAGTAAATAATACTTAAAATCAGTTATTCACTTTAAAATTAATAGTGTTTAACACTATACTACCCAGGCACACTGAAAATGAACGTTATTTTAAGAATTTTTTCTTGGAAACTATTCTATTGATGAAAATAAAATTTTAAGGCTTTATTATACATGTTTTGAGGTATATAAAAAGAACTTTAATTGAGGGCGTGGATCGGATAACTGCCTGTAGCGCATGGCCGAAAGGGACTTTACCAGTCAGACATCAGTGAGAGGCCCAGAGGTTCTCACTGTTGTCTGACTGGTATAGTCCCTTTCGGCCAAGCGCTAACAGGCAGTTATCCGATCCACGCCCTCAATTATAAAATTTTATACAAAATGGCGTCTTGTATAATGTTAAACGGAGTATGTTTTTTTAGAACAGCGAATCTGCATTCATAATAACATTCTCGGAACAGTTCCTATAGCAAAAAAATGTGTTTTTAATAGAGTGGTCGTTAATTTGCGAAATTTTCAATTTCTTTCATTCCACCCCCTAAATCGGTTTCAAATTTGATAAAAATGAGCTCTGCAAAAGGACAGCTTATTTAATGAATATTAATTCATGCCTATGGATGGTTTAAGTTTATATGCGGTTTAACATAGGTTTAGTGTATTTCTTCAGGATTTATATTCTAACTTTTGTTTTTATTAATTTTTTTCTTTTAAACTCTGCACAATTATAGTTTAGGATGTGCTAAACACGAATCTGTAGTCAAAAATACATTTTGACATGTGGCAGCTGTAAAAAATGATGTCAAACTTTTGACAATGCTATTCAAGTATTTTATTTTAATGTAAATAAGTTTAATTAATAAATAAATAAATAAATTAATAAATTTAATTGACAGTTGACAGCTGCCAAAATGCTGTAAAACTTAGAAATAAACGATAATTTTTAATAATTTTACAATAATTCACTCAAACTTGATGAGTATTTTTAAAATACTCAAATATACGTGTTTTCAACAATTTTTATTGAAGAATAGAAATTTGGGTTGGGTCGTGAAGTTCTTAGGGGAAAATAAATGCAATTTCTTATGTAAATTATTATCAAGTAAATTCTTTCATACCATTATTCACACACTATAGTGTTCAATGATACTAGATTAAGTAATAAATAAATAATTATTTATTATTTTTAAGTAATATAATAATTTAATAAATACAAGTAAAATTTAAAAAAAAATTTTTTTAATTTACTTACATTTGGTATATAATGGTTTTTGGGGTCGCTGAATTCGAATTTGACCTTTATTTTAAAAAATTCAAAATGGCAGATCCAAAATGGCGGACACAATTTTTAAAATTTATTTCGATTTTTATCAATTTCAGTATCTAGGGGTATTTTGGGTCCCTGAATTAAAATTTCATATTCATTTTTAGAAATTCAAAATGGAGGATCTAAAATGTCGGACACAATTTTTAAAATTTATTTCGATTTTCATCAATTTCAGTATCTAGGGGTATTTTGGGTCGCTGAATTCAAATTTCATATTCATTTTTAAAAATTCAAAATGGAGGATCCAAAATGGCGGACGTAATTTTTAAAATTCATTTTGATTTTTCTCAATTTCATTATCGAGGGATATTTTGGGTCGCTGAATTCTCAAATTTGACTTTCAAAATAAAAAAATACAAAATGATGAATTCATAATGAGAGACGTAATTTTTTCAATTTATTCAGATTTTTATCAAATTTTGTACTTTATTTTATATCCTACACAGTTCAAAAACTTACATTCGATACACACAAGGGCGATTTGTACCCTGCAATAATTTGAAACCTTACATCTTTGTCTCAAATGGTTAAAATTAAGTCGATTTTTTTGAATGGGTAGAAAATGTTCTGAGGAATATGAAAAATATAGTTTTGTTTATATAAAATTAATTTGTTAAAAAATATTTAACAATAAACAATGACATGCTTTTAAGAATGGAACGCATTTGAAAAAAAACACCGGGGCGATCTGTATTCAGTGTGTACTTTAAGCGTTAACTACATTAGTTTTTTATCATTACAATGTTATTTTTCTGGGTGAGCTTATCCACATTTTTTATATTTCGCTTCTCAATCGCTAAAAGCTGTCCCTTAATTGTTAATTTATAAAATCAAGACCTTGATGTTTGCTAAAAACAAGGATGTTTATCAAGATGTTCGTATGTTAACAACAAATAAACAGGTATATTCTCAAAGAATTATAACGAAGATCAATCTAGATCTCATCGGAAATGCGCGAATCTCTATATGACATGCGCATCCGGCGCCACGCCTCCTTACTCTTACATGCACTTTCATGAACTGATAAAATAATAATATGCTCATTCGGAATCCCAAATGTAGAAGGGCATCAACATATTAAGAACGATTTAACATATCAAAGACAATCACAGTAAAATAAAGTATTCAGAAGAGCAAAATTTTATTCGTGGTTCAAGTTGTAAAATGTAAACAAACAAAAAGGTAAACAAACCAAACACTTAAATCGAAATTTAGAAACAGCTTTTTCTCTCATAAAAATTAACATTTTTACACTTTCTTTACAAAAATGGTAAATTAGAGTGTCAAAGGAAAATTTTCCCTTTCCTCCTTGTAATTACATGGGGAAAGGGTAAGGACACCTTCATCGTTCGTGCGGTTGATATAGTCGCTATTTTGATATTTTATTGATATTGTAGCCAATTTTTACAAACATAGTCAACTTTGACATTACTTTTCTAGGTTAAAAATCAGTTTTAATTATTTATTATTTTTTTTTCTATAATCGGAAGGGTTTGAACAACAACCCTTAAAAGGTTTTATCTTTTTAAATGCTTTCAATCAAAAGTTATTTGTTTTTGTCACACTTTTTATCAAAATTCTCCATAGTGCAATGCCCTTCCATGAGGAAGGGTTTCCGGAAGTTTTCCGGAAATATTTTTTTGTACAGTAATTATTCGGAAATCTTCCGGAAATTTATTTTTTTTGTACAGAAATCTTCCGGAAACTTTCCGGAAATTTATTTTTTTTGTACGGAAATCTTCCGGAAATTTTCCAAAAAATTTCCGGAAATTTATTTTTTTTACGGAAATCATCCGGAAATCTTCCGGAAAATTTCCGAAAATTTTTTTTTGTACGGAAATCATCCGGAAAATTTCCGGAAATTTATTTTTTTTGTACGGAAATCTTCCGGAAAATTTCCGGAAATTTATTTTTTTTGTATAGAAATCTTCCGGAAACTTTCCGGAAATTTATTTTTTTTTACAAAAATCATTCGAAACTTTGCAGAAATTTACTTTTTTTACGGAAATAATTCGGAAATTTATTTTTTTTTACGAAAATCATCCGGAAATCTTCCGGAAACTTTTAGGAAATTTTTTTTTTTTACAAAAATCATTCGAAACTTTGCAGAAATTTATTTTTTTTGTACGGAAATCTTCCAGAAAATTTCCGGAAATTTATTTTTTTTTACGGAAATCATTCGGAAATTTATTTTTTTTACGGGAATCTTTCGGAACATTTCCGAAAATTTATTTTTTTTGTACGGAAACTTTCAGGAAATTTATTTTTTTTTTATAGAAATCTTCCGGAAACTTTCCAAAAATTAATTTTTTCTGTACGGAAATCTTCCGGAAAATTTCCGGAAATTTATTTTCCTTACGGAAATCATTCGGAAATTTATTTTTTTTTACGGAAATCATCTGGAAATCAATTTTTTTTACCCAAATCACTTTGGAAACTTTCCGGAAATTGATTTTTTTTACGAAAATCAGTTCGGAATTGGACCATGCACAAAATGCACGTAAAAAATCTTCGAGTGAAATTGTTTAAAACTTCATGGGAATGAAGTTTTAAGGATGCTAAACAAAATACTGAAGCCCCATTTAAGGTCTGAAATAGGACTAGGATAGGTTAAATTTAATTTGTAAAAAATCCAACCTAAAATAATACTGAAGTCCACTTGTTTACAATTCGATTTTACGTAATTGAAATAATTGAAATTTAATTTATTATGTTCAGAAAAATCAAATGTAAGTAAAATTTAATAAATTTATTAAAGTTGTTCCATATTATCTATTGCTCATGGTTGGTCAACCTGCAAAACTAAATTTCGAAACGTTGATTTTACAACATTTTTAAAATTGTATGTAAAAATTTAATTTTTTGCCAATTTAAATTATCTATTTGGTCAAATTCGTACCTTTAAAGGTCCTCTTTCTAATTCTTTCCTGTGCAGAAATTTCCACCCTTGCTCCCGATTTCCGACCTGGCCCCGGTCGGATTTTCTCGATGGAAATATTCCCAGGCTATACTCAGAAATGGTCAATTTTATGTGGGTAGGTATATCTCACACAGATTCTCATTATGATTATAAAACTAGTCCTCAAAGAAATCCTCAATATGAGCCTGAAACTAGTCTTTAAACAATTCCTCAATTAGACCAAAACGCAAGTCCTCAAAAGAGTCCTCAATCTAATCATAAAACTAGACCTACAACAAGTTCTTAATCTGATCCTAAAACTAGTCCTGGAATAAGTTCTAAATATCATCCTAAAACTAGTCTTAAATTAAGTCCTCAAGCTGATCCAAAAACTAGTTTTAGGATCATATCTAGGACATAATTCAGGACTTGCTTTAGGATCAGATTTAGGACTTGTTTGAGTATTAGTTTTAGGATCATATCTAGGACATAATGCATGATTTGTTTTAGGATCACATTTAGGACTTGTTTGAGGACAAGTTTTAGGATGAGATTTAGGACTTGGTTGAGGACTAGTTTTAGGATCACACCGAGGACTTAAATAAGGACTTTTTTTAGGATCAGATTGGAAAGTTGTTTGGGGACCAGTTTAAGGATCATATCTAGGACTTAAATCAGGGATTGTTTCAGGATCAGATTGAGGACTTGTTTTAGGACTAGTTTTTTGATCAAAGTGAGGATTTGTTTAAGGACTAGTTTTAGTATCAGATTTAGGACTTGTTTGAGGATTAATTAGCCGCGTGAAGCTAGCAGACCGACACCGGTCCGCAGCCACATATATTCAGCTGCCACGTGTGGCTGCGGACAGCTGCTGGTTTGCTAGCTTCACGCGGCTAGGATTAATTTTTTGATCAGAGTAAGGATTTGTTTTAGACTAAGTTTTAGAATCATATCGATGCCTTATGTCAGGGCTGGTTTCAGGATCAGATTGATACTTATTTCAGAACTTGTTTTATTATTAGATTGAGGACTTTTTTGAAGTCTTGCGTTTTGATCAAATTAAGGAATTATTTGAAGACTAGTTTCAGGCTCATATTAAGGATTTCTTTAAAGACTAGTTTTTTGGATCAGATTGTGGTCTTGTTTTAAGACTATTTTTTGGATTAGATTGAGGACTTATTTGAGCCTAGTTTTAGGATCAGATTAAGAACTAGTTTTATGATTAAAACTAGTCCACAATCAAGTCCTATACATATATGTTCCTAAAACAAGTCCTTTTTTAAGTCCCAGATGTGATCCTAAAACTAGTCCTCAAACAAGTCCTAAATCTGATCCTAAAACTAGTCCTCAACCAAGTCCTAAATCTGATCCTAAAACTTGTCCTCAAACAAGTCCTCAATCTGATCCTAAAACAATTTCTTAATTTAGTCCTAGATATGATCCTAAAACTAGTCCTCAAACAAGTCCTAAATCTGATCCTAAAACTAGTCCTCAACCAAGTCCTAAATCTGATCCTAAAACTTGTCCTCAAACAAGTCCTCAATCTGATCCTAAAACAATTTCTTAATTTAGTCCTAGATATGATCATAAAACTAGTCCTCAAACAAGTCCTAAATTTGATCCTAAAACTTGTCCTCAAACAAGTCCTCAATCTGATCCTAAAACAATTTTTTAATTTAGTCCTAGATATGATCATAAAACTAGTCCTCAAACAAGCCCTAAATTTGATCCTAAAACTAGTCCTCAAACAAGTCCTCAATCTGATCCTAAAACAATTTCTTAATTTAGTCCTAGATATGATCATAAAACTAGTCCTCAAACAAGTCCTAAATCTAATCCTAAAACTTGTCTTAAAACAATTCCTCAATCTGATCCTAAAAATTGTCCTTAAACAAGTCCTAAATTCGATCCTAAAACTTGTCCTCAAACAAGTCCTCAATCTTATCCTAAAACTAGTTCTAAATTAAGTCGTGATATGATCCTAAAACTAGTCCTCAAACAAGTCCAAAATCTGATCCTAAAAAAAGTTCTTAACCCCTTGACTGTGGATGACGTGTATACACGTCATGAAAAAAACTGGCCCAAACAGTGGATGACATGTATGCACGTCATGGCCCAAACAAGAAAACATCTTAACGTATAATCGCAAAAATTCTTACTCGGGGTTTTGGGAGTCGCTAATCACGATTCTGAAGTCAGATTTTCAAAATAAGTAATTTTTCATCCAAAACGGCCGCCAAAAATTTTGAAAAATTTGAAAAGTGGATAAATTCTTTAAAAAATTCTTACTCGAGAGTTATTGGGGTCGTTGATCACGATTCTAAAGTCATATTTTCAAAATACATCTTAAATACTCATCTAAAATGTCCGCCAAAAATTTTGAAAAATTTCAAAAGTGGATAAATTCTTTTAAAAATTCTTACTCGAGGGTTTTTGGGGTATCTGATCACGATTCTAAAGTTATATTTTTAAAATACATTTTAAATACAATTTTTCATCCAAAATGTCCGCCAAAAATTTTGAAAAATTTCAAAAGTGGATAAATTCTTTTAAAAATTCTTACTCGGGGGTTTTTGGGGTCTCTGATCACGATTCTAAGGTCATATTTTCAAAATATATTTTAAATACAATTTTTCATCAAAAATGTCCGCCACAAATTTTTAAAAATTTTCAAAAGTGGATAAATTCTTTTATTAATTCTTACCATTTAAACTTTGCAAAACTAATCAGAGAATCCAAAAACCCCCGAATAACGAATTTTAAGCGTATCCAAAGAATATTTCAAATACGTGTCCGCCATACTGGATCCGCCATTTTGAATTTTTAAAAACTAACACCGTAATCGTAATCAACGACCCCAATAACCCCTTAGTACCTAGTGTCATGAAAATTTATTCACAAGAAGGTCTTACACATTTTGGGACCATTTTGTTATATTTTAGCTACACACTGAAGGGGTTAATTTAGTCCTAGATATGATCCTAAAACTAGTCCTCAAACAAGTCCTCAATCTGATCCTAAAACAAATCCTGCATTAAGTCCTAGATATGATCCTAAAACTTGTCCTAAAACAAGTCCTCAATCTGATCCCAAAACGAATCATGCATTATGTCCTAGATATGATCCTAAAAGTAGTCCTCAAACAAGTCCTAAATTTGAGCCTAAAACTTGTCTTTAAACAAGTCCTCAATCTGATCCTAAAACTTGTCCTTAATCTTATCCTAAAACTAGTTCTAAATTAAGTCGTGATATAATCCTAAAACTAGTCTTTAAACAAGTCCAAAATCTGATCCTAAAAAAGTCCTTAATTTAGTCCTAGATATGATCCTAAAACTAGTTCTCAAACAAGTCCTCAATCTGATCCTAAAACTTGTCCTCAAACAAGTCCTGAATCTGATCCCAAAACGAATCATGCATTATGTCCTAGATATGATCCTAAAACTTGTCCTCAAACAAGTCCTCAATCTTATCCTTTAACAATTCGGAAGAAATAATTATGTTCCTTATATACCCGCCGTTTGTGAATTTTGGTTTTTGTTTCTAAAATCTTACTGTAAATACAAAATAAACGTATTTATTACTTAGTGAACTCAATAAAGTTTACTAAAAGAAATTCCATTAATAAAAAACAATCACTTTGAGATGTTAAAAATGAAACAATTACATCAGCAATCAAATGTTTTCCACGTTTGAAACTGCACTAAAACCCATTAAGTCACTTATAAGCTACTATTGTTCACAAAATATTTAATAATCACAATTATTTCATTGAAAAGTTTTGTCAGTTACCGCAGCAACAATTTTTCAAAAGCAAATAACACAATTTATCGATAAACTGCGCCGATAGATTGACTCCACCCGAAAATAGAATTTTGTTTCTAATAGCCCCGGTGTTCCTAATAGCCCCAGTTTACGGTATGCATCTTTTAGTTTTTAAGAGTTCATTTTATAGGAAAGGGCAAGTCTAGTTTGCTTTGAAATTAATTATTTTTACAGTTTTTACACTTTGATAATAATTTGATATGTTTGAAATTCAATGGGCTATCTAAATAAAATTAATAAAAAATTCATAAAGGCAAAAAGATATAATAAAAAATTTTTTATAGTAAACATTATTTAGGGGAAAGGCTTGTAGTTTGACACATCTAAGATTTTTTGCTCATAACTAAAAAAAGAATAATTTATTTGAACAAACCATTAGAAAGAGGACCTGAAAAGGTACGAATTTGACCCAATAGATAATTTAAATTGGCAAAAAATTAGATTTTTACATACAATTTTAAAAATGATGTAAAATCAACGTTTCGAAATTTAGTTTTGCAGGTTGACCAACCATGAACAATAGATAATATGGAACAACTCCAATAAATTTATTAAATTTTATTTACATTTAATGTTTCTGAACATAATAAATTAAATTTAAATTATTTCAATTACGTAAAATTGAATTGCAAACAAGAGGACTTCAGTATTATTTTAGGTTGGATTTCTTTCCTTTGAATAATAAATTTAATTGTCAGAGAACTTTCTCAAAAAATTATTTAATTTTATGTTATAATTAATTAGTTAATTAATTAATTAAAACATTTTTTCAATCATACAAAAATAGTCACAATGAATTTCCCAACAGATTTTGTTCATTTATTACATTTATGACAATTAACAAATTGATTTTAACCTCTCCTAGTCCTATTTCTGACCTTAAGTGGGGCACTTTAGACTTTAGTATTTTGTTTAGCATTCTTTAAACTTCATTCCCACGAAGTTTCAAACAATTTCACTTCAAGATTTTTTACGTGTATTTTGTGCAGGGTCCAATTCCGAAGTGATTTTCGTAAAAAAATCAATTTCCGGAAAATTTCCAAAGTGATTTGGGTAAAAAAAATTAATTTCCGGAAGATTTTCAGATGATTTCCGTTAAAAAAAAATTAATTTCCGGAAGATTTCCGGATAATTTCCTGAAGAATTCTGTAAAAAAATCAATTCCATAAAATTTCCAGATGATTTCTGTTAAAAAAAATCAATTTCCGGAAGAATTCCGTAAAAAAATCAATTTCCGGAAAGTTTCCGGATGATTTCCGTAAAAAAGAATTAATTCCCGGAATGTTTCCCAAAGATTTCCGGAAATTTTTTTTTACAGATATCATTCGGAAATCATCAAGAAACTTTCCGCAAATTAATTTTTTTACGGAAATCATCCGGAAATCTTCAGGAAACTTTCCGGAAATTAATTTTTTTAAAATAATGGAAATATAATGGAAATAATGCGGAAATGTTCCGGCAATTTATTTTTTTACAAAAATCATGTGGAAATCATCTGGAAATCATCTAGAAATCTTCTGGAAATTTGATTTTTTTTATGGAAATCTTCCGAAAATAATGCGAAAATGTTCCGGAAATTTATTTTTTCTAACACTTGCTCTGAAAGGAGTACTTTTCTTGGTAGAAAAGTGTGGCGAAAGTAGAACTTTTCTCAACTGCTCTGAAGAGCGTGGCGAAAGTAAAATTTGGCGTGGCGAAAGTAACTCATGAATTTATTCTTTTTTCTTGTTCTTTGACCGAGATTTATTTTGTATCTAGCTTCTTCCCCATTTAAAACATTCGTCTTTTATTATATTAAACATAAGCAGACGTTAAATTAAAATTATACGAAACTCACGAAGAAACCTTTCCTCGCAAGGCGTTGGAGAAAACGTAGTGCACAACTCGTGGTGAAAGAATGTACTATTTTTTTACGAAAATCATTCGGATATTTATTTTTTTGAACAGAAATCATCTGGAAATCTTCTGAAAATAATGCGGAAATGTTCCGGAAATTTATTTTTTTTACGAAAATCATCTGGAAATTTTCCAGAAACTTTCCGGAAATTAATTTTTTTAACGGAAATCATCTAGCAATCTTCCGGAAATTTATTTTTTTTATGAAAATCTTTCGGAAATAATGCGGAAATGTTCCGGAAATTTATTTTTTTTTACGAAAATCATCTGTAAATTTTCCAGAAACTTTCCGGAAATTCATTTTTTTAACGGAAATCATCTGGAAATCTTCCGGAAATAATGCGAAAATGTTCTGGAAATTGATTTTTTTTAACGGAAATCTTCCGGAAATTTATTTTTTTAACGGAAATCAGCTGGAAATCTTCCGGAAATTTATTTTTTTCACGGAATTCTTCCGGAATTTTTGTTTTTTACGGAAATCATCTGGAATCTTACGGAAATTGGTTTTTTTTACGGAAATCATCTAGAAATTTTCCGGAAATTGATTTGTTTTATGGAAATCTTCCGGAAATAATGCGGAAATGTTCCGGAAATTGATTTTTTACGTAAATCTTCTGGAAATTGATTTTTCTTTACGGAAATCATATCAGAAACTTTCCGGAAATCTTCCAGAAATTGTTTTTTTTTACGGAATTGACTTCGGAAACTTTTAGAAAATATTCCGGAAATTGATTTTTTTTACGGAAATCACTTTGGAAACTTTCCGGAAATTGATTTTTGTACGGAAATCATCTGGAAATCTTCCGAAATATAATTTTTTACGGAAATCACTTCGGAATTGCTTCTGTGAAACGCAGTCGATGAGGTTATTGAATAAAATCTTTTACAAAAAATAATCATTGTTTTTGAGATATTCCATTGGTAACAACTGCACAAAGTTACAATAACTGCACCTAGTCTTCTCTATGGGGAGCATCTAAGATTAATTTTTCAAAATATTTCTGTTTTCTATTAAATTTTATCAAATTTGAGAAATATCCCGTGCAGAAATTTTGACCTGGCCCTGACCGGGCAAGACCGGGGCCACTTCGGGAAATCTGACCTGCCCCCGACCTGAATGAAACAATAAAACCGACCGGGGCCATGTCTCGGGCCAGATCTGCTTCCCGACCGACGCCATGGAATTTTGTCCGATTTGACTGCTATTGAAATTTTTGGGGTATAGGGTAAACAATATAGTAGTCGGCTACCAAACAGTAGTCATCCGCCTAATAATTTAGAGTGGATATTGGTAAAAAATTTTAACAGTATATGGGCAATTCCACGTGAGATTTAAGTCAACCTCTTAAAATCGGCCAAAAATATTTTTTTTCTATTCTGTATCGAAAAAAACAGATACGTTTTTTTTTATTTTTGTTTAATTGTCAAAATTTTCAGTCATGAATTTTCGAAATTTTGGACTTTTAATTGTAGACTTATATTCAGTAGCTTATAACTCAGAAAATATTGAGTTTAGGAAAAAGTTGTCAAAGAATGAAAGTTTTAGTTTTCTTGCTACTTTTAAGAAATTCAAACAAAAAAATTTTTTTATAAACAAATTAACTTTTTTTTAACTTTGGGCCGGATTTTTTCTCATTTGTTTAAATTTATTTATACCTTATAATATAGACAAGATTTTCAAAAAAGACCTGAAATGGGCCTGATGTGTTAAATGAGTTTTAAAACATTTTCAAAAATCCCACTGTGATACTTGCAAGTGATTTTTGAAAATGTTTTAAAACTCATTTAAGGAGGTTGTGTACTAAAATGAAAAAGGTTAAAACAATTTGAAATATTTTTTATTTTATTCACTGGAACTGCACACAGGTGTACTTCAAATATGAAAATGATTGACCGTGTAGTTTTTGAAAAAATTTGAGTGAAAGTTCCTATTTTATACATGGGTTCTTATGGGGCAGGGCGCTAAAGTCAGAGAAAAATATTAATAAATGTGCCTAAAAAAGGTTACACTCTTTTAAAAAACTTTGAATTGAATAATAGAAACATTTTTGGTTATAAATATTTAATAATATTGTGTTTTTACCGCATCGTATGAAAAATATTTAAAGAAAACGAACTAAAAATCATGCATTTGGCAAAAATTTTCCTCAGAGGCAATGAAACCGCGGCAACACTGTAAAATGATCAACGTGGGAATTTTACCGCGAGAATTCAAAAATACAGTAGAGCCATTCTATTTAAAAATGATCCCTTAAGGCATTAATTATTTGGTGTTAATTAAATAATAATAATAAAAATAATTAAAAACGTTCGATGGTTTTTGAAATTTTTAGGTTATGTGCGACTTACAGTTATCGCCCAAAAAAACGTCATTACCTGTTTGAAATAACGTGAAATTAGTAAACAACCGATTTCGAACGAGTTTTTCTCTGCACACAGGCACTTTTTACAAAATCAGACATCGTACATTTGTCACAAATGTTTTTAATTTTCTGAATTCAAAAGATTTTGTTAATCCATGCAGAAACGCGGTTGCAGGATTGGAAATACAAAAGTAATGTAATGACAGGCGGCAAGACGTATGTTACAGCCATTTTGCCAGTAGAGGACAGAAGCATGCAGAAGCGTAAAGGCTCAGCTGTCAAAATGATTCGCATTACATTGCTATGGTAATTCCAATACTGCAACCGTGTTTCTGCATGGATTAACAAAATCTTTTGAATTCAGGTAATTAAAAACATTTGTGACAAATGTACGTTGTCGGATTTTGTAAAAAGTGCCTGTGAAAAGAGAAAAATTTGTTAGAAATTGAATGTTTACCAATTTCACGTCAGTTAAACCGGTCAGTGACGTATTTGCTGGGTCGCACATTATCGAGAAATTTAAGAGACCATCGAACACTGTTATATAATTAATTATTAATTAAATAATAAATATTAATATGGTAGTAATTAGTCTTTAAGGTATTTTTAAATAATTATTTTACTTACTTAATAAAGTCAAATATAGTTTTGTTATGAGCAATTTAAAAAGAGAAATTTCTGAACTTTGTGATGGTAAAAAGATTTTTTTTTAAAAACAAGTCTTCAATTTTAATGAAATGTATGTCAAAACAAAGCTTAAATATTTTATTATTTATTTCCACAAAGCGAATAAAGAACATTTCAGGAGATTTTGAGAAATTAATTTAAATTCATATGAATTTTAAAGGTTAAAATTGTCAATTTCACTTAAAAAACAACGCAAAATAAATGCATAAACGTGTGCATGGGATAGAAAAGGATAATTTAATTTTATTAAAAAAGAGAAACAATTATTTAAAAAATACCTTACATTGCCAATTGTTTACTAACAGGGTCATTTTCAAATAGAGTGCCTCAGTAAAATCTAAATTTCTATCTTTATTAAATATATAATTTTGCAATATCAATTATCGAATAAAAGACTCTTAGAATTAAACAGGGTGTCTAACGGTCAGGGAAGTAAAGGAAAAGTCAGAGAATTTTTTTGGTCAGGGAGTGTCAGAGAATTTCATTCGAAGTCAGGAAAATTTCTAAAAAATTTTTGTGAATGAAAAATCTGTTTAATCTACCAAAACTTAGAAAATTTTTATTATCGTTTGTTTCTATCATTAGATATTAATTTATTATTAAATATGTCAGCTACTATATTTTTATCCCAAGAAAGCAGAAATAAAATTAGTAAAAAGTCAGGGAAAAGTCATAGAAAAGTAAGAGAATTTTTTCCTGAATCCTTGTTAGACGCCCTGATTAAAGGAATGAAATGAAATGCAATAAAAAATCAGAATTTCATCAACTTAAATATTTTTAATAATAATTACATTTTATTTCAATTTTCAGGTACATAACTTAACCTTAATCACGATTCTTTAATAGCAATAAAGTTATAAAAAGCATAATATACTTTCAATAATACTTTGGATAATTTAATACTTTTCGTGTTGTTAAATTAAACTAGTTAAATTTAAATATTTATAAAAATGTAACTTAATATTGCTTTTTTCTTTTAATCTAATAACTTTTAATAGTTTTAACATTTTCATAACATTATTCATTATATGATAAATTTTTAAACTGAATAACTATTTTTGAAATAAAATAATTTTTTTAAAATATTTTTTTAAAAATAAAACTTAGTCTACTTATTCATAGTTTAATATACTTCTCTTGATATTAAAGGTACTCACGCTAATTTTTAAAATGCTTTATAACTTTATTTAATATAGTTTTACTCTTTATCAGTTGAGCTTTTCCTTCACACCCTTTTTGAAGTAAGTCTACCATATCCTGCTCACTTCTTTGGTAACTTTCTGACAATAAATTATATGTCAGATTAGCCGCAGCCAATCTGTTGAGCATCATTTTTGATAATACTGTTTCTATGGGTTGTAATGTTTGTAAAACTTTTTTGGTTCGGTGCTTCTTATGTTTATTTCCGCTAAGAAATCTAAAGTTTCCACATTTTGTATTAGTTCATCATCAGAAAAATTAGAAGCAACTAATTTTTCTAACAATTCAACATCAAACATAGCATCGTGTGCATTATCACAAGGTAAATTTAGGAGATCACTAGCCAATGTTGTAAGTTTCAATTGTCCTTTTGATTTTCTATCCAAAATTTTTTTCTAAACAATGGAAGAGTGTCAGAAAATCCAAAAACAACTGCACTAAATTGAGGTAAAATAGAAAGTTCTTCTATTTTCTTTAAAAGACGTAGAGCATCAAATTTGGAGTTATGTGCAACTAAAACACATTTATTTCCAAAACCTTTTAAGTACTGCAGTAATTCTTGAAAAACAACTTTTAGTGGTGACGATGAAACTCTAACTCCATGGAGACGTAATTCGCCACTTTCATAAATCAGACCATGCACTTCAGATGCTTTAGGTTGTATGCGTTTCGATGGATCATTGTACTTATTAAACTCTGTAGAATTACATTTCATGGCAATTTGTAAGATATCATCCGTCATACTAAATCCTCCTGTTTCCAAATCGAAAAAAACTATTTCGAAAGAAGTTGAGATTGAACTATTACTATTCGTGGGACAATTTAAATTACTAGAAGGAACAGCGGGCATTTCGAACAATCCGATGTCGCTTACATATGTATCGCCTTCTTTTGCTTCTTTTTGATACTTCAGTTGCAATCTTTGTTTCTTCAATTTGTGTCGGTTCAGCTTGAAAGATCGCGTTTTAGCTTTTATTGATCTCAATTTTTGCAGATTTATTAACTCTCTGAATATGCTTCGTTAAATTCGACCCAGGACTTAAACTGTACTTTACCAAAACATTCTGGACATATTGTTTTCCGACATTCTTCTGCCCAACAGCACTGGCTGCTTGAAAATCGTACGATTCTGAAGTACCATATAAAGTACCTTTGGGAGCTTTTTTAGGCAAAATATTATTGAGACTTTCATTAGACTGCGTTGATGCACCAGCTGCAAATGTGTCAGCATTGTTGGCAAGCTTGTTGAAAATTTCTTTCAATTCGTCAAAGAGAACAAGGCTTTTCAAACCACCGATGATTGTAGAATGTTCGTAATTTTCTTTATTTTTCACATATCCACACTAATCTCCTGTTCCTTATTGTATAACCAATAACTTTTCCCGACTCCGATCCAATAATATGACCGAAGCCTGACAAACTGTCATACTGACGCCCAGAACCTCTTGTACACCAGCCCATATCATAACTAGCGAACAGTCGAACTTTCTCATTACTATTTTCATTATAATTATTATTTTGATCTGATATATATTCTTTTGATGAATTCAAACGATCTGGTGTAAGGAATGTTGATTCGGTGTCTTCTGGCCTAAAGTAAAATATATTGTGTGATTATCTTCCTCTTAAGAAATAAAAGTTTTTATTAGATTTTCATATATTTCTTTATATTTAAAAATTACAAATAGATATTGAAAAATGTACAACTTTTTAATTTCAAATTATAATATTATAATTATAAATATAAATTAAAATATAAATACGTAAATATGTTACAAACTATTGACAGAGTTGATTAGATTTTGACATTTTTATATAATATGTCTTGTACAAAAGGCATAGGCGGACATTTTTTTTTTATTATTGTTGTTCTGTTAATTCCGCTTTTATATTGAAATAGTCTTAAATTCTTAACTATTAACGCAGGATAACCGCAGAGAAAAGCAGAAAGTCGCATTAGCGACAGAGTTGGAGCGCCACCCTCGAAGGCTAAAGTCTTACGACAGTTCCGAGGGAGGGTAAAGGGCTCCAAAAGAAGGGTTACGGGTTTTAGTGGGTCGGGCTAGTAGTAGGTCGCCAGTTTGTTAAATTTATTATAAAATTTATTTATTTTTCTTTTTTTTTAAATTTCCTTTTGTTTTTTTTATCATACCAACCCCACATAACCTTGGAGTGCGGAATCCAAGGTATCTGTAGGCAGATTTCCCAAAAGTCCCTAAGCAAAAAAAAAACAAAAATAAAAATAATAATAATAATAATCCGTGCCCGGTTGGAACTTTTGTTCTAATTGGAACTTTTGTTTTACCTGGGGCGCATTAGAGCTGTTCTTTTGCGCGGGGTTGCTGGTCCTCTATCGGACGCGTGCCAGGTGGCGGATAGGTTAGCTTCCTAGAAATAGGTGGTATCGAGGAAATAAAATACTCGACGCGGACCAAAACCAGCAAACAAGAAACATCCATCATGAGCGATTGTAAAAACGAGGAAAAGTACCTGCGGGGTAATGCTACGGCTAAATCCTTCACTGGTTCCGATCGTCAAGCGCTTTCGAGCGTGAGGGCGGTGGCCAGTGGCTAAAGGATGCAGGAGGGCAACAACGCGTTGGTAGTGCCACAGATCATCGTGGACAGGTCGGAGAGACGAGGGAGTACGAGCAGCGTGACGAGTCAAGCCAGCTGCATTTCTGTCTTCAGTAATGCCTCGGCAAAGGACATTGCAAGCTGCAACCAAGATCGAGATGAATGCGTTAAGCTGCGGGAGGAAGAGGCAGCGAGCATTCTAGAAATGGAGGAGGAGGTCAGCAAGATGCTGAAGTCCTGTGAAGTCCAAAAGAATGTCAATAGGACAATCAAGGATGGACTCAGAAGCTTAACACTGCTCATAAGGGACGTAAAGGAGAAGCACGCAGCAGCTGCGAAAAAGGACGAGAGTTTCTACCAGGGTTTGACCTGGTCTGAAGAAGCTAGACAAGATCGCAGAGTTAGAAGAGATCGTTGTAACGCAATCGTGTTGAGAAACGTCGTCTTAGATGCTCAGAAGCGGAAGAGAAGTGATCCTGAGCCTGCGAAGGATCCAAAAAGGAAAAAGGAGGAGAAACCAAAAAAGACTGGAGGCAAGGGGAACAAAACGGTTCCAAAGCCAGACCAGGTCAAGAAGGGAAGAGCCACAGTGATCGTTAAAGTGGCCGAAGGAAAAACTTTCGCTGAAGTGCTGGCGAAGGTTCGAAGGGAGGCTGACCTGGAGGCCAGCCAGACAAGGGTTGTGGGAGCTTTACCCACTAAAAAGGGAGACCTTCTCATTAAAATTGGAGGGTCTTCAAACAAGAAGCTGTTCACCGAGGAGGTGACAAAGGTAATCGGCGATTTGGGTAAGGTGCAGATGGCGGATCGGCGAACTACGCTGGAAATCCGCGACATGGATGCCCTTACTGAGAAGGAAGATGTTGAGGATGCCCTGGAGAAAGTTTCCACAGTTCCAGCTGGAAGCAGAAAGGCGACGGTTCTTGGGCCAAATAAGCGAGAAGTGAAACTCGCTGTTGTAGTCACCAGCCAGGAAGATGCTGATAAGCTGGAGAAGGTGGGTCACGTAAAGATTGGATTCGTGTCCTGCAGGATCAGAAGTAGAGTGATGGTCAAAAGGTGCCATAGGTGTCTTGACTATGGTCATATAGGTCGAGACTGCAATGCAGTAGATAGGTCGGCTGCGTGCTTTAAGTGCGGAGAAGCCGGCCATAAGACAGCAGACTGTAAGAAGAGCCCATGCTGCTTCTTATGCAAGGCGAAGTTCGGCGAAAAGGAGAACATCCAACATGTAGCCGGATCAGGGAGTTGCAAGGTCTTCAGAACTGCCCTCGAGGAAGCAAATAAGACTTTGTCAAGGACAAGGAGAAAATAAGGCCAGAACAAGAGCGGCACGGGAGAGTTGCGCCAGCGACTACATGGAACCATTCATCTACGAAGTCTGAAGCCACTAGGTAGTTCCGTAGGTGGATAGAAGGTTCGAAACCCAGGGGAAACAAGAGGAGGTTTTAGTCGGTAGGGTGACTGCCGTTAAAAGCAGGTATATGAGGTTTCTTTTTTTTTCCTTGCATTTTGTACGAGTCCGACATACCCCAGGTAAGTGGGATCTTCCTGGGGATGCGTAAATGCATTTCCTCTTCTCCCCCGTGAATAAAAAAAAAATAAAATAAAAAGAAATAAAATAATAATAATAATAATGAATATTTTTTTTTTTTTTTTTTTGCTTAGGGACTTTTGGGAAATCTGCCTACAGATACCTTGGATTCCGCACTCCAAGGTTATGTGGGGTTGGTATGATAAAAAAAACAAAAAAGAAATATAAAAAAAAAGAAAAATAAATAAATGTTATAATAAATTTAACAAACTGGCGACCTACTACCAGCCCGACCCACTAAAACCCGTAACCCTTCTTTTGGAGCCCTTTACCCTCCCTCGGAACTGTCGTAAGACTTTAGCCTTCGAGGGTGGCGCTCCGACTCTGTCGCTAATGCGACTTTCTGCTTTTCTCTGCGGTTATCCTGCGTTAATAGTTAAAAATTTAAAACTATTTCAATATAAAAGCGGAATTAACAGCACAACAATAATAAAAAAAAAATGTTTAATCAAGTGTAAACAGTCAAAAGATAAAATTGCAAACGGATATATAAAAAAAATGAAAAAAAATAATAAACGCGTATATAATAATAATATTAAAAACATAAAACGGAATAAATTAAAATTGTATAAGGACAAATAAATCACAAAATAAATTAATAAAAAACAAACGAATAAATTAAAAGCTGTTTAAATTACGCTTTTTGGCGGCCGTCGAGATCCTTCCTCGACATAACCGAGATTATGAAGTTCTCGACTTGCCGCCAATTCTCCTCTGACTGGGTCATCAGCGATACCATGTTCTCCGGTGTAACTTGACTGTTTACACCTTCGAACATGGCCTGCCTCTCCAAGTCCCATTTCTTGCATGAGAAGAGGGTGTGCTCCGCGTTGTCCTCAGGGAACTGGCAATATGCACACACCTCGTCCTCGCGTAATTTAAAGCGACACAGGTACGAGTTAAAACACCCGTGACCTGTGAGCGCCTGAGTCATATAATAGGAAACCTGACCGTGTTTCCTATTTATCCAGGTGGCGAGTGCCGGGATAAGGCGATAAGTCCATCGACCTTATTCCTCACCATCCCATCTTTCTTGCCATCTTTCTATGAGCCTGTGCCTCGCTTCTTTGCGGATCAGGCCCTTGCTTAGTCTTAATTCCTCATTCAAGGAACTGCTTTCTTTAGAAAAGAGAAACATTTCTTCCCTTTCTCTCGCCAAAAGATCTGCTGGCGGGACACTCGCAAGGACCTGCACAGCACTCGTAGATACCGTCTTATATGCAGAGATGATACGCGTTGTTATCGATCTCTGCGCAGACAGTATCTTTTCACAGATGGTCACACATCTTTTACTCCTCAGGGATGGGGCCCACGCTGGTGCTGCATAGAGCATTTTAGCGTGGGCGACACTCGCCACCAGTCTTCTTTTTTGTTCACGGGGTCCGCCAACATTTGGCATTAGCCGTGAAAGATTAGCCGCACACTCGATCGCCTTATTTGACGCCGTAGCCATGTAGTGGTGGAAGTTTAACCTTCCATCTAACTCCACACCAAGATATTTAATTTGCTTACTCCACTTGACCTCGAATCCGTCTATCACGATTCGTGGGAGCTCATAACCACGTCTGTCTGTGACCAGCAGTGCCTCGGTCTTTTCCAGGGCCATTTCAAGACCTCTGGTATCCAGCCAGCTTTTAGCTAGTCGCAGACATTCGTTCACCAATGTCCCAAGAGCCTCCTCACTTTCGGCAGTGCACACGAACAACGCGTCGTCCGTAAAGCCGATGATCACCGCACCTTCGGGCAGATCCATTCGCAGAAAATCATCGTAAGATACATTCCATACAAATGGACCCACCCTCGAGCCTTGAGGAGCCCCACGCTGCATCTCTTCCTTGAGAGTGCAGGTGTCTCCCTCATATATAACCCACCTGTCGCTAAGATAATTATCCATTATCCGCAACAAGTAGGGCGGCATGTTTTTCTTTTCCATCGACTCGATGAGATCTTTCCATCTTGCGGAATTAAACGCGTTGGAAACCAAATTGGTGATCGGATAGACGATTCTCTTCGGTCAAGTGGCTTTGCATTCTCTGCATAACCATATCCTCTAGAAGTTTACCCATCGTATCTAGCAGGCATATAGGCCTGTACGATAAAACCTTATCTAGAGGTTTTTCACCTTTCCTTAGGAGGACTAACCTCTATCGCTTCCAGTCGCGGAAGAACTCTCCTCTCTCAAGGCAAAGATTGAAGCATCGAAGCAGAATCTGGGGTGAAGTGTCGATTACCAACTTTAGGATCTCGTTACTTATCCCATCGATTCCAGGCGCCTTGCCTGTTTTCAATCTTTTGCCTGCTTTTTGCAGTTCACTAAGTGTGAAGAGTTCTTCCTCTTCGACTTTGCAAAAACTCCAGTCCCTTCTAAGGTATGGTTCCGCAGGAGGAAACAAAGAATTTATTATCTTTCTGACCCAATCGGGATTGTCCAGGCCGGGGGTCTTTTGCCTCGTCGCTAATTTCTTAGTAACGATTTTAAAAGCCAGACCCCATGAGTCATTATCGACTTCCTCGATTAGGTCCTTCCAGCTACGGCGTCGCGACTTGCGGATCTCTTTCTTGAGGTTCTTTTTCGCCTCCTTGAAAGCCTCTTTCAGCAAGGGATCTCCCTTAGATCGGGTATATGTCCTTCTTGCTTTAAGGCATTCCTTCCTCAAAGAGGCTAGCTCTCTGACCACCAGTGCAAGGATTTTCTTACGGGAATGGCGCCTTTGCGTGGCATTGACGCATTGCAAGCGGTGACTATCATGTTTCTCACCGCTCGCACCTTCCCATCCAGACTGCTCGGCCTCTTCACCCAGCCCAAGTCCTCAATCAAAAGGGCTTCTCTTAGGGACCAGCCGAACTTTTCCTTGTCAAGTCTCTTCATATTCCACGAGGAGGTTTTGCGACTAGGAACATCCTGTCTTTTTTCTCCTTGTGTGCCTCCCATCGAGAATGAGAACTCAATGTACTGGTGGTCACTTGCGGTATATTCCTCTGAGACCCGCCAGTCGCTTATGCGGCTAAATAGTTTAGACGATGCGATCGTTAGATCTGTAATTGATCCGATCGCACCTCGTTTAAAAGTCTATGTATTGCCTCGGTTCACAGCTAATAAGTCGTTTCTGGAGATCATTTCTCCAATACGAATTCCTCTCTTGTCGAGTCTCGTCTCACCCCACTCTGGCGACTTTGCGTTAAAATCGCCAGTGATGATGACATCCAGCCTGGATTCTATGAGGCTCGCTTCTAGGTCATCGATATTGGCTTCGAAGTTTGTCAGTGGGTCGTTGGGTGAGAAGTAGCAGCTATACATACGTATATTAGCTACCTCTATCCACACGAACCCACTGCTCGTCTTCAGAAACTTGTCAACCCGCAATTCTAGGTTGCACAGCTTTATGGCGGCTCTCTTCGCTCTATCCTGATACTAAGGGGCGAGGTCGCTTCCTTGATACTGCTCACTGCAGAACAGGACATCGACCTCATTTTCCCTTGCCGTTTGCATTAGGAGCAACTGTGCATCCTTACTTGTATGCAGGTTGACCTGCAAAAATTTTAAGGATTTGCCTTTTTAATCTTTTGCAGTTCTTCCCAGTAAACCGGGCAGGCTCTCTTTCCGGACTCATGATTTGTTTCTGGCTTTCCCAGGTCCAAGCATGTAAGGCACTTCGGCTTAACGTTACAGCTCTTCGCGAGGTGTCCCTCTCCGCCGCATCTCCGACAGTTTTTACTTCTGTCGGGGCCTTTGCAGAATAGGGTTCTGTGTCCATAACCTAGGCACATTTGGCACCTAATTAGTTCAACATTCTCACGAATTGGAGCGTTTATCCAGCCGATTTTGATTCGGCCAAGTTTAAGCAGAATGTCACTTTCTGCTTCTGCTAAGCGGATTAGAGCCACCTTAGTACTTCTAAAGCGCGTCAAAAGATGGCACTCTATCTTCAGATCAGGTTTGCCCAGCTTATCTCTCAGAACTGAAATCACCTCATCCTCCGTCGTGGTTTCATCCAGCTCCTTGATCTCAAGAGACCTTTTATTTACGAGAGCAGTGACGTCGCATGGCAAGGCGCCATGCAGAGCCGAGGACAGTGCTTCCGCAAACTTCAAGGTATCTCCACCCTTTTTCACTATCACAAGAACCTCCTGTTTAAAGGTTCTCCTGATTTTATGAATTACGGTACCAGTGTCTTCTGGTTTAACCTTTGCATTTATCAGCGGCAAGATACCCTCATAAGATTTTGGGTCTCTTGCCGTGATCTTTACCGCTTCCGTGGTTCTAAGCTTCAAATGGTGTTTTGGGAGCTCTTTTTTCTCGCCTGGGGGCTTTTTTCTTGGAGCCCGTTCCCTTCTCTTTCCAACAACCTTAAAGCCGTCCTCATTGTCCGCTCCGTCTTTTAATACGGTCTCAGCATAAGTCTTGCTGGGACTACTTGAGGGCGCCTCTTTTGCTCCAACTAGCGACCCAGAATTAAGCTGTGGAGCATCCTTTCGCTTAATAAAGAGATCCGCAAGTCGCGACGCCGTAGCTGGAAGGACCTAATCGAGGAAGTCGATAAGGATCCATGGGGTCTGGCTTTTAAAATCGTTACTAAGAAATTAGTGACGAGGCAAAAGACCCCCGGCCTGGACAATCCCGATTGGGTCAGAAAGATAATAAGTTCTTTGTTTCCTCCTGCAGAACCATACCTTAGACGGGACTGGAGTTCTTGCAAAGTCGGAGAGGAAGAACTCTTCACACTTAGCGAATTGCACAAAGCAGGCAAAAGATTGAAAACAGGCAAGGCGCCTGGAATCGATGGGATAAGTAACGAGATCCTAAAGTTGGTAATCGACACTTCACCCCAGATTCTGCTTCGATGCTTCAATCTTTGCCTTGAGAGAGGAGAGTTCTTCCGCGACTGGAAGCGACAGAGGTTAGTCCTCCTAAGGAAAGGCGAAAAACCACTAGATAAGGTTTCATCGTACAGGCCTATATGCCTGCTAGATACGATGGGTAAACTTCTAGAGGATATGGTTCTGCAGAGAATGCAAAGCCACTTGACCGAAGAGAATCGTCTATCCGATCACCAATTTGGTTTCCGTAAAGGCAAGTCCACGGTTGATGCCATCCAGGCAGTTGTGGACATAGCCAAAGCAGGAAAAAACAAATTGGGACCTGGGAAAAAGAAGAGCTTCTGCGCGTTGGTAGCAATTGACATACGCAACGCGTTTAATTCCGCAAGATGGAAAGATCTCATCGAGTCGATGGAAAAGAAAAACATGCCGCCCTACTTGTTGCGGATAATGGATAATTATCTTAGCGACAGGTGGGTTATATATGAGGGAGACACCTGCACTCTCAAGGAAGAGATGCAGCGTGGGGCTCCTCAAGGCTCGAGGGTGGGTCCATTTGTATGGAATGTATCTTACGATGATTTTCTGCGAATGGATCTGCCCGAAGGTGCGGTGATCATCGGCTTTGCGGACGACGCATTATTCGTGTGCACTGCCGAAAGTGAGGAGGCTCTTGGGACATTGGTCAACGAATGTCTGCGACTAGCTAAAAGCTGGCTGGATACCAGAGGTCTTGAAATGGCCCTGGAAAAGACCGAGGCACTGCTGGTCACAGACAGACGTGGTTATGAGCTCCCACGAATCGTGATAGACGGATTCAAGGTCAAGTGGAGTAAGCAAATTAAATATCTTGGTGTGGAGTTAGATGGAAGGTTAAACTTCCACCACCACATGGCTACGGCGTCAAATAAGGCGATCGAGTGTGCGGCTAATCTTTCACGGCTAATGCCAAATGTTGGCGGACCCCGTGAACAAAAAAGAAGACTGGTGGCGAGTGTCGCCCACGCTAAAATGCTCTATGCAGCACCAGCGTGGGCCCCATCCCTGAGGAGTAAAAGATGTGTGACCATCTGTGAAAAGATACTGTCTGCGCAAAGATGGATAACAACGCGTATCATCTCTGCATATAAGACGGTATCTACGAGTGCTGTGCAGGTCCTTGCAAGTGTCCCGCCAGCAGATCTTTTGGCGAGGGAAAGGGAAGAAATGTTTCTCTTTTCTAAAGAAAGCAGTTCCTTGAATGAGGAATTAATACCAAGCAAGGGCCTGATCCGCAAAGAAACGAGGCACAGGCTCATAGAAAGATGGCAAGAATGATGGGATGGTGAGGAAAAAGGTCGATGGACTTATCGCCTTATCCCGGCACTCACCACCTGGATAAATAGGAAACACGGTCAGGTTTCCTATTAATTGACTCATGCGTTTACAGGTCACGGGTGTTTTAACTCGTACCTGTGTCGCTTTAAATTACGCGAGAACGAGGTGTGTGCATATTGCCAGTTCCCTGATGACAACGCGGAGCACACCCTCTTCTCATGCAAGAAATGGGACTTAGAGAGGCAGGTTATGTTCGAAGGTGTAAACAGTCAAGTTACACCGGAGAACATGGTATCGCTGATGACCCAGTCAGAGGAGAATTGGCGGCAAGTCGAGAACTTCATAATCTCGGTTATGTCGAGGAAGGATCTCGACGGCCGCCAAAAAGCGTAATTTAAACAGCTTTTAATTTTGTTTGTTTGTTTTTTATTAATTTATTTTGTGATTTATTTGTCCTTATACATTTTTTAATTGTTTGTGTTTTTTATTCATCTTTGTACAGTTTTATGTTTTCAATTTTTTATACGCTTTTTTTTTTCTTTTTTTTTTTATATATCCGTTTATAATTTTATCTTCTGACTTTTTACACTTAATTACACATTTGTTATTTTTAATTATTGTTGTGCTGTTAATTCCGCTTTATATTGAAATAGTTTTAAATTTTTAACTATTAACGCAGGATGACCGCAGAGAAAAGCAGAAGGTCGCATTAGCGACAGAGTTGGAGCGCCACCCTCGAAGGCTAGTCTTACGACAGTTCCGAGGGAGGGTAAAGGGCTCCAGAAGAAGGGTTACGGGTTTTAGTGGGTCGGGCTGGCAGTAGGTCGCCAGTTTATTAAATTTACTATTTTATATATTTATTTTTCTTTTTTTATCTCCTTTTGTTTTATCACACCAACCCCACATAACCTTGGAGTGCGAAATCCAAGGTATCTGTAGGCAGATTTCCCAAAAGTCCCTAAGCAAAAAAAAAAAAAAAAAATAATAATAATAATAATAATAATTCCGTGCCCGGTTGGAACTTTTGTTCTAATTGGAACTTTTGTTCTACCCGGGGCGCATTAGAACCTGTTCTTTTGCGCAGGGTTGCTGGTCCTCTATCGGACGCGTGCCAGGTGGCGGATAGGTTAGCTTCCTAGAAATAGGTGGTATCGAGGAAATCAAATACTCGACGCGGACCAAAACCAGCAAACAAGAAACATCCATCATGAGCGATTGTAAAAACGAGGAAGAGTACCTGCGGGGTAATGCTACGGCTAAATCCCTCACTGGTTCCGATCGTCAAGCGCTTTCGAGCGTGAGGGCGGTGGCCAGTGGCCCAAGGATGCAGGAGGGCAACAACGCGTTGGGAGTGCCACAGATCATCGTGGACAGGGCGGAGAGACGAGGGAGTACGAGCAGCGTGACGAGTCAAGCCAGCTGCATTTCTGTATTCAGTAATGCTTCTGCGATTGACATTGCTAGCTGCAATGAACATTGAGATGAATGCGTGAAGCTGCGGGCGGAAGAGGCAGCAAGCATTCTAGAAATGGAAGAAGAGGTCAGCAAGATGCTGAAGTCCTGCGAAGTCCAGAAGAATGTCAATAGGACAATTAAGGATGGACTTAGAAGCATAACATCGCTCATACGGGATGTGAAGGAGAAGCACGCAGCAGCGTCCAGAAAAGATGAGAAGTTCTACCAGGGGTTAGCCTGGTCAGAGGATGCACGAAAGGACCGAAGAATGAGACGTGACCGTTTTAATGCAGTAATGCTTAAAAACGTTGTCCTGGAGTCTCAGAAGCGGAAGAGAAGTGATCCTGAGAGTACGAAGGACCCAAAAAAGAAGAAGGAGGAGGGATCTTCTAGAAGGTCTAAAGGTAACGAGACCAAACCGGCACCAAAGCTAAATCCAGTTAAGAAGGGAAGAGCCACAGTGGTCGTCAAAGTGGCTGAAGGAGCTACCTTCGCCGAGGTGCTGGCGAAGGTTCGAAAAGAGGCTGACCTGGAGGCCAGTCAGACAAGGGTTGTGGGAGCTTTACCCACTAAAAAGGGAGACCTGCTCATTAAAATTGGGGGGTCTTTAAACAAGAAGTTGTTCACCGAAGAGGTGACAAAGGTGATCGGCGATCTGGGTAAGGTGCAGATGGCGGACCGGCGAACTACGTTGGAAATCCGCGATATGGATGCCCTTACAGAAAAAGATGACGTACTGTGTGCCCTGGAGAAAATTTCTATGGTGCCAGCAGGAAGTAAGAGGGTGACGGTTCTGGGACCAAACAAGCGAGGAGTAAAGCTCGCTGTCATGGTCACCAATCAGGAAGACGCTGATAAGCTGGAGAAAATTGGGCACATAAAGATTTGGTTCGTCTCCTGCAAGATAAGAAGCAGAACTATGGTCACAAGGTGTCATAAGTGCCTTGACTATGGCCATCTAGGTAGAGATTGCCAAGGTGTAGATAGGTCAGCTGCGTGCTTCAAGTGCGGAGAAGCTGGCCATATGGCAGCAGATTGTAAGAAGAGCCCATGCTGCTTCTTATGCCAGGCAAAGTTCGAAGAAAAGGAGAATATCCAGCATGTCGCCGGATCAGGAGGTTGCAAGGTCTTCAGAACTGCCCTCGAGGAAGGAAAGAAGACTTTGTCAAGGACAAGGAGGAAATAATGCCAGAACAAGAGCGGCAAGAGACGGAAGACGATGTTGACCGGAGGAGTCCAGTGCTCAGCTGTGTGTGAGTGTGGGGGGGAGGAAATCATTTAGTTTTCCTCCCACCCACGTTTCCACAAAGCTAGAGCGGATTAAGGCCCAGTTAAGGAGTAGGACAAGGGGACCACCATTTGCGAAGTTGAAGGCCTGACGGTAGTTCCGCAGGTGGATCAAGTGTCCCAAATTAAGACGGGAGTGGTTTTTAGTAGGTAGACCAGAACAAGAGCGGTCACCCCCACATAACCTGGAATTCATTACCCAGGTATCTGAATTCGCAGATTTTCCACTTCCGACTACAAAAAAAAAAAAAATAATAATAATAATAATAATAATAATAATAATAATGAACATCATCGATGTCTTCGACGTGCTGGGTGGGTGGGAGAGGTGGGTCCGCTGCCAGACACAACTAGTATCTTGGATATGTTCGGTAGACCTTTCCGTGGTGGCGGGGCTTTTTACTAAAGGACAACCAACAGGGTGGTTCCCTGATATAAAAAACCAAAAAATTAATGAATATGAGTCAAGGTGCTAATGAATTACCCCAAGGAGGAACCCCGCAAGGGGACAATACTCCCGTCGGTCTTTCTAAGACCGTCGCAGGCCCCACGGATTTTGGGGGGGGGGACAAAACCTAAATTGCTTGGATAGGGAGCTCAGCAGCTTCGAAAGAAATGTTGTTGAGCAAGTCGACATGATTCCAAAAATACTAGAAAGCATGTGGCGTGCCTGCAAGAAGCAGAAGAACATTAGTAAAGATGTTCAGGATGGTATGGTGGCTATAGGGAGGGCGCACGAGGTGATTCGCAGCAACTTGCTTTTTATCCCTGAGCCGTTTAAAAATCCTGAGCCTCATACTCCAAGTATGGATACGTCAAACTCGAATCCTGGTACGCCAAAGAAAGGATCTCAAGAGTTTGTTAAGGGAAGCGATATAACTGATAGAAAACGCCCCAGAGAGAACGAAAGTCCGGAGGCAAGTCTTCAGAAGGAAACTCCAGTGGAAAAGAGGGTTAAATGCAAGGAAGCTCTAGCGCAAAACCCTATACTTCCAAAGGGAAGTGAAAAGATGGCCTCAGGGGAGACTTATGGTTCAGTCACCTCAAGGAATGCATCAGCAGAATCTGACGAATTTAAAGTAGTCAGCAGAGGAAACAAAGGACCTCTAAAGAAGAAGCCTGCAGGAAAGAAAAATGAGCTCCCCAAACATCATTTGAAGCTTAGGACAACAGAATCAATTAAGATTTCAGCGAAAGACCCAAAGGCTTACAACGAAATCCTAAAAAAGGCGTTTGCAGCCGTAAAACCAGAAGAATCTGGAAATGAGGTCCTTCAGATCAGGAGAACTTTTAATCAGGAGGCCCTGATCGTGGTAAAAAAAGGAGGAGAGATCTTGAAATTTGCAGGAGCTCTTGCTTCAGTTTTAACAACTGAAGCCGAGGTTATGCCTCTTGTGAATAAAAGAACTCTCGAGATAAAAGGACTTGACGAAACAGCGACAAGTGAAGACGTTGTTTCTGCCGTGAGGACAAAGCTGGAAAAGCCTGACCTGGACATAGAGTGCAGACTTTTGCCACGTTTTAGTGGCACAAAAGTAGCGTTGGTCTGCCTGACTGAAGCGGAGAGCGATTCTCTGCTAAAAGTGGGCAAAATAAAAGTAGGATGGATAAATGCTGCAGTCAGAAAGCATTTAGAGGTAGCAAGATGCCAAAAGTGTCTTGTTTACGGACACGTGACTCGAAATTGCAAGGGCCCCGACAGAACTAAAAGCTGTCGGAAATGCGGCGGTGAGGGTCATATCACAAAGAATTGCTCTGTCAAACAGCCTAAGTGTTTGACGTGCTCTGACTTGGCTAAGACAGACGTTCTTCATGTCGCCGGAAAAGGTTCTTGTCCGGTTTACAGAGAAGAGTTGCAGAGACTTAAAAAGGCAAATCCTTAAAACTTCTGCAGGTCAACCTGCACACGTGCAGAGAGGCACAGGCCCTTCTGACGCAGACGGCCAGGGAAAAGGGTATCGACATTCTGTTCTGCAGCGAGCAATACAGAAAAATCGACCTAGGTTCCTGGTATCAAGATAAGTCGGGTAGGGCAGCTGTCCAGGTGTGCAATCCCGAACTGAGGGTTGACAGATACCTGGAGGCGAGCAGTGGATTTGTCTAAGTGGAAGTTGGAGACATACGAATGTATAGCTGCTACTTTTCGCCTAATGATCCACTGACGGACTTCGAAGCCGACATGGAAGAACTCGAATCGAGCCTTAGAGAATCCAGGTTGGATGTACTTGTCACTGGCGATTTTAATGCTAAGTCGCCGGAGTGAGGCGAGTCAAGGTTCGATAAAAGAGGCAAAGTGATCGGAGAAATGGTCTCCAGAAACAGTTTAATTACTGTGAACCGGGGAGGAGCTTGGACGTTCAGGAGGGGTGCAATCGGATCCATCATTGATCTTACGATAGCATCAACTCCCTTATTCAAACGCATAAGCGACTGGTGAGTCTCTGAGGAGTATACCGCAAGTGACCATCAGTATATCGAGTTTTCGGTCTCAGTGGGAGACACAGGAGGAGGCAAAAGACAGGAAGTTCCGTGTCGAAAGTGCCCCTCATGGAATGTAAAGAAAATCGATAAGGAGAAATTTGTCCGTTCCCTAGAAGAAGCCCGCCTTATTAAGGAATCGGGATGGGTGAAGAGGCCGAATACCCTGGATGCCGAGGTGCGAGCGGTAAGGAAAGTCATCACCACAGCTTGCGATGCATCTATGCCGCGTCGTAAGCGAACCCCTTCACGGAAAAGCTCGGTGCACTGGTGGTCTGATGCGCTGGCCTCCTTGCGGAAAGCGTGCTTCAAAGCTAGAAGGAATTATACCCGTTCTAAGGGAGATCCTTTGCTAAAGGAAGTATTTAAGGAGGCCAAGAAAAGCCTGAAAAAAGAGATTCGAGCGTCACAACCCTGTTGCTGGAAAGACCTAATTGATGATGTCGAGAAGGACCCATGTGGTCTGGCTTTTAAAATCGTTACTAAGAAATTAGGAACGAGACAAAAGACCCCCAGCCTGGACAATCCGGATCGGGTCAGAAGGATTATAAGAGCTCTATTTCCTCCTGCAGAACAGTGGGTTAGGAAGGACTGGAGTACCTGCGAAGTGGGTGAGGAGGAACTCTTCACTCTTACAGAATTGAGAAATGCAGGTTCTGCAGAGAATGCAAACCCATTTGACCGGAGAGAATAGTCTATCCGATTCTTATAGCAAGGGAAAGTGAGGAAGTATTTCTTCTTTTTAAAAGAAGAAATAATCCCGAGTACCCAGAGGAAGAAAGACCTAGCAAGGACCGCATCCGCAAATACGCGAGAAACAGACTTATCGAGACATGGCAGGACAGATGGGATGGGGAGGAAAAGGGCAGATGGACCTATTGTCTGATTCCAACACTCACCACCTGGATAAACCGAAAGCATGGAGAAGTCTCCTATTATCTGACTCAGGCGCTCACAGGTCACGGGTGTTTTAACTCGTACCTGTGTCGCTTTAAATTACGCGAGGACGAGATGTGTGCATATTGCCAGTTCCCTGAGGACAACGCGGAGCACACCCTCTTCTCATGCAGAAAATGGAACTTGGAGAGGCGGGCCATGTTCGAAGGTGTAAATAGTCAAGTTACACCGGAGAACATGGTATCGCTGATGACCCAGTCGGAAGAGAATTAAGTAAGGATGCACAGCTGCTCCTAATGCAAACAGCAAGGGAAAATGAGGTCGATATCCTGTTCTGCAGTGAGCAGTATCAAGGAAGCGACCTCGCCCCTTGGTATCAAGATAAGGCGAAGAGAGCCGTCATAAAGCTGTGCAACCCAGAATTGCGGGTTGACAAGTTTCTGGAGACGAGCAGTGGGTTCGTGTGGATAGAGGTGGCTAATATACGTATGTATAGCTGCTAATTTTCACCCAACGACCCACTGACAAACTTCAAAGCCAATATCGAAGACCTAGAAGCGAGCCTCACAGAATCCAGACTGGATGTCATCATCACTGGCGATTTTAACGCAAAGTCGCCAGAGTGGGGTAAGACGAGACTCGACAAGAGAGGAATTTGTATTGGAGAAATGATCTCCAGAAACGACTTATTAGCTGTAAACCGCGGCAATACATGGACGTTTAGACGAGGTGCGATCGGATCAATTATAGATCTAGCGATCGCATCGACTAAACTATTTAGCCGCATAAGCGACTTGTGTGTCTCTGAGGAATAAACCGCAAGTGACCACCAGTACATTGTACCCTTTTAATTGAGGACTTGGGCTGGGTGAAGAGGCCGAGCAGTCTGGATGGGGAGGTTCGAGCGGTGAGGAACATGATAGTCACCACTTGCAATGCGTCTATGCCACGCAAAGGCGCCATTCCCGTAAGAAAATCCTTGCACTGGTGGTCAGAGGAGCTAGCATCCTTGAGAAAGGAATGCCTCAAAGCAAGAAGGACATATACCCGATCTAAGGGAGATCCCTTGCTGAAAGAGGCATTCAAGGAGGCGAAAAAGGGCCTCAAAAAAGAGATCCGCAGGTCGCGACGCCGTAGCTGGAAGGACCTAATCGAGGAAGTCGATAAGGACCCATGGGGTCTGGCTTTTAAAATCGTGACTAAGAAATTAGTGACGAGGCAAAAGACCCCCGGCCTGGACAATCCCGATTGGGTCAGAAAGATAATAAGTTCTTTGCCGAAAGTGAGGAGGCTCTTGGGACATTGGTGAACGAATGTCTGCGACTAGCAAGAAGCTGGCTGGATACCAGAGGTCTTGAAATGGCCCTGGAAAAGACTGAGGCACTGCTAGTCACAGACAGACGTGGTTATAAGCTCCCACGAATCGTGATTGACGGATTCGAGGTCAAGTGGAGTAAACAAATTAAATATCTTGGTGTGGAGTTGGATGGAAGGTTAAACTTCCACCACTACATGGCTACGGCGTCTAATAAGACTGATGGCGAGTGTCGCCCACGCTAAAATGCTCTATGCAGCACCAGCGTGGGCCCCATCCCTCAGGAGTAAAAGATGTGTGACCATCTGTGAAAAGATACTGTCTGCGCAGAGATCGATAACAACGCGTATCATCTCTGCATATAAGACGGTATTTACGAGTGCTGTGCAGGTCCTTGCAAGTGTCCCGCCAGCAGATCTTTTGGCGAGGGAAAGGGAAGAAATGTTTTTCTTTTCTAAAGAAAGAAGTTCCTTAGATGAGGAAATAAGACCAAGCAAGGGCCTGATCCGCAAAGAAGCGAGGCAAAGGCTCATAGAAAGATGGCAAGAAAGATGGGATGGTGAGGAAAAAGGTCGATGGACTTATCGCCTTATCCCGGTACTCGCCACCTGGATAAATAGGAAACACGGTCAGGTTTCCTATTATTTGACTCAGGCGCTCACAGGTCACGGGTTTTTTAACTCGTACCTGTGTCGCTTTAAATTACGCGAGGACGAGGTGTGTGCATATTGCCATTTCCCTGAGGACAACGCGGAGCACACCCTCTTCTTATGCAAGAAATGGGACTTGGAGAGGCGGGACATGTTTGAAGGTGTAAACAGTCAAGTTACACCGGAGAACATAGTATCGCTGATGACCCAGTCAGAAGACAATTGGCGGCAAGTCGAGAACTTCATAATCTCGGTTATGTCGAGGAAGGATCTCGACGGCCGCCAAAAAGCGTAATTCAAACAGCTTTTGATTTTGTACGTTTGTTTTTTATTAATTTATTTTGTGATTTATTTGTCCTTATACATTTTTTTATTGTTTGTGTTTTTTATTCATCTTTGTACAGTTTTATGTTTTCAATATTTTATACGCGTCTATTTTTTCTTTTTTTTATATATCCGTTTGTAATTTTATCTTTTGACTTTTTAAGCTTCTTAAAAAATTTTGTTTTTTTATTGTCGTGCTGTAAATTCCGCTTAGAACATGAAATAGTTTTAATCATCTTTTTAAATATGGGCTGGTAGTAGGTCGCCAGTGTATTAAATTTAATTTTTTATAGATTTATTTTTTTCTTTTTTTTATTTCCTTTTGTTTTATCATACCAACCCCACATAACCTTGGAGCGCGGAATCCAAGGTATCTGTAGGCAGATTTCCCAAAAGTCCCTAAGCAAAGAAAAAAAAAAATAATAATAATAATAATCCGTGCCCGGTTGGAACTTTTGTTTTACCTGGGGCGCATTAGAACTTGTTCTTTTGCGCGGGGTTGCTGGTCCTCTATCGGACGCGTGCCAGGTGGCGGATAGGTTAGCTTCCTAGAAATAAGTGGTATCGAGGAAATCAAATACTCGACGCGGACCAAAACCAGCAAACAAGAAACATCCATCATGAGCGATTGTAAAAACGAGGAAGAGTACCTGCGGGGTAATGCTACGGCTAAATCCCTCACTGGTTCCGATCGTCAAGCGCTTTCGAGCGTGAGGGCGGTGGCCAGTGGCCCAAGGATGCAGGAGGGCAACAACGCGTTGGGAGTGCCACAGATCATCGTGGACAGGGCGGAGAGACGAGGGAGTACGAGCAGCGTGACGAGTCAAGCCAGCTGCATTTCTGTATTCAGTAATGCTTCTGCGATTGACATTGCTAGCTGCAATGAACATCGAGGTGAATGCGTGAAGCTGCGGGCGGAAGAGGCAGCAAGCATTCTAGAAATGGAAGAAGAGGTCAGCAAGATGCTGAAGTCCTGCGAAGTCCAGAATAATGTCAATAGGACAATTAAGGATGGACTTAGAAGCATAACATCGCTCATACGGGATGTGAAGGAGAAGCACGCAGCAGCGTCCAGAAAAGATGAAAAGTTCTACCAGGGGTTAGCCTGGTCAGAGGATGCACGAAAGGACCGAAGAATGAGACGTGACCGTTTTAATGCAGTAATGCTTAAAAACGTTGTCCTGGAGTCTCAGAAGCGGAAAAGAAGTGATCCTGAGAGTACGAAGGACCCAAAAAAGAAGAGGGAGGAGGGACCTTCTAGAAGGTCCAAAGGTAACGAGACCAAACCGGCACCAAAGCCAAATCCAGTTAAGAAGGGAAGAGCCACAGTGGTCGTCAAAGTGGCTGAAGGAGCTACCTTCGCCGAAGTGCTGGCGAAAGTTTGAAAAGAGGCTGACCTGGAGGCCAGTCAGACAAGGGTTGTGGGAGCTTTACCCACTAAAAAGGGAGACCTGCTCATTAAAATTGGTTTTTTATTAATAAATCTTCCTTTATATCTTAAAACTTTTTCCATGTTTGTATACTTTAATTATTATTTTGGGGTTATGTTTATCCTTTGACGTTCATAACGTTGCCGCGTACTGTGTGATATTGTCAGCGAAAGTACTGTAAGAGTAAGCGAGAGAGCAATTGTTTACCCCAAGATGAAGAGAGACAACAAAACAACTGGTACTCATGTTAGCCAACACAAGACATTAAATACAGCGTTGCCAAGTAAACTACAGTCAAACCTTATTTTTCTTTTAAATTATTTTAACAATAAATTCAAATTTTTCACATTTATATGGAAGTATATATTAAAATTTAGTTAAAATAAATTCATTTAAGTGTATTTCAGTTCATAAAATACAAGTAAATGGAGAATTTCTATAATGTAATTTGGTTGGTATGACAGGAAAATTCGTATGCTAAAACATAGGAACTCCCCTTTCCCTGCCTGCCCCTCAAGTGCTGTAAACAACTTCCTTAACACATCAGGCCCATTTCGGAACTTTTTGGAAAATCTTCTCTATATTATAAGGTATAAATAAATTTTAAAAAAATAAAAAAAAATCCGGCCCAAAGTTAAAAAAATTAATTTGTTTATTAAAAAAATTTTTTAATAAAAAATTTAAAAAAAAATTTTTTCCTTACATTTCTTAAAAGTCGAAAGAAAACTAAAACTTTCATTCTTTGACAACTTTTTCCTAAACTCAATATTTTCGGACTTATAAGCTACTAAATATAGGTCTAGAATTAAAAGTACAAAATTTTTAAAATTCATAACTCAAAAATTTGGACAATTAAACAAGAATAAAAAAATACGTATCTGTTTTTTTTAAATACAGAATAGAAACAAAATATTTTTGGCCGATTTTAAGAGGTCGTCTTAAATCTCACGTTGAATTGCCTATATTTTGAATAAAAATTACTATTTTTCTTCAACAAGAAATGATGTGGATGACATAACCTCCAAATTTACAACCGTTTTTATGAATAGGAGGATTCCATTCTTATTATTTTAAATATTCTTTCAATTGTTTTAAATATATTAAAAATTGAAATGTTTTGAATAATTTATTTAACAATAATAAGAATGGATCAAGTTTATTTTAACTTATCTTTTCTCTTTTGATTCAATTTTTTTCAAATAACCTTTCTACATTGTTTTAAATGTCAAAAATTTAAATGCGTTTAATAATTAATTTAGTAATGTTGACAATAAACAAAGTTTATTTTTACTTATCTTTTTCTTGGGACAGCCCGGCTTGGACACGACCGGGGCCATTAAAATTTACTGCCCCTGGGCCAGACCAGAAAATCCGACCGGGGCCAGGATGGGAAGAGTCAGGCAAAGTATGGAAAGCAGCTAGAATGAATTTCGAAAAATTATTTCTTTTTTCTAATGAATTTTATTAATTTTCCGAAATATTCGATGAGTCTGACAACGTTATGGGAAGCAGCAAAATATTTTTCTTTTCTATTGAATTTTATTATTTTTAGAATTAAGGGAAGAGTCTGGAAAAGTATGTGGGAAGCAGCTAAAATGAATTTTGACAAAATATTTCTTTTTTCTATTGAAATTTATTAATTTTCAGAAATATGGCGAGAGTTTGGCATAGCATAGGAAGCAGGTAAAATCAATTTTGACAAAATATTTTTCTTTTCGATTGGATTTTATTAATTGTCTGAAATATGGTGAGAGCCTGGCAAAGCAAGTAATTTTTGAAATAAGTATTGAAAAGGAAGGTTAAAAAGTTGCATTTTTAGCGAAAGTCACTGACAAGAAGGTGACGTCAATTCGAGCTAGTGGCCGCGGCTGAACTAGAAAAATCTCTCAACCTCATATTACTCCACTTCCAATCGTTAATAAAGTAATTTTCTTCCAAAATTATTGTTAAAACAGAATACTATGTAGAAGACAAGCATATTTTGTTTTTTTGTTTTATATCACCCAAACGTGAGATTTCATGTATATACGGTTTGTGCACCTAAAAAAGGACGGGTTTGCGCTTGAAGGAGTGCCACGACGGCAATTTTGAATATTTCGACTTAAATTTTTTTTTTAAAATACTTGAATATATAATAGAGATGACGGTAGGGGAGAGTCTCCAGTTGTAAGACGGGTTTTATTTTTGACCCGTAAATTGTAAACCGGTAATCGAAATTGTAATTAAAATACACCGTTCGAAAGGTAACAGAAATACACAACTTTTATTAAAAGAAAGTGTAGTGTTTAGATGAACTCAAAAAATTTTACGATACATTTTCCGAGCACATCGCTTTTTTCAAAAAAAAATGTCTCCAGTTGTGAGACACTCATTAAAAATTGCTAAAATTTAATAAGTTTGACATAAAACGTTATGTTTAGTAGAAATAATTAAATATATTAATAATATATATTATTATATACTAAATAATAATATTTATTCGCCAAAATATGACTATCAAATAAACACAATTTAGTAGCTTGAACAAGAGCATTCAAATTGATTTCTTCTGAATCAATTGACTTTTTTCCACTTGACATGCCCAAAAATACTAAAAAAAATCAAAACAACATTTAAATAGTATGCCTGCAAAGTCATATTTTTTGTGCTGCCCAGATGGGTGTTGACACCGTCTCACAACTGGTGATATGTTGTGTCTCACACCCGGAAATTGTCACTATTTTGAAAATGGAAAATTAAATTATTTTCAACCGTAGATTGGAACAATGCAATATTGCATCACAAAATATAAGGAAAGCACTAAAAGAAAATGCATTACAACCTTTTCCAATTAATTAACTTGGAAAAAAAGTACTTTGCATTTATTGAAAAACGCTTTTTAGTAGATTATCACACACAGTGTTGGTATTTAACAAAAACAGTTTATATATCCGCTTCGGCGCACACGAAAAAGTTTGCTCATGTAAAAAGAAATGTTTTTATATAAACCAATCGGCTTTTCAATATTGCATGTTAAAAAAAATTGACTGTCTCACAACTGGAGACTTTCCCCTATAATTTAATTTACTGTACCAGTCATATTTTGTTAGAAAAAAAATCCGCAAAATCGGCCTGTTTTTTCCCTTGTCACAGTAAACTTTCCCCATAAGATAATATGCGTGAGACAACCAAGAACCAAAGATGTCTGTCACTCGCACGCTGAGGCAACCCAGCCTTAACCTATATGGTGTTATGTATTATATATAGCACAGCAGTAATCAAAATGGGGAAAAATAGGGAAAGTTTCCAAAGTGATTTCCGTAAAAAAATCAATTTTCGGAAAGTTTCCAAAGTGATTTTCGTAAAAAAATTAATTTCGGTGTACCTTTGGTTGCATTTATCAATAAATTGAGAAATCATATTTTCACGACTGTGTGAATTATATATGCCAGCATTTGCATTTGAATGTAATCTATGTAATTAATACCTTTAGGTTATAAGCACTTTTGTACGAAAAGGATTTCCCCGTTTAGGGGAGTGTAAGGTATGGTGGCGGACACTTTCTTTTTTGCGTCTCTCTCTCTCAAAAAACAATATTTTTCAAAATTTTAAAAGCAGGCAGTTGCTGACATCTATTAAGCATATTTCTGTCAGAAGCGGCTGTTAAAATTTAAATTCAGTGAAATTTTACAGCTCTTGGCGCAAAAAACTGATTTTTTTTATTTTTGAAAGTTGTAAGGTATGGTGGCGCATTTGGTGTATTTAACTAAAATATTATGTAGATGTTAAAATTATTTTTTAAAACTACTAGAAATGATGAAAAATAACAAAAGTAGAGAAAACTGATGATTTTACATTATAGAAAAAAAAGTTTCACTTCAGTTATGGTTACAATTTTGGACATGTGAAGTAGCTGGTGGCTGTTTTAACGCAACTAGAATAAGAGAAGACCGCAAGTGTCACATATTCGAGAATTGTTGCGTTAGAGCACATGAGGCATTAGTACACAAAAAATGCAAAGACAATTGAAACTTGTGCAAAAAATGATCCGCCACTGTACGTTGCAAAAATTGCGCCATCATACCTTACAAGCTATTGATGAAAATATGATGGTGTTACTTTCATACAGCGCGAATTGAGAAAAATGTAAAATACAAAAAACTGTTGTCCAAGGTCTAAACAATACGTTCCATACATTTACCAGACTCAATTTTCAAAAAATCTTCACTCTGGCACTGTTAACACACATATCCAATAAAACTTTTTTTCTTTTTTTCACTACTTTCTTATTCAAAATCACTTAAAGTACAAAGCACGCGTTTGATCATTAATACTACTGCATATAAAATGTCATCACGATAAAAGACATCGACCATAGTGATAAGGCGCTTCAGATGTGACGTTACATGCCAGATTTGACAAGTGCGCCACCATACCTTACACGCCACCATACCTTACACTCCCCTAAATAAATAAATTTCCGGAAGTTTTTCAGATGATTTCCGTCAAAAAATCAATTTCCGGAAAGTTTCCAAAGTAAAGTCCAAAAAAAAATCAATTTCCGGAAGATTTTCGGAAAATTTCCGATGCGATTTCCGTAAAAAAAATCAATTTACAAAAAATTTCCGGAAAGTTTCCGAAGTGATTTCCGTTAAAAAAAATAAATTTTCGGAAAGTTTCCGGATGATTTCCGTAATAAAAAATAAATTTCCGGAAAGTTTCCAGGAAGATTTCCTTACAAAAAAAATAAATTTCCGGAAAGTCTCCGGAAGATTTCCGTAAAAAAAATAAATTTCAGGAAATTTTCCGGAAAACTTCCGGAAACCTCTTCCGGAAAGTTTCCGGAAACCCTTCCACATGGGCTACTTAGGGAAATACTAGGGATAGCCTTATCAGTTTTAATATCAATTTATTTTTCAATAAAATTAATAAGTAAATTATTTATTAATAACAAATACAGTACAGTCGGAAATTATCGGTACGGCTTTATGCGCATGACAACACGGAGAAAAATTTATTCATAATGATTAAAGGAGCGTGGGGGAATTGGAGCCCCTTAAGGAAAATTATTAAAAAAACCAACTTATCTTTATAATAATACATTGTTTTCGTTATTTTTTACTCATTTCGTTATTTATCTTTAATTATGTTTAATTAGAAACTTAAAAAGAGAAAATAAATTGGAAAAAAAAATTTTTTAAAAAAATACATTTTTTGCCATCACCCAATTTGTGGGGTATTGGGAGCTTTTACTTGAAATTTAAAATTTTTTTATTTTTTAGGAATATTTTTTGTTTTCTAATAGAAAAAAGTGTTAATACTTACAATAAAGCCAAAACTTTAGACTTAGAATAAATTTTTTCCTAAATTATAATTTAATACAAAATTTTTGAAAAAAAATTAAATTTTTCATTTTTTCCACCAAAAATTATTTCTTAATTAAAAGTTTGTTCATAAGGTGATATCTTTTACAATTTTAAAAGAAATAACAAAAGCTGTATCATAGTTAAGAAAATTCTTTGGGCTGACACTAATTCTCCCATTACCCCACAGAATTTTTACAGGACAAAATTTGAATAAAAAAATAAAAACATAAACAAATTTTATTATTATCTCGATTTTTATACAAGTACACGGAGAGAAATTTCTATTAATTTTTGTAAGGAAATTATGGAAAAAATTACTGTGCTTCCGTATAAAATAGGTTCGTTTTGTTGGCAAAGTAGAATATACCATTAACCAACAGTTTATACCTAAGAAAACGAAAATGTTTGCTGTCTCTTTAACTACAAAAATTACTGTGCTACCTCAGAAAAATAATTTGACATAAGCTATTTGTGTATGTGACATTCTTTTTTTACAATACATGTAATGAATTAACATAAATTAAATAATGTTTGTTAATTATATAATTTCTGTTAATATTTATTTGTTTTACATGTGACGCAATTATTATATTCTATGTATATCATGATATTATCAAATCAATATTTAAGGTTAAGTTGAAATTCCCGTAAACGCATTGCATGTACAAGGCACACAAGTTTGATTTGAAAATTTCTAGGTTAAGTGAAATCATGGACAGGAAAAATTGTTTTAATTATTTCATTTTCAATATATCTTTATATCACAATAAATTAAAACATAAAAACGAAAATGTTGCAAAAGTTTACCTTGCCGACAGGTGAGGAAAGTACGATAGTAGCAATCGTAGCAATATTAAATGGATGTTTGTAATACTTCGGGTATCATCGCCCTTCTTCAACTTGACTTTATGCAGGCAGCACAGTAAAAATTTGTAAGCAGCAGTCTATTTTATTAACCTGCGCATGACTATTTCATGGTACGGTTAATATATTTTGCTTTGGACCAAATTAGAAAGTCCTGGTTCAGCAATTTTTAAGGTGCTTTCAAAGAAATATTCCGAGGCCATTTGGAAAATAAAACTGTTTTCCATATGAAATAAAATTGTGCGCAAGTCAATATTTCTATTCTTCCGATACAAATAGTTTAGTAAAAACATTTTGCACATACTTTCAGGTGACAAGCACAGTAATTTTTATTGGAAATTTCTCTCCGTGTATACATATCCACACATATTCACCTATAATATAATGAAAAAACAGAACTAAATAATACGATTTTAACTACTTATGGTAATGTTTAGAAATATTTTGCATTTTACAACGAAAACTCAAAAAATACATTTTCCCTTGTCTTTACTAAAAATTTGTCAAGAATGTGATCGTTTGTTTTGGAATGATATAAACAAAGGTTGTAGAAGATTTTCTAGACATTACAGCGAATTTGAAGGCTTTTAAGTACGTGAAATTTAAAAGCTCCTATTACCCGCAAGCTCCCATTACCTCACGCTCCCCTACAATAGTCTATATTACTGTTCGGATATGTGACCATTTTTTGTGATGATTACTATAGCTGTTGTAAGGAGTACAAACATGAAGGTATCCCTTACAACAGCTATAGTAATCGTTCCTACTCAATTCTTTTTTTTTTCGCTTAGGGACTTTTGGGAAATCTGCATACAGATACCTTGGTCTTCGCATTCCAAGGTTATGTGGGGTTGGTATAATAAAAAAAAGAACAGAAAAGGAAAGATAAAATAAGTAAAATAATAAAATTTAATAAACTGGCGACCTACTGCCAGCCCCGACCCACTAAAACCCGTAACCCTTCTTTTGGAGCCCTTTATCCACCCTCGGAACTGTCGCAAGACTTTAGCCTTCGAGGGTGGCGCTCCGACTCTGTCGCTCATGCGACTTTGTTCTCTCTCTGCGGTTCTTCTGCGTCAATAACTAAAATTAAAAACCATTCCAATGCCAAAGAATAAAGAAACAAATGTTAAAAAGTATTAAAAAGATTAAAAGGTTAAAATATAAAATTGTAAACGGACATAAAAACAAAAATTAATCTATTAAACACAATTATAAAAAACATAAATATAAAGGTCAGAAAATCAAATTGTAAAAGACGAGTTAAATAAAAACACAAACAAATGAAATAGAAGAATAAATAAACAAATGTACAAAAGTCAGAAGAATAAAAATGTAAAAAGGACAGTATAAAAACTACAAAAAATAATTAAAGTAAATAAAATAAATAATTAAAAACTATTCGCTCCTTTTAACACTTCTCATTTACTTTTAGTCCTTGCAAGAGTCTTCTTCGCCTCCTCAAGGGCCGACCTGAAGACTCCGCATCCTCCGCTGCCTGCAATATGGGTGGTTGACACCTTATTGCCAAACTTTTCAGTGCACAAAAAGCAGCTTGCGTTCTTTTTGCAGTTGGAGAACCTGTGACTTGCCTCACCGCACTTAAATCACGCAGCCGATCTGTCCATTTGGCTCCAATATGGCCGTATCCCAGGCATCGATGACACCGGACGACCATTACTCTTCTTTTGATTGGGCAACACATAAAACCAATTTTTACGTGTCCCAATTTCTCCAGCCTGTTCGCCTCTTCCAGATTGGTGACTACAACCGCGAGCTTCATCCCTCGGCGGTTGGGTCCTAAGACCGTCACTCTCCTGTTTCCTGGCTTACCCATTGCTTCAGACAACACTTGTTGCACCTCAGCTTCTTGGGTAAGGCAATCCAAATCGCGGATCTCGAGTGTAACTCTTCGATCCAATGACTGCACCTTACCCATGCTTCCAACCGCTTTGGTGACCTCGGCGGTGAAAGCGTCCTTGTCGGAGTCTCCTCTGAACTTAATCGGAAGGTCCCCCTTGTTTGTAGCTTTTGCTGCTACTATTCTCGTATGGCTGTCCTCCGGGTTAACCTCTTTGCGAAGCTTACCTAGAACGTCAGCATACGTCAATCCTTGACCGACTCGGATTAGAACTGTGGATCTTTTTGACCCAATTCTTTCCAATTGAGGAATCTTTGGATCTGGTACTTCCGTTTCCATTGGAGGAGCTTCCTCCTTCTTCCTCTTATCGGTTTTGGTTCGAGTCTCTTCTGGACTGTCACCCTCTCTCTTCCGTTTCTGAGCATCTCTTATGATGCTTTTGAGATTACGCCTATATGGACGCTCTCTCTCTTCCTTACGGTCCTTGCGGTTACACTCGGCACCGCTCAGAACGCATGCCAAATCGACGTCCGACTCATCGGCCGCGACATGCTTTGCTTTTGCTTCATTCAGCAGGACTTCGATGACTTTAAGTCCATCTTTTACCGTCTTCTTGACGCCCCTCTGAATGTCGCAAGACTCCATCATCTTTGCGACCTCCAACTCCAATTTGTCGAGACAAGTCGCCTCCTCCTTTCTGAGCCGCAAGCATATTTCGCGACTTTCTTCTATTGCCTCGTCGTCCACTTCCGAGTGGATAGCGCTGCGTACGGTCTTTCCGCTACTGCAACTTGACACACTCAGAAGGCTCGACGCGCTTCCTTTTCTCCTTCTTTCTTTTTCCACGAAGTTCTGTGGTTCTAACCTTTCCACGATCACACGTGGTACTGCAAGAAATTGTGCGCCCCCACAATCCGCGCGCACTTGAGCATCAGTCCTGGGACCGATGGTGAGATTTCCCGTTTCCGGCCTGCTCACATGGGGTACCTTCTCTGAATTTTCTGAATCCATTTTTTCTTGCTGTTTAGTTGCCCTTTAGTGAAAAGCCCCGCCACCACGACTAGGTCTACCGAACATATCCATGATGCCAGTCGTGTCTGGCAGCGAACCCACTTCTCCCATCTCATCAAAGAAATCAATCATGTCTGGCAGCGGACCCACTTCTCCCAGCCCATCAAAGAAATCAATGATGTTCGGCAGTGGATCCACTTCTCCCAGTACATCAAAGAAATCAATGATATTTGGCAGTGGATCCGCTTCTCCCAGCACGTCAAAGACATCGATGATTCCAAAAAGTGGTCACATATCCGAGCAGTAATGTAGACTATTGTAATCATTAAAAAAGAATTTTTCTCCGTGCATTATTTAAATCACGATTTTTCTGTAACAATAAATGTCATAAAATTAACAAATATACCACTCGAAAGCTTATAAAATTCTACGTTAAATGATATACATTACCGGCATAAATTGTGTGACCGCTAACACCTCGAGCTTTTAAAAAACACACCCGCACAAAAACAGTGATAACTCCGTCAAAACTGAAGCTACCCAAGTGCGAAATGCCGAGACTGCAAAAACAGCCCACCATTGGTCCAGTAATGTCTGCCGAGAATTGGTAATAGTTACTGGGCCATTTCTGGTGTTTAAAATGTCCCATTGCTGGGCCAATGATGGCGCCGATTGTCAGATATTCTAATTTTCCAAGACTGGGCCGACTCTCGGCCCAATATTGGCACTTTAATGTCAAAAATGTTGTATCTTTCATGGCAAATTATAATTGACAGTAATAGGACGTAGCTCGGCCCAATAACGACACATTAATGGCTAAAATTTTTTATCTATGACGTAAAATAATAGTCAATATGTGGCACAAATTTTGTATCTTTGTTGGAAAATTATAATTGCCAATATTAGGTCGTAGCTTGGCCCAGTAATGACACATTAACGACTAAAATTTTATATCAATGATGGCAAATTACAATTGTCAATAATGGGAGGTAGCTTGGCCCAGTAATGGCTAACATTTTGTATCTATGATTGCAAATTAAGATTGTCAATATTGGAACGTAGCTCGGCCCAATAATGGCACAGTATCGGCAAGTGTAGTGTAGCTTATAAGAACCCTTTTGCTTCCTCGACTTCACGTCAGAGTACCAGAGAGGTCAGAGTGTTAGGCTTTGGTGCGTCAGGTTCAGGTGTCGATCCCCGCGAGTGGTAAGAATTTGTTAAATGTTTGAAAGTTTGCGTTTAATTTGAGAAAATAAGCCGTATAAATATTATAAATTAATTAGTTAATTAATTAAAAAATATAATTATTTTTTTTTATTTTTACCAATACTATGGGAGAAATGGCAGCGCAGTATTGGGCCATTGATGTCTGCCGAGATCTGGCTGCCAACCTCGGCTGACGACCAGCCGCGGTTAACCTCTCAAGAGTCGGTCCAGTACTGTCTGACAAGATTCGGTCCAGTACTGTCTGACAAGATTCGGCACTAACTTTGACAATACTTGACCATTATTGGGCCGTTTTTAATTTCGCACTTGGGTAGATGCCTTTCTTAAATTGCATTGGAAAGCTAATTAAATTTCCAATGAAATGACTCTATTTTTATTTGTATTACATAAATAGGAAGCAAGATATCATTTTATAAACCCGTGCAAAAATTAAAATGTGGGCCTGATAGGGTACTGGACAGTTTTCCCGATCTCTGGTGTGGCTCTGGGTAGAGAAACTGACCAGTACCCGACTAGTGTGTGACGCTGTTCCCGACCAATGCCCTACTTAGGGAAAAACTGGTCAGAGCCTTGTCAGTTTTTCTTAAAATTGCCCTATTTTGTGAGGTTAATTTTATTCAAAAGAAATTACAATAAAATTACTGTAATTAAAAATATTATTATATTAGAAACATAATGAACACAACATATTTATACATAACATAATGAGGTATTATAGTCATTTTGACTAATTTAAATGAAAATGATAAAAATAATATAATTTCAAGAATAGAAAAACTTAAAAATTTTTGAAAAATATAATTTTTGGTTTTATAATTAATTCATTTTTCTTTTGGAGGTTGTCGCTCCTTTCTGCCTCCTTAATTTTCTAATTTTAATAAAGGTTATAATTTTTGTTTTCAAATGTATTAGTAATAATTAATATTTATTTAATAAATATTTTATTGAAATTTATTAATTATGTTTAAAAAATAGTTATTAAATATTGAAGGTGTCAAATTTAACAATCTCTCCGAATCATTTTCTCACTTTAAGCTAATATAATATAAAATAATTATTATTATTAAAATAATATAATATATATATACAAACCAAATGATAAATTCATCCTATAAATTAATAATTATTAAAATTCATTAAGTATAATTTGTTAATAATTGTTTATTAATTATTATTTTTTAAATTCATAATTTTTATTTTTAAATAAATGTATAATAATTAATTATTCAATAACTATTATTATTCGTTATTTATAATTTAGTTTTTATTATTAATAAATAAACTTTATTATAATATTGTACTTAAAGGAAAAAAAATTATATGTATTTTCGTTTTTTAAATATATTACCATAATTATTTTATAAAGTGTTTCAAAAGAACACGCCTTTTTAACTTAAATAACTGTATTAAAAAAGTTAATTTTAAAAAATTAAATTTATTTACATGCTTTTAAAACGAGGAAAACTGTCGAGGCCCTGATCAGAGCCATATTTCATATCTAGTGAACACCTTACTTAGGGTTCTGGCCAGAATTTCTGGTCAAACCCATAAGATAAAAAAATTCTTAAAAATATGTAGTATAATTACTCCGTTTAATTAATTTCTTTAATTGTTTATAATTTTATTATGGGAACTAATTCAAAAAACTTAATTCTTTTACACTTTATTTAAACGAGGAAAACTGTCGAGGCCGTGATCAGAGCCCTATTTAACCCCTTGGCTGTCAACGAGATTTCCACTGTTTGGGCCAAAAGTGTGTTGAAAAAAATTTTAATGGATTTTTATAAAACTTGGTACCCTAAAGTTTCTGGGGTCGCTGATTACGAATCTGACATCAGTTTTTCGAAATTCAAAATGGCGGATCCAAGATGGCGGAAATTTTTTCAAAATTCGTCGAATTTGCTTGAAACTTGTTACTCGGGGGTTTTAAGGGTCGCTGATTACGAATCTAACATTAGTTTTCCAAAATTCACAATGGCGGATCCAATATGGCGGACAACGAAATAAAAAATTGATCAGATTGGCTTGAAACTGAATACTTGGGGATTTTCAGGGTCGCTGATTACGAATCTAAAATCAGTTTTTCAAAATTTAAAATATCTGGTTCAATATGGCGGAAAATTTTTTAAAATTTATTGAATTTGTTTGAAACTGGTTAATATGACATCAGTATGATAATTTTTGGTGAAATCGAATTTCGATAAATACCCTAGAAAATAATGACAGATTCGTAATCAGCGACCCTGAAAATCCCCAAGTATTCAGTTTCAAGCCAATCTAATCAATTTTTTATTTTGTTGTCCGCCATATTGGGTCCGCCATTTTGAATTTTGGAAAACAAATGTTATATTCGTAATCAGCGACCTCGAAAACCCCCGAGTAACCGGTTTCAGGAACATTTAACAAGATTTTAATCACTTTTTTTTAGTTGCGCATATATGCGTCATGAAACACTTTTAACCAGTTTAGTTTTGCGCATATATGCGTCAGCGACAGTCAACGGGTTAATATCTAGTGAACACCTCACTTGGGGTTTTGGCCAGAAATTCTGGTCAAACCCACAAAATAAAAAAATTATTAAAACGATAGTATAATTACTCTCTATAATTGTATTCTTCAATTGTTCATTATTTTTCATTAAAAGTAATTTTAGAGATTTAATTTTTTACACTTTATTTAAACAAGGAAAACTGTCGAGGCCCTGATCAGTACCCTATCTAAAATCTAATGAACACCCTACCTGGGGTTCTGGCTAGAAATTCTAGTCAAACCCCTAAAATAAAAAAACTATTAAATAACTAAAATAATGATTGCCTTTCATTGATAATAGCTTCTACAACAAAAAGGAATTTTAAAAACTTTATTAAAAAAAAAATTTAATAGGGAAAACTGTCCAGGCCCCGACCAGAACCCTGTTTTAAATAGGGGAAAGTGGGGCATTTTCTGCACGGGAACCCAAAAAATAATTCTATTTTTTTGGAATTTCTTACCATGACTTGGAATCCTGTCAAAAGTTGGAAAAATTAATAAAAATTGTTACTTTTACAGACTATTCCTTGAAACCTGAGCTTTAAATAGTGACCAAGAACAGCAAAAAATATAAACGGGTTTCCGAGATATTACAATAAGAGTCTGCAGACTCTTTTTTTCAAATTTTGCTGCGCATGGTAATGACCATTTTTAATCATCGATTTCTCTAATTCGCCATTGAGTTAATTGCGTGGCTGTAAAAAAGTGTCGAAAATGAATTTTACCAAGTACATTCTTACTAAGATCCACTTTTTAATTTAACCCTAGAAGGAGTACGTTAATTTACTCACCCTCTAAGGAGTAACTGGGGTATCCCGACATCCCACGTTTTAAACTTGTTTTATAAGGTTTATATTTGACGTAAAAAAATTAATTATAATGAAATGATTGGTTTTTTAGTAAGGAATACAATAATATTATTCATGTTTTGATAAATTAAAAAAATTTTGAAAAAAAACCATAAAAACCCAAAAAAACACCAAAAAATTGCAAAATTGACTTTTTTCACAAAAAACGTTGTAGTTTCTTAAAAATTTGACTAATTTAAAAACTATTTTAGGTTTTTAAAGTTAAATAGATACACTTTTAGAGAAAAAAAATTAGTTTTTGTGTTACTTCCAAAAAACATAATTATTTGAACATCTGAAGTGAAAGAAATTAAAGACAATTGACGAATAGTGAAAATCATCATAATCATAAATATTGTTTAATTTTTTATGAAGTTGGTATTGATATCGGTTGATGTTTTTAAATTTTAAATTACATTTATTTTAATAACAAGTTTAGAGTCATGAATTTAATGTCTATTACAAATTTTCTAAAATCCATGAACGTGATTTTGCAAACAATTTCTGTATTGATATTTTAAGGTTTTATGTTTGAAAATTTTATAGTATGTATTGTCATATTTAACGTAGGAAATAAAATATATATGTTTAATATAAAGGGTACAGTAAAAGTATCAATAAAACTGAAATTTGACTTCAGCGGCACTGGGTCGAATTGGGATTTATGAATAAAAATTTTCTTATTTTTGAATTCTATAAATGTTTTAGAAATGACTTTGAAAATAAATAACAAATTCTTATTTATGAATTAAAATTTTTCTTCTTGAATTTTAGAAATGTCTGGGGTATGTTGTTTCCTTCCAAAATTCTATCCTGGCATTAAGCAAAAACGGGTAAAATGTAAAATGCCATGTGGAAATTTTCAATAGGGATATGGAAAAATTATACCTACTTGAAAAATAAAAATAGATTTTTTATCCCACATGCACAAAAACGGCGCTTTCTGATAGCAGACGACAGAAAGGAAAGTCATTCATTTCTTCGACCGTATGAAAATGGCGGCCGTGTTCTCCCAAGGGCAAAAAAATTATCTGTTGACATGCATTTTTCTTGCCCAAGGGAGAAAACGGCCGCCATTTTCATACAAATTGAACAAGTGAATGACTTTTACTCCCTGTCGTCTGCTATCTGAAATCGCCGCTTTTGTGCATTAGGAATAAAAAATATCGTAAATAACACGAGAATAAAGGCAGCCAATTTCTTTACGGTGATTTTTGTGACACGAGTGGAGGTCGAGGGCGCCGTCGACCTCCACTCGTGTCACAAAAATCACCGTATAGAAATGGCTGCATTTATCCTCTTGTTGCTTAATATACTATTACATGGGATTTTTTCTTAAAGAAATATAGGCTTTTTTGGGTTTATTTAAGGTATATTTATCACTTAAAATCGTGTCGCAATTTCCCATACGGTTTTACATGGGAATCCATATGGTTTCCTTTATGAAAGTGGATCCCATGTAGATTCCCATGTGGGAATCGAAAACGTGTTATAGTTTCTACTAATACATTTAACAGAGTGTCTATCAACCGCGAAGGAAAATCGAGAAATAGCCAAGAATTTAATTCGACCAGGAAAAATCCGGGATTTTCTTATATTTTTTTATTATTAGGGTTCCGTACACCATAGGTGTATAGACGGAACCCTTATAAAATCACTCGTGTGTCCGTCCCAGCTACGCAAAATGGGCTGTCCCCCCCTTAACTTTTACAAATCTCAACCTAGTGAGCTGAAATTCTGTAGGGATCTTCAGTTTTAAGTGCAGATTACAGGAAAAATATAGCGAACCCAATTGACGGTCATATTTGCGAACTAGGAGGAAAAGAAATTGAATTTTTCAGAAAAAATTACAAAAAATGACCCTGAAATTCGGTAAGGATTTTCAGTTTTAAGTGCAGATTACAGGAAAAATATAGCGAACCCAATTGAAGGACATATTTGCGAACTAGGAGGGAAAGAAATTCAATTTTTTCGAAAAAATTGAAAAAATTACCCTGCCCCCCCCCCTTTAACTTTTACAAATCTTAACTTGATGAGCTGAAATTCGGTAGGGATCATCAGTTTCAAGTGCAGATTACAGGAAAATTATAGCGAACCTGATTGGTGGAGATATTTGGGAACTAGAAGGGAAAGAAATTGAATTTTTTTGAAAAAATTGCAAAAAATGACCCTTTCCCCCCCTTAACTTTTACAAATCTCAACATTATGAGCTAAAATTCGGTAGGAATATTAAGTTTTAAGTGTAGATTACAGGAAAAATATAGCGAACCCGATTGAAGGACATATTTGCGAACTAGGAGGGAAAGAAATTCAATTTTTTCGAAAAAATTGAAAAAATTACCCTGCCCCCCCCCCCTTTAACTTTTACAAATCTTAACTTGATGAGCTGAAATTCGGTAGGGATCATCAGTTTCAAGTGCAGATTACAGGAAAATTATAGCGAACCTGATTGGTGGAGATATTTGGGAACTAGAAGGGAAAGAAATTGAATTTTTTTGAAAAAATTGCAAAAAATGACCCTGCCCCCCCCCCTTAACTTTTACAAATCTCAACCTTATGAGCTAAAATTCGGTAGGGATCTTCAGTTTTAAGTGCAGATTACAGGAAAATTATAGCGAACCTGATTGGTGGAGATATTTGGGAACTAGAAGGGAAAGAAATTGAATTTTTTTGAAAAAATTGCAAAAAATGACCCTGCCCCCCCCCCCTTAACTTTTACAAATCTCAACCTTATGAGCTAAAATTCGGTAGGGATCTTCAGTTTTAAGTGTAGATTACAGGAAAAATATAGCGAACCTGATTGGTGGAGATATTTGGGAACTAGAAGGGAAAGAAATTGAATTTTTTTGAAAAAATTGCAAAAAATGACCCTGTCCCCCCCCCCTTAACTTTTACAAATCTCAACATTATGAGCTAAAATTCGGTAGGGATCTTAAGTTTTAAGTGTAGATTACAGGAAAAATATAGCGAACCCGATTGACGGACATATTTGCGAACTAGGAAGGAAAGAAATTCAATTTTTTCGAAAAAATTGCAGAAAATGACCCTGTCCCCCCCCCTTAACTTTTACAAATCTCAACCTAGTGAGCTGCAATTCGGTAGGGATCTTCAGTTTTAAGTGTAGATTACAGGAAAAATATAGCGAACCTGATTGGTGGAGATATTTGGGAACTAGAAGGGAAAGAAATTGAATTTTTTTGAAAAAATTGCAAAAAATGACCCTTTCCCCCCCTTAACTTTTACAAATCTCAACATTATGAGCTAAAATTCGGTAGGAATATTAAGTTTTAAGTGTAGATTACAGGAAAAATATAGCGAACCCGATTGACGGACATATTTGCGAACTAGGAAGGAAAGAAATTCAATTTTTTCGAAAAAATTGCAAAAAATGACCCTGCCCCCGCCTGAACTTTTACAAATCTCAACCTAGTGAGCTGAAATTCGGTAGGGATCTTCCGTTTTAAGTGTAGATTACAGGAAAAATATAGCGAACCTGATTGGTGGTGATACTTGGGAACTAGAAGGGAAAGAAATTGAATTTTTTTGAAAAAATTGCAAAAAATGACCCTGCCCCCCCCCCCTTAACTTTTACAAATCTCAACATTATGAGCTAAAATTCGGTAGTGATCTTAAGTTTTAAGTGTAGATTACAGGAAAAATATAGCGAACCCGATTGACGGACATATTTGCGAACTAGGAAGGAAAGAAATTCAATTTTTTCGAAAAAATTGCAGAAAATGACCCTGTCCCCCCCCCTTAACTTTTACAAATCTCAACCTAGTGAGCTACAATTCGGTAGGGATCTTCAGTTTTAAGTGTAGATTACAGGAAAAATATAGCGAACCTAATTGGTGGACATATTTGGGAACTAGAAGGGAAAGAAATTGAATTTTTTTGAAAAAATTGCAAAAAATGACCCTTTCCCCCCCCTTAACTTTTACAAATCTCAACATTATGAGCTAAAATTCGGTAGGAATATTAAGTTTTAAGTGTAGATTACAGGAAAAATATAGCGAACCCGATTGACGGACATATTTGCGAACTAGGAAGGAAAGAAATTCAATTTTTTCGAAAAAATTGCAAAAAATGACCCTGCCCCCCCTTAACTTTTACAAATCTCAACCTAGTGAGCTGAAATTCGGTACGGATCTTCCGTTTTAAGTGTAGATTACAGGAAAAATATAGCGAACCTGATTGGTGGTGATACTTGGGAACTAGAAGGGAAAGAAACTGAATTTTTTTGAAAAAATTGCAAAAAATGACCCTGCCCACCCCCCTTAACTTTTACAAATCTCAACCTAGTGAGCTGAAATTCTGTAGGGATCTTCAGTTTTAAGTGCAGATTACAGGAAAAATATAGCGAACCCAATTGACGGACATATTTGCGAACTAGGAGGGAAAGCAATTGAATTTTTCAGAAAAAATTACAAAAAATGACCCTGCCCCCCCTCCTTAATTTTTACAAATCTCAACCTGGTGAGCTGAAATTCGGTAAGGATTTTCAGTTTTAAGTGCAGATTACAGGAAAAATATAGCGAACCCAATTGAAGGACATATTTTCAAACTAGGAGGGAAAGAAATTCAATTTTTTCGAAAAAATTGAAAAAATTACCCTGCCCCCCCTTTAACTTTTACAAATCTTAACTTGATGAGCTGAAATTCGGTAGGGATCATCAGTTTTAAGTGCAGATTACAGGAAAATTATAGCGAACTTGATTGGTGGAGATATTTGGGAACTAGAAGGGAAAGAAATTGAATTTTTTTGAAAAAATTGCAAAAAATGACCCTGCCCCCCCCCTTAACTTTTACAAATCTCAACCTTATGAGCTAAAATTCGGTAGGGATCTTCAGTTTTAAGTGTAGATTACAGGAAAAATATAGCGAACCTGATTGGTGGAGATATTTGGGAACTAGAAGGGAAAGAAATTGAATTTTTTTGAAAAAATTGCAAAAAATGACCCTGTCCCCCCCCCTTAACTTTTACAAATCTCAACCTAGTGAGCTGAAATTCGGTAGGGATCTTCAGTTTTAAGTGTAGATTACAGGAAAAATATAGCGAACCTGATTGGTGGAGATATTTGGGAACTAGAAGGGAAAGAAATTGAATTTTTTTGAAAAAATTGCAAAAAATGACCCTTTCCCCCCCCTTAACTTTTACAAATCTCAACATTATGAGCTAAAATTCGGTAGGAATATTAAGTTTTAAGTGTAGATTACAGGAAAAATATAGCGAACCCGATTGACGGACATATTTGCGAACTAGGAAGGAAAGAAATTCAATTTTTTCGAAAAAATTGCAGAAAATGACCCTGTCCCCCCCCCTTCACTTTTACAAATCTCAACCTAGTGAGCTGAAATTCGGTAGGGATCTTCAGTTTTAAGTGTAGATTACAGGAAAAATATAGCGAACCTGATTGGTGGAGATATTTGGGAACTAGAAGGGAAAGAAATTGAATTTTTTTGAAAAAATTGCAAAAAATGACCCTTTCCCCCCTTAACTTTTACAAATCTCAACATTATGAGCTAAAATTCGGTAGGAATATTAAGTTTTAAGTGTTGATTACAGGAAAAATATAGCGAACCCGATTGACGGACATATTTGCGAACTAGGAAGGAAAGAAATTCAATTTTTTCGAAAAAATTGCAAAAAATGACCCTGCCCCCCCCCTTAACTTTTACAAATCTCAACCTAGTGAGCTGAAATTCGGTAGGGATCTTCCGTTTTAAGTGTAGATTACAGGAAAAATATAGCGAACCTGATTGGTGGTGATACTTGGGAACTAGAAGGGAAAGAAACTGAATTTTTTTGAAAAAATTGCAAAAAATGACCCTGCCCCCCCCCTTAACTTTTACAAATCTTAACCATATGAGCTAAAATTCGGTAGGGATCTTCAGTTTTAAGTGTAGATTACAGGAAAAATATAGCGAACCTGATTGGTGGAGATATTTGGGAACTAGAAGGGAAAGAAATTGAATTTTTTTGAAAAAATTGCAAAAAATGACCCTGTCCCCCCCCTTAACTTTTACAAATCTTAACATTATGAGCTAAAATTCGGTAGGGATCTTAAGTTTTAAGTGTAGATTACAGGAAAAATATAGCGAACCCGATTGACGGACATATTTGCGAACAAGGAAGGAAAGAAATTCAATTTTTTCGAAAAAATTGCAAAAAATGACCCTGTCCCCCCCCCTTAACTTTTACAAATCTCAACCTAGTGAGCTGAAATTCGGTAGGGATCTTCAGTTTTAAGTGTAGATTACAGGAAAAATATAGCGAACTCGATTGTCGGACATATTTGCGAACTAGGAGGGAAAGAAATTTAATTTTTACAAAAAAATTGCAAAAAATGACCCTGTCTCCCCCCTTAACTTTTACAAATCTCAACCTAGTGAGCTGAAATTCGGTAGGGATCTCCAGTTTTAAGTGTAGATTACAGGAAAAATATAGCGAACTGGATTGACGGACATATTTGCGAACTAGGAGGGAAAGAAATTTAATTTTTACGAAAAAATTGCAAAAAATGACACTTTTCTCTCCTCCTTTTGAACTTTTGGGAATCTTAATCTATATGTAATAAAAATACATATGTGTACCGAATTTCAGCTCAATAGGTTTATATATGTTAATATTAATCAATTATATTTCTTATATATATTTTTTTTTATAAAATATGAGTTTTATTTTGGTGTACGGAACCCTCGATCTTAATGCGAGTGCAACTTGCACTTGCCCGATTTTATTAATTCGTTTTTAAAAATTGCTTTTTGCTTAAATTTTTATTGGTGTAATAGTTTTATTTGTCAAAATTTAAGCCCTACATTTAGCCTACAATATAGGTCTTATTTTAGATTTTAGCAGTTGTAACGTATGGAAGACCGAGGTGAGTTGTAAGAAAGCCGATTTCTCGATATCTATGACCTTTTAAAAATTTTGAAAGGCGTGAATTTATTACATTTATTACATTATTAAGCTTTTTGTTCATTTTTAATTCAGTTTTCAGTTTAATTTGATTTATATTGATCTCATAAATTTTCTTACTCTAATTACTCCTTAATTATTTAAAAATTCACAAACAAAATTTTATTATTCTTAAATTTCTATAAAATATATTATATAATATTATTTTTAGCTATTACAAAGCTAAAATTGTTATTATAGATCGTAATTAAATACCAAAGATTGGTTTAAAATATCTAATTAGTGTTAAAGAAAACGAAATATGTGATAACATAATTCCAAAAGTAAATGAAGGTTCTTCAATTTACTTTACTAACTAAACTAAGTATTAAAAATGAATTTTTTTCATTAAAATCACAAAATTTGCAACTGTTACAACTAATGTCCACATGTGTTACAACTCACCTTGGTACTAGGTGAGTTGTTAGACCGGGAACAGTTTTAGATTTTGCAATTTTTTCTTAAACCCTTACAACTTTTTAATTTTTTAATTTTTGATTCACATACTACACAAAATTACCTATCCAAAAATACAAAGCTCATAAAAATAGGACAATTTTTGGCTGAGTTATACTGGATAATGTAAAAATCGTTTCAACTCACCTCGGTCTCCCCTAGTGTCTACTTGCGATACAGTTAGTTCGAAGTAAACTCCACATAACTCCAAAAGTTGGTGAAAACTTAGGATTAATTTTTAATACATTAATTTAAATACTCTCTAAATTAGTTAAAAATAGTATTTGATAGGAAAAGTCATTTACTGATTTAAATAGTAATATTTTCCTAATGAAATAGTTAATGGTAACTAATTATTAGTTTTTCCCAATCAAATTAAATTCCCGATTGGTAGACACCTCTTCAAATATATTAGTAGAAACTAAAACCCGTCGAAGACGGGTACGACAGCTAGTTTATTATATAATGATATTTAAAAAGTGTATCCCAGTAAGTATGTACATTTTATTTTCGACACTTTTTCGCAGTCACGCCACTGATTTAACGGCGAATTAGAGAAATCGAAGATTGAAAATGTTACTTCGCACGGTCAGACTCTTTTTGTAATATTTCGGGAACCCATTAATATTTTTTGCTGTTCTTGGTCTCTATTTAAAGCTTAAATGTCTATGAAAGTAACAATTGTTTTCATCAACTTTTCTAAATTTTGACAGGAGTCAAAGTCAGCGGTATTAGCGGTCGCATAATTTCCGGCGGTAGTGTATATTTGAAAATTTTAATAAATTACACAAAGATTTTATCAATCGACAAATTTAAAAAAAAATTTTTAATGAAATTTTTCTTGACAATTTTTTAAACTCTTGCATATTTTTTAAAAATTGCATACAAAATTTGAAACTTAAATAGATGTTATCATTCAAGTCTCTTTGTTAATTTAAGACCAAAAAAGTTAAAAAATCTTATTCGGTTCGCGAGATAATATGTGACACGGACAGTTAAAAGGGACCTACGGTCCGAAAAAATCGATTTTCATTTTTTTATTTATTTATTTATTTTTTTATTTTTTTATTTTCCAAAGCATTAAACCGCAGCTTTCTAGCTGCATTAGTTTTTTCACAATTTCACTTCAAAGTTAGGTACTTTGACAAAAAAAAGTACAACAAAATCAAATTTGACAAACTTTTCTAAAATTAATCAAATTTGCTTGAAACTCGTTACTCAGGGGTTTTTGGGGTCGCTGATTACGAATCCGATGTTAGTTTTTAAAAATTCAAAATGTCAGATCCAAAATGGCGGATGAGTTATTTACAAATTATACGGATTCGCTTTTCAGAATTTTTAAATGTATGATTTTAATACAAATATGTATATGGTCTTTTAAATGAGCAAACAGAATATTCATAACATTATTATTTATTTTACAAATTTACTTTAATGAAGAACACAATAAATAAACGCGAGACAAAGAAAAACACGATAAAGAACTTAAGATTAAGAATTTTTTTTATTTTATTTTTTATTTATTTGGTTTATACACCCGTCTTCAGCTTATCTAGCTATACAAGTGTGTTTACATTTCTCTTACAATATTTCTTATATACATTTTCCTAATACTAAGTTTTGCGCCTACAGAGCAACTTGAAAATTAGGAGTACTCGCATTTGCCTGGACCACCCGTCTAATAGGTTTTCTCGCCAGAGAAGAGGGAAACTGTAGAAAACCTCTCCTGAGTCAACCGGTTTGACGGTGCCCATCATTATACCTCGACGTCAAACCTCCCGCTCAGATTGTCTCACGTGCCGGAAAAATACCAAGCCAAATGGGCGCGAATTAAGAAAAATGCTTGGAATAAAATAACTATACAAGAACAAAATAACTATGACATTGGTAAGAACAATTAAACACACCATTAATACAAATAAATACTAATTTACATAGAGATCCAGAAACTCTTCTGTTTCCTAATCATCGACCTCAAAATACCCCTTAAGCATAAATTAATATGTGAATCCAAACATTTTTTAAACTACGTCCACTATATTGAATCCGACATTTTGAATTTCGGAAAACGAACATCAGATTCTTAATCAATGATCTCGTTTTCGGTGTCAACGAAATTGTTGAGTTTTACACATATTCGAACAAATTTTAAATTTTGTCCTCCATATTGGATCCGCCATTTTGAATTTTTTAAAACTAACATCATATTTGTAATCAGCGACCCCAAAAACCCTCGAGTGACGATTTTCAAGCGAATCCGATCAATTTTTAAAAAAGTCATCCGCCATATTGGATCCGCCATTTTGAATTTTTTAAAACTAACATCATATTCGTAATCAGCGACCCCAAAAACCCCCGAGTAACGAATTTAAAGCGAATCAGATCAATTTTTAAAAAAGTCATCCGCCATATTGGATCCGCCATTTTGAATTTTTAAAAACTAACATCGGATTCGTAATCAGTGACCCCAAAAACCCCTGAGTGACGATTTTCAAGCGAATCCGATCAATTTTTAAAAAAGTCATCCGCCATATTGAATCCGCCATTTTGAATTTTCAAAAACTAACATCATATTCGTAATCGGCGACCCCAAAAACCCCCGTGTAACGAGTTTTAATTCATTAAAACGTTCACAAGCATCAAAATCAACTTGCTAAACTTCAAAGTCGTTTTTCTCAAAATCTTTTTTTCGGATTGTAGGTCCCTTTTAACTGTCCGTGTCACATATTATTTTTAAATTATTAATTTTTTTGTTAAATTTTTGTTATTCGTTGTATTTTATTTTGATAAACTCTTTGGTGAATATAATCAAATTAAAAGTTAAAGATTGATTTAAGAAATAGAATTGAAAAACTACATAAACTTGACAAATTGAAATTTTATTTTGCGTGGAGTGTTAAAAAGGAGTGCTTTATTTGTAACGAGGAAAATAAATTTCGATCATATATAGGGATCAGCGAATGGTACATAAGGGTTATCGATAAGGTAAGTTAGTTTGTCCATGACAGTGTATCCGACTATAGTCGTTTGGTTTAAAGCCGCAGAAGTAATTTAATTAGCGCGTCTTCCTTTGGATTAGCGTTAAAGAAGGCGGCGCGCAGCGTCTACTGCGTGCATGTAAGGATCGTTCCTGTCTTCCTGATCGAATCAGTTGGCGCATGCAAAGACTATATATAGTCTTATAAGAATATATATATATATATATATATATATATATATATATATATATACTTGTAGTTGCAATGCCGCGCGCTTGTCGAGGAAACAATGCTTACATACTGATATGGCAAAGCTAGCAGCAGCCTTATGTGTCGGCGCAAAAAACCAAGGAAGATATAGGGTCACATAGAGTTATACTCAGAATGCAAGGTGCTACCCAGAGTCCGTGACATGTTGCGTGTTAAATCAGGAAAGCAATCCTTTTCTTATCTAGAACCTTCAGCAAAGAGTCATCATTGACTTATGTTTTTAACTGTAGATAGTGTCCCTAACTATGCAATGTATTTATATGTATATGTGTATTATTATCTAATATGACGATCAAATCCCAGGTAGCAAGTCTAAAAGTCACTGATTGATGTTGAGATTAGTTCCTACCAGATAAATCAAGTCTTTGGTATTAAATGTCGCCGTTGTCGTCCCTATACCATTACAGCGTATATACGATCTTTGCTAATGATATTTTTTTGTCAGAGAAATAGTTTCCTTTTACCTTGACAAGAGTGTATACCCGTGTAGAAATTTTACCATGGCCCTGATCGGGCCAGGTCAGGCGCCCCTATTAGGGCTTGAAACACCTTGCCAGATGTGATCCTGGTCAAGAAATACACATTTTTTCCTCGCCCTGATCTGGCCCTAGGTAACACAGGAAAAATGTATTTTCATGTATTACAGCAAATCTCATAGCTACTATCGGGTCAAAAAGTATAGGCTCCTCACTTTGAAAGCTTATATCTCAGGTAGAAAAAATCGCATTAGATTAAGACTACCAGTAATGAAGAGCTGCACTATTCCTGCGTTCCTATACGTAATGGCGGCAAACAGAACAATTTTTTTGCATTAGTTATTGATTTTTAAAGGTGAAAAGTAAACGGTTTTTTACACCATTCTAAGAAGGGTCCACTTTGAAAGCGTGTAGTTCCTATAATATATATATATACTATCGAGATGCTGAATTTTTTCCATAATGTTTGAACCCTTCTTAAACATATTGCATAAATAAATTATTATTTTTTCATTAATTTTCCGAGATTATTTGGAACAAAGATGAAAAGTTAACTTATAAGTTAACTTTTACATATATGTACAAATAAAGCCATTAACCTCCAGTAAACTTAAAATTATGCAGAAAAATATTCTGATAATAAAACAAAAACAATAATTAAAAAAAAATCTTTTTTCAAAGAATTAATTGTATAAATATTTTCCATTTTTTGCTTTATTACCCCATTAAAGCAAGGTGGATTCTCCACTGGCGTAGAAGTTTACAATATTGGACGGTCAACAATCCCTTTTTTCTACTTGATGGCTTGGGAGGCTAAAAGGACCTTCATATACCTGACAAGATTCATTAAAATTATTATTTCTGGTTGGAATAAAAACCCACATGAAATTGTCGTGCAAATGATTTGACTAACTTTTTTACAAAATATTTTAATAATAAAATAAAAGAGAATGTTTGACAACTGTTAATGATTACTATATTCCTAAAATTGTTAAAATATCTTTATAAATTATTTCAATCACTAAAACAATTATCAAGAACTAATGTTTAGTAGCATTGTTAATAAAAAAACGGGACGCATGATTATTCCCCAAATGTAATTTTTCCGAAATGTCATTTTACCGAACTGCAATTTTGCGGAAAGCCATTTTTGCGAATAGTCATTTTTGCGAAAAGTCATTTTTACGAAAATTACTATAGGAAACTTGTATGTATATGTTACGGTCATTGTCGATTATTGGGCATTGTCGACAATGCCCACAGTCACTGGACATTGTTGACATTGCCCGGATATTTTTAACAAAATTTAGTAAAATGTGACAGTGCCCGGGCAATGTCGTCATTGCCCACTTACTTTTGGGCAATGTTATTTACGATTAAAAAAAGACGATTCAGTTATCCTGTTTTACAGGTGCATCTTTTATACACTGTTAGAAATTTTTGTAGGATTTTTCGGAAACAAGCAACGGAAGTTTTATTTATTTAAATAATTATTTCTAAATTTGTCTTAAAATTTTTCTATTGCACTAGATTTTCAGTAAGAAAATTATTTAAACTTAAAAATATTGAATAATAATGCTAATGTTTAAAAATTATATATTTACGGTTTATAAATAAATTTAGTAAAAAAATAACTGATAAATAATATTAATAATATGTATTTATTTCTTACTTTTTATACACAAAACTATTTATTCAATCAAATAATATTAATCATTCATTTATTAGTAATTAAATTTCATAAACATAATTCATTAAATAGTTTAAAACTGAAAATTTTGTTACAGTTTCGTAATTTTCAGTTACTCTTTATACTTTTTGAAAATATTCCCAAATTTTCAGTTACATTTCATTAAATTTCCTTAACTAGTTACTGATTTTAGTTTGACTGAAGTTAGAATTCCGTTACTCATTAAAGATTTTTACTAAAAATGTATTGTAAATGTAAATTTTATATACGTTATTGTGTGATTAGTTTTGTATATAATCATGACGTATGAAGCTATTATATAGAATTTTCAACATTATCCAAGATGGACCGGGCAATGTCGACATTGCCCGAAAAGTTAAATGATATGAATATTTTTAGATATTGACCGGGTAATGTCGACAATGCCCAATAATCGACAATGACCGTAACATATATAGATTCACTATAGCATTTTTCGCAAAAATGACAATTCGTAAAAATGACTTTTCGGAAAAGTGACAATTCGTAAAAATGGCGATTCTCAAAAGTGACAATTCGCAAAAATGACAATTCGTAAAAATGGCGATTCGCAAAAATGACATTTTTAAAAAATGACCTTTCGCAAAAATGACAATTCGTAAAAATGACTTTTCGCAAAAATGACTATTTGCAAAAATGGCTTTTCGCAAAAATGACTATTTGCAAAAATGATATTTCGCAAAAATGACAATTCGCAAAAGTGCAGTTCGGTAAAATGACATTTCGGAAAAATGACATTTGGGGAATAATCATGCGTCCTAAAAAAACTTATCGATATTGTTGTAAACAAATAAATGATTGGGGTAAAAAAGTTCCAAAACGGAAGTTCCAATTGAAAAATTCCAAGAAAAAAGTTCCAAAATGAAAAGATCCAAAATTTATTTTTCTACAGTACAAAAGTTCCAAAGCCCAAAATGTCCAAAATATAAATTTACCAAAGTGTGAAATTTCCAAAATAAAAAGTGTTGAATTGTCAAATAAGTGAAAAGTATTGGAGTTGTTTGAAAAAATAAATCATCTTCAATATTTCACATTAATTTTTCCATCTGAATGCTTGTAATACAGAAATCCTTCGATATGTAAATAATTTTTTTTCGACTTGTATTAATTCTGCCATAATTAAAATGTACAATTTAATATAATTGCACTGTTCACTATTTTATAGTTTAAATAAAATTTTTAATTTCACTAATTTACAATTTAATATAATTTTACTATTTACTTTTTTTTAATTTGAAAAAATTTTTTAGTTTCACAATATAATTTTGGAATGAGCACACGTTGAATGACAATTTATGAAAATAACAACGATAATAACAACTGAAAGTTTCCTGACTTAAAGTTGCACTTTGAAATTAGAAAAATAAAAAAAACAATGTTTGGACTATTGGAAAAATAAAACTTTAGTAAAAATGGCCTTTGGAAAAATAATACTTTGGAAAAAATGTCATTTGGGAAAATAATAATTTGGGTCCTACGGAATTGGAACTTTTGTTTTGGAACTTTTGACTCCATACCAAATAAATAAGACTCTAGAGTTTAGACGTTTTCAGTAACATTTTTTAATTTTTGAACCTAATTTGACCAAATTGCAAATAATTAAAATTTTGCAGTCCTTTATATATATTATTGCAACAAAATATTAACTTTTTTGCACACTGGTGAAAAACTCAAAATGAGCCTGATTCGGTTCATTTTGAGTTCAAAATAAAATCATAATTACAGCCGAATAACAAGGAATGATTTCATAAAAATGTGAATTAAAATTATTATATTTAATTAAAAAACACATTGCACTGGGGAAAACTTTTAAATTTGAAGTCGATGTGTTGCATATGTGAAAAACACAAATAAAGTTTTTAGGTTAGAAACTTCCCGGTAAGTAGGCTTGCATTAAAAAGTATTGAAACTTTTCAATTCATATGAATTCCTTTTCTGTCCAATGTATTTAATTCCTCAGCGGGGAAAAGGAAAAATAATATTTTTTCCACAGCAGTATCAAATTACTGTTTGAAAGAAATTAAATTTAAATTTGTTTATTATTTTGATCCTTTCAACTTTAATTAAAAGTATTTCGTCATAATTTGGATGTCTTTTGCGAAAATTGTAAAAGTGTCACTTTTCAACACCAACTTATTTAAATTTTGCAACATTACATGAAAAATAATAACTTTTTAAAAAAATAGTTCTTATAAATAGATTTAGAATAGATTTTATTAATGTTTTTGGCCTCTACTGGCCCATACATCGGAGTATTCTTGGTTTACATAAATTTTAAATATAATTAATAATTTCTTTATTCAAACATAAAAGTTGTAATTTTAATAATTTAAATAAAAATTAGAAACAAAACATAAAAATAAAGTAAAAAAACAAATTCAAAACATCCGTCCAGTATAAAATTTAAAATCATTTATCTTACATAAATATACTTGCTTCATACCTCATTCTTAAAATCTCTAGAGTAGCCAAAACAAAACCTCTGATAAAGGAAGAATAATTTGAACTTAAACCCCTTAACCATGATTCAGAAGTGTCAAACTTATTATTAAAAATAAAAGAATATTTATAACGTACACTGTTATAGGCCGGGCATAACGAAAGCATGTGTAATAAATTTTCTGAGTCCAACAAGCACATGGGGCATAGGTCCCTTGTCTCTATAATATATTTCTCTTTTTTTACTATGATTCTAGGATTGTAAATATTTAAAAGCCTTAATTGAGCAAAAATCCGCTTAAAAAATAAAGGGAATTTTTTAAAAATATATGATTTGCCTGGATTGTCAATAGTAAGACAAGGCCAAAATTGTAAACTTTTTGACACATTTATATATTCCATGTCCTGCTCTCGCAAATTTTTAGCATAGTTATTTATTATTATTTCAGAATTTTCTGCTATATGTTTAAGAGAGTAAGAATCCCACAAATCCCTTAAAATCTTATTATTAAAAGTTGAACCAAGTTGTAAGTACCAATTCTTACTCCTTGTCCCCCCTGTTAATTGGGCTTGCCTCATTAATTCCTCAACACATAGTCTCGGATATCTTGAGTGATCCATGCCGTGCAACTTCTTGAACCAAGCTAATGTAAGTTTTAAAATTGTATAGGAAACTGGAAGAACATTTGTTTCGCACCTAATTGCTTTTGAAGGGGTGTTTAAAGGAAGACCCAATAATCTTTTTAAAAAAAGCAACTGGACCGATTCCAATCTCTCTACAAACTCCAATCCCCAAATCTACACGCCATAGGACACTACACTCAGAATAAAACTTTGAAAAAGCTTTTCGTATGTTTCCCAGTTTTCCGCCTTTATAGTATTTATAATTTTCAAACATGAAGTTATAGCTAGATTGGCTGAGCTAATCACTCTATTTGACATACTTTCAAAACTAAGTGAATCAGAAATAGTGAGGCCTAAATAAGTAAATTCCTTTACAACTTCAATTGATTCATTGTTATATAAAAAGGATTTTATATCCATAAAATCCTTCTTATTATTTCTGAAAATCATGATTTTCGTTTTTGCTATATTTACTAATAATTTGTTTTTTTGACAATAGAGTAACAAAGCCTTCAATTTGCGAGAACATTCCCAAGGAGTATCTGCCAACAAAACGAGATCGTCAGCATATGCTAGTAACAATATTTCTTTAACCTTGTTAATCAAAATACCTCTGCATCCCTCCTTTATCAGGAATTCCTCCAGGTCATTTATAAAAAATAGAAACAATAACGGGCTTAGCGATTCCCCTTTGGAGTACACCTTTCGTAACGCTCACAGATTCAGAACTTTCATCCATCGTCTTTATACAAATTTTAGCTTTTTTGTAAAAGTCCATCAAAACATTTATTATTTTAGTACTTATTCCTAAAGCGTGAAGTTTATTCCATAAAATGTGATGAGAAACCGAGGGGAACGCATTTTTAAAATCTACAAAAATCGCATACAAAGCTTTGTTTCCTTTATATTTATGAATTTGAGTCAGCGATACAAAGGTAAATAAATTATCAATGCAGCCTCTTCCTTTTCTGAACCCTGATTGGAATTCGGCGAACAAATTGGCATTGGAAGCCCATTGATACAATCTATCTGACAAAATTTGAGTGAAAATTTTGGTGATTACATTTACCAAAGAGATAGGCCTATAATTATATGGATCTTGTGAGTCACCTTTCTTAAATAACATATACATTTGTAATTGACCCCAATTTTCCGGTACTCTTTCCTCCTCCATTATCCTATTGAAAAATTTACATAAAAAGGCAATCCAGTTAGGGGGCAAATTCTTATAAAAAACTCCTTTTATTTTATAAACTCCTGGAGCATTATCTCCTTTACATTTCAACAAACTACTAATCGTTTCTTCAACTGTTATAGGAGAATCCAGATAATTATCTGTCTGAAATGATAACTTTAATTGAATCGGACGTTGAGGGATGGGAAAAGAGTCTGGAAGATATTTATTCCATATACTCATACTTAGATCATTAGTACTAAAATTCTTATCTCTTGCCTGATTTATAATTTTCCAAAACACTGTTGGATTATTTGTCTTAGCCAATTGCTCGATTCTATCAGTTTCATAACTTAATTTTTTGTCCCTTACTAATTTTTTATAATTCTTTTTCTCAATCAAATACTCCTCTTTACAATTACCCTTAAACAATAATTTTTTACATTGAATTAAAAGTGACTTTAAATGTTTTTTGTTTTCTATACAAGTAGCATCAAACCACGGTTTACTTTCGTGAATAAATTTTGTATTCCGTTTTATAACTTTTTCCATATTTAAGGAAGAGGCTACATTAACTATCGTAGACAATAAGAATCAAAAGATTCTTCCATCATAAAATAAAACTCGTTTTCTTTGTTAATGTCAAAAATTAATTTATATTCCTTAATACTATTATTTCTCTTACGTTCTGTGCTTCCGCTTAGTAGTAAAATATTTAATGAAAGTAATACAGGAAAGTGATCAGAATTCGTACATACTGAAACTACTTCCAAGTCATTAATTAAATACCAAGTTTTTTTATACCAAGTCCAACACACTAACTCCTACCGAACTTACATATGTATAATATCCCGAACAGTCTTTTATAGACCTACCATTAAGTAACAAAAATCCATATGATTCCAATAATCTAACCAAATTAATACCATTAACATTCTGTACTTCATCACACGAAGATCTATTCGATAAAAGGTTCGGATTATCTTCAATAATATTACCATCTATTTGATTTAGCTGAGCTACTCGACAATTAAAATTTCCCTCCAGTATGCAATCATAATCCGGAAAAGAATAATATATTTTTTTAAGGGTTAGACTTAGATTTTCCAAAAAGCTATGCATTTTTATAGATTGTGGACGGTAAACTACTCCCAGAATAAATTTTTTGTTATTATTGGTACAAACATTTAAAAATACATATACGTCACTCTTCTCAATCACATTAATTTTATAATATTTTTCACTATATCTGATCAAAATTCCACCGCTTGCTCTACCATATAACATAGTTTTTTTTGCAGGAATTTGTACATACCGAAAAGGTGAGATTACATTTGTGAACGCTGCTTCCAATAACCAAGTTTCATAAATACAGATAATATCAGTGTCTTTACTTAAAAATTTTATATCCTGAAAATTTCTAAATCCAAAACAGTTCCAGAAAATACATCTCCCCTCTATCTTCAAAGTATTGCGGAAAACCGGTGACTCAGACGAATTTATAACTTGCCGTGAGGATCTTGACTGCTATTGTTCTTTCTTGTCTTCTGGATCTAAAGTTTCCTCGTACTCAGATACTTCTCGATCGCTTTCCTCCATCGGAGAATCTTCTGATTCATTTGGAAATTTAGATATATAATTTTCCATATTGCCTTCATTTTGTTTTATATTCTTTAACTTTTTTGCTTTGGATCCTGTGGGACGCCCTCTTTTGCGCTTGACTGTTTTAGAATTCCCCGGATTTGTTGAATTTAATGCGTTCCTTCCCTTATCCTCATCGACCTCTGCACATCTCGAGCTACATTGTTCCATAACTTCCTCAGGTTCTAATTTTAAAATTTCGTCTATTTTATAATTTATGTTATTAACACTAATATTGTCTTTGACTATTTTTGTTGAAAAGCCATTGGATTTTAATATTTTTATTAAAGGTCTACACTTATAAAGATTAGCTAGACTTTCTTTGTCAAAAACCGCATTAATATAAATATTAGATCCTTTTAACTTTGATCTGCTCCTCAGGATGTTATTCTTCAGTAATGCAGAATTCAATCCAAAAAGCACAGGTCGAGAGTCTCCATTTGGTTTCTGTTCACCAAGTCTTCTTATTTGGTCTACCGATCCCGCATTAATTACAATATTTAGTTTTTCTTTAATCATTATAGTAACCTTTTCAAGTGTTTGTATGCTTGACTCATTAGGCTCCTCATTAATACCATAGATAATTAAATTGTTTCTTTTAACAAGTCTCTCTAATAATTTCTGTTGTGTTTCGCATTGTGTTTTTAGAACGTTATTTTCCAATTGTAGTTTTTGAATTTCCTTTTTATTCTCTTCCATCGATGACCACAAAATGTTAAGTTCTTTTTTTAAAGTAGCTTCTGTATCTTTTTTAATATTAATTTGTAATTCAGTTAAGCACTTCTTCAAAGTTTCCTCATCCATTGTGGTAAACAGTGTAACGGAACAATAGCTGCTAATAATATTGTTGGATTACAATAAGAAACAAATAATCACAAGTATGACACTATATTTGTCAGATGATTCACTAACATAGATTTACACCCGTATATCCAATTGCTCAAATTGCACCAAACCAAGGAATACACTTCAAAAAACAATATCTAAAGGTGTAAAACAACTTTACATTTGTAACAATTCACTTTTGCATTCACAGAAAACTTTTATTAACGAAAAATAAATTTTCATAGCATGTAAACAATATAAATATGAGGAGCTCTTATAAACACGTCCGAACACAACAAGAGCCAACTTAATACTCCTAGTTCTTATAAATATTGTTAGTGTTTTTGTGCTCCATAAAATTATCTTCTAAAAATTTTTGTGTAAAACTCATATTAAGCAAGCTGTTTGCGAAACAGAATTTTCCCCCTTTTTCAATATGGAAGAAAAATTTACCAACCTTACTGAAAATCAGTTAAAAATAACTGAAATTTCAGTCATTTTCCAGTGATTCGCCAATTAAAAAACTACTGAAATTTTCTGTCACACATATTGAAAATTTTAGTAATTTTTAATTAGCCAATCAGTGAAAAATTACTGAAATTTCAATCATTTTTAATTGATTTTCAGTCAAATTTCACTGATTCTGTTTTAGAGAGCAAACGATCTCCTTTTTGTTAAAAAATAAATGTCATGTTTCATTAATGTATTTTCCTAAAAGTGGCTTACATAATTTCTTTATGGTGTTCACATATGTGTAATGGACACTCGGTATTTTTAAAGATTGAAGCGTTCTGCGGCCGTACCTAATTATCGTATGAAAAAAAGTAAACTTTAAATTTGTTTATTATTTTGATCCCTTCTACTTTTACTAAAAGTAATTAAATTGTAAAAATGTCACTTTCCACCCCAAACTTTTTTACATTTTAATAAACATTGAATTTAACGATCATTCCGAGTCAGGTGTATAAAATAAAACAACAAATGTTGTTTGACGTTTCGACAGCGCGGCTGCCCTCTTCAGAAACTATAATTTATTTAACAAAAAAAGAAAAATAGTTAAAATAAAAATACATTCTTAAAAATATGAAGTTAATAATTATAAATTTATTTTTAAACAATTATTTACCGAAAAAAAAAAAATTAGAAAAGGTTCCAAAAGAAACGTCTTTGTCGTGGCGATTACAATTGGACACTGGTAAATAAAATGTATAATTCACGAAGTATAATTTAACTGACGTGAGGTAAATGACCGCCGTATCAGTAAACAAAATTTAGGAAATGTCAGGGCAAATCAAACAGATTAAGAATATTTCATTTCATTTATAAAATGATTATACAAGGGGTATCACTTTAACTCCATTTATATGTGTCAAAATGAGGAGCAACAAAAATAACACCAGAAAAATGAAAACACTCGACAATCGTCATTTTCACACTCCATTTCGAGTCATTTTAACGATTCTAAAGAGTAAATCTATATCATCAAAGAATAAATAAAAAAATGAATGTTATTATCTATAAAAAAATTATAACCCAAAAAGTTGTCGAGCGCGTAAAAAAATATTACTGAAATAGAAAAACAGAAAAAATATTGCAAAGAGAGAATCAGACCAAGCAGGGCAAAATAAAGGTAACAAAATAAAATAATAATTGTTAAATTCAAATTCAAAATATAATTGTACATTTTTTATAAAAATGTGAAAAAATTTTCAAAGTATGGGAAAGTATGGATGACGAAAAACATTAACCTTATTTGAATTTTTTAGTTTTTTTTAAAAATCTGTTCATTTTGCAAACTTTAGGATAAGTATATTAAAGGATAAGTAATAAAAAATTAATTTTAATTAAATTTTTCTGTTTTTAAAAAAAAATTCATTTTGCAAAGTGTGGAGAGAGATTGTCAAAATATAGACGAAGGGAAAAAATAAAATTTTTTTAATTTGAAAAGGTTTTAAAAAAATTAATTTTTAATAAATTTTTTAGCTTTTTTAAATAAAATTTTAATTTTTGAAAGTATGGGCAGCAGGAAATATTATTTTTTATCATAATTTTACAGTTTAAAAAAAAATATTTAATTTTTGAAACTATTGGAAACAGTCTGTCAAAGTATAGGTGACGGGGAAAATTAATCTTATTTGAATTTTTCAGTTTAAAAAAATTTCTTATTTTGCAAAGTGTGGGAAAAGTTAAGCAAAGTATGGGTGATGAAAAAATTAATTTTTATTACATTTTTTTGTTTAAAAAAAATTATTTTGCAAAGTATGGAGTGAGATTGTCAAAATATAGACGACGGGAAAAACTTATTTTTTTAAATTTTACATTTTAAAAAATTTAATTTTTATTACATTTTTTAGCTTTTTAAAATAATATTTCAATTTTTGAAAGTATAGGCGAGAGGAAATATAATTTTTTATAAAATTTTACAGCTTTTTCAAAAAAATATTTAATTTTTGAAAGTATGGGAAAAGTCTGTCAAAGTATTGGTGACGAAGAAAATTAATCTTATTTGAATTTTTCAGTTTAAAAAAATTTCTTTTTATTTTGCAAAATTTGGGAATAGGTGGGTAAAGTATGGGTGATAGAAAAATCAATTTTAATGAAATTTTTTTGTTTTTAAAAAAGATTAATTTTGCAAAGTATGGAGTGAGATTGTCAAAATATAGGCGACGGGTTAAACTAAATTTTATTAAATTTTACTTTTTTAAAAAATTAATTTTTATTACATTTTTCAGATTTTTTAAATAATATTTTAATTTTTGAAAGTATGGGCAAGAGGAAATATTATTTTTTATCAAATTTTACAGCTTTTTTGAAAAATATTTAATTTTTGAAAGAATGGGAACAGGCTGTCGAAGTTTGGTGACGCGAAAAATTAATTTTATTTAAATTTTTCAGAAAAAGAAAGAACGAGTTTTCTAAAAGAATCGTTTCATTTTATAAAATGTGAGAAACGTATATATCAAAGTATAGGTGATAAAAAAAATAATTTTAATTAAATTTTACATTAAAAAAAATTAATTTCTATAACATTTTTCAGCCGTTTTAAATAATATTTTAATTTTTGAAAGTAAGGGCGAGGTGAAACATTATTTTTGAACAAATTTTTCAGCTTTTTTAAAAAATATTTAATTTTTGAAAGTATGGGAAGAGTCTGTTGAAGTATGAGTGAAAAGGAATCTTAATCTTATTTAAATTGTTTAAGTTTTTTAAAACAATCTTTTCATTTTACAAAGTGTAGCAAAAGTATATTAAAGTATGGGTTAAGTAAAAATTAATGTTATTTAAGTATTTCTGTTCAAAAAAAATCATTTTGCAAAGTGTAGAAAGAGATTATCAAATTATAGGCGGCCCTTTTAAAAATTAATTTTCTCCGTCACCCATATATTGAAGGTATCTTCCCATACTTTGTAAATTAATAGATAGACTCTTCCTAGACTTTTTAAAATCATATTTCGAAAAATTATAAAATTTTATAGAAAAGTAAAATATTTTTTCAAAATTGATTAAGCTGCTTCCCATAGTTTGACAGACTCTTCCGACAATTAAGGTAAATTAATAAGATTCAATAGAAAAAAATATATTTCGTCAAAACTCATTTTAGCTGCTTCCCATACTTTGCCAGACTCTTCCCACATTTCGAAAAATTAATAAAATTCAACAGAATAAAAAATATTTCGTCAAAATTCATTTTAGCTATTTCCATACTGTGCCAGACTCTTCCCATAGTTCAGAAAATTAATAAAGTTTAACCGACAGATTGGCTCAGTCGGATAGATGCCTGGCGTTGGTGGTCGTTTAAGGACCAAGGGTATAAGTACCCTTGGTTCGCGCCCACTTGGCTTGGTATTTTTCCGGCACGTGAGACAATCTGAGCGGGAGGTTTGACGTCGAGGTATAATGATGTGCACCGTCGATTATTGTCCGGTACACACCATTAGAACTCGACTGTCGATAAACCGGTTGTACTCAGAGAGGTTTTCTACAGTTTCCCTCTTCTCTGGCGAGAAAACCCATTGACGGGTGGTCCAGGCGTAATGCGAGTACTCCTAATAAAGTCGGCTGTAGACGCAAAATTAGGTTAATATATAGAAAAATTTCTAAAGTAGAATGGTTATGCTTAATCCAAAAAAGTATTTCTCGGGGACTCTTGTCGAAGTGCGTAAGCCCAATAGGGCAAGAGTATAAACAATAAAAAAAAATTAATAAAGTTTAATAGAAATGTAAAATAATTTTTCAAAACTAATGTAGCTGCTTCCCCTAGTTTGTTAGACTCCTCCCCTATTTAATGAAATTAATAAAATTCAACAGAAAAGTGAAATATTTCGTTAAAATTCTTTTTAGCTGCTTCCCATACATTGCCAGACTCTTCCCATGTTTCGAAAAAACAATAAATTTAAACAGAAAAGTAAAATATTTTGTCAAAACTAATTTAGCTGCTTCCCATACTTTTCCAGACTTTTCCCATATTTCAAAAAATTAATAAAATTCAACAGAATAAAAAATATTTCGTCAAAACTAATTTTAGCTATTTCCATACTGTGCCAGACACTTCCCATAGTTCAGAAAATTAATAAAATTTAATAGAAATGTAAAATAATTTTTCAAAACTAATTTAGTTGCTTCCCCCAGTTTGTCAGACTCTTCTCTCATTTAATGAAATTAATAAAATTCAACAAAAAAGTGAAATATTTTGTTAAAATTCATTTTAGCTGCTTCCCATACTTTGCCAGACTCTTCCAATATTTCAGAAAATTAATAAAATTTAATAGAATAAAAAATATTTCGTCAAAACTAATTTAGCTGCTTCCCATACTTTTCCAGACTTTTCCCATATTTCAAAAAATTAATAAAATTCAACAGTATAAAAAATATTTCGTCAAAATTCATTTAAGCTATTTCCATACTTTGCCAGACTCTTCTCATAGTTTAGAAAATTAATAAAATTTAATAGAAATGTAAAAGAATTTTTCAAAACTAATTTAGCGGCTTTCCCTAGTTTGTCAGACTTTTCCTTCATTTAAGGAAATTAATAAAATTCAACAGAAAAGTGAAATATTTTGTTAAAATTCATTTTAGCTGCTTCCCATACTTTGCCAAACTCTTCCCATAGTTCAGAAAATTAATAGAATTTAATAGAAAAGTAAAATATTTTTTTAATATTAATTTAGCTGCTTTTTATACTTTTCCAGCCTCTTCACATATTTCAAAAAATTAATAAAATTCAACATAATAAAAAATATTTCGTCAAAATTTATTTTAGCTGCTTCCCATACTTTTCCAGACTCTTCCCATATTTCAAAAAATAAATAAAATTGAACAGAATAAAAAATATTTCGTCAAAATTCATTTTAGCTGCTTCGCATACTTTTCCAGACTCTTCCCATGTTTCGAAAAAACAATAAAATTAAACAGAAAAGTAAAATATTTTGTCAAAACTAATTTAGCTGCTTCCCATACTTTTCCAGACTCTTCCCATATTTCAAAAAATTAATAAAATTCAACAGAATAAAAAATATTTCGTCAAAATTCATTTTAGCTGCTCCCTATACTTTTCCAGGCTCTTCCCATATTTTAAAAAATTAATAAAATTCAACAGAATAAAAAATATTTCGTCAAAATTCATTTTAGCTGCTTCCCATACTTTGCCAGACTCTTCCCATAGTTCAGAAAATTAATAAAATTAAATAGAAATGTAAAACAATTTTTTCAAAACTAATTTAGCTGCTTCCCCTAGTTTGTCAGACTTTTCCCTCATTTCAGGAAATTAAAAAAATTTAACAGAAAAGTGAAATATTTTGTTGAAATTCATTTTAGCTGCTTCCCATACTTTGCCAGACTCTTACTATATTTTAAAAATTAATAAAATTTAACAGAATAAAAAATATTTCATTAAAATTTATTTTAGCTGCTTCCTATACTTTGCCAGACTCTTCCCATATTCTAAAAAATAAATAAAATTTAACAGAATAAAAAAAATTTCGTCAAAATTTATTTTAGCTGCTTCCCATACTTTGCCAGACTCTTCCCATAGTTCAGAAAATTTAAAAAATTTAATAGAAAAGTAAAATATTTTTTCAATATTAATTTAGCTGCTTCCTATACTTTTCCAGGCTCTTCCCATATTTTAAAAAATTAATAAAATTCAACAGAATAAAAAATATTTCGTCAAAATTCATTTTAGCTGCTTCCCATACTTTGCCAGACTCTTCCCATAGTTCAGAAAATTAATAAAATTAAATAGAAATGTAAAAGAATTTTTCAAAACAAATTTATCTTCTTCTCCTAGTTTGTCAGACTTTTACCACATTTAATAAAATTAATAAAATTCAACAGAAAAGTGAAATATTTCATTAAAATTTATTTTAGCTGCTTCCTATACTTTGCCAGACTCTTCCCATGTTTCGAAAAATCAATAAAATTAAACAGAAAAGTGAAATATTTTATCAAAACTAATTTAGCTGCTTCCCATACTTTGCCAGACTCTTCCCATAAATAATTGTCTATCTGGACTGAAGTTAAGTGTACACCTTCAGTTGTTTATCCGACATTCACATATTAGAGGTGTGAAAATGAAGATCAACAAATGTAACACCCTATGGTTTTCTGTGTAATTACTAAGATTTTGTACGTCTTCCTTTTCATTAACCGGATTTTTTTGTAAATTAATATGGATCATTTCCGATATCAAACGTTTTTTGTAGTTTACTTCTTTGTCCAATATGAGAAAATTTTTCCAATCAAATTTATGTTTAAAAAAATCATTATGAGTATCAATTACATTAGAAATCGAGTTTTTATGCCTATTAATACGAACACCTACCATTCTTTTTGATTGTCCCACATAAAATGCAGAGCAATCTTCACAATTAATTTTATAGACAGTGTTAGTGTTCTTAGATTTTACATTTTTATCTTTGCCTATTTTAACAAAATTATGATTCATGTTATGATTCTTGCAAGGAATAGATAAAATAGCATAATTATTCAGAAGTGAGGAAGTTTTTTCAAAAAGGTTCGGAACATAAGGTAAGAGAACTTTTAGTGATCTTGTGTAAAGTATAAGTATGACATTTTTGTCAGTAGAACATAGAGAATTAGATTCTATAAAAGAAACACGTGTCATTATATGCTTGTTAATAAAATCTAATGGATAATTATTTTTTAATAAAATTTCTCTCACATATTCTATGTTTTTTGAGTGGAATTGTTTGTCAGAGAGTTTTATAGCTCTATCAATTAAGTTAAAAATTATTGCAATTTTTTGAGTCAAAGGATGTTTAGAATGGTTATTAATGGTTCGTCCAGAAAATGTGGGTTTTTTGTACCAATCAGTAATGATTTCTTTCATTAATAATAACAAGAACATCCAAAAAATTAATAGTATTATTATTTTGTATTTCAAAAGTAAACTGTAATCTTTCGTCATAGCTGTTAAAAATATTAATCATTTCGTCAATTTTATCTTTCTGTATGCAAGTAATTATATCATCAACGTATCTATAGAAAAAAGTGGTTTAAAAGACAATTGAGCATTACAATAGGTCTCAAGGTCTTCCATGACAATATCAGTAAAAAGACCAGAAATTGATGATCCCATGGGCGTACCATAAATTTGCTGGTAGTAGTTATCATTAAATTTAAAAAAAGTATTATCAAATAAAAATTGACATAAGTCAAGTAATTCATCTAAATCAATATTAAAATTTTGAGATATTGTCCTATATCGTTTGATGATAGAATCACGTACATGTGCAGAACTAACATTAGTAAACAAAGATGAAACGTCAAGACTAATTAAAATATGATTATCAGGGATAATAAAATGTTTAATTTTTTTAATAAAATCAAAACTGTTTCGTACATAAGATTTTGGTTTCATCATGGATTTATCAAGTATTTTGAACAATTGTTTGGATAAAAAGGACGTCGGAGAACCGATAGTTGAAACAACAGGTCTTAAAGGGTTATCCTTTTTGTGGATTTTGGGTACTCCGTAAATCCGTGGGAGAACTGTGTTGGTTAAAGACAATTCAATATCCTTATATTTTCTGTTCAAAAGTCCATTGTTATTCAAAAGTTTAAAAATACTATAAGCATTAGTTCTTAATTTCTGTACTGGATTTCTTTTAATAATTTTGTATGTTTTTTTATCTGATAGTAAAGTTTCAAGTTTTTTTGTATATTCCAATCTGTTCAACGCAACCGTGACATTTCCCTTGTCCGCAGTAGTAAAAATAATATTTTTGTGTTCTTTAACAAATAACTTTGTGTCATTCAGCATTTTAGCGAAAATTCTATCATTGACATCAATGTGACGTGATTTTTTAAGATTACAATCATAGTTTCGAAAATTAATAATCAATTTGTTTCTTATGTCATTCGAAATGTCGTCATTTAAATTATAACAACTAATAAAATTTTCTATTGATTTAATATAGTCAATTTTTGTTTTAAGATTGTTATTGTTATTATCAACATCATACATAAAATCATTACCCAAAGAAATGACGTTTGAGATGTTTTCAGGAATTTCAACATTAGAAAGATTCATAAACCAATTTGGTTGTGTGTTGAAAGGATTATTTATACTTATGTTAGGGTTACAATTGTTTATAAAATTTTTAAATTTCTTGTTAGAATGGTTTTTACAATTACTTGCAAAAGAAGCGTGTTGTACATTATGTGTATTATAGATAAATTGAGAATTGTTAGAAAAATTATCATCGATGACAGATTTCAAATGATTGATCTTTTTAGATAAATAATAATAATGAATACATTTATCTTCGATGATAATATTAAGTAATTTATTCTTAATGTGATTCAGTAATGATTTGAAATTTGATTTCCCAGTACGACTATGGAAAGTTAAATGGTTTAAACTAGAGTCAATGGAATCAATATGTTTTAGTGTCAAATCATACGAACGACAATTCAAAAGAAAATGTAGTTAAGATGTGAACTTGGTGTAGTCTTGATTAATGTTGATCCACATCTTAAGAATATGTTGTTTATGAGCAGTAAAAGCAAATTCAAATACGTTCGATGCACTGTCATCACATGACCGTTCCAGATCCATGGTCATTTTTTATAAAATTATTATATGATATTATCACTCGGTTGTTATAAATATTTAATAAACATTAAATTTAACGATCATTCCGAGTCAGGTGTATAAAATAAAACAACAAATGTTGTTTGACGTTTCGACAGCGCGGCTGCCCTCTTTAGAAACTATAATTTATTTAACAAAAAAAGAAAAATAATTAAAATAAAAATACATTCTTAAAAATATGAAGTTAATAATTATAAACTTATTTTTAAACAATTATTTACCGAAAAAAATAAACAAAATTAGAAAAGGTTCCAAAAGGAACGTCTTTGTCGTGGCGATTACAATTGGACACTGGTAAATAAAATGTATAATTCACGAAGTATAATTTAACTGACGTGAGGTGAATGACCGTGTCAGTAAACAAAATTTAGGAAATGTCAGGGCAAATCAAACAGATTAAGAATATTTCATTTCATTTATAAAATGATTATAGCAATTACTAAGAGGTTGTATTGATTTTTATTGTCTATAAAATTTTTGTCTATAATTTTTTGTGTAAAAGTCTTATTCTACGACCATTAAAAATATTCGGATTCACTTTAAAAATTATTAGATACTCAAAAAATCATTCTATTACATTTACTTACGAATTTCTTAAATTTATTTATTTAATAACATAACGGGACATGCCCTTTCGTACATTACGTACTCCCTAATTCTAAAAGTTACATTTGTAACATATAAAAACAAATACAATATGAAGGTTGGCGCTTTAAAAGTTTAAGTTCGGTATAGATGTAAACACCGTTGTAGTGTAGGGGAGAGTCTCCAGTTGTGAGACGGGTTTTATTTTTGACCCGTAAATTGTAAACGGGTAAACGAAATTGTAAATAAAATACACCGTTCGAAAGGTAACAGAAATACGCAACTTTTATTAAAAGAAAGTATAGTGTTTTGATAAACTCAAAAAATTTTACGATACATTTTACGAGCACATCGCTTTTGTCAACAAAAAAAATGTCTCCAGTTGTGAGACACTCATTAAAAATTGCTAAAATTTAATAAGTTTGATATGAAACGTTATGTTAAGTAGAAATAATTAAATATATTAATAATATATATTATTATATACTAAATAATAATATTTATTCGCCAAAATATGACTATCAAATAAACACAACTTAATAGCTTCAACAAGAGCATTAAAATTGATTTCTTCTGAATCAATTGACTTTTTTCCACTTGACATGCCCAAAAATGCTAGAAAAAAAAATCAAAACAACATTTAAATAGTATGCCTGCAAAGTCGTATTTTTAATGCTGCCCAGATTGGTGTTGACACCGTCTCACAACTGGTGATATGCTGTGTCTCACACCCAGAAATTGGCGCTATTTTGAAAAAGGAAAATTAAATTATTTTCAACCGTAGATTGGAACAATGCAATATTGCATCACAAAATATAAGGAAAACACTAAAAGAAAATGCATTACATTTACCTTTTCCAATTAATTAACTTGGAAAAAAAGTACTTTGCATTTATTGAAAAAACGCTTTTTAGTCGATTATCACACACAGTGTTGGTATTTAACAAAAACAGTTTATATATCCGCTGCGGCGTACACGAAAAAGTTGGCTCATATAAAAAGAAATGTTTTTATATAAACCAATCGGCTTCTAACTATTGCATGTTAAAAAAAATTGACTGTCTCACAACTGGAGGTGTCTCACAACTGGAGACTCTCCCCTAGTAATGAAAATAAAGTAATATAATTAGACATTTTTGTTTTTCCACTGAGTCCATTAGAAAGTCAGTTATTGTAGTGAATCTTACAGTTTAATAAAAGAATATCAAAATAATATTAATAAATGACAAATTTGTATCTCTATCCGAATTAATTTTAAACAATTAGTAAAAATTATATGAAAAATAAAATTAAAAATTCTGAATGAAATAAGATGTTTAAAACGGTCTAGAAACTGTAAGAATATATAGAAATTCAAAGAGTAACATAAAAAATGAGGAGGGTATTATACACATTTTTTGCTTAACAAAATTTCATTTTGAGAAATAAATCACAATGCTCTAAAGGAGTGTAACTAAAAAAACCATACACAAAAAGTTTTCTGAATACATTTAAACACTGAAGAGAATGATGACAGAAGAATTAATCCAAAACCAGGTGCTGGAGTTGGATTGGCCAACTGTTTACCCGCCTATCTGAAGTATGAGAGTAGAAGTACGTTTACGGGGAGAGATTTTAATAATTGTGGGGACTCCACGACGAAAAACCAAAAAAATGTTTGCTTCTCCCTCTCGTCGACGCACGGCTAACTGCTCCTTCACTCTTCTAATCTCGTCCCTCTGCATCTTCGTTTTGTCATTCGACAACCATAGATTCTCCAAGTCCGATGAATTTACAGAGTCTCTTTTAGCAGCCACGAACGATCGCAAAATCGCCTGTGCCCTCTCCTCCGTCGCACATACGACCTGCGACCTGCGCACTAGCACCAATTCTGAATGTTCGAATTCCATCAAGATCAGCTGATTAAGTAAACTTTTTAAATTTGTTGCTGACAACTGGTTTCAAGGTGTTATAGTCTGTGTTAGGTGTTTTATCTTCAGAAAGATTAAATAGAACTAAGTTACACTTTCTTTCTGACCGATCCACTATTTCATTAATACAAGCATTAATCTCGACTGTTGGATTGTCTAACATTGAACATCCCGCCTCGATCTTGTCAATTCTTTCCTCAACCAAAGCAAGACGATTCGTCAAATCAACCACTCTACCCTCCATATTTATTACTCTGGAAAGTGTCTCATCCAATTTGACATTTACTTCCTTAAAATTCTCATTCATTGTAGAGACATTACGAGATATTGTTAACGTCAGCTGATTTAAGGCGTCGACAATAGTATCCAAATTGACAGCAGAGTTTGAGAATTGTGAGTCAGCTGACGGGGACAATGACCTCGGCTTACAGCAATTAACAAACGATCCGTCAGGCAAAGTAGAGGTCTGTATTGCACAGCTCTGATGGTAAGGAAGTTTACATTTAGAACAAAACGTAGGAATACCACTTTGTACACTTCTGAATATTTACTGCAGATGCCATTATTAATTTATTAGAAAGTACCAATTAGTAAAAATGAGAAGTTCACAAAAAAGAATTGCAAATTGCAAACTCACTTTAATGAAAGAAAACCTTGTCAATGAACGAATGTCCTAAATGAGGTTAGGATATGTAGACCCAAGTTTACAATAAATAATGCAGGATTTAAGTGAAAAAGTCACAAAATATAAAATCAGGGGAGCACCACAATATGAAGACACTCCACCAAAAAATTAAACCAAACTTATAAACCAGTTAAACTATATAAAAAAGCCGAGACACGCACAAACATGTGCTCAAAAGCCGCCACCTACCGGCGAAAATGTAAAATTAAAATAAAATGTAAAAAAAATTCTAAAATTATTCGCAAACATAAATAACTAAATTTTTAAATAAGTATTTAATTATTATTTTTCCATAGGAATTAAAATTCTTCAAAACATTCAAATTCAAATATCTTTAAAATTATACAACTTATAAGAATATTATTATAAAAAATGAAGATATTAATTACTCCGAGTCTAAGCAAGAATTCCATTATCTTCATAAATTATAAAATTTTTCTGAGGATTTCAATTATTTATAATACAATTTAAAGTAAATTCCTAGAAAAATGGAATTATTCTCTTAAATTTTTTGTAAGAATTTAATTACATTTCACGAATATAATGGAATTTTTCGTTGAAATTCAAATATTTTTACAATCTACTTTTTTAATTAAAGTTCTCAAAAGAATTCAATTATTTAAAAAAATGTAATAAAATTCGATGCAGGAATTCAATTAATTTCATAAATAATAAGATTCTTTACATTATTTCAATTATTTTTAAAAAAGTTTAAAAAAATTCATTGCAAGAATTCAATTACTTTTATAAATTAATAAAATTCTTCACAGGATTTCAATTATTTTTAATACAATTTTAAGTAAATTCTTCGAAAATTGTTACTATTTTAAAAAATTATGTTAAAATTCTTCGAAAGAATTCAATTATGTATTTTATCAATTATGTATTTTTAAAAATTCATGCTATACTGCTTTTAATATTCAATTATTATCTAAAATTTTAACTAATATTCATTTTTAAATTAATTTTTTTTGGAAAGTTCTATAAAGATCTAATTATTTTAATACAAAAATAAATAATTAATTAAATAAATAAATGTTTTTCGAAACTAAATTTTCATAAAGAATTTTATCAACAAATTTGAATTTTTTCGAGAAATTTTAATAAAATTTTTAATAATAAGTAAATTTTTCGAGGAATTCAATTAAAATTGTATTAAAAATAATTGAAATTCTATGATGAATTTTATTATTCATAAAAATAATTGAATTTTTGTAAAAAATGTTATTATTTATTAAAATAATTGCATTTTTGTAAAAAATGTTATTATTTATGAAAATAATTGAATTATTGCAAAGTTTGCTAAGAATTTTATCAAAATGTTTTTCTTTAAATAATTGAATTCTTTTAAAAAATTTTATTAAAACTGTAGATATTAAAAATCATTGAATTGAGAAAATTTTTTTTTAAAATAATTGAAATTTTGCAAAGAATTTTATTCAAATTTTTGAAAATAATTGAAATTTGGAGAAGAATTTAATTATTTTTAAAGATAATTGAATTTTGACGAGAATTTTTTTTAATTTTTGAACATAATTGAATTTTTGCGAAGAATTTTATTACTTTTGAAAATATTTGAATTTCTGCAATAATTTGTAACTTCTCCAAAATTCAATTTGTTCCAGTTACTTAAATAAAAATTCCTGACTTTTCCCTGACCAATTTTACTTTTCCTGAATTCCCCAATTTCCCTGACCTGTGGCAACCCTGATTAAACAAAAAAACCGACTCTTCTAATTGATGTGGGGCAAAATGTTTAATTTGACTGGACTATATCGACAGTGATAGCACAGTGCAACACATAAAATGTGCACTAAGTTTTGACTTCAGTTTCTAAAAGTACTTATCGAAACTAGCAAAAACCTATTTCAGTTTTGCTAGATTAGCTCGGATTTAAATTTTATCGACATTTGAATTTTTTTTTTGAATTTTCACATTTTTCAGTTTTTTGATACGGGCTGATGGGAACACTGGCTATAAAAAGTTTATTAAAAAAATTTGCAATGGTCAAAATCTGAAAAGCAATAATCCCTCTTTAATTAGAGAAAAAGAAAAAAAATTTGGTCGAAAATTGTTCCAGTTACGAATTTTTTTTTGGTTTGTTTACATTTTTTGGTTTTATGAAACGGGCGGGTGAGAAAGCTGGCTATTAAAAGATTATAAAAAAAATTCGTAGTGGCAATCATTTGAAAAGCAATAATTCCTCTTTAATTTCTGACTTTGAAAAAAAAATTTTGTCAAAAATTGTTCGAGTTATGAATTTTTTTTTACTTTTTCACATTTTTCGGTTTTTTGATAAAGCGGGTGGAAACGCTGGCTATTAAAAGTTTATAAAAAAAATTTGCAATGGTCACCATTTGAAGAGCAGTAATTCCTCCCTAGTTTCTGAAATTGAAAAAAAAAATTTGGTCAAAAATTGTTCGAGTTATGAATTTTTTTTGACTTTTTCACATTTTTCGGTTTTTTGATAAAGCGGGTGGAAACGCTGGCTATTAAAAGTTTATAAAAAAAATTTGCAATGGTCACCATTTGAAGAGCAGTAATTCCTCCCTAGTTTCTGCAATTGAAAAAAAAAATTTGGTCAAAAATTGTTCGAGTTATGAATTTTTTTCGTACTTTTTCACATTTTTCGGTTTTTTGATAAAGCGGGTGGAAACGCTGGCTATTAAAAGTTTATAAAAAAAATTTGCAATGGTCACCATTTGAAGAGCAGTAATTCCTCCCTAGTTTCTGCAATTGAAAAAAAAAATTTGGTCAAAAATTGTTCGAGTTATGAATTTTTTTCGTACTTTTTCAAATTTGTTTTGTGTTTGATCTGGACGGGTGAGAACGCTGGTTATTAAATTTTTCTTTTTTAAAAACGCAATGTTCACATTTTGTAGAGCAATAATTCTTCTTTAATTTCTGTCAAAGAAAAAAAATTTTGTCAAAAATTGTTCTAATCCCAGTAAAAAAAAACTAATTCAAATGAATTAAAACGACTTAACATTTTTGATAGGCTCCAATTCGTATTTGTCACAAAGCGGGATTCACTCAAGCTCTTTGTATATTCAATTGAATTTAATTCAATATGTACCAATTTGTCCAAACGAATTCGCATTCGAAAGAAATGGCCAAGGAATGCATTGAATTCGTGCTAACGAATTGAAAAAAATTAAAGGCTCAAAACTTGTCCAGTGAATTGGTACGGATAGAAGGTTCGGAAGTTCAATACAGTTTCACGAATTCAGGAAAATTGCATCATGGCTCCAATTCGTATTTGTCACAAAGCGGGATTCACGAAAGCTCTTTGTGAATTCTTTTTTATTCATTTCAATTAGTTTTCGTTTACTGGGATTATGGTTTTTTTTACTTTTTCACATTTTTCGGTTTTTGATACGGGCGGGTGGGAACGCTGGCTATTAAAAATGAATTAAAAAAATTCACAACGGTCAAATTTTAAAATGCAATAATCCTTCTTTAATTTCTGATAAAAGAAAAAAAATTGGTAGAAAATTATTCGTGTTATTTATTTATTTCTGTACATTTGTATACCCGCGGTCCTGTGCAACCGAGGGTTTTGATTTTTTTTGACTTTTTTCGAAACCAAATATTTCTAATCAAATATTTTATCTTGGGCAGAAATTAAATAGGGATTATTGCTCTTTAAATTGTGCCCATTACGAATTCTTTTTATAAATTTTTAATATTCAGTATTCCCACTTCCGTTATCAGAAAACCGAAAATTAAAAAAAAGTAAAAAAAATTAATAACTTGAACAATTTTTGACCAAATTTTTTTTCTCGGGCAGAAATTAAAGACGGATTAATGCTCTTCAAATTGTGATCATTCAAAATTTTTTTATAAATTTTTAATAGCCTGCGTTCCCACCCGCCTGATCAAAAAATTGAAAAATGTGAAAAAGTCAAAAAAAAATTAATAAGTGGAACAATTTTTGACCAAATTTTGTTTTCTTTGTCAGAAATTACAGAGGAAGTATTGCTCTCCAAAATGTGACCATTAAGAATTTTTTTTATAAACTTCTAATAGTCAGCGTTTTCACCCGCTTTATCAAAAAACCGAAAAATGTGAAAAAGTCAAAAGAAAATTCATAACTCGAACAATTTTCGACCAAATTTTTTTTTCAATGTCAGAAAGTAGGTTGGAATTACTGCTCCTCAAATGGTGACCATTGCGAATTTTTTTTATAAACTTCTAATAGTCAGCGTTTTCACCCGCTTTATCAAAAAACCGAAAAATGTGAAAAAGTCAAAAGAAAATTCATAACTCGAACAATTTTTGACCACATTTTTTTTTCTTTATCAGAATTTAAAGAGCGATTATTGCTTTTTAAATTATGACAATTGGGAATTTTGTGTAATAAACTTTTAATAGATAGCGTTCCCACCCTCTCGTATTAGAAAAACCGAAAAATTTGAAAAATTCCAAAAAAAATTCATAACTCAAATAATTTTCGACCAAATTTTTTTTTCAATGTCAGAAATTAAAGAGGAATTATTGCTCTTCAAATGGTGACCACTGCGAAATTTTTTTTAATAATCTTTTAATAGCCAGCTTTCTCACCCGCCCTTTTCATAAAGCCAAAAAATGTAAAAGAGCCAAAAAAAAATTCGTAACTGGAACAATTTTCGACCAAATTTTTTTTCTTTCTCTGTAATTAAAGAGGGGTTATTGCTTTTCAAATTGTGACCATTGCGAATTTTTTTAATAAACTTTTAATAGCCAGTGTTCCCATTCGCCCGTATCAGAAAAATGAAAAATGTGAAAATTCAAAAAAAAATTCAAATGTCGATAAAATTCAAATCCGAGCTAATCTAGCAAAACTGATATAGGTTTTTACTAGTTTTGATAAGTACTTTCAGAAACTGAAGTCAAAACTTAGTGCACATTCGATGACCTCAAAAATGTTGCACTGTGTAGTCTAAACAAAATTTTCAATTTGGAAATCCTTTTCCCGTTCTGAGCCCCTTGTAGCCCTATACCCTTGCTATATTATTTCAAGGAAGTCTCTAAAGTTGTAAATAACATGAAAAAAAGGGTCTGCAGCATGCCGCGTTGACCGCCATTACCTAAGCTCCCTGGCGTTGACAAAAGGGTTCACAATATGTTTAAGAAGGGTTCAAACATTATGGAAAAAATTCAGCATCTCTATAGGTTATATATTATAGAAACTACACGCTTTCAAAGTGGATCCTTCTTAGAATGGTGTAAAAAACCGTGTATTTTTCACCTTTAAAAATCAATAACTAATGCAAAAAAATTGTTCTGTTTGCCGCCATTACGTATTTTGATTAAATAGCCCACTGCACGGTGATATTCTGTAACCCACGTGTTTCAAAACATGAAAACTATCTCACACATACGTATTCGACAATTCTCATTCTTATATCATATGAATGATACAATAGACAGAATGTTATTATTAAATTTAAAAGGACATTGTTCTCAAATTTAAAGATCCTCTAACAATGAGGTACGCGACAAACTATATCAACTGAAAAGATCTTGTTTTGACAACATATAGTAAAAGGATTTTATGAATTAAATTATGTAATTTAAACTTCTCTCTAAATTAATATTATATTTTATTTTTGAGAAAATTTGTCGCTTTGTAACCAAATTAGAGGAATCTGCTCCAATAATTATTCGGTAATTCAGCTTTTTATTCTTTCTTATTTATCCACTACTAAATAAGATAATTTTTCTATCTTCTGTTCGTAGGATAAATATATATAAAATAATTAATTAATAAATTAAAGTTAAATTATAATAATTAACACAATTTTTAAACTATAAAGAAATCTTTTCTTATGATATAATTTTTACATATAAATAATTTAGTAAGTTCGGTTGCTATGTTCTACATAAACTGACACAACATTAACAAAACAAAATAAAATAAATAATAAAGTTCATTCACCTTACAACGTTTTCCCTTTTCACTTATCAACGGAAATTACTTAATTTCTCCTCTCTGACAATTCTATAAACAAAAATTCAAACAAAATTCAATAACAAAATTTTATAAATCCTGCCTACAATAGGTTAAGTTTTCCCTAAACTTTCAATTAACTATTCTATCGATAAATAAATATTCCTTAAAATTATAAATTTTATTAAACTCTGATTTATTTTGGATATGATAAAATTATAATATCGAAAAATGATCAGAACTAATTCAATTCACATAATAAAATCTATTTATTTCTCTGAAAAATTGACTAAATAATTAATACAAATGTATTAATTATTTCCTATTATAAATAATAATTTTGGTGGTCTGGGATCAATATTTATTGAATCTTTCAAACTGCCACATCGATATAGCCTATTACTATATGAACACAGCTCATAAGAATATTCAATAAACTTACGATTTGCTTTTGTTACCCCTTTAGGAATCAAAACTGAGGTTGAAAGTTAAAAAGAATTCAACGAGCTCCTCAAATTTTAATTCCAGGGCTTGACTTTGTAAATTATTTTGAAATTAACAAGATATTAGTTGTAAAACAACCAATTCTTGTATAATTTTACGATTTGTAGTGTATTTGTGTTAAATGTTAATAATTATAACTTTCAATAACAGGTTGGAAGTTGCAAAACAACGAACTCCTGAATATTTCCAGATTATAATATTGTATTTGTAATTGTTATAATTACAACTTATAATAACAGGTTGGAAGTTGCAGAACAACGAACTCCTGAATATTACAAGTATATAATATTATTAAGTGTATTTGTAAGATAAGTGTTAATGCTTACCCTTTCAAGTGTCAGAATAGAAATGAGAGAGCGAAGCCTTCGATTTCGCTGTTTATATACCCTGCAAAAAACGCTACCGAACCTTCTAGAACCTTCTAGAATTTATATTCGCCCTTATTTCCTTCCGGTTAGTATGAAAAATCCGCGTGACTTCCGTTTCGCGAAGCTATCGTTCTCCCTACTTATGGAAATTCATAACGCGTCATCTTTGTTTGACCAATACAATTTAAACATCACAAGTAAGAAAAGCAATATATTTTCTCTCTCTTTGGTCTCCAAAATGTCTAACGTTTTCCCGAGAACAATGCCATTGTATAGCTGTCAATCACTTTTCTCTATGAATTTATTTTATTTCTTTATATTTAAATAATAAACTTATAATGATTTTAAATGTTGCTAACAATATCTATTAATTTTTATCTTTTTATTGATATAAATTTTACCATTACTTTATTTATTTTAACATAATATAATTAAATAATTTAATTAATAAAACTAATATTATTTATAAAAAATAAAAAATACACTTTACATAGAAAATTAACATTGAGTTAATTTTTTATAATTCATCTTTTTAATATTTATTCAAATTTCTTAACAATTTTTATACTTTTCAAATATTAAATTTTCTCTTTTCTTTCATAACCTTGGCCTTGAGTCAGCTGAGCCTTTTTCATATTTAGGTGTTTATCTCAGTACATTTGTAATCAGTTGACCTTATTCTGAATTTCCTATACTTTTACTTTTATTGAAATTATATAATTTTTATCTACAAAATTCAATTCTATTAATTTATTTATAATTATTAAATTTTAAATTTTGACTATTGAAATACCGTTTCAAGTGTTTATTTATTGCACTATTTTTGAGTCGTTTACAACCATCTCCTACTTAGTGATAATTCTAACATTGTATTGGCACTGAGAAAAATGGAGTTTAAAAAACTGGAAGTCAATATTAAAAAAATCTAGTCTCTATTGGAGGGCCTCAGTTCAGTATTCACAAGTTTTATTCTTCTCACATTCGAAAAATCAAAAATTTTTAAATTACACAGAATCACAAAGGGAAAACTTTTATGTTTTTGGGGTCGCTGAATACGATGCCGGTGTCCGCATGACCGCATAACGTCAGCATCAAGGTCATGCAGCTTTTTTCTAATTTTGCAATTAACTAAGCTGAGTAATATTACATGAAGATTTTTCATGAATTTAACGATTCTTTAATTGTTTAAACAAATAATGTTGTTATTTACTAACTTTTTACAAAAACATCAAGACACATGCAATTTTTTTTCTAATTTTACAATTAACTAAGCTGAGTAATATTACATGAAGATTCTTCATAAATTCAACAATTCTTTAATTGTTTAAACAAATAATGTTGTTATTTACTAACTTTTTACAAAAAACATCTAGAAGCATGCAATTTTTTCTAATTTTGCAATTAACTAAGCTGAATAATATACCTCCAATGTTGCAATTAACAAACATGAATCTTACAATTATACTGATCTTGTTAACTTTTAAAATTTGGAAAAAGCATGTTTCTAAGTCTTTTGTGCAAGGAATTAATCAACATCTATAACACAGGTCAACAAAAAGAATTAATTTTTTTTATGAGATAGCGGAATGGTTTCCGATGTATTTTTGGACACTGAATAAGATCCCGACTTCCAAAATTGCCCATCACGTCAGGATTTTGAAAATAGTGGGGGTAAAGACCCAAAAAACGCTTTTTTGAGGATTTTCAAAAAAAAATTCTCTTTAACCTGACGTGTTAGAGACTTCCACAAGGTCTTAAATTAAAGCTTGTAATGTACACTACAAGAGCCATATCCATAAAATAAAGAAAAATTAAAAATTTTTGCAAAAAATGCGGTTGAAGACACAAAAAATGTGTGTTTTTGGATTGCTTTAATAGACTTCTTGCAATTATTGGATTCGCTTGAAAATGGTTACTCGGGGTTTTTGGGGTCGCTGATTAGGAATCCGATATTAGTTTTTGAAAATTCAAAATAGCGGATTCGTAATCAACGACCCCAAAAATCTTGGAGTAACAATTTTCAAGTGAATCCAAGCAATTCTTAATTTTTTACATCTGCCATCTTGGTTCCGCCATTTTAAAATTTTTTTTTTTTTTTTTTTTTTTTTTGTGTTAAATTGTTATATTCATAAAACATCATTATGTAGTACTACTCAACTTAGAAAGTCTAAAAATTGCACATTGTTTTATATAACAGAGACGTAGTTTATGAAGGACTCGTAAAATACCAATGTATCTATAACAAATCTAAAAAATTTCTAAAACTGGCGGCCATATTGGCTCTGATATTCTGTATTTTTATAATCTGAATTCAGCTTCGTAATTAGTGACCTCAAAAAACCCTAGACACCAAGTTTCATTAAAATTTTTAATAAAATCAAACAATTTTTTAAAAATTCGTCCGCCATATTGGATCAGCCATTTTGGATTTTTCTAATTTGACCTTAGATTCGTAATCAGCGACCTCAAAAACCCCCGATTATAAATTTTCAAGAAATTTGGATGAATTTTTTAAAAACTCATCCGCCATATTGGATCCGCCATTTTGAATTTTTTAAATCTGACCTCAGATTCGTAATCAGCGACCCAAAAAACCCCTAGGTACCAAATTGTAGAATAAAATCCAACAGTGTGAAAAATTTGTGCATTTGGAAACAATTTTATGGGTGAAAATAGGTACGCAGGAGGGTTAAAATTTCACTCTTCCTTAAAATATTTAATGCCACGTATTTAAACTAAAAAAAATTTAAAAAAATTTTTTTTTTCTAAAAAGTTTCTTAAATAAATTTTTTGTCGTCAGACTGTAATAATACACCAGGATACCAATTTCCAGCTCATTAGGTCAAATAATGTAAAAGTTAGGGAAAACAAATTATTTTTAAAAATTTTTTTAGCTTTTCCTTGACAACGCTATGGACATCATTACATATCAAGTTCTCTATATTTTTCCTGTAATATTCGAGTAAAAATACACCGGCATGCAAAATTTCAGCTGTCCATGTCGAATAGTTTAGAAGTTAAGGGGGGGGGGAATGATCACCTTTTATGTATTTTTGGCCAAAAATCTTGTTATTTCCTTGACAACGCTATGCCCATCACGTCCAATCACATTCGCTATATTTTTCCTGTAATCTACGAGTGAAAATACATATCTGGACCAAATTTGAGCTCTTTAGGTCAAATAGTTTAGCCGCTAGGGGGGGGGACACGATTTGGCTACGGACAACAGAGTCTCACCAATAGGTTTCCGCCGATACACCGTAGGTGTACGGAACCCTAAAAATAATAATTTTTAGAAATGATAATTCAGTTATTTGAAGATTATAAAAAATTTTCTTTCGCAGTATTAAACATTCTGTTAATTATTAGTCATTCAAAAAAATAATGTTTTTGACAATTATTCTTTCGATTAAAAGAAATTATAATTAATTCTTATTAGATAAAAAGAATTTCGATTAAATAAAAATTCGGAAAATTAAAATTGGACACTTTTCATGCGCCTCACAAAAATAATACAATTTGTTAAAAAATTTTATTAGAAATTAAAAAAAACCAATGTCTCAAAGAATTTTTATTTAATAATTTATAAATAATTGAATTGATTTATACAAAAAGTTACAATTACAATTTTTATTAATTAGTAAATTTTAAAATGATTTAAATTAGGTAATTTTTTTAAATAAAAGTCTCGAAAAATTTTATTTAAAATTTTAAAAATTTAAGTTTTTAAAATATTTCAATTTTGTTATTATTAATTAAATTGATGATGATTGAAATTTTATAAACAAGTAATTGGAAGTTTGTAAAATAACTTTAATTTCCTAAATTAAATTAAAATTTATTGAATTTTTAAAGAATTTTATTGTAATTTTTAAAAATAATAGACAGAAGTTTGGTACAGTAACAAATTTTATTTTTAGTTGTTTTAATTTTTTAAAGAGGGATCAGGGAAAAAGTCAAAATTCTATCTAGAAAACGTACACTTTTCGTTAGAATTGACCAATCATAATAGAGAAAGTAATGTTATTTCGAACATAGTATACGTTTAGTTAACCATCTTATAACATGTTGGTGGAACGCATAGGCGGTTAAAGTCAACTTAACAGCGCCTTTAACTTTAGCGGACCGTCAGTTAATCAAACCTTTAACTACGAGTTGGTGGAACCGGGCATAAGTGAGCTCTGGGGAGAACTGACGTTTTGGTCCAGTGCATCGAGCTCCCTCGATCGCAACTTCCCAAAATTTGCAGTGGGAGAACTTCTCCAAGAGGGAGGGCAATATCGCGTCCCAAAATTTGCAGTGGGAGAACTTCTCCAAGAGGGAGGGCAATATCGCGTCTGCGCTTCCCATGTTTGACTCGAAACGATGCGCGTACGGTTCACGCGTTTCGCTTAAACCTGAGATAAAGTCGCGCGTCTTCTCGCGAGTTTTTCCTATTTCTCAAAGGATTCTCTTAAAATAAAACTAAAAAATAAAATAACTTAGAGAATTTTACTTTACGGACATGATTATGGTCTTATGGTGCCCTTATAGGTTCTTTTTTATACCTACAGGTAAAAAAATTGGTCAAATTTGACATATATTTTGACTTATCATATCAAAGGCATTTTTTAGTAACTATTTTTTATATTTATTTTAATTTTTCAAATCATGTTCTCTTAATATGAATACATAGTAATAAGTTAGAGTAAGTTATAATAGGAGATATTAAAAGAGAGCACTGAAAGAGAATTCTACATTACGGACATAATTAGAGTTTTATGGTGCCCTTATAGGTCCTTCTTTATACCTACATGTAAAAAAATGGTCAAATTTGACATAGATTTTGACGTATCATCTACGAATAAAAATGGAAAATTAATGATAATTAAACTTATTATGAGGAATGTAAATTTAACACCAGGTTAAGATCTAAATAGAAGAGTGTCAACTTTTCAAGTTTAACACTCCTCATAGTGAATTTGATTATTCTTTTTTCTCAGTGTCAATGGCATTATTGGGCCTCTTTTTACCTGCAGTTTTAAAAATACGTCAAATCTGACATAAATGTTGACGTAATGTAAGGGCCATTACTTGGCCGTTTATGACCTGTAAGCAAAAGAAAATGCCAAATTACCTATAGATTTCGACGTAATGTAATAGACGCATGTGGGCCTCAATTTTACCCGTAGGTCAAAACTTCCCTTAAAATTGACCTAAATTTTGAGGAACAGTAGGTCAGACGGAATTTTCCTGTCAATTTTTGACGAGTAGGTCAAAACTGCGCTTAAAATTGACCTAAATTTTAAGAGAATATCAGATAAGAGGGAGATTTCTCGTCAAATTTTAACTTGTAGGAAAAAACTGCCATTAAAATTAACCTGCATTTTGAGGACAGAAAATTAATTTTAATAAAAATTTTAAAAATAGATATCATATTTATTGATTGAAACTTAATATTAAAATTTAGATCAAACTTCTTTTAACCTATAGGTAAAAAATTTCGTCAAATTTTAATATAAGGGAACGACCTCTTGAAAGATTCTAATCAATTTGCTTTTTATATGTGTAGGTTAAAAAGCATGTCAAATTTGACCTAAATTTTGAGGAAGGTCAGCAGGGAGAAAAATGGAAAAATGATTTATGCAGTCAGTGTAGTACTCCTTTATAGAATAATATGTGACAGGTACACACTATAGTATTAGAAGTTTCATAGCTGAACAGTTTGGGACTCAACACAAGTTATCCCATTCATCAGCTTAAACAAGACTGTTTATATAGTTTAAGAGGGAATAAGAGTATAAAAAATTGGAATGAGAAATTACTTTCTCATGTAATTGTTAAAAGAACGCGGCAGTGTACAAAACACAAGTCAATAATAGAAGCGAATATTGAACAAATAGTACTCAGTCCAGTTCTTTCGAAAAATGAACGCCGTGCACATAAAGTAGATACCTACTCGAAAACCACAAGTTATTCTCTCTCTCACACCAGTGGCGTAACAACGAATTAAGGGGCCCTAGACGAAATAGTTCGAGGGGCCCACAATTAATCTTTAGTATATACTGCATTTTTTATACATTAAAAAATTTGTTGTTCTTTTGTCATTTACAATTATAATGATAACCGGCAACAATTCACGTCTTGACGCACGCGTTTAACTTTTTTTGTAAAATATTTTATGCTTCTTTTTAGAAAAAATTTCCAAAAGCCTGAAACTTTAAAAAAAATTTGTTATATTTACTCACGTAATATTTACGATATATTTACTCATGTACTCACGTGGAAATTTTTAGTAGGGAATATTATATAAATGCACAATAAATATTTTTTTATATTTGTATTTAATTGTTTCAATTAGACATTTATTATTAAACCTTTCTTTGTAACAATTTTACTATTTTTTCTTGCTTATTATACTAAGACTAACTTCATGAAATATTATAATATTTATTATTTATATTTATTTTACTCACATAAACATCCAGTTTATTATATAGAGTAGTACCGACAGAAGTGGGCCACACTTTGGTTTTCATGCTTTAGATTATTCAGAAATTAACATTTTTAAACATTTATTGCGTTTATTTGTAGCAGGGGCGTAGCCAGGGGGGTTTAGGGTATCACCCCCCCCCGAAATTTTAGAAAAACATATATGTTAAAGCCTAAGTTTCTAATTTTATTCTGAGTACACCTCTTATCAAATTCCATAACCCCCCCCCCGAAACTTTTTTTGGCTACGCCCCTGATTTGTAAAGAAAGGGGTTACCTAACTTTAGGTAAACACAAAAAATTTTTAATTTTAACATATTGTTTAACATCTTTTTGCAAAAACAGAGAAATTTGCGATATCATGATTTTGTAGACAGAAGTGGGTTACCTAAGTTTTTCATCTAAAATAAATAAAAGGATCAAGCACTATGATCTTTTATGTTAAATGATTAATTTTTTCAATAAATAGTATTGTAAAACCAAACACAAGCAGTCCGTTTCGAAATTTTATTAATTTTTATTTGATTTATAGTATAAAGTAATTTGTTATAGACAATGAGTTCATAGTCAGTCGGTTTAGCCTTTCTTGGTGTCATGATTGCTAAATAATACAAATTAATTCATAGAACCGCTTTATTAGTTTATTCAAAATCACTAAATCTCGAAACGGAACGTCAATGCAGTGGCCCACTTCTGTCCACAAGCATAATTTGACGAGAAATAACGTGTTCATAACACCTACGAACAATATGAAACAGTCTCTTTAAATTTTTTAAGATTAGGTCTGATACTATAATAAAGGCTACTTACCCGATTTAATTCGATGAATAACTTATGTAAACAACGATAACTTTTACAATGAGAAAAAAAGAAAAAGTAGATAATTTTTTGCACTAATTGCTGGAGAACACAATTGTACGTCGCACACTTTAATGACCAACTGAAAATCGACCTTCTGTTAATAACAAAAGAAAAAAAATTTCGGTTCACAGATATGTCACTTGTAAAACCAAAAACGGCAAGTGGCCCACTTCTGTCAATGCTACTCTACTATTTCATTGCTTATAAAAAAATCAATTTTATCATTTTTGGGGCCCCTAGTTCACCGGGGCCCCGGACAATCTAACCCCCCAAACCGTCTATTGCTACGCCACTGTCTCACACTAATGGTCGTTCACTTATCTTTCCGTTTCACTTACTCTTACTACTCTCAACTATTATGCAGTGCAGTTAAGTTCATTAAATTATTAAATATTGCTGTGAGAATAATTAATTATACATTTCATTCAAGGTCAATTCACTACTTTGTACACGAAAAAAAAGAATAATCAAATTTACCATGAGGACTGTCAAACTTAAAAAAGGTTTCAAGGTTATTAAGAAAAAATTAATGTTTTTTATTTATTTATTATTAAATTCTAATAACCGTATCAAATTTAAACTAGTTGACAATATTATTTATTCAATATTATGAATATTGTTGACATCCATACTTACATTAATTACAAAGTAAAATCCACGCATGATCTAATTTATTTCATTGGTAAGGGATGTTTCTTAAATAGGAAATTTCCCCCATCGGTTGCGTAGCCGAGAGACTTAATGTAAAAGCGTGTGCGATTTATAATTATATGCGTATATTTAGTTGTATGGTTAGGTAGGTGTTCAATCCCGTATGATTGTAAGATTTTCCGATACATTTAGTTGTTAATTGTAACTATGAAGATGTGGGAAGAATAAAACTTGTGAATTAATGAATATGAATATATAAAGAGTGCATTTAACATATTTTTCTTTTTTTTAATGATTGGTTATTGTTTTTTTTATATAAAATTGACGAAGTGAATAAAAGGAAACACTCGTTTCGCGTCGCGTCGGCCATTTATTTTGACAGGTTCCGCGCCTGCGTTCCCTCATTGTGAAAATTTCGAAGTAGGGGACTGAGTCCAGTTTCTCTACTATGCACACTGCAGCGCGCCTTATAATCTTCGCCTGTGTTTCAATGCTCTTTACAGTGACATTTGGAACTAATGCCCTCTATACACTATACGCAACACCCTAAGATGCTTGATGAAAATGAATTAATGTACTTTTACTGGACTGAGTCCAGTTTTTTCAATATTGACTCCCAGTTTTTCAAACTCTATTTTTCTCAGTGAGGTCAGAGGGAGTTTTCTCGACAATTTTTGCGGTGTAGATGAAAATTGCCCTTAAAATTGACCTAAATTTTGAGGGGAGAGGGAATTGTTTGTCAAGTTTTGCCGTTTAGGTCAAAACGGCCCTTAAAATTGACTTAAGGGGGTCACCCCGTGTGACAGACGTTTTTTAAGAGTTTTTTTTGGGATTTTATTTTTAAGAACCATGGAAACTAAGGACTTCAAAATTTTTACCATATATTCAGTTACATTTTAACAACAAATTAAAATTCTTGAAAGTGAAAATATTTTAATGATTCCGAATTATAAAACTGGAGAGTAATGATGATCATAAAAACGCCGTCTATCGGCGACCACGATACTGACTAATTGACTGAACACAGCGTAACATTGACAGAACACTACTGCGCATGCGTGACATAGACATTGGTCGGTCGTTCTCTAACTTAATATATTTAATAATAATAATAATAATAATAATAATAATAATAATAATAATAATAATAATAATAATTAGATAATTAGATATTTTATATAATTGAAAATACACAAATTTAAAAAAGCTTTCGAAAAATGTTAACAAATATTTTTTTACTTTGTTTATTTATAAAATTTTTCAATACATGTATTACCACGGTAATGTCAAAGTTTTATTATTTAAATCTTGAAAAAATTCAGCAGTGCTAGTAAATTCCAATCTACGTGTATTCTATAAAAAAACAGACAAACTAAATTCCTGATACGCAAAAAAGAGCGTAATATTATTATACAATAATATCCTTTTTTAGAACGTTTAAAGTAGGTAGTGCTCTTAATTTCTCATTACATGTTTTGACAACTATTCTTAGAAACAAAACTTAATTATTAGAGGTGTGCAAAAAGCTCGAATAGCCGAGCCGGGCTCGATGTATCGAGTATTTGAAATTTTCGAGTACTCGAAACATTCGGGTACCCGAATTCACTCGAGTATATTTCGGGTACTAGAGTGAATTCGAGTACTCGAAAGTTTCGAGTACCCGAAATTATTCGAGCTTTTTATAAAGCTCGGCTCGAGCTCGAACTGAATAGCCTCGGCTCGGCTCGAAAAATAAGAAGCTCGAAAATACTCGATCGACCTTTTTGCACACCTCTATTAATTATATTTGAAATAATTTTAATGAATTTCTTTACATAAAAAATATAAAAACAGATTTTAACTTTCTGCATTTTTCTATATTTAATTTTCTTCGAGCGTAAGGCTTTGTGACCCTCCCACTCTTTGCAATAGAAGATGGAATAGTCTTTTTGTAATTAAAATTTACTGCAAAACAAAACACATAGAGACACATCAAAATCTATTTTTTTCTGTGCACTTTTTAAATGAAATTATACAGAAAAGAACTACAACATAACACATTATTATTCACATAAAACATAAACTACAACAAACACTAAAATTCACAAACAAAATGCACCACCCGCTAGACCAAATCTAGACGGTCTTAGGGGAGAGTGGGGCAAGACGGGTACTTAAGGTTTAAAGCGCAAAAAAACGAAAATTATCGAATATATACTTTATTATTATTTTTAATTATCATCTTTGGGAATCAGTCTTTCGTAAAAAAGGCGTACAAAGGCCATCTGTTTCTTAAAAAAGCTTATAATTAATAATATTCAAAAAATTGCAAATCTCCCCATCTTGCCCCACCGGCGGCTAAGATGGGGTACCCGTAGGGGTAAGATGGGGTACTAACAAAAAACAACCTATTTCTGTCGACAAATTTCACAAGTAAAGGTTGCATCTTCATCTTCATGCATAACTGCAGTGAGCCCATTAGCCGCAGACAAAAAAAGCAGCCCAGTCTTCATTTGAGTCTAAATAATAACCATTACAATAGAGACAAGGTGTATTTTCCACTTTACCATCGCTAATTGATGACTTAACCTGACAAGCTTTTTTCTTTTTGGTCACTCTTATTTTATTCAGTCTTGATTTTAGTAGTTTGCTTAACTTCTCTTATTTCTCTTTGTTTTTGCTTAATTTGTGAACCCCGTCTTGCCCCACTCTCCCCTACCCCATCTTGCCCGCACCTACAAAATTGAATAAAACGATTAATTACTACAATTTACGATTCAACAAAGAAAAAAACATATGCTTCCCTTCTTCTGTAACCCTTGACAGTTAGAAAAAATTTATACAGTTCATTAACTGTTATTATTTTTTATTTATTTATTTTTTTATTTATTTGTTTATACACCCGTCTTAAGCCTACAATCTTGGCTATACAAGTGTTTTTACAACCGTAGAACATTCCTTACAAACATTTCTTAATACTAAATTTTTGCGCCTACAGAGCGACTTGAAAATTAGGAGTACTCGCATTTGCCTGGACCACCCGTCTAATGGGTTTTCTCGCCAGTGGAGAGGGAAACTGTAGAAAACCTCTCCGAGTACAACCGGTTTATCGACAGTCGAATTCTAATGGTGTGTACCGGACAATAATCGACGGTGCACATCATTATACTTCGACGTCAAACCTCCCGCTCAGATTATCCCAGGCTAATGGGCGCGAACCAAGTACCCTTGGTCCGCCCACCGAGCCAGGCAATTATCCGACCGAGCTAATCTGTCGGTCATTAACTGTTATTATTAAGTAATAAACACCTCCTAAAAAAGTGAAAAAATGACAAGAAAATCGTCAAAAACAGTTTTTTTAGTAAAACAGATAAAAGATTTGTTCTCATGGCTTTTAGGTTTTGTAAACAAGAAACTATCGTCTCGGTGCAGTATTATGTAAAATATAATCGCGATTGGTTAATTGGTTTGTTAAATAAGACCGGTACCCCGTCTTGACCCACTCTCCCCTAATAACGCCTTACTAGACGGACTTATTTGACTTCGAATTTTGCTAATAAGACCATCTGTTAAGTCACTGATTTGGGAATTGATGGACCGTCTAGACGGAGAAAAAGGAATAGTTGACACATCCAGATAGATGGATATCACAGCCATATTATATTGAAAAATACGGGATATCCATAGTTAAGGTTGCTGCATCCATATTCTATGGCTGGCTGTATATTTTTGGAGCAGCAAAAGATATATGGTTGAGTGATCCATAGTAATGAAAATGAGAAACAAAAAAATTTGAATCAATTAATTAAATTCAATGTCACTTGATATATTTTATACATATTTTTGTTAATTAATACACACCACTTATTGAATAACCGCAAATTTACGAAATAAATTATTAACCGATGGGGGAGACACGAACCCTAGACCTGACGCATACTAAACACTAACGCTATCCACTACTCTATACACGCAACTACAATATTTGAGCATATAATATTCCTTATATACTCTATACACATATTTCTTGAAAATGAATTTACATAAACACTAATAGACAATAACGATAATAAATAATAAACAATTATAACACTATTTATACACAATAAACTCACAACGCGATTATATAGACGCGACAGGAGACCGACGCGACGGACAAATTGAGACGACCATTTTTAAAAGGATGCCATGATAATGAATTGTGCGCAACATGTATCGAAATTTCGAACTAACTATGGACCACCTCCCAACCAAAGTTTATATGGATGAGGCAGCCATATGTGAAAATCCATAGCATGAATTGTAAGCCCAACCATGCCTATGGATGTCACATCCATATTTGATTCAACAATATAATATGGCTCCCTCATCCATTGAATATGGAATGTGCTTCCATTCTGAAAGTTGTCTCTTCCATTGAATTGGATAACACAACAATATTCTGCTCAACAATATTTTTATGGATATCTCTTCCAGACCTTTTCTTTCCGTGTAAAATAAAACGATTGTATTTATGCGTTTAAGGGGATCACCCCGTGTGACAGACGTTTTTTAAGAGTTTTTTTAAGATTTTCTTTTTAAGAACCATGGAAACTAAGGACTTCAACATTTTTACCATATATTCAGTTACATTTTAACAACAAATTAAAATTCTTGCAAGTGAAAATATTTTAATGATTCAGAATTATAAAACTGGAAAGTAATGATGATCATAAAAACGCCGTCTATCGGCGACCACGATACTGACTTATTGACTATACTAAAATCAAAAAATCAAAAGGCATTTTAATCTGTGAGGATGTAGCTATAGCCGGAACCAGAATTATTTGAAAATATTAAAAATTGAAGTTTTTACGTGATTTTCAAATTTTTTTTTTTTAAAAAAAAACGTAATTTTTTTGGTCTTTTTTCTTGCATAAAATAGAAACAACTTGACCTTTTTCAATTATCCTGGTTCGGGCGATAGCAATACATGTGCTGAACACGCCCTATAAATTTGTGCGATATTGGTCAAGCCGTTTTTGAGATATCGTGGTCGCCAGTTTCAGGCTTCACAGTCTGTCCCCTATTTCCCTAAAAGTCCCCTTCTTTTAATTCTGGCCCCTAAACGTACCCTATTTTCAAAATTTCCCCTAAATTTCCCCTATTTTTTTCTTTTATCTTTTAATGATGAATTCACACCAAATTTAGCTTCGTAAACTATGAAACTGCCACTAATTCTAATACAAAACCTTCAAAAATTTTTTCTATTTCTGACAAGAATGAATTTTTTAATATTATTTAATTATTACAAAAGTTTTAATGCAATTATCTTGATAAATAAGAAAATTCTTCACAGAAATTCAATAATTTTTAGGAATTTTAATAAAATTCTTTACAAAATTCAATTATTTTCATAAGTTACAATATTCATCTCAAGAATTCAATTATTTTCAAAAGTAATGAAATTCTTCGAAGAAATTCAATTATTTTTATAAAATTTTCACGAATATCTCGTCAAGAATTCAATTATCTTCACAAATAGCAAAATTTTTTGCTAAAAATTTATAAAAATCTTTGCAAAAGTTCAATTACTTTTAAAAGTTTTTTGCAATTCAATAATTTTCGCAATATTTACTGTAATGAATTAAAGTTGAATTAATAATTTAATTAATTAACAATAAAATAATTTAAAGGAATGTTACACAGAACTAGCTGACACCTTTAAATCTGTTTGGTAGTGGATCCCCTCCTTCCTACTTATTGTTCAAGTAGTGAGGTGAGAATCTCTACTTTTTTTATTAGTGGAATTTTTAGGAAATTAGAATTTGATTTGTGGATAACAATAAAATTAAACAAATAATTTACAAATAATGATAATATATTATAACCATTAAGCCCTAATACAGTTATCTAAATTTCCCTTATTTACTTTAATTTAAATATTCCAATGTTTATTCTCTTTAAGTGTGTGATTCTACACAAGATCTATATTTTGATGTATTTTGTGTTTTTATGCATGTATTTTATTTTAGTGTGTAAAACAACTTAGCTCACCTTTGTTATATGTGTATATATATTTCCTTTTTTATTTTATTTCCTTTAGTTAGTATTCTCTATTTTGTAACATGTTCGCACTTTATTTATTATTTCACTTTTCATTTCTTATTTTATTTTCACTTTATTTTATTAACCTTTTATTTGTTCACTTATTTAATATCTTTTTGTTACGGTCTATTATTCAGACCTGCAGTTTAATTAAACAACAAGAGCTTCGTACTATAGCCCTAACTCTCCGTCTTGGTCACGCCGAGACACACGGGCAAATGCCCAGATTTCCCTGTGTCAATCGATTTTATTAATCGACATTACAGTGGTGAAATCATACTTTAGTTTATTGCACCTGCTCGTTGCCAGGCGCTTTTCTGCAAGCTTGCAGTTTTAGGCAGTGGTGTGATCATGGTTCATTAACCTAGACACACCACTCCTTAAGTTTCACAATACATTGGTATCTGAAGCCTCATTCTTTTAATTAAAGTTAAATTCTCATTCTTTTTCAATATAAATTTATAAAAATGTGAAATATAATAAACTGCAATGATTGAGAGAGATATTATATTTTATTAATATTTAAACTCTTTTGAACTAAGATTATAACGAATAGATGAACTAAGTATATTTTGTTAATATTTTCTTGTAAATATTATATTTGTATTTTGTTATCACGAAGGGATAAATCGTGACGAAGTCCGTTCGTCACAAATGCCCCCCTTCTAATAGGCTGACGTCCCTTGACAGCTGCGGAAAAGCGTTATCGAAGATTCTCTTCTGAAATTTATAGAATAGATATTACTCTTTCGAGGTTTACAAAAGTCGTGTTCGTGTTATATTTTTTTTTACAAAAGTTGATCCCGGAAAATAATTAATTTAAACTTTTATCAAAAGTAAGCTAACTAAATTAAATACATTTTCATTTATAGAACATGTTAAAAAAGGGATTTCACATAAAGTATGCCTAAGTTCGTTGTTTAAAGTGTTTTCTGGTTCAAATGTTTTTGTTTTATTGTTGATAAAGATATTTATGTAGGTTATTTTGTTTTTAGTTTAATTATATAATTTTAAAAGAATTTTGTCGAATTTTATTTTAATCGCTGACAATGTCTTTCACTTGTATCATATGTGTAACGTAATTATGACTACATCAATTGTATTGTATGTGTTTGTTACAATGAAAAAATAATCCTTTTTTTGCTTTATTTTTGAAAAGAGAAGAAAAAAATTGTGACGACAATTATGTTGTCATGCCCCCCTTCTAATTAGGCTGACGTCCCTTGGCAGCCATTTCTAAATGATTCTTTTCTTTTCTTTACAATTTTTGTAAATTCTTTCCTCGTTTTAAAGATTTATACTTCAAATAAGTGTAAATTATTGTTTTGAGTTATAGTATAGTTTCAAGTTTAGTTTACATTAAAAGCAAAAAAACTAGTTTTTGGTAGATTTACACATTAACTTTGTATATAGTCCAATTTATTTTATTGCTGATATAAAAATTATGTTTTTAATAGTTTTGTTGGTTTGCATATAATCCATATATTTATTAAAACGTATTTTAAGATCTAGTGTGGTAAAAAAATGCTTTATCTCTATTTTTTAACTTGTCTTCCAACGACATTACGAAAAAAAAATAAACAGAATCTTAACTGTTTATATTTCACTTGAATTCTTACCAACCTAGATATTTGCTTACATCAGGATATGTAACTTTCCTAAATTTTTATATATTTTTGTTCAATTACAATGGTAACGTTTATAATTAATTTTAATGTATTTCGTAAATTATGAAGTCTACATAAATTCTTGTATACAATTTTATTTTTAAGATTGATATTCATTTCGCATGAAGAATACATAAAACATGTTTGCTTTTAATAATTTGAAAAACATAGTTCCATGGCGTAGAAAATTGAATTTATCATAACAAATTGTTTTTGGTAAAAATTAGTAATTATAACATTTTTTTTTAAACGAAGATAACAAGTAAATTTTTCATTTCAATCTTTATTTTTCACAATGTCTTTATGAACAAGTTTTGCATAAGTTGCAGAATACTTTTATTACACAATAATAAGATAAAAATTTTGTTTAAAAATAATACTTTCGTAGCTTTAAATATTGTGAATTTTTCATATTTTCTCAAAAAAGTTCTGTTAAACATTTTTTTTCTATAATAATAAAGTATTCTTTTTATCTTTGAAAATTTTAATTATCATAATACGTGGTAAAAAGAATATATTATGGTTTTTTTGAAAAAAAATGTCTTTTAAACTATATAATTTTTTTATCTTCGAAATAAACAGTTTGAGTCATTATTAAGAAAAAAATGACCAACACAAGCAGATTTTGTGAATGTGTTATAGTTCGTTTAAAAGACGTGCAGAATATAAAGAAAAAATGTTTATTTATTATATAACACTGTTTCTTTATTAGTTTTTTTTTATAGTAAAAATTTAAAATTCTGATTCTTTTATTTCATTATTTAACATAATTTTGGTCAAGTTGTTTTGAGAATGAAAAATTTTTAGATTATTTTTATGTTCATCCATTTTTAAATTTTATTTTTATCAATTAAATGTAGTGTTTTTTGTATTCAGATTTTTCATTTTTTAAAAATTACTTTGCAAGTTTATTTTAGAAATAGTGTAAAATTTTTTTTTAAATAAAGAAAGTGTAAAGCATAACCATTCTTTTTCAATAATCTTTTATAAAAAATGCTGTTTACCATATTTAATATTTTTTTCTTTTTTTTTTTTAAAGGGGAAACTGCATTTTTCAAAAATTACTGTTTATAATATATTTTTCTTTAATTGTCTTTCCACATGTATGTTTCATTTTATTTCTTAAAGTTTTTTTTTCAGTAAAAAAACATTAAAAATAGCTCTACATTTTCTACGATAAATTGTTATTTTTAATCTTTTCAAGGTGTTTTTAGATTAATTTTTATAATTTAATAATGTTAAGTATGTTAATTTGTATTAGTGTTATTGTTGTTACAATAGTTTCATTTATGCTCTAACTTTAAAGCATTCCATTTAATGTTAATTAGTGCAACTTGTCTTTGAAGGAGTTAAGAAAAAAATAGTCGCAGATAGTAGAAGTATTTAAAGCGAATTTTAATTTGAAATTTCATGTAATTTGATCAGAGCATTAATGAAACGTAATTATTTTTCTTTGAGGTATTTCAGCGAATAATATTCTTTGTTTAATCATTATGGTACTTGTAATTATTAAATATTATTCGTTTATAAATGCAGTTAATTTGGTTAATATTAATAAAACTATATACAATTCTAGTATTATAAAAAATAAAAAGTTAGAACATACAAGATTTCATTTTTGAAATTTGTTTAAAAAATTTTTTTTTTTTTTGATATTTTAATGGTTTTTTTCATGATGATAAATTTAAATTATTATTATTATAGCGTATCCCATTAGTTTAAGTTTATTATTTATATTCAAAGCATTAACTAGGCTCATGTTTTTTTATGTGTTAGTTTTTGAATCTTTATTAAATGAATTATGAATAACTTATTTTTTTTTTTACTAAATTAGTGAGCGAAATTATTTTCATAGAGTTGTTTGTCTCTATTTAACATTTTATTTTTACTGTTAAAAATATTTTGACTTTTTTTTTTGCTCTACGCGAGAATAAAATAGTATAGTATAGTACGGTATACTGCAATAGAAAATAAATGTCAAACCCAATTAATTTATATTACAATTAGTGTATGAGATTTGTAAGGAATAAGTAAGATTAATATTTTACCCAAGAAAATTGTTCAATATGTTACATGCTTAAACTACTATGACTCTCCCGCTTGATTTTGACTATGTTTAACCTATTCCTAACCTCTCCGAGTTATCTTTTGTTACTAATTTCCTCCACGTTTATCCTGTAGTTTTTCGATTTCTTCAAGGTGAGGCGTATTTGACTTGCGTTTCGAATTTCCTTTGAGGTTAAATCCTTGCTCTTTAACTAGATGAACCCCTTTTTCTTTAACTAATTTTCGCAATATTGTCCGTATTTTTAAAGTGAGAAGTTTTCTTTTTGATTTTAACTTCCCCAAATTATTTTCCCGTGTGGTTGGCAGAATTTTCGTAGTAGACAATTTTTGCTGAGTTGTGGTGTTTAATAACATTACCTCCTTCTTTATTTCTGTGTTTATAGAGTCTGCTTTCATTTTTAAGTTATGTATATCTGTTTTATTTTTTATTTTCTTTTTCTTGTTGGTTTTGAGTAAAATTTTATCGCGAAAGTGTTTATGACGTTCTTCTTCTTCGATTGTTCTTCCACTTCTTTCTTGATCCGGTTTTGTCTCGTTTAGTTCCTGACTAATTTCAGATTTTAAAATATTGTTTTCTTGCTGTGAAATTTTGTCATTATGACCACTATAATTCTTTAATTCACTCGTTTCTTCTGATTCGATTATATTGTTGCTTCTTTCCGTATTTGGCTTTTGTAGAGATTCCTTTTTATTCTCTTCTTCTTCTTTGAACACTTTGCTGACGCAAAAATGAGTTTGATTTTTCGCTACCGGCAAATTGAATCCTCTAGTTGAGTCCCTGCATGTGTCCATCATTTTTTTATTTGTAAGTTCTTCACTAAGGCGAAAATCTTCGTCGTCGAAATTATCTTCTGTGGGGTTCATATATACTGCTATTTGTTCTTCTTCTTCTTCAGGTTTTTGTATTTTTTTAATGGTCTTTTTGTTAATTAATTCTTCGCTTTCGTTTACAACTTGTGACTCACTGGCTGGAGTTGAGACACTATAATTCAATTGTTTTTTGTCCCTAGAATAGTTTTGGTTTGTGAGCGAGTTCTGCAAACACATTGATTGATAAATTTTAGAAAATATTTCGTTAAAGCTCTTATAAGACTCTTCGTAGTTGTCATATCTGTGGTCTCTATGATCATCTCTACTGTAACCATCCTGGATGTTGTTGTACCTTCTGTATCCGGATCCATATCCGTTTCCTTGTTCATAAATACTACATCTCTGCTGTGAATTATTGGAGTTATAGTTATACATGTCAAAATTGCAATTCTTGTAAGAATATTCTCTTTCATAATCACGTGACTGCTTGTTTCTGTTCTGCCTATTTTCTTTGAAATTCTTGTTGTTATTTCGGTAGTTAAATCCATTATAATTATTGCTTCTTTCACTATATTGTTGTCTTTGCTGCTGATTCCATTTTTGTCGTTGGTTCCTTGGTTCATACACGTTATATTGGTTAGTGGATCGATCATGACAACTTCCTTCCATTCTATGATCATTTTGTCTTATGTAGTTGTCATCCTGATATTTACTTCTATCTTTTTTATTTCCATTAACACGATGATGATCCTTTATTTTAAAGTTATATCCCTCTGCTTCCCATCTTTCAATGTGGCCTTCTTGTAACATTACCTCATACAATGTAGACATTTTGCTTCCATATATAATTTGTACGTTTACAATGAATAAGAATTTATTTATTTTAACTTTTCTCAATATAGAATATTTTTCGTGATTTAAAATTTTAATAAAATTCCTAAGTTTTACAAATTTTAATTCAACTTCCGTACTGATTTGAACTTACTAATTTTGTATATTTTCTTTGGTTATTAGTTAAATTTTATTAAAAAAGAAAATAATAAAAAAAATATATATATATATATATATATATATATATTTAAAATACACAAAAGTGAATGAGTTGGTTTTAATTGTCTATACAGCAATTCTTTCGATGTTTACTTCCTACTGACCAAGACACTTGAGGTGTAACCTGATATAGTGTCGCGTAACCCAGTTCGTACACCCATCTAATTTCGTATATTGTCTCTGTATATTTTATTTCAATTATTCACTTTTAGTCGAAAAACATCTAAATAACTTCTTATTAATTTATCGTTATTTTCCAAAAAGATTATACTATAAATTCAATTTTTCTGATTTTCTGACTTTAACTACACCGTCATTGTCTAGTAGCTTATTAACTCGAAAAACATATTTTACAAATTACTATTTTTATTTTATCTTCATTGATGCTGTTTTCTTAGACGCAGACCTCTTTTCTTGATTTTATTCTAATTTCAGCCTTCATTTTGCTTTTCGGGTTTCTATTCCTCTTGTTAATTTTGATCTTTTACTTTTTTGTTTTCATTCTATATTACTTACATTAAAATAGTAATTTTCTTTTTATAAAATTTACTCGCGATTTTATTTTTATTAGACCCTTATAGTTTCAAATTCTTTTTTATTTAAAAACATAAAAAGCAGTGTAGTATACTTTTCTTTTTTTTTTAATGAACGATTTTATTTAACCGAATAAAGTAATTTTTATTTTAAATAGTTGATTTACGCGATTACTCTCTTCGGGTTTTTAATCCCTTCACTTGCCCAAGTGGCTACACACTTCCGGCAAGGTTATGTCAGGGAAATGGGCACGGTTTATTAAAGAAACCAGAGCTTGCCGATGCAAAGGTGGTTACTGTTTCCCTACAGCTCGACTTAGCGAACTACAAAGAACTACTACCCGCACTTTCTCTAAGCATGTTTTTTTTTAAATATATTTCTTTTACCTGAAAAAAGTTTGAAATGTATTAGTTGCAATATAACTTTCATTCATTTTAATTGCTTCTGTTACGTATGACTGTGTAAATCTTTATATTTACATAGAAACAACGTAGTTTAATTGAATTATATAGAATCCATTTCATAATTTTGCCTTGTAACCTAAAAACACAATTATCGCTCTTACACAAAAATACATATTTATTAGTAACACCAATAAATTCCAACATTAAGCAAAACTCTGAACAACCCACTTTTAATCAGGTAATTAGCACAATTAAATTAAGCAAAGCACATTTTTCCTTTTTATGTTAATATCGCAAGGCAAGATTTCTTTCAATTATTTGTAAATTATTGCACAACAACGAAGTGGTCAAAATCTAAATTTCACAAGTACCAAATTCTGCAAGCTGTCAGAATAAACTGCATTGAGGATTTCCCCACCTAATTGTCAATCAATAAAAAGACTTGACAAGGGAAAATCTGGGCAGTTGAACTCAGGCAAAGTACCTGAAAGTATTATATATTGTCAGTCATTAAAGACTTGAAGTTTTTTTTTTCCATTTTGTGAAACAAAGGGCGTTGTCCCCAATTATTGTGTAATAGCTAAATTATATTGTGATTAAGTCTGTTCTTAACAAATATCACGATTAAGATTAAATAAAAAAAAAATAAAGGAAAGAAAAAAAAGACTGCTGCGAATATTAATACAAAAGAAGGAATAAAGAAAAATTAAAAGTGAGTAAAAATTTCTACATTACACACTCACACACACAAATACATTTTCAAAACCTATGCAAGTTTTTGTAAGTTGTTTTCATTAGATTTTTCTCACAAAGATAAAGAGTATCTATTTCTTCCATTTTTGAAAATTTATATTATCAAAGGAACATAAAATTTGTACTTGAAAATTAAGAAGCTATAATAATATATGTACATTTTATAATTTTTCTGCATTAATTTTTATTTAACCTTGTCATTAAAACAATATTAATTAAGGAACTTACATTAAATAAATAAACCAAAATTTCTATTTTTATTAAATTGGCATTAAAGCCACATAATTGAAATTAATAATTGTGTTAGGGGAAAAGTCCCCTACCTTACAAATATTTTTTGCTGAAGAGCATTTTGTTATCACGATTAAATTTAAATTAATAATAAAATAATTTATTTATTTTTTTAATTATTTGTTTATTTAAATCCAATTCGTAACAACTGGTGGCAGCGGTGGGATTTTTCCCTCTAAATTATAAGGGTAGATTTTTGGAAATTTATATTTAAAAAAAAAAAAAAAAAAAAAAAAAATTTAAAAAAAAAAATTTTTTTTTTTTATACATTACACATATTTACACACTGATACTATCATTGACTATATATATATGTTTGTACATGAAATTTTAATTGTTTTTTTATTTACAGTGAATATAAAATAGATATTGTGCGGGTAGTAGATTTTTTTCTAGTTCGTTAAAATCGAACTGTAGGGAAAAAGTAACCATCCTTGCATCGGCAAGCTCTGGTTTCTATAATAAACGTGCCCAATTCCCTGAATTAACCTTGCCGGAAGTGTGTAGCCACTTGGGCAAGTGAAGGGATTAAAATTATCGAAAATTTACACGGTTTAAATAAAAATTTTTAACATTTTTTTTCCCCACGGGTAAATAAGCATTTAAATCAACGCAAAATTGCTACAACATTCATGTTGTAGTTTATAGTTTTCTTTTCTCAATGAACAGTTCAGATAGTAAAAAAAATAATAGTCAAGAAGGAATAAAATTCGCAAGAGCAGTCCGAAGTAAATACGATTTAGAACAAGTAAATTTAGTTAAACGCGTGCTATTCGTGGAAAATAAATCGAATTATAGTAACGACAATAAAAATAATTCTCTCGAAAAAATTGTAGAGAATCTAGACAGTTTAAAACTGCGAGAATAGACGTTTATATTGAAGTACAGAAATAAATGAATATTTGCAATTAAGCAAAACTGAGATTTATGCGAAAAATAAATAAACTAGTTGCTGTTTGAGAAAAATAAAAAGTATATTGTTCGTTTAAATTTGTAATTGCATTTTTATATAAGAAAGAAGAAAAGAAATTTTAGTGAAGTGAATTTTATAATTATAAAATTTTGTTCGTTAAAATAATATTAATTGAGTTAAAAAATTTAGATTAGTAATGCAAAATTGAAGTAAGTTACAGAAATACGAAACGGGATCAGGTTACCGCACAAGGCCGTGCGTACGCGAGTAGTAGGTCTCAATGAAATTTCGCAAGTCTGAACATTGTAGGTAGTATTTCTTTTATTTCATTTAAAGAGAAATATCAGTCTGTTTATTTTTTTTTTTTAAGAGTTACTGTTTTGTAAGAATTATGTCTGAAAATGAATTTAAGTATTTTCTGAGTTAACAAAATAAGGGAATAAGAAGAACAGAATTAAAAAAAAAACAATAGTTTTTTTTTAGAATAGACTATCACATTGAGAAATAATATTTAAAGTAAAATTTTCTTTCAAAATCTTTTTTGTTCCTCATGATATATTTTTTTTTTAAAAAAAAAAATTTTTTTTTTTTAAAAAATATATTCATTTTATTTACGTTTAAAAATAAAAACAGAAAAGGGTTTTTAATTCATAAATATTTATTTTATTTCGTTTGAATTTCCTCCCCAAAATTACGGAAGTGTGATTCAATATATTTTTAATTTATTAAAAATTTATTGTACCATTCATACGCTCAAACTTTTAAGTACGCTTAGAATTTATTTCTTCAAGCGAAAATAAGAGTTTTTTTTGTAGCATTGAATATTCTGTAATTTTGTATTTGAATGAATCAATTTAATATTATTTAATTATAAAATTTTAATTAATATTAAATTAAATCATACATCTCGCAACGGACCACAGTCTCCCCGTTCCGTTGTTAGCAGAGTTTGGTGTTCATTATACCTAATCCTTATACCAAAATTTGGTTTACCTACCTTCACAAAATTTACTGAAGTGTGATTCAATATATTTTTAATTTATTAAAAATTTATTGTAACATTCATACGCTCAAACTTTTAAGTACGCTTAGAATTTATTTCTTCAAGCGAAAATAAAAGTTTTTAGAGCATTGAATATTCGGTAATTTTGTTCTTAAATGAATCAATTCAATATTATTTAAATATAAAATTTTAATTAATATTGAATTAAGTCATACATCTCACAACGGACCACAGTCTCCCCGTACCGTTGTTCGAAGAGTTTGACATTCGTTATACCTATGCCTAAACAAGGAACATTTATTTCAAATACAAAACAAATTTGTAAAAGCAAAAGAGGAAAAAGAGGAATAAAAAAAATTTGTCTTAATGTTGCTAAACATACTGAAATTTATAACAATTTAGTGAAAGCACCTTTGAAGTTCAGACCTGTATGTAAAGTAATCCCCACAATTCGAGAACCAGAAATAACCAAAGCTCCAGGAGTTATAAGTATCAATAGGAATATTATAGAAGTTGACCTAACAATTAGACAAGCTATAGAAGAAAGAATTATAGCACATAGAGAAGAGGTACGACATAGACAAGCGATAGCGGACAACGAAAACATTACTGACCATTACGATTCCGATAGCGCCAGTGTCGTTGAAATAGAAATAAACTAGTATTAATTTCATGGTTTTTATGGTTTTAAGTAGAATAATACCTTCAGTAACTCAAGGAGTATTCGAAATAACGTTAGACAGTCAGGATTTAATAGAAGGTAGTGCGAAGTTTTTAATAACATCTGCAACGAAACATAATTATATATCGTCAGATTTACTAGGAATAGAATTTTGGCCTTGTGAGCCGGAATTAGTGACATTGTTCGAAAAGCAATTTTGTGTGGTAGGGGGAATAATCATAGAATTACAAGGTCAAGAAATTTATTTTCAAGTAGTAGAAACATTAGAACCGAATACGGAAAATTCAACAATAGCTGTAATAGGTTGGAAACAAGCAGGAAGTTCAGGTTGGATTTCGCATCCTTTAATAACGGCCTATCAAGCTAGTTTTGGTATATAAATACAACAAAATAACTAGAGAGAATTATTTTTTTTTTGGTCGTATACAAGAGCTTAGAACAAATAAAATGAGTACTACAGGAAACAATGGTCCTGATGGACAAGGAGCAGCTAATCCAAATAATTCTACAGTGTCTCACTTACACAGAAATAGGACGGACATAGGATTTAGAGAGGATCCACCTGCACCACAACGTTTGCCGGAAGTAAACAATGAAAATGCAAGCATCATAGTAGTACAAGATTTAAGAAACGATAGATGTTTAGAGAGAGCAATGAAACATGTGTCAGAATACGATGGAACAAACATGACAGTCAGAGATTTTATTCAAGATGTAGCACATGCAGCCACAAAAGTTAATGCGAATTATGAAGCAGACTTAATCTCCGACATTCTAACCAAATTAAGAGGTAGTGCTAAGGAATGTACTAGAGGAAAAGTGTTTCCAAATTTAACAGATTTAATAGATTTATTAAAAGAACGTTTCGCACCTGGGAAACCATATGAAAGTTATCTTTTACAAATTGTAAAGTTAAAAATGTACTGTGAGGAAAGCATAAATGAACTTTACGATAGACTGCAAAATTATATGAGTGGATTAAGAGCAGCTCTATATGAAAAATTTGCTAATGAAGTAGTAGACGCATCCGTGGTAATTTTTGAAAAAACTGCGCTAAAAGCTTTCATTAATGCTTTACCTGATGACATCTCAAGATCGGTGGAAGTTCATGAACCAGATGATATTGACGATGCACTTAGATATGCGAGACAGTCGGAAGAAAGAAAAGTACGCCCAATTTATGAAAACTATCCTCCTCAACAAAACAACTTTACACATCAGAGTCATACAATGTTGAGGCCAGGTTGGATGAACTCTTCCAACCAACAAAATAGTTTCAATAATCCAAGAGCAGAAAACAGCCTAGGATACAGGAGGAACGAAAACAGGAACCGTGCACCAAACAATTATAGAAATTATAATGTGACACAAGGAAATCATAGAAGTGGTAATTATACAGATAAAAGGTTATATAACCCAAATGGACCACCACATAACAATTTTAATCACTACACGAGTAATCAAGTTAGGGCAATCCCGGAACAACAATCAATTGGGAGGATGCAAAACCAGGGAAACCAATCCAATGATTTAAACTGGGAACAGGTTCGTTGGAACAGCGCGTCAACGAACCCGAACCAAAAACCGCGTCAAACAGAAGTGAGATTCCGAGATCAGTAACTATTTTCAAAGTAAATGAGGAAGTATCGGAATGCCCAACAATAAAACTAGGAGGAGATTACATTTTTCGAAACGAAGCAAAATTTTTCGTAGACTCCGGTGCAGATATCAATCTAATCAAAAGTACAGCGTTAAAAGGAAACGCACCTGTTAACATCACTGACATCACTTTCTTCACCGGTGTGTCTACAACTAAAGTATTTACTTTAGGCACAATAGACATCCATATAAATGGAGTAAAACATCCTTTCCATGTTGTAGAATCCACGTTTCCAATAAATGTGGATGGAATTTTAGGAAGACCATATTTAAGAGAGGAACGAGCAAGCATTTCTTTCTTCTATAATTCTGTAATAACTCAATCCAAACCTGTGGAACCAATCCCTTTTATAGACACAGAATCTTGTAAAGAAAAAATAAAATTGAAAAAAGAAGTTAAACCGGTACCGCGAATCTTCAGAATCAAAGCAAGAAGCAAACAAGTTATAGATATTCCGGTTATCAACAGCGATCTAAAGGAAGGATATCTACCCAGAATAGAGTCCGAAAAAGGTTTAATGCTCGGTGAAGCTTTAGTCACACAAAAGAAAGGGCACTGTAAAATAATGGCCATAAACACCACTGGTAAGGACATAACAATTAATATACAACCACAAGAACTTTTTCCATTTGAATGTGTAAAACCAGAAGATGTGTTAAAAACAGAAAAATCAAACGAGGCCTCAAGAAATGAAGAAAAAAGGACACAACTAGTATTAGATAAAATGAATCTAGATCACCTGAATAAAGAAGAATTGGACTATGTTAAAAAATGGATACGTTCAGGACAAGATAGATTTTTATTGCCTGGGGATAAATTACCACTAACTCCATTAGTAAAACATTATATACCATTAAGTGATGAAAAACCTGTAAAATGTAAACAATATCGACAGTCACCCGAATGCGAACAAGCAGGGGCAACACTGGTAACGAAAATGTACAAGGACGATTTGCTAGTAGACTCCAATTCTTGTTATAATTCACCGGTATTAATAGTACCTAAGAAGGCTGACGCACAAGGAAATAAAAAATGGCGTTTGGTAATAGATTTTCGTGCCCTAAATGAAAAGATGCAAGGAGACAGCTATCCAATGCCACTGATTAGTACTATACTAGAACGTTTAGGAGGAGCGAAATACTTCTCGGTGTTTGATTTAGCAATGGGGTACCATCAGATAGGCACGGCAGAAGAAGACCAACACAAAACAGTTTTCTCCTACAGCAGAGGTCATTACCAATACAAAAGAATGCCAATGGGAATAAAAAATGCTGCGCCGACATTTCAAAGATTAATGGATAATGTGTTATCAGGACTACAAGGAGCAGAGCTTTTTGTATATCTAGACGATATCATAGTATTTTCAGCTACTCTAGAAGAACATGATAAAACGATAAACAGACTTCTAGAAAGACTTAGGGAAGCAAAATTAGCGCTACAACCAGAAAAATGTGACTTTTTAAGAAAAGAAGTAGCCTATCTAGGACATGTAGTAGGAGAAGAAGGAATCAAAGCAGACCCCAAAAAGTTAGCAGCCATAAAAGATTTTCCTACACCTAAGAAGGCAAAATCAATCAAAGAATTTTTAGGCATAACAGGCTATTACAGAAAATTCATAGCCAACTATGCAAAAATTGCCAAACCCTTATACATTCTATTAAAAAAAAATCAAATTTTCAAATGGGGTAAAGATGAAAAGAGAAGTTTGCGAAGACTGAAGAGAGCACTGTGTAGGAACCCTATCCTACAACATCCAGATTTTTCAAAAATTTTCAAATTGACTACAGACTCTTCAGATCATGCAGTAAGTGCAGTAATTACACAGGAAACAAATGGTATGGATCTACCAATAGCCTATTTCTCAAAAACGTTAGTAGCAGCAGAAAACAACTACGATCACACCGAGAAAGAATGCCTAGCAGTAATCCACGCTCTTGAAAATTTTCGACCTTTTTTATATGGAAGAAAATTTATTCTCTCCTGTGATCATGAACCACTCAGAATAATTAATAACGCTCTCAAGCCAACAGCCAGAATGACAAAATGGTTGTTAAGGTTGCAAGACTATCAATATGATTTTGAATGCAAACCAGGAAAAATCAACAGATGGTTAAAAGGTTTATCAGAAAATCCTAATAAAGATAAACTAACTAAGAAAGAAGAAAAGGAAACGTCAACTGAAAATAGTGAGAGTGAGAATACAGATAGTGAAACTAACCAGGAATTTTCTGTACGGAACACAGAAAAAAGGTTATTTCCAATTAGCAGTGGAGCAGCAAGCACAAAGCTACGAGCTAACCAAGCACTAAATAAGCTAATGGATAAAAACAAAGAAAAACAGTTGAAGGAAAAGACGAAGAAAAAAACAAACATTAAAGACAATGGACCTAAAACAACAAGAGCAAAATCAGATTCCTCATCAGTAATGATGCCAGCAAAGGACATTTTAACCAAACCTAAAAGAGGGAGGCCAGTAGGCAGAACTAAATCCGAAGAAGTAGTATCAGAAAAATTAGAAGAGGAAGGCCCAATAGCCACAAGACTAAGACCAAGGAAGAAAACACAGAATCCGGTTATAAGGGACGACACAAGTGATATTTCACATGAAGAAGACTCCACGACCAGCAAAGATTCTAGTGAAGATGAATCAGTTTTCGAGCCAGAAGACATCCCCATTTTAAAAAAAGACTGTAGTGTTCTACCGTCCCTAATTGAACCTGTACTAGAGTCAGACACTCAAGAATCCAGCGACGACAATTCTACTACGAACACTGTCATTCCAGAGGAAGAAGAAATAGCAGTCTACATGAGTCCTACTGTAGAAAGCTCAGAAGAAGAAGATGAAGAAGATGTTACAATAAGCGAAGCAACAAATTCAAGCCAGAATAACAAACCAGATAAACAAATGATAAATAGTATAAAGGACTCCATCAAAAAATTTGATTCATCTCTGGCAAACCATCAAACTTATTTCTGGGACGACGAAATGTTTGGAGAAGAAGAAGATAAAAACAACACCTTGCAAAATGCTAGTACAGAAAATATTAATTTAGCGAAAGAAATAGAAGAAGAGGGTAAAGCTATTGAAGAAATAATTGCAGAACTTCGTGAAATTACAGAACAAATAGAAAACCCCTCACTCAACACTTTTTCTGTAACAGAAAAACGAACAGAAATTACCGAGAAAAATGATACCGACCAAAATTTCACGAAATACAAAAAAACAGTTACGTTTGACACTCCTGAATTTAGAAGTAAACCAACAGCTCAATCCACTCCATACATACCAAATTCTATACTAGAGGATAAGGAGCCAGACACAACAGTAATGGAACAAAGAAAAACAAAAATGATCCCTAGACAACTGGTCGAAAAAGAACCAATAAACACAAATAAAATTGAACTGCGACCACAAACAAAGTTAGGATTGGGAATTACTATGCCTTTCATAGATGACGAAAAATTCTGGAGAAAGCAACCAGTTATGGAAAAACAAGAACCAATTATGAAAAGATTAGAAGTTATCAACTATGACAGAAACGCAATAACAAGCGTAAAGGACAACTATGTACATTTTTTAACCCGAGATGCAGAACCAGCCAGCCAAATAATCAGATTAATGGCAGCCATAGGAGGTTTAGACCTATTGGAAGTAAAAAATAAAAAACCAAGGGTAGGTCAAATACTATTCACCCCACGTGGAAAATACAATGTTATTTCGGTAATAATATCCAACAATTACGATGACGACATCAATTTAGAAAATTTAAAAGAGATTTTTGAGAATCTAAAGTACATTCTTCTCAAAAACAACATTGAGCATTTTCGAATATCGAGATACGGAGAACTACTAGACAAACTAGGAGAGGACTGGATAGCTTTACTAGTCAAAATATTTTTCAACACCAATATTAAAATCAACCTGTGTTACGGAAAAATTACGATTCCTCCAGAAGAAGATAGAACAAAAATAATCTCGGAATATCACGATAGTTTAATAGCAGGACATAAAGGTGTAAACAAAACCTATCGAAGAATTAGGGAAAAATTCACCTGGCCAGGTCTACGTCGAGATATCACAGAATATATTAGGAAATGCAGAAGCTGCGCACAAAGAAAAATCACAAGAACAAAAAATAGAGAACCAATGATAATTACCGATACCCCATTAGAAGTTTTTGATAGAGTATCACTAGACACTGTTGGAAAACTACCGACTACAACAAACGGTAACTGTCACGTTCTTACAATGCAGGATCAGTTGAGCAAATATTGCATATTTGTACCAATCCCTGACATCAGCGCTACTACAATAGCACACGCAATAGCCACAAATTTATTTTCGGTTTACGGAGCGCCAAAAACAATTTTAACGGACAGAGGAAGGATGTTTACCAGCAATTTGTTAAGAAGACTAGCAAAATTGTTTAAAGTTACTCAAGTAACGACAACGGCATACAGACCACAAACCAACGGAGCTCTGGAAAGAAGTCATGCAGTATTAGCAGAATTCATCAGACACTATGCAAAATCTAGTGACGATTGGGATAGGCTACTACCATATGCAAGCTTTGCCTATAATACATCGGTACATGAGGCAACAAAGTTCACTCCGTACGAACTAGTTTTCGGAAATTTAGCCAGAACGCCAACGGCATTCCCCACAGAAGACAAACTGAGAAATTACGAAAACTATATACAAGAACTAATAATGAGACTAATAGAGATCAGAAACATTGCAGCAAGCAATCTAAATAACGCTAAACAAACTTCAAAGGATAGATATGACTCAAAATCAAGACCGTTACAAATAAAAATAGGGGATGTAGTAGACGTCCAAGAAGAAGTAAGAACAGGCAAATTTGAACCTTATTACCATGGTCCCTATGAAGTAATTTCAATTACAGAAAATAATAATTTAATTCTCTGTGACGCGAAAGGAAAAAGGTTTAGAAAACACAAAGACCAAGTAAAAAAGGCATATTTATGACTAGAAGACAAAAAAGGTTTGAGAGTAGACAAAGAAGGTTATATTCACGTCTACACCGACGGAGCTTGTAAAGCTAATGGTAAACCAAACGCTCAAGCAGGAATAGGCATATGGTTCAACCATAATCACCCATTAAATATCAGCACCAAAGCACTTAACAAACAAACTAATAACTGTGCTGAAATAGAAGCAATAATAAAAGCAATTGTAATTTCAAAGTCAATAGGATATCGAAAAATCAGAATACATACAGACTCTAAATTTGCAATAGACGGTATACAAAACTGGTTACCCAAATGGGAAATAAATGGATGGAAAACCAACCGAAAAAAAGATGTAGTCAGTAAAAATATTTTCAAAAAAATGAAAATACATTCGAAAAATGTCTCGGTAGAATTAATCCATGAACAGGGACATTGTGGAATAGTAGGCAACGAAGAAGCAGACAAATTAGCAAAATTAGCCATAACATAATAAAATAGATACATACTCGAATTAATAATATAAAATTTTCTAAGTTTTCTTTTATTTATTGGTTGCAGAAAATGTATGGATCCATAAGGACATTCCTTTTAATTATCTGGTTAGCTAACTACTCATGGACCGCAAACATAAACCAATTTATCGAGATAATACCAATAAACAAAAGCGCAGGAATATATTATGAACTAATGCCAACTTTACAAAGAATAACAGGATTCTGGAGAACAGTTACTCTACTTGACACCGAAGTTTTCAAATCTCATTTACCGGACATAGAAAAAAATTTTAAGACGTTAAAGGAACCCTGTAATAGTGTGTTAGAGGCAAAATGTGAAGATTTTTTAGGATACCAGACACTCGAAAGGAAATTAATCACCGCCAAATTACTCTGGAAACAATTAGAGGAAATTACGGAGGAGATAAGACAACAAGGAGAACAATTTTACAACTACGAAAAGAAAAGAATCAATAAAAGAAGCACTCCATTACTAGGTTTTATAGGAAAACTAGTAGGGCCCACTATCGGAGTGCTGACATACGATGAAGGTGAAAGATATGACCAATTAATCTCAGAACTGGGCGAGGCACAAAAGAACATATCCCATTTGGTAGGAGAACAAACACATATTGTCCGAGCAGAATTACAGAATTTGTACGAAATAACCAAAAGACTATACAAGGAATCAAACAGTACAAAAAATTTATTGCAACACATAGAAGACGACCTTAAAAAACAAGACACAAAATTAAATACAATAGATTATACTATTCAACTACAATTAACAATGAAGAAATGGACAGAGACAATAGACCTGTATATACACGGCCTAGAGCAAACTTTGAACATCATGTATGATGCAAGAGAAGGCAAATTACACCCAAAAATGTTAACCAACAAACAACTAAAAAACATTGCCACTGAAGCACAGAAATTTCTAGGAGATCAAGATTTTCCTATACCAATAGATAGAATGAATACAGCTACATTAAAAACTATTTCACATACCTATCTACAAATAAAAGAAGGAAAACTAATCATTGCCTTGGACATACCCCTACTAGAAAAAGAAAATTATATAGTTTACAGGATGCACGAATTACCGATACTTCAAAATCTAGGAGACATAAAAAATCGAGCATATATACGCCCACATGCAAGATATTTGGCAACAAGTAAAGAAGGAAGACACTATTTCTATATGGAAGAAGAAGAAATGAATCAATGTCACAATCTAGAAGGAAGATTAATTTGTCCCCCCCAGCAAGGAGTATATGACATAACGTTAGCGCCTAGCTGTGAATCAGAATTGTTAAGAGCACCCACAAATAAAACCCTAAGAACATGTGACATCAGACTAACAAATAACCAACAACCCTTCTGGGAACCAATTATGACAACAGGTAGTTGGCTTTTCTCATTAACTAAAGAAGAAACTGCGTATCTAATATGTAAAAAACAAAGCACTAGAAATTTTCAAATAAAAGACGCAGGAATCATTAAAATATCAACAGGTTGTAAATTAAGCACCGATACTATCAAATTACCAACATTAAGAGTCCAGGAAAACAAACAAATATATCACTACGAACCAAAAATTGAACTACAAATAGAAGAAATTTCACCTATAATAAAATCTTCAAAAATATCTTACAATATTACAGAAGAAAATGACACACACCCCATCTGGAAGAAAATGGAAGCAGACGAAAAACTTCAAGCCATTGAAAAAGAATTGCTGACACAAAGTTTACACAGATATGGAAAGCAAAATCAAAATAGTTATACCATAACTCTACTAGGAATCTCTTCAACAATCATCTTTTTATCAATAGTCTATGGTATCATAAAATGCAAAAACCATTTTTGCATCATGACAAAGCAACGAAAAAAACAAGAAAACATACAACTAGAACAAAAGAATATAGACCAAGAACAACAAGAAGATCATCAAAATAACTATCCAGACTCAGAAGAAGCAAGTACAAGTGACACATCAACTATGCAAAAAAAACTAAATTCTAAAAAAATTTGGAAGACTCAATCTTTACCCAGAAAGTACCGGGACATAGCGTAATTAATTGATTTTAATTGCATGTAAATATTTTAAATATGTAAATACCAATTCCAAGGAATGAAATACTAATCTACATACTATACTATATAAAAAAGGGAATTTTTTTTTTAAAAACATACAACGCAAAAATTAATTTAAATCAAAGTTAGCCTAATCAATATCATAGGAATTACTATTAACTACATGTACATAAATGTATACATATTTTTTTTTATATATACACACACACATATATAGATGAGTAATCATAGTAATCATCATATAATTACTTAATTTCTTTTAAAAGAAATAATAAACGTTTTGTTTCATTTTAATTTTTTTTTATTACTTTTAAATTATAACATTTTACATTTTACATTTAACATATTTTATTATAACACATAATAAAATAATACTAAAACATTAAACTAGAATATAACATACCGACTAATTTAGTCCAAATCACAGCCACAGCATAACTAATAACAAAATTAAAATATTTAGAATATAATTAATTTAGAAATAATAAAACTAAATCATGGTGTTATACTAAAATATACATATAAAAAATAAACTACAGCATACATAATATACCGACACAAAAATACTTAATCATCAATTTTAACTATATATAGAAATCCAAGTTTTTTTTTTTTATCTAATTTAGTCATTTAATATAATAAGTTAACAATCAACAATTCTTTAACATAATTTTAATCTATGGATGTTAACCATTTTTTTCAAACATTTGTTTGAGTACACTATAAGTATACTATAAGAAACACTAAATAAAAGCAAATTAATTTTATTCACAATATAATCCTCCTAAAAAGGAAAGTAAAGATAAAACCATTAAACAAAACTTAATTCAAATTTGCCTCTATTTAAGAAGTTTCTCTATTAGTCAACCTATAAAGCTGTCAAGGGACGACAGTGACTAAAAGAGGGGTTTGTGGGCAGAAAACCGGAAATTTTCATTTTTATGCACAATATAGGCATAAATTCTATTAATTTTTGTTTGTCATCTTTGTCTTTTAATGATTTTGTGCAAAAACTTTTCTTAAAGAAACAATGTCAGATAAAAAAAGAATTAACATTATTTCTTTAAAATTTTAGAATATTCAGAACCGACACGAATCATAGAACTATGTTTACGTTTCCGTTTTTAATTAACTTATTCAGAATTTCATGAACGTAACTTTAATAAATTTAGCATAGTTATTTTGTAAAAGTCATTTCATGTAGATGTACCAAAAATTTGGATTATTCAATATAAAAACAATTTTCTAATTCTTCAAAACAAGAAAAAAGCATGAAATAACTTACAACTTGTTTTTCGTCTTAAAATATAAAAAGTATAGATCAAATAACAAATAAAACTTTGTAATCGACACAACAAATCTTTTTAAAAAGCACAAAACATCCCCAGAAAATGAACAATTTTTTTTACAAACAAAAAGACGAATTAAAAATTGTACTAAAAATTTGAACAACTTGTTACAGTAATTTAAATTTTTGACATTATGATATCATTTAATTATAAAAGATCAATTCTATGTAATCTGCGTTTTAAAATACGAAACATTTGTAACAGGAATAATAATTTATAATCATTTTTATTTTTTTTTTTTGCATTAAAAAAAAAAAAATTTTTAAAAAAAAAAAAAAAAAAAAAAAAACCGGCATCATCAATTAAATTATTTAAAACTTTTTTAGGAAGAAACATGATTGTACACCGAAACAAGACAAATAATATCTAGCTTGGTAAAAAAAAAAAAAAAAAAAAAAAAAAAAAAAAAAAAATGCAATAATATATCAGTAATTAAAGAAAATTTTTATGTTTTCAGTAACTCAATTTTAAAAAAAAACAAGTTTAAAAATCACATATTCAAACACATTTTTTTTCTCCTACCATGCTCGATATTAGTGATCTAAAATACAAAAATTACTCATCAATGAACAACGATAAAATTCCAGACTATTATTATTATTATTATTATTAATAATAAAACAAAAGCAAACTTCATCCATTTAAAAATCTTTAAAAAAAAAAAAAAACTAAAAGAGGAAACGATTTTTTTTTCTCTCTCTCTAAAAATGATGAACAGTTGTTTTTATTTTATTAGAAATGTTAACATTTTTTTTTTAAAAATGGGAAATATTGTTTATTAAAACATTCAAAACTGATGATAAACCGAACATAAAATTGATGGTTTATCTATGTTTCCACACATTCGAAAACTGAAATATTTCAATCACAAAGATCGGAGAAAAACTATATTTTGTTTTTAATGAAATACTTACCTTTCAGAGAATTATGTAAAAAAAAAAATTATATCAAGAGGAATATTTGTAAAACTCGAAAGAGTTAAATACCTCTACAACAAGAAGATTTGCACCAAGGAACACACCATCACAACACAACTCCAGCAGCTGACAAGGGACGTCAGCCAAAATTAAAAGGGGGGCAGTTGTTACGTATGACTGTGTAAATCTTTATATTTACATAGAAACAACGTAGTTTAATTGAATTATATAGAATCCATTTCATAATTTTGCCTTGTAACCTAAAAACACAATTATCGCTCTTACACAAAAATACATATTTATTAGTAACACCAATAAATTCCAACATTAAGCAAAACTCTGAACAACCCACTTTTAATCAGGTAATTAGCACAATTAAATTAAGCAAAGCACATTTTTCCTTTTTATGTTAATATCGCAAGGCAAGATTTCTTTCAATTATTTGTAAATTATTGCACAACAACGAAGTGGTCAAAATCTAAATTTCACAAGTACCAAATTCTGCAAGCTGTCAGAATAAACTGCATTGAGGATTTCCCCACCTAATTGTCAATCAATAAAAAGACTTGACAAGGGAAAATCTGGGCAGTTGAACTCAGGCAAAGTACCTGAAAGTATTATATATTGTCAGTCATTAAAGACTTGAAGTTTTTTTTTTCCATTTTGTGAAACAAAGGGCGTTGTCCCCAATTATTGTGTAATAGCTAAATTATATTGTGATTAAGTCTGTTCTTAACAAATATCACGATTAAGATTAAATAAAAAAAAATAAAGGAAAGAAAAAAAAGACTGCTGCGAATATTAATACAAAAGAAGGAATAAAGAAAAATTAAAAGTGAGTAAAAATTTCTACATTACACACTCACACACACAAATACATTTTCAAAACCTATGCAAGTTTTTGTAAGTTGTTTTCATTAGATTTTTCTCACAAAGATAAAGAGTATCTATTTCTTCCATTTTTGAAAATTTATATTATCAAAGGAACATAAAATTTGTACTTGAAAATTAAGAAGCTATAATAATATATGTACATTTTATAATTTTTCTGCATTAATTTTTATTTAACCTTGTCATTAAAACAATATTAATTAAGGAACTTACATTAAATAAATAAACCAAAATTTCTATTTTTATTAAATTGGCATTAAAGCCACATAATTGAAATTAATAATTGTGTTAGGGGAAAAGTCCCCTACCTTACAAATATTTTTTGCTGAAGAGCATTTTGTTATCACGATTAAATTTAAATTAATAATAAAATAATTTATTTATTTTTTTAATTATTTGTTTATTTAAATCCAATTCGTAACAGCTTCCTAGCAAAATTTCTCAAGTAAAAAAGAAATGTTGTGTGAGTGTAACTTCTGTTTTTTTTGTGTACCTACAACTACCAAAAATCCAAAATTCCACTATTGTAAAAGTAAAGGAGAGTAATCCCACCGCTGCCACCAATTGTAATAAATTAAAGTTGAATTAATAATTTAATTAATTAACAATAAAATAATTTAAAGGAATGTTACACAGTACTAGCTGACACCTTTAAATCTGTTTGGTAGTGGATCCCCTCCTTCCTACTTATTGTTCAAGTAGTGAGGTGAGAATCTCTACTTTTTTTATTAGTGGAATTTTTAGGAAATTAGAATTTGATTTGTGGATAACAATAAAATTAAACAAATAATTTACAAATAATGATAATATATCATAACCATTAAGCCCTAATACAGTTATCTAAATTTCCCTTATTTACTTTAATTTAAATATTCCAATGTTTATTCTCTTTAAGTGTGTGATTCTACACAAGATCTATATTTTGATGTATTTTGTGTTTTTATGCATGTATTTTATTTTAGTGTGTAAAACAACTTAGCTCACCTTTGTTATATGTGTATATATATTTCCTTTTTTATTTTATTTCCTTTAGTTAGTATTCTCTATTTTGTAACATGTTCGCACTTTATTTATTATTTCACTTTTCATTTCTTATTTTATTTTCACTTTATTTTATTAACCTTTTATTTGTTCACTTATTTAATATCTTTTTGTTACGGTCTATTATTCAGACCTGCAGTTTAATTAAACAACAAGAGCTTCGTACTATAGCCCTAACTCTCCGTCTTGGTCACGCCGAGACACACGGGCAAATGCCCAGATTTCCCTGTGTCAATCGATTTTATTAATCGACATTACAGTGGTGAAATCATACTTTAGTTTATTGCACCTGCTCGTTGCCAGGCGCTTTTCTGCAAGCTTGCAGTTTTAGGCAGTGGTGTGATCATGGTTCATTAACCTAGACACACCACTCCTTAAGTTTCACAATACATTGGTATCTGAAGCCTCATTCTTTTAATTAAAGTTAAATTCTCATTCTTTTTCAATATAAATTTATAAAAATGTGAAATATAATAAACTGCAATGATTGAGAGAGATATTATATTTTATTAATATTTAAACTCTTTTGAACTAAGATTATAACGAATAGATGAACTAAGTATATTTTGTTAATATTTTCTTGTAAATATTATATTTGTATTTTGTTATCACGAAGGGATAAATCGTGACGAAGTCCGTTCGTCACATTTACTATTTTCATAAAATTTATTAACAGATTTAATTATAGAAAAAATTTGTTGATACAATTCTACGAAAAAATTCAATTATTTTTATAAATAATAAAATTTCATTTACGAATTCAATTATTTTCATCGCAGAATTTCAAATACTTTTAATATAATTTTAAATAAATTCCTTGAAAAATGCAATTATTATTAAAATATTGATTAAAACTTGAGGAAAGAATTCAATTTTAAGAAACATTCAATTATTCAAATAAAACAATAAAATTCGTTGCAATAATTCAAATATTTTCATAAATAACATTTAATTTGTCGCAGAAAAATTAATTATTATCAAAAATTTTCAAGTAATTTTGCAGAAGAATTCAATTAGTTTGATAAACAACAAAATCGCATAAATTCTTCCCATAAAATCAATTATTCTAAGAAATTTTAATAAAATTATTTTCCAAAATTCAATTATTTTGATAAATATCAAAAATTCATCACAAGAATTTAATTCTTTTAAAAAGGAATTAAATACTTTGCAGAAATTAAATTATTTTCAAAATTTTTTTTAAAATCTTCTCAGAAATTCAGTTATTTTAAAAAACTTTAATAAAATTCTTCTCAGAAATTCAATTATTTTTAAAAATTTTTGATAAAATTTGATGCAAGAATTCAATTACTTTCATAAATAATTAAATTTTTGCAGGAATTCAATTATGTTGAAAAGTTTTAATAAAATTCGTTTTCAAAATTCAATTATTTTCATAAATAATAAAAGTTTTAAAGGAATTCAATTATTTAAACACTTTTTATCAAAATATTCTAAAGAATTCAATTATTTTTACAAATTATAAAAATTTCAGAAATTTAATTTGTTTTAAAAATTTTATTATAATTCCTCTTAGAAATTTAATTACTTTTAAAAATTTTAATAAAATTCTACGTGAAAATTCAATTATTTGTATAATTCTTCCCATAAAATAAATTATTATAAGGAATTTTAATAAAATTCTTTTCCAAAATTCAATTATTTTGATAAATATCAAAATTCATCAGAAGAATTCAATTATTTTGATAAATATCAAAATTCATCAGAAGAATTCAATTATTTTGATAAATATCAAAATTCATCAGAAGAATTCAATTCTTTTGAAAAGTAATTTAATACTTTGCAGAAATTAAATTATTTTCAAAAAATTTTTTAAATTCTCGTCAAGAATTAAATTATCTTTATAAATAGACAGGGAAATTCTTCTCAAGAATTAAACTATTGTCAAAATTTTTTTCAAAATTCTTCTCAAGAAGTTAATTATTTTTAAAAATATTAATAAAATTCTTCTCAGGAATTCAATTGTTTTCAAAAATTATTATTTTAATTCTTCTCAGGAATTCAATTATTTTTTAAAAGTTTAATAAAATTCTTCAAAAAGTTTTCAATTATTTTCAAAAATTGTTATAAAATTTTTTAATATAGTAAATTTCATTAAAATTTTAATTAAATTCCTTAAAAAAAATTAAATATTTTCAAAAGTTGTTAATACAATTCTTCGTAAAAGTTAAATTTTAAGGAACATTCAATATTATTTATTTTTGTATTTAAATAATTGATTTCTCGTAGAATTAATTTATTATTTTTCGTACTTTTAACAAACAATTTTGTAGAATTAATTTTTTTGAAGATGTTTAATTAAATAATAATTGATGTTATTGATTTAAAGTACAATTTTAGTTAAAAAATCTAGAAAATGTTAATTGAATTGAAATGATACAAATAATTTTGAAGAAATTACAGTAACAATATTCCTATAATAATAAATTAATGATTTTGTCAGTCGGTCATCTTTAATTATTATAAGTTGTTCAATTTGAAAAGGTTTGAATTTGAAATTTTTTAACATCTTAATTCCAATGAAAAAGAAATGATTAAATATTTATTTTAAATAAAACTATTGATGTTTTCGAATAACTTTACTTTAAAAGAAATTTGTAAATAAATTTAGTATAACATTTTTTTGATTATCTAATAATTTTTAGAGTGAATTAGAATATTCATTAGGGTCAGGGAAAAAGTCAAAGTTGTGTTTGGAAATCAGGAAAAAATGAAGTTAAATTTTTGTGGCAACCCTGTATAAATAAATTATATTTTTATCTTTATTTAACCAATTTTTATGGTCCCTTAAAAGTCCCCTATTTTTTAATATTCAGTCCCCTATTTCCCCTAAAATACTTTTTAAGGGCACTGTGCCTCAATAACCAGTTTTTATAGTTTTATTTTATTCGAATAATTATTTCGTATAATTTTTTTCTTACCGAAATTATATTTTAAATAATTTTGTTTAATCGATTTTTTATTTTTCCTAATATTCATTTTTCCAAATAATTCTTTTTCATAATTTTTATATTTCCTAATTCGTAATTCACATAACATATATTTTTTCTAAGATTTAAATTCTCTAATTTATTATTTTCCTAACCTATAAATGTCATAATAAGAATTGCACCGAATAGTTGTTTCACCTACAGAATATACGGTTTCGACGTTTCCCATCTCTGAACAATATGGCGCCAAATTTGAAAAAAGTTTATTATTTTATTATTTAAAAATTATTAATTATTACAAATATTGTTTAAAACAATGTTCCTAATGATATTTAGCGTAGTTAATTGGTTTAAACAATATTTGTAAAAATTAATAATTCTGTAGGTGAAATAACTATTCGGCGCAATTTTATTATGACATTTATATAGGTTATGAAAATAATAAATTAGAGAATTTAAATCTTAGAAAAAATATATGTTATGTGAAATACGAATTAGGAAATATAAAAATTATGAAAAAGAATTATTTGGAAAAATGAATAATAGGAAAAATAAAAAATCGATTAAACAAAATTATTTAAAATATAATTTCGGTAAGAAAAAAATTATACGAAATAATTATTCGAATAAAATAAAATTATAAAAACTGGTTATTATACAATAAAAAAATTAGTATAAAAAATTATTAGATATTACAAAAATTTTAAAAAATAATATTTCGATATAATAATAATTATGAGAAGTGACAATTCGGTAAAGTTATAGTTAGAAGAAATACATGTTAGAAAATATAGTAATTATAAAGAAGAATGATTAGAAGTAAAGAAAATTATGAGTAATGTTAATTCGAAAAAGTTAAAATTATTTTGAAAAACATTTATAAGAAAAAAGTTTTATAACAAATGATATTTCGATAAAATAGAATTTAGAGACTTTAGAATTTAGAACATTTACACATTATAAAAAAATATTATTAGGAACAATAAATTTTTTAAGAATTGGTAATTCGGTAATATTTGAATTATATTGAATAATAATTCGGGCATATAATTATTATAATTATTAACAAATCTATAAAATAATATTTATCAAAATTGACATTTCGAAAATAAAAATATTAGTGTAAATAAGAAATATAAAAAATAATAATTTTTAGAAATGATAATTCTGTTATTTGAAGATTATAAAAAATTTTCTTTCGCAGTATTAAACATTCTGTTAATTAGTCATTCAAAAAAATAATGTTTTTGACAATTATTCTTTGGATTAAAAGAAATTATAATTAATTCTTATGAGATAAAAAGAATTTCGATAAAATAAAGATTTGGAAAATAAAAATTGAAAACTTTTCATGCGCCCCTCAATGCGACATCATAAATCTCACTCAAATCAGATAAAGACACATTAATATCGAGAATCAAATTGAGATACACTGAACCAATATTTATTTCATAGCTTTTATAATTCACTTTCACAACTATTAGATTTGCAGGTTTATATAATGTTTCTATTTAAAGTTTATTTGCGTATGTGATGAATAAACCTCCTTTTGCTCTTCCTCTCGATAAATCTCTAGTTGCCTCACTGTAGATATCATTATTTGTACATCTGTCCAAAATATCCTTGAAATTATTGAAACCTCTTTAGTTACAAAATATAATTCGGGAAGATGCCTTTGCAGAGTCATTTGTATTTATGTTGTTTTGACGCTGTTGTTAGACGAGGGTTTTTTGATGAAAAAAGATTTTAGGGTACCATTATCTTTTACCTCCTTTGTCACTGGGAAATGCCTGGCTGCACAGAAAAAAACTCGACACACTTTTGTTGCAACGCATTTGGAAGTCGGTCTCGAAATGAGTAATCGACAACTTCAAGTGACTCGAAATGAGTAATCGGCAACTTCAAGTGACTCGAAATGAGTAATCGGCAACTTCAAGTGACTCAAAATGAGTAAAATGACATATTGTTGCAAAAAATAGCATGGTCGAGCTCGAGCCGGGCTCGATACTCGAGCCAGGTTCGAGCTTTAGGCGGGTTCCATTTCAAATCAGGCAGATTCTCCACTTAACATCACGGAATGCTATGGAAATGAAATATGTTGTTTTTCACAAGAAATTAAGAGATGCGTGTTTTCCCGATTTGGAAAAAAAAATTTTCCCTTGAAGTTATCAGTGCTTGAAAGTTATATACTTTTTTTCAAAAATACTCAATATTTTTCTTCAAATCTATATAACTTTTGGCGTAATTAGTCTATTGAGGTTTTCTTTGAGAATTCTAATGTGTATTTTTGAACTCTTTCATAATCCACAAGAATTTTTCAAAAATATTCATTATTAACAAAATGGCGACGATTTTTTAAAAAAACTATAAAGTCGATTTTCTCAAAAACTCCACCTTTATATTTTTTGCTGATTTTTTATTACTATCGTCTTGCTATTAGCAATATAATATGTAAAAATCAGATTCGCTAAACAATTTTTACAGTAGATAAAAATTAAAAAAAAAAAGAAAAATTTTTTGCATAAAAATCTATGTAAATTAAAAAAAATACAACGAAATTAATTTTAAATCACTATTAAATGTTTCACTTACATTTTAAAAAACAGTATAAAATAATTTCAATTGTTTGCATTCAAATTTACAATAAACAATTCGTCTTTAGCGGTTCTGGACTTGTAAGCCGATTTACATCCTTGATCATCAATTTCTAGCTTCCAAATGTGGCAATCTTGAATTCCAGGAATAGACTCAACACTACTCCACTGTCTAGATTTTAATTTTCGAAAATCATTTATGTCTTTTGATCGCAGTAGAATTAGTTTTATCTTAGGAACACATTGCTGTAATTTGTCCACAAATGATTCGGCGTCAGTTATTGCTTCCAAATGTGAATGCTTTAAATTGTAATCAGTAGCAAAGTGTTTTACGATTCCGCCAATTCCATCGCAGGCACCTATTAGCGATCAAAATTGAAATATTTTATTTATTTATTGATTTATGTATTTATTTATTTATGGATAAATAGTGTTCCTAGGGCTAATCAGTCCTCTGAAGAAAAATTTTGTTAAATGAGTCCTCGAATTAATAAACTTAAATTGCGTTTAAACGGAAGCTTTACAATGAGAAAACATTATATTCAATTCAAGTAAGAAAATAATTTTAAGTGATTTTGTTTAATTGAAATTAGTTTATAAGCTTTATCCTAATATAAAGAAAATATCTACTGTTTTGATTCAAAAATACTATTTGTTTGAATAATTATGTTTAATTCCAACATATTTTCTGTCTTGGTTTAAACAAAAAATATGTGTTTGATTCAAACTTAAAAGTTGATTATAAATAGTTTAAAATCAACCATAAATTATGTTTGAATTAAGTATATTATTTCCATAATTGAACCAAAAAATATGTTTGAATTAAACTTAAATTTGTTTGACTGTACAGCTAAGATATTTTAAGTTTGATTTAAACAAAATTTGTTTGAATCGAATAAATCGTTTTCTTACTGTAGTGATAGCCGAGTGGAAATAGTTTTTAACCCCTTCACAGTCAATTAAAAATAAAGTTTATGCATCATAAATGTTCAAAATTTTTTTTTTTTAAAACATACAGTACCGTCCGCAATTGTCAGTCCACCCATTTTTAAAGGAATGACAAAAATTTTTTAACATAAAATTCATGAAAACTAAAATTTTTTTTGGTTTATATTTTGAAAGACGATAAAATTTTGAAAAGAATAAGACCTTACAGAAGTCATTTGGCCAAAATTTGTAGAAGATATTCCTAAAAATCGTCATTTTCAATGTTTTACAAAAATTTAAATAACTTCTAAAATAATGAACGCTTTTTAATAATCTTAGGCTTATTTTAAAGGTCTTTTTCTACGGAATAAGAATTACTTATAGGCATTAACCTGTCATTTTTAACTTGGAATAAGCATGACGTCAAAATTAGACAAAAAAATTGGAAAAATTTGAAATCAATTTTTTGTACTAAAAACTATTCTAGAACATATATAAAACATGATATGGTGTAGATTTTTCAAGAAATTTTAATAAAAATATATGTTTGAATTTCAAAAATTATTTTTCTTTTAATAATATTATTTCAAATTTTTTGAATTTTTTTGTCCAACTTTAACGTCATGCTTATTCCAAGTTAAAAATTACAGGTTAATGCCTAGAAGTAATTCTTATTCTGTAGGAAATGGTCTTTAAAATAAGCCTAAGATTATTAAAAAGCGTTCATTATTATTTTAGAAGTTATTCAAATTTTTGTAAAACATTGAAAATGACGATTTTTAAGAATATCTTCTACAAATTTTGGCCAAATGACTTCTGTAAGGTCTTATTCTTTTCAAAATTTTATCGTCTTTCAAAATATAAACCAAAAAAAATTTTACTTTTCATGAATTTTATGTTAAAAAATTTTTGTCATTCCTTTGAAAATGGGTGGACTGACAATTTCGCATGTTTCGTATGTGTATGTTTTTAGGGTCACTGAATCAAAATCTGTGATCAAAACTTCAAAATTCAAAATGTCGGCTTCAAAATGGCGCCCAGAAATATCCATAAGTTAACGAATTCCTTAACTTTAAAATTTTTTTAGTTGCTATTTTGAAGCTGCCATTTTGAATTTAACTTTTTTTCTAACATTTAATACAAAAACAATACCTTTTCCGTGCCCAGTTGCAGAGAAGATCCATTTCTTGTTAACTTCTAATTTGGAAAATTCATGAAATTGATACCGATTCTTGAAATGGGAAGGTGCTCCGTCAGTGATCAAAGTAATTTCTTGTATCGATTCAATTCGTGAATTTTTAAAACTTTGAATAATGTGATTTATTGCGAAGAATGCATGGGCAGAATCATGTTTAGTATCGTCACTTACAAGAGCAAAACTTTGAGGTTCATTACCGCAATAGCAAACAGCTGTGAAAATTGATATTTGAACACTTTTCCAATAACAACTCTGAATTTCATTATTCAAAACTCGTCTCCAATTCTCTGCAAAGTCACAATGTATAACAATTTTCCCATCATTATTTTTCGTTTCTTCTTTTGCTCTTATTATTTCTTCTTTTTGTATGTTCTTTACATATTTATGGGTATTTGCTTTCGCTGACCAGTGCCTCAACTCTTTTAAGAACGTGTCCACAGAAGTTGTTCGTTTTTCCAAATCGTTGTTGTGCCATAATGCAAAAGTTACCTCTTCAAATGCTTTGTCTTCAGGGATGTTTAGCTTCTCGATCGTTAAACTTTCAGAACCTGGACATAATTCACACTCTTGAAAAATACATGTTTTTGAAGCAGAAGAACACATGATAGATGAAAATACCATTTGCGAAAGGTGATTTAAATTCGAGGATTTTTCGTTCAATAGCGTCATGAGAGTTATTAGACAAAGTTCGTAATTTGCGCAATAAATGCAGACACATACTTCTCTTGGAGAATCAATAATAACCCACTTTGGTCGCAATGAATAAAATTTTGATTTTCCTATTTTTACCATTGTGTTTTTTTCCACAAAAATGTTGTACATATCCTTAATACTGCGCGTCAAAAAACGTTTCACTTTTTTAACTCTTGCTCCATTTTCGTAAATATTTATCACGTCATTTTTATTAGGACTCTGTCTGGTACAATCCAAGTCATCATTTAAATAATATTCATGAACAAGTTTAATTTGCTCTTCAGAAATTGGATGACCATTATATGGGTCAGGTGAAAAGTAAATCCCTTTATTTTTGGTTAATTTACGTGATTCATCTACCATATATTTTGTTATAGAGAGTTTCGAGACTATTTCAGATTTTGAAAGTTGATTTTGAGGTAACAATGTAAGAAGACGAATTTTTTCAGATTTTGTTTGACAATTCTCTAAACCTAGTTTAAAGTTGTCCAGAAAAAAGTTGTTCGAATTGTTATTTGTTAGCTGCACGTCATATATTTTGGACATTTTACTGGATGTTGCTTCAGCAAATGAATCGATAATTTGTTTTCGCTTTCTATTAACATAAGCATTTTTTTCACTTTCTGATTGATTGAATTTATTCCTTAAGGGTAATAAATTTAATTTTAACTGTGCAATTTATTTATTTACCTCTTTTACTTTATCTGATCTATCGGGCACATAAGAATCATCATCCTCACAATCTTCTACGTAATATTCACAGAGATCATCTGCATCGTTAGTTAAATCGTTATCTTCTATTGAAACATTCGAGGGAACACAAAACTTAGAAGTAAATCTACGATAGCAATTTTTACAAACAGAATTATCCCATTCAATATTTTTATTTGGAAGAAAAGGCTTCATTAGGACAGCTAGTTCTTGCAATTGTACAAATCCATTATTAGGAATATTGTAAATTTTCTTCTTGTGCACAGCTTCAAAATCTGGACAAACTTGTCGACCGAAGTACGTATCTACTTTCCGAACCCTAACCATTGCAAAAAATCGTAATTATTCGATAAAATATTGAGTATTTTTGAAAAAAAGTATATAACTTTCAAGCACTGATAACTTCAAGGGAAAATTTTTTTTTCCAAATCGGGAAAACACGCATCTCTTAATTTCTTGTGAAAAACAACATATTTCATTTCCATAGCATTCCGTGATGTTAAGTGGAGAATCTGCCTGATTTGAAATGGAACCCGCCTTTAGTTACTCAAAAATATTTGAGTGCTCGAAAAATTCAAGTGCTCAAAATTATTTTAGGTTTAATACTGCACGTGTCGGATAGAATTTGGTTCAAGTTCGGATTGATTCTGCTCAGCTCTGCTAGAAAAACGAAAAGCTTGAAATACTCGATCGAGCTTTTTGCACAACTCTAATTATAAAGAATTATTTTAATTCACATTTTTATGAATTATTCCCAGTTATTCCAATGTTATTGTAATTTTATCATAAACCCAAAATGATACCGCTTTTTACTCATTTTGAGTCTTTTCCCCAGAAAATCAAAATAAGTCGAAGGGGTATCATTTTTGTTGCACTTCAAAATGAGTATCATATGATACTCATTTTGAGTATAGTTTTTTTCTGTGTGGTAACGCTGTGGAAAACTGTTGATTTTTCTGACAAAATCGTAGAACTCTTGACAAAGTTGATATAATGTAATACAAAAATTGTACATGAAAGCTGAGTTTCTATACACTGTTAAAAATGTTCTCAATATTCCGATAAAATTCAGACACAAATGTAACAAAATTTTCCAAATGATGGTACTGAAAGCATTTATATGTTACATTTGCTTGAAATTTACTACACGTTTCTTATGATTTCTAAATGTTACTCAAAATTCAAAATTTTTAGTAAAAATCCTTATGAGTAACGGAATTCTAACTTCAGTTAAACTAAAATCAGTAACTAGTTAAGAAAATTTAATGAAATGTAACTGAAAATTTGGGAATAGTTTCAAAAAGTATAAAGAGTAACTGAAAATTACGAAACTGTAACAAAATTTTCAGTTACCACAGCTGAATTAAGATGCGCACAATTACTTTCGCGCCGCTTGGGTCTGTTGCAGGAAATACATAACTGAAAATGCCCTTCGAAAAAGTGGTTGTGCGTAGAAAATGTTTTATTGTATAAAGTTATTTAAATAAGTAAAAAAGTGTTATAAATTATTTTTAAAGTTTCATAAGTGATCATTCTTGGGATTAAAAAGTTGAAGCATATTTCCACATATAAAAAGTATACAAAATCTATTTTTATTCATGCTCCATTACACGTATTAGATATTTTTGGAGAAAAATCGTCCTGCAAAATGGAATGTCCATGCTAGGAACCAGTACCGTAACTATGATGAGCTTATTGATATTCAGAGCAATCAAAGTTATGATACTTTTGATACTTCATTAATAAATGAATGATTAATATTATTTGATTGAATAAATAGTTTTGTGCATAAAAAGTAAGAAATAAATATTATTTATATTATTTACCAGTTGTTTTTTGATCAAATTTATTTATAAACCATAAATAAATAATTTTTAAACAATAACATTATTATTAAATATTTTTAAGTTTAAATAATTTTTTACTGAAAATCTAGTAGGATAGAAAAAATTGTGAGACAAACTTAGAAATAATGAAGTTATACATATTAAATTGTACTTTGTATTTTAATGTAAATTATGTTCGCTATCACTGATGAGTGTCATTAAAATTTATTGTTTCAGTTTTGTTCAGTTCTGATTATTAAGCAATATGTAACATTTGAGTTACATATTATTGTTTAATAATCAAAACTGGAAAAAGCGGTAGCAAAATTTTTAGGAAAAATAAAAATATTCAAGCTATGACATGTTATGAAATATTATGAAACTAAAAAAAAATTTCGGAAAGGAGCAACAGCAAGTTTAAGCTGTAACGTGATACAAAAATTTAATTATTTTTTAAAAATTTATGCTGTAATGCTTTTAGTATTCAATTATTATCAAAAATTTTAACTTAAATTCATTTTGAAATAAATTTTTATAAAAAAATTCTACGAGAACTCAATTATTTAAATACAAAAATAAATATAATTTATTGAATTTTCATAAAATTTAATTATTATAAGGAACTTAATCAAAATTTATTAAAATTGAATTCTTTTGAAGAATTTTAATAAAATTTCCAAGAATTAATTGCATTTTTCGAATCTGTAACATATTTTTCCATAAGGTATGTAACGGAAGTATTATTGTATTGCGTGTTCCAGAAATTTACGAAATTTTAACATAATTTCCAAAATAAGCAACTGAAGTTTTCTGCAGTTACGTGTTCCAGAAATTTACGAAACTGTAACAAAATTTCCAAAATAAGCAACTGAAGTTTTATGCAGTTACGTGTTTCGTAAAATTACGAAACTGTAACAAAATTTTTAGTGACTTGTGATTAAAGATTTATGCAGTCACATGGTTCTGAAAATTATGAAATGTTTCAAAATTTTACGTAAAAATGTTTTTTTAATAAAATGTCAAAATGATTTAAATTTAAACAACACACACATGTTTTATGTTTTTGGGGTCGCTGATAACGAATATGACCTCCGAAACTTAAAATTCAAAATGGCGGATCCAATATTTCCGACTCAAGTTGTCAAAATGTTTCCGTTTTAAACAAAACTCACATGTTTGATGTTTTTAGAGTCGCTGATAACGAATATGACTTTAGAAACTTAAAATTCAAAACAGCGGATCCAATATGGCCGATTTAAAGTGTCAAAATGTTACTGTTCTAGGCGATACTCACATGTTTTATGTTTTTGGTGTCGCTGATAACAAATATGACCTCAGAAACTCGAAACTCAAAATGACGGAACCAATATATGGCTGACTGAAACTGTCAAAATGTTTCCGTTCTAGACGAAACTTATTTTAAAAATGATTTGTAATTCTTATTACAGACTGATTCGGTTTTTGAGTCAGTATACTCTCAGTACACGGTACCCTGGAAACAATTTTAACCCTCAAGTTGCATCCTTTAGACGACTCCTGTTGTAACTTCTTTGAAATTCTTCACTGATCATTTTTCAGAAGGAAAAAGCAAAATCCGTCGGGCGGATTTTTTTTAATTTCAATTTTTGTGTTTTTATCAACAAATTTGAGAAAAGACAGGTTTTTACGATTTTATAAACCAACATATGATATTGTAACTGGTACCTTTTTATTCAAACAATTATAGAATAATATAATTCTTATAAGCAGTTTTCAGTATAATCGAAATCTGATATTAGTTTATTAATTTAAGGCAGTGAAGTGGCAGGAAATCTAGAAAACTATTTTGACTTTGAAAACAAAGTCACGGGAGCTTTTCTGAAGTTTCCGAGTTTTTTTCGTTAAATTTTTAAAAGCTAAGGACAGTTTCGAATTCAGCGGAAAATTTTTAACGAAAGGCTCTATTTGAACATTTTTTCTTCACAATATCGACTACTCTATAATAACATTTGTTTCAAAAATGTGATAGTATATATTTATTAATCATATAAATTTGTTGAATCAAGCGATTTTTAAATGAAAAAAATGAGCTAATGTCTGTTTTACTACAAACTTCATGTTTATTTATATACGTCAAAATATGCCGCTATTTTGAATCGTTTTTTCAATATTGAATGGAAAATTCAATTAATTAGATACCTGGAGTATATATCAAGTCTGGTAATTTTTCATTTTTAATTCTGTATTAAAAAAATTATGTTCAATTTTTTAATTGTTACTATACATAATGGATATTAAAAAATTATACATAATTTGTTCGTATGATTTGAATTGAATTTTAATTTCTTTATTATAATATATTACAGTATTTTTGTCAACATGAAGGTCGATAAAAAAAAGTGTTCACATGAGGAGAATCTATCAAAAGTATGTTTAATATGTTTGAAAAGAAATAAAAAAATGAATATAATCTCGGAGTGTATAGAAGAAAGGTTGCTGAAAAAACTTGACCGTAAATTTTTGCCGTTCGAAGATAATCGCTTACCTCGCGCTTTGTGTGAATCTTGTAAACGAAAATTATATAATTTTGATACGGAAACATGCCGAGTAAAAAATACTGATAAAATGGAGCTGCCGGATTATGTTCTCACCATAATCGATTCGAAAAGATTGCGCGATAATAATTCGAAAAGTGCCGAAGCTTGTTGCAAGATTTGTGAAATTGCTACTGCACCCGCCAACAGTAATTTACTCACCGGTAACATTGTTCGTAAAAACTTTGAGAAAAAAACAAAAAGGAAGAAAAGTCTTCATCATTTAACTCCCTTTCTCGTCACGAACGCGTGAGTGATACAACCAAATATATTGTATCAAATTTTACGACTGCAGAAAAAGAAATGATTATGACTGGTTTAATTAAAAACACTATTGCTGAGCAAAATTTAAATTCTAATGAAAAGAACATCAAACTGTCTCTCAAACAACCAAAAGGAGGACAAAATTTAGGTATTGTTGTAAAACCCAGCGTAAAAAACGAAACCAAGATAACTCAAATTTCAGCAGACGATGTAAATAAGATTAAAACAGCGTTCAATGTTTCCAATAATACTATGACCGGTATTGCGAAGGCGTTTCGAACAGTCACAAAAAATCGGAAACTCTTCGAGCCTGGATTAAACGAGAAACTTGTAGCAAATAATCATGTTTTAGATAGTTATTTTAATTTTAAAATAATAAATTCCATTGTAAAAATGAAGAATGAAGTAACGAAATCTGAAAAAGTTGCGATTTATTGTAACGATGTAGAAAATCTGATAGAAAAAGTGATGGATCATCGTGATGTATCTGAAGCAAGTTTTAAGTTAGGCATCGATAGTGGAGGAAAGTTTCTCAAAATTTGTTTAAGTATTCAGTCGGAGGATGGTCCAGAATTCGAGCAAGAACCACCAAGGAAACGATCCTACGATGGTAATTTTGAAAAGAAATTCAAAGACTCTAGTGTAAAACGATTATTCGTGATTGGTTTAATTCAGAGTGCACAAGAAAATTATGATAATTTAAAAGAATTATGGGCCTTACTAAAACTAAATAATCTGCAAGCATTTCTAGCAATTGATTTGAAAGTTGCAAACATGATTGTAGGTCTAGGCACACATTCCAGTTCCTATCCATGTACATGGTGCGAAGCACCAATGCAGAATTTATATGAAAAAGGACCTCTTCGAACAATTGCAAATATTCGAGAGAATTATGTCAAATGGAGCAGGGATAATGGGTGTCAGAAGAAAGATGCAAAGTTATTTAAGAGTTGCATTCAGGATCCTCTATTAAAGAACTGCAAAGATGACACGGAAATCATCGACATCATACCACCACCAGAACTTAATTTGCTAATTGGAGTTGTAAACAAAATGTACACAGAAATGTCAAAAAGATTTCAAACAATTAGCGAGAAATTTGCAGAATTATGTTTCGTCCAACATGAAGTAAAGAAAAGTGGTTCTGCTTTTAAAGGCAATTTATGTAAAGCACTGCTACATAACGTAAATAAGTTGAGACTCCTTTGCAATACCGAAATTTTGTGTCTCAAATACGTTGATTCTTTTCAAAAATTTCGAGATGTTGTAGATTCGTGTTTTGGGGAAGAGCTTAAATTCGATTATATTGAAAAAATACAATTATTTAAAAGTAGCTACAAAGAGTTAAATATTAGTGTCACTCCCAAGGTCCACGCAGTATTTACTCATGTTCCGGAATTTTGTAAAAGGAAACAGCGAGGATTAGGATTTTACAGCGAGCAAGCTATGGAAGCAGTTCATTTTGATTTCGCGAAAACTTGGGCTAATTATAAAACGGATGACAGGAAAGAAAACTATGCAGAGAAACTCCTAAGATCTGTATGTGACTACAATAGTAATCACATGTAATCGTTCAATTTTACTATTAAAATTACAATTTAAATACAATTCTTGTAAATTGTAGAACGTTTCGATATTAAAAGTTATCATAAAAATTAAATAACAGAATTTTTACTATTTATATTTTTAAAAGATAAAACCAAACTTATTCAATTTCAAAATCTTTAAAGTTTTCAAGATTTCCTGCGACTTCTCTGCCTTAAATTAATAAACTAATATCAGATTTCGATTCTACTGAAAACTTCTTTTAAGAATTATATTATTCTATAATTGTTTGAATAAAAAGGTACCAGTTACAATATCATATGTTGGTTTATAAAATCTTAAAAACCTGTCTTTTCTCAAATTTGTTGATAAAAACACAAAAATTGAAATTAAAAAAAATCCGCCCGACGGATTTTGCTTTTTCCTTCTGAAAAATGATCAGTGAAGAATTTCAAAGAAGTTACAACAGGAGTCGTCTAAAGGATGCAACTTGAGGGTTGAAATTGTTTTCAGGGTACCGTGAGTACTGATCGGGTTCCAAAAGTCAGTACCGCCGGTCAGTATTGAGTCAGTACCATGCCGGTGTTAAACTCCGTCATAGCTCCGGACATTTTTACTAGGGTGGTGTTACCTCTTAAAAGAGGATTTAAAAGTAATATAGAGAATTATATGTAAGAGGATAAAAAGAGGGTTTTGGAGAAATAAAAGAGCGAGTTTAAATTTTAGCTCGGATCTCCCTTCAGAAGAGAGGAAGGTATTTAAATTTTTTTTTATTCTGTTTTAAATTTTTGTAAATGAATAAATAATATCTGCAGAATATTGTGTTAAAATTTCAAGTCAATCCGATTAAATTTAGCAGACTTATGAGTTTTAGTTCCGTTAGTCCAGGCTTCAGGATTCATTTTTTTATTAATTAATTATCTGTAATTTGTTTATTTTTAAATTTGCAATATTTACGCCTTCATTTTGGCAGAAAAATCTACACAATTTTTATAATATTGGAGGTTACTGATTTTTTTTTTAAATTAATCCTTGCAGTTTTGCGCATCAATACATCGTAATTTAATCTTTCAAAAATATTGAGAAAATTCTTCAATTTGCAATTGTTTAAAAGAATTGTTAATAACAATTATAAATTTTCATTTTTTAGCAATCGCTTTATTTCATCTTTAAAGTATAGACTTTAAGCTTTGATTAAAAAAATTCACTTAATTATCTTTATTTATTTCAAAGTAATAATAAAATGAAAATAAAATGACCTAATACTTCAACACCTGATTACTTTAAAAATAAATTTTTTTTTTGAAAAATGTAAAACATTCAAACTGCCATAAGATTAATGACACCTGACTGTTACTTAATCCCAATAGACTTAAAAGACCATACGAATGTCAAAAAATATAGGAAATTCTTTAGATTTGAATTAGCTAAATTCGTTGGATCCCTAGTAGCTGCTTGTCCAGCAACTAGCTAAGGTTGCTTGTACGTCAAGCTACTAGAACGAGAGAACTTCCTTGCTACAAGGAAAAATGACACTTTCTAACAAGTGGATAATGACCTGAAATGATGGATCAAGAAAGTAAAATTATCATTTAATCCCATTAGAGTGTCTAACTATATACATATAAACAAAAATTTTGTCATACTCCTTCGGCTCCACTTATTGGAGAGAAATTTATTACACTTTCCTCGAATTTATGCGAAAGAATTAAAATCTGCATTTTTCTTGTTCTTCTTTTGTTTCTTGTCATAAATTCCGCATCTGCGCTGTTTCTCTCCACCACATTTGGACCACCCTGATGTACAAACGTCGCGGTAGATTTAGTATCTAATCAACGTGAAGCCCACCCTCTTTCGTGACCTATCCTTATACGAAAATGACATATGTAAGGCAATAAAGTATTAAACAAAAATATGAAAAACTGCCTAATCTCGCGTGTATTTTCCCTAAAAATTTAATTTAATGTTTTTTTTATTCTATAAAACCTATTTTAAATGTGTATTGATTTATTCTATTAGAAAGTTCATCTCAAAAAGTAAGTTTTTTGTGATGTTCTTCAATTTTCATTAATAAATCTGTATGAAAATATTTTTTTATCCCACATGCACAAAAATGGCGCTTTTTAGATAGCTGACGACAGGGAGTAAAGTCACTCATTTGTTCAACCATATGAAAATGGCGTCCATTTTCTCCCATGTGCAAACATAACCGCTATCTGAAATCGACACTTTTGTGCATTAGGAATAAAAAATATCGTAAGTAACACGGGAATAAAGGCAGCCATTTGTTAAAAATGATTTTTGTGACACGAGTGCAGGTCTCGGGGCGCCCTAGACCTCCACTCGTGTTACAAAAATCACCGTAAACAAATGGCTGCCTTTATACCCTTGTTGCTTAATATTCTATTTTAATACTATCTTTACTTTTATAGTGCTTTTTACTTACAATGAATTCTCACTGTAATGGACTTGAATGTGCTGTGGTCTATTACAGCAAGAGTACCCTTGAAGCAAGGTTACAATAACATTCAGGGCCGTATAAAGTTTTAAAACATAGATTCTAAATAATTTTTTTTAGTTTTTTTTAATGCAAAAATTTTTAACTAATAACAAGTAATTAAGGAATGGAAACATAATTTTGAAAAATATTTTTCACTCAGGTTCGCGGACTTTTCAGATATTTACACAAAAAGATTTTATGTAGGGGACTGTGCACCCTCAAAATTTAGAAAATAATATTTTTTGGTGGCGCTAGGTCGCCGAGCTTATTAATTGTCTATGTTTCTCTGTTTCAGCATTTAATATATCTACTGTTTCCAATTAAAAATTAATAATAATTTCCTTTGTACCCCAATCACACAAAAACGCGTAAATCGATTTATGTCCAACTTGGTAAGGTATTAGGTATTAACCCAAGGAAGGTTTATAAATTTACAGATTTAAAAAATATTAATTAGAACAGGAGATATTCAATTTTTTCGAAAAATTGAAAATTTACAAATTTTTAATGGATTACTTCTAAAATTTTTGTAGTTGAGTATTACATGTTATTTAGTCAAATTTAAGCATAATTTTACAAAAAATACTATCGTATAACTAAGATGTAAATATAAAAATATTTTTCAAAAAATCGAAAATTCTACATTTTTTAATTGATAGCTTTTAGACTTTCTATAATTGAATATTACATGTTATTTATTCACATTTTAGCATAATTTTGCAAAAAATACTATCCTATAACTGAGATGTAAGTATAAAAATGTTTTCAATATTAAAAAATCGAAAAAATTATAATTGATACCAATTATTATATCAAGCTGAATTCAGTAGTATTTTTGGGATCTCTGATTAAGATTTTGACGTCAAAATAATAAAATTCAGCTTTATTTATTTATCCAAATAATCCAATATTCTTTAATTGCAAGAACTTCAGAATTATTGAAAATAGATATTTTTTATGATTAAAATGATATTGCAGGGTGTCAAGAATTGTAAGTCACCTGTGATACTATACCCAACGGGAAGTTGCCAATGGTAACGATTGGTTCAATAGTGGGCCATGCATGGTGCCCAATGGTTTTTTCTTGGCAAAACAATTGGCAACCATCATTGGACCACCATTGGTTTAAGCTTGGGATGATCACGCTACTGCCAATGATCGGTAGCCAAGCATCGGGCCAATATTAGTTGCCAAGGAATTGCCAAGGAAACAAAATCGATTTTCAAAAGCTTGATTTTTTATTGGCAGCCAACAAAAAACCAAGGGTTTGAAAATTAATTTTTTAAATTATTAATTAAAATTTATTTTTCAAAAATATATATTTTTAAAAAATATTTTTTCTAATTAATAAAACATATTAATTTAATTTTTCACCTCTGGTAAATCAAAGGTGAAAGACTGATAAAAATTCCCTCACCGTATATCTCACAGTGCACAGTGGGCCAGGATCGTCGATTTTTTGCCAAAAATCATTATTTAAAAAAGAACAAGATATTTACGAATAACAAGTATGCTACCTACAGTTTTTGGGGTCGCTGATTACGAATCTGAAGTCAGATTTCAAAAATTCAAAATGGCGGATCCAATATGGCGGACATAAATTTTTTTATATAAATCAATTTTAATGAAGCATAAGTATCTAGGGTTTTTTTAGGTCGCTGATTACGAATCTGATGTAAGAATTCAAGTGGATTTTAGATTGGGTGAGATTTGCCTACAATTTTTTGCTTGGGAGTTTTTAAGTTTGGTGATTACAAAACTACTGTCTATACAATTCAGAAAATAAAAAATTTTTTCCTGTTACAATCCTACAAAAATAGAAAGTACTGTAGTTTCCAGGATCTACCACGAGGAGGTTACAGGTAAAGATCCTATTTTGTATTTTTTTTAGATTTTTAAAATTTTTTTGGTTTTTTTTTCGATACCTGATGTTCACTTACAGGTATATAGTTTATCGCGTGGGTATATCAGGTGCGCATGTAGTCCTATTGGAGAATCTGCTTTTATTTCCATGGATCAGATAAACACTCCTTTTTATATCTAAATCTGATTTCAGAAACACAGTGCTCATTTTTTCATTTTTAAAATCTGACAACAGATTCGTAATCAGCAACCCCAAAAACCTCTACATACCTATATGTTTCATTCGAATTGATTAATTTAAAATTTTTTATGACCGCCATTTTGATTTTTTGAAATCTGACATCAGATTCGTAATCAGCGACCCAAAAAACCATAGAGTTATTAGAATAGAGTGCGCAAGCGACCAAAATGTTTCTTAGGCGCATAGACGGAGACAGCCATACGAAAAGTAGACCACTTTTCTTTCTTTCTCTAATAACGCATGCGTGATAGTGAAACAGCTTGCTGACAATTATATTTTTCTTTTATTTACGTGACAAATAAATAATTTAAAAACATTTTTAGCAGGAAAAATGGTATTTTATGTTAAGTTTACCTGCTTTTAATTTAAACTCATCGAAATAAGCAACTAAAAATTAAAAATTCCAATTACTATACCTATATTTAAAACGATTTTTCATGCGATCTTTTTAGACAAAAACCTAACCAAAAACTTTTATTCTTGCACATGCGCCATTAAACAAGGTAAGATAAGGGGTCTACTTTTATGCTTTTGTCTCTTTCTGTTATGTTGAAAAAATATGAAAAGGCGCAAAATGGCACATATTAGCGTCAAAGTAGACATGCTAAGTAATCGTTCTATAACTTGTTTTCCCAAATATTATGCGGCTCGGAGGAGCTCGACTAACTGAAAGTCGGCACTCTATTGAAAAATCCAATATTTGTTAACTTCAATGGAACTACATTTTAACCACTTCACTGTTTCATTTCTCCATCCTTTTTTTGGCGAAACTCTTGTCCACTGATGATGATGGAGAACGAAATAATATACGCACGAGACACAAAAACAGAAAATAAAGATTCGCAAGAAAAAATAATTAATTAACAAAGAACATTAATAATAATTAACACAAAATGGACACCTAAATAATTATTTTAGTTTATTATTACTTCTCGGTTTGAAAGTACACGAATAACTGAGTAAAATTAATTTTGTTCTTACCTAAACCCTCTTTTCTTCACTTCGAGGAAGGGGAAGGTTCAGGTAAAACGTATTGTCGATTTTGGTTCGAACCCCTTTCTTTCTCATCGTAAAGAGAAAGAAAGTTTATCACAATCGTATCGCCCTTTTATTGACTTTGAGCCTTTGTTTATCCCATCGCGAAATAAACAAAGGTCTCTACAATTTTATTACGTCACTCATACCTGAATATCCTTTATAAATTCAAAACTAAATACAAATTTTAATATTATTTCTCACCTAAGACTGTCCATCCTCCCCCGCCGTTGAGAGTTCTATCGATCAACAAGATCATCGTAGAACATGAAAATCGTTGTTACTTAACATAGTTTAACAATGATAGATACTTTCGTAGAGTAATTAATAGATTTGTAATAATTAAATCACATTTAATATTAAGTGTAACGTAGCAAACTCGAATTATATTAAAACTTAATTTTAATTTACAATGGAAACTAACATATAACTCGTTATCGTAAAAGATCGTCTTCGAAATATCGATGTTTTTAATCGACATCCTCGTTGTCATCGATAGGCAACTGGGCGAGTTTTCGAACGTTACGTTTAAATTCCCCTTTAAACGTTTTTACCGTTACCGTTCGAACGACGCGATCAGATCCTGGAAACGTTTTAATGACTCTACCCAGAACCCAATGCATCGGAGGAGTATTGTCTTCTTTCAATATGACAATAGCACCCTCTTAAATGTGATGGTTGCCACCTTTCCATTTGTGACGTATGTTGAGTCCGTTTAAATACTCTTTGTGCCATCTACTCCAAAAGTCTTGACGCATCTTTTGAAGGTGTTGCCATCTCGTTAATCGTGGTGTTGGTGTAAGTGTAAAATCTAATTCGGGTAAGCTTGTTAGCGAATCGCCAATTAGGAAGTGACCAGGGGTAAGGACGATAAGGTCATTGGGATCGTGTGAGATCGGAGTAAGCGGGCGAGAATTCAATACCGCTTCAATTTCGATAATGAACGTATTTATTTCTTCAAATGTGAACAAAACATTTTTTACGACCCGTTTTAAATGATGTTTAAAACTTTTAACCATTGATTCCCAAATTCCCCCGAAGTGAGGAGATAATGGGGGTATAAATTTCCATTTGATTCCTTGATTAGTGAGAAACAAGGTTGTTTTTTCATTGAATTCCTTAGAATGAAGAAGATTACCGAGATCTTTTAACTCATTGTTAGCCCCTATAAAATTCGACCCATTGTCTGAACTAATAATAATAGGTTTTCCGCGACGCCCTATGAATCTTCTTAATGCACCCAGGAAGGTTTCAGTGCTCATGTCACTGACAACCTCTAAATGCACAGCTTTTACCACAAGACATATAAAAACTGCTGCGTATATTTTAATTTGCGTTCGATTACGATATTTTTTTTCTTTTATGTAGAAGGGACCACAATAATCTATTCCTACATGAGAGAAAGGACGGGATTGATTGATTCTGATTTTGGGAAGATCACCCATAATGTATTCTGTGTTGGTAGGATTGAGTCTAAAGCATTGTATGCATTGTCGTACAATTTTCCGCACTTGATTGCGACCATCAAGAATCCAAAACCGTTGACGCAAGGCATACAAGGTTGTTAATATGCCTGCATGCAAACTACGAAGGTGTTCTTCGCAAATGATTATATTAGTAATATGATGCGATTTTGGGAGCAAAATAGGATGTTGCTCGGAAAACGGTATTATGGCATTTTTCAGACGCCCTCCTACACGTAATATTCCTTCTTGATCGAGAAAAGGGTTTAAAGCTAGAATTTTACTCTTTTTGTTGATTTCTTTTTGTTGTTTGAGACTGTTGATCTCATCGTTAAACGCTTCTCTTTGCATTAATTTTAATATAGTTTTTTCGGCGTTTTTTAATTCAGTGACGAGCAATGGACCTTTGTAATGATTAGTGACTTTAAACCGCAAACAATACGCAATAATTCTTTTCATATTCGAGTAAGATGAGAATTTTTTTAAAATTTCAGTGTCTAACGCGATTGACGAAAGAACGGTCTTTTTTATTGCAGATGAATCTTTTATTATTTCAAACGCGGATACTGGCCAAGTGTTTTCCGTTTGTTTTAGCCAGTGAGGACCTTCTTTACAAATTTTATTCATTATAAATTCTGCGGGTTTTTGACCACGTGACAAACTATCAGCTGGATTGTCTGATGATTTGACGTGTTTCCAATTGTGACCGTTCGTTTTCTTTTGAATATCGGAAACTCGATTGGCGACAAAGGTTTTGAGCTGATGCGGGGATGTATTAATCCACGAAAGCGCGATAGAGGAGTCAGTCCAAAATGTAATCTCGTGGACAGGCATATTTAGGGATTTATATACCGATGAGAACAAATTGCTTAGGAGTACTGCTGAACAAAGCTCCAGACGAGGAAGTGTAATCGTTTTTAACGGTGCAACCCGAGATTTTGCGCAAAGTAGGTGACACTCAATTTTTTCTCTACTGTCTATAGATCGTACGTAAATGCATGCCCCGTAGCCTTTTTGACTTGCGTCACAGAATCCATGAATTTGGACATTGACTGGATTTTCAATGAGAACGCGTCGTCTAAAGGTCAAATCATTTATGAGCTTCAATTGTTCGCAAAAATCTATCCATGTTGTGTGAATAGTATCCGGTACCGATTCGTCCCAGTTCAATTTTCATTGCCAAATTTGTTGCATTAGAATTTTTGCAAATAGAATTATCGGGCCTAGTAAACCTAATGGATCGAATAGCTTTGAAATGTCGGAAAGAATAATTCGCTTACTGATTTTAGAAAGAGTATTAGGTGGTTCGACTGAATAAATAATATTGTCATTACACGAGTTCCATGAAACACCAAGCGTTTTTACTGTTTTGTTTTCGTTAAATTGAAGATTTAAATTAATTTTATTGTTTGGTATCCCTTCTAGCAACTGTGGATCGTTGGAAGCCCATTGTCTAATATTTAGCCCGCCTAATTTTAAAAGATTTATTATTTCTTCTCGCTTTTCAATTCCCTTTTCTATTGTATCGGCCCCAGTGATAAAATCGTCAACATAAACCTCTTCCTTTAACGTTTTAGCGGCTTCGGGATAACGGTCAATTTCATCGTCGGCCAATTGTTGTAATGCACGTGTGGCGAGAAAGGAAGAAGAACTTATTCCGAATGTGACGGTATTTAATTCAAAGATTTCAATGTTTTTACCATCACGTCTCCAAAATATTCTTTGAAACTTCCTATCTTCTTTCCGAATTCTAAATTGGCGATACATTTTTTCTAAATCTCCAGTTAAAACGAATTTGTATGCTCTAAACCGAATCATGTGAGCGAAAACGTCGTTTTGAATCGTTGGACCAACCATTAAAACATCATTTAGTGAAAGTCCGGATTCTAATTTAATCGATCCATCGAAAACTACTCTAACCTTGGTAGTCGCTATCCCTTCTTTTATAACGACAAAATGCGGTAAATGAAATCCATTTTCATCTTCATTTTCTACTTTCGACATGTGATCTAAATCAATGTATTCTTGCAAATTTGCGTTATACTGATCTTTTAATTCTGGCGATTTATTGAGCTTTCTTTCTAAACTATATAGACGTTTTAGGGCAATATTTCGTGAGTTTCCTAACTGTTTAAAATTATCACGGAACGGTAAGGCTACGGTGAATTTACCACTAGCATCTCGTTTAACGTGTTCTCGAAAATGATTTTCGCATTTTTTTTGTTCGTCGGAAAGGTGAACTATGTTTCTTTCTTCCTCTAATGCCCAAAATTTTGTTATACATGTCTGTAAATCTAAAAGGTGACATTTAATTTCTCCCGGACACGTAGATGAATTTGAAACACTACCGCCTACTACCCAACCAAGACGAGTCTTTTGCAGAAGTAATTGATTCCCTGATTGAGGTGATAAATCAATTTGACCAATACAAAATAAAGATAATGATGGACCCGAACCTAACAATAAATCAACTGGACGAGGTATATGGAATAAAGGATCAGCAAGCTGGATGTTAGGTGGAATTGGAATTAGATCACTGGAAACTTTTTCATTGGGAATTAGATTTGCTATTTGAGGAATTATTAGAAAGCTAAATGTTTTTTGATAATCGTTATACAAGGAACGAATTGTAAGGGAGACAAAGGCCTTTGCGACCGTGGTAAGGTCATTTACAGCTCCTATAGGGATATAACAGCGTTTCATTGGTAATTTTAGTTTTAAGGCTAGATTTTCCGTTATGAAATTTGCTGATGAGCATGTGTCTAATATTGCTCTGCATTCCACAGTTTGTTCGTATTTATTTACTGCTAGGACCATAGCACTAGTTATGAATTGACTAGTTGATGGGGTATTAGGTGGAAATTTATCCTGTTGGTTATGGGATCGCGACTTTAATTGCTATTTTTTTGGTGATTTGATTTCCTGATGCAGTAGGGTATTGTGTTTTTCACCACACACCATGCAATTGCCAAATTTGCATTCATTGTCTCTATGATTATCTCGCATACAATTCATACAGTAAGACGCGTCTGTTATTATTTGGATTCTTTCCGGCACAGAAATAGCACGAAATTTTTTACAACGAAAGAGGTGATGGGTTTTTGATCGACAGCCAGGACAAGGTTTAAGAATCGAAGTCGCTAATGAGGGGTTCGCGCCTTTAAAGGTTTTCTTCTTGTTTTCGGGGGTATTATTCGTTATCTTTGGATTAGGAGGATTTTTTACTTCTCGTTGAGTTAAACGAGTTGCTGTTCGGTATAAAAATTCGAACAGGTCATCAAGTTTTGGGAATTCATTTCTTTTTAGTGTTTCGTCCCATTTATCTAAGGTGCTTTTGTGTAATTTCTCTTCTATATTTTGAACGAGAATTTCCTCGGAGATGTTTACACCGAGTGACATTAATGATAAACGATGTTGTTGGGTTTTATCTGCTAATTTTATTAACCCTTCTGACGTTTGTTTCTCTTGTACTAATAACCGTAATATCAAACTTAAATGCCTAGAAATAATTAGTCGTTTGTCCCCATAAGTTTTTTCTAATAATTCCCAAGCTTGTAAATAATTATTCTCTGAGATTGGAAAGATTGATATTTTTCGCGCCGCTTCCCCTTTTAATGCCGATTTTAGATATTGAAGTTTTTCAATATTTGTTAAATCCGTTTGTTCGTGAATTAACGAGGAAAATGAATTTTTAAAGTAAAGCCAATCTTCGATTTTTCCATCAAATGTGGGAATGTTTGCTTGAGGTAATTTGAGTTTTCGCTTTGTGTGTACGCATTCTGAAGTTTGATGGATTGAACCACCGTCTGAACTATCACCTAATTGTATCGATCGGTGACCGTTCGCGAGAAGATGTTCCCCCTGAGAAACCGTATTAAAAAAGACATTTTGAATTGTGTATCTTTCGGCGGCTAATACCGTTTGATCGATTTCGGTATTTAATAATTCGATTTCATCTTGAATATCATCAAAGGAAGTAAACAATCTTTTTATTTTTTCTAATCGTAATGAAAGTTGGGTTAAATTTATCTGCCCGACGTTCTGTGTTTCAAGGAAATCTCTAAAATTATCAATTTGTCCTTGAATTGTTTCGCGTCTTTTATACAATTTTTTTTAATTGATCGTCCGAAATTGTTTAATTTTTTAATTTAAGGAGTAGGAAGTTGGTATGGAAGGAAATGACGTTTGTAACACATACCTTGAAACTCTTGTCCACTGATGATGATGGAGAACGAAATAATATACGCACGAGACACAAAAACAGAAAATAAAGATTCGCAAGAAAAAATAATTAATTAACAAAGAACATTAATAATAATTAACACAAAATGGACACTTAAATAATTATTTTAGTTTATTATTACTTCTCGGTTTGAAAGTACACGAATAACTGAGTAAAATTAATTTTGTTTTTACCTAAACCCTCTTTTCTTCACTTCGAGGAAGGGGAAGGTTCAGGTAAAACGTATTGTCGATTTTGGTTCGAACCCCTTTCTTTCTCATCGTAAAGAGAAAGAAAGTTTATCACAATCGTATCGCCCTTTTATTGACTTTGAGCCTTTGTTTATCCCATCGCGAAATAAACAAAGGTCTCTACAATTTTATTACCACTCATACCTGAATATCCTTTATAAATTCAAAACTAAATACAAATTTGAATATTATTTCTCACCTAAGACTGTCCATCACTGGCAGGGCGTTCCAAATGGCGTTCCACGCGCCGAGGCCCAGACTGGCAAAAACACCGAAATGGCGTTCCTAATAAAACTTTATTTTTATAGAGTCTATAGTTTAAACATCAGGGAACAATATTATCACAATAAAAATTTCAGTTTTTGAGATTTTCAATGTTTCTTCGAACGTTGAAATACTCAATTTTTACCACTTTTCAATAAATGGCGTTCCACTTTCTTTCAATTTTTACGCAGTAAAACTCATATTTTTTATTTAAAAAAATGTATTTATATACAATAATATACTAATATAATGCAATAATTATAATAATAATTATAACAATAATAGTAATTGTTATTATTAATAATTATTATATTTTATTTATTAATTATTTATATTTATTTTTTATTTATTAGGGTAGAGTGGGGTAAAAAAGCCATTGTGTAAAAAAGCCATTTGAGTTTTATTTAAAAACTATTAAACCGATTTATCAGCTGTTTAGAATATAAATACTATTAGGTAATACGCAACTTTTGAATCTAATTTGAATGTTGTACCTAGATTAGTATTGTTTTTATTGTAATTTTAATTTTTTGTTGCTTTTTTGAAAACATTTTGGTGAACTTTTTAAACATATTACAATCTGATTAAGTGAACGAATAATAAAAGTAAATGTATGTGGGTGATTTGCACGTAACTGTAATATTTGGCGGCGTCACAGAAAACACATTCAAAATAAAAAATTTTTGCTTGGGTATGGATACATTTCACAGGTATATATAAAACCTATTCGCAACCACAAATATGTACAAATAGATATTATAATTTTTAATAAATTGCGGAATTCCCTAAAAAATTTCAGCTCCGTGGCGTGTCCGTTTTTTAAAATTTTAAGTTAAAATTCAGAAATTTTATTGAAAACGCCGAAACTGGAAACGAGAATTTTTGTAATATGAATTATGTATATAGGTGAACAATTTGTACATATAATGCATTTTCTAATACTTCTTATAAAATTATAAAATGTAAAATAGTTTTGTCCACAAATTTTTTCAATTTTGTAATAAGATTTTTTTCCCTATAATTTAACTGTTTATGGCACATTTTAATGTTATCTGAGAATTACAATCTAAAATAAGATCCATTAGCAACAAATATCAGTAAAAAAGAGGTTCAAAAATTGGAAGTTCTACACTCAAAAACAATTTTTTTGTGAAAATGTGAAGGTCACAAAAAAAGTGATCAGTACCGTGGTATTACTATTCTTTTAATCTAAACACTCTCTGTTGTAATTATTACGATTTTTTTGAAGATTACAATAGAAACAAATTATCTGCCCAAAGAAAAGAATTATTTTGCAGAATTGTCGGAGTTAGGTTAGTTTAAATGTCAAATTTCAGCTCCGTGGTGTCACATAAAATATCAGCTCCGTGGCGCCTGTGGCGTACAGTGTGAAGGTGCAAATTCATGGATCAACAGTTGCTACAATAACACATATTATAGAAGAGGACAGACATAGTTGTGTCCTTTTATATTTCAGTGTCAACCGTCTTTATGTCAACCATGCAGAAGCACAGTATTACTGTTGATCGTAACGCTTTTATTTGTGAATACTTTTCTGAAATTAGTTTTATGCGCTAATTTCCTAATGTTATAAAAATAAAATTTTCTGGTTATGTCAAGCTGATAGTAAATAGTAAATATTTTTGCTGGGGCTATTTTGTGCATCAAAATGCTTTTTTAACTCAGTGACGCTCAGTGATTTATTCAAATTCAGAATTAAAAGAAAATCAACTTTTGCTTATGTTATACTTCCTTCTGAAGGTTTCCTATGAGTTAGTCAATGAAATAAATTTTTTTGTCGGAGTTGTAGTCATTAAAAGTTGTGCACAAAATAGACCCCGGAATGGGGCTACTTTGTGCATTGATCTTTCTGTTTTTATAATGTTACGTAAACATTTTTTTGATCCTTTCTTATTCATTAAATCTTTTGTGTTAAAAAAGAAAATTAAAAAAGAATAAGATATTAAACAAAAATTTTGTAAATATTATACAACAAAATGTAAAATAAAACATTAAGATTTTGCTAAAATCATGATTTATTAAAAATTAACAACTTTTCTTCAAATTTTATATTACTCAGAAAATAAATAACACTTTTTCTTTTTAAATATACATTTTACAATAATACATTATAATCATTATAATACTATCATTTAAACACATGTAAATAACTTTGAATCTCATCATTTCAATAGGAGCTTTTTTAAACGTTTTGAATATGATATTTTTCAAAAACTTGAAATTAATATTTTAAAGTTAAATGAATAACAATTTAATATCTAATACACTTTTCAAGTTATTAGAGAAACGAGAGAAATAGTTTTAAAACTAATTTGAAAAACTTATAAATATTAATTAAAGTTAATTTTTTGCCGTTATGTTCCTCACCGGTTGAAGTTTTAATCGTTTTAAAGATTTTAATTAACTTATTTTTGGTTTTTTGACAAAGAAGTTCTTTTTAATAATTTTATATATTAAATACCTCGCGTACATAAAGTAGCCCCAGTTGACGGCAGTATTATTCAATGCATATATATAGGGTGGTCAGCTCCGTAGCAGCCAATTTTCGAAAATTTGTTATAATTTTTTTATAATTATAGCTGTAGTAAAATCATTCAAATTACAACTATATTATGCCCTAATGATGAGGAAAAGTCATATTTAACATTAAAAAAACAAAATTTTTTTTCTTTTAAAACTGATCTTGAAATTGCACAGTTGCGTGAAAATTACCCATGTACATAAGGAGAAAAGTATACTGAAAACGTATACAATGTTAATTTTTGGAAATTGAACTGAATTAACAATTTATTTTTGCTTTTTTTAATAACTGGTCTTGGGTGTAAAAAAGCCAGGGCAAAAAATCCATTGAATATTTTGTGAAATTCACTTGTTTTCTATTTAAACTAACCTTCTTATTTTACAAAATTTCTCGTGTTTATTTAATAAAATAAATTAAACACGACGAAAAAGTAGTTCAAAGTGCATTTAAAAAATAAACAATGAATAAACGGTTGCAACGAAATATGTTATCTGTGGTGAAACTTAAAGAGAACTTCTAAAAAAGGTACGAAAAATTGGCAGTGCAAATCGAAAACAGGTAAACTTAATATAATTTTCAATTTTGCTTGCTAAAAACTCTTTCATAATTATTAAAATATTTTTCAAATAAGACTATTTGTCATATAAATAAAGGAAAACTATAAAAATACCTAAATTGATAACATGTTTTGCTAAAATCGTAGGGTGGCTTTTTCACCCCACCAGGTGGTGCAAAAAAGCCACTTACAGTGCTTTCGTAAAACTCTTATAACTTAGTCCTTTCATGAGATAAAAAATATTTTCGTCAAGAATTTTCAAGCTTAGTAACTAAACTTTCAATAACAATTGGAAATTTGAGAAAAAAATTTTAAATACAGATTTTACATCATCAAAATTAAAAATGTGGCTTTTTTACCCCACTCTACCCTACATTATTATTATTATAATATAATATTGTATATAAATACATTTTTTTAAATAAAAAATATGAGTTTTACTGCGTAACATTTGAAAAAAAGTGGAACGCCATTTGTTGAAAACTGGTAAAAATTGAGTATTTCAACGTTCGAAGAAACATTGAAAATCTCAAAAACTGAAACTTTTATTGTCATAATCTTGTTCCCTGATGTCTAAACTACAGAAATATTGCTTTGTAGAAGTTAAAAGTAGTGTACACTCTTAAAAAATAAAGTTTTATTAGGAACGCCATTTCGGTGTTTTTGCCAGTCTGGGCCTCGGCGCGTGGAACGCCATTTGGAACGCCCTGCCAGTGAAGTGGTTAATAAATTTTATTTTTTTAAAGTAACTATTGGTTTTTTTACTTCAATATATCTGTTGATGAGAAAAAAAGTACTTATACAAAAATAATTAATTTATTTCTAGATATATTAAGAATTTCAATCAAAAACATTTTATTATTTTATCTTAAATGTTAAACTTTAAATAGTTCTAAAAGACACAATTTTTTATTATTTAACAAATCCTTTATGCAATAAATTCCTTATTTACTATTAAATACTGTGCATAAATTCTTTTGTGCATATTTGAAAGTTGAAAAATTGTATTTTTGGCCAAAATTCGACGATCCTGGCTCACTGTGCAGTGGAGGGATGCCTGTGAATGTCTTTGCGGGAGAAAAGCAGGTACTTATAGAGTCAGTGAAACAGGTCACAAGCGAGAAGAAATCACTAGCATGCACTCTGGCGGCGCTTGTCGGAACTGTTTTTCTGGCGCGCATGCATATCCTGACATTATCGGCACAGCGCTTGGCAACCAACGTTGCGCCACTTCCGACAAGTGCCGCCAGAGTGCATGCTAGTGATTTCTTCTCGCTTGTGACCTGTTACACTGACTCTATAAGTACCTGCTTTTCTCCCGCAAAGACATTCACAGGCATCCCTCCACTGTGAGATATACGGTGAGGGAATTTTTATCAGTCTTTCACCTTTGTTTTACCAGAGGTGAAAAATTAAATTAATATGTTCTATTAATTAAAAAAAATATTTTTAAAAAATATATATTTTTGAAAAATATATTTTTTTAAAAATAAATTTTAATTAATACTTAAAAAAATAAATTTTCAAACCCTTGGTTTTTTGTTGGCTGGCAATAAAAAATCAAGCTTTTGAAAATCGATTTTGTTTTCTTGGCAATTCCTTGGCAACTAATATTGGCCCGATGCTTGGCTACCGATCATTGGCAGTAGCGTGATCATCCAAAGCTAAAACCAATGGTGGTCCAATGATGGTTGCCATTAATGTTCCAATAATGGAACGGAGTTCGCCAAGCATGGCCCATTATTGAACCAATCGTTTACTTTCCATTGGGTACTAGCATTATGCTACTGGGTAAAAACTTAGATGTTAAAAAGGTTTGTTACTTTAATTCTAGATTCATTTTTTAGAGATGTTTTGAGCAATGTAAAGACAAAAGTTAAACAGGGTGTCTATTATTTTTGTGTAACAAAATTTACGGTGTTTTCCCAGTTTTGTTCAAATTTTTCCAGGTGTATCTATTCTCATCAAATTTCAATTTACTTTATTTTAACCATAAATAAATCTACAAATGGCGTACAGATTTTTATTTCTACTAATATATTTAACAGGGTGTCTACTAACTACGAAAAACGGGATATATTCGGGAATTTAATGTGACCGGGAAAAACTGGTAATATTACAAACGGTGAATTTTCTTATCAAATTAAAAAAAAGTTTTATTGTATTAATTCGCTTTTAAAAAATTGCTTCTTACTTTAATTTTTATTGATATAATATTTATGAAACAATTAGTTCGTATTAAACTCTACTATAACTCCAAAAACTGGAGGAAATTTTAAATTACTTTTTAATACATTAAATAAAGTACTACAAATTGACAAATATTGTTCTCTGCATTTGAATTGGTTAAAAATAACTAATTCGATAATAAAAAGTCAGTCACTGATTCAAATAGTAATATTTTTCTAATGAAATAGTTAATGGTAAATAATAATTTTTTTTGGCAAATCAAATTCCCGGCTATTTCCCGGTTTTCCAGTTTGGTAGACATACTGTTAAATGTATTGGTAGAAACTAAAACCCGTCGAAGACGGGTACGGCAGCTAGTTAATTAATAAATAATTAATATAAATAATAAATAAGTTATCATTTAATAAATAATAAGAATAAATAAATAATTATTGAATAATAAATCAAATGAATAATAATTAGAGGTGTGCAAAAAGCTCGAGCGGGAATTTTCGAGCTTTTTATTTTTCGAGCCGAGCCTATTCAGTTCGAGCTCGAGCCGAGCTTTATAAAAAGCTCGAATAATTTCGGGTACTCGAAATTTTCGAGGACTCAATTTGATTCGAGCCCTTGAGAAAATCCAAAATTTTCTACATTAATTTTTAATTAAATTTAAAAAAAAAATTTTAATTTAAAAGCTCGAATTAAATCGAGTACTTGAAAATTTCGGGTACCCGATACATCGAGCTCGGCTCGGGCTCGGCTCGGCTCGAAAAGATTGCGGCCCGGATCGGCTATTCGAGCTTTTTGCACACCTCTAATAATAATAAGAAACAAGTAAATAATTAATAAATTGATAATTGCATATTAAATTAGTAAATAATTAATAAATAATAATAAATATGTTAATAATTGATCAATTAAAATCTAAAAATGATAATTAAATAAATCAGTAATTAAATAATAATAAATTAATGAATGAGTTAAATAATAGGTAATTCAACAAGAATAAATTGAAAACTCAAAAAAAGAAAAAACGATTTAATTTTTTAGTTTTTATTAACCAAAATAATATTTTATTTACCGCTTCTACCTAGTTGAGATTTTTGTTCCGTAAAATGTCTTCTTAAACAAAATTAATTTCGTCTTTGGCACTTACACACTTTAATGTTATGGTTCTGTTTTTTATTTTAAATGAATATGAAGGAGTTTACACCGTAAGCCTTAAATATAAGCCTCCGCGAGCATAAACGGATATGCCTCCATGAGCATATACTTGCGTCTGCGCAAAGTGTTTGCCTGCAGCTGTGTTGTGAAAGAGTTTGCCTTGACCAAGTGTTCGCTCAGGCGCAAATATATGCTCCTGGAGGTATATCCGTTTATGCGCGCGGAGGCTTATATTTAAGGCTTACGGTGTAAACTCCTTCTATTTAAGCTACTCTTTCTTTTAAAAAAATTGACAATGTTTTAGAAAATAGTTATAATATTTAAATAAGTGATTAAATAGAAGACTCATATGCTTATAATCTCGCGGGACTTACTATGACTAGAGGGTATTTTCGCGTGGCAAATATCGTGGATAAGGGTATTATCGTGCGCTAAATATCGCTTTTTGAGGATAATTTATTTATTGCTTTCGCTTCCTTATAAAGGAAGCCTTATAGTGATGTCGATTTCCGAATATTTAGAATCAATTATTTTTACAAATTTTCAAGTGTAGTATATATAATTCGTTGAGAGAAACAAATGTCCGGATGTATGTGTGTGTGTGTGTATGTATGTCACCGATTCTTGTGGACAAATTTTCTCTTACACGTCTTGACGGATTTTGATAAAATTTTTTAGGTGTATTACGGTCACGAATACCAAAAATCAGACAGAAGGATTTTCAAAAATATCTAAAAAAAAAAATTTTTCAACAATTTTTTAATTTTTGAAAAAATTAATTTTTGGATTTTTTGAAATAACTTTTTTCTATATTAAAATTTTTATTAATTCTTATCAAAATTGCATTCCTGACATAAAAACGAATCGATTCATGTATATAAACTGTATATTTTATCAAAATCTATAGAATTAATAAATATTTTAATTTTTCACAAAAAATTGAAATTTTGTATTTTTTGACATTTTATCTTAACACTTTAAAATAATTATTCTAAAATAAAAATTTAAACAATTGGTATATATTATATTGAGGAAGCTTAATGATTATGAAATGAACAACTTGTTTGGAGTTTTGTAATAGTTACTTAATTAAAATATCGTAACTGTAAAAAATTAAAAGGAATAATAATAGTTTTAAAAAATATGAATATCGCAAGAATTTGAATTAAAAAATTTTTTGCATTATAATAAATGAGCGAATTCAATAGTAAACTATTATCACTAGAAGATAGATACTTGGCTTTATTATAATAATTTAATAAGTCTCATAATATAAAATAATACTCTGATGAAATATTCTAAGGCAATTATTATCAAACATTTCTAACGTACAGTCAAATCTTTTTTGACACTTTTGCTCCGTTTTTATAGCTATTTAAAATATTTTCCTTAACCCTTTAACGTCTAAATGTACAAAATTATAACATGAAGTTTAATTATTTCGGTACTTAAAAATGAATAGAAAAATTCATCAATCATCATTTCTTATGTTTTCATATGCGCTCTGTCGAATAGCGTTATAAAAAAATCAAAAATTTATAAACAAAATAGTATATTAAGCAACAAGAGGATAAAGGCAACCATTTCTTTACGGTTAAAGAAATTAATGACTTTCTTCCCTGTCGTCTGCTATCAGAAAGCGCCATTTTTGTGCATGTGGGATAAAAAAGTTATTAATCTATTTTATAAAAAAATCCGATTTTTTTCAAATTTTTGTTTAAATTTCAATTTTTTCTACTACGAAATAGCAGAAAAATAAAAATAACGTAACATGAATATATATGCTACAAGATAGGACTATAGAGAAAATTAAAAATTAAATTGGCGGCTCAAAAATGGAATCTGAAGTTCAAATTTTTTTGCAAAATTTACCCGAATGAACGAAATTGTTAAAAGTGTTTAAATTAGCTTGAAACTTGTTACTCGGGGGTATTAAGGGTCGCTGATCACGAATCTAAAGTCCAATTTTTAAAATTTATAATGGCGGATCCAATATGGCATATAATTTTTCTAAAAAATTTTATTTTTTCTGTATTTTTTACTTTTTTTTATTTATATTTAGATTTGAAGCTCGAAAAATCTAAATTTAAATTGCTTTGTTTTAATCATAAGTTATGTTTGTTAGCAAAACTCGGTTTGCAGAAAAAGGAGTTGCACATTTTACAAAATAAATGTGTTCTGATTTCATAAATTTCTGAAAAGCAATATTTTCTGTTGTTAAATTCGAACACATTTATTTTGTAAAATGTGCAATGCCTTTTTTTGGAAACAGCGTTTTGCAGACAAAAATAATTAAATGTTAAAAAAGCATTTGAATTTGGTTTTTTGAAGATTTAAATCTATATATTATAAATAACAAAAAGTAAAAAAAAATTTTAAAAAGACTGTCTAGTTCACGTTTACCTCTACATGGTGAAAAAGGAGCAACATTAAAAAGAATTTAAACATTTTAACAGCTAAAGAACGTGATTAATGAATTTCAACGGACCGATAAGTTTTTATTTGAAAATTTGTCGGCCATATTAGATCCGCCATTTTGAATTTTGAATATTGGACTTCAGATTCGTGATCAGCGATCCCAAAAACCCCCGAGCAACAAGTTTCAAGTGAATCTAATGAGTTTTTAGAAAAATTGTCCACCATATTGGATTCGCCATTTTGAATTTTGAAAATTGGACTTTGGATTCGTGATCGGCGACGCTTAATACCCCCAAGTAACAAGTTTCAAGCTAATCTAAACACTTTTAACAATTTCGTCCATTCGGGTAAATTTTGCAAAGAAATTTTAACTTCAGACTCCATTTTGGAGCCGCCATTTTAATTTTTAATTTTCTCTATAGTCCTATCTTGCAGCATATATACCCGTGTAAAAATTAGTCGTGGCCTTCCTAGAAATAGACTACAGCTAGATAGCATTTGTCGTGGGAAATTATTCTGAAAAAACTGTCCTGGCCCCAAAATGTTAATGTACAGTTTTCCCCTTTATTTTCTTCGCTATGAAGACAGTCTAGAATCTGGCTAAAATTTTTCGAGGATACTGAATTGAAAATTCTGTACAAGTTCGTATAGCAGGTTGTCCAAGAATTAGCTAGGCACTGTCTAGGACGCTGACTTAAGAATTTAGTACAAGTTCGTGGAGAAGGTGGCTCTGAGAGTCTACTATAAGCTAGCAGACGAAATCAGTTCTTGACGTAGTGCTTTATAAAAAGAAACCAAGAGTCTACAATTGTAACTTATCTCGTTGTGAAGATAAAATCAAATTTATAAATCTAGTGAAAAGTTTTCAGTTTTCCATTTTTGAACAGGGACAGTGTACAAGCGTTTAAATATATTACAGCGAAAAGAAGATTTATTAGAAAAAGGACATGTGATGTCATCATTCATAGTCTCAGATTGTTTTTCATATTATAATGTTCATAATAAGTAATAAAACTTTGGTAATTTTAAGTGATTGCAACAATATAATATACAATTAATTTTATTATCGGTATACAAGTACGAATCTTTATAGTGAATGTCTTTGTGTTTTAAAGAAAAAATCCAATGTAGCAAAATATGTTAAAATTAATTTCAAAAATAATTGTAAGAGGAATTGTGATAATAACAAATACTTTTGTATTACTCTTTTGTTTGTTTAAAAGTTAAACAAACAAAAGAGTAAAGTTGAAAAATATTCTTTTATTATTTATAAACCTAACAATTATTCCCAGTATGTAGAAACTGCTTATTTTAATATCCAGGAACTGGCTAGGAATGATTTATTTTACTTGACAAGGACTAGACAAAATAACTGTACAAAATCTTGACGTTGCTAGCGTTACATCCCTCGTAAGCCTGTCCATTTTTCACATCTAGTTGCTAGATTGAATCTAGCGCAACTGGACAGTTTCTCATACACTTCAACGGTAAATTTCTACACGGGTATTTATGTCACGTTATTTGTAACATTTAGAATTATTTTTCTGCTATTTCGTAGTAGAAAAAATTGAAAATTAAACAAAAATTTGAAAAAAATCAGACTTTTTTTATAAAAAACATTAATAACTTTTTTGTTTATAAATTTTTGATTTTTTTATAACGCCATTCGATTGAGCGCATATGAAAACATAAGAAATGATGATTGATGAATTCTTTTATTGATTTTTAAGTACCGAAATAAGTCCTCAAACTTCATGCCAAAATATTGTTCATTTGGGCGGTAAAGGGTTAAGGAGACTTGAGAAGTAAGCAGGTTTTTTCTAATGTAAAATTGAAAAAGCGGGGGAAATCTGTTCGTTATTTTTTTTACAAACAAAAATCGAAAAATTTTGTCAAAATGAGTCAAATTATCAGACTATAAGGGTAGATAAAGCCGTGAAATTTTTTTTTCAAGTTTCTGTAGATCATGTGTGAAAATCTTACTGTTCTTTACTTCACCTTTCAATAGAAGTGACATACGACTATCTGTCTTCAAATTTAACCATCAATTTCTTTCTCTTTCCAAAACAAAATGCGTAAGAATGTCTTACTGTTGGCATGCAGATTATTTAGAGCAGGATGTAGTCAATAAGAACACACAAATACGGATGAAATCGGTCGTTTATTAAGAGCTCGTTGACCATCGAGACGTTCCGGTCGAAGCGATATCGAGAAGAAGAAGAAGTGCGTGCGCACACGGTAGTGACGTAGAATCAACTACGTTAGAGTCAAGCGAGATATTAGGCGCGAATATACAATATTTCAACACTTACTTTACCCAAATTTAGTTAAGCTAAATTTGTTTTCTGCTTAACCAATTTGCTTAACCTCAGGTAGAGTTAAGCTGGCCCCCACTTGTTAACTGAGCTAACTTGGGCAGATTTACACACAGCTTCGAAACCTATAATCGAGATGAAACTTGGTGCCTTGGACCTCACGACCAAATGATTTTTTTAACGTTTATATTTTTATTAAAACAGCCATATAAATATACAATAACCCAAAAATAAACAAACATTATAATTATAGACATTTATCAGATATATAATTTTCGTTGAAAACGGCTAACAGCAACTTGTCAACTAAACATTTATTGCATCATACTCGCTAAATCAATAATACACGACCAAATGATCACACTGAGATCCATAAACACACAAAAATTTGTATTCATACATTTAAATAATAATTTTTAATTGCAAATTTTGAAAAAGTATTGCTTCTTATTCTTGAAGAACAGAAAAAGCTATTTTAAAGAGAAAAATGTGAGTTACAACAATCTAATAAGTATTTATATTTCTTTCAAAATTATTGTTTTTAGGTTGAAAAGTGACGTTTAATAAAACAAGTTTTGTGGTGGGATCCCCTCTCACGGCCGCTATAGCAAAAGTCTACCTTCCTGAACTTCTCGTTATATCGTGATTTAAGTGTATTAAAATTACGAACATTTTTAACAGTGTAGTATATAAGTCTTTAAGTCGTATGTTCGATTCCCCTCATGCTCAATTTTGTTTATTTCATATAGGTTTGAGTTATTTCTAGATTCCAATCATTAATTACTAAAATTAGAAAATCTAATACGCACTAACTGTAATTGCCTATCATTTAATTTTTAAATTTTATAGAAGCATTTTTTTCCTACTTTATTTGCTATATCCATTACACAGTAAATTGTAAGGTGTTAAAATAACACCAGAATGGATTAAAATAATCTGCAACGCTTTAATCCACCTATAGGTGAATTAAATATAGGATTAATATAGGGTTAAATTAACATGAGAAAAAGTTAAAATAATTAAATTTGGAGTTATTTCGGACTATGAATGAAATTTTACTTCAAATCAAACACCAAGTCAACGATTTGTTAAAATTCGACAAATTTAGCTTCACCGGGGACAATTTCGTAAGTTAGGTAGTTATTTGATAACTATAAGTTAGTAATAGTTAGTTTATCATTACCCATCGTGTAATATTACCTCAAGGCCGATATTTTAATATTACTAAAGTATTACATTGTAATGTGACTAATATTATATTGCAATATTACTAATATTAAATGTAATTTTACTTGCTACTGAGATTTTATTAAAGGAATTTAAAAAGTAAGAAACTAAAAACCTGTTTTTCGGACATTTGCGGTCACTTTTTGAATGCGGCATTATCTCATTCTACTGGGCTTGACCAACGAATGAGATAGAGATAACGTCGCAGAAACGTTCATTTATACTACCGTGTCAGTTTTCAGCGGCTTATATAGTTTTTCGACGACAGAATGTTACAAACAAATTCTTCATCGGATCAGATCTCATCGCAATGTTGGGATCGCATAACTGCAACTCACTTCTGTCGCAAAATAGAATCAGAGGAGTCATTTTTATGTAATGTCGTTATAAATACATATAAGAGGGAGGGGGGAGAAAAGAGAAAGATGAAAGTGATCTATAGGGTTCAAATAATAATGCATCTGGATGAAATTACTGAATTTGAGATAAGATTTTTGGTGAAAAGATAAAGAAAATATAAAATAAAAAAAGAAAATTTAAAGATAATAAACAAGTTGTGAATCCAGATGTCTATTGCATGAATATTTTGCTTCCACTTTACGATCAGCAAAAAAAATTAAATAATTAATATTAGAAAATCAGTTTTATTTTTTATAATCAAATATTGGTTTTAAGCCAAATTCATTGCATATAAAAATATATATTAAATTATAATTTTAATTTTTTCTGTCAATAAATTTGTTTCCAAGATACACTAGGGGGAAGTAACCAATGCTGTATCTTAAAACTTAAATAAACAAATTAGTAATGATTCATAAATATTCTATATAAACTACCGTCCAAAAGTATCAGGACGATTACATTCAACTCTACGAAAAAACATGCCATCACTTTTTCAATCATATCTCGGAAATAAAAGGAGGTACAAAAAAAATTAAATACGGTTAGAAAGCTGATTAAATTCTGCGTAAAATAAGCCGTCTTTGAAGTCATTTTGTTAATTATTTTTTAAGTTGTAGAGTGAGAAAGAAATAAAAAAAAATATCATATTTTCTCATTTTTGTCTCTTGACTTCAACTTTTTCAAAAATTTAAAAAAATTTAGATAAAATTTTTCTAGAAACACAGAAATCTTCGTTAGAATTTCAGCTTTAAAATAAGCCTTAGAAAATTAAAAAAGGTTAATCCGTCTTTGATGTATAATTGAAAATGTAAAGCCGTGTTTCGACCGATTGGTGCATTGAAATTCAACATTGACGACTCGATTGTGGCTTCGCGCGGCAGCGAATGAGAGAGAAAGCAGGGACGAATTGATGCGGGGGAACGATGAACTTTTGAGTTTCTTTATATTACTCGTGAAACATAATTATTTATTATTCTCCAACAAAAATTCGTCCCTGTTTTCTCTCTCATTCGCTGCCGCGCGAAGTCAGAATCGAGTCGTCACCGTTTAATTTCAATGCACCAATCGGTCGAAACACGGCTTCACATTTTTAATGATATATCAAAGACGGATTAACATATTTTAATTTTCGAAGGCTTATTTTAAAGCTGAAATTCTAACAAAGATTTCTGTGTCTTTAGAAAAATTTTATCTAAATTTTTCTAGATTTTTGAAAAAGTTGAAGTCAAGAGACAAAAATGAGAAAATTTGATAAATTTTTTTATTTCTTTATTACTCTACAACTTAAAAAATAATTAACGGAATGACTTCAAAGATGGCTTATTTTACGCAGAATTTAATCAGCTTTCTAACCGTATTTAAGTTTTTTCTGTACCTCCTTTTATTTCCGAGATATGATTGAAAAAGTGATGGCATGTTTTTTCATAGAGTCGAATGTAATCGTCCTGATACTTTTGGACGGTAGTGTAAATTACTTGTAAAAATAAAAATATCTTGTATAAAATATTTATTTATTATTTACACTGTTCCATTAAATTTAGAATATTTCTTTAAATTCTTTTTAATCTTGTGTAAATAAGGTGAATTCAATTTAAAGTGAATTGTAATAAATGTTTATTTGATAAATGAATAATAGAAGGTAATATAAGTCAATTCTAATACTTAGAATGAGGTTACATTACCTCAATTATTGTGTTTAAAAGATTAGCTTTGACACATAAGGAAAATTAAATTTTACGAAAATATTTTTTTATATTGTTAAGGGGGGCGCCTACTTTATCGGGTCAAAAAAATCTATTTTTTAAAAGTTGTCTTAACTGAAAGTACAACTATAAGAGAATATGCTCTTAAAATATTACGTCAAAATACAAAGTATTTTTCGAGTTACAGCTTGTAGAACGCAATAAAGCGCGTGGCCTGGCGCTTGGCCTGGCGCGCGATTCCACTCGCGGTCTCTAATACTTTTCATAATTTGTCGCGCATATCTACTATTACACCTACCATTAAAATTACCATTTATCAGTAAAATCTCTTCTTATCCAAGAGCTACACACAAAAAAATAGTCGTTCATCGAGGCCGCGAAACAGCATTTATATGTTTTTCAATCTTTAAACGCGTTTTTCTCAAAACACTGTTTTTGTAGTTTGCGTACACGATAGACAAAAATCTAATCAACCGATTAAGGTCTATTTGGGCTTGTTTTGAAAATAAAGAGTTTCTCTTCTGTATGAATTAAATTTGTTTTTAATAGAATTAAATTTAATCCTTTCTTTTAAAGAAAAAATGAGATTTTTTTGTCAAAAATTACATTTTTTTTAAAAGTCATGTAAAAATTTCAGTTTTTACTTTCTACTGAAATCTTTTAATTCATACAGAAGGCAATAATGTATATTTAAAGAAAAAATTTTTTTTTGTTTTAGATAAGAATTGTGGACCCTAGGTTGTACGCAATGGGAAAATTTCAGCAGCGAGGCGTTATATATATGGCGTTTATTTTATTATTAAATTCTATTTTCATTTAATGAAAAAATTATATTTCAAAGGTTTAAATATATAAGAAAATATACACTAAATCTCGCATCGATTTATTTAAATGTGTTTGAGAAAAAAATTCCTGAAATGTACGCAGTTTTTTACCTTCTAAAGTAGGCGCCCTCCTTAAATGTAGTCAAATATAATGTATGTTTTGAACAAAAATAAAATATTAAACAACAATATAATAAATCAAGAACTGCAGTGAAATTAATCGAAAATTTTAGTCCATACAATGTTATTTATATCTTTTGGATGTCCATCATCATCACTACTACACGGAAAAAACTCTATGTTTGTGGTATCCATAAATATGGTTGCCACAACCACAATAAATTGTAAAATAAAGGACAACTACATTTGTGGTTGAACATCATCACAACATTGAACTTTATGCACCAATGTAGTTGTCGGAATCAAGTCGTGTTGTTGGGACAACCACACAGTCTTGCTCTCAAAATCGTTTCGTGTGGTTGACCCAACCACAGAGTGTAGTTGCCAGTATCGTCTTGAGTGGTTGAGGCAACTAAACAGTTTTGTTCTCAAAATCGCATTTTGTTGTTGTATCAACTGAATAGTGTTGTTGTCAGAATCATTTTATATGGTTGAGGCAACTCATGACGTTGTTGTCAGAATCGGTCTATATTTTAAAGCTAACTATATATTATTGCTACACTGAAAAAAAATCTTTAGAATTTTTTAGACCATCAGATAAAGTAGTTGTCGCTAATATTGCAATATAGTTGACAAAGCAACAATGAAGTGTTGTATATATACGTGGGGTTTAATAGTTAATAAACATTGTTAAAACAATTAATTTTTAAAATAATTTATTAATTAATATTAAATAAAATGTTTCATAATAAAATATAATACAATTATAACTAAATCTAAATTAAAAGCGCACTTATCAACAATATTATATTAAAGGTTATGACGGTACTTTTAATAATTAATTAAAATTATGCAAAATATAATAATTATTATTTCCCTTTTCGTCACAAATCTGTCTTAAATACCAACGCGATAGTTAGACGCCAGTTAATTTTATTATACAAAAACTAACAAAAATAAATAGTCAAATAATCAACAATAAACAATCAAGAAATTATCTTAAAGGAAATCCTGCTGAGAGATATTAAAATCAAAAGAGAAAAGCTTGATTCTTCGAGACACGACACTGAACAAAATTTCTACTTACCAAGTTTGTTATCAATCAATTAATTATTTTGTCAATAAAGTGAATTGGGTAAAACAATCTTCTCCAAATCAACCACAATAAATATATCACACTGTCAATTTAATACTTTTATTCAAAAAATATAAACTCTCTTCTTATACATTAATTTACCAACTCTTTGTCCCATGTCTATTTAACGACAACACAAGTCGAATTATCTCCAAAAATGTGCTTTCGTCGTCTGCTACATTTTTCGCGAAGCGCCGGTACACACTTGTCAAAAAGGGGAATTTACATTTCTCCCTACGCCTTAAAGTCAAAAGGACTAACGCGCTAAATCCAAAATCAAATAATTATTAATTGAAATTATAATAATAAAAAGAAAGTAAATAATGAACATATCATGACGAAACCACTTCGTCACAAGGTATTTAAATTGTATATTTAATAATTGCATGTAAGGGACCACTGCCAACATGATGAAGGATGACAGATGAGATGAAGCAACCATTTTCTGAAAATCCATGAAGCCATATTATTTCATGTTATTTCTGTTTAAATTGACAAACCAAACGCGTGCTACAGCACGCGTGTTTTGTTATTTGCTAATTTTTTTGTTGAAATAAATGAAATTATTGTTGAAGCTTGTATTGTATTGTACCACGAAAAATTTAAAGAAATTAACACAACGAAATAAATAGTGATTTGAACGATCATAACGCGTATAATCCTTCATAGTGATTAAAAATAGAAAATCAGAATAAATAGACAGATTCAAGGAATGAATGAATAATGACACATATTACTTAAAAGGAAGCATTTATATACCTAAATACAAAAGAATGTTTGTTCGCGATTACAATGAAAACGTTGGTTTTTATAACAATTATTAGTACACCTTAGTTAGTCTGATCATTAGTCTTTTTGCGTTCCGCACTTTATAAAGTAAAAAATATATTTATATTCTTAGATAATATAAAATAAAAATTAGTAATTTATTTACCTAATCAAATAATTAGAAGTTTTGTGACTTGTATTTGAGGAATTGTATATATGTATATATACAATATTTTTATCGTTGGTAACAGAGAAAGTACTTTTAACCCTTTAACGCCCAGTGGTATATACGCTGTACCACAAATGCATTAAAGTCATCATAACTTTGAAACTAATACATATTACTACAAATTTCAAATTCTTAGCTCTAGTAAAACTCTTCCAGCAGATAATTAAAAAAACAAAAGTAAAAAAATAATAATAAATAATTAAAATAATAATAAATAATTAAAATAATAATAAATAAAAAAAATGTCAAGATACATTTTCTCCTATGACGGACAAAAAAATTTTAAAAAATTAATCAGATTCGTTTAAAACTTGTTACTCGGGGGTTTTTGGGGTCGCTGATTACGAATATGAAGTCAAAATTGCAAAATTTAATTTGGCGGATCCAATATGGAGGACAAAAAAATAAAAAATAATGGGAGATATATGAAACTTGTCACTCGGGGGTTTTTGGGGTCGCTTATTACGAATATGAAGTCAAAATTGCAAAATTCAAAATGGCGGATACAATATGAAAGACAAAAAAATAACAAATTAATGGGATTGACATTAAATTTGATGCTTTGGGTTTTTGGGGTTTCTGAGGTTAAAATGTTAAGAATCATAATGGTGGATTTAATAGAGCGAATTATGTTTAATAAAAGTAAGATATTTAATCCATTTGTGAAAGGAAACCTGGAACGCTTGACTCGAACGAAAAAGAACAAATGAAAATCAGCTGGCCAATCAATAAAAGCAATTGACAACCCTGGAGCGCATGACTTGAATGAAAAAGAACAAATGATAGTCAGCTGGTTACAATATTCAAGTAAATCCTATTTAATTTTTAATTCTCGTCCGCCATTTTGGATCCGCCATTTTAAATTTTACAATTTCGACTTCATACTCGTAATCAGCGACCCCAAAAACCCCCGAGTAACAAGTTTCATATAAATCCCATTATTTTTTATTTTTTTATCCGCCATATTGGATCCGCCATTTTAAATTTTGCAATTTCGACTTCATACTCGTAATCAGCGACCCCAAAAACCCCCGAGTAACAAGTTTCATATAAATCCCATTATTTTTTATTTTTTTATCCGCCATATTGGATCCGCCATTTTAAATTTTGCAATTTCGACTTCATACTCGTAATCAGCGACCCCAAAAACCCCCGAGTGACAAGTTTCATATAAGTCTTATTAATTTTTAATTTTTTCGTCCGCCATATTGGATTCGCCATTTTGAATTTTGCAATTTTGACTTCATATTCGTAATCAGCGACCCCAAGAACCCCCGAGTGACAAGTTTCATATAAATCTTATTAATTTTTATTTTTTCGTCCGCCATATTGGATCCGCCATTTTAAATTTTGCAATTTTGACTTCAGATTCGTAATCAGCGACCCCAAAAACCATTATATACCAAGTGTGGTTGAAATCGAATCGGTGGAAATAATTCGGGCTTTAAAGGGTTAAATGAAAAATGAAAACGTATTTCATTGTGAAGAAAAAAAGTTTAACGTTTTATATTATAACAGATGTGATCAACATTTTAAGTCTCACTATAAGCAAAAAAATACTTTTACATTATAGATGATGAGGTTTAACATAATATATAATCTTCTTTTGTTTTATAACACAGCCACACAAAAAAAAAAGTTCTGATCTGGGGGTCTCACTATGTAGACTTTATGTTTTTTGGGTCGCTGAATCCGAATCCGAGGTCCATTTAACCTCATCAGATCAGGATTTTGACATAACCTCAAAAAACCAATATGGCGGACACATTTTTGAAAAGTTCATTGGATTCGCTTTAAATTCGTTACTCAGGGGTTTTTGGGGTCGCTGATTACGAATTTGAAGTCTGATTTCATAAATTCAAAATGGCGGATCTAATATGGCGGACACTTTTTGAAAAATTCATCGGATTCGCTTGAAATTCGTTACTCTGGGGTTTTTGGGGTCGCTGATTACGAATCTGATGTCGGTTTTTCAAAATTCAAAATGGCGGATCCAATATGGCTGACACATACATATTGGATATTTAGTTCGAATTTATTATAATAATTAGGGAAATTCGTGATGATAAAGAATATTCTCGAAAATTGCAAGTAATTTTTAAAATAAATATTGAAAAACGAAATTACAGAAGTTGGATTTTTGGCGAAAGTGAGAGACAATATGGCAGTGAGCACACAGACAAGTGGATCTATGTGTCAGTGGTCAAGGAGGTGGCGCCAATTCTCGGAAGTGGTCGCGACTTTAACTAAGGAAATGTATTAATCTCAAATTACTCCACTTTCAATCGTTAATAAAATAATTTCCTCGCAAAATTATTGCAAAAACGGAAAGGGCCGCTCCTCAGAGAGTCTTTCTCTATCACCCCTCCGAATATAAACCCAAAATATTTTATCCTCTCAAAATGAGACGTCTATACTGAACCGTTCAAAACTCCTTTTTTCGTATACTTAAACAATTTTTTTAAATAATTATTTATCAAAATTTCTCTAAATCCCACATGCACAAAAATGGCGATTTTAGATAGCTGACGACAGGGAGTAAAGTCACTTATTTGTTCGACCATATGAAAATGGCATCCATTTTCTCCCATGTGCAAACATAACCGCTGATCCCATGCATTATTTTTGCCCAAGGGAGAAAACGGCCGCCATTTTCATATAAGTCGAACAAGTGACTGACTTTTATTTCCTGTCGTCTGCTATCTGAAATCGCCACTTTTGTGCATTAGGAATAAAAAATATCGTAAGTAACATGGGAATAAAAGCAGCCAATTTGTTTACGATGATTTTTGTGACACTCGTTCCGGTCTCGGGGCGCCCTCGACCCCCACTCGTGTCACAAAAATCACCGTAAACAAATGGCTGCCTTTACACTCTTGTTGCTTAATATACTATTTCTTTTTAAATGAGAATTCTATCACGAAACCATTATTTTTACCCGGATGCCCTTAATAATAAATAATTTAATAAAAAAATGTAACTTTGACATGACACTAATAGATTTATTTTTTTAAATGTTTGTCAAATAAAAAAAGATGTACAGCTACACTGATAATTAAAAAACTTCTGAGCAGTTATTATTTGAATATTGATGGATACTAAACTGAAATTTAGGAAGAACTTACGGAATTCATTTTGATGAGCGGCACGAATTTCGCAACATCATCAGGGCCCCAAATCAGAACTCTTATCCGTTGATTGGAATTGTTATTTAATAGAAAATTAAAAACAACTTTTTGAGCCGTTTTTAAATCTTTTTTTCCGTTGATCATATAGACGTATCCCGTAATGTCCCTATTAAAATTATATGAAATGATTATTATAAATTATAATTATAATTTATGAATACGATTTAGAAAAAGATCAATGAAGATTAATGAAGTATAATAATTAATTATATATTTTTTTCAATCTTGGTAAATAATCTCCTATTTAAATCATGTTTAATAAAAAATAGCTTATTTCTGTTGTTAAAAGATTGTATACAATGTTGTTAATTAATTTTTTTTGAAAATCACTTGCTTATAAAATATATTATAGAGCCTACAAAATTTTCCACTTATATATTGCATTAGTATTTTTTAAATATATATTGTTTGTTTTTAATAATATTCAACAAAAATAAATGTGTAGAATCTTTAAAAACAACAAAAAAATTATTTATTTGAATTTGATCAAATAAATATCATTTTATATCATGCTTATTATGTTAGAAAAATCCAAAGATTAGAACGAAAATTATAATAACAGTAAATAATTTAAATCAAAAGTAACTGTTTTTTAAACTTCATGATGGAGGTTTTTAATAAAATTCAGATAATTAATTTGTTTCAAAAACTTCTCTATAGAAAAAAGCTTTTAGTTGGAGGTTATGTTTGGCATTGTATCTCCTTAATAATAATATTAATAGTAATAAAAAAATCTATTTTTCAACACGTTTCTCTTCTGCATGTAATTATTTGTTATCATCAATATGAACAATGACAGATAATAAATATATATATATATAATTTTCATGAAAAGGTACATAGGCCACGTGGTAACCACGTGTAAAAGAAACCAACAATCTTTTACATAAAATAATTCTACACAAATAAATGAACAATTTTACAAAATTTAATGAAAGATAATAAAGAAATAATTTTCATGAGAAATAAATATAATACGTGGTAACAATTTGAAGAAAAAAGAAACACTTTTGATTCAACGAAAATGCAGGTTACATATTAAATAAAATAAAAATACATACATTGATTTGTCTCCATCGTTGAATGCATCAATTTCCATGTCACTGGAAAATTCATAATTTTCGGATGTCGTCATTTTATATCAATTTAATTTTATTGCACAATAATAGATACTGTACACCATGTGCGTCTTCATCAGTAATGATCACTTATTTCAGAAAAGGTTCCATCACATGGAGCAGATAAACGGTTTAGCAGAATAGATTTCAGCCAATCAAAAAGTAGGCTTTTGCGGCAAACGCTATTCAAGAGAATAGCGTAGAATTCTCTGCTACAGCAAGAGAATGTTTTTTGATTGGTTGAAATCTTCTGCTAATAAGGTTACACTCTTCTTTACCGTGTGATAGAGCCTTAATATCCAAGCAGGGTTGTGCATGTAAATCACTTTATAGTTCTTTAGGCTGTCTCTACAATGGACTCCTTATGTGAAGACCAAAGTAGAATATCATCGTAATGGATCAATTCATTATATGTTTATGAAAGAAAAAGCATAGGTTTACGTTCGCAAAGCTATTGTGCTTAGGGTTTAAACTTGCTTTAAAGATAAAATCAAACATAAATTTTTTAAAAATATTTTTATTTAACCATAATTGAGTATTCTTCTGAATTAAATATAACTTGATTTCAATATTTAAATTTTCAAAACAATTTAAAAATTAAAACAATTTTGTTGTATTTTGTTATATATTATTCAAACAAATAATATTTTGAAACTAAAATAATAAATATTTCCTATAAATAAAGGTTAAACATATAGAGTGCGAGTTCAAGTAAACAAAATTATTTAAAATTGTCTCCGTATTGTATTGTTTCCTCATTGCAGACGTCGAATAATAAAAGTGCAATCTCTTTCAAATAATAACATATATTATCAACGCAATTAAAGACTGCAACGGTAAATCAAGCAGGAAATTTGAATTAATGCAAGACACACATAAACTATTTTGATCTCAATAGAGATTTTCACTTTTATATCCTAATTATCAAAAATTAGGTACATAACACAATATCGAAAACAGAAGTTATTATGATTTTTTTAATATACATTCTAGTGCAACGATACCTTTCGAATTGAAACGTATCACACTGAATTGTTTCTATGGACACAACTGTATTTTCTGGAAACAATTGAGCGGATGGGAAGAAGAACTCGATGTGACGCTCCGCTGCACGCTGTATTGTCAGTCAAGAGTTCCAAATGCCGATAAAATTAAAGTTTGAAATTTTAAATTTTAAAAAGTGCTACATTATAGAAAATAAAGAGGCGCATCTTTTTTTCCTTTGAATTTTTTTTATAGGACAATTAGTTTAAATAGTAAGTGCAAAAAACTAAAAAAAATTTATTTTTATTTTTCATTCAATTTTAAAACATAAATCATCGTAGTTAAGACAAATATTGATAAAATTAATCGGTATTTGATATACAAACTCGTTAGAGTCTATAGAAGACGATAACATATCAAAAAACTTAAAAATTATTAATTGTTTAATAATATTTAATTATTATTAATGATCTACCAGCAATCACATTTTCTTACCTTCGCCGACAAAAAGTCAGTGGGGAAGTTTCGAATTAAAGAACTTCCAGTGAGACATTTGTTCTTCAATGTATAAAGATGTTTTCTGAAAAATTTCAAATTGATTAATTGAAAAGTTTAGAAAATATCGAAATTTAAACAAATTGCGCGTGGCGCGCTAGCGAGTCGCCGTGTATAGAGAATTATATTCTGTGTATAAATGATCTGCTTCTCATAACTTTTACATATACATTTATTTACTATCGCAAATAAATTGTTTTCAATTTATTTATATTGATAAATTAAAATTGATTTAATGTTTAAATTAATAAATTATTAATAAATGAATAGAATAAAATATTATTTATATTACCTATATGAAGAAATATTTTTCTTATTAATTTGTTATTTAAAAATATTTTTATGTATAAAATTTTCAAATATCTATAATAATAATGTGGACAAGAAAATATTTTCAAACTTTCCATTTTCAATATTTAAATTTCTTATTTACAAATTATTATTGATAGTTCGTAATTATTTCGTTATTTACGTTACAAATTATTGTTAAAAATTTTTACGCTTTAAGAATGTGAAATATTACCTTTAACGTTATTGTTAAAATATGTCATTAGAACGAAAAAGGAAATATTATGATGCGTCAAAAGAAAAGTGGAAAAATTTAATTAATGTATATCTATTATTTCATTAAATATGTTATTAAAATGCCTTAACATTAGTTTGAGTTATTTATTAACATTTATTAGTATTTAAAAAATATTTTATTTATTTTTATTTTCACATATTAAAATGTGTTTAATTATAATAATTTAATATAAGGTTTCAATATTATATATTACATTTAAAAAATGTTTAAATAATTTTATTATTTATTATTATAAAAGTTTAATATAATTGAAAACAATTTATTTGCGATAGTAAATAAATGTATATGTAAAAGTTATGAGAAGCAGATCATTTATACACAGAATAGAATTCTCTATACACGGCGACTCGCTGGCGCGCCACGCGCAATTTGTTTAAACTTCGATATTTTCTAAACTTTTCAATTAATCAATTTGAAATTTTTCAGAAAACATCTTTATACATTGAAGAACAAATGTCTCACTGGAAGTTCTTTTAATTCGAAACTTCCCCACTGACTTTTTGTCGGCGAAGGTAAGAAAATGTGATTGCTGGTAGATCATTAATAATAATTAAATATTATTAAACAATTAATAATTTTTAAGTTTTTTAATATGTTATCGTCTTCTATAGACTCTAACGAGTTTGTATATCAAATACCGATTAATTTTATCAATATTTGTCTTAACTACGATGATTTATGTTTTAAAATTGAATGAAAAATAAAAATAAATTTTTTTTAGTTTTTTGCACTTACTATTTAAACTAATTGTCCTATAAAAAAAATTCAAAGGAAAAAAAGATGCGCCTCTTTATTTTCTATAATGTAGCACTTTTTAAAATTTAAAATTTCAAACTTTAATTTTATTGGCATTTGGAACTCTTGACTGACAATACAGCGTGCAGCGGAGCGTCACATCGAGTTCTTCTTCCCATCCGCTCAATTGGATTAGTATTAATAGATTCTTTATTATGATTGATTAAATATTTTAAAAATGTATGAAAAAGATCAGCAATTCATTTTAAACAAATAGTTCAATAATTGTTAATATAAATCGTGATTTTATATCAAATTGACTATTTTAATTTGTATAGAGAAAAAACGTAATTCTTTAATTATTTCTTGAATAATTCCTTGTAAACATAATTCTTAATAAGGTTATCCGATCGCTGTCCTCCTAAAAATAAACGTATGGATTGCCAAGATCTAACTCTAGAAAATGCAACATATAATTGTCCATGGTTAAAAACATCTTTACGAAGGTCTACACCAATTTTTTCAAAAGTTTGCCCCTGACATTTATTTATGGTCATTTCAAATGCTAATTTTATAGGAAATTGTAGTCGCCTAAATGTAAAAGGATAGATATACGTCATCACAGTACAAATTAATGCGATGAATAAAAACAATATCTTCAGCCTTATCACCTGTTAGAATACGACAGCGTAAAATATTGTTTGCAAGTTCCAATACTGGGTCAAATTTTCTCAAAAAAATCAAAGTTGGTCATGGGTCTTTCAATTTTTGTGAAACTTGGTATAAAGGTAGTGTTTTATGACAGAAGATTTTAGGAAAAAAAGATTTTTCAAAATTTTCAAAATTGTGGATTTTACCGGGCATGAAACATTAAAGCATATTTTTTTGAAAAACGAATAACTTTTATCCATTTACTTAGATTTTGTTTATATTTTAGGTAATAATAGTTGATTATCTAACAATTTAAAGTGCAATATTAAAGAAAAAAAATCCAAAATTTGCCCGGAAAAAAAGTCAAAAAAAATTTTGATTTAATTTTTTCGGGCATAAGCACCCCTTCGATTTTTTTGTAACTATAATATTTGGATTCGTTATCTTCTCCAGAATTTTTTGCAAAAAAAAATCCCTGGAGACTTTAAAACTAACCGAAATATCGAATTTTTTGTCTCGAGGTGCACAGATTTCGATCTCGCGTAAACACGCCTGAGATGTGCACCAAACGTTCTTAAGCGTGAATTTTTGCATTCTTATATTTTTTTGTTAATTTTTAGTAAAAAAGGAAGGTTTAAAAATCAAGTTTTGCAATTACAAATTTGTTTTTAAACAAATTTGAATCTCAAAATGTCTATGTAATATATAAGGGGCAAATTTTCTCAAGTGTACCATAATGTCAAAATTGCAAGTTGTTAGATCGGGCTAATATTTTCACAGTATTTAGAACTATGAATCAGTACTTAAAACCACCAAGTAATTATGAAATTTTATTAAAAAAATATAGGGGGGAGGGGGTTTAAGATTTTGGATAAGTATAAATAGTGAGTTTTATAAAAAATCGTAGCTTTTATATAATAAAGAAAAAAAATTGTGACCTATATGTTTTTTCTGCTCTATCAAATAGTGAGAATTTTTTTAAAAAATTCAAAATTTAACCCTTTTTTGAAAATTAAAAATTTTTTTGATTTTTTTTCCAAAAAAGCCCTTTTTTCTTGTACCAAAAGAAAGCTTATGATGTGTACTTTCAATTTATGAAATGAAAAAAATGAAGTTTTTTTTTGAATTATTAATTAATTAATAAAAATTGAAATATTTTACTATGAAGTATTCTGATTAAATTAACGTTTTACAAATAAATATTTAGAAAAATAAAGATAAAGTGTTAGTTTTTTTTAAATCAAATGTTTATATAATTCTACTTTAAAAAAATATATTTCAGTTATTTGCAACGATTGTTTAAATAAAATATTCAACACCTTATGCGTGTATCACGCTTGATATTGATATTAAAATAATAAAAAATTATTTAGATAAAAAATAATCATCTCTTCTTACATGAAAAATGTAAAAATTTAAAAAATTTACTTTAGAAAATGTCAAAAAATATTAAGCCGGGAAGTATAGTTAAAAAAATTTTTTAATTTTTAAAAGAAGGGTTAAATTTTGAATTTTTTAAAAAAATTCTCACTATTTGATAGAGCAGAAAAAACATATAGGTCACAATTTTTTTTCTTTATTATATAAAAGCTACGATTTTTTATAAAACTTACTGTTTATACTTATCCAAAATCTTAAACCCCCTCCTCCCTACATTTTTTTTATAAAATTTCATAATTACTTGGTGGTTTTAAGTACTGATTCATAGTTCTAAATACTGTGAAAATATTAGCCCGATCTAACAACTTGCAATTTTGACATTATGGTACACTTGAGAAAATTTGCCCCTTATATATTACATACACATTTTGAGATTCAAATTTGTTTTTAAACAATTGCAAAACTTGATTTTTAAACCTTCCTTTTTTACTAAAAATTAACAAAAAAATATAAGAATGCAAAAATTCACGCTTAAGAACGTTTGGTGCACATCTCAGGCGTGTTTACGCAAGATCGAAATCTGTGCACCTCGAGACAAAAAATTCGATATTTCGGTTAGTTTTAAAGTCTCCAGGGATTTTTTTTTTGCAAAAAATTCTGGGGAAGATAACGAATCCAAATATTATAGTTACAAAAAAATCGAAGGGGTGCTTATGCCCGAAAAAATGAAATCAAAAATTTTTTTGACTTTTTTTCCGGGTAAGTTTTGGATTTTTTTTCTTTAATATTGCACTTTAAATTGTTAGATAATCAACGATTATTACCTAAAATATAAACAAAATCTAAGTAAATGGATAAAAGTTATTCGTTTTTCAAAAAAAATGTGCTTTAATGTTTCATGCCCGGTAAAATCCACAATTTTGAAAATTTTGAAAAATCTTTTTTTCCTAAAATCTTCTGTCATAAAACACTACCTTTATACCAAGTTTCACAAAAATTGAAAGACCTATGACCAACTTTGATTTTTTTGAGAAAATTTGACCCTACTTGTAATTGCGTTCCATTGCACAGCCCTTCATTAATACTAAGATTTCGCAATAACATTACAACACAATTAGTTCTTAGTCGTAATTCATAATCCGGAAAATTAGGCGGATTTAAACTATTTAAATATTCCGGCAAAATTGCATCAGTAATATCTCCATTTTCACAATTGTCTGTACTATCCACGCTTGTGTAAATTTTTTCTGTCTTTTTATTAAAAAGCTCTACAATTCTAGAATTTATTTCATCAACATCAACATTGCGTGCTGATAATATAGCTACATTTGATAAATCGTCATATCTACGACTATCAATCAATTCTTTAAATATTACTTGTACCATATCGTCATTTTTGGAAGCTAGACACTGTTCTGGAACACATAAATTATTATTATTATCATTTAAGGTACCATCACCGACAGATAATAAATATTTTGCGAATTCTACTTCACTTGGTAATGTTCGCATATTCTCGGTTAATGAAAAAGTTATAAAGTGTTTCCATAATAAGCTAAACTTAATTGATAAATTAACTAATTCACTGCGAGTGGCATTTACTTTTACTGGTAATAATTGTCTAAAGTCACCACCTAGTAACATAACCTTTTCTCCTAATGGTAAATCATTATTCATAAGGTCTCGCAACGTTCTATCAATTAACTTCAAAGCATATCTTGGTGCCATTGGTGCTTCATCCCATATAAAAATATCAACTGCTTTTAAATATTCAGCATTTCTCGATTGCTTTTTAATGTTTGATAAGGAATCATTAAACAGTGGAACAGGCATACCAAATGCTTTGTGTACCGTTTTTCCCTGTGGAAGCAATATAGCTGCAATACCAGTAAATGCCATTGTACAAACAGTTTTGTTTTTACTTCTTAACAAATGATACAATGTAGTATAAATGAACGTTTTTCCAGATCAACCAGGTCCATCAATGTAAAAACATAAAGAAGAATGCATTGCATCGTTTTGCATAACAACTTCCATCACTTTATTGACAATAGTTCTCTGTTTATAATTCAATTTGACGTATTGCAAATTACCAATTTCTTCATGTTGCTGTACTATCATTTCACTATTATTATTGTCATTAATTGCAAGAATAACTAAAACATCTAATTGTGGCATTTCCGGAAAGTTGCAAATATCAGATCCTTCATTTAAAAGAAACGTATTTATTTGAATATAAGCTTTTTTATAAGATTCATCAAGTGTATAATTGCGCTGAAAATCTTGTGACATAGCATCCTTAAACTTATTCAACAGTTTATTTGGATGAAGTGGATTACAATAAATTAAAATACGTGTAAATAAATGCCGCAATTGTTGTAGCATCATCCATAGTTCTCCTTCTGTCAGTGCACGATCCCATTCTCCATCATCTTCGATAAGACCTAATGCCAAACATGCACTACGAAAAGTCTCATGTATTATACCATTAACCGTTCGAAGATGTTCATAACTTGTAGCACCATTAACTGTTATTAACAATAATCGAAGATGAAATAGTTCTATTTGAGAAGGACTAATAGAATACATTCGGCCAATAACATTAAACATTGCTTGACGTTTAACCCATTTAAATGAAACTTCACCACGTTCTTTCTTAAAAACATAATTACATGGAATTTCTGCATAAGAAAATTTTCTAGCTTCCGGATCACGTTCATTTAAAGCAAAGTATTCTAATAACATAGTTCTTTTTTGCAAAGCCGCTCTTATCGCATCATCATTTGCTTCTTCTCTTATAGTTATAGTATGTTGATTACATAAATGAACTGGTAGTCGGACAATGGAATGAGTTTTATTCTGTAGTGGTCTTCCAAAAATTCTATCACACGCTTCAACCGGACTAACATATCTAGTTTCAATAAAGTTTCGAATTTCATCAAATTCTTATACTCCTCCATTACCATTACTTTCTGTGATTACAACAGCAGCAGCATCATGCCCTTTATAAATGTATTTATATAAATATTTCACAGATTTAATGCTAGAAACTACTTCAACATTAATGTGACAAATAAATAATTGCCATAATACTGCATTATATGGAACAACATATTGATTATCTGCAGTATCACCATTATGTCGATTATAAATTCCAGTATTTCTACGGCGATACGTTGGGTAGCCATTTTTATCCATTGTAGTATCTAAACAAAATTGTCTTAGAAATCTTTTGGAACATTTATCCTGCTCATCTTTGCACCAACTTCCACATGGACCGTAAATCATGTTTTTCATAACAATATCATGAAGTCTAGGATTTTTTGTTGGGTCTGGTATTTCAGCCGAAATATATTTATCTACGACTTCCGATGTGGTTATTTTATTATTTTGTTTTAAAGTAACTATAAGTGAACATGAGGTAAACCACGTTTCTGATATTCAACAACATAAACATATGCAAGTAACTTCACCAAATAATTTTTTATTTACAATAATGTTAATAAGTTTTTCTTTCTTTATATTAAAAACACGTGATACAATGTCTGGTCTGTCAGAAGCAGCTTGATTGGGTAATAAATTTTCCTGTATTTCACGCCAATTTGGATTACATGTCATAGTAATAAAAAGATCAGGTTTGCCAAATTTTCTAACAATAGCCATTGCATCTTGATAATGTTGTAACATATTTCGTGGAGAACCTGTAAATGTCAATGGAAGTATTACAATTTTGCCCAATTCATTGTTCGTGTCTCTGCCCGTCTTTGTAAATGATCAATTAGTCATTGATAAGTATCAGCACGAAGTTTTTTTTTATTCATTCGACAGAAATTTATTCTATCTTTTTTTATTTTTACATAATTGTTCACAATCCATTGCTGAAATAGTCGTCCTCTCTTCAAAAAGATATTGTTGTCTCTAGAAGCCATTCTGTATTTGACGTATGCCGCACGTGAAACACGTTTATTTGTATTAACACATGTCATACTTTTATCCCAGCCTCTTGTACCATGTGGATAAAATAAAGGATATATCCATGGCTCAACATTGGGATTCATAGAACTTATATATTGTAAACTTTTTGTATTCTTATTATATACAGTAACATATGATTCTGGAATATCACTATCAGCAGTTGTTGTAAAAATTGCTGCAACTTCATTGACGCTTTGTAAATTATAACGTCTACTATCCATCCCAGGTTTTAATGAAAATAATAATTGTATCTCAGGCTCAATTTCTGCATTATTTTCAGTCATTGTTTTTTTAATTTCTTCATGCATTATACGGTAGGACTGTGCAAATAGATTACAATCCCTGAGGACAGTATTAATTGCATAAACAATATCTCGGTTTAAGTGAACATTATTCTTACAACGAATTTCGGAAGCTTCGTTTTGATCAACAATAAATAACTGTCCAAATGAAGAAGTATCGTTTCTTTCTGCATACAAAGATGTATTCATTTGATAATAAACCTGACCATGTATTTTGAAACAATATGGTCCTGGTTGTCTATTGTTAAAATTAACCAAGTTAGCGTTGAAAGAAGAAAAACCAAATGAATTATTGTATGGTCGTATATTATGAAAAAAATGCCCAGATAATTCGTGGGTACCACCAAATAAACTTTGTAATATGAGTGGAGGAGCAGGTAAATCTTCAAAAATGACGTCGCTATGTTTACAACAATCATGAAATGAATTTTTTTTATTAGATACTCTTTCTGCTTAAAAATGTTTAGCATTACAATGTTCACATGAAATGTTCATCGCACCAGCAAAATGTTCCTCTATATGCGACACTGAAATACTCTCTGAGAAATTTTGATTCTGTGCAGAAGTCCGTTTTTTTGGCGATGAGTTTTTTGATCAGCTACATTTTTTTGACGTCCGAAAATATTAGTATTTGATAAATTTGCTGTAACAGTTACATTATCTTTTGCCAAAGATGTAGTAACAGTTGTAGAGGATTTTTCTGAATTTATATTTGATTTTGACACTGTAATAATACTGTCCTTTGTTTGAAGTGATTGAGGGTTAAGAATTTTATTATTCTCTTGTTTTTTTTGTCGAAACTTTCTTTGATAAGCAGCTTTCTTTTGACGTTTCATGACTTTATGTTGTTCTTCTTCCTCTAAAGAACGTATTATTCATCTTTTTTTTACTTGATTTTCATTTTTTAAATTAGTATATTTTGTAACATTTCTTGAATCATTACAATCATCTAATGATCTAGAAGGCCTGCATTGTAATCGTCTATCATTAAACATTTCCTCTGAACTGTTGATTTTTGAATTAATTGTTGCATTTTCAATAATTACATTATCTTTGTCTTTATAATTTTTCTTGTGTACTAATTCTCCTGATGTGCTATTTTTATTCTCCGCTGATGTTGAAGGCATACTTTGCAAACTTCTGTTTATAATAATGTCTCCCTTATTTCTATTAGTTTTTGATTTTATAAATAATTCACTGTTAACTTTATGTTCACAAAGTTTTACATAAGAATGATCACGTGTAATGTTCATTTCATTACAATAACCTGTCTATATATGTGACTTTGAAATAATATCAGACTGATTTTGTTTTTGAACAGAAGTATGTTTATTTTGCCGAGAGGTGCGCTTGTAAGCAACATTTCTGTCACGAATTGACGTTTTAACTTTAGAAGTAGAAATATTTTCTTCTGCTGATGATAAAGCTGTGGATGTGCTTTGGGGCCTCGTATTTAAAGTTTGCTCTGCACGAATGAATTCATTAGAATCCAATGATTCAGAGTGAACAATTTTATTATTTTCTCGCTTTTTTTGTCGATATTTTTTTTTATAAGCAGCTTTTCTTTGACGTTTTATGATTTTATATTTTTCTTCTTCCTCAGGAAAGTAAACCATAGCTCTTTCTTCTCCTCGCTTCTCAGTTATTATTAATCTTGTATCTTTCAATCCATTGCTTGAATCAATAGAAATATTATTAACATTATTTTCTGGAATTAAAAACAAATTTTCTAAACAACTATCAACAAAATTTTTTTTACAAACATTGCTGGTTGAATTGAACGATGATAAATTATTGTCAACAATATTATTTTCTTCATTTTGGAAACTTTTTTCTCTAGCTCGATTCCTAAGAAGACACTCCCAATTATATTCAACAGTCATAGTTCTAATATTAGTCGACCTTTTTGACGGAAATTTACTTAAACGATTGTTTTTAATCATTAGCATTAAATGATTTCTCATATTACAATAATAACACAGCCACACAAAAAAAAAGTTCTGATCTGGGGGTCTCACTATGTAGACTTTATGTTTTTTGGGTCGCTGAATCCGAATCCGAGGTCCATTTAACCCCATCAGATCAGGATTAAAAATTTTTTTATTATTGTCAAGATATTAAAATTGTAAATAAATAAAAAACATGATGATGGTTTTATCCATTCACATGTTACAGCTGTAACTATACTAAGAGAACAGATATTAATTCTATATTGATGATGAGATGTTGGCAATATAGAAAATCTTGATATCAAATTAATGCACATTATTCAAAAATCCTTGATAGATATTTGCTAATTTCTCGATATCCGTTTTAAAATTAATTGGATTTTTTTCTTTGGCAATGTATATATCATTTCGAGAAATTTTCTTTTGTAATAATTTTGTTCTGTATTCAGGATTGTTACTTCATTGAAATTGAAATTGTGAATGTTTTCCGAAGCATGAGTAGCTAGACCTGTATTTGTTTTTTCATTTTTGATATCTCTAGCATGTTCTGTCATTCTTGTTTGTATTAGGAAAAATTTTTTTATTGTTATTAGTGATTAGATAGTTATATCTTTCATTAATTTTTTATTTAGTACATCGATTGGAAAACCATTTTTCTTTAAAGTTTCTTTAACTATATTTAAATTTTCATTATGAAATTTTTTATCTGATTTTTTATATGGTTATCATTTATTATTTCGTATACCTCCTTTATTATTATAAAAAAAGTTTTTTCTATAAAAAAATAAAATATTAGTAGGGTAGGGTGGGGCATTACTATTTGCGGGGCGTAACTATTCTTTGTTCTGGAGAGAAAACTATTCATCCGATTAAAGTTTTTTTTACACTGTATACTGTATTTATTTTACACTTGTCATGTGAAATGAACATTGTACGCCACATTTCAGCTTCTGGCGCCATCTATCATAGAAGTTAGGTACCCAAATGTGATTTTCATATACTCGATTAGTTGTTTTCACTCATTTAGTCTGCCATTGTAAATACTGATAAACGGTCGGAAAAATTATCGAAAAAATTATTTCTAAAGTCAAATTTAGTGCTGAACACGAATATCATAATGGATTTTTGATATTCTGTTGTTAAAAAATTTTACAAGTGTTTTTTCAAAAAATGTGCGGATGGGGCGTAACTATTCTTCCACTGATGACAGCGAAAACTACAAAACAGTGTATTTTTTTGTGTGTGCTTGTTTCTATGTTAGAATTGTAAGAAATTGGAAGAAAAAAACCAGAAAAAATCCTCCAATTAACAAACTAATTTTTATATTTTTTTAAGTATTATATCATTAATAGCTGCAAGAATAGTTACGCCCCTCGTTTTTTTCGACATCAAAAATTTTTTTTTTCGTAAAATCGCTGTAGTTCGGAACAGAATCGAGTTACAGCAAAATGATACAAGGCAAAATTGTAGCTAAGAAGTGAAGCTTTCAAACAGTACTACTCATTTTTTTATTTTTTTACATTCTCATCAAAAATGAGAAAGTCTTGGATTTGTGCGATTTTGAGCAATGTCTAATTTTGCTAAATCTTTACGTTTCATGACCCCCTGATTCCAAAAAAATGGTTTTTAGAAAAGTGTCTGTCCGTCTGTCTGTCTGTCTGTCTGTCTGTCTGTCGTCTGTCTGTAGAAAAATTTGTCGCCACGATAACTCGAATAAATTTTTATGAATCGTCTTGCAATTTAGCACACTTTTTTAGTCCATAAAAATGAAGCCTGAGTTCGTTGGGCAGCCCATTTCGTCAAACAACAACAAAAATACAAAATTTTGAAATTTTCAAAATTTTGTATTTTTTACAATTTTCAAAAAAATATTTTTTTTTAATTTTTTCCTTAAATTTGGTGCAAAAACAAACAACTTTTCCTTTAGACACTTTTCAGTACAACAAAAAACAAAAAAGTTGTGAATTTTTTTTTTTTTTCAATTTGCTATTTTCTGCTTTTTTTGGACTTTTTGTCAGCCTTCTCTGCAGTAGAAAATTTGTCCTATTGGGGCCGTGTTAATAAAAATTAGTTCATATTATGCTAATACACCTTTCTTAACATTAGAATCGACAATTGCATCTCTTACACAAATTTAAAAAAATTTTTTCTAAAAAAGTACAAAAAATTGAGATTTATAGTGAGTGAAGCATTAGCCGAAACATGAGAAAACATTAAAAACATATCGAAACCTTCCTTTTTTTCTTTTAGATGCCAAATTTAGGTAAAAATACAAAATTGGGAACAAAAAAGAACTCAAAATTTTCAAAAATTCTGCCTTTTTTTGATTTTTTCCATAAAATTTGTTTTTACATTCTCATCAAAAATGAGAAAGTCTTGGATTTGTGCGATTTTGAGCAATGTCTAATTTTGCTAAATCTTTACGTTTCATGACCCCCTGATTCCAAAAAAATGGTTTTTAGAAAAGTGTCTGTCCGTCTGTCTGTCTGTCTGTCTGTCGTCTGTCTGTAGAAAAATTTGTCGCCACGATAACTCGAATAAATTTTTATGAATCGTCTTGCAATTTGGCACACTTTTTTAGTCCATAAAAATGAAGCCTGAGTTCGTTGGGCAGCCTATTTCGTCAAAAAACAACAAAAATACAAAATTTTGAAATTTTCAAAATTTTGTATTTTTTACAATTTTCAAAAAAATATTTTTTTTTAATTTTTTCCTTAAATTTGGTGCAAAAACAAACAACTTTTCCTTTTAGACACTTTTCAGTACAACAAAAAACAAAAAAGTTGTGAATTTTTTTTTTTTTTTTTAAATTTGCTATTTTCTGCTTTTTTTGGACTTTTTGTCAGCCTTCTCTGCAGTAGAAAATTTGTCCTATTGGGGCCGTGTTAATAAAAATTAGTTCATATTATGCTAATACACCTTTCTTAACATTAGAATCGACAATTGCATCTCTTACACAAATTTAAAAAAATTTTTTCTAAAAAAGTACAAAAAATTGAGATTTATAGTGAGTGAAGCATTAGCCGAAACATGAGAAAACATTAAAAACATATCGAAACCTTCCTTTTTTTCTTTTAGATGCCAAATTTAGGTAAAAATACAAAATTGGGAACAAAAAAGAACTCAAAATTTTCAAAAATTCTGCCTTTTTTTTAATTTTTCCATAAAATTTGTTTTTACATTCTCATCAAAAATGAGAAAGTCTTGGATTTGTGCGATTTTGAGCAATGTCTAATTTTGCTAAATCTTTACGTTTCATGACCCCCTGCTTCCAAAAAAATGGTTTTTAGAAAAGTGTCTGTCCGTCCGTCTGTCTGTCTGTCTGTCTGTCGCCTGTCTGTAGAAAAATTTGTCGCCACGATAACTCGAATAAATTTTTATGAATCGTCTTGCAATTTGGCACACTTTTTTAGTCTATAAAAATGAAGCCTGAGTTCGTTGGGCAGCCCATTTCGTCAAAAAACAACAAAAATACAAAATTTTGAAATTTTCAAAATTTTGTATTTTTTACAATTTTCAAAAAAATATTTTTTTTTAATTTTTTCCTTAAATTTGGTGCAAAAACAAACAACTTTTCCTTTAGACACTTTTCAGTACAACAAAAAACAAAAAAGTTGTGAATTTTTTTTTTTTTAAATTTGCTATTTTCTGCTTTTTTTGGACTTTTTGTCAGCCTTCTCTGCAGTAGAAAATTTGTCCTATTGGGGCCGTGTTAATAAAAATTAGTTCATATTATGCTAATACACCTTTCTTAACATTAGAATCGACAATTGCATCTCTTACACAAATTTAAAAAAATTTTTTCTAAAATTGTACAAAAAATTGAGATTTATAGTGAGTGAAGCATTAGCCGAAACATGAGAAAACATTAAAAACATATCGCAACCTTCCTTTTTTTCTTTTAGATGCCAAATTTAGGTAAAAATACAAAATTGGGAACAAAAAAGAACTCAAAATTTTCAAAAATTCTGCCTTTTTTTGATTTTTTCCATAAAATTTGTTTTTACATTCTCATCAAAAATGAGAAAGTCTTGGATTTGTGCGATTTTGAGCAATGTCTAATTTTGCTAAATCTTTACGTTTCATGACCCCCTGATTCCAAAAAAATGGTTTTTAGAAAAGTGTCTGTCCGTCTGTCTGTCTGTCTGTCTGTCGTCTGTCTGTAGAAAAATTTGTCGCCACGATAACTCGAATAAATTTTTATGAATCGTCTTGCAATTTGGCACACTTTTTTAGTCCATAAAAATGAAGCCTGAGTTCGTTGGGCAGCCCATTTCGTCAAAAAACAACAAAAATACAAAATTTTGAAATTTTCAAAATTTTGTATTTTTTACAATTTTCAAAAAAATATTTTTTTTTAATTTTTTCCTTAAATTTGGTGCAAAAACAAAAAACTTTTCCTTTAGACACTTTTCAGTACAACAAAAAACAAAAAAGTTGTGAATTTTTTTTTTTTTTTTTTAATTTGCTATTTTCTGCTTTTTTTGGACTTTTTGTCAGCCTTCTCTGCAGTAGAAAATTTGTCCTATTGGGGCCGTGTTAATAAAAATTAGTTCATATTATGCTAATACACCTTTCTTAACATTAGAATCGACAATTGCATCTCTTACACAAATTTAAAAAAATTTTTTCTAAAAAAGACAAAAAATTGAGATTTATAGTGAGTGAAGCATTAGCCGAAACATGAGAAAACATTAAAAACATATCACAACCTTCCTTTTTTTCTTTTAGATGCCAAATTTAGGTAAAAATACAAAATTGGGAACAAAAAAGAACTCAAAATTTTCAAAAATTCTGCCTTTTTTTGATTTTTTCCATAAAATTTGTTTTTACATTCTCATCAAAAATGAGAAAGTCTTGGATTTGTGCGATTTTGAGCAATGTCTAATTTTGCTAAATCTTTACGTTTCATGACCCCCTGATTCCAAAAAAATGGTTTTTAGAAAAGTGTCTGTCCGTCTGTCTGTCTGTCTGTCGCCTGTCTGTAGAAAAATTTGTCGCCACGATAACTCGAATAAATTTTTATGAATCGTCTTGCAATTTGGCACACTTTTTTAGTCCATAAAAATGAAGCCTGAGTTCGTTGGGCAGCCCATTTCGTCAAAAAACAACAAAAATACAAAATTTTGAAATTTTCAAAATTTTGTATTTTTTACAATTTTCAAAAAAATATTATTTTTTAATTTTTTCCTTAAATTTGGTGCAAAAACAAACAACTTTTCCTTTAGACACTTTTCAGTACAACAAAAAACAAAAAAGTTGTGAATTTTTTTTTTTTTTTTAAATTTGCTATTTTCTGCTTTTTTTGGACTTTTTGTCAGCCTTCTCTGCAGTAGAAAATTTGTCCTATTGGGGCCGTGTTAATAAAAATTAGTTCATATTATGCTAATACACCTTTCTTAACATTAGAATCGACAATTGCATCTCTTACACAAATTTAAAAAATTTTTTCTAAAATAGTACAAAAAATTGAGATTTATAGTGAGTGAAGCATTAGCCGAAACATGAGAAAACATTAAAAACATATCGAAACCTTCCTTTTTTTCTTTTAGATGCCAAATTTAGGTAAAAATACAAAATTGGGAACAAAAAAGAACTCAAAATTTTCAAAAATTCTGCCTTTTTTTGATTTTTTCCATAAAATTTGTTTTTACATTCTCATCAAAAATGAGAAAGTCTTGGATTTGTGCGATTTTGAGCAATGTCTAATTTTGCTAAATCTTTACGTTTCATGACCCCCTGATTCCAAAAAAATGGTTTTTAGAAAAGTGTCTGTCCGTCCGTCTGTCTGTCTGTCTGTCTGTCTGTCTGTCTGTCGCCTGTCTGTAGAAAAATTTGTCGCCACGATAACTCGAATAAATTTTTATGAATCGTCTTGCAATTTGGCACACTTTTTTAGTCTATAAAAATGAAGCCTGAGTTCGTTGGGCAGCCCATTTCGTCAAAAAACAACAAAAATACAAAATTTTGAAATTTTCAAAATTTTGTATTTTTTACAATTTTCAAAAAAATATTTTTTTTTAATTTTTTCCTTAAATTTGGTGCAAAAACAAACAACTTTTCCTTTAGACACTTTTCAGTACAACAAGAAACAAAAAAGTTGTGAATTTTTTTTTTTTTCAATTTGCTATTTTCTGCTTTTTTTGGACTTTTTGTCAGCCTTCTCTGCAGTAGAAAATTTGTCCTATTGGGGCCGTGTTAATAAAAATTAGTTCATATTATGCTAATACACCTTTCTTTGTTGCGCCAATATTAGCAACATAAAAATTATAAATATAATAACAAAACATATATTAAAAATGTTTAAAAATCATTGAAACAAAAATTTAAATTCATTTTATTTAAAAATAATATTTTACTAAAACTCGCTTCAAGTTAGATTGCAGCAGGTTTAAGATCGCGTTACCATGAGGAATTCCCGAAGTCAGCAAAACGACACTTAGAATACAGTGACTTCACTTGGCAACTCACATCCAAAAGAAATAATATAATTTTATTGTTTCAAAAATAATTTTAATTCACGTAAGATGCAAGCCCTTGAAGTCAACACGGATAATGAAAACGTATAAAGGATTATAGAATTTAAAATTAAATATAATACAATCATTATAATTCAATTAATTATAATTATTGTATTGTAATTATTATGATTTTAAAATTTATAATTAAAATTAATATAATTAAAATAATACCGCATTGTAATAGACGGGCATCGTGCGAAGAAAACAAAGGTTGTGTTCAACGACGAAGCGCTCTCTCTTGCTCTAACGGAATGTTCGCGACTCTTTACTCCTATAGCCACAAATGCACGGCGGGTTCTCGCTCGCTCTCATTTAAAATTTAACATAGAATACATACATACCCCGGGATCTTTATGAAATACGCATTCGCTTATGTTCCTATACCTACCCTCTCTTTACCCATTACACTTTCCAGACCTACAAGCTATGCTGCCATGCTAACACCAAGCATGTGCATTTCTTTTGATATCTAAACAACTGATCAATTCCAGATCAATATTGGGACAATTGATTTAATGTTGGAATTGTAGTAACCTTTAAAGGGTTACAACATAGAATGGAATTTCTATTTTTGAAATGTCCATTATTTCCAACTTACATTAATCCTATTTTCAGAGATTGATAAAAAAAAAAAAAATAATAATAATAATAATAATAATAATAATAACAAATAGACAAATTAATATTTGTTTCCAAAATTGAAAGAATATTTAAAATGTTCTTTCCTAAGAATAAAAGAAAAGGAATGCATTTCAACATAATGCACCTGCAAAATTGAAAATTCAGCAATTTCGGCATAGCAACAGGTCCAACGCCCTGTCCCCACCTTTCCACATTCTTTCCGGAAGCAAACTATAAAAACACATTAATTACCCATCTAAATTGAACAGTACGGTCTCTACTCGCGAATAAGCGCGTACGATTAAAAATCCCAGGCAGTCTCCCGTCCGGTAACTAGGACACTTTATTGTTTGTATTGTCATACCTACAATATTGTTCGGACGAAAATAAAATCCAACTTACTCCGAAGTCCGCGGAGGCAGCCTAGAAGCCGAATCAGTGAAGATATATTTTATCTTGTTGAAAGACCGGCCGGATCCGCGAAATTTCCGCGTCCGCCCTGTGTTTGGTGGTTTAGGAGTTAGAATAAGAGACAATTTGTGAAAATTTGTTTAGCGCCCGTTGACGAGTGCGACGGTAGTTTTTAAGTGCGAACGCCAGGACGGTAAGTACCAATGTATCGTTCCAGGCCAATTAAATCCATTTTCTACCTTTCCTAAAAATTGTACGAGGGGCAGATAATTCGAGTCAATTTAAATTTAATAAATAACTGTATAACTGATATATTTTAACTGTTTTAAATTTCTTTATTCCTTCTTGAGATCTGATAGGGTAGATTTTCCGAATTTTCTAGGAGAATCTCAGCTTCGTGGATATAAATCGAATCCCATAATAATAAACAAGACCTTTAGTCTTGTCAGTTTGAACTTCCGAGAATCTTAAAAATAGGACCAACTTAAAAGTCTACTTTAATTTTAACAATTAATAAATTATCAATTGTTTTAAATATTAAATATTTTTCTGGTTCGTAACAAACTGATGGTGGCAGCGGTGGGATTTTATCCCGGCGAGGCCATCGTGCCCTGAAGATTTCAATTTCTATTTTTGTTTTTCTTTTAAAATGTCTTTTAGAAAATGCCACATAAAAATAGAAACGTTTGGGGAGGGTCAAAATTAAAGAATTTGTTGAGAATTAGAGGTTCTTCTAAACTAGAAAAAGAGATATTAAGTGACAGAAACTTAAGTAAAATCATATCTGCAAATCAATCAAAAGTAGAAGCCGAAATCGCGCTTAAACGAAAAGAAATCGAGCGCCGTGTTAAATTAGCTTTGGAAAACAGAGAAAAGGAAAATTAAAACCTACCTTTCCTTGTTTTGATCTTTCTTGACATTACTACCCCCCCCTTTTTCAGAATTATTATTTTTTTTTCCTTTTATTTATACTATCTTTTTCTAATTTAATTTCGTTGTTAACCCAAGAAAAGCAACGATTGAGATTTAATATTAAATCTTAATTTTCAATCTTTTAATAGGACTATTTAAGACAAGGCTCCGTGGCTCGCCCATTGGTAGACAAGTCTGCCTAGACTTAATTAAAGCTTGAATAGCTATTCTCGATTCGGTTATGCGATTTTACTCCATCCTTATTCCCTTATCCAAGACAAGGCTCCGTGGTTCGCCCATTGGTAGACAAGTCTAAAAATTAAAAAAAAAAAAAAAAAAAAAAAAAAAAAAAAATTATTATATATATATAATTTTTCTTCCTTCTTTTACCTATACTATCTGTTTCCAATTTAATTCGTTGTTAACCCAAGAAAAGCAACGATTGAGATTTAATATTAAATCTTAATTTTCAATCTTTTAATAGGACTATTTAAGACAAGGCTCCGTGGCTCGCCCATTGGTAGACAAGTCTGTCTAGACTTAATTAAAGCTTGAATAGCTATTCTCGATTCGGTTATGCGATTTTATTCCATCCTTATTCTCTAATCCTAAGACAAGGCTCCGTGGTTCGCCATTGGTAGACAAGTCTAAAATAAAATCCTTCTTACCCTTTCTTTAATTCTCTAGTTCTTGTATTCCGCTATTTTTCTTCCTTTACTCTGTTTTTCTCAATTTGTCATTTTTAAATGCCAGAAAGTTTAAGAAAGAGGGGAACGCGATCTAGAAAGAAGGGCAGATCAAAAAGATCAACAAGGGCCTGTTTAAAGACACAAAAAAAATTTTCTGCTAACAGAAAAACCGTAAAAACTCTAGACTCTGCCCCCTCACAAATAATTCTCCCTGAAACCTTTCCATCTCCAATCGTTAAATATCGCCGACTTACTTTAGCTGGTTGGAAAGAAAAATACCCAGAAAATTTGCATTATTCTGTGACATTTAACCAAAAATTACCATATTATAAAGGTAGTGTTATTAATCGCGGAACCTTAAGGGAACTTTCCCTAACCCTGGTACGATCAGCTGATATTCTCACAGACACCACAACTCTAAGTCTAAGAGTAAGACGAATCGAAAATTTCAACGACCAGAAAGTGAAAATTATCCGAGCTCCCGTTCTAGTTCTAGATTCAGATAATGACAGTTACGACAGTGACGCTACTGTGAAATACGAAAATGACGTTTTGATAATTGATTAAATTACCTCATGTTTATTCAGATTTATTCAGTATAAATTGGATGGACGAACAATGATAGAGTTAAGAAACATGTCTTACCACGACATCGACTCCCCCTTTTCGACACCTATTGCACACATTAAGAGAATCCCCACTTCTAACAGTCGCCTTGTTATAAATTTTACCTCCTTGAATAATAAAGTGTCGCGTTATGAAAAATTGCCAACAACAGTGACCCCCAAACAATAGTTCGCGCCTCTTACGCACTCAGTCGATTTTATTTTTATTTTGTGAGTGAAATTATTTTCAATTCCGATTTTAGTTATATTGTGCACTTAGCAGGAATATTCCGTGGTGGTGAAATAACTAAAAATCTGGACTATTAAAAGATTCAATTGTGTGTGATTATCTATTATCTCGTGCATTCCCAAATTCAACATGTCTCGTCCCGAAGAAAATGGTAGCATACATTTTGTCGCCGACCAAGCAAATTTGCAGGGACAGCAAAATGCGTTCCAGCATGACACAACAGCAGCAATGGCCTCTGTACTCGAATGTATGACCTTGCAGCGTAGTACATTCCACATTCCGTGTTTTGATGGGCGAAGCCCACCTTTAAAAGAATTTTTGCAGGATGTTGCGAATGGAGCAGTCTTCATTAATGAACAAACTGAACCAGGTTTTATTAAAGCCATTTTAAGTAAGCTAAAGGGCGCAGCACGAGAAAGTGTCAGAGATAAACAATTTTTGACAACTCAGGAATTGATAAATCACCTTACTAAAAGATTTGCCACATCGAAAAAGTACCAATGGTATTTAGAAAACATCATAAACATTCGCCAGAAACAGTCAGAAACGGTCAGCGATTATCACGATCGCCTACAGGGATTAATCAGTGGAGCGAAACACGCATTGGACGCAAAATATCAACACAGGTACCGACAGGTAGAGGGCGCTGCCGTCCGTGTACAAGAAGAAGCTGAAAGCACCATCATGATGCGACCTATTATCGAGTGTGCACTAGAAGCCTTTATGAGAGGATTGCCCGAAGAGATGTCGATCTTCGTTGACACCCGAAACCCCGCCAATTTAGAAGAAGCTTTCGACCACGCCCTGCGCGCTGAAGAAAGGCAGGAATATGCAGAGAAATCACGAAGTTCATCTTACCGTATCTCACGACGTGATGATCCCCCTCGCCCACCTAGTCCATACTCACGCCAAATGGACCAACCAATTCAAGAAAGGTCGCGTCGAGAAACTGAACGGGATCATCACCCCCCTAAACAACATAAAAATTCGGTCAATTACACGCTCCAATTCACCCCAGAACAATTAGCCACCTTTTATCGGTCTTTGATGCCAACTTTCGGGAATGCTCAGCCGTGTATGTCGTCAGCACAGCCATCCCCTTCCCCTCAGCTAACGAACTATCAACTACATACAGCTCAGCATCAATCCATGCCCTATGCACCTCAAGCTATGCAACAATTTCAACAAACGAATTATCCTAGGCAAAATCCGAGTTTTAAACCTAGCCCTACTCCGCCTCGCTCAGTATCACCTGGTCCACAGAACGATTTAAACTCACAGCAGACTCGACGCTCAGACGCGGCACCGAGTCCAATACCCCAGCGTCATCGGAGTGTTCAGTTCGGAGAAACTACGGTAAGGTCCTTCGAGCAGGATCAACAGCCGAGGACTCCCCAGTAGTGGAACTTTCTGGACCAGAATTTCGAAAATCAAAAATCCGATTCTTTATTGATCCAGGCTCTGACTCTAATATTATCAAATTGTGCGCCCTAAAACCTGGTCTTACCATCAACCCTTGTAAATCCATCGAAATCATAGGTATCAATAAACATCCAGTCATAACACTTGGTACCATTGACCTTACAATCTTGAAATCCACGTTCGAATTTCATGTTGTAGAAGATGACTTTCCGATTTCATCACAAGGGATTCTAGGAAGACACTACATCCGCAAGGAAAAGGCCCAGATATCATTTTGGCATAATGCCCTAATAATAATGTCCGACCCAACCAACCCTATTCCTTTCGTGGATAAAGAATCACGCGCTGAAAAAGAACTTTTGAAACCACTTATTAAACCCTTCAAAAGAGTGTTTCGAATTCATGCCAGGACGCGTAGTCCGATTGCAATCGACGTCATCAATCCTGACCTGCCTCAAGGTTACCTCCCACGGATCAAAACTCCAGAAGGAGTATTTATTGGTGAAGCTGTTGTGAATAGCAAGGATGGTGTTTGTCATGCCGTTGCAATTAATACCACCGAGATGGACGTAGACTTCGAACTCACCCCCCAAGAATTAATACCTTTTGACTTCTGCGAATTGCCTGGAGAAGAATCTTCTGAGATCGAAAATGAAAATTTTCCAATTCCAACGATTTCATATGCAGAACGCGTAAAAAGGGTAAAAGAGGCCCTTTTCGTATCTCATCTAACTCAGGAGGAGAAGAACCTTGTTTTTAAATGGGCAGAAGACTACGCGGACATTTTTCATCTTAACGGAGAGCAGCTATCCTGTACTCATTTGATCCAGCATCGGATCCCCACCATCGATGATAAGGTGATACATAAGAAGCAGTACCGATCACCAAATGAGGCTCTTGAGCAAATTGACGAACAACTACGTAAGCAGCTCGATAGTGGAATAATAAGAAATTCCACTTCTCCTTACAACGCTCCACTGCTGATAGTGCCGAAGAAACTCGACGCATCCGGAAAAAGGAAATGGCGCGTAGTCATAGATTATCGGGCCCTTAACGAAAAGGTAATAGGAGACGCGTATCCCCTCCCTAATATCACCGCCATCTTTGATAAGCTTGGGTCTGCGAGATTCTTTACAGTCTTCGATCTTGCAAGCGGATTCCACCAAGTCGAAACGCACCCAGACGATAGACACAAAACCGCTTTTTCGTCTCGAAATGGGCATTTCGAATATGAGCGCATGCCCATGGGAATTAAAAACGCACCTCCAACATTTCAGCGGCTTCTAAACAATGTTCTTGGTGGAATGCTCGATTCAGAAGCATTCGTGTATCTAGATGATATTATTATCTATTCTGACACCCTTGAGGAACATGACAAACGAGCGCGAAGATTGTACAATCGACTTCGAGACGCAAACCTCAAGCTCCAACCTGACAAATGCGAATTCATGAAAAAGGAAGTTGCATACCTTGGTCACATAGTGGGAGAAGAAATGTAGTGAAATGTAGTGAAACCAAATCCAGCGAAGATTAAGGCCATCAAACATTTCCCCGTGCCAAAAACTCAGAAGGAAGTTAGAAGTTTTCTAGGTCTCTCAGGTTACTATCGACGCTTTATAAAAAATTATGCTATGGTGGCGAAACCTTTGTCCGATCTATTGAAGAAAACGAAAGAGTGGAAGTGGAAAGACCAACAGCAGAGAAGTTTCAAAAAAACTCCGAAAATATCTGTGCAGAAGACCTATTCTCCAATATCCAGATTTTACGCAGCCCTTTAAACTCACAACCGATGCTTCGGAACACGCAATTGGAGCTATGCTGACGCAAAAAAAAAATGGTATTGACCTCCCTGTCGCATACTACTCTAAAGTGTTAAATGCAACTGAGCAAAAATATCTTAAGACAGAGAAGGAATGTCTTGCTACATTATATGCTGTGGAGCATTTTCGTCCATATCTATACAGTCAAAACAAAGAATTTATTCTTTCATGTGACTGTGAACCAGTTCATTGGATAAGTTATGTGGAAAATCCTGGAACTAGGCTCGAAAAGTGGCGACTTAAACTTCGAGGATACAGATACAAATTTGAGTATAAGCCAGGGAAAATAAATCGAATCGTTGAAGCCCTCTCAAACAACCCTGTTGATGATACCAACCCTCAGGACAAAGGGGATAGTATACAATCTACTGAATCAGAATGGTCAGAATCTTCCGAAGAATCTAATCAAGAGGAAGATCAACATTCCGGGCCACAAGATCCTTCACCCTCGTTACGAGCATTTCCCATCACGCGAAGTCAAGCCGAAAAGAATGACGGTGCGCGAGTGAAACCTGATTCGTCTCAGAATAAAATTAGTTCAACAGTTCCCCCACCAACTAAAATACTGACCCGAGCAACAGAAAAGACAACGAGTCTGAGACCCAATCCCACTTTCAAACTTCCATTGACCTCGAAATTACCTACTGCAAACAAGCAATTACGAAACCCTTCATCCTCATCTTCTGAATTCCGAACAACAAGATCCACCAGAGACACAATAAAAAAGGGTGTGTTTGCACCAAAGACAATTCTCTCAAGGCCAACAACAGTTCCCCCACTCAAACCTATACAAAAAAATCCAAAAGATTTCTCAGCCACTGGAAAACTCTTAAACCCAAATCTGCCCGGTGCAAGAAAAAGAGGTAGACCTCTAGGAAGCACAAACATTAAGAAGAAAGAAGACGATTATGTTGTCCCTTCTAGCAGCATAGTCACTGACCTAGACACTAGCTGTGTCGCAAGCAGAACACGAAAGAGGAAACGCGAATCTCTCACTGAGGCCAAACCACGAGAGGAAAGAGAATTCTCTTCGTCAGATGAATCCGCTACGGAAAGCGGAAACGAGGAAAATTCTGATCCTCCAGTTTTCCGAAAAAGCCATAGTGTATTTCCCAGCCTACCATTGCATCCCCCAATAAGACAATCTTCCTCCGCGAGTGACAACAATCTAAAACCAACCCTGCAATCTGAAACCCCCTTTTTTTTAAATCAATACACAGACGTTTATGTAGATGGCGCATGTTGTGATAATGGAGGTGTAAGACCACGTGCGGGAATAGGTGTATGGTTCGGACCAGATCATCCCTTAAATGTCTCCCGTAGATATCGAGGAAGGCAAACAAACAATGCCTCAGAGATTGAAGCTGCAACGGAAGCCATCAGACAAGCAAAACGTGCTGGCATCGACCATTTAAGAATAAAAACTGACTCCAAGGTTCTTTTACAAGGAATACAAGAATGGGTTCCAAAATGGCAAACAAATGATTGGAAAACAAACGAGAATAAACCAGTCAAAAACAAAAAGGCTTATGAACGTTTAGTTGACGCATTAAAGAACATAGATGTCATTTGGGAACATGTACCCGGTCATGGCGGAATAGATGGAAACGAGAATGCTGACTGCTTGGCAAGAGAAGGTGCCATGCTGGAGCCTGATTCCAGTTCTTCCGGCACCGAATCATCGGACAAAGAACAGGCTAATGAACTTCCGCTGGAACAGATAATCGTAACTGGATCTTCTCAACCTGTCTACAGCGAAGAAAGTTCTGAACTAGCCGAAGGAGCCAACCAAGAACAAGAAAATATCGCACCCGTTTCAGTCGACCATGAGAATTCTATTAATCTATCGATCAGAAAATTTGATGAATCTCTGCAACAACGAAGATTAAATCACAATAACAACACTCTGGCATGGGACCACGAAGGTATGGACAAAACTCCACGAAGAAAGGCTCACATTTCCGATGACGAAAGTGACGAAGAATACTTGGCATACCTAAAATCACTGGACCCTTGCCAAGGTCTCGACGATAACGTTTTCGAAGGGCGACTAAAAAGATTCCTTGAAGGTTTCGACAAGCATCGAACAAAAGTCAAGAAACTACGGAGATACCGCATCCCGAATCTGGACCTCACTTGATATCGCAACCATCCCCATCTGCACTCCCCACCTCTGGAATTTTGAAAGATACACCGCTGACAAGCCGCGTCCCCTTCCAAGAGAAAAGGAAGTGTAGTTCAATTCAAAGACATACCGGAAATAAGCGAAGTGCTAAATGTCAACGAAAATCTACCGATATTCACCCCGGCCCCTTTAACCTCTCCAGGGGCCCAATCTACCCCTTTCACTCAGTTTCGTGCCAGGGAGAATGAACTAGTGACCGACAATCGGAAACAAAAACCAAACATTGTGCCACGACAGTTACAAACTGAGAATGACAATTTGTCCCCTCCAAAGCGACATATCCCCCACTCCGCAACATCGGTAAATCTTAAAATCCCGGACCTGGATTCGTCGTGTTCGTCATCCACGGAAAATTCAGATAATGAATGTGTGATTACCCATAATCCTCGCGATTCTGTGGAAAACTCGGAAAATGTTTTCCACGAGTGGACAGAACCACTAACGTATAAGAAAGACAATATAGCACATTTCATATCAGAAGATTATGAACCAATCGACTCAGTTGCAAAACTTTTAATTGCTACAGAGAAGATTGATTTTCAAGACATCCGGGATAACAAACCAGTGAAAGGTCAAGTCCATGTTACACTTTGCGGTCGATACAAAGTATACTCGATTGTAGTGAAAAAGAGACATTCGGACGAACTAGACTGGAACGACGTTACGACGGGGTTAAAGAACCTAAAGTACGCACTGACCTTAGACAATCAAACACACTGCCGTATGGCTAATTCGGGAGATTTGTTAGGAAGTTTGCCACAAACAACAATGGCGGGCATCTTAGCAGGAATATTCCGTGGTGGTGATATAAAGATCACTCTCTGCCACGGTAAAATTGAGGTTCCTGCTGAGATCCTGCGACCAAAAATCATTGCCGAATTTCATGCCAGTCTGATCGGAGGTCATAAGGGCATAACAAAGACATACCGTCGAATTAGGGAACGCTATTATTGGCCTAGAATGCGAGACGAGGTCACTCAGTTTGTGCGAAAGTGCAAAAGTTGCCTTGAGAACAAACTTGTTAGGGCACGAACTCGAGAACCTATGCTAATAACAGATACCCCAGCAACCCCATTCGACAAAGTGTCATTGGACACAGTGGGAAAATTAAGAACTACCCCTAATGGGAACCGATACATTCTCACGATGCAAGACAATTTTAGTAAATACTGCATCGCGGTTCCCATCCCAGACATTAAGGCCACAACTATTGCACACGCAGTGGCAACGAATCTTTTCTCTCTGTATGGAGCACCTCGATGCGTGCTTACTGACAGAGGAGGGAGTTTTGTGAGTTCCCTTATGCGTAAACTCGAAAGAATTTTTGGCGTAGGGCAACTCACAACTTCCGGTTATCGTCCTCAAACCAACGGGGCACTTGAAAGGAGTCATATCGAGCTGACTGATTATATCAAACATTATGCGAATGATTTCGACGATTGGGATCGTCTACTTCCTTTCGCCATGTTTAACTATAATACGTCAGTTCACGAGGCGACTAATTTCACCCCATACGAATTGGTTTTTGGTCGAATGGCTCGGATTCCAAGTTCGTTCCCACAAGGACCTGAATTGGAAACTTACGGTGTGTACCTGAGGGATCTTATCGTTAGGCTGCATGAGCTGCAGAATTTGGCCGCACAGAGATTGATCCATGCAAAGGAGAAATCAAAAGCACACTACGATCTGAAAGCTCGGCCTTCTAACGTTAAGATCGGCGATAAGGTATATACTTATAAGGAAGTAAGGTCCAATAAATTCGACTCCCGTGCTAATGGTCCATATTCTGTGGTCGGATTGACCGAGAATAATAATGTGGTTTTAGAAGATGAGACTGGCGAGAGGTTCGTCAAACATAGAGATAAGATAATGGTTGCCCATCTGTAACCATTATCTTCCACCAAAATCATTATAATAAAAAAAAAAAAAAAATTTGTTTTAGATACAACAATGATGACAACACATTGGCCCTTGAAGTTTCTGTATTTCCTTCCCATCCTGATGACATATGCAAAATTCGAGGATCAGGATAGCCTACGGATGCATGGAGAAGGGTACGACATTACCCCAGTAATTGTCAGCAGTGGGATTTATTTCGAGCACGTTTCTGAAGTCCGAAGATCGACCAGTCGCTGGAGAGTAGCAGTGTTCCTTGACATTGCCAAACAAAGACGTCATTTCAACGACCTAAAAGCACGAATGGAGAGGATGAAAGAACTATGCCAACAACAAGAAAGAAATTGCAATGGACCCCCAGACTCTTTCAACTGGGAAGACAGATGGGAAATGGTAGAGGAAATACAAAACCAGTTCCAAATTCAAATCCGGGAATTACAAAATAGTAAAGAAACATCACCAATCAGATTGTCATCCCAATTGAGAGTAAGACGGAGCGTGCCATTACTTGGAATTTTGGGAAAGATTGCTGGACCAGTGGCCGGTGTCCTAAATTACGACGACGGGGAACGCTACGACGCCGAAATAAGAGAGCTAAACGAGGCACAAACCAACCTCTCACATTTAGTAGGGAAGCAGACCCATGTTATTCGATCTCAGTTAGATACTCTCCACTCTCAGTATCAACATCATGATGCTCGAATTGAACAGATTGAACAAAAATTGAGAAACCTATCATCCACAATTAATGACATCGTATCACCAAAAGAGGAATTAATGCGAAGAGGAATAGTGTCATCCATCTTATCAGGAATAAAACTAGGTCTGGACCACAACATACGAATTACATCCACCATGCTGGATGCAATACATGACGCTCGGAAAGGTCGACTACACCCAGGAATAATCTCATCACAACAACTGGAGCCTATTCTCCGAGATATTCAGGACAACCTAACGCAAGTCCGTTTTCCTCTGCCCGGTCCTAGGGTTAGCATCGACGAATTAATCAAAATAGCGACGACCTCTATTTGGTGCGAGATCGAAAACATAAAGATACTCATTGATATTCCATTATTGGAGGAGTACCGCTATCAAGCGTTCAAGATTCATCCCCTCCCTACCATACAAAAGGACTTAGGTAGTGGAAAACAAAGAGCATACGTGAATTCAAAATACAACTACCTCGTTGTCGATGACGCAAAGCGAACTTACTTGTTTCTTAGTGAAAAGGAGTGGGGAAGTTGCCGAACCACCGCAGCTTATCATGCTTGTCTGGAAGGCGTGCCCATCTACGAACTTCACGAACGACCCTCATGTGAACCTATGCTTCTCCTTAAACCAACTATCGAAGCCATGAAATCCTGTCCAATCAGAATAACATCAAATCTGAATTCTTACTGGACACCGCTAAGAACACTGGCCTCCTGGCTCTATTCTTTTGCAGGACCGGAGATTGTCACTATCTCTTGTCATTCTATGAACCCAATCAACCTAAATTTAACTGGAACCAGAATAATGAAGTTAGCTCCAGGATGTTTTGCGCGAACCGAAGATGTCACCATTCCAGCCAATCCTGCGCAAAAAGGACAATCTGAGCTGATTTATGGAGCTGAATTGCACCTGAACCTATTAGAAATCTCGCCTCTTGTATCCACACACGCCAACCTAGCTCTGACCTTAGAAGAACAACAAGCAGAATTGAGTAACACCAAATCAATAACGTCTCACTTCGATGCCAACTCCAAAACACTCGACGAGTTGGAACAAGAACTACAGGATTTCGCAATACAACGATATTTTAAAAGCAAACAGGCCACTTTAGTTTATGGATCATATGGAGGATTGGCCCTAATTGTTGTCTTTATTCTGCTGTATGTCTGCAGGAAGCCTATATTAAATGGAGTCAATACCCTTCAAAACACTGTAAATCCCAAACGAGGACAAGTCAAACTTGAGACCCATTTTCGACCCCAGCCGCCGGAGGACCATCGGACGAGAAACAACCGACCGACCAAGGATCAAAAGAAATCTTTAAGACATCAATACCACAGAAGAACGAGTCATCCGAAGGATGTATGCCAACTACATCCAAGTTCACATATTTATCATCACCGAAATCAGTTGTCACATTACCAATACAAGGACTACAACCAGTGTAACCGTAATGTGGTAAGAATGTGCAATTATTAAGGTAAGAGCAGCAATGATTTACGTAGGAAAAAAAATCTGCGGCATGAAATAATAATATCTCATTAGCAAGGGCACCTCGTCATCGGTCTAACCGATAGGAGCTAAAAGCCATTTCACTAACTGCCGACTGAAGCGCCCTTAAGTGCCCGTTCTCCCTTCTACCACGCAACCAAAGGTACCCGCTCTCAGAAGAATAAACTTATGAAGGCGAGTGCCCGTGGCTTGCAGCAGTGTTAGGTCAACACGTTATCATTGCTGATCATTGCCAAATAATTCATTAATGTAACATACATGAGATTTTCCTCACTTGTTCCAAATATAGTGATGTGTTCAATTAATTAATATTTCGTAATATTAGTATATTGATATGGACGTGATTGCTATATAATTGTTATACATATATATGTGTATATATGTATATATATGTATGTATGTACATATATGTAACTTATTGTATCATTGTAATATTATTATAATAATTATATGGTAATTAATGTAATAATAATAATAATAATAATAAAATAAATAATTAATAATATATGGGTGACGATACGTCATAATTATTATAGTGATATATATATGTATATATATATATACGTATATATATCTACATGGGTATAAACCATACGGTATAAAAGCGGGATTAATTAATCAAGTAAAATTTCAATCATGGGATAATTATAACAGAAAAAAAAAAAAAAAAAAAAAAAAAACACAACAAAACGAAACAAAAACAAATAAATAAAATTTTAAATAATAATATAGGTATGGACACAATTAGTATGTGTGCTTTTAATATTACATATATCGAATAGGAATTTCTATAAAATTAAAAATCTAACAGTTTTATCACTTTCACTCATAAAAATAAATACAATAAATAAATAATAATAATAATAAATAAACATTATAGTATTATTAAAACAACACATTACTATTATTCTTAAGGGGTGTTTCAAAGGGTTAAAATTTATTAATCTTGAATTTTATATTTTTTTACACTAAGCAAATTTGTATGATAATTATATCACTCACCGATCGATCATCGGCCAATATCTTGCCGATTACACCCATTGTAACGCTGTAACATCCAAAAGAGAATTCAAGAAGCACCACACCCACTTGACCGCACGTGCACATATTATTAACTTGTCAAACCGACGCGTATCTAAACTATACTAATGAGATTAACGCGATCACGGTCAAGTGCAACCGAATTGAAGCATCCCCACCGCGAAGGTGCGAATGAGTATATTGCATTGGTATGTGTGAATGAATAATAGGAAGAAAGAAAAGAATTATGCGATTTGAACAAACTCGAACTTATTAATTAATTACGACAATTTAATAGTTTTACGTAATTAAATAAACATATATATATATATATATATATATATATATATATATATATATATATATCCTTAAATAACCGTGTTGAATCTAAGAGCTGCTAGTTTTCGAGGACGAAAACGGAATTTCCATGGTGGTTTGTTGCGCCAATATTAGCAACATAAAAATTATAAATATAATAACAAAACATATATTAAAAATGTTTAAAAATCATTGAAACAAAAATTTAAATTCATTTTATTTCAAAATAATATTTTACTAAAACTCGCTTCAAGTTAGATTGCAGCAGGTTTAAGATCGCGTTACCATGAGGAATTCCCGAAGTCAGCAAAACGACACTTAGAATACAGTGACTTCACTTGGCAACTCACATCCAAAAGAAATAATATAATTTTATTGTTTCAAAAATAATTTTAATTCACGTAAGATGCAAGCCCTTGAAGTCAACACGGATAATGAAAACGTATAAAGGATTATAGAATTTAAAATTAAATATAATACAATCATTATAATTCAATTAATTATAATTATTGTATTGTAATTATTATGATTTTAAAATTTATAATTAAAATAATACCGCATTGTAATAGACGGGCATCGTGCGAAGAAAACAAAGGTTGTGTTCAACGACGAAGCGCTCTCTCTCGCTCTAACGGAATGTTCGCGACTCTTTACTCCTATAGCCACAAATGCACGGCGGGTTCTCGCTCGCTCTTATTTAAAATTTAACATAGAATACATACATACCCCGGGATCTTTATGAAATACGCATTCGCTTATGTTCCTATACCTATCCTCTCTTTACCCATTACACTTCCCAGACCTACAAGCTATGCTGCCATGCTAACACCAAGCATGTGCATTTCTTTTGATATCTAAACAACTGATCAATTGCAGATCAATATTGGGACAATTGATTTAATGTTGGAATTGTAGTAACCTTTAAAGGGTTACAACATAGAATGGAATTTCTATTTTTGAAATGTCCATTATTTCCAACTTACATTAATCCTATTTTCAGAGATTGATAAAAAAAAGAAAAAAAAAATAATAATAATAATATTAATAATAATAACAAATAGACAAATTAATATTTGTTTCCAAAATTGAAAGAATATTTAAAATGTTCTTTCCTAAGAATAAAAGAAAAGGAATGCATTTCAACATAATGCACCTGCAAAATTGCAAATTCAGCAATTTCGGCATAGCAACAGGTCCAACGCCCTGTCCCCACCTTTCCACATTCTTTCCGGAAGCAAACTATAAAAACACATTAATTACCCATCTAAATTGAACAGTACGGTCTCTACTCGCGAATAAGCGCGTACGATTAAAAATCCCAGGCAGTCTCCCGTCCGGTAACTAGGACACTTTATTGTTTGTATTGTCATACCTACAATATTGTTCGGACGAAAATAAAATCCAACTTACTCCGAAGTCCGCGGAGGCAGCCTAGAAGCCGAATCAGTGAAGATATATTTTATCTTGTTGAAAGACCGGCCGGATCCGCGAAATTTCCGCGTCCGCCCTGTGTTTGGTGGTTTAGGAGTTAGAATAAGAGACAATTTGTGAAAATTTGTTTAGCGCCCGTTGACGAGTGCGACGGTAGTTTTTAAGTGCAAACGCCAGGACGGTAAGTACCAATGTATCGTTCCAGGCCAATTAAATCCATTTTCTACCTTTCCTAAAAATTGTACGAGGGGCAGATAATTCGAGTCAATTTAAATTTAATAAATAACTGTATAACTGATATATTTTAACTGTTTTAAATTTCTTTATTCCTTCTTGAGATCTGATAGGGTAGATTTTCCGAATTTTCTAGGAGAATCTCAGCTTCGTGGATATAAATCGAATCCCATAATAATAAACAAGACCTTTAGTCTTGTCAGTTTGAACTTCCGAGAATCTTAAAAATAGGACCAACTTAAAAGTCTACTTTAATTTTAACAATTAATAAATTATCAATTGTTTTAAATATTAAATATTTTTCTGGTTCGTAACATTAGAAATAAATTGATGTGATTAAAACCAACGGGAAAAAAATTAATCTCCAATTTTTTTTGAAATTGATAAGCCTAGTTATTTTTATTTAAAAGATTTTTATAATTTTTGCTAAAAGTCATTTTCTAGGTGCTAAAACGTTATGGTACAGCCCGTGCCCAGTACCTACTTTTTTATTTTTGAAAATTACAGAAAAGTTATGATTTTTTTAAAATTTTAGCTGATATGCAAAAACTGATATCATCTTTGAATTTTTAACCCCTTTGCTGTTTATAAAAATATTCATTTTAGTGCCCCAAAATGTCCATCAAACTCTTTTAAATTGTTATATTACCTAAAATAATAATAAACAATTATTTATTTATTACTTTTTCTAGTATCATTGATACCTATAGTATGTGAACACTGATCTAAAAGAATTTATTTTATAATTTAAATAACAAATTTTTTTTTTTTGCTAAAAACTTTCACCAAAAAGTGCTTTGCTAATAATAGTACATTGTGCAACGAGGACGCAAAGCGCAACTTTCTCGTCCGAGCTTGATTTTGCAGTACGAGGCGAAGCCGAGTATTGTAAACAAGCGAGGACGAGAAATGCGTGCGTCCGAGGTACACACGACATTTTATACAAAACGAAAATGTAATCCGCGGTTACTCGGTGCGTTTTGAGAGGTAAAGCATGGCTTTGCTTCAAGTAGTAGTTTTACGGTCCTAGGACGAAAAAGTAGTCTTTACCGTCCTAGGACCGTAAAACTGCTGCTTGAAGTAAAGGCATACTTTGCGTCTCAAAAACGCGCCGAGAAAGAGGGGATTACATACTTGTTTTGAATAAAAGACGTTAAATTAAAAAAATCATAAGTTTCCGTAATTTTCAAAAAATAAAAAATTCTGGACACAGACTATACCATACACGGAAAAAACTGCATGGTTGGGTCAACCATATATATTAAAAAGTGATAACCTTAAGTATGGATATTCCATATTTTTCAATATATATGGTTGTCCCAACCATGCAGTTTTTTCCGTGTAACGTTTTGACACCTAAAAAATCGACTTTTAGCCTACAGTCCTGCTAGTAATAAAAAAATAATAATAATATAATTTTTTTATTTCTCTTTATAGTATTCAATGCTTTGAAGGGGAGTTTTATGGAAACTTTACAGATCGAATTTATCTCCCACTGCAATTATTAAATTCATTTAATGGTGATGTTCTGGAACTCTGGGAGCGGGTCGAGAATCTCGTAAATTTATTCGAACTGGCAAAATCGGAGATGTCCGAGGTAGACGATTTGAAGGGCTACTCAATTAAACCATTTGTAACAATTGAGGAATTTTTGATGGAGATTAATCTTATAAACGACAAAAACTTTTTCAAATTAATCCAAAAGATGTAATTTTTTCAATATACATATATATTTCCGAAAAATTAATTCCAAAAAAATTATTACTAAAAAAAAACTATACAATTCACTACAGAATTTTCTCGCTTTAAATTTTTATAGTCAATTGTATAGTTTTTCATTTGGTGAAAATTTTTTTTTCTAGAATAATTGTCTTGTCTATATTTAAAAATATCCCAATTTCATTAAAATCGATTCAGTAGTTTTCGAGAAAAATAAGTTTTTTGATTTTTCTTTCCTTCTCATAACTCCCCCAAAAGCGAATTTTGAGTTCAAATGGAATTAATTTTGGAAAATTTAAATATATATATATTATATGTAACTTTTATATATTGTAATTTTAACATCAAAAATAAAACATAATCATACCAATTAATTTTTACCTTTTATTTATATAATTATATTTTTTTATATGTAACTTTTTTTGTTTTAAATAAATATGAGTTGATAAGAAGTATTTTTTAAAAGTTAAATTTAAAATCTTTTTTAATTATCTCTATTTTTATATTTATTTTAATTTAAATTTTTATAAATTTAAAATAATGTTTTCTTACATGGAAAAAACTGCATAGTTGGGACAACCATATATATATTGAAAAATACGGGATATCCATTTTTTTTCTATGGATGTGTCAACTAAAGAAATGGATGTGGTATATGGATGTGATAACCTTAAAAATGGATATTCCGTATTTTTCAATATATATGGTTGTCCCAACCATGCAGTTTTTTCCGTGTATATGAATGCATCATAATAAATTACATACAACCCCCTATCTGTATTTTTTATATTTATTTTAATTTTTATAAATTTCAAATAATGTTTTTTTAATATGAATGCATCATAATAAATTACAATAAGTATATGACAAAGTACACATGGATTTTGAAGTAATGAAACAATCGTTATTGACCTTTTTTAACCTCTATGTGAAAAATTAGATTAAATTTTGACTTAGGGGAGAGTCTCCAGTTGTGAGACGGGTTTCATTTTTGACCCGTAAATTTTAAACGGGTAAACGAAATTGTAAATAAAATACACCGTTTGAAAGGTAACAGAAATACGCAACTTTTATTAAAAGAAAGTGTAGTGTTTCGATGAACTCAAAAAATTTTACGATACATTTTCCGAGCACATCGCTTTTGTCAAAAAAAAAATGTCTCCAGTTGTGAGACACTCATTAAAAATTGCTAAAATTTAATAAGTTTGACATAAAACGTTATGTTTAGTAGAAATAATTAAGTATATTAATAATATATATTATTATATACTAAATAATAATATTTATTCGCCAAAATATGACTATCAAATAAGCACAATTTAATAGCTTCAACAAGAGCATTAAAATTGATTTCTTCTGAATCAATTGACTTTTTTTCACTTGACATGCCCAAAAATACTAGAAAAAAAATCAAAACAAGATTTAAATAGTATGCCTGCAAAGTCGTATTTTTTATGCTGCCCAGATGGGTGTTGACACCGTCTCACAACTGGTGATATGCTGTGTCTCACACCCAGAAATTGGCGCTATTTTGAAAAAGGAAAATTAAATTATTTTCAACCGTAGATTGGAACAATGCAATATTGCATCACAAAATATAAGGAAAACACTAAAAGAAAATGCATTACATTTACCTTTTCCAATTAATTAACTTGGAAAAAAAGTACTTTGCATTTATTGAAAAAACGCTTTTTAGTCGATTATCACACAGAGTGTTGGTATTTAACAAAAACAGTTTATATATCCGCTTCGGCGTACACGAAAAAGTTGGCTCATATAAAAAGAACTGTTTTTATATAAACCAATCGGCTTTTTAATATTGCATGTAAAAAAATTGACTGTCTCACAACTGGAGGTGTCTCACAACTGGAGACTCTCCCCTATATTTTGACTCTATTTAATTTTAAAGTTATGTTTGCTTTCCCACCTATTATTTTGACCTAATTTTGGTGTTTTATTTTTAATCTCTCACCTATAACTTTTAAACTAAGTTTGAGGTTATGTTTTCCTCTTGATACCGGTCACGGTGTGGATGACACGGTCAAAGGGTGCGAAACGAGGAAAATCTGATTCGACTTGGGTAGAAAGAAACTAGTTACGTAAAAAAAAGGTAGTGACCGGGTAACACCGCAGAAGAGGGACTCTTCTGTATATTACCGGCGATCGGGCACGTCTCGAGGGCCGGTCATACGTTGTTGCGTAAGCGCAGAAGAGGGACTCTTCCGTAATTTACGCGCAACGCAGAGACTTCTCGAGCGAATTTCGCCCTTAGCGACTGCGCGGTCTAATAGTTTGCTTTTTTATTTGGAGCTAAAAATGCGCTCGGCGGCTCGGAAGAGAGGCTCTTCCGTACCGTAACGAACGACGAAACGAGGTTAGATAGGTGGTCTCCCGTAGTACGGAATCGCGGAAGAGAGACTCATCCGTTAATTCGGCGGACCGCAGGGAGACGACTCGCTCTGGAGTGCACACGCAGGGGCGACTATTTTCGGAAGAGTGGCTCTTCCGTATAGCGCGTCTCTACGGGTACGTACCGTACGAGTATCACTTCGTCGTCAAACCTTGCAGAAGAGGGACTCTTCCGTACAGTTGGACGACAAGGCGAGACACCTATCAGCGTCTTCTCGGATTACGATTTTCGGAAGAGGGACTCTTCCGTGTCGGTAATACCGGAGAAGGGTAAAACAGTACTTACTGAGAACACAGTAAGACCCAAAAACGTCGAGTGAGGTGAGGAACACTTCATGCTCGGCAAAAATGATAAAAAGACTCTGGTGAATTGAGTTGCAAAGAACTTTATTCGTTAGAGGAGAGGATCAACATCGAGTGCAAGTGAGTGATCGACTGACTGGGTGGTCTCGCACCCCCGCCTTTTATAGGGGTAATGAGGCATGTCGTTTGCGAGAGAACCCAATCTTACATTACATTACTAAAGATAACGCTCGTAGCGTCAAAAGTTGACACTAATCCTTTCTCTCTCACTCGTACACACAATTTGCATACCGAACGAAAGAGTTAAAGTTAACATAATTTTATAGTATTCAAATTATTTATATAAAACACACATAAATTTGCATACAAGTTTCAATCACACCTTAATATTAATTCGCGGCGTCGATTCTTCACGTAAGAATCATATAGGGTTGGTTGTTATGCGAGTATATGCCTACACGTACGCATATATATATATATATATATATATATATATATATATATATATATATATATATATATATATATATATATATATATATATATATATATATACGTATATAGGTACATATATATATATATATATATATATACCTATAAGCATATACTCATATGATACCAACGTATATGTACATATAAGTTCGGTATCGATCCGCGATCTTAAAATTATATAATAACCTGTTTATTTAAACAATTTCCCTAAATTTTAAACGCGAGAAGTATCAGGAAAATAGAACCGGCACGGAGGTATGCGAATGCTTCGAGAGTGAAAGGTACGGAAGGAAATGGGGAGAGTAGAGGGTGAAAGAAAATGGGCCGGACGTCCGCCGGCGAAGCAACGAATGAACGAGGGAAATGGGCTAGTGCACGTCAGGCAGCGAGTGAGACGGCCGTATGAGTAAGACGGAGAGAGAGGAGTAACAAAGAAAGGGGGAGCGTGGATGAAAGAAAATGGGCCGTGCGCGTACGAACGGCAGTGGAAAGGAAAATGGAGAAAGCATTGCTATACCCGCTGGCTCAAAATAGAGAAATACAAGCTAACTTTCTTTTACGTGTTCAGTAACAATAATTTGAGTTTTTTTATATTAAAAATTATATATAACTATATTAATTAAATTCCAATGTATATTAATATACAGCAGTATATTATTATATATTAATTAATCAATATATAGTTATTGTTATAATTATTGATAAAATTATTAATTATTATTGTAGTGATAAAAGAATAAAATAATGTTTTCCTACCAATACGAATAACATTATTACTTGATAAATACGAGATGGAAAATTGAACCTAAAATGCTTATTTAATTTCTTTAATTAAATTAAACAACCGTTTACACTCTAAAGGAAAATAAATTTTAAAGAAATTTTTAAAAATAGATGTCAGTTTATAACATCTTTTATTTTGATTTAAACTTACTATTAAAATTTAAGTCAAGCTTCTTTTAACCTATAGGTCAAAAATTTTGTCAAATTTTAATATAAGGTAACGACCTCTTGAAGTATCCTAATTAATTTGCTTTTTTGATAAGTAGGTTAAAAAATATGTCAAATTTGACCTAAATTATGAGGGAAGGTCAGGTCAGAAGGAGTTTTCTCGACAATTTTTGCGGTGTAGATAAAAACTGCTCTTAAAATTGACCTAAATTTTGAGGACAGAGGGAATTGTTCGTCAATTTTCTCCGTTTCAGTCAAAATCTTTTCAAATTGACCTACATTTTGAGAGCAGAGGGAATTGTTTGTCAATTTTTTACCTGTAGGTTAAAACTACCCTTCAAATTGACCTACATTTTGAGGTCAGAGAGAATTGTTTGTGAATTTTTGACGTTTAGGTCAAAACTGCCCTTAAAATTGACCTACATTTTGAGGGCAGAGGGAATTCCCTCTGTCAATTTTTTACCTGTAGGTTAAAACTGCCCTTCAAATTGACATACATTTTAAGGGCAGAGGGATTAGTTTGTCAATTTTTGACCTGTATGTTAAATCTGCCTTTAAAATTAAGCTAAATTTTGAGAGCAGAGGGAATTGTTTGTCAATTTTTTACCTGTAGGTTAAAACTGCCCTTCAAATTGACCTAAATTTTGAGGGCAGAGGGATTAGTTTATCAATTTTTGACCTGTAGGTTAAAACTGCCCTTAAAATTGACCTGAATATGGGTCAAATGTAACTTGTTTCTGACGATGGGCCTACCTTAACAGTGGGCCAACCTTGACTATGTGCCCTTTCTAAGGGTCCCTTATAAATGACTGAATCAGCGGCGGCGGCGAAATGATTTTATATTATAGGGATAGATATATATTTTTTTTCTTTGAAGACAAAAAAGAAAACTCTTAAAATTTTATTTTTATATAAGCCAATTTAAAGGGGATCAATTACATTTCTGAAAACAGGTAAGTATAGTTCATCTTTAATATTTAAAAAAAAATTATATTATTATTAATGATAGAAAAATTACTTTGAAGCATTTAAAACTATGAAGAAAATTTTTGAGCGTGCTAAGTGATTTAAACAGTTTTTAATTTTTAAAAAATGTTTTATTTAGATATTAAAGATTTCATACAATTTTTTATCATTAATAAAAACATATTTTAAAAACAGGCCTGTTTAATAATTAAGATTTTAGATTAAAAACAAAAAAAAATGTTTAAACCACAAAGTAAAATAGTGTACCTTTTTACAAAATTGTTAAGGTCATTCATATATTTTTTTATTTAGGTGTTCAGTAATATTTTTTTCTGTCTTCATATGTCCACTATTTTCAAGCCTGATCGTTTTTTAAAAACAAATTTCAGCTCTGCAGGTTCTAGAACTTCAAATACATTTTCTTTATATTTAATGTAGATAGTATGTCCTCCTTCTGTTTTATTAGGAAACTTAAATAATCCAAATATTTTCATATCTGCTCCCACAAATATTTTTTTATTTGTTAATTCTAAATAATAAGGATATTTTTTCATTGCTGCGGCAGTAATAAAACAATAATTAATATCTTCAATGATTGATGGCTCAAAATTCCAATCGTTTGGAATCAAAAAGGAAACATCAAAATTAGTGTACTTTTCTGGATTCTAAAAACAAAACATTAAAATATTAATATTTATGAAGTAATCATGTTCAGATAAAGTTATTAAAAGATCTAACTACTACTTTTTTTAAAAAAATTAAATTTAAATTCAAGAAAGTTTTTCTTTATTCTGATTAAATATTAATATATATGAGGTATTTTACGTGAAATATCCTAAGTTTTTGAGTTATTAAATTTCAAAGAATAAATTGCGGCGCGCGCTGCGTCGCGGTTGCACTGAGCCGCGTGGCAACCGGCGTGAGACCAGACGCCCGGGACGCAATTTATTCTTTGAAATTTAATAACTCAAAAACAAAAAAAGGGCATTCTGAAAATTTACATGCCGATAGGAATCTACTTGATAGAACAACAAACTCCCTGAGTTTCAATTTTTTTTCAAGAAGTTGAAATTTCAACTTAGGACATTTTACGTAAAATGCCTCATATATGGGTGATTAAATTTAAAATGTCATTTTTGATCCTACTAACTTTGATTTTTCGATGTTGGATTTTGAACTTAACGATACTCTATTTTGGTTGACTAGAAAACAGTTATGCTAGTTTTTTTGTTTTGATGGACAAAAATAATAGTGGTCGAGCAGGTGGAAGCAAATTTTAATTTTCATCAGGTGAAAAACGATAGGCAGAAATGATAAGAAATTTTCTGTTTTCGTTTATTCTTTTCTCAAATAAATTCTTACAACTTTAAAAAGTTAAAATATTTCAAATTACAATAATGAATGTTTCAACAAGACTTAAAAAATATTTGTAATGGGTTCTGCCATAAATTAATATACTTTTAAAGACTAAAAAGACACATGAACATTGAGGGACACCACTGACGTTTTTGAAAGATTTCACTGATAATTTTTTTTGAATAGTGAGAATAAAATCAGCCTTTAAATTACAATTCAGTATCATATCTTCATTAACTGCATATAAGGAGTAAATTTAACACAAATTTATTAAAAATAAAATAATAAGCTGCAAGAAACAGAATTTTGAGGGGACACCACTGACAAGGGACACCACTGACATTTTGCTTCATTTCTCAATTTCGAAAAAGAAAGTCTTTATTTTTAAGTTAAAGTCGGTGCGGTTTTTAAAGTACGTGTAATACCTGAAAACGAGATACAATAATATTTAAAAAATATTAATATTATCAACAAGTTTTTGATGGGGACACCACTGACATGGTGTGCTCGACAAAGTGATACTTGCTTTCTGCCACTAACCGTACAAGTTATAGATGTGATAGAATAAAGTGCGGACAGGGGACACCACTGACATTTTGCTTCTAATTCTTCTGCCAAATTTTTTCAGAGAATTTCTAGCGACTAAGAATTATTAATTTAAGTAGAAGGAGTGATTAAGAAAATTAATTGACTTCAAAAACTTTTATATATGAACTAGTATTCCAGATTTTTGGGCAGGACATGAAAATGACATTTTAAATTTAATCACCCATATATATACAGTACCGTCCGAAATTGTCAGTCCACCCATTTTTAAAGAAATGAAAAAAATTCTTTAACATAAAATTCATGAAAACTAAAATTTTTTTTGGTTTATATTTTGTAAGACGATAAAATTTTGAAAAGAATAAGGCCTGACAGAAGTCATTTGGCCAAAATTTGTAGAAGATATTCTTAATAATCGTCATTTTCAATGTTTTACAAAAATTTGAATAACTTCTAAAATAATGAACGCTTTTTAATAATCTTAGGCTTATTTTAAAGGTCATTTTCTACGGAATAAGAATTACTTATAGGCATTAACCTGTAATTTTTTACTTGGAATAAGCATGACTTCAAAGTTGGACAAAAAATTCAAAAAATTTGAAATAATATTATTAAAAGAAAAATAATTTTTGAAATTCAAACATATTTTTTTATTAACTTTTCTTTAAAAATCTTCATCAATGAAGATGTTTTATATATGTTTTATATATGTTCTAGAATAGTTTTTAGTACAAAACATTTATTTCAAATTTTTCCAATTTTTTTGTCCAACTTTGACGTCATGCTTATTCCAAATTAGAAATTACAGGTTAATGCCTATAAGTAATTCATATTCCGTAGAAAACGACCTTTAAAATAAGCCTAAGATTATTAAAAAGCGTTCATTATTTTAGAAGTTATTCAAATTTTTGTAAAACATTGAATCTTATTGAAAATTGTTCTTTGCAACACCCGATCATCCTTTTGGGAGACTTTAATGCTCATTCTTGGGCCTGGGGCTCCACTTATTGTAATATGAGGGGCAACGACCTTAATCAGTTGATCGATGATTATAATTTGGTTCCGTTGAATGACTCCATGCCAACATACGTAGGTGGTGACGGTAGGAGTAGCAGTAACATAGACCTAGTTTTTGTCTCCTCACAGCTTTGTCAGTTTTCTCGTTTTGAGGTGGTCGAGGAGACTTACTCCTCGGATCATTTTTTGATTATTGCTGAACTGGATCTTTCCCCTAAATTCACTAAATCAACAACTAAACGACTTAATGTTAAAAAAGTAGACTGGACGGAATTTGGATCCCGAATTGACTCTTCCGTTGAAACCCTTGAGTACACTCTTCGAGAAAATGATCAACCTCTAGAAATCTACAAATTGTTCATTGAAAGCATAATTCGGTGTTTGACGGACTCTGGGGCATACTTTCCTTCGAACCTGAGGGGTAGGCGTAAGTCCCAACCTTTATGGTGGGATGAGGAATGCGACCAGGCTCTGGTGCGGAGGAGGGAGGCTAGGAAGGAGTTTTACGGCTGCAATCTCAGTTCAATCGCACGTCGCCTACGTCGAATTCTGTAATAGTATTAGTCCCTCAATGGGAATGAAACACATTTGGTCTAGGGTTAAGGCATTCGCTACGGCTACCCAGCCTTTAAGAACGGGGATTACTACTGACCTCGACTCTGAGACTTTCCAAAGATTACAGAATGACCTTGTCCAAGAGGAGGTCTTACCAACCTTGCTCCCATTACTTACGGACTTTAACAGTGACTCTCTGATAAACAAACCTTTTTCTGTAAACGAATTTTATAGCGCCTTAAATAACATTAAAAAAAACACCTCACCTGGCCTAGATTCTATTACATACTCTATCATCAAAAAACTTCCTTCCAAATCAAAACAATTCTTGTTATCACTTTTCAACACCTTTTTCACTAAATCAATTTTTCCTGAATCATGGAGAGATACTAGGGTGGTTTTCTTGCCCAAACCACATGGGAAGGGCTATCGCCCAATTTCTCTCACTTCAAATATTTGCAAACTTTTCGAAAAGTTAATTCAGAGAAGACTTGAACACCATGTCGAATATTTTGATGGTATTCCTACGAATCAATTTGGATTCAGGAGGGGAAGGTCGACGACGGACTGTGTCTCGGTTTTTGTGACCGACGTGACTAGGGGCTTTACTAATCGTGAGCATACTCTCGCCCTGGCGGTTGATCTGAAGGGAGCATTCCCTAATGTCCTCCCCCAATCAATTTATAATAGATTAATTGAATTGGAAACCCCTGCTAATATCATCAATTTTATCTCTTTTATTATTTCAGCTAAACATTTATTTTTCAATTCTGAAGGTAAAGAATCTAGGGATTCCTTCATAGGTGTTCCACAGGGCGGAGTTTTGTCTCCGCTGCTATTTAATTTGGCGCTGAGTAGGATCGGTGACGTTATTCCTGGTGTAGTCAAGTGGCTGATGTTTGCCGACGACCTGCTTCTCTACGTGACAACCAAAGACCTTCAGTCTTCCCTTCGCCTCTTGGAGAGGGTAATCACGGATCTCACTCCTTGGCTCGCTGAGGTGGGCTTGTCTATATCCCCGGGCAAGTCCCAGCTGACTATTTTCTCTAAATCAAATGAGTCTTTTGAAAATTGTTTTGTAGAAATTGGGGAAACCATGGTTACAGCACAAACGGACTTGACTTACCTGGGTATTATCCTGGACAGAAAACTCACTTGGAAAAAACACGTAAGGGAAATCTCACAAAAGGCTACCAAAACACTCAACTTGATTAAATCGATGACTAGAATTTCTTGGGGGGCCAACCCTTTATCATTGCTTACAGTATTCAAGGGATTAACTCGTTCTCACCTTGAGTGGGGTAGCCAGTTCTTTGCTGAGTCTGCTCAACATGGCTTGAAGTCTCTGGATCGGATACAGAACCAGGCACTGCGAGTTATTCTTGGTTGTATGAGGTCAACACCCATTAGCATACTCTTGTCTGAATCCAACATCCCACCTCTATCTCTTCGAAGAACCCTTATTAATCGGCGTCACATGATTCGCAACCTGTCTTGGACTTTGAACCCACTTTCCACTAAATTGCTCTGTCTACAAAATAGAATTGACCTATATAATCTTCGGGAGCAGGCTTTGTTATTCCGAAATTAAACATTAACTTTAGTGTTCGACTAAGTGGCCTCATGCTGATAGACTCATGTGAGCTTTATGCTATTCTCTCCGCCGTTAAGGAGGCTGTTCGATTAAGTCTGGATAATGTATTGATTGTGTCTGATTCGCAAAATGCACTTAATGAAATAAAACATCGCCTAAACAACCCCTTGCTTCATCCTCTTCTTAAGAGGATCATAACCGAGATCAGCGCCCTGTTGGATAGAGGTAGTAGAGTCTCGTTTATCTGGATCCCCTCTCATTCGGGCATCCGGGGCAATGAACTTGCTGATGGTTGGGCACGTAACGCCCTATCCCTCCCCTTCGGTAATCTACAGGGTGGTCCTCCGTGTGATATTCTTCGGTTGATTGGCAAGGATTACGAGCACTGGCTGAACCTCTCCTGGCCCTATTCCTTCTCCACGCCTTTATCAAATAAATATTTTAATTATACACGGAAAAAAATACTAGGCTAAAAACACATGAGCGTCTGTTGTGTATATTGCACGCACACTACCATGCGTGATTAGCTTGGAATCCATCCTATTTTCGCATGGTGCTGTGGCAAAAGTCACAAAAGCCATGCATTTTTAGTAAACTCCTGTGTGATATTTGCAAAATGGGCTCATGTAAAAATCGAACCAATAGACTCCATGCATTATTAGGCTGATTTTTTTTCCGTGTATAACAGTCAAAACAAAAAGGCCTTGGTTCCGGGGTGTTGAGACATCGAGGAGAAATATCAATACTATAACTCGATTACGTACATCGCACATCTGTACGGGAGAGCACTTCGTCCGGATGGGTTGGAACTTGCCTCTGGAATGCGCCTGCGGCAATGATTTTAAAACTCTAACCCACCTTCTTAAATTCTGCCCTCTGCTCTCTGCCCAGAGACCAGCCTTAAAATCATTTCTTTTAAGAAAACTGCCAGATTTTGATTTCGATGAGTTTAATATTGATCAATCAATTTTCAATCCGGACCTTAAAACGGTAATTAATTTTGGTAAATTTTTTTTGAGTGGGAATATGATCATTTGATGATAAAGCTAAAACGAAATAGGAGGGGATTTTCTCGGATTTTCTGGATGAATTTTTGACTTAAGTTGAATTGAATTGTATACCTTAAGATCCTTATTCCTCCTCCCTCTCAATATGGCAGTTGACCGGAATAATAGTAATGATTGAACTGGACTCACAATTCAATTAACAACGCAATCTACTCAACAACAATATAATCAATTTACTGATATATAACTGTGCCTACAGAAATTTTGTTTACTTTTTTTAAAAAAATACAAAACTTCGCGCCACTGCCATCATCGACACTAACAACAGAAGGAGGCTCACCCGCCTCTTCAACCAACCAATGCTAATCTCATCGGATCCAACGGAAACTATCGCTCGTTGCACGAGACAGCTTACAGCTTTGCAACACCCGACATTCGAGTAATTACGGACTACAAACTTGATACAACCTTCTGGATCGTCCTGGACAGAAACAAAACCAATTACGAAGATAACTCTAATACTGAAATCCTTGGATATATACGTTTAAATTTTATTAAATAGTACTGGCTATTTGTACATACAAGAGGCCATTAAAACAAAAGAAGAAGAAGAAGAACTTCTGTGAGGTCTTTTCAAAATTTTATCGTCTTTCAAAATATAAACCAAAAAAATTTTGAGTTTTCATAAATTTTATGTTAAAAATTTTTTTTCATTCCTTCGAAAATGGGTGGACTGACAATTTTGGCCGGTACTGTAAATATATATATACATATATTTACCAAAGCATCCTCTAAAGAACAGTTGATTTTTTTAACCAAAAACCACTTAATACGGGAAACACCTCTACCTTGACTTTAGGATATCGAGGCAAATACAAACTTATGACATTTGGAATCTTGTTATCTATGTCAAAATGTTTTCTTGACACCATAGCTATACCAGTAATCGAAATTTCATTTAAATCCTGTAAGCTTTCCAAGCTCCACTCTGAAAGACCTTCGATACTAACTATAAATTTCTTTACAACCATTTTTTTAAATTTTTGAACTGTAAAACGAAAAAAAGTTTATTTGTCATATATACATAATAATAAAAAATCATTTAAAACTAATTTAAATAAATGACATATTAATTAATTAATTATTTAAAATACAAATAAATTTTGTTGGATTCCAATAAATTATAACAATAACTTTGTTTAAATACTTTTATTAATAATTTTGGAACGTCAACTCTCGACTGCCGACTCGGACTAATCTGAATTTTAGAGAATAGTGTGCAGCTTTTATATTATGAGATAACAATAGATTTCAGTTTTTAACTTTAATCGTTGCCCTTTCAAAGTACAAGTTCTAAATCGTCATGTACAAAATATTTACACTGGACAATGTTCAGAAAATCCCTATCTCCAAATAAGTCAATATGAATATAGTGATTAATGAATTAGGTATATAACATCTCCCTTTTTTAGATTGAAGACGCAAGTGTTGAAATCTCTAGTTAATAAAATTTTTTTTTCTATTATACATACATTTTTTTTTGAAAATACAAATGTGAAAATACAAATATGTGAAATTTATATAGGTGTGGTACTCCTGCGAGATTTTATTCCTTTTGGTTGTTGGAAAGTTGGTATTTTTGTAATAGAATCAATTTCTGCAGATGTACTAGCTAATTCGATGTCTTCATGGGAGTCCTAATTTGAATATACTACAACTTCTTTCGTATTGAGGTTAGAATCAAAATTACAATTTACAAAGTTTTTTATCGTTGGAGGTAAGATCTGTCCAGTGGTTGGGTCTGATGTGAAACAGCACCATTTTTTTATTAAGCGTAGACATCCGCACCATCGAAGACAGTTACCAATTATAGAAAGTAAAATTATTGCTCCAATTACAGCTAAAAGAGTTGTATACCATTTGCTGTGTGTAACAATGAATGGTTCATTGATCTGTTTATTGATGATTTCGTCCATCTCGTTTAATTTTTTGTTGGAATATGTGAGTTCCGAGAGGTCGATATTGTTTAAATGTACAGGTTCCAATGGGATTGATTGAATTTGTTTAATATCTAAATCTTTGATGCAACAATCATCCGAGATTATACTAACATTTGGTATATAGAATGTTAAATTTTTGTCAGCAAAATCTGTCGTTTCTAATGCATAACGATTAGTATAGCCTTTGCAATGAGATTCTAACGAAATTAATCCAGTTTGATGAAGGATTACATCCGTTATATCTTGTTTTCCATTATTACAGATGATCGTAAGTGTTGTCGGTTTCTGCAACACATAAAACCATTGGTTGTTTCCAGCGAATTTCCAGGTTTCAATGACGGCTTTCGTTGTCTTGATTTGGCAATCTTTAGGTAGAACATTTGTGTGAGGTAGTAGCAGTTGAACTTCGCATTCGGGTTGTTCCGTGACTTGGATGGTGTGTGCGTTGAAACAAACGTACTTTCCCTTTAAGTACTCGAAACAATCTGACAATTCTTTTAAGGGAAGGAATTGTATTTTTGATTGGGATAATAGGAGATATTGATATTTAGGAACAATATATGAAAATATTGAGGTATTGGCATGTTGAATTGGCATTGGTATCAATTGGTAAAGATCAAATTGAATTTTCGATATCAGTGGAACTCGTATACTAAATATAGTAATTTTGTCTGTATAAAATACATCTACTTTTAATAATTTATATAGTAACGGAAAGTGTTCTTTATTTGGAGAAATTAATAATTCGTATTCTCCTTCATATTTATTTAATTCTTCTAATAATCTTTTAGGGGTAATTATTAATGGTGATAAAATATTATATTTGGCTAAATTAACAGCATCTATATATTCACTATAATCTCTAGAAAGCTTATTTGCTAATTCTGAAATGGTTGATATTTGATATGTAATTAATGTTTCTACATGAAGAATTGAGGTCTCAGCATTAATGTTTGTACTTGATTATTGTCGTTAACTAAGTTATGAATGCTTTCAGAATAATATTCGGCATCATCGGCATCGGGTATACCGAATAACCAATTAATTGCATAAGAAACACCGTTAATTAATCCGCGGCGTTTACGTTCTAGAGTTATAATAGTCAATTGCTGGAGAATTTCTCTTTTTCTGTTAATTTCGTCTAGTAATTCGAATATTAATCGTAAAGATCTATCGCAATTAAAACTAACATGTCCTCGTGCATAAGGCATGTTTGATAATTTTTTGCAGAGAAATTGACTTTGAATTATATTTTTAGCTATTATCATACGAGCATCATTTAAATGAGTAAAGTTAATATGAGCTAGAAGGGTTAGTTTTGAATTGAATATTCGAGCTATTCCTATTTTGTCATAAATGATTCCACTTGTATGACTTAATGGTTTGTTTGTGTAAGGTTGACTAAGGATAAGTGTTGGAAGTAGAAGGACGAGAAAGATTGTCGCTTTCATCTGTAAAATAATGTTGTAGGATGTTAGTATGATATCTTACTTCTCTTTTTCCTACTTGCAAATTTACAGTTTGATTGTCATTAACTTTTGTTATTTTATAAGGTCCTTTTACGCGAGGAGATCGTTTTTTATTTAGTCCTAATGTATTTTGTTTATTTAAAATGCAAACAAGGTCATCTACATTAAATGTTTTAGGATTGCTCTTTTTATCATAATAGTGTTTACTACTCATTTTTGATTTTATTATATTTTCTCTAGCGATTTTAAAAGAGACATTGAGTTTATTTTTTAAAGCACGAACATAGTCATCATAAGAGTAATAGAATTTAGGTTCTTGTGTGATTGATGAAGGTAAGTATGCTTTTGATCCAAAGAGAAGTTCATATGGCGTGTAATTAGTTGATTTGTGAGTCGATGTATTGTAACTAAACATAGCAAATTCTAAGTATTCGTCCCAGTCCGTTTGGTTAGGTTTGACATAATGTTTCAAATAGTCTTTTAAAGTGAGATAGGATCGTTCTAATGCACCATTTGTTTGTGGATGATAAGGTGTAGTTGACAAATGTTTAGTTTTGAATAATTCGCTTAATTCTTTTATGAGTTTAGACATAAATTCTGTACCTTGATCGGAAAGGAAGCTTTGAGGAATTCCCAATTTAGTGAAAATCGTTACCAATAGTTTTGCAATAGTTTTTGCTTCGTGATCTGGCACCGAAAAAGCGAGAGAGTATTTTGTGAGATCGTCTTGAGATGTTAAAATAAATCTATTGCCTGATTCTGTCAAAGGTAATGGTCCTACAATATCAATGGCTAAACGTTCAAAAGGTTTGTGAGCGGTGGTTGTTATTTCCATTGGTTGCTTAGTTGGTTTAAAATTAGTTTTGTTCATTTGACAAGAATGACAGGTCTTTATGCATTTTCGAATGTCAGATTTCATGTTTAGCCAATAGTAATTTTCTTTTATTTTTAAGTAGGTTTTGTTAAATCCGTAATGGCCAGCTAACTTGCTACTATGATTTTCCTCGAAAATTATTTTTATCTCGTTTCGATTCTTAGGGGTAATTCTAGAGTTGTTGAAAATTTTTATTTCGTTTTCGAGAAAAATGAATTTTAACATTTCATCTAAAAAACTTGGTTTGATGTTTGGACTTTTGTTTGGCGGTATTAAAACGAAGTTTTGTGTACCGATTTCCGACTTTAGTTGTTTTAAAGTTTCAAAAATATTTTTGTATTCTAATTTCTCGAAATGCAGATTCTTTGGATAGAGGAGAAAGAATGTTTGATTTTGACTTTGTACTTTAGAGATTCCGTTGTCTGAGGAGATAATGTTAGTCATATCGAATTGAGATGTCAAATACTCGGAGTATTGGTTTGTTTTATCAAGATCTTGGGACCAAAATAACGCAACAGGTTCCCGTAATTTGTCGAGGGAGTTATTTTCTTTTTCAAATTGTATAATTTCCATGTTAGTATAATGGAATTTTATAAAATTTTGTTAAGTTTTTTCAATATCAGTGTTGCTGTTAATTTGAAATATGACGTCAGTTTTGTTAATTTCGTCAGTCCCATTTGGATTCGGCAAGAGTCTAGAGAGTCCGTCAGCATTTGAATTAATTCGACCAGGTTTGTATTTGATAACATATTGATATTCGTTTAACCTGAGTCGCCACCTAACGAGTTTTGATGAAGGATTTTTGCAATTGAAAAGCCATTGAAGTGGTCTGTGATCAGTGTAAATAGTGAAAGTTTTTCCATAGAGATAAGGTCTAAAATTCTCGATTGTTCAAATGATAGCTAAGAGTTCTTTCTCTGTTATTGAGTAATTTTCTTCAGCTTTATTCAAGGTTCTCGAATAATAAGCAATAGGTAAATCATTAGAATCTTTTAAATGAGATGAAATACCCCCAATGCCTACATTAGAAGCATCGGTAGTAACTATAAAGGGTTCAGAGAAAGATGGGTATTGCAATAATGGTTTCTTAATTAAAATTTCTTTTAATTCTTGAAATGCTTTTTGCTGAGCTTCTAACCATACGAAAACTGAATCATTTTTTAACAATAGTGTTAATGGCTTGCGATAGTTGCGAAATTTTTAACAAATTTTCTGTAATATCCGACCATTCCTAAAAATATTTTTATATGTTTTGCATTTTGAGGTCGTGGCATGATTTGTATAGCTTCGATTTTTCGTGGATTTGGTTTTACACCGTCTTTTGTAATTATATGACCTAAATATTCGCAAGATTGTCTCAAGAATTCGCATTTGTCAGGTTGAAGTTGAAGTTGGTTGTTGCGAAGTCTTTGAAAGACATTTATCAATTTAGTGTTATGATCTTCGAGAGATGACCCGTAGATAACGATGTCATCGAGGTAAACAAAACATTGATTTTTGTTTAGGCCTAAAAGAACCGAATTCATTAACCTTTGAAAATATGCTGGGGCATTTTTTAAACCGAAGGGCATTCGTGTAAATTCGTAATGCCCATCTGAAGTAGAAAAGGCAGTCTTAGCGGCATCTTTTGGATTTATTGGAACTTGGTGAAAACCATTAGCTAAATCTAAAGTAGTAAAGTATTAAGAATGGCCTAATTGATCTAGTATATCATCTATATGAGGCATCAGATATGCATCACCAATTGTTATCTTATTTAAACTTCGATAATCAATTACTACGCGCCATTTACGCTCGCCTGACGCATCTAACTTTTTTGGTACTACCCAAAGTGGACTTGACCATGGACTCATGGAAGGTTTTATGATATCTTGTTTTAGCATTTTATCTATTTGTTTACTAACCTCAGCTTTATGTACTTCGGAATACCTATAAGTTTTTACGTGTATCGGGATATCATTAACCGTTCGAATATCACAAGTTATAGCGGTGGTTTTAGTTAAATAATCCCCAGGTAGATAAAAGATATCTTCGAAATCTTCACAAATAGATTTTACAGAGAGTTTTTCTTCAGGATTTAAGTGATCGAGTCTCAGAGATTGATTTAAGATTTTTAACCTATCCGAATTTTTGGATTTTTTATTTAGATTATAGATAGCAACTGTATTGATTTTATCTTTGTTTTGCGGCATTGGCTCTACCGCTAATCTAGGAGTTCGAATTAATTTTCTGTTATTAGATGCATTAATAATCGTAATTAATGCTTGATTTTCTTTTGAAATATTTACAATTGCATTTGGAATTAGTAAGTCGTTTTCTTTGTTTAAACTTTGAGATTTTATTATCCCTTCTTTAAGATTTAGTGGATTTATGATATCTGCAAGAATGACAGTCTCAGTTCTAGCATTGATTGAAGTTTGCGATTTGACGAGTTGAGGCGTATTTTGAAAAAGAGGAATGGGCACTGAGAATGCCTTGATTGAGATCGTAGATTTATCGAAATTGATTTGACTCTTTTGTTTCTGGAAAAAGTCTTGTCCTAATGAGTCCTACAATGAATGTCAATTTGTTCTCTAGCTTTACCAATTATTTTACTTTTAACAAATAATAGCAAAGGTCTTTTTTATTCTCGTCAGCTATTTCAAATACTGAATCGACTTGTTTAATAAAGCTACGAATTTTATATCTATCACCATCAAAATTTTCAGGAAGTAATTTAGTAAGAAATTACTTCGGTATCACAAGATACCGAGTTTCTTGTTGTACTTTGATCTGGAGGAGCCATTTTGTTCTTTTTTTTTATTTAGGAATAAAGGATTGAATTGAGAAAAGTCAGAGAGCAATTGAATACTAAAAGTGTCAGTACTTAGGTTGAAGAGTAGTAATTTTCTGGTTTCCCACGTGAAAGGATTCCTGGAAATTTTACGGAGTGATTCCGGGAGTAGTTCCGGTAGATTCCAGGAAATTTCCGAGAGTTTTAAAAATTGACAATTGGAAACTTTGAAATATTTTCTGTCAAATTTCACAGGTATTTTAACCTAATGGAACACAAAAAATGAAGTTTAAAAGACATACCGTAATAAATTTTTTTTATCTCTTAAAATAGTAAGTTACTTGAATATTAAAAAGTAATTATTCACCAGAAAGAAAATTAACTTCGTTTAAAATAAATGAATCGATTTTAAAATAAATTCCATAATTAAATAGTAAAGCTATAATTATGTAACGTGAAAAACATTCTTATCTAAAATTATTTTACTGCAATGAACAACTTTTGTATTTGTAAAATTTTATTAATCTCTAATATTGTAAAACAATTTTTGCTGTAGAAATTTTATATTATAACTTGAAAAATATCCTTATCGATAATGTGACAAACATTTACAATGACTATTTTTTTGTATTTCTGAATTATACAATATGAAACATTTAAAATTATCGTTCAACAATATTTTACAAAATATTGATTTCACGGATTTTTAAATTAATAACCAATTTTTCGTTATTTTTGTAAAATGTGAATTTTAATCAATAATAATTATTGAAAAATTTGTATTCAATGTTATTTAGTAATATTTAGTATCCAATTTTTAAAAGTTATGATCTAACAAAGAATTTATAATTTGAAAATTGTTTTTTTTGTAAGATTAGTGCTTCCCACAATTTATGTAAATAATTGAAAATTATAAGAAACGTACAAATAGATATTAAAATTTATTTATGTTAATTAAATTTTTGTTAATTTCAAAGTTTAAGATATTACACTGTCATTTAAATATAATTATATTTATTATAATCAATTAACACAAACGAAGATTATATTTTTTATGATTTATTTTATGTTTTTCTTCATGATATTCTTCTTAATTTCTTTAATTTTAGATCTTAGGCTGTCCTTTACTGTACGATCATCACTTATTGGCCAATTGGATCGTTTGGCCACTGCATAGGCGTATTCTGAAACAAAATATATTTTTTTAATATTACAGTTTTTTAAATAATTAGATTAAGTCACTTTGCAATCGATAACATTTAAAATTCAATAAAATAATACAGAAGATTATTTGTATTATAAATATAAAAAAAATTTGTTTTACTGAAAAGACTTTAGTATTTAAAAAATGTAGATTTGTATTATCTAATAATAATGAAGAACAAAAATTTATATTATTTTAAACAATTCAGCATTAAAGTTCTTAAAATTTTCTAAACTTTCTGTTAATAATATAATAATCTTAAACAATACAAACTCGAATCGTTGCTAAGGAATTAATATTCTTTTGTCTATTTTTGTTATTTTATAAAAGTCAATCAGTTCTTTTAAAACTGTTATGTCTAACGGACGTGTTTCCTAATAAACTATTTCTATTTCTATTTACGTTTCTTAATTTATTTCGTTCGTGTGAATATTATATCGTCATCAGGTTATGGGCCCAGGACGTGTCGCGAAATCTTGAATTAAAATAAAAACGTACGGAGAAATTTTTTAAATTCATCGAATATTTTTTGTTTTGAGTCTAACGTCATTTTATCGAAAACGTCAAATAAAATGAACACGACCGGAGTGAGATTTGAACTACTATCCAAGGAAAATTATGATACTTGGAAAATTCAAATGCGCGCGATTCTAATAAAAAATAATTCGTGGAATTATGCAAATGGAACCATCGTCAAACCGACGATCACGGCAGGAAATGCAGAATCACAAGGACCAGCGGATGCTTGGGTAGAAGCGGATCTAAAAGCGCAGTCAGACATCATCCTCGCGATGAATCCCTCTGAAATCAAGCAGATCAAAAATATCTCTACCGCATCAGAAATCTGGATCAAACTGGAAAGTATATATCAATCCAAAGGACCTGCAAGGAAAGCTGCTCTGCTGAATCATTTAATGTCACTGAAAATGAATGAAGGTGATGATGTTCGCGAATTTTCTCGTTCTTTCTTCGATACAATAGATAAACTAGAGGAACTCGAAATAGTCATCAACAAAGACTTATTGTCAGTCATGCTCCTCCGGAGTTTACCGGAATCCTACGAAAATTTTCGTTGTGCTATGTCTTCCCGAGATGAGCTACCGTCTCTCGAAACCTTACGGATCAAGATCGAAGAAGAATCCGATGCACGAAAGGAACTGAATCGAGGATCAACATCGCAAGGCGCATTATTTGCAAAACGACCATGGAACAAACAACGCGAAAACTTTCAACCGCATTCGAAAAACGAAAACACCATGAAAAAGGACTCAAAAATGAAGTGTTTTAAATGTGGCTCGATCGGTCACAGAGCGAAATTTTGTAAAAACGCGAAAAAGGTGAACGAACTGTCGGCTAGTGGTATTGAAGATCTCAGTTTATACGTAAACGAAACGGAGCATAAATCTCTTCAAATCGGAAGCAACGAAAATTCTGGATTTTGGTGCTTCGACAGTGGATGTACTTCTCATATGTGCAAAGACATCGAATCATTCACCGAAATACGCCAAAATAACAATCCGAGCAAACTAAATCTAGCAAACAACGGGAGCACGAACATCGCAGGTAGAGGAACAGTTAATACGATCATCATGACAGGTAATGCGTCAAAATCAATAAAACTTGACGATACACTTTATGTTCCCGACCTTCGGACCAACCTAATTTCTGTGTCAAAAATTACCGACAAAGGACACAACGTAATTTTCGATAAAAATAAAGCCCAAGTAATTGACAATAGTGGAAACGTGTTACTTACAGCGAAGCGTGAACGAGATCTGTATTATTTTCAAGAAATTGTCAATCCCGAGTGCAAGAAGATTTTCGAAACAAACACTACAATGAGAACACCAAAGAAAAATTCTCTGGAAGATTGGCACATCAAAATGGGTCACTTAAACCTTAAATCCCTTCGAGAAGCCACACGAACAGGAGCAATACGAGGAATCAAGATCGAGGGATCCAAAGAAGATTTTGACTGCAGAACATGTATCCAGGGAAAAATGTCTCGACCTCCTTTTCCAAAGGTATCTGAAAGAAAATCGAATATAAGCGACATTGTACATTCTGATATTTGTGGTCCAATGCGGACGATTTCGTATGGAGGTAGTAAATACTATATAACCTTTATAGACGACTCCTCACGATGGTGCGAAATAAAATTTCTGAAACAAAAAAGCCAAGCTGTAGACGAATTCGAAAACTATATAAAGTATGTGGAAACTCAGCAAGGAAAGAAAGTAAAATGTTTGCAAACAGACAACGGAAAAGAATACGATAACATCAAATTCGACAATCTACTCAAACAACATGGAATATCCAGGCGATTAACAGCTCCCTACAACCCAGAACAAAACGGAGTCTCAGAAAGAAAGAACAGGACCCTGATGGATACTGCAAGATGTCTTCTGATTCAATCCGGCTTACCATCAACCTTCTGGGCAGAAGCAGTCTCTACGGCAAATTTTATCCGAAATCGATCACCATCAAGCAAGCTTAATGGAAAAACTCCATACGAGTGCTGGTTTGGAGAAGCTCCAGATGTGACCGATTTTAAACCTTTTGGATGCGAGGTATTCGTGATGGACAGGACTCCTGGTCGAGGAAAGCTAGAACCACGATCAAGAGAAGGTATATTCATAGGCTACAGTTCGACATCAAAAGCTTACAGGATTTGGTTGCCAAAAGAAAAGAAAACAATAACCTCAAGAGATGTCAAATTCCTAAATCAAACTACCAATCAACCAACACAAATCTTTGAAGAATTCTATCTCAAAAACAAAGAACCAGAATCGAAAACCGACATGGAAGAATCAGAACACCGCAGACTGGAAATCGAAATTGATCTTTGCAAAAACGAAAAGAAAGTTGTCAATGGAAATAATATAAACGTAGAAGAACCCTACGAAGAAAACAACATTAATGGTATAGATCAAAACGCACAACCAGAACAAGGAGGAGTAGAATCAAGCGACGAAGATTTTCTTGGATTCCCTAATATAATTTCTTTCGATCGAAGAAGACGAGGAAGACCTCGAACCATACACACTGGAAAACGAGGAAGACCAAGAATAGAATATGGAACAACTTGTACAACACCATCTACCAACGAGAACCAAAATGAATCTTCTTTCATAAACATCGAAATTCCTATCAAAATGGCATTAACCGGTCAAAATGCAGACGAATGGATGGAAGCAATGGCTGATGAGACGAAGTCCATCCTGGAAAAGAAAACTTGGGAACTAGTCGATAGAAACAAATCATCAAATGTAATCGGAAGTAGATTTATTCTTCGAAACAAATACGGTACGAACGGCAACCTGGAAAAGAAAAAGGCAAGAATTATTGCAAAAGGATATTCTCAACAATATGGACGAGATTTTAACGAAACTTACTCTCCTGTTGCACGCCTAAGTTCTATTCGGACAACAATAGCCCACGCAGTACAAAACAACATGTATATTCAACAATTTGACGTAACTACGGCATACCTAAACGGAAAACTAAATGAAGAAGTCTACATGGAACTACCAGATCGGATGGTGGACGTCCTAAAATACGTCATAAACAAAGGACCAAGTAACGACGAATTTAATCAACAAGCCGAATTCATGTTGAAAAGCATAAATGAAGGCGACAAAGTGTGCAAAATGAAGAAAGCAATTTACGGTCTAAAACAAGCAGGACGAGCTTGGCACCAACTTTTAAATTCCAAACTACAAAGCTTAGGATTCGAACCGTCAAAATCTGATCCATGCGTATACCTTAATCGAAATGAAACAGACTTAATCACTCTTGTCGTATACGTCGATGACATTTTAGTAATGTGCAAAAACCTCAACAAAATTACCAATTTTGGAACTAAATTTGGAAATATTTTTGGAGTCAAAGACATTGGTGAAGTCAAACGATGCCTTGGTATGGATTTCCACAGAAACGAAAATGGAATCTTCATAAATCAGAAAACCTATATAAGAGAAATTTTACTTCGTTTTGGAATGGAAAATAGTAATCCAGTTTCAACACCACTTGACACAGGAACAAAACTCGTAAAAGGAGGAGAATGGAAGAACTCCGACGGTGAGAAACCTCCCTATCGAGAACTCGTTGGATCTTTGCTCTACTTATCAATTGCAACGAGACCTGATGTGGCTCATGCAGCAAGTGTTTTGAGCCAATTTAATGACTGTTTCAACAAAGACCATTGGAACTCAGCGAAAAGAGTACTTCGATATCTAAAAGGAACTGACAATCATGGAATATTCTATCATCGAGAAAAGATGCCATTAGCCGGATACGTAGATGCAGACTGGGGTGGATCCTTAGATGATCGACGGTCCTTTACCGGATATGCTTTTATCATGGGCGGTGGTGCAATCACATGGGACTCTCGAAAACAACGCACGGTTGCCCTTTCAAGTACGGAGGCCGAATACATGGCGATGAGCGAGGCAGCAAAAGAAGCGATACATCTCAAACGTTTCCTCTCGGAACTTGAAGGGAAGAATCTAGAATATATAAAATTACACGTCGACAACAACAGCGCACAAAAATTAGCCATGAATCCCATTCATCACGCCAGGACGAAACACATCGACATTCGACATCATTTCGTTCGTGAAACTGTGGAATCAGGACAGATCATTTTGGAACACATCGCTTCAGAAAATATGCCCGCTGATGTGTTGACAAAATCACTATCAAAAACTAAACACAATCAATGCATTAATTCTTTGGGACTATTGAAAGAATATTTTTAAAAATACTGAGTTTATATTGAGGGGTAGTGTTAATAATATAATAATCTTAAACAATACAAACTCGAATCGTTGCTAAGGAATTAATATTCTTTTGTCTATTTTTGTTATTTTATAAAAGTCAATCAGTTCTTTTAAAACTGTTATGTCTAACGGACGTGTTTCCTAATAAACTATTTCTATTTCTATTTACGTTTCTTAATTTATTTCGTTCGTGTGAATATTATATCGTCATCACTTTCAATCGTGAATCAAAATCTTTTGATTATATTTTTAATACATTTTAAAAAATTTTTGAAGTGCAGGAACCATTTTTAAAAAATCTTTGTAACAAAAAAATACTTACTCAATATTGCATCAATAGCAAATGCTGGAAGAGCCTGCTTTGCTTTATCTTTGGGCCCTTTTTTTGTCAAACTGTACTGCAAAAATGTATCTTCTTTAAATATCGAAGTCATTAAAAGGCGTGCAACCACGGTTTGCGAATTGGCACGTCGTTTGATGTCTTTTAAAGTAGTTTTATCGATGTACACATTACTTCCTTGGATTAACTCAGTCGCCTTTTCTCCTGCAGTGTGTTTAGTGAATAAAAACAAACTGTCCTCTTCATTTTCATTTAAGACTCGATCAGTGTTTTCTACTTCTGGTATTTTTTCTAAGTTGTTATCAATATCCTCTTCTAAATTTGAATGGCCAGACTGTGAAATATTTTCTGAAGTAGACTGGGTTGATTGTTGCATAGTTTGAGGTAGTACTGACTCAGTTCGAGATGATTCAGCATCAACAGCAATTGCTGGTACTGTAGCTTCTGGATATAAATCTTCATTCTGGAGCATCTAAAAATATTTACAATTTAATAAGTAACCTATTTCCAGTTGATCAAAAGTTTAGCAAAAAATTCGTGATGATTAAATACTTTAAATTAATTATATTAGAAGCTTTTCGATCTTTATTTTTATTAGTTGTAATTTAAATAAAACATTTTAATACATTTAAATACTTTAAATTAATTATATTAGAAGCTTTTCGATCTTTATTTTTATTAGTTGTAATTTAAATAAAACATTTTAATACATTTAAATACTTTAAATTAATTATATTAGAAGCTTTTCGATCTTTATTTTTATTAGTTGTAATTTAAATAAAACATATCTTTATAATATGATAATATGAATGTTTATGGAAAATGGGTAAAATTTATGAAGTTTAATAATTTCTAAAAATTTCAATTATAACCCTTCCTGAATTCAATTATTTTTTTACAATTTTCAACTAAACTTCATCTCTGAATCAATTAATTTAAGTAATTTCCCAAAAGGTCTTCTAGAATTCAAGTATTTAAATACAAAAACTCAGTTTTTTATAATAATTGTAATTAGGTATATAAATATAATTTTTCAATTTTTAAAAATTTCCAAACAATTAAAATTTGGTAAAATCTTTTAAAAATAATTAAATTTTTGAAAAATATATATAAACATTATCAAATTTTTGAAGAATTTTAATTATAAACAGGACCATGATTTCTCAAAAATTTTAATAAGTCCAAAAGGTAAATTTTCATAAACTTCTATTTACATTGTTCGAAGATAATTGAATCTTAAAAAATTATTACAAAACAAATCGAATAATTAGTTTTTAAAAATATTTAAATGTAATTTTTCGAAAAAATTTTTGTATAAAATTTAAAAAAACTAATTATTTTTTAAAATTTTAATTAAAAATTTTGAACTTCATTGTTTTCTTCAAAATGTTAAAAAGAATTCTAAAATGTTATTATTTTTGTATGTATTTGAATTTTCTAAAATATGTAATTGAAAATACTGAAAATATTGAATTTTAAAAAAAGGTAATTTTCATTAATTTTCATTTTTAAATTTACCCTTAAAGATTTTTTATATTTAAATTATTTTTAAAATTTGCAATTCAAATTCTTCAAAAATTAAATACTTAAATAAATTAAATACTTGAAATAAATAAATTATTTTTAATTAAATTTTACAAAATTTCAACTACTCAAAAAGGTTTTTATAATAGAAATATTTGATAAATTTAATTACGTTAAAAAAATGATTCACAAACAATTTTTGAAAAATTTGTTTATAGTTATTTTTTGCATTATAAAAATCAAAATAAGTTATATTATTACTTCTCTAAATTCCTTGAGCTCTGCAGACAAACGTTCATTAAGTATCAAAATTGATTCTACTTTCGTTGATAAAGCTTGAAATATATGATAATTGGGCATCACCTGCTTCTGTAAAATTAATTAGGTAAAAATTAAAAAATATATAAAATAACAGCTTTACTACAAAAATTAATGAAATTGTCATCTTTGACTTCACTCAATTGTATATTTGAAATTATGCAATAATTGTAAAAAAAATTTTAATAGCCTTAAACATATTGAAAGTTCTACATTTAATTTATTGTATAAATAATACATACGCATGGTTTCTTCGAAGCTTCATTTTCTGTTGTGGATTTATCACCTTTACGTTTTCTAGCAGGATTTTTTCTCATATCATTCATTTTTTTCTCTCGCAGTTTTATTAGTTCATTCTCGCTACCTGATAACAGTTGAAAATGATAAAAAAGTTATTGAATTTAATATTTTAAAAGCAATTATTATCATTTTTGTTAATGAACATAAAAGCAAATGTCAAAAATTAATATTAATGAAAAATCGAACTATTTAAATTATATATTTAATTATATACTCACTTGAAATTTCAATGATAGTTCCAGTATAATATTTTTTGTGTGCAGCTTCTTCAGGCCATAAGTATTTAACCGATGAACCAATTTTCAATTCGAGATTCGCTGGATCGAATTTTATAGAACTTTTGTTCACTATAGTGTAACAACCGTCCCACTCAAGTAAAACTTGTTCTTCATCCATAATTGGATGATAAAACTGTTTATTTTTAATATTTAAACAATTTTTTGAATTCTGAGCAATCTTGTAACTCGTAAAAGGTTAAATAAAAACATTCAACTTTTGTTTTCGTGAATCTTTTGTTTTTTAATTTCGTATTAATCAGTAATAAATTAGTAATGATGTGAAGTTAATAATAAAATTAATTTTTTAAATATTTCCAATATATACCAAAATAAGAAAATAATTTTGAGAAAATATTCAATAATTAATTTTTGAACAAATAAATAAGATGACCTAACCGTTTTTATTAACTAATTGTAACTTACTTTGCATTTAAATAAAATTTTTATACAAGGATTATTAATCAATTGCGAGAGATTTTCTGAACAAATTACTATCAAAAATAAAACTCTCAAAAATTATCATTCGATTGTTATTTTTTTCATTTACATCAAATAACATTTTTTTCACTATATTTTAAAATGAACAATTCGCTATAAATTAATTGAAAAAAATATTTATTAATTAAGCTTTATAAACAGAAATAATTAATTTATTTTAATAAGCAGCTTTTTTCTTTATTGAGGTTTCCAATTTTCTTGCAGGTCCTTTATAAAAAGAAGATAATATCAAAAATTAAATTTTCTAAAAATAGTCAAACAATCATAAACACAATAAGTTTCTTGGAAAATAATCACCTTTGTAATATTTAAAAGTGCTTCATTGGCTTCTTCCGTTAATGTCAAAGCATTTGAAATTTTAATCATTAAATTTTCTTTCTCTTTATTTTTTATATTTAATTCATTTTGTAAATGCACAGCCATAAAGACATTTCCTTCTCTTGCCCTTTCCTTGAATCTTAATCTTTTCTCTTCATACTCCAAATTTTCTTTGTCTACTACCTCAGCCTTCGTAATATTATATTTTTCATATTTTTTTATCATCCTTTCCATTTCCTTGTCCAAAATTTCGTCAGATTCTAAAAAATTATATAGCGCAAACAATTTTCTATAATGCAAAACTTACGATTTATATACATAGCATTACATTCTTTTAAAAGTAGTTAGGAGAATTTTATTTATTTAGAACTCAAATTATACCCTCAATAATTTATGACTAGTATTTCGTTTCCAACAGTGTGTGTTAAGAAAAATAGTTAATATTACATACCTGATTCCATGATAATTTTTCCTCTTCGAATTTTCGGCTGTTTAACGTCCTCAGGATACGCGAATTGCACTTTAGCCCCAACTTTAATTTCAGATTTTTCTGTTATCAACAAAGCCGATTCTTTCACGATGTAAAACCATCCGTCGTTAGTAAAGCAGTCTATTAAAAATTTTCGTTCATTCTCCTCGTTGTCCATCATAATTTATTTTATCTTTTTATTTATAGGTTAGAATGACTTATAGCAGATTGAGTTTTCTGCTCCAAAGTGCTCGAGTGCTCCCCGAAAGAGTAAAATACTCGATTTAACAAATTTGCACGAAGCAAAAGCACTCCGAGAGCAGATAACCGAATTCTTTATTATAGTTATTGGTCGATTGTCAAATCTACAAATATAATTAATAATTATAATTAATTGTAGTAGTAATAAAATTGAATGTTAGTTATATTAACTATATTCAAATATTTATTTAATCATTAATTTTAAATTATACTTATAATTAATTTATTTTCATATTTAAAGTTAAATTTTATTGGTGCAATAGACAATCCATGTGCGCACGTCGAATTTTAGTCACACCAATGGAAACTCGTCTTTAGTTCAATGCAAAATAGGTATTCAGAAGTCACATGGAAGTGAAATTCGTAAACGTGAAAGAAATACCTAACTTGTATAAAAAATTTATGCAAAATATAAGAATTGAACACTTTTGGAATGTTACGCATTTTATACGAAATCTTTTGGAAGATAAGCAGAGCGACATTGATAGAATCAACTGTTTTTAATTACGAAAATGGCTCACGCTTACAGGTACGGAGAAGAACAGCAAACATTCAGTTTTGTATATTTCTTAGTTGTGTTGGTAGTTATTAGTTTATTATATACTTATTATCAATCATTTTCATTTATTTTATTTTGTAATTCATATATATTATTAATTTTATCTTTCATATTAATATGCGAATAAAATTTTTGAAGAACGAAACTTTTATTTTGAATTTTAGGTTAAGAGGTTAATAATAATTAATCGTTTATTTATCACAACTTCATTACAAATGGAAGAAATTAAAAAGGATAATAATAATTCAAAATTCTATTGGTAAGTTCATTTATATTTAAAACCACTTCAAGTTATAAATTTTTGAATATATTTAGTTAATTTAATTTATTCAAAAAGTATTAACAGAGTGAAATTGTAATTGATCTATTCTATCCATAAATTATCTAATTTTATAAGTCACATTTTTCTTAAATGTAAATTTTAAACCTTTTGATATAAAATTATTAATAAACAATTTCTATAATAGGTATATAGATATTTATAATTTGTGAAGTTTATTTACTTTATTATAATTGTTATTATAAGATTCACCTAAAGTTCAAGTTGATAAAACAATGACCAATGATTAAAAAATTAATGTTTTCACATGGGAAATTAAGTACTTTTTTTCTAAAAAATACTGTTTTGAAATAATATTTTCGAGAAGAAAATTTATAAAATTTTATTTGAGGTAGAAAATTAGCTTTATCATTACTTTTCACTAATTTTATTGAAAAAGTGCAATGGAAATAGTAAAATTTACTTAAATAATAGAAAAAATTTATAAAAATGAACGAAAACTCCAGTCAGTTAAAGATTTACTAAAATTTATGGAAACTTTTTTTAAAACAATTAAATAGTGATTTTTCCATGTAATGTTAGGTAAAAGAAGGAATCTTTATATTAAGAGAATACTTTTTAGATTTCTTACATAGGATTAGGTGGAGAAATAGAAACTATATGGGTATAAATTGAAACAGTAATTAGTTAAACAAATTAAATTTTCTTAAATAAATAACAGCATTAATTCTATTAAATCAGCCGAAAGAGCTTCTAAGTTTTCTTCTATTTTTCGTATGTAAATTAGCATCAGAATATATAACGATATTTCTGGTTGCATAAAAAATTAAAAATCAAATCAGACACTCCTATAATATTTTGTTTTGTGTTTGAGAAAAGCAAACTAAAAAATTTATATTATTATTTATAATTATCTTTTATTAAGGGTTAGAATTCGTGAAATTTTCACAAAGAATAAAAAATATTTTTTGTAAATCGAAATGTTGAAAAAACATTTCTATTTGGCCTTAAGATTTTGTCCACCAAAAAACAGAAAAAAAATTATTTTTTATAAAAGTTATTGCAAAATTAATTTTTTTGCAACTTTTTAAACAAAATTTGATTTCTCCTAAATGAATGAACCGATTTAAATGAACCAAGCGGGAATTTCAATGGGATAAAATATACTTTCTTTCAGAATTAGAAAATTTTTAAAAAGTTTATTTTTTAAAAACAATTAATTTTTTTTAATGTTCTACGCCTTTTAAAAATTTGAAAAAAATATTAACATACACTTAAAACTATAAGAAATCAAAATCCGTTGAGAAAATTTTGGAGCGACAATTATTTTAAAAGTTATAATGGAAATTATATTGAACGGAGATGCGATTTTGATGATTTTCAGAATAAAAACATTATTTTTAACTACGAAATGAACAAAACACTGCCAAATCGAAATGTTTTTTCAACATTTCGATTTAAAAAAAATACTTTTTATTTTCTGTGAAAATTTCACGAATTCTGACCCTTATAATACTACAACAACAGAATATAACTTTAATTTAAAAGAATACATTACGCTTTTTATGTTTATAATTTTTTAATGATTTATTTTGCAATTTCGTTTCTATTTACTCCATCTGAAACTACACACTTCACAATAAATAGTAAATGTAATATCAAATTAAGGGGTTACGCCACCCAGAACGCATTTAAATTAGACGGTTTTTTAAGAATTTTTTTAAAAAAAAATTATTCAAGATAAGACATTTTTATTGCTTCTTAAAAATACATATTGTAAATTGTGTAAATACGAAATAGTTTTTAAAAAAATTAAAAATGGTAGAGATGCGCGCATTCCAGTGCAGCAGTTCATTCCTTGATGGTGGACATGATTGTCATTTTAATTTTGATCTGAAACAAGTAAAAAAACATTTTTTCTAAAAAGTGATAAATTATTTCACAGAGTGACGTAGCCGTTTTGAAATTTTTTTTTACCTAAATAGGAGCACTTTATAGTTAGATTTTCTTAGCCCAAAAAATAAAATCTAACTTTAAAGTGCTCCCATTTACGTAAAATTTTTTTTTTCAAAACGGCTACATCACTCTGTTCAAAATTTATCACTTTTACAAAAAATGTTTTTTACTCGTTTCAGATCAAAATTAATGTACATGTGCACTGGAATGTTTATGTATGTTCGACATTTTTAATTTTTAAAAAAAAATTATTTTATATTTACATAGATTACAATATGTATTGAGAAACAATAAAAATAAAAATGTCTTATCTTGAATATTTTGTTTAAAAATATTCTTCTTAAAAGAATTAACTCTTAAAATAAATCTTAAATAAAATTTTAAGAGTATAAAATATTTTCTATTATTTGCAGAGCTCATTTGATAATAAAATTCAAAATACTCCAACGCCATTAAACATGTCGTCACCAGTTGAAGACATTTTGAACTCATCAAATTCATCTTTGTTACAAAGTGAAAGTACTACGGAAGCTACAGAATCATCGTCAAATAGAGCATCTTCAATGTCTTTAGCGTCTTCCGTATCTTTAGCGCCATCAGTGGACGATTTTCCAATATTATCACCTTTAAATAATACTTTTTCTCTTAGTTTATCTTCGGAATCTGAAATTGAAAACGATATGAATAGAGGCGAGTTCGAAAATTCCTCTTTAAATTTGTCAACTGAGCATTCGTCGTCTGAATCGTCATTGTCAGCATCGTCAATATCCGAAATTAATTACAATGACGATAGTGATAATGAAAATGCAGCAAATTGGCTGCACCAACCAATTTATGAACATGCAACGCTTCGTGGTGGCGATGCATTGTGTCAAATATTAAAGGTTTATGTGACAAATCGTTTGACTAAAAAAGCCTTAGGAGACATATTAACTACAATTGATCTATTTTTACCAGATGACCACACAATTCCTTATACGAAGCATAGATTATTGTCATTAATTGACAGGGTACTACCTAATGCAGAAGCTAATTTATCAACTAAACACAGAATTTGTTCGGTCTGTTTCTATTATTTAGGGAAATGGATTGATGAAAATCAAGTAGAGATATGTGAAAGGTAGTAGTAGGAAGGTAGAAAGTTGCTTTTTAGAATTTAACTTGGAATCGTACCTACGAAATGCCTTCGAAATAAGAAATCTTCATGCCTTAATAGATGATTTTCGTAATGTATGTGAGAATAGAAATGAAGAAAATTTGTATGACATAACATCAGGTACAGAATATCGTATTCTAAAAACTATAGCAATACCTGGAGAATATGACTTGATTTTAATTTTGTTTACGGACGGAGTACAAGTCTCTAAAAGCGGAAAAAGTAACATGTGGCCGATTTATGTACAAGTCGCAAACATTAGTCCTAAATACCGAAGAAACTTTCAATTCGTGTGTGGCGTTTTTTATACGAACCGCAGCTGCAAAAAACCGGATATGAATTCTTACTTTAAACCTCTTGCATTGACTTTGGAAAATTTATACACCAATGGATTTCAATGGATTCATCCAGTGTCGAATCGAACAATCACAAGTAAAATTGTTGCTCCTCTTGCATGTTTAGATGCGCCGGCTAAAGCATCAGTGCAAAATCTTATGCTATATAATGGAGAAAATAGTTGTGCGAGTTGCGAAGCAACAGGAGAGTCTTGCGAAACAGGTTGTGGTTCTAATTGGATTTTTCCAATAGTTGATGAAGAACCTCCGCTGAGAACTGCTGAACGTATGGAGACGCAAACAATAATTGTTGAGAGATACGAAAATTTAAAGCATTTCAAAGGAGTTAAAGGTCTATCGATTGTAACTTCAATACCTCATTTTGACAGGTCGAAAGGATTTATCGCCGACTATATGCACGCAGTTTTACTTGGCGTAATGCTTATGCTCCTTAAGTTGTGGTGCAGTACACAAAGTCACGAAAAAGATTATTACTTGCCTAAGGAAGTTCGAGACGAAATTATCGAAACAATAACACCACCTGATGAGGTCACACGAACACCGAGAAAATTGTCTCATCTTAGTAATTGGAAAGCATCCGAATTAAGAGCGTTTCTTTTATATTACGGTCCGGTCGTCCTAAGAAATCGTTTAGATCGAGTTCATTATGACCATTTTTTACTACTCTCCAGAGCAATTTATATATTGTTACAAGAAGAAATAAATTCAACCGAACTTAATTTAGCAGACACTCTTTTACATATCTTTGTAAATGATGTAGAGCAATTGTATGGTCGAAATAAGTGTTCCTACAATATTCATCAACTGTTGCATCTTGCATCACATGTCAGAATGTGGGGGCCCCTTTGGGCATGGTCGGCATTTTCGTCTGAAGACCACAATGGTGAGCTTGTGAAAATGATTCATGGTTCAAACAAAATTGACATCGAATTATCAAATACCATCACAATTTTTGAAGCCTACAGAAGCCTAAAATATCTAATGAATCCTAATAGACAAGAAGAATACCAAGGATTTCACACCCATGGTCCACGAATTACAATTGATATCACGGACACTGATCTTCGAGCGATTATTAATGTAACACATTTAACAGAAGTACAATTTTGGGAAGCGCGTCCTCAAATTTTTAGTCGATGTAACATAAATAACGAAATTTTTACATCTACTCTGTATACACGACAGAAAAAACGAAATAATTTTCACGTGCAGTGGGAAGTAGGTGTAACAGTCTTTTACGGTGCTATAAAATACTTCTTGAAACTTGGAGTAGATTTGTACGCAGTTTTGCGGCAACTTACAATTACATACGATAAATCTCGAGAAATTAAAAATATCGAATTAGGATTTAACTTTAGTCAAAGCATAAAACATGTGCATGAATCGTACTGCATACACGTTATTCCGGTTCAGAAAATAAAGTCAAAAGTTTTGCTAGTACAAGATTATGTATGTCTTTTTCCAAATAACGTGGAAAGGAAATAGCATCATCGTATATTCAATGTGACAATCAGCATTTTTCTTTTTGCTGAGAATTCACTTGTCTTTGTAAAATTTTAAATTAAAAGAAACATTATGTAATTGAAAAAGATACTAGAATCATATTTTGCCACAGAAAAAGTTTTCATTTTTCTAATCATGTTAGAATGTCATTTTTAAGCAGTTGCAAACTACTTTTTTAAACGATATCTACAGGAAAATTTAAAAGCATGACAAGACTTTATGTTTCTTAAAACGAATTTTCCTTTAAACATTTAAGACAATATTAATTATAACAAATTTACATGTATTATTATTTGATTATTGTAATTATTGTACGTTTATATGAGAGAAATTTATTACTTGTTTATTTCGGAAAATATAAAAATTTGAATCTTCGGTACATTTCTTTTTTTGCAATTGTATGTTTAACAATTATATTCTTTTATACAGAAATATCCGAGTTTATTATTCACATTATTCTGAACAAAATTATCCGATTAGACGAAATTTATCACTAGAAGAAAATTTTAAATTGTCTTTTTAATAATTATTCAATACATTTTATGATTATCTTAGTCATTGTATTTGACATTTCATTTCGCTTAATAAAGTAATTTATAAAAAATTGGCATCAATAAAAACTAAATAAAGTTTATAAATACTGTTTATAAAATAATGGTAACATGTAAAAATTTATATGAAAAGAACTTCATAAGTTTTATTGTTTTCATTTTACATTTTATAAAAATATTATCGTATTCTGCAAATAGTAAGTTACCTTAAATACTAAGTTAACTTTCTGAAGTAATGGACAACCTGGCATCAGTTTTAAATTTAGGTGCTGAAATCCTGGAGGAATTTCCCAAAAATAACCTATGATATTTTTGATATTTTGAAGGATAAAACTGAAACACTTATTTCAAACAGTTTGAACATATTTGCAAAAGAAATAAAATTAAAATTCACCAATACCCAATCTGTCAAAATTTCCGGGAATTATTTCCGGGAATGCTCCTGGAACAACTCCCGGAGTCATTCCGCTAAAATTTCGGGAATCCTTCCACGTGGGTTAGGAGTTGCTAGTTCCAAAATAACAACCGGAAAAGTGTTGTCTCTGGTGTTGGAGTTGCGATGTCCAAAAATGTCAACCAATAGGTGTTGTCTTCTGATGTTGGAGTTGCTAATTCCAAAAATGTCAATCGGAAGATGTTGTCTCTGGTGTTGGAGTTGAGCAGTCCAAGATGTCAAACACGGGTGTTGTTTTCTGATGTTGGAGTTGCTAGTTCCAAGAATGTCAATCAGAAGATGTTGTCCCTGTTGTAAGATGTCAACCGGAGGTTCTCTTCTTTTAGTAGCTGTTTTAATTCGTGGACCGAATTTAACAATAAAAATTGTCACTCGTCAGGATGTAATTGCTAATTCCAAGAAGTCACTGATTAGAGTGTCGGACCATATCCCACATCCTCGTCGCCAAATTTTATGTTGGATTCCAATAAATTATAACAATAACTTTGTTTAAATACTTTTATTAATAATTTTGGAACGTCAACTCTCGACTGCCGACTCGGACTAATCTGAATTTTAGAGAATAGTGTGCAGCTTTTATATTATGAGATAACAATAGATTTCAGTTTTTAACTTTAATCGTTGCCCTTTCAAAGTACAAGTTCTAAATCGTCATGTACAAAATATTTACACTGGACAATGTTCAGAAAATCCCTATCTCGAAATAAGTCAATATGAATATAGTGATTAATGAATTAGGTATATAACAATTTAAAATGAGTTTAAAAATTAATTAATGTAAATGCTAATTAATTAAAATAATAATAATAATTAAGTAAAACTTAAATTTAAATTAAATTTACTCAATTTTAAAATAATTAATTAATTAATCCAAAAAAAATTAAAACATTCAGAAAAGTTTAAAATAAAAATTAATTAAATTAATTAATGGAAAAAAATGCAATTTGGTTGAAATAAAACAAGTTAAGTTTATTTAATTCTAATAAAAAATAATTTAATTAATTAAAGCTAATGTCAATAGATTCAAATAAAATAAAAAATTAAATCAATTAACTTTTTAAATAAGAGAATAGTTTCAACTAGCAATGAGAAAAAATAAAAGAATAAATTATTCTAGTTTAAGAAAGAAAAAAAAATGAGAAAGTGTCATAATTTTACTCACATTTAGTTGCTTCTGGACACTAAACTATTTTTTTGTGATATATATACACTTGCTTTGCACTTTTGAAATGAAGTGCTCTTTAAAACGAGGCCCTCTTTTATACGCAAAAATTGTTTACAAAACATATCAATAAGGATAGAATATCAGATGTTAGATAAAAGGATATTATGAAACTCTTATAAGATAAAAAAAGTAGGAAGAAGGAGGACGAAGATGTATAAAACTTATTATATTTTTTATAAAAATGACTAATTTTTATGGAAAGAAAGAAATATTAATTATTTATATATATTCTTAAACCCCCAAGGTAAAGTGTCTGTAGTATTTTTAAAAATCATTCTTTTATCATCATGATAACTTAAAGCTATCTTTTCTTTTTTTGTACTATAAACTTGATGATTTTTGCTTTGAATTAAATATTGTTGTTTTGATAAATTTTTGAAGTGGTAAAGGGATTTTTCATAATCATTAAATGTAATTGATTTCAGCGTTGAACTTGTAACTCCCTTGGTTTTCTTTTTCTCTTTTTCTTCACCAAATATTTTAAATGCATATATAATTTAGAACGTAATCTTATAAACTCTGATATAATTTTTCCGTTACATTCATCTTTCATAAGACCTAAGACTTTTTTATTTGCAAGAGGTATGCCATATATATTATTTTCAGGATAATCAGAAGTGTCAAAAAATTGAATATCCTTTTTAATATAATCATATACATTTGAAACGTGAAAATGATAAATTAAGCTATCCGTATCAGTATAGAGCAGTTTAGAATAATCACCAAAAGTCTTTTTGATATAATTATAATGAAAAGAATAAAGATATAACTTTGAAACATCTAAAATAGAAAATCCAACATAAATCGGTTTATTAAAGTTTACTTTCGTTTTATTAATCTCAATAATAACCATTCCTTCATCGTAAACAGTGCAACTATGGAAATTAGGCTTAGCGATTAAATTTTTTGCCCCATATCTTCCCTCCCATTTTGTAACAATTCTAACGTTTTTATATTTCCTAACATTTTCCATGGTTTTGCCAAATACAGCATTATTCATTAATTTATAAATTTTTTTTTCAAATTCATTAGTTGATTGTTTTCTAAGATCAGTATTTAAATCAATATAAGGCTTCAACCATTGCTTTTGTTTAAATTTTAAAGCTCTATGGATTTTAGTTAATTTCATTCCTAACAATAAATAATGCTTAAAATTTTTGTAGTAAATGATATATCTGTTTTTTGGTAATAAATTTGTTATTAATTTAGGTAAATTACTGCCTGGGGGTGTAAAGTGTTCAGGGCATAAAGGTAAATCTTTATGCAAATTATGTAATTATTCTTCTGGATATTCCAAATCCACCTCTAAAATATAACCATATGGAGAGTCATCCAAGATATGAAAAACATTTAAATCATTAAAACTTAGTTCCCATTGAAATTTAGAATAGGGTAAAAACTCACTCACTCCTGCCCCATATAAATTATTTACATCAAAATACATAATATATGATTCTGATTCATTTGGATTAAAGTCATTACCCATATATTTATTATTTGCCTTTGCATACCTGTTTGAACATTGTGAAACTCCACCCCTAATACCCTTTTCAATAAAAAGTAACATTTCCATATTAGTTAGTAATTCCAATTCTATTTTAGTCATTTTAAGCATTGCATCATAAGCAAGTCCTGGTGCTGTATAATAGTGCAAGGGGTCTAAATTGTACGTTGATAAACAAGTTCTTCTAAAATTTTCGAAAACATCTACTAAAAGTAGAACATCAGTTTTTAAATATAAATCAGAATATTCTCCTAACGATCTTAAATCAAATACTTGCCATACTTGGCAAGCATGTTGATAACACAGGCCTACAAAATTTAGAATTTTGTCAGACCCAGAAACGGGATGAATCATTTTCGATGTAATTTGTCACCCTGAATCCAAAACTGGCAGCGAAATTGCTCTATCACGTCAGGATTCTGAGATATTCTAACCTAAAAGAGTAAAAAAGGACATTTTTGGCAACATTCGACTCTCAATGAAATCTACAAAATTTTTTTTTTATCATTCCAACAAATTTTAAAGGAAAGTACAATTATTCACCTTTTAAAATATTCTACACCCGATCCGATCCGACTTTTTTTCACTAAGGTACAACAATTTAAAGTTTAGGTTACACGACCTAAAAACTGAAAAAAGGAAGAAAAGAATAATTGGAAAGTACTTTAACTTAAGCATCTGATTCTTAATATGTTGGGATCGTTGATTAGAAAACCGATGTCGGATTTTCAAAATTCAAAATGGCGGATCCAATATGGCGGCTGTTAAAATAAAAAATTGATCGGATTCGCTTGAAACTTTTTACTCGAGGGTTTTTGAGGTCGCTAATTACGAATCTGATGTCAGATTTTCGAAATTCAAAATGGCGGATGTAATATGGCGACATATTTTTAAAAAATTTAACCGATTTGCTTGAGACTCGTCACTCGGGTGTTTTTGAGGTCGCTTATTACGAATCTGATGTCACATTTTCAAAATTTAAAATCGTTGTGGATCTAATATGGTATTATATGTTAGTAAAATCGAAAAACGTGAAATTCGAAGTCTTTTGAGTACTTGAAAAAAAGATAACCACTCCTATAGATATCTAAATTGAGAAAAGATGTATTTACAGGTCCAGATATAAGCAAAGGAGTGATTCTGTATTATATTCTAAAAACGAAACCAACTATACGAAGATCCTTTGAAGAAAAATGTGTAAAGGTTTATAAAGAAAAATAAAACTTTTAATTTTCTTTACTAAAAGAGTGTATAAATTATGCCCCAAATGTTTGAATTTCACGTTTTTCGATTTGACTAACATATAATACCATATTAGATCCACAACAATTTTAAATTTCGAAAATGTGACATCAGATTCGTGATAAGCGACCTCAAAAACATCCAAGTGAAGAGTCTCAAGCAAATTGGTTAAATTTTTTAAAAATATGTCGCCATATTACATCCGCCATTTTGAATTTCGAAAACCTGACATGAGATTCGTAATTAGCGACCTTAAAAAACCCTCGAGTAAAAAGTTTCAAGCGAATCCGATCAATTTTTTATTTTAACAGCCGCCATATTGGATCCGCCATTTTGAATTTTGAAAATCCGACATCGGTTTTCTAATCAACGATCCCAAAATATTAAGAATCAGATGCTTAAGTTAAAGTACTTTCCAATTATTCTTTTCTTCCTTTTTTCAGTTTTTAGGTCGTGTAACCTAAACTTTAAATTGTTGTACCTTAGTGAAAAAAGTCGGATCGAATCGGGTGTAGAATATTTTGAAAGGTGAATAATTGTACTTTCCTTTAAAATTTGTTCGAATGATAAAAAAAATTTTTTGTAGATTTTATTGAGAGTCGAATGTTGCCAAAAATGGCCTTTTTTACTCTTTTAGGTTAGAATATCTCAGAATCCTGACGTGATAGAGCAATTTCGCTGCCAGTTTTGGATTCAGGGTGACAAATTACATCGGAAATGACCTATCCCGTTTCTGGGTCTGAAATTTGTAGGCCTGTGTTATAATCTTTCTCTGTAATGCCTGAATTATACAACCTTGAAAAAATTTTTCTATTGGTGGTAAACATTCTTCATTTAATTTCTCCCAAGAATCAATATATTTATATGAGAAAACACCTTTTCTACTTAATAAATCTAATTCATTTGTATTTTTACAATGTTTAGCAGTTATTTATTTTTGAGAAATATTTAAATATGAAACTAATTTTTCAATACTACTAGGCATAAATCGAAATGAATCAATGAATCTAAAATTTATACTTTTACCTAACACGTATTTTGTAAAAGATATAAACTTTTCTTTATTTATAGGTAATACTGACACACTTCCTTCAAATTGTGTAACTAATTCTTTAATAAAAAAGTGTGCATCATAGCCAGATAAGTTATGAAAAACTACAGGAATTATATGAGAATTTTGGTAATTAATATTACACCTTTGATGAGCAGCACCCCTGTATTTTCCAGTAAAATGACAATGATCTCGATGTTTTATATCACTCTCTTTAAATGTCTGTTCACATATGTAGCAGGATGTTGCATTTTTAAATTCAAATTCCTGAGATAAAGATAAAGTTTCCATTGGAATTATTGTTTTTAAATAATTGTCCACTATATTTGCAATTTCCAACAATTTATTTATAAACCAAAAAATACAATCCTCTTCTCTATAACTTTCAAATACTGATAAAGATTCATCAAATTCACATTTTAAATAAAATGCAACACTTTGAGGAATATGTTTTAAATATGTTTGAGAGTATGAGTCATCAGAGAAAGGTTGTAAAATGCTTTCAGTGTCGGCATACAAAACAAATGGAACTTTTTCTTTGAATCTATAATTTTTAAATTTCAAAATATTTTCACCTTCTTTTGGTAAAATAACTCTACAGTTATTTAAATTTTTACAATCTTCTAAATGTTTTTCTAATGAAAATTTAGTATTAAAATGACATAGACATCTGTCACAAACATATGTTTGAGATTTATGTTTTGTCACTTGTGATTTTAGTAATCTAGAGAGGTTTCGAATCCACGTAAAATGGTAATTATTTTGATTTGCCACATCCATGTTTGTATTTTCAATCATTAATGAGTGAATGGTTGGTTTTTCAGAAATTTCAGAAATTTGTATTGTTTACATCAGTCTTAATTGGATAAAGCGCAGCTACTACTGACCAAAGAAAACAATTTTCATCTGCATTTTTTATATTTACAACTGCATGCTTTTCTTTTATAAATTTTGGTAGTTCTACATAAGTAGATAAACCAACATTAATAGGAGAAAATTTATTCATATTTACTGTTAAATTTGTAATTTCTTTTAAACTCCAACCAGACTTATGAGCCTGAAAATCTTCAATTTCAACTAGAATAGTTTTAAAAAATTCTTCCAAAACAATATTAAAATTTGTAGAAGGCAAAATAATTTTATTATTTGTATTAAAAAATTTGTTGTCTTCAATCAATTCCCCATTGTCAATACTTGTAAACTTACCAGACATTATAAAATTTACCTTTAAACTATTATGTTTCTTCAAAGCATTTAATAAACGAATTTTTATTAAAGACTTTGAATCTTCAAAAAAGTGTGATAACTCTTTATGTTTTAAATTACTTATTACTCCCGTTCTAATTCTATCCTCAAATGTTGAATTCAAATCTTCCCATTTTATTCTATCTGATTTATTCTCCTTACTATTTACGATCCCTTTACCTCTCTTTTGTAATTGTAAAAATTTTCTAATTAATCCTTTCAAAAACCCTATTAAAGTTAAAAATCTATTATTTTTACCTGGTGCAATACCTCCTTTTAGCTGTTTATTTAAAAATCGAATATTTTTTTTTCCAAATTTAATCCATTTTTCCACTTCATATAAAAATGCACCATTTACATTCTTTTCTTTTAAGGAATTATAAGCACTTGCCATAATTAAAACTTTTTTTTATAAGTATTAGGACTCATTTTCATTTATTATTATTATTACAATTAAAGTGAAAAAATTGAATAAAAAATTGATAGATATTTAAGTTTTTTCAATAAAATAAAAAAAAGTCTTGCTTTAAATTTAAAGAATGATGGACACAGATATAGTTTAAAAAAATTATTAAAGCATGGATTTATTCTATCCTTATGAAATAACATTTTTGTAACTTTGCGATAGATATGTTCACTAGTCAAATGTTGAAAAACTAATAAGTTTTTAATTAACCGTGTCTGTTTATATACCCAATTTTTTCAAGGTTACTAAAAGCAAAAACATTTTTTTTCCGAGAAAATAATGGTTATTAATATTCCTTAAAAATTAATATTGTTATTAATATAAACAATCTCTAATAACCTGAAAGATAAATTCAACTGAAATACATAATACTCAGTTTAAATTAATAATTTAATTATTTTATTTCTAAGAATTAATTATTAACAACGTCTGCTTAAGCGCCGGGCGTCAAAAGTGGGTGTCAGATTTCAAAGCAACAAGCGCCGGGCGATAATGGCCACGCGTCAGAAGTGGGTGTCTGATTTCAAAGCAAAAAAAATGATCTCTTCACTCAGAGAAACTACATTTTTTTCCCAAGAAGGAATCTAAAAACATTTTTTCTTCTATCCCAAAAAAACACATATTAATAATAAAGGAAGTAATAAATTTGATTATAAAATGACATTTTTTTAAACAACAAAAGGAAGTAATAAAAATTCTTTATACTCCTATTCATTTTGCGAGATATTATTATTGCAATATTATTTTTTTGTTCAAATAGCTTAAACTCGCTTCTAATTGGCTGAGAGTTTTTTTATTCTTCTTGGTCGAGCCACAACAAACTTTCCGATGGAACAAGACTATAGCTTGCTCCTGATTGGTCGAGAAACCTAACATATAACTTTCCGTTAGATCCGTGTCCCAGAAGCCCCCCATACAACCCCCTATCTGTATTTTTTATATTTATTTTAATTTTTATAAATTTCAAATAATGTTTTTTTAATATGAATGCATCATAATAAATTACAATAAGTATATGACAAAGTACACATGGATTTTGAAGTAATGAAACAATCGTTATTGACCTTTTTTAACCTATATGTGAAAAATTAGATTAAATTTTGACTTAGGGGAGAGTCTCCAGTTGTGAGACGGGTTTCATTTTTGACCCGTAAATTGTAAACGGGTAAACGAAATTGTAAATAAAATACACCGTTCGAAAGGTAACAGAAATACGCAACTTTTATTAAAAGAAAGTATAGTGTTTCGATAAACTCAAAATATTTTACGATACATTTTCCGAGCACATTGCTTTTTCAAAAAAAAATGTCTCCAGTTGTGAGACACTCATTAAAAATTGCTAAAATTTAATAAGTTTGACATAAAACGTTATGTTTAGTAGAAATAATTAAATATATTAATAATATATATTATTATATACAACTGGTGATATGCTGTGTCTCACACCCAGAAATTGGCGCTATTTTAAAAAAGGAAAATTAAATTATTTTTAACCGTAGATTGTAACAATGCAATATTGCATCACAAAATATAAGAAAAACACTAAAAGAAAATGCATTACATTTACCTTTTCCAATTAATTAAGTTGGACAAAAAGTACTTTGCATTTATTGAAAAAACGCTTTCTAGTCGATTATCACACACAGTGTTGGTATTTAACAAAAACAGTTTATATATCCGCTTCGGCGTACACGAAAAAGTTGGCTCATATAAAAAGAAATGTTTTTATATAAACCAATCGGCTTTTTAATATTACATGTTAAAAAAATTGACTGTCTCACAACTGGAGGTGTCTCACAACTGGAGACTCTTCCCTATCACTTTCAGAAAAATAAACATAAAAATACCTGTGATTTTAACTGTTTAAGAGAACATTAATTTATAACTACATAATAATGAATATTGTTAACACTGTTTTGTAAAATACTTGTTTTTTCATCACAAATAATTCCTAAATTTTAACCTGGAATTTTTAATATTTTTAACCTGGAAAAAGCCTGGAATTTTGAAATCTAGATTTTGTGGCAACCATGATTTAGGTTTTTATAAAATTTTTCCTAAAACACAAAGATATATATTTTTACTATAAGACAAATATAAAACACAACATAAGAGAATATCTATGGATGAATCGAAATAAAGATAGGAGCCATAGCATGAGTTACAAATGCACATGTTTTTACTTTGTACAACTACTGATCTCAATAAATATCTTTCAATGCAAAAACTCGCTCCCTCACCTCGCCAGCCTTCGACGAAGCAACACGGCGAGACACCGACACCTGCGTTGTCGTCGCTGACGCCACGCTCTCGCCTGCCAACTGTCACTCTGCCGAGTGACGCTCTCAGCCGCTGACACGCCGCCACTTCAACACCGACGCCTCGCCGCCTGCCAAACCGCCTACCGTCCTCCTCAGGGAAAAATATTTTGGAATAAATATTTTTATTTGGGAAACAACGCCGTCTCATCACTCTTCCGCTGGCCGCGGAAGTTTTCACCTGCCTCGCCATCTCTATCAACCTGTCCTTTTCGGGACAAACAACAACGCAAACATTGACAATTAGTCCTTTTTAGGATAAATTGTCAATCCTTTTACGAAAGAATATTTTTGGTTCATACATTTCAACCGCAGGTAGTCCGGAAGGGCTACCAAGCGAGGAGGAGTAACTCTGGTGACTTAAGGCCTTGTGACCTTCTGCGCCACCCCGTGGGTTAACGTTTTTTCGAGACAACTTAAGGCCCACACTCAGGACCTTCTGGGTCAGGAAGAGCATAACCCTTGAGGTAAACGGAGCGTCTTCTCTCGCACCTCAGAGGTTGCCACAGGCTCTAGGGGACAGCTTCCAGAACCTTGCTGAGGTTCGGTCGCCCGACACCTAGAGTTGAACGGGACTTCGGCACTCGAACCCTGCTTGGGTTCTTTTCCGAAAGTCACCGATCGGCTATGCAACCTAAAGCCGCTTATAGCGGCAAAGTTAACTTGCCGCTGTCAGACACTGTTCTCTCGCTCCTTTGAGCCAGTCACTACTCCTCCACACAGTGACCGGTATCAATATCTAAATAAATTATTGGCCAAACGACTTCCGAAATATCTTGTTCTTTTCAAAATTTAAGCATCTTTCAAAAAATGAACAGAAAAAATTTTAGATTCAATAAATTTTATGTTTTAAAACGTTTTTCATTCGCCTGAAAATGGGTGGTCTCTCAACTTTGACCGGTAGTGTATATTCACATAATTCCAGTTATTTGAATAAAATAAATATATAGATAAAAAAAAATTATTTGAATGAAATCATTTTTTTAGTATGCTAATACTTTTACGTATCCACGCACACCTTATCTCATGGTAACTGCTCTTGAGGACTGCTGCCAACTTCGAAATACCAACATCTCCTTAACTCTAATATAATGATAAAGGTATTGCCACAGCTCACTCTCATTGTGGCTCAGCTGCCGGCGCAGGCAGCAGCGAATTATGGCAGTACCTTAACGTATAATGGCCAACGCATAATTGAAAAGAGTGAAACAATTCGCGTCATAAAAATAATATTATCAATTCTTGTCGGTTTTTTAAGTGAAGTATTAAAAATAATGGATCCAAATGAAAGTGAAAATTGCAGTGAAAAAGTTCTTTTGAACTTGCAGAAGCTGCAAAACAAAAGTTGATTCCAAAAAATCTAAAAACAAGTACCTAACCTCATACACTAATTTCACTACATGGCAAGAAATCAACAATTGCAAAACAGTTTCAGAAGAAATTTTAATGGCATAGTTCGAAAACTTGTCACATACTAAAGCTCCTTCGACCTTATGGTCGACTTACTCAATGGTTAAAAAAATGGTTTAGCACAATGATGGAGTTGATATAGGTAAATACGTAAACTTAGTAAATTACTTAAAAATAGTTAACAAAGATTTCGAAGACAAAAAAGCAAAAATTCTATTGCCAGATGAAATTAAAAAATTTTTGCAAGATGCCCCCGATGAACAGCATTTAGATACGAAGGTAATTTTTAAAATATAATATGTTTACACGTTATGAACGGATCTCGCTACGAAATAAACATTCCACATACAAAAACAAATGTCAGCCGTAATTTTGTTGTCGAAGGCGCTTTTTATAATACTGTAAAAAAATATGCTTCGCTTCGTCCAAAAGATACCTCAACCTCCAAATTTTTTACAAATTGGCAACACGGCAAGTGTACAAAGCAGGTAATTGGTTTAAATAAATTTGGTGGCATGCCGAAAAAAAGCGCATTATTTAAAACTACCACAAGCTGACTGGCCAATGTTTCCGTAGAACGTCGGCAACGCTTCTTGCCGACGTTGGAGCCAATCTAACCACCGTGAAGCAGCTCGGTGGTTGGAAATCTAATCAAGTGGCTGAAAGCTATATCGAAAACTCCATTAAAAAAAAGAAAAATCTGCAAATTAATTTTTGGTTCAATAACTTCTTCTGATGCCGAAAATATCAACGCAGCTGGTACATCCACTTCAAGCAACTGTTTTAAAAATTTTGAAACCAATTCACCATCTCCAATTAAAATTCCCAGGACGGAATTTTTACAAATTACGAACTGTCAAAATATTACAATAAATATTTTTTTATTTTTTATTTATTTTTTTATTTATTTGTTTATACACCCGTCTTAAGCCTACAATCTTGGCTATACAAGTGTTTTTACAACCGTAGAACATTCCTTACAAACATTTCTTAATGTAGAAAACCTCTCCTGAGTACAACCGGTTTATCGACAGTCGAATTCTAATGGTGTGTACCGGACAATAATCGACGGTGCACATCATTAAACTTCGACGTCAAACATCCCGCTCAGATTATCTCACGTGCCGGAAAAATCCCAGGCTAATGGGCGCGAAACAAGTACCCTTGGTCCGCCCACCGAGCCAGGCAATTATCCGACCGAGCTAATCTGTCGGTTAATATTACAATAAATATTTCTAATGAAACTTAAAAATAGATATTAAAAGAGAATTTGATTTTTTATGTTCGAAAAGTGTTATTTCGTACTAAAAAGTATTAAAACGTTAAAATTTAATTTACGATATTTTATGTTAAAAATGTTGAAGCTTTAAAAGAGAATTTATATTTTTATTTTATTATGTTTTAAATATAACTAATATTTAAGATTATTTTTAAAGCTCTAACAAAAATCAAAAATCGACAAAAGTAGATTACACTGTGTTTCAAGGACAAAAATTGAAGTTAAATAAATTTAATTAATCTTCAAAGATTTCAATAAAATTGTTCTAAATGTTTTACTTTTAATTTAAAAAAAGTAAAAAATATTAAGTAAAGACGATATTATTCATTTCCTTTTTCCTATTTCATATAATACTCACATAGAAAGACTCTTTTTGACACGTCATCTGTTAATTTATATTTATTAAATCACTGTAAATAATAGGTTCTAAATTAGAACTGATTTTTGGTATTAAAATAGAACGAAATGACGATTTAGTACTAAAATTGGTATTAAATTAGTACTTTTCTTTTTACAGTGATATGTGCAAATAATGATTTAAAAAAATCACATTTTGATATTTACATTTTGATTTTTTTATTGATTTTTGACAGTTAAAAATAATTAAATAAATTGTTCAAGGTTAAATTGAAAGAAAACAATTTTTTTTATCACCAGCTTATAGCCCGTGAAAACTCCTTTAAATTGATACTTTAAATTTGATTAATTTGACTTATCAATATATTAAATCGAAAAAAAGATATTTAAAAAAAAATACAAATTTTGAAACTCCATAACTCAAAAAATATGTTATCAAATTAAAAAAAAATTTATATTTACACTATAACTAATAATAGTAACATTTTAGCAAAGTTTAGAGAAAATTCATTTTTTGACCTGGTCAGTTGAGGAATTTTGCCCCATATGTTCGTAATTTGTGGTTGCGTTTTATTTTTTTACTCCGAATCCCTTTGAGATCCCAAGATGAAACTTACAGGACATGTAAAGTACATTTGCCCTAACATTTAATAAAATTTTGAAAAAAAATCAAAGATGGTGTTTTTTCAAAAACGGATTTTTAATTTTTCAAAATTTCAAAAAAAAAATTTTGAATTTTTTTTATATTAATTTTAACTTAAAATATACTTAAAAACAAAAAAATATTTTTTTTATATCCAAAATCGGTTAATTAGAACCAAAGTTATAGCACTTTAAAAAAAAGACAAAAGTTTTGAAAATGCCATATTTTTGGTAATTTTTAAAATTTTGAAAAAATATTTAGTGGAGTTGTTTATCACTATAAAAGAAATAAATTTACAAAAATACAGCCAAATCCCAACAAGTCATGAAAATTAGTGTGTTAAACTGACGTGGAATCCACCATATAACGATTTTAAAATTTTTCCAAAATTTTGACATCTCAAAAACTACTGAATATTTTGACGTAATATTTGGTAGAAATATTTCTTTTTATGTGTAGATTAAAATTCCTAAGTTTCATTGCAATTGGTTTACTTACACGGAAAAAAGTACGTGAAATTTTCATTGACTCGGTGCTTGACTTTTGGATACGACACAAAATACTAGAAACAGTCTAGTACTTTTGCATGAGAGTTTTAAAAGCAGTCAATGAAAATTTCTAGTACCTTGCTTGAGAATTTCATTGACTTTCAAAAGAATTGTATATTTATTTATTTATTTATTTAGAAACATTACGGGACATGCCCTTTCGTACAAATGTACTCCTAATACTAAGGTGACGATAAAGATCACAAAATGAAATAACTTAAAAACTAGGCGGATATTCCGTTGTTTAAGTGTCAATATCTTTGAACGTAGCTTTGATTTTATAAAATATCAAATATAATAACAATTTAACGTTAATTAATTAATCAATAGTAAATCGAGAGTATTTGACATAATTATTTATATGCATAATTATAGCAAAAATATTAATATATCATAAATCAATATTATGAGAAATAATTATTATGATTTTTCAAAAGTATTAATATATCATAAATTATAAACCAATATTATTAAACATAATTATTTATATGAATAACAAAAATATTCATAAAATGAATCACTAACATAATCAACAAACATCATAATTAAAAATAGTATTTATAAAGTTCTTATGGAAATTAAACTATCAATATTAAATGTTTTCATGAAAATATACAGGATAACATCATAGAGTGCTACTGTAGTTGCGGGGAAGGGAGAGCACACATAGAATTGCGAAAAGGAGTTACAGTTTATTCACTGTGGGCCCACCCAAAAGTAAAGTAAGAGTTGCTGTACGTTTCCGTGGGGGAATTTTGATAATTGTAGGCACACCACTGCGATACACCATCGTTAAATTAATTTCTCCTTCCTGTCGACGCAAAGTAAGTTGCTCTCTCACACTTCGAACTTCTTCTCTCTGCATCGTGGTCTTATCGTTTGTCATCGACAAATTTACTAATTCCTTAGACTGGATTGGGTCCCTCTTTGCAGCAACGAAGGTTCTCAGTACCGCCTGCGCCTTCTCCTCCGTGGAACATATGATTTTCACTGGTCTAGGTTTCTGAGGGACTTGCGCATATGAACTTGCATATGAACTTGCGCATATGTAAAATAAAAAAAAATAATTTTTACTTGTTCACACAGTTTTTTTGAAATTCACTGATTCATTCACATATTTGGATAATTAATCACACAAACAAACATTAATTATTGTATCACTTTTCGACGTTTATCAACACTTATAAACTAACCTATATTACACATATATATTTGCGTATAACTTAACCCTTTAATAACGGAGTTTTTTGCCGTTATTATAAATGTATAATGTTTAGTAAATTCGATTATTCTATTATTCAATATGAGAAAAATGTTTTTTTAACATGTTTCACCCCTTAAAACAACCCTTAACGTATATTACTACCCGAAAAAATTGATAATTAATCTAAGTGATAAATTAAATATTTTTTAGCTCCTGTCTGCTTTATAATTATTTATAAATATTCTCTGCTTGTTCAAAAATAAAAAATAATTATAAATAACCACTTGAACACCACCCTATAGCTTCTAAATGCTTCTAAATTATAAAAAAAAATGTTTCTAAGTGACACAGATATGTAGGGGAGAGTGGGGCAAAGGCGCTAGGTTTACATTTATCGATGTATATTTTTTAAATTAAGCAATTAATTTAGGCGCTCTTTGTTTTTCATTATTCTAAAACTAATCAACAAGAAATTTTAATAGTTGTTATTTAGTATATTATAATTATAAATACATTATTTAATAAAATTTAAAAACAATGAAAAAATGCCTTTGCCCCACACGCTGGGGCAGCGACGTTTTCGCTTATATTTCTAAAAGAAAGCATTTATAAGCCTTAAAAAAATTAACAAGTGATATTTATTTGTATAATATTTACGAAACATAAGGTTAACAACATATTATTAAAAGAATTAAACTATTTAAATTAAAAATAACAACTTTTAGTGATTTTAACCTTATATTGTGAATTAATACATAGAAAATTCGAATATTCAATTGTTTTTAACCAAATTATGTTCAATATTGCCTTTGCCCTACATAACAAACTTTTTTTTACTTTAAATTTAAAATATTTAGATACAAAATTAAACTAAAACACCACGCCAGTTGTGTAGAGAAATATTTAATTTATTTACATGTTACGTTTTTAAAAATTAAATACTTAAACTTATGTTTTCAAAAATAAAAGTTTGTTCAGTAAAATTATCATTCTATTTTTGCAAAACAATTTTTTTGTTATATTTCTTAAAATATTTGATATTTTTAGGTTTTTCTTTTTTTAATCAATTGGTCTGATTGCATTGCAATTAATTTTTAATACCAATTGGAATAGACAGAAAATAAAGGAGATATTTTAAAAAACGTCTTTGCCTCGCATAGCGCCTTTGCCCCACTCTCCCCTATAATATTAATAAGCACACCCCTCGCAACCACCCCTACTGCATAACAAGATTCAGGCGAATCTGATAAATTTTTTTTATTTTTTTTTCCGCTATATTGGATCCGCCATTTTGAATTTTTAAAAACTGACATCGGATTCGTAATAAGCGACCCCGAAAACCGCCGAGTAACAAAATTTATGCGAATTTGGTAGATTTTTAAACTTATCGTCCGCCATGTTGGATCTGCCATTTTGAATTTTTGAAAACTGACATCGGATTCGTAATAAGCGACCCCGAAAACCGCCGAGTAACAAATTTTATGTGAATTTGGTAGATTTTTAAACTTATCGTCCGCCATGTTGGATCTGCCATTTTGAATTTTTGAAAACTAACATTGGATTCGTAAACAGCGACCCCGAAAACCCCCGAGTAACAAATTTTAGGCGAATTTGGCAAATTTTTTAATTGCTTCGTTTTTTTGGGGTAGTTTTTATTTATTTTTTTTACCCTGAGGTAAAATTTTGTTAATTAATTTTTTTTACAAAGTTTATAATATTTTAAAACATATGTTACTTTGAAAGCCGAAAAAAAAAATTTTCTTGAATTTATACCTCTATTTGAATTTTTGTCATTTTTTGCGTTTTTTAGTTATTTGAAGGGGTGTATTTCATAAAGGGTAGTATTTTGTAAAATGGCATTCATATGTATTTGTTACTTTCGCTCACCCCTTCAAAATGAGACCTTAGCGGAGTTGATCCGTTAAGTTTTAAGAAAGTAATGATTTATTGAAGTAGGTGGTACGTATGTGTACCACTGGCCATTAAAGGGTTAAATATAAACACACACTTAACACTTAAAAGCTCCCGTGCAGAAAATGCCCCACTTTGCCCTATTTAAAACAGGGTTCTGGTCAGGGCCTCGACAGTTTTCCCTATTAAAATTTTTTTTTTTTTAATAAAGTTTTTAGAATTTCTTTTTGTTGTAGAAGCTATTAACAATGAAAGGCAATCATTATTTTAGTTATTTAATAATTTTTTTATTTTAGGGGTTTGACTAGAATTCCTAGCCAGAACCCCAGGTAGGGTGTTCATTAGATTTTAGATAGGGTACTGATCAGGGCCTCGACAGTTTTCCTTGATTAAATAAAGTGTAAAAAAATTAAATCTCTAAAATTACTTTTAATAAAAAATAATGAACAATTGAAGAATACAATTAAAGGGAGTAATTATACTATCGTTTTAATAATTTTTTTATTTTGTGGGTTTGACCAGAATTTCTGGCCAAAACATCAAGTGAGGTGTTCACTAGATATTAAATAGGGCTCTGATCAGGACCTCGACAGTTTTCCTCGTTTGAATAAAGTGTAAATGAATAAAGTTTTTTAAATTAGTTCCCTTAATAGAATTATAAACAATTGAAGAAATTAATTAAACGGAGTAATTATACTACACTTTTAAGAATTTTTTTATCTTATGGGTTTGACCAGAAATTCTGGCCAAAACCCTAAGTGGGGTGTTTTTGTTTTTTAAATTAGTTCCCTTAATAGAATTATAAACAATTGAAGAAATTAATTAAACGGAGTAATTATACTACACTTTTAAGAATTTTTTTATCTTATGGGTTTGACCAGAAATTCTGGCCAAAACCCTAAGTGGGGTGTTCACTAGATATGAAATAGGGCTCTGATCAGGGCCTCGACAGTTTTCCTCGTTTTAAAAGCATGTAAATAAATTTAATTTTTTAAAATTAACTTTTTTAAAACAGTTATTTAAGTTAAAAAAGCGTGTTCTTTTAAAACACTTTATAAAATAATTATGGTAATATATTTAAAAAACGAAAATACATATAATTTTTTTTTTAAGTACAATATTATAATAAAGTTTATTTATTAATAATAACAAGTAAATTATAAATAACGAATAATAATAGTTATTAAATAATTAAATATTATACATTTATTTAAAAATAAAAATTATTAATTTAAAAAATAATAATTAATAAACAATTATTAATAAATTATACTTAATGAATTTTAATAATTATTAATTTATAGGATGAATTTATCATTTGGTTTGTATATAAATTATATTATTTTAATAATAATTATTTTATATTATATTAGCTTAAAGTGAGAAAATGATTCGGAGAGATTGTTAAATTTAACACCTTCAATATTTAATAACTATTTTTTAAACATAATAAATAAATTTGAATGAAATATTTATTAAATAAATATTAATTACACAGTGCAACAGCATTTTTATTTTTGGGATCGCATAGGGTGATTTTTATAGGTTTTTTGATGCCAAACGCGAATCCGTAATCAGAATTGTTCCATCACCCTAGATTTTTGAGAAATTTGACCTTGAAAATTGAAAAAAGGCCGTTTTTGGGGTACTTTTTGGTTTTTTATCAGGGTATAAAAATTTTTTCTAGGGTTTTCATTACATGCGTATATACGAAAGCCCATGTCCTCCTTAACAATTTCCAATTTGGACCTTTTAAAAATATCTATTTTTCCATGAGTTATCTTTGTTTGAAGTTTGCGTCGCATCGTAAAATCAGCAAAAATGCCGTTTTTGAGGTACTTTTTTGTTTTTTATCAGGGTACAAAAATTTTTCCTAGTGTTTCCATGATATGCGTACGAAAGCCCATATCCTTCTCAACAATCTCCAGTTTTGACATTTTAAAAATATCTATTTTTCGATGAGCTATCCTTGTTTGAATCGTTCGCATCGTAACGTAAAATGGGATAACAGTGAAAAAAATATTAACCTAATATTAATATTATTAATATTAACCCATTAAATCTCAAGCAGAAGCCAATGATTCATTAAAGAAACTATTCCCCAGTAGAAATTTGTCATGGAGCCACTCGATTGTTCAAGTTACTGGACAGTTTTTGTCACGGACGCTGATTCTAGGCGGACTGGTAAATAACTGTAAAGTTACTGACCAACGCTCTTCGTCAAAGATTCAAGTTGAATTTGATATTGGCTAGACATAACTTCTGTGTAGTTTTTTTAATGTTAGTTTAAAGTACTCCTAGAAATTATAGTTCTAAGTTTGTCGTGTCGATGACACTGCAATAATGTCTAATAACTAGACAGCTCGACTGATTATTTGCTAGAGATAAATTTGTTCTTATTCTTTCCAATATTTTAAAACTTTTCATTTTAATTTGTTATTAATTAAAAATTTAATTAATTTATTATTATAAATTAATAATATTAATTAATAAAATTAATTAATAATAAAAAATATTAATAATTATTAATGAAATTAATTAACAATATTAATTAATAAAATAAATTAATAATATTATCTAATAATTAATAAAATTAATTAATAAATATTTACAATATAATTTACATATAATTTACAATATAAAAAAATTAGTTAAAAATTAATTTTTTTAAATTCCATTTTAGTTTAATTATAATTTTCTATTAATTAAAAATTTAATGAATTTATTATTATTAATTAATAATCAATTAATCATATTAAATAATAAAATTAATTAATAAATATTTATAATAATTTATAATAAATTAATAAATTATACCTTATATAATTATACCTTATAATTATACCTTTAATTATACCTTTCCAATTGAATTTATTCGGTTGTAAAGTTTATGTTAACTACCCAGCAGAAAGCTAAAAAAAATAAATAAATTAATAAAAATAATTAACAATTTAATTACAGTAATCAATTTATTTATTAATTGTTAACGTTGCAAATTAAATTACTAAAAAGTTATAATAATTTAAAAATCGTCTAAAATGTTGTATTACATAGAAAATATTAAAAGTATATACCAATGCTTAAAATCTCTAGTTACGGCACTGAACTGAAACATATGTGTAGTAGTTATTAATTCTCAGTATTCATTGCGTTGAACGGCCGAGTGCGTTAAGCGGTGCGAGTTTAGTCCAGCGGGTCCCGGGTTCGCGCTCCCCGTTACCCCCCAAGATTTTTTCGGTGAAATTGCGTTATCGTTTTAAGGTTTATATAGATTATAATTGTTTATACTAATAAAAAATATTTGTTTCAGTGTTATTGTTAATAATAGGGCATTAAAAAAATAAAAGTTGTTTGAAAACAGTAAATATTTACGATATTCGAATTTAGAATTTTTTTTTAATTGAATTGAAAATCAAAAAGTAATGTAGAAAATTACATGTAATAATTTACTATTTACATTATTTTTATATAATAATTCAACTAATTAATTAAAAATTATAAAATATTATATAATTTTTTATTCTATTCCATTTATTATGTATATATTATAATGGATACAGAAATTATCCAAAAATATTTTTTATTGAATTTCTTTAATGCTAAATAGAAATTTTATATTAATTGCATGAAATAAATGTGTACTACAGTAAATCTTAATATTAAACAAATTTTCAGTATTTTAAAAGAATTAATTTGTCTAGTTTTTCTACAGAACCGTTGAACAGAATTTATAAAGTTAGGCTAGATAATAACTTGATGAAAAAAGCGTGACACTTCGTTCCAGTTATTAGCCAGTTGGCTTGTAAAGTAACTAGACAATTTCAAGCGCGACTGGACAGTTCCTTTATAATAACTAGGACAAATTTCTACTAGGGTTACATTCTTAGGAAAATCAAAAATAAATTAACCATTGCTTTTTTGTTTATCATTTCAAATTCTTTAAGAATAATTTAACAAAAACAAAGATAACTCATCGAAAAATAGGTATTTTTAAAATGTTCAAATTGGAGATTGTTGAGGAGGATGTGAGCTTTCGTACGCATATTATGAAAACCCTAAAAAAAATTTTTGTACCCTGATAAAAAACCAAAAAGTATCCCAAAAACGTCCTTTTTTCAATTTTCAAGGTCAAATTTCTCGAAAACCTAAGGTGATGGAACAATAATAATAATAATAATAAATAAGTTTTTCTTCATTGCTAATTAATAATATATTATTATTTATTTATTAAATAAATGTTCATATAAAATAATTAAATTTAATACAAAATCGTGCTTACTGCATCGAGAAATATCTAATGTCGGTAAGTAAGAGTAACAAGGAATTATCAAATTCTAACCTTTTTTCAGTGTGAATAAATTCTTTGAACAAAATTATCCTTTTTTTCTTAAAACTTCATTTCCCTTATAAATTTAGCTTTGTTTTACTTTGAAAATTCATTTCTATTATCTACATTTACTTTAAAATAGTGTTACATTAGTAAAAATGCTTTAAAAGTCACCTCGTATACAAGCATCTATACACTTCTCATTACGGAAAAGGCTCGTATGAGAGATTTCTCATATTTCTCATACGAGCTACCGAGCTCGTATACGAACTCCGCGGTCCGTGTATCGAATTTTTTTTACTGGGAGCCTGTCCAAAATTCTTTCAGTGTATTTACAGTGTTTTTTCAATAAATGCAAAGTACTTTTTTTCCAAGTTAATTAATTGGAAAAGGTAAATGTAATGCATTTTCCTTTAGTGTTTTCCTTATATTTTGTGATGCAATATTGCATTGTTCCAATCTACGATTGAAAATAATTTAATTTTCCTTTTTCAAAATAGCGCCAATTTCTAGGTGTGAGACACAGCATATCACCAGTTGTGAGTCGGTGTCAACACCCATCTGGCAGCATAAAAAATACGACTTTGCAGGCATACTATTTAAATGTTGTTTTGATTTTTTTTTCTAGTATTTTTGGGCATGTCAAGTGGAAAAAAGTCAATTAATTCAGAAGAAATCAATTTTAATGCTCTTGTTGAAGCTATTTAATTGTGTTTATTTGATAGTCATATTTTGGCGAATAAATATTATTTTATAGTATATAATAATATATATTATTATTATATTTAATTATTTCTACTAAACATAACATTTTATGTCAAACTTATTAAATTTTAGCAATTTTTAATGAGTGTCTCACAACTGGAGACATTTTTTTTTTATGAAAAAGCGATGTGCTCGGAAAATGTATCGTAAAATTTTTTGAGTTCATCGAAACACTATACTTTCTTTTAATAAAAGTTGCGTATTTCTGTTACCTTTCGAACGGTATATTTTATTTACAATTTCGTTTACCCGTTTACAATTTACGGGTCAAAAATAAAACCCGTCTCACAACTGGAGACTCTCCCCTAAATAATAAATGGAATAGAATAAAAAATTATATAATATTTTATAATTTTTAATTAATTAGTTGAATTATTATATAAAAATAATGTAAATAGTAATTTATTACCTACATGTAATTTTCTACATTACTTTTTGATTTTTAATTCAATTAAAAAAAAATTCTTAATTCGAATATCCTAAATATTTATTGTTTTCAAACAACTTTCATTTTTTTAATGCACTATTATTAACAATAACACTGAAACAAATATTTTTTATTAGTATAAACAATTATAATCTATATAAACCTTAAAACGATAACACAATTTCACCGAAAAAATCTTGGGGGGTAACGGGGAGCGAACCCGGGTCCCGCTGGAGTAAAGTCGCACCGCTTAACGCACTCGGCCGTTCAACGCAATGGATACTGGGAATTAATAACCACTGCACATATATTTCAGTTCAGTGTCGTAACTAGAGATTTTAAGCATTGGTATATACTTTTAATATTTTCTATGTAATACAACATTTTAGACGATTTTTAAATTATTATAACTTTTTAGTAATTTAATTTGCAACGTTAACAATTAATAAATAAATTGATTACTGTAATTAAATTGTTAATTATTTTTATTAATTTATTATAAATTATTATAAATATTTATTAATTAATTTTATTATTTAATATGATTAATTGATTATTAATTAATAATAATAAATTCATTAAATTTTTAATTAATAGAAAATTATAATTAAACTAAAATGGAACTTAAAAATATTATTTTTTAACTAATTTTATTATTTTTATATTTATTATAAATAATTGTAAATATTTATTAATTAATTTTATTAATTAATATTATTAATTTATTTTATTAATTATTATTAATATTATCCTTATTAATAAAATCAGACTTTTGTCTGTACATTGCATAGAATTCAAAATTTCTATTATATTCCTTCTTTTTACACTCTAAGGAATGCGAAAATACTATTAAGAAAATTATGTGTGTATGTGTGTATGTATGTATGTCCGCAAATTTTCGACCGCGTATCATGGAAAAACGGTTCGATCGTTTGAAGTAAAACTTGGCAGTCTTTTAGGCATTAGCCTAACTTAAAATCCTAGCGATAGTAGATTAAAAAATATTAATATGGACGAAAGTTATGCCATTTTTTCAAAAATTCGAAAATTCGAAATTTTTAGTTTTTTCATATACTTTAGTGAATTGTACTTAAACTTGGTACAGGGTTAATTTTAGTGTTTCTTATTAAGATTTAATCGTCAGAATAATAAAATTTTGAATAACACAATAATAAAAAGTGTTAGATTTAAATATTGAAAAATTAAAAATTAAAAGTTTAAAAATTGAAATTTTTTTGTAATTAATTTTTATACGGTTGTATTTCTTAGGTCAACAATAAAAATTTGTTGTTGAAATCATAAGTTTACTTTCTTAAAAGCATTCTATTAGGTCAGAATATTAACAATATCCATATAGTTAATATGAGACTTTTGTCAGTATATTGCACAGAATTCAAAATTGCTATTATATTATATTAATTAATGATCAAAAAATGAAAAACTCAAATTTCATTCTGATGACTAAATTGTAATAAAAAATACTAAAATTTACCCTGTATCAAATTTAAGTAAAATTGATGACAATAATTATTTAAAAAGATTAATTTTGAATTTTAAAAATTTTGAAAATATATAGCACTAGCTGTCGTACCCGTTTTCGACGGGTTTTAGTTTCTACAAATACATTTAACAATGTTTCTACCAATCTGGAAAATCAAAAATACCCGGGAATTTAATTTCACCAGAAAATTAATAATTAGTTACCATTAGCTATTTCGGTAGTATGATTATACTATTTGAATAGTCTGGAGACTTAATAAATAGAAATAGAAATAGTAAATAAATAGAATAGTCTGAACCTTTAGCAAAAAATCAAAAATTATCAAAAATTCGAGAAACCGAATTTCTTAAAATTTAACATTTTTTTCTTCTCTTTTATATCATTAAGCTTCATTATTTTTGTACTCTTCAAAAATACTTTACTTATATTTAATAGTCTCCACCCTTTGGTAAAAAATCTAAAATTATGGAAAATTAGCAAAAATTCAAAAAACCGAATTTCTTAAAATTCAACATTTTTTCTTCTCTTTTATGGCTTTTGGCTTTATTATTTTTGGGCTCTTCAAAAATACTTTACCTAATTTGTTATCTCCACCCTTTGGTAAAAAATCTAAAATTATGGAAAAATAGCGAAAATGCAAAAAAATGAATTTCTTAAAATTCAACATTTTTCCTTCTTTTTATGGCATTTAGCTTTATTATTTTTGTGCTCTTAAAAAATACTTTACTTATTCAATAGTCTCCACCCTTCGGTAAAAAATCTAAAATTATGGAAAATTAGCAAAAATTCAAAAAACCGAATTTCTTAAAATTCAACATTTTTCCTTCTTTTTTATGGCATTTAGCTTAATTATTTTTGTTTAATGTAGCAAATTTCTTACTTTACATACTGATCTTTAAATAAAAAACTTTAATCATTTTTCCTGAAAAGCTTGCTTAAAGATTAAAAATCACTATTTTCTTAGAAAAAAGTTGATCTAAAAAAACGAAAAAAAATTTCAAAATACGTCTTTTTTAAAAATTTTATTGTAGAAATGGGTTGTATTTATCTAAAAAAGTTAGCTAAGGATAGTTTTGCATTCATTTTACAAAAGATAAAAAATTTGCATTTGTTTGATTTTTCGAATTTTTTGGAAAAATGTCATAACTTTCGTTCAAGTTAATATTTTTTAATCGGATAAGGCTATTATTGTAAGTTACGTTAATACCTAATAGACTGCCAAATTTCACTTTAATTGGTTGAACCGTATTCAATTGATGCGCGAACAAAGTTTTGCATACAGACAGAGACAGACAGACAGAAATTTTTTTTTACATTTTTAGAATTCTAATGTCTCAAAACGAAAAAATATATAAAAATTTTCAAGTTTGGAGCAATGTACAGATAGTAATCTGATTTTATTAATATAGATAATGTTCGTTCACATTAATAACTTTTAGTTTACTATAGCTACACTAAAAAAAGTTATATGATTCAAGTAATTATAATTATTTGAAAAATAATATCTTATTTAAAAAGTTTTTATTTCGATCTAATAAGAATTTATTTCGTTTAAATAATTTTATTTAGTTAAATCAAATAAATCTTAATTGGATTAATTAAATAAATACTTGACTCTAATAAATGAATTTATTTAACACAAATAATTTCTAAATTTTATATTTTTTCATGGATTGCTTCTAAACTTTCTATAGTTGAGTATTACATGTTATTTATTAACATTTTAGCATAATTTTGCAAAAAATAATACTTTATAACTAAAATGGAAATATAAAAATATGGATAGCTTTTAAACTTTATATAATTGAATATTACATGTTATTTAGTCACATTTTAGCATAATTTTTCAAAAATACTTTCTTATAACGAAGATGTAAGTATAAAAATGTTTTGAATATCAAAAAATTGAAAAAATTATAATTGATACCAATTGCTATAAAGCTTAAATCAGTAGTATTTGTGGGCTCTCTGATTTAACTTTTAGAAATATCACTTGATCAATGTAAAGACAAAAGTTAAACACGGTGTTTATTTTGGTTTAAAACAATTTCCGGCTTTGTCCAAATTTTTCCTGGTTTATTCGACGGGTTTTTTTTTAATAATACATTTAACAGGGTGTCTACCAACCAGAAAAGACGTAAAATATCAGGGAATTTAATGTAACAGAGAAAAACTGGATCTACTTGCTATACAATTAGTTCGAATTAGACTGTACTATAACTCAAAAAACTGGAGGAAATTTTAGATTGATTTTAATACATTATATTGATTAAAGTACTACAAATTGAGAAATATTGTTTTCTTCATTTGAATTAGTTAAAAATAACTAATTTGATAATAAAAAGTCGGTCACTGTTTCAAATGGTATTATTTTCCTAATGAAATAGACAATAGTAACTAACTATTATTTTTTCCCTGTCAAATCAAATTCCCGGCTATTTTCCGGTTTTCTAGGTTGGTAGATACACTGTTAAGTGTATTATCAGAAACTACAACCCGTCGAAGACGGGTACGACAGCTAGTTAATTAATATTATTAATTAATATTATTAATTAACATTATTAATTAATTTTATTAATTGATATTATTAATTTATAATAATAAATTAATTAAATTTTTAATTAATAACAAATTAAAATGAAAAGTTTTAAAATATTGGAAACAATAAGAACAAATTTATCTCTACACTGAAAAAAAGTTCTGGTTGGAGTTACCAGAAAACCTGTTTTTAACTAGAATTTTGTGTTAAATATGCCCTAACTAGATTTTTTCTGGTTAGGTTAACTAGAATTCTAGTTAATTTAACAAGAATTCTGGTTGTTTTTAACCAGAATATCGTGTTAAATATACCCTAACAAGAACTTTTTTTTTCAGTGTAGCAAATAATCAGTCGAGCTGTCTAGTTATTAGATATTATTGCAGTGTCATCGTCACGACAAACTTAGAACTATAATTTCTAGGAGTACTTTAAAGTAGCATTAAAAAAACTAGACAGAAGTTATGTCTAGCCAATATCAAATTTAACTTGAATCTTTGACGTAGAGCGTTAGTCAGTAACTTTACAGTTATTTACCAGTCCGCCTAGAATCAGCGTCCGTGACAAAAACTGTCCAGTAACTTGAACAATCGAGTGGCTCCATGACAAATTTCTACTAGGGCTACTATGCACACTACAGCGCGCCTTATAATCTTCGCCTGTGTTTTAATGCTCTTTACAGTGACATTTGGAACTAAGGCCCTCTATACACTATACGCAATACCCTAAGATGCTTGATGGAAATGAATTAATGTACTTTTACTGGACTGAGTCCTGTTTTTTCAATATTGACTCCCAGTTTTTCAAACTCCATTTTTCTCCGTGAGCCTTGCTGCAATCGTACAAGTTCGTTCTTTCGCTGTAAGGAAGCGCCCATGCGCTAAAGCTATAGACCACTCCATGCTACAAAGCCCTGATTTTTTTCTCCGTGTAAAGTTCAATGTTTATTTAACATTATTAGTACTGAACATAGAAACTATGAATTAAGATTAAAAAATCTCGCACGCACGGGGGATCGAACTCTAGACCTCGAGGACGCAAACCGAATTATAAACTCTTGTAAACTTCCTTATGAATTAAGAGGCGGTATTAGCCATGTTATATTAATAAACTGACTATATAAAATATTTAATTTTTAATTCTAATGATATGATATAATTATTTTAAGGAGGATAGTGACTGTCATTTCGGGGCAGGCGGCGAGAGGGGAATTCACATGCTTTTATATGGGATTAAAACTGCAAATACCATCTGTTTTAATATATATTTTATAAGTGAAATATGCTTCCCCCCAAAACCTTCATCACTCACCCGAACTATCAAGAGGAAACTATATTTGTACCAGCAATGAAGAATGAGGGAAGGGGAAGACCAAAGGGAGGGCTGCTGATTTTGTTTAATGCAGATTAATCTTAGATATATTGTAGGCCTTTTATATTTTAACCCCTCTACTCCTATTATTGACAATTTAGAAATGTTGAATGATATAATTATTAACTTAAATATTAATTTTATTGAAACCCCTATTTTTATTGGAGGGGACATGAATTGTAGAGTAGGATTTTTGAACCAAATAGATGAGAATATTAATTTATTTAATAAAAACTTGAATCATTTTAGATCAAGTTTAGATAAAGAGGAAAATAATAGAGGAACTAAATTGGTTGACACTTTCGAAAATTTTGGCATGTTCTTACTGAATGAAAGAATCACTGGGGATATCCCTGCGTCATTTACATATGTAAACTCCCTTGGAGGTAAATCTATTATTGATTTAGTTTGGTCAAATTTGTATAGTACACACTTGATTAAATCCTTGGAAGTTTTGGATATTCTTTCAGGCTCGGATCACTTCCCAGTGGCTCTCTCTTTATATGTGAGGAACAATAATGTTATTGACAATGATAATAATAATGGTCCTAACGAAAATTGTATAATTAATCATAGTAAGATAAAATATAAGTGGAAAGAGAATCTTGAAAATGAATTTATGAGTTCAATAACCTTATTGGTAGAATCTTCGCAAATTGAAAACGACCTTGATAGTTGCTCTTTGAATTTACCCTACTGAAAATCCCTATGTAGGATCCTACATAAGATTTTACATAGAATACTAACTATAAATTTATAAAAAATCCTAGAATGATTGTAAGAATCTACGTAGAAATCCATAAAAAAGCACATATGGATTTGGCACAGGATTTTTTATGACAATTGATATAGGAATGCGCATTCGTGTTACTGGATAAAAATATACGTTGATTCCAATATGATTACCTACATCTTTTCTGACATAATTTTGGTTACAATTTCCTATGTCAATTTCCTTTGTAAATTTCCACCATACTTACCAATATAAAATCTTACAAAAATTCTTAGTTAAAATCTTACTTAATAATTATTAAAAATTTGCCTATATAGAATCGTAGAAAAATTCCTACATAAAATCTTACTTAATTATTAAAAATTTACCTATATAGAATCATACCAAACTTCCTACATAGAATCTTACATACCCTATTAAAAATACCCACATGGGATCCTACATGGGATCTTACGTGGGTTCTTATACAAAACCCTGTATAAAATCCCAGATCCCACGTAAGAATCCACATGGGATCCCATGTAAAAGCACATGTATATTTGGGACACGATTTGAAACAGGAATTCATGTGGGAATTTGAGTTTGTGTATATCTACATAAAAATCCACATGAATTTCTATGTGAGAATACATAAAGGATTCTATAAAGGATTTCATATGGGATTTCATGTTTCATATATAAGATTTCACATAGGATTTCATAAAAGATTTAATATGTGATTACATTAGGGATCAATTGTGAGAATTTTCAAAGGATTAAAAATTATTTAATTAAAAATTAAATAATAAATTGTATTAGCATTTCAAATCATCAGGAAGAAAAAAAATTCGATAATTTGAAACACTTCTTCTGAGCTATAAACTCTCAGTTATATAGTGTTAAAAAATCATGTTAACAGGGGGAGAAGTCGCTCTCGCCACCTGGCGGTGAAAGTATATGAACTGTGGTATTCTGTATCATTAATAAAAAAAACCACGTGAGATCCTATGTAAGATCCCAGGTGGAAAATTACATGGGAAATAATATACGATGTCACCTGGGATTTCATATAATTTTCATTCCTATGTAAAATCCTACGTAAGATCTCATATGGTTTCATATGCGGGAAATAACATAGGAAATTACATGGGATCTTACGTAGGATTTTACATAGAAATGAAAATTATATGAAATCCCAGGTGAGATCGTATATTATTTTCCATATAATTTTCCATGTAAGATATCTTACATAGAATCTCATGTGGTTTTTTTTTATTAATGATACAAAATACTACAGTTCATATACTTTCACCGCCAGGTGGCGAGAGCGACTTCTCCCCCTGTTAACATGATTTTTTAACACTATATAACTGAGAGTTTATAGCTCAGAAGAAGTGTTTCAAATTATCGAATTTTTTTTCTTCCTGATGATTTGAAATGCTAATACAATTTATTATTTAATTTTTAATTAAATAATTTTTAATCCTTTGACGTGAGGGATTTTTCCTCACTTTTAATTATTTGATCGATCCGGAAAAATGAGCGACCTTACGGTATTTTTACCGTAGGTGGCGCCTGTTCTCGGCCACTTACCGGTAAAGCTACGCAATTTTCCATATTAATTACATGAAGTGCTGTGTGGTGCGCATACGCGATTCGTGCGAATATGACTTCGCTCAGTGCGTAGATATAAGCGGATCACCGAATTATGTACTTCGACAACCGTACCCGACCTCTCATTGCCTGGAGGGGGAGGTACCGGTTCGAGCTAAGAAATAAAGGCTATACTTGAAATTACTCAAGTCGGCTTATTTTTCTCCTATACCCATTTTCCTATCTTTCATGCTACGAGCCTCGACCAGCAGCCAGAAGGAGAAGGAAGGAAGCTATTCTCCAGCCGCCCTGGGTCCCCCACCGCCTGCCTGCCAATTCTCTCCTAACCACGATGTCAGCAGCAAGGCCCCCATCGTCCGCCTCACTGCCACGACCCCCCCCCCCCCGCTCAACGTCGATACCAAAATTCAACCTGCATCGCAGCACCGAGGGTTGCATTGGTTCCCCATGCAGTTCCCCATAAGGGTTAATTTTCATTTCCCCTAAATTCTCGCGGGTCAACTGGCCACTCTTAAAATACTAAAAATTCAATCTACCCTTTTAAAAGTTTCACAGCACTCTTCTGTGAACAAATTTGACTAGAATTTCCCTACCCGTAAAAAAGGGAAATTCGCCCATGTCACCTTTGAAAATTCTCACAATGGATCCCTAATGTAATCACATATTAAATCTTTTATGAAATCTTATGTGAAATCTTATATATGAAACATGAAATCCCATATGAAATCCTTTATAGAATCCTTTATGTATTCTCACATAGAAATTCATGTGGATTTTTATGTAGATATACACAAACTCAAATTCCCACATGAATTCCTGTTTCAAATCGTGTCCCAAATATACATGTGCTTTTACATGGGATCCCATGTGGATTCTTACGTGGGATCTGGGATTTTATACAGGTTTTTGTATAAGAACCCACGTAAGATCCCATGTAGGATCCCATGTGGGTATTTTTAATAGGGTAAGTAAGATTCTATGTAGGAAGTTTGGTATGATTCTATATAGGTAAATTTTTAATAATTAACCCTTTAACGTCCAGCGGTACATATGCTGTACCATAAAGAATAAAAAAACCTATCTTCAAATAGGGTTAATATATTTAATTACAAAATAATATCTAGGGGTTTTCGGGGTCGCTGGTTACGAATCTGATGTCAGATTTTGAAAATTCAAAATGGCGGATCCAATATGGCGTACCGAAAAATTTAAAATTTGATGGATTTTCATGAAACTTGGTATGTAGGGGTTTTCGAGGTCCCTGATTACGAATCTGATGTCAAATTTTAAAAATTCAAAATGACGGATCCAATATGGCGGACAAAAATATATAATTTGATGGATTTTCATGGAACTTGGTATTTAGGGGTTTTTGAGGTCGCTGATTACGAATCTGATGTCGGATTTTGAAATTTTAAAATGGTAAATCCAATATGGCGGATAGAAAAATTTAAAATTTGATGGATTTTTATGAAACTTAGTATGTAGAGGTTTTCGAGGTCGCTGATTATGAATCTAATGTCAGATTTTTAAAATTCAAAATGGCGGATCCAATACGGCGGACGAAAATTTAAAATTAGATGGATTTTCATGGAACTTGGTATCTAGGGGTTTTCAAGGTGGCTGATTACGAATCTGATGTAGGATTTTGAAAATTAAAAACGGCAAATCCAATATGGCGGACCGAGAATTTTAAATTCATGAATTTATATGGAGCTTTGAATCTAGGGGTTTTCGATGTCACTGATTACGAATTAGATGTCATATTTTCAATATTCAAAATGTCGCATTTAAAGATAATGGATAAATTTTAGAAACTGTATTAGGTCTTTAATAATTTTTAAATACGAAACCAACTTACACTTTGCGTGACCCAGAACTAACGACGTGGACTAAGTAAGCCACTAGTTCCAAGCTACATTGGATTTATAATCAGCTACCACAAAAACCCCTACATACCAAGTTTCATAAAAATCCAACGAATTTTAAATTTTAGGTCCGCCATATTAGATTTGCCATTTTAAATTTTTAAAATCTGACTTAAAATTCGTAATCAGCGAACCCGAAAACCCCTAGATACCAAGTTCCATGAAAATCCATCGAATTTTAAATTTTCGGTCTGCCATATTGGATCCGCCATTTTGAATTTTTAAAATCTGACTTAAAATTCGTAATCAGCGACCCCGAAAACCCCTAGATACCAAGTTTCAAAAAAATTCACCAAATTTTAAAATTCCGGTCCGCCATATTGGATCCGCCATTTTGAATTTTTGAAATCTGACATCAGATTCGTAATCAGGGACCCCGAAAACCCCTAGGTACCAAGTGTCATGAATTTTGAATGGAAAAAAAAATTTGGACGTTAAAGGGTTAAGTAAGATTTTATGTAGGAATTTTTCTACGATTCTATACAGACACATTTTTAATAATTATTAAGTAAGATTTTAACTAAGAATTTTTGTAAGATTTTATATTGGTAAGTATGGTGGAAATTGACAAAGGAAATTGACATAGGAAATTGACACCAAAATTATGTCAGAAAAGATGTAGGTAATCATATTGGAATTAACGTAGATTTTTATCCAGTAACACGAATGCGCATTCCTATATCAATTCTCATAAAAAATCCTGTGCCAAATCCATATGTGCTTTTTTATGGATTTCTACGTAGATTCTTACAATCATTCTAGGATTTTTTATAAATTTATAGTTAGTATTCTATGTAAGATCTTATGTAGGATCCTAAATAGGGATTTTCAGTAGGATAATAAATACAATTAAAGAAGTCGCCAAGAGTTTGGGATTGTTTAATAAAGAAAAATATATTGTGAAAATAACTAAACCTTGGTTCGATAATGAACGCTTGGAAAGCAAAAGATTCTTAAAAAAAATGTTAAAAGACTGCAGACTGCAAGAGTTTCCCTCGGAGTTGAGTATAGAATATATAGAATATAAAAAATTTCATGTTAAATTACTAAAAAAAAAGAAAAAAGCTTATAACGAGTATTGTATTGAATTATTAGCATCGATAAAAGACCCGGCGTCCTTCTGAAAATTAGTAAATAAATCAAGACACAAATCTAAATCACCTGATCTGTTGGATCTCGAATCGTGGGGAAGATACTTGAAAGAGTTCTTCCCCCCGAGAGTCTCTAGTCATTATTTGTTAAATAAACCTAAATATAGCAATGAAATTATTGATTCTCCCATTGTAAAGGAAGAAATTATAACTAGTATCAAAAAGTGTAAATTCAACAAAGCTCCAGGACCGGACGGAATCTCTTACTATTTCCTAAAAAATTTGCCTGAAAGTAGAGTTGTTTACATTTTGGATTTGTTTAATAAAGTGATGAAGGAAGAAAAGGTACCACAGTCTTGGACAAATATGGACTTTATAATGATTTTTAAAAAAGGGAATAATCTCGATCATTCTAACTATAGACCGATTGCACTCCTAAACTGTATTCTTAAACTTTTCACCCAGATCCTGTCGAGAAGAATAAACAAATGTATTGAAATAAACAATTTAATTCCCGAATTTCAATCAGGATTTCAAGAAAAGCGCAGTTGTTTAGACAATTTGTTTACATTAAATGCAATGATTCAAAATAGAATAATATTAAATAAAGGGAAACTCTTTGTTTTATTTATTGATTTTAAGGGCGCCTTTCCTTCCTTGACTCACTACTTAATAAAAGATAAATTATATTCAATGGGAATCGGATCAAAGTTCTTAAACATATTAATGAGTCTGTACTCAAGGGCGAATGTCTCAGTACGTGGAAAAAAGGGTAACTCGGAACGAGTGGAAGCAACGGAAGGGGTAATGCAAGGAGAGACATTGAGCCCTGTGATTTTTAATTTATTTATTGCTGATTTGGAAAAATACTTGATAAATAGGGGAGTAAGAGGGGTTTCAATTAATCACTTAAAAGAAATTTTAATTCAAGCATATGATGATGATATTGCAATATTTGCTGATAATATAATAGATATAAAAAGAATAATTAAAATTCTTCAGGGCTACTGTCTTAAAAATAGATTACTGATTAATGCTAAAAAAACTAAAGTGGTAATTTTCCAGAAGGGTGGACGGGGACACACTAAAAAATATCCTACTTTACTTCATAACAAAGAAAAAATTGAAATAGTTAATTCTTATATATACTTGGGGGTCCCTTTTGGAGAATCTGCGCTCTTTGCAAAGGCATCACAACAAGCAAAAAGCAAAACAAAATTAACGATAGGTACTGCTATTCCATTAATTTATAATCTAAAACTCGAATCATGGAGTCCTGTTCTTACTTTTTTTAATAGCCTTGTAGCTAGCACGTAATAACGTGCTAGCTAATAACGTGCTTAAGGCCGTATGCGGCCTTAATTTGGGGCCTTAGGTACCTAGAAGACCTAGAATCAATTCATTTAGATTATTATAAAAGAATTCTCAATCTTCCACGGAATACTCCAAGTTATGCAGTTCGAATTGAAACAGGAAGTCGACATATCTTTTTGAGAATCTTCAGAATGATTCTAAATTGGTTAGAAAAAATACTAGATATGGACACTAAGCGATACCCGAGAATATGTTTCGAGCGACTCAAGTATTTATCGGAATGTAATGGAAGTAGTGAAAAATATAATTGGGCTTTGCAAGTCAAGAGATTGTTTTTCGATGAGATAGGAGCAGAGGAAATCTGGAATACTCTAACATGTGACTTATTGAGATCATCTAAGAATATTCTATTAAGGAAATACGAAGATTTTCTGGTATCCAGGGACATATTGAGTCTCCAGGCTTCCTCCTCTCTCAAGATTTATCCTTACTTAGATTTGTTCGGTCGAACTCAACCATACTTATTGGGTAGATTGCCTTTATCTTATTTCAAAATTTTTGCGCAGTTTCGTCTATTAAATATTTACCAAACGAGAATTATAATAAAGAATAAAAGTTTTAAACTCTCCAAGGACCAAAAATGTAAATGTATTGAACGAAAGCCTATTTTCAACGAATACCATCTCTTTGTACAATGTGAAGGGCTATTTTTGATCAGGCGAAAATATTTTGTTAATTGCGAAGATAAAAATAGTGTTAAAAAAACTTGGCTTCGTCTACTTAACGATCGGAATCCGAATTCAGTTAAAAAGGTTACAAACTTTATTACTGAAATATTATATAATGTTACACTTGATTAAGGCAAATATTTTTGATAAAACAATTAGGTTAAGAAATTTGTATCAAACTTCTTTGTATGGGTGTTGTATATGTGACAGGTACACACTAAGGCCCTCTATACACTATACGCAATACCCAAAGATGCTTGATGGAAATGAATTAATGTATTTTTACTGGACTGAGTCCTGTTTTTTCAATATTGACTCCCAGTTTTTTAAACTCCATTTTTCTCCGTGTAGAAACAGTGTTGGTAACACTGAATAAGATTTCATTCGGATATGATTACATTATAAAAAATGTTTATAATTTCAACATCTTTTTTAAATAAATTTCGTTTTACTTATTCAAATAATATAAAAACTTTTAAATAATTAGTAATCATTTATTATTATTGTACAGTATTGTCAAGTTTGTCGATTGCTGCAAACTTTGTATAAATTATTAAAATTTTCAGTTATGTATCATTAATCGCAGAATTTAATAATCTTTCGAATGGTATATTTGTTAATTTTCTGACATTTGTATTTACCAAAAAATCATGATTTAAAGATTGGTATGTTTGTGGTCCGTGTGCGTGCAGCCGTACCGATAATTCCCGACCGTAGTGTATATTTTTATTAAATTGAATTGTTTAGTTTTTAGTTTTTACATTATTTATTTATTTATTTATTTATTTGAACATAAACGGGTTTCAGACGAACCCTTTCGTACAAAAGTACTTAATTGTAAATTATATAACAAAAGACCTTAATAACTATATTAAGGTAAGTTATGAGAATGCTAGGCGGAATTATAATGTTAATGGTAGTAGTATAACAATTTTTGCAATGCAGATATAAATCTATTCAATGAAGTGTCGAAGAATTCAACTGAATCACTTACAGTATTTGCTTCCCTACTCAACTTTATCATCAATGAATTATTTACATAGTTTGTATTATGATGTTCAATTTAAAACAATGAGCGATATCTAGATGGTCTGGAAGGTACACTTAAATTTATTAGTGACAAGAGTGTTGGACAATTTACAAAAGCATTCAATATTTTGAACATAAAAATCAGGTCATTATAATAATAATTCGATACTAATTTTGTGAATTAATATTATTTAATTTATAAATGTTTTTAATTTAATTTATTAATAATCATGACAGTATAAAATTATATATAATTAATTATTTTAATTTTTAATTATAATAAATTTTTATTAAATTGCATTTAATTTTATTTACTAAATCTTGATGTTATTTATGTAATTGAAAATTCTATTTGTCCCAATGCGTTCACTAAAAATATTTGTCCAAATGAAAAAAACCAATTAACCTAATTAGCGTAAAATGAGAAAAATATGTAAAGCAGAGACGAAAAAAACCTGTTGACAACATGAATTTGCCTGTGATAAATTCTTTTTTTGAAATGATAAAATGTTTGAAATTTAGAACCTTAAAATGTAAAATTATTATAGACGTGAAGAATCACGAAGTGTGTGCGCTTTCTGTGACATTCAATTTTGAAAAAGCCTCGACTAAGTGTAGGCAAAAGGGGAACTTTTTTCTGAAATAAAACTATCAACGGTCCCACGAGTCTCTCAGTAGCAAAGTAAATAATTAATTTTTTACCGAAAGTATTCTGTATCTCATAAAATCAGTATGACACATTATCACGAAAGGAAAACAAGGAAATAAAAAGAAAAAATTTGTTTAATTCAAATCTAGATATATTTCTTAATTATATTAACTAAACCTCTATAAACTTTTAAATAAAATATTTTTATTACTAAATTTTTAAAGATTTTTTGAAATAAAAAAAAAGTCAGAAAAATTTGCATTCTTTTTAAAAGAAGTAATTTTTATTAAAAATGAAAATCGAAATGAAATATTCTGTTAATAAAATAAAGTAAACTTCATAACAACATTTCACTCAATAAAAAATCAAATAATATTATTATTACCCAAAATTTAAAACTCTTTTTATAATCCACGGTTTCTTTCAAGATCAGAGCATTTTGGAATTTAACAATTTTAGTTTATTTGAAGTTTTACTCCTGTTATATTACTTGAATTGACTACTAAATGAAAGAGATATTAAAAAAAACTTGAGTTTTCAATATTATGTAAATAAGTGCTTAGCCCGCATTCTTAAAACAATTTCGAGGTTTTGAATTGATCCTGACTCTCGTAAGCGTAAAATTGTATAATTTATTATCATACCTTTTATACACTCATTTGTTGCAAATTTTTTTTCTTGCTCACATACGATAACGAAGTTTTAAAAACAAGTTTATACAATAATTGTTACATTTATATACAATGTATATATTGTTTGTTTCCATATTATTATAATCAGTAGCGCCCAGTATTATACATTACTTTCAAAACGCATTTTTGTAAAACTTCTTTTAACGGTGTTGCGCAATTTCAAACAGTGGTCGCCTTTTAAAAACGGCTGCTTGAACGTAAACATAATTTCAAAAGGATTTTTCTCCCAATTTGGACAATTATTGCAAAATAGGGAAAAATACCAGTTATCCTGAAATTTTGTTCTTTTTTGATATCTTAAAATAAGATGTTTTCTAAAGCATCTTACTGATATTTAAGATGCTTTAGTAAGTTCTTTAAAGTATCTTAAATTAAGATGTTTCTGTTGCAATAAGATGTTTAGCGATAAGTTACTTGAGAATCGTAAGATGCGCCATAAGTGTAAGTTACTAAAAACTAAGATACATAAAGTGTTTCATAAGAAGAGCCCATAGTTAACCTCAAAACTTTTTGCCCCAAAAATACCACAGAAAATGTGTACGAAGATACTTTTAACATCTTAAATTAAGATGTTTCAAGTAACTAAAAAGTGTCTACCAAAACATCTTAGAAATGACTACCAAAACATCTTAAATTAAGATACTTCTTTTTGCAGTGTAGATGTGCCCATTAGGTGTTGCCCTCTGGTAGTAATTTTATGTATCGCGCATTTTTTTTTTATTTGATCCAAAAAATTCAGCCAAGAGTAAACCATTATAGGCACTACAAATTAAAGTAATACATGTTTATGAATAATAATACTAAAAAAAGAAAGAGGTATGTATAAAATAAATGAAAAATGTGTGTAATTATCAAATAAACAAAAGCAGGCGAAGAGATGAGGAACAAAAGAAAACAAAAATCATAAAGGAATTAGAGAAAAATCAAAATACAAATTTAATTATGATCGCAGGGCTATGATGCGTGAAATAATATTACGTTTGAAAGCTAAAGCATTTAAACTAAAAATGTCGAAATTTGTATCGCTACACTCTAATATATCGTTAATGGTTTTACACATTCTATACATCGAAGACATATAACCAATTGGTCTTGTAGGCTTTCGCAAATAAAAAGGATACCATGACCTAGAAGTAAGACGTGGGATTTTAAAGTTTATATTACTAAGTAAGAAAGGGCAATCAATTTGAGAATTTAATAAATTGTAAATAAATTTACATTTAGAAAGAATGCATCTTTCATTCAAAGTTAGAACGTCAAAATTAGCACAAAGGTCAATGTAGTCTGAACCTCTTGGCGGATAAACTCCATACTTGCGAAAACTACAATCCCATGTGGAAAATAGTCATGGCGCTATAACAATACTGTCTAGTTATTCTGGATACAATACTGGGTCGACATAGATAATCAGTACAGAAACTATCTAAAAGTGTAACGATTTGATGAACAAGTTTCTATGTAGTTTCACTATATCGCTTAACTAGACAGAAAGTAAACCGTAAATCTAGAATTATTTAGTAAACCTATATATTTACTAGATTTAAAACTGTATTATTGTTTAAAAATATTATTAATTATATTGGAAATAAAAAGTCACGTATTTGAACATATTAAATTTATTAAGGAAAGAAATTTTAACAATTTTTAGTTTCCAACAGGAATTGAACATTAAATTTATCAAGTAAAGTAATTTTAACAATTTTTAGTTTCCAACGGGAAACTCGACTTTGGAAATAAACAATGGAAATTTAAGAAATATAATAAGTGAAATGATATTGTAGAGAATACAGATTCCATTAACAATTCAAAATAAAATATTGTAGTTTTTTTTAACAAAATAAACATTTGAAAGAATATTTTTTTTATTCAGAATTAAACTCAAATTATACGGTTTCCATTTATGTTGTTTCTGTAATATTCTCAAATTCTTTCTCAAATGCATCATCAAATGCATCATCAAATGCATCATCAAATTCATCCAAAGCAATTTTTTTTGTCCTAGAAGAACGATGTCCATCCCAGTTGGTGGCGTTCGTAATGACTGGGACAAGAACTCTCAAAAACTCTTTTTCAATTAATTCTGTTCCATATGATTTCCATTTTTTCGTTATATAATCTAAAAAATACCAATATTTGCACTCAGGGAACATGTATATTTAACAAATAGAAAAATTTTAATTAACCTTCTTTGTTCGAAAAAATAAAAATGTCTGGTTAATAAAAAAAATTATTTGGTTATCTGTAATAAATTAGTAAAATACCAAAGCAAAAATATAAACGAATTAAACATTTATTCGAATGAAACCAGTTGTTTGTTTCGACATAAATGCCGAAATTCACATCATTTTTAAAAATGAAAAATAAAAAAAGATTCTATTTTTAATTTAAAATTCGTCTCCTCTTTTTAGTTAGTGTCAATTTAAAAAAATTAATTGATAGGCTGAATTTTATAAGGGTATACGCGCCATGTTAAGTAATAAATGGCGTTTATCCCCTTATAGCAACCAGCTCCTCAATTGTTACTTATACCTGGAAAAATGTTTTGGTAAAGAAAATTAAATAAATTGAATAAATTAAATAGATTTTTGTTCAAATAAAAAGAAACAATTTGTTTTTTTGTTCAAATAAATAGTAGGGAAATTAACAATTTTGTTAAATTAACCAAACATTTGATAAGCGATGCATTTATTTGCTTGTTTTAATTAAACTTTGGTTGTCGCCCATGTGGAAGGGTCTCCGGAAAATTTCCGGAAGAGGTTTCCGGAAGTTTTCCGGAAAATTTACGGAAATTTTTTTTGTACAGAAATTTCCGGAAGATTAGTTACTTGAAACATCTTAATTTAAGATGTTAAAAGTATCTTCGTACACATTTTCTGTGGTATTTTTGGGGCAAAAAGTTTTGAGGTTAACTATGGGCTCTTCTTATGAAACACTTTATGTATCTTAGTTTTTAGTAACTTACACTTATGACGCATCTTACGATTCTCAAGTAACTTATCGCTAAACATCTTATTGCAACAGAAACATCTTAATTTAAGATACTTTAAAGAACTTACTAAAGCATCTTAAATATCAGTAAGATGCTTTAGAAAACATCTTATTTTAAGATATCAAAAAAGAACAAAATTTCAGGATAACTGGTATTTTTCCCTATTTTGCAATAATTGTCTAAATTGGGAGAAAAATCCTTTTGAAATTATGTTTACGTTCAAGCAGCCATTTTTAAAAGGCGACCACTGTTTGAAATTGCGCAACACCGTTAAAAGAAGTTTTACAAAAATGCGTTTTGAAAGTAATGTATAATACTGGGCGCTACTGATTATAATAATATGGAAACAAACAATATATACATTGTATATAAATGTAACAATTATTGTATAAACTTGTTTTCAAAACTTCGTTATCGTATGTGAGCAAGAAAAAAAATTTGCAACAAATGAGTGTATAAAAGGTATGATAATAAATTATACAATTTTACGCTTACGAGAGTCAGGATCAATTCAAAACCTCGAAATTGTTTTAAGAATGCGGGCTAAGCACTTATTTATATAATATTGAAAACTCAAGTTTTTTTTAATATCTCTTTCATTTAGTAGTCAATTCAAGTAATATAACAGGAGTAAAACTTCAAATAAACTAAAATTGTTAAATTCCAAAATGCTCTGATCTTGAAAGAAACCGTGGATTATAAAAAGAGTTTTAAATTTTGGGTAATAATAATATTATTTGATTTTTTATTGAGTGAAATGTTGTTATGAAGTTTACTTTATTTTATTAACAGAATATTACATTTCGATTTTCAGTTTTAATAAAAATTACTTCTTTTAAAAAGAATGCAAATTTTTCTGACTTTTTTTTTATTTCTTAAAATCTTTAAAAATTTAGTAATAAAAATATTTTATTTAAAAGTTTATAGAGGTTTAGTTAATATAATTAAGAAATATATCTAGATTTGAATTAAACAAATTTTTTCTTTTTATTTCCTTGTTTTCCTTTCGTGATAATGTGTCATACTGATTTTATGAGATACAGAATACTTTCGGTAAAAAATTAATTATTTACTTTGCTACTGAGAGACTCGTGGGACCGTTGATAGATTTATTTCAGAAAAAAGTTCCCCTTTTGCCTACACTTAGTCGAGGCTTTTTCAAAATTGAATGTCACAGAAAGCGCACACACTTCGTGATTCTTCACGTCTATAATAATTTTACATTTTAAGGTTCTAAATTTCAAACATTTTATCATTTCAAAAAAAGAATTTATCACAGGTAAATTCATGTTGTCAACAGGTTTTTTTCGTCTCTGCTTTACATATTTTTCTCATTTTACGCTAATTAGGTTAATTGGTTTTTTTCATTTGGACAAATATTTTTAGTGAACGCATTGGGACAAATAGATTTGATAAGCGATGCATTTATTTGCTTGTTTTAATTAAACTTTGGTTGTCGCCCATGTGGAAGGGTCTCCGGAAAATTTCCGGAAGAGGTTTCCGGAAGTTTTCCGGAAAATTTAGGGAAATTTTTTTTTTGTACAGAAATTATTCGGAAATCTTCCGGAAATTTATTTTTTTTGTACGAAAATCTTCCGGAAACTTTACGGAAATTTATTTTTTTGGTACGGAAATTTTCCGAAAAATTTCCGGAAATTTATTATTTTTTTTACGGAAATCTTCCGGAAAATTTCCAGAGATTTATTTTTTTTTACGGAAATCTTCCGTAAATTTATTTTTTTTACGGAAATTTATTTTTTTTGTACGGAAATCATCCGGAAATCTTCCGGAAAATTTTCGGAAATTTATTTTTTTTGCACGGAAATCTTCCGGAAACTTTCCGGAAATTTATTTTTTTGGTACGGAAATTTTCCGAAAAATTTCCGGAAATTTATTATTTTTTTTACGGCAATCTTCTGGAAAGTTTCCAGAAATTTATTTCTGGAAAATCTTCCGGAAAATTTCCGGTTCAAAATTAAATTCAAACTCAAAAAATTTTAATATTAAATTGTCTAAAATCTGAAGTAATAACAGTTAAAACTAATAAAAACTAGAATTAATTAAAATTTTGAGAAATTAATATATATGTATATATATTGTCATCGGTAAATATTATGATAAGCTATAAAATTTATTGGAATGTAAATTAAAAGAAATTAATAACAATTAAAAGTTTTGATTACAAAATCACATAAAAAATGTTACGAATTTGGAACAATGAAATGTGAAATACGTAAAAGAAAACAATTATCCAAATGTTACCGGCAGGTAAAGCAGTTCTCTTTTTCCTTCCACATGATCTCTATATACAGCAGACAAGTTAATACCGACGCGACGAGACAAGCTTTAACATATCTATTTATAACGCGACTTTTGGTACACCCCGTATAGAATTTTACGAAACTCTGTGTTCGAGAATTCACGATAGACAGCGAAGTGAAAACTCAAACCACGCGTTTTTAGATTGCACGAAACATTTTTACCATTTTCTGATAAAATGTTCATCAGAAAATACGAAACATTTCTACATTTAAGCTTGTTTTAGAAATTACAACACTGGTTGCAGTTTCTCGAAAATTGTTCTGCTTAAAGTAGTGAAAGTTTCTGGGTTTTTGAAAAACTTCGTCAAGGAATCTTAAATATCCGCTAGTGCGAAATTAGTTTCGTAAAATCTGCTGAACTTATTTTTTCCGTGCAGTTACAAAATTGTGATTTTAGTGATTGGTTTGTTTACTTTTTTGTTTGTTTACATTTCACAACTTGGACAAGACATGTTTATAATTTAAGCCTTATTTAACTGTTTTACTATATAAAAATAAAAATTTATAAAAATAAAGTTTATAAATAAAGTTTATAAAAATTTATAAACTTATTTATATTAAAGTTAGAAGAAGTTAACAATGTTTCCGAATCAATTGCTCACATATAAATTTCTTGAATAAGCTCTTGAATTACATTATACACTTCCGTCCACGAGTATCAGGACGATTACACGCTACTCTATAAAAAAGTATGCCATCACTTTTTCAATCATATCTTCCCGAGTCGAAATTTAAGCCCTACTTTCACCCTGAATTTTCAGGGTCTGTTGAGTGTTAGGAGTAGTAAAGTAGGGTCTAATTCTATTACAATTAGACCCTACTTTGACTCCCAAAACAGGCGGAAATTTGCCAATCTTCCATTTGGAGAAGCAAAGGAGGGTCTACTTCTAAGAAACCTATACAGTACTTTTAAACCTCGTAGACCCTACATCCTAGATCCCCTTCATACTCCTAGATCCTACAATTAGAAAAAGAAAAATTTGAAGACTTGCTCAGATTCAAATGAAGCACTTGGGATGAGTAAAAGTGGAATTTTATGTGTTTTATAGCGTCTATATACACGAAGTGTATATAGACGCTATAGAACACATTAGTATTTATCAATTTGGAGTACTTTTTGCATTTGCAGTGTTTCAAGTAATGCATTAAAAAATAATTTTAAATTTTCTTTTAGAATGTAGGGTCTAGGAGTATGAAAGTAGAGTCTACGAGGTTTAAAAGTACGGTATAGGTTTCTTAGAAGTAGACCCTCCTTTGCTGCTCCAAATGGAAGATTGCCAAATTTCCACCTGTTTTGGGAGTCAAAGTAGGGTCTAATTGTATTAGAATTAGACCCTACTTTACTACTCCTAACACTCAATAGACCCTGAAAATTCAGGGTGAAAGTAGGGCCGACTCGGGGATACAAAAAACTTAAATACTGTTAGAAAGCTGATTAAATTTTGCGTAAAATAAGCCGAATTGAAGTCATTTCGTTAACTATTTTTTGAGTTGTAGAGTGAGAAAGGAATAAAATAAATTACCAAATTTTTTCATTTTTGTCTCTTGACTTCAACTTTTTCAAAAATCTAGAAAAATGTTGATAAAAGTTTTTTAAAAACACAGAAATCTTCGTTAGAATTTCAGCTTTATAATAAGCCTTCGAAAATTAAAAACCGGACAAGTGCGAGTAGAACTCGTACTAAAACCGAGGGTTCCGTACCCTCGTTTAAAACTTCTACTTTTTTGCTGGAAAAAATATAAAGATCAACTCCAATATTTTTCGCTGTATTTTTTCTGTAATCTACAGGTGAAAATAAATAAATAACTAATTTTCATCTCTTCACATAAAAAACTGTGGGCGCTAGGGTAAAAAACACGTTTTTTTGACGAAATTTAAAGAAATTTTGAGTTTTTCGCTAAAAAAAAATATGAAGATAAAATCCAATTATGTTCGGTGTATTTTTCCTGAAATCTACACTTGAAAATACATCAAATAAACAAAACTGTAGTCCAATAGGCCAAGAATTGTGAAAACCAAAGGAGGGGGGGTACACACTTTCTTTCTAAAACGAAAAATTTTTTTAGTTTTTCGCAAAAAAATATGAAGATGAACTCCAATAATTTTTTCTGTATGTTTGTTGAAATCTACACGAAAAAGTAAATAAAAATGTATAACGCCAGTCCACTAGACTAAGAATTGAGAGAACTAGCATAGGTATAATTATTATCAAAAATTGAAAAACAAAATTTAGGTTTTCGCTCAAAACGCAATGAAGATCAATTCTAATCATTTCCACTATATTTTACCTGTAATCTACACGTGAAAATACAAAAGTGTACCAATTTTCAGCTCTTTAGGTAAAAAACTGTGAGTGCTAGGGTGAAATAAACGCTTTTTTGACGAAAAAACGAACCAAGGGGGGGGGGGGGGTACACACTTTTTTTTAAAAAACGAAATTTTTTTTTAGTTTTTCGCAAAAAAAATATGAAGATGAATTCCAATAATTTTTTCTGTATGTTTGTTGAAATCTGCACGAAAAAACAAATAAAAATGTATAACGCCAGTCCACTAGATTAAGAATTGAGAGAACCAGCAAGGGTTAAAGTATTTTCGAGCTTGCAAAAAGAGATTTTAGTTTTTCGATGAAAACACCATGAAGATCAATTCTAATCACTTCCGCTATATTTTTCCTGTAATCTATGCGTAAAAACGAATAAGTATGCCAATTTTCAGCTCTCCAGGTAAAAAAATGTAGGCGCCAGGGGGGGGGGGTACATGGATTTTTTTCGAAATTTTCAAAATTTTTGACTTTTTCGATAAAAACAGAATGAAGATCAATACCAAATGTGTTCGCTATATTTTTCTTTTAATCCATTTTTGAAAATACATATGCATACCAATTTTCAACTTTCTAGGTAAAAAACTGTGAGCGCTAGGGGGGGGTACATGCCTTTTTTTGCAAAAAATGGCCAAAATTTAATGTTTTTCGTCGAAAACTCTATGAAGATCAATCCCAATCACGTTCGCTATATTTTTCCTGTAATCTACGCGTGAAAATACATACGTGTACGAAATTTTAGCTCTCTAGGTGTAAAACTGTGAGTGCTAGAGGGGGGGTACATGGTCATTTTTGTAACCGTTCCAATAGGGTTCCTACCGGGGTACGGAACCCTAAAAAGATTAATCCGTCTTCGATACATCATTAAAAATGTGAAGCCGTGTTTCGACCGATTGGTGCATTGAAATTCAACTGTGACGACTCGGTTCTGGCTTCGCGCGGCGGCGAATGAGAGAGAAAGCAGGGACGAATTCATGCAGGGAACGATAAAATTTCGAGTTTCTTTATATTACTCGTGAAACATAATTATTTATTATTCCCCAGCATAAATCCTTCTCTGTTTTCTCTCCCATTCGCAGCCGTGCGCACTAAAAAAAGAGTATTGTATTTTTAAGTATATTATATTTTTAAAGAAATATTTTAGATTATATTCTTATCGAAGAAAGAAATATTCTTGTTTTGAGAATATCTTCTTAGCAAGTTAAGAAAACATATACTTACAATAGAGCGTGCTGCGGTCGCCATAACGCGTCTTCGTTTTCTCATTCATTTCATTGGTTTTATGGTGTGTGCGACGCAGTGTTGAATTTTAATTAATCTTGTGTGTTTTTTTATTAATAAGGGGAGACCCCACCTTAATTTTGACCCCTTTAAAATAAAATTATTAAACGAAGTAATATTTTTTTTCTTGCATCATTTTTAATCTGAAAACATATAAGATGGTCAAAAATATTTAATTTTAATTTTTGAAGAGGTTAGAATTTTTTTCTTCTGACCTATTGCATATTATTGGAAATCCATGCGAGAAGTTGTTTAGAATAGTAAAATATGCATGGAAAAAAAATTCCGTAAAAAAATATTAAAAACTGTAACAGAAGATCGATTTTTAATATTCAAATCTTTAAATTTTGCCGAAATTTCGGAAGTCCTGAACCTTTATTTTTTTCCAATTTGATGCTCTGAGTCGAAAAAACATCGTTAAAACTGACGATTAGCTCATTTTCATGGTAAAAACTATAAAAATCATGGCTTTTTGCATTTACTTCGGTATATATAAATTATACCATAAAAGCTTCGGACTATGATTTTTATGGAATTTACCACGAAAATGAGCTAAATATAAATTTTAACAATGTTTTTTTAATAATAGCATCAAATTACGTAAATATACACAATTTGGAAAAAAATTAAAGATTTACGGCTTTCGAACTTTCGGCAAAATTTAAAGATTTGAATATTAAAAATCGATCTTCTCTTACAGTTTTTAATATTTTTTAACGAAAATTTTTTTCCATGCATATTTTACCATTCTAAACAACTTCTCGCATGTATTTGCAATAATATGCAATAGGTCAGAAGAAAAAAATTCTAACCTCTTCAAAAATTAAAATTAAATATTTTTGACCATCTTATATGTTTTCAGATTAAAAATGATCCAAGAAAAAAAATATTACCTCCTTTAATAATTTTATTTTAAAGGGGTCAAAATTAAGGTGGGGTCTCCCCTTAAAAATGAATCCAGTGACAGAGTGGCTTAATAATAATGGATTACAGGAACTGATTGACATATTTGAATGTGAGTGTATTTAGTTATTAACAAAATCTACTAACTTATTAGTCATGCTTTCTTAAAAGAGAGGTTACATTTGGAATTTTTGCTAAGAGTGTCTATTTGGCCCGTCAGCGGGCTTTTAGTATGTGTCCCGTCAGATAACAAATTGGCTGTAATTAATAATAATAAATTATTTAGATTATTATTATTACTATTTTTAAAAATGGATTTATTTAAAGTATTATTTACTTAAATTTGACAGGTAATGTATATTTTAACCTCAAAGTAAAGATACAAGAGATACATTCTTGCGAAGAATTTTATTAAAACTATTGAAAAAATTAAATTGTTTCAAAGAATTATTAAAATCTTTTGAAAATCAATTAATTAAAAAAAAGAGTTCAAGTCTATTCAATTTTGTTAAAATTCTATTAAAAGTAATTGAATTCCTCCGATGAATTTTAGATCTTGTGGAAAATTTCAATTTTTCCGACAAATATTACAATTTTTGAAAAGAATGGAATTCGGAAAAGAGTTTTGTTATTTATAAAGACAATTGTGATTTTGACGAGAATTTTTTTAAATTTTTGAACATAATTGAATTTATACGAACAATTTTATTACTTTTGAAAATAATTGAATTTCTGCAATCATTTGTAATTTATCTAAAATTCTTCATATTATATTGTACAATTTGCAGATTTTTCGTCTTTTTTCAATCAAATTATACAGACCTTTTTTTTAAAAAAATGACTTTTACGGACTTCAAGCAAATTTACAGACCAAGTTCGAGCCCTGTAAATAATATTAAATTCATTTGTGAAATTATATTGAAATAGTAGATTTTTAAAGTAATTGAATTTCAGAAAATTTAATTATTTGTAAAAATAATTGATTATTTGCGAAAAATTAGTTTAAAATTTTTAAAAATAATTCAATCCTTTCAAAGAATTTTATTAAAATTTTTGAGGATAGTTTTCTTTTTTTAACAATCAGCGAAGTTAATGTAGTGCAAATTTAAAAAAAGAGAATAAGTAGCTTTTAGTGTCACAAATCTAAAAAAGTATCCAAGTTGTAGCAAATCGTATAAAAAGTAGTAAATAGTATATTTTAGTAGATGAGTGAGAAGCCTGTCAAATTTACGTAAATAATACTTTTAATAATAATTAAATTAATCTATTTGTAAAAATAGTAATAATAATAATCTAAATAATCTATTGTTACCTTTGTCTTAAACATAGAATTTAAGTTAGAATCGGCAATTTTGTATTTGTTTGTTTTTGTTAATATAACCAAAAACTGTGATTTTATCATTTTATTTAATTATTTTACGTACAGAAGACAGAAAAGTCTCAACTGTCTTCGTGATTACAATTTGAATGTTTTTCTTATGAATTAAGAACCTTTTTGTAATTACAAAATAAATTGTTTAACATGAATAAATTGTTTAATCTATTTTTCTTATTATTATTAATATAATTTTGACCCACCAAATTTTATTATAATAAAAAATATTGTTATTAGACAATTCTATCCAAAATTTTGTTTCGGAAAAATTTATTTTAAAAAATAAATATTTTTTTAACTCAAAAAATATTTTGATTATATCAAATAGTTTTATAGTAAATTTCATATTTTTGTCATATATTATAATTCCAAAATTATGTCTATTTAATTGAAAATTTATTACTTAGATTATAAATGAAAAATATTATTTCCAGAAACCCAAAAATATTATGTGCTTATAAATTCAAGAATAGAATATTCTTAATATAAGAAGTACGGCTTAATAGGTTAAGAATATATTCTCGTAAGAGATTTTTAGAATATATTCTTCTCTACTTACAATAAGAAAATACAAGTCACTATTTTTGCGCGCTACGCACGCCCCTTTTCTTTCTGCTATTAAAAATGGAAATGTTTTTACACCGAAAAGTTTCTAATATTACTCTAAAGATACACACATAGTTATTAAAAACATTTTATCTTTAAAGGATTAAATTTTATTTTAAATTTTGTGTACCTATTCCCTTTTTGAATAATATGTTCTAGTAATATAACATTATCATCTGCATCATTTAATTCACCATTGACAACTTTAAGTAAAAAATCTACAAATTCCTTTTCTTGTGGTAAAGCTCTCATATTATCTGTTAATGTGTATTTTTTGAAATATTTCTATAGTTTACTATTTTTTATTGATAAATTTACTATTTCTGATTTAGTACCCCGTTCTTTAATTGGTAAAGTTTGTCGAAAATCTCCGCCTAGAATTACAATTTTACCACCAAAAGATTCGTTGGAATAGATAATCATAATTTCTAAAGCATATTTTGGAGCCATTGGTGCTTCATCCCAAATAAAGCCCACTTGGCTTGGTATTTTTCCGGCACGTGAGACAATCTGAGCGGGAGGTTTGACGTCGAGGTATAATGATGTGCACCGTCGATTATTGTCCGGTACACACCATTAAAACTCGACTGTCGATAAACCGGTTGTACTCAGGAGAGGTTTTCTACAGTTTCCCTCTTCTCTGGCGAGAAAACCCATTGACGGGTGGTCCAGGCGTAATGCGAGTACTCCTAATAAAGTCGGCTGTAGACGCAAAATTAGGTTAATATATAGAAAATTTCTAAGTAGAATGGTTATGCTTAATCCAAAAAGTATTTCTCGGGGACTCTTGTCGAAGTGCGTTAAGGCCAATAGGGCAGGAGTATAAATAATAAAAAAAAAAGATTGAACTTTAATGTTTGAAGATGAAACACTGTATAATGGAACGGGTAAGCCTAAAACTTTATGAACAGTTTTTCCATTAGGAAGCAGAATCGCAGCTATACCTGTAAATGCCATGTTGCAAACATTTATTCCTTTACTTCTTAACAATTGCCATAGAACCATCAAAAGAAGAATCCTTTAGGGCATCAAGTACATAATCAACTACAAGTTTTTGTTTTACATTTAATTTAGCATAATTCTGTTCTCCTATGTTAATATGTTCTGCAACATTTATATCATTAACTTGTTCAGTAAAAATTTCATCTTGTATATATCTAATAACCCCTGAAAGTCAGTTAAATTATATCCTTCGTTAAATAACATTGTTTTAATATTTCTACAAGCCCTTTGTTCAGCTTCAATGTCGTTTATTTTTGTGACATTTATCTTCTGACATTTGACCCTTTAATTGTTCCCATATATAGTTTATCCGGATGTACAGGATGACTTTAAATTAAAATTCTTGTGAATAATTGGCGAAGTGAATGAGGCATCATCCATAATGCAGCTTCTTCGATTGTCCTAATCCACTCCCTATCATCTTCTACAAGTCCTAATGCCAAACAAGCAGTTGTAAAAGATTCATGAACAACTCCATTAACTGTTCTCAAACTTTCAAAAGAAGTTGCTCCTTTTACTGTAAGCAACAATAATCTAAGATGAAATAACTCCAATTGATGTGGATTAACTGAATACATTCTTCCCTATACTCTTGATTTACGAATTCTTTGTTTCCATTCAAGAGATTTTGTTACCCATGTATAATGCCCTGGTATATCTGAATAATAATACTTTTGAGCATTACTAACTCGTTGGTTAAGTTTAAAATAATCCAAAAGTTTTGTATTTAAATCGAAAGAAATGCCGTTACTATCTTTTTCTTCTCGAGTAATAACATTCTGTTCATTTGGAAAATGTATGGGTAAGCGATTAACGCTATGACTCTTTTTCTCTAAAGGTTTACTTAGAATTCTCTAAATTGCCTCAACTGGACCAACATATCTATTTTCTTCATAATGATGTATTTCATTATAATTAACAGTTATCTCACCATTCGCATTTGTGATAACAATAAATGCATCATTATGCCCATTGAGAATATATTTATATAAATATTTAACAGACTTGATACTCGAAACTATTTCTACATCAATATGGCAATTAAATATTTCTGAAAGTTTAGGGCAATACGGAACAACATTAGAATTATCAACAATAAATCCATTTGGTCGTTCATACGCTTTATTATTATTTCTTTCGACGACAATGAACATAGCAATTTTCTTCAATTGTAGTTTCTTCTTGGTAACTTTTTGGAATTTTTTTTGAATATTTCCCATCAATTAAATACCAATCTCCACAATGTCCGTGAATATTATTTTGCATTATTATTTTATGTAAAATAGGATTGATATTTTCATCAGGAATTTCTGCAGAAATTTAACATTCAACACTTTCAACTGTTAATATTTTAGAATTTTCTTTCAATATAACTAACAAATGAATGTGTGTCAATCCTCGCTTTTGAAATTCAATAACATAAACATAAGATTTGACTTCTCCAAATAATTTATTATCAACAATAGGTTTAAGTAGATGCTTAACTTTTAATGCGAAAACCCTAGTTACTATATCAGGTCTATCAGCAGCAGTTTGATAGGGGAATAAATTTTCCTGTATCTCTTTCCAATTTGGATTACACATCATTGTGATAGCCATCGAATCCTGATATTGTTGCATCGTATTGCGAGGTGATCCTATAAAAGTAGAAGGCAATATAAATAAGCGTTTTTCACACGTGTTCATCATTCTTTAACACATGATTGTGTAAATAATCCATCAGTCCTTTATATCTTTCACTTCTCACTTGAGCTTGATTATTTGCACAAAATCTTAATCTATCTTTTTCTATTTTTACATCATTTTCAACCACCCATTGTTGAAACAATCTACCTCCATATAAAAATTGATTAAATTCTTTATCTCTTACAGCAATTTTGTATTCAATGTAGGCAGACCTAAAAATAGTATGATTTCTAATTCTGTAATCACTGTCACTACGAATCATATTAATATTATAACCCTTATTTCCAAGTGGATGAAATATGGGATAAATCCACGGTTCAACATTCGGATCTAAATTACTAACCAATTTTAATTCCTTTGTAGATTTATTATAAACCGTTTCATAAGATTCTGGTATTTCTCCTTCAGAGTTTGTATTAGAAATTGCAGCAACTTCATTAAAACTTTGAGAATTGTATCTATTTTTATCACAGCTTTTTTTCAACGTGAACAATAATTGTAACTCAGGAATTTCTTCATTATTTGTCTTGCTAATTCAGCTTCTATTTGAAATACCTCTGACATCATCATGTGAGATTTTGTGTATGCATTAGAATTTCTCCTAATATTTTCTATAGATTTTACACCGTCTTCATCCAAATTTTCGTTACTTTTTAATGTGTATCTGATTGATTCCTCAGGGTCATAAATAAATAATTGACCAAAACATGGATCCTCACCTTTATCCGGATATAAAGCACTAATAATTTGATAGTAAATTTGACCTTGAATTTTGTAACAGAATGGTCCTCTTCTTCTGCCATTAAAATTAATTACATTAGCATTTAAAGATGCAAAAAAAAAAGAATTATTATACAGCCTTATATTCTTTTTAAAATGACCTGATTTTTTATGAAACCCTTCTAACAAAAGCCTTAATTCATCTGGATATTGTATTAAAGTTAACACAACACCTCCATGACTACAGAAGTCATTAAAACTAACTTTTTTACCAGTAACTTTTTCATCTTTAAAATGTTTAGCTTGACAATATGTGCCGTAATTATTTATCGGACCTAGATAATTTTCAACATTCAACTCATTTTGAATTTGATGCTTTAATACTCCTTCACAATAATTTCTTTGACATCGAGTATTCTTTGTTTTTGACAAAGAACTTGTATCACTATTTTTATTCTTTAATTTAAGGTTCTCAGCATATTCTATTTTGGATTAGACTTGAAGTTTTTTCTTAGTTGAAGTGTCTTTTTCACTAAATAATTTACGTTATCAATTGTACGTTTTAATTTTTGCCTCTCACGATAATATTTTTGAATTTCAGCCCTACTTTGTTTATGTGTTGTTGATGCAATAATTCCTTTATTTATTTCATTTATTATTCTCGAAAAAGAAATTTCTTTCTTAATAGAGTTTTTAGAAAAGTTTGATTCTTCATACTGAAGTTGAATATATTTTTCATTTAAAAGGCAATTTCAGTCATACACAACTATGCAAGATCTACTTTTAGAAAGTTGTACAGAGGGAAATTTAAATAAACTATTGTTTTCGAACATTAACATTAAATGATTTCTAATATTACAATAATAGTAATTGACAAAGTGGGGCAGAATATTAAAAAACAACGATGTTGCAAATGCTATTGCATATACTCCATAAGAAAGACTATTCTGGTTGTTGATCAACAGTTGTAAAAACTACTGGTGTTTCAAAAGAATATAATCTAATTAAATAATTTCTTAGTTAATGATTTAAACATTTTTTATTAAGACTATCAAAAATGTAAAGGCTTATTCCATCATAATAAGTACAAATCCAATGACCAGATTTATAAGATCCACTAAAAAGTATTTGATTGTGCTGCTTACTTTTATTGATTGGAACTATCAAATCAATTGTTTGTAAACACAAAGTATTTTGCATATTATAAAAAAATTTGATTTTCTTCCCAATAGCGTTTGAAATTCATACACATGATCATTATTTAGCATCGCTCTTTCAGTGACAACAATACTTAAATCATAAGTAGTCGAATTAACAGTTTCTCCTTTGTTAGACACTGTTCTTTTATTTTATAAAATTTACTTATATCAAGGAATTATAATTTTAAAAATGGTAATATTACATAAGAATTTTAACATCAAGTTTTATACATTTAATTATAAATTTGATAATTTTCTTTTATTTAATGTTACCAAATTTTGCCTCTTATAGAAAATAACAACAAATTTACAATTCTCTCCTTATTCAAAACTTTCAAATTTTTCCTTCTGTCAAATATAATTAATGTCTAATTTTGTCTTTCATCCAATTTAACTAATTTCCAATTTTGTATCTTTTCCAATATTTAAACAATTTACAATTCTTCATTTTCTCCAATTTAACCAACTTCCAGCATTGTTTTTATCCAATATAAATAATTTACAATTTTTCCTTTTATACAATTTATCCAATTTAACCAATTTCCAGCTTTTTTATACAATTTTAACAATTTCCAGCTTTGTTTTTATCCAATATAATCAATTTCCAATTTTTCCTTTCATCCAATTTCACCAATTTCCAGCTTTGTTTTTATCCAATAGAACCAATTTCCAATTTTGCCTTTTATCCAATATAACCAATTTCTAATTTCGCCTTGTATCTAAATTAACCAATTTCCAGCTTTTTTATACAATTTTAAAAATTTCCAGCTTTGTTTTTATCCAATATAATCAATTTCCAATTTTTCCTTTCATCCAATTTCACCAATTTCCAGCTTTGTTTTTATCCAATATAAATAATTTACAATTTTTCTTTTTATCCAATGTAACCAATTTCCAGCTTTGTTTTTATCTAATATAACCAATTTCCAATTTTTTAAAATAATTTTTCCGATTTGTTTTTATCCAATCAGAACCAATTTCCAAGTTAACCAATTTCTAATTTTGCCTTTTATGCAATTTAACTAATTTCCAGCTTTTTTATCCAATATAACCAATTTTCAATTTTGCCTTTTATCCAATTTAACCAATTCCCAGCTATGTTTTTATCCAGTATAAATAATTTCCAATTTTTCCTTTTATCCAATTTAACCAATTATCAGCTTTGTTTTTATCCAATATAACCAATTTCCAAGTATTCCTTTTATCCAATTTATCCAATTTTCAGCTTTGTTTTTATCCAATAGAACCAATTTCCAATTTTGCCTTTTATCCAATATAACCAATTTCTAATTTAGCCTTTTATCCAATTTAACCAATTTCCAGCTTTGTTTTTATACAATAGAACCAATTTCCAAATTTGCCTTTTATCCAAATTAACCAATTTCCAGCTTTTTTATACAATTTTAACAATTTCCAGCTTTTTTTTTATCCAATATAATCAATTTCTAATTTTTCCTTTCATCCAATTTCATCAATTTCCAGCTATGTTTTTATCCAATATAAATAATTCACAATTTTTCCTTTTATCCAATGTAACCAATTTCCAGCTTTGTTTTTCTCCAATATAACCAATTTCCAATTTTTCCTTTTATCCAATTTAACCAATTTTCAGCTTTGTTTTTATCCAATAGAACCAATTTCTAATTTAGCCTTTTATCCAATTTAACCAATTTCCAGCTTTGTTTTTATCCAATAGAACCAATTGCCAATTTTGCCTTTTATCCAATATAACCAATTTTTTATTTTGCCTTTTATCCAATTTAACCAATTTCCAGCTTTGTTTTTATCCAATATAACCAATTTTTAATTTTGCCTTTTATCCAATATAACCAATTCCTAATTTTGCCTTTTATCCAATTTAACCAATTTCCAGCTTTGTTTTTATCCAATAGAACCAATTTCCAATTTTGCCTTTTATCTAATATAACCAATTTTTAATTTTGCCTTTTATCCAACATAACAAATTTCTAATTTTGCCTTTTATCCAAATTAACCAATTTCCAGCTTTTTTATACAATTTTAAAAATTTCCAGCTTTGTTTTTATCTAATATAATCAATTTCCAGTTTTTCCTTTCATCCAATTTAACCAATTTCCAGCTTTCTTTTTATCCAATAGAACTTCTAATTTTTCCTTTTATCTAATATAACCAATTTCTAATTTTGCATATTATCCAATTACAGACGATTTCCAAATTATAACAAAATTTTAAATTTAATAATAAACATCAAAAAAATTATAACAAATTTTTAACTTTATTAATAATTTACATCAAAAACAAAACACAACTCAATTAATTATTTAATGATTGAAAAAATTTAGAAAAAAGTATCTTTATGTAATTCTATTATTATTTACTATTCACTTATTATCACTAATTATATTCACTAATACTTTCTATTCACTAAATCACTATGTACTAATTCACGAAGTATTCACTAATAATTCACTTATTTAACTTTATATTCACTCACATATAGTGAGTGAATTCACCAGTGAATTTTGATTTTTGAAAAAGTTGAAGTCAAGAGACAAAAATGAGAAAATTTGATAATTTTTTTTACTTCTTTTTCACTCTACAACTCAAAAAATTGTTAACGAAATGACTTTAAAGACGGCTTAATTTACGCAAAATTTAGTCAGCTTTCTAACCGTATTTAAGTTTTTTTTGTATCTCCTTTTATTTACGAGATATGATTGAAAAAGTGATAGCATGTTTCTTTATAGAGTCGCTTGTAATCGTCCTGATATTCGTGGACGGTAGTGTATAAAACTGCAATAACATACTTATTTTTAAGCAAGAAGTAAGTAAGCAAGAAGAAATTAAGTAAACAATTATATACATAAGTAAGTAAGCAAAGAAATAGGTAAGGAAGTAAGCAAGGAGGAAATCACTTGCTTGCTTACTAGCTTACTTCCTTATTTGCATACATACTTGCGTATTTCCTTCTTGCTTACTTTCTTACTTACTTATTTGTTTACTTGATTTTACTAACTTCCCTATTTGCTTCCTTGCTTACTTTCTTATTTCCTTCTTGCTTACTTACTTCCTTATTTACTTACTTTGCTTACTTTTTACCTACTTATTTGCTCACTTACTTGCTTATTTCCTATTTGCTTTTGAATACCGTAAAAAAGGCTAAATTCGCTTAATTTTTCAATTCTTTTTTAAATAACTTCAGGAAACGATAAAAATAAACATTGGCATTGAAAATACAGTCAGGTCTCGCCAAGTGTCGTTTTCAGTAAGTGTCATGACTCACAAAGTGTCATCGTTCAAGACCCGACAAGTGTCACTTTCCCCACTTTTTTTTACCCTCTCCAATGCTAAAAATGGACTACCCAAAACCGGTTTGCAACATAAACCAATGAAATGACCACTTTTATTAAAGAGGCGTGGCTTAGGCCACTGACACTTACTGAGACAGACGGTCCCAAAAGATTCCCAGTGACGACACTTAGCGAGACCTGACTGTATATAATCTCTAACCCTTTCTCTTTACTATTACTGCATAAAGAAATTAAAATATGTTGCAGAAAATTATTTATAAGCCGTTTTGTTGTCAGCGACTTTACCTTTAAATGAGGGTAAATTCGCTCACCATTATTATTCTGGCAAAATATATTATAATCTGCAAAAATAAAACTAAATATTCTTTAGAATCAATAAAGAATAAAATAAAGAACAATATCCAAAGTTTTTGGAATAAATATTTAATATTGTTTTATCAATAAGTAATTAAATTCAATCATTCAATTAAACGTACTCATAACCATAAAAAATAAGGTTAAGTCTGACAGTTTAGTACTTAAACCGTTTTAAATCGTTTAATTTTTAGTTATAAGAGTATTATTATTTAAAAAAATCGAATTATAAATTAAAATAATTAACATACTTAAAATATGCAGGCCCAAACATCTTTTTTGTAGACTTATTTCCTGAGCAAATATACGCTGCAAATTTGAATTTTTTTTAATTGATTTTTTACAGAAACTATTTATTGCTTTCAGTTTTGTGCTTTATGAAAATCATGTTGGAGATACAGGAAATGTAATGTTCAGAAGGATTCAACTTAAAAATTTTGAAGTAAAGCTTTATTCCCTATTTTTTCATATACTTGTTCAATATGAAAATTATTCACTTGTGTTTTAAATATAATTTTTATTGAAAGTTACCAATGAATCTGCTGCAAATAAATTTTAAATTAAAGTTTACCATTTATATTAACCAAAACAATTGTAAATCTTAAATATGTCTGTCTAAAAAGTATGTTAATCGAATTTTAAAAAATAGATATCTGTTGAGCGAATTTACCCTACATGAGCGAAATTAGCCTCTCTTACCCCTAGTAGAAATTTGTCATAGTATCTTTAAGGGCACTGGACAGTTCCACTGGAAAATTTCGAGGCACTTTACAGTTAAACTGGCTAAAAACTATAAAGTGATGTCACGCTAATTTCTTCAAGTTATTGTCCAGTCAAATTTTACAGTTTCTGATCATTAGTCCTGTAGAAAAACTATACAAAATAATTCACTTGGAAATGTCAAAACTTTCTTTATATTGACGTTTCGTATTAAACACGTACAAATTTGAAAATATAACGTTAAATTTTTTTGTCAACAAATTAAATAAATTAAAATTTTACGAAACTATATTTTTACTGTTGGTGTATCTATTGTTCCGTATAATAAATGATTTATAATAAATTATCTGTAAAATTATTTTTAAATAACTACATAATTAAAAAAAAATTATAAACGTTACTGATTCTTGTACACATTTCATTTTTTTACATTAAACAACATTCACTTTTTCTTATAATTAAGCACAATACTGAAATAAATATTATTATTTTATCACACTACAAACTTATAAGTAAACCCTAATATCAAGAACTAATTCAGTTCAAACGAAAAATATCTAGCGGTAACGGGGAGCGAAATCGGGTCACACTGGGACGAAATACCTAAACGCACGCTTACGCATCACGGCCGTTCTAGTCGATGGACGATTCCGGAAAAATAAGAACCATACTCTACCGGCAGGTAAAGCAGTTCCCTTTTTCATATTTTCTAGCTCAACTGGCGAACTACTGGACAGCTACTGCATAACACTCTAAAGTTGAACTTATTGATTATTACTGTACAGAAGTTCTGTCTGTCCAGTTATTTTCATGGCACTGTCTAGGCGTTCCGTGAAATTATGTTTCAAAGTTTGTCGTGGCGTTAGCGCTACCGTCAGTCCAGCAACTGAACAGTGTTATGTAGACATTTTCCATAAATACATCAGTGTATACACTGAAAGAAATAATTCGCGGGAATAACTAGAATTATGTCTATTTTTTCCGTAAGGAATTTGTAATAAATTGTTACTGGCTACTGTCATTAATTATAGACAGTTCTGTTATACAGATCGGAGAGCAATACAACGTAAATACATCAATGTAAAACATAACCTTACTTTATTGGACCAATTCTAACTTTTTGTATGTAACAGATTTGTTAAATTAATATTTATACATATAATAAGAGTATATAATCTTGAAAAGAAATTGTCTTCTGAATTTAAAAAATTAGTTATTTTAATTAACTCAATTAATTAAAGCGAATTTTAAAAAAGTTTTTTTTCTAAAGGAATTTTCATTAAAAATAAATTTTGATTTAAAAGAAATTTTTATTATTAAATCAAAATTTTAATATTATATAATTTAAAAAATTTGTTATTTAGTTGTCAACAGTAAAATAAAAGAACAAAATTAAAAATATAAAAACAAAAAAATGTAAAACCAAAAGATTTATTTTATAGAAAACATTTTGAAAATGTCAATACACAACTGTTTAGTTACTGAAACTGGCGGTAGCGCTAACGCCACGACAAACTTTGGAACATAATTTCTCGGAACGCCTCGATAGTGCCATGAAAATAACTGTACAGGACTTCTATGCAGTAATAATCAAGTTCAACTTTATATTTTCTTTAACAGTGTTATGCAGTAGCTGTCTAGTAATTCGCCAGTTAAGCTAGATTAAACTTCCATGACTAAAACTGTACAGTAACTTGAATAAATCTAGTCATGCCACGACAAATTTCTACTAGGGACGGTACCTCACAATTATTATTTAATATTTTAAAAAATATTAATTTGCTATTAATTAATTTAATAATTTCAAACTTGCACTGTTATTCAAAATATGTATATTTTTAAATTTTAACACAAAAGTTTGAGAATAATTAGGATTTTGATATATTATTGTTTTATTCCATTAAATACAAATTTAAACATTTTTCTTTAGAACAATAAAAACATAATTTAAAAATATTTCATAACTTGACCTTAAATATAGTTAGAAATGATTTATTAATATAGATAATTTTTAATTTTGTACAACAATAGTTTATTAATTTGAATCTTTCTCACAAGCGGTGAAATAAAATTGAGCGTAATATAGAAGGACAGTTGAAACTTTCTGAAGCAATAATTTAAAGCGTGCGATGTATGTATTAGGTGTATGCGTTTAGAATGTACTGTAGGCAGGTGTATCAATTAATATTTGTTCGTAAACAATTGTAGGGGGTTTAGGTAGTGATTGAAGTAGGTAAATTGAGATTTACGGCAGTATTAATATAGATATACTGAAGTAACATTATTTTTTATTTTTGTTCTTCAAGTTTTACCGAACTATTCAATAAATTACAACTGGTTCAATTTTACCGAAGACTTTATCTTACGTTTTACGGAACTCTTCAATAAATTGTAACTCGTCAGTTTTACCGAATACTTTATCTTACGTTTTACCGAACTATTAAATAAATATGAATGTAGCGAGCACTTATATTACGTTTTACCGAAATGTTAGTGAAGTGCTAATACATGTATCGTAAGGTTTATACTTTTTACATTATTTTTCAATGCAATTTCTTGTACAGTCTAGTTCTTGAAAACTTATAATTTTGACAGTTCATCCCAGTTTTACCGAATTGAAATTAACTAAAATTTCAGGAAAAAGTTTCTCTGTGTACAAAATTTTGTATAAAAGTATTCGGGATTTTAGACATTTGATAAATTAGACATTCGGGACAAAGCCTTTCGGGAAAATGACCGGAAACGATGTTACTCATCATACATGGGTGATTTTCAAATAACTGTAATTTTTTTAATAAGACGTTTTCCCGTTAAAATAGTGAACCAAATTTGACTTTCATTACATATTTCAGTACACATTGTGCCACAGTCCTGAAATGTGTGTCACAGTTAGAACAACTTAAATAAATAAATAATCAAATAAATATTTTCTTTTTAATATTCGCACTTCAAAATAATGCCAATAGAAGTCAATTAAAAATAAACTTGAGTAATAAAATCACAATTTCTTTAATATATGGAGATACAAAATATTTAACAATTGGAAACATGAAAAAAGTGCTCGCATACGTAGAATTAATTAACTATATTAATTTGAATATTCTTTCATTTTTTCATTCACTTTTTCTGTCCCTCACACTCTAAAGTTGTCTTTTGTTTATACTTTTGTTTTTTGTTAATTTTAGGGGTCAAAATAAAAAAATCGACAATATGTGCCTAACTTTTTAAAAGAAAAATAAATCTTTGAAATGTTGAAAAAATTGTCTGTTTTGTTAGTTATGTTCTAAAATATGTCAAAAATTATAAAATTCAAGATCAAGGAATACACTCGACTTTCGGATCTTTTGCACTTACGGGACAAAATCCTCTCATACCTTTTACCAAAACAAATGCCATGGTAACGCAAAACAAAACAATATATGTATAACCAAATATGTAAATTAATGACAGTATTTTAATATGAATTTCTGAAAATATTTTTTGATAACTAACCAAATAGATTTTAGAAATTTTCTTTCTGTCTATGTAACGTCTGACTTCACTCCTAAAAAAAGATATGTCGGATGGGACACGATGACAAAAAATAATAAACATGAATTTTTATTTTTGTTATTATTCGAAAACTTGAATGTAGTTTTAATTGTACATTTACACAAATACTATACATACACTAGAAAATTTTTTTATACATTCATTACCATTTGAAAATGTTCGCCCTTAACCCGTCAGCACTCGCGCTATAGATAAAAAGTCTCACGCAACACTACTCAACCTATAGGGAACTCTTGGAGTGCGAGTGAGACACTAAAAAAAGCGATAGTGCTGACGGGTTAAAAAAACTTGTGGACACGATGACAAAAAAAGATGTACTCTTTTCTTAATATTATCAAAATATCACTGATTATGATAATAATTTTGATTTTTTTTATTACTGATTTTTAAATTGATTGTGACATTTCTCTATGCTCACGTATTATCAAATTTATATCGTACTTGATTTATTTCATAGTTTTTTAACTTTTAATTGCGATACCAATTTGAAAACCGGTAAATATGTGTGTGAGGACACGATGACATTAAAAAATTTCAAATCTGGGGACACGTTAAAAATTCTTTAAATTTCGCATTTAGTGTTATAAAAATTCTCACCACTTTTCTATATTAAACTTTATACATTGGAGAACACGTACACAAAGAGAAATTTTATTTTCTATAATAAAAAATTGAATTAAAATTTTTTTTGTATCGTAAGTGTATATAGGGACACGGGACACGATGACATTTTGGACATATTTTTACTATTTTGTACCTGTTGTATCAATAAAAAATTATATTAAATAACCAGGTATTGTAGATAAAATTATACTCTGAAAGATGTTTGTATTTAAAATCATGAATTTTTAACAACAAAATTATTATTTATCCAGGACAAGATTTCAACGATTTTTTGATTTTAACCCTTAGATAGAAAATAGAAATCATCAGAATTTTTTTTACTTCTTTTCATTAAACGACTAAAATTTTGTTAAATATTATGTTTTGTGAAATTGAAATTATTTTTGTTCTTTACTTCTAAAAAAATTAGAAAATTATTAAACAACTGTGATTAAGAAATAGAAAATTTATTTATTTTCCATTATTTTCTTTTTAAATCACAATTTTTTTAAGAAAATTATTATTTTGTTTTAGAAAAAAAAGAAAAATATTTGCACAATTTTTATTTTAATCTTATCTTTGGAACAGGATTTTCCACAGGAATTAAGACATTAAAAAATTCAAAATTCAAACCTTTTTTAAATTAAACAACTTATGAAAGTATTGTTTATAAAACATGAAGATATCAATTGATCGATTTCTTTATGTTTTCTAATAAAATAAAGATGACCGAGAGATAAAATCATTATTTTACATTATAAGAATATTGTTACTGTAACTTCATCAAAATTATTTTCATCATTTTAATTAAATTATTATTTTCTAGGATTTTAAATTATTTTTTATGAAAATAATAATTGAATTCCTTGTGAAATTTTAATTATTTTATGAATATAATTAAATGTTTGCGCAGAATTTCAATAAAATTTTTTATAATTGAATTCTTTTGAAAAATTTTAGTAGATATTATAAAAAGCATTGAATTGAGAAAAATTTTTAAAAATAATTGAAATTTTTGCCGAGAATTTTTTCAAAATTTTTTTAAATAATTGAAGTGATTCGAAGAATTTTATCAAACTTTTTAAAAATAATTGAATTTTTGCAACGAATTTTATTAAAATTTTTTAAAATAATTGAATTCTTATGAAAAACTTTTATTAATTTTTTTGTTAAATAATTGAATTATTGCGAAAAAATTTATAAAACATTTGCAAATGATTGAATTCTTTCAAAGAATTTTATCAAAAAATTTGATAATAATTGAATTTCTTCGAAGAATTTTATTGTTTATGAAAACAAGTGAATTATTGCGAAAAAAATTGCAAATCATTGAATTCTTGCAAAGAATTTTATCAAAAAATTTGATACTAATTGAATTTCTTCGAAGAATTTTATTGTTTATGAAAATAATTGAATTTTTTTGAAAAATTTTTGTAATATTTATTGAATACAATCGAATTTTTTAATAATTGCATTGAAAATAATTGAATACCTGAGAAGAATTTTATTATTTATGAAAAATACTTTAATTCTTGCAATGAATTTTAATAATATATTTATTTTTAAATAATTGAATTCTTTTGTGAATTTTTATTGAAATAGTAGATATTAAAAATAATTGAATTTTGATATTATTGAAATTAATTTAATTCTACGAAGAATTTAATTCAAATTATTTTTTTAAAAAATCGAATTGTTAAAAATTATTTCATTAAAATCTTTGAAAATTAATTTTAATAAAAATTTTAGGAATAATTACATTTTTCGAGAAATTCTATTAACATTGTACCAAAAATAATTGAAATTCTGCGATGATTTTTATTATTTATGAAAATAATTAAAAATCTACATACTTATAGAATTTTATTATTTATGAAAATAATTGAATTCCTGGTTAAAAAAATGTTATTCTTCATGAAAATAATTGAATTATTGCGAAGAAATTTATAAAAAATTTGTAAATGATAGAATTCCTCTGAAATTTTTATTATTTAATTCATTCATTCAAAATTGTCATTTTCTAAAATTTCAAATTAAAATTTTTTTAAATAATTGAATTCGTTTTGGAAAATATTTTATTAAAATCGTAGATATTGAAAATCATTAAAATTAGAAAAATTTCTGAAAATAATTGAACTTTGGAGAAGAATTTTGTTATTTATAAAGATAATTGGGATTTTTACAAGAATTTTATTCAAGATTTGAACATAATTGAATTTAATAAGAAGAATTTTATTTTTTTTAAAGAATTTTTTCAATTATTTTTAAATTCTACAAAATTGAATTTTTTTTAGTATTTTCAACAAAAATTTAAATTAGAAAATTTTCAAATTTTATTATTTTTAAAATTGCTAATTTTATTTAAAAAAGGTAGTAAGAAGTTAGCCGCGCGATTTGTTGCTAGTATCATTATAATAAAATAACTTTTATATGTAAAACATCTAATTAGACTTGGCCTCCAAAGTGCTCAAAAGATACCCTCAATATTTGATCACGTAACAATTTTGAAACAAAATTTAAAACAATCGTATGCCACGGACCTAACAATTTTACCCTATTTTCTTAATTTTAACTATGATAATGATTATTTAATGAACTGAATATTGAAACAATAATTTTCACATAGTTTGAAAAATTTCGTATGACAGGCACTGGTCTTCAAATAAAAAACTTCAATAACTTTCCCTGAAAAGTTTGCTTAAAAATCAAAAATCGCGATTTTTTTAGAAAAAATTTGGTCATCAAAGGGTTAAGTGGTTCATGAAGTAATTTTCAAAAAAAATAGTTTTAGTACCCGTGTGGAAAAATTTTAGGGCGCTGACCAAGCGCTTAATAAACTATGTCTAACGTCTTTCTAGACCCAGGGCAGACGGTCTTGTCGAACGGCTGTTCAGAATTGAAACGAAACTTCCACGCTATCGTCTAGAATAGACCAGCGTTTCTGGTCTGATCAGCAGTGCTAGTAAATTCTAATCTACGTCTATTCAAAATTTCTCATTATATGTTATCTTATGACAACTATTCTTAGAATGATAAAACTTAATTATTATTTAAAATAATTTTAATGTCTTTTTTGTACATAAAAAGTATACAAAAATATTTTAACTTTCTGTATTTTTCACTTCAACTTTCTTTAAGCGTAAGGTTTTGTGTCCCTCCCAATCTTTGGCATTGGAGATAGTAGTCTTTTTGTAAAATAAAATTTACTGCAAATCAAAACAGCCGGATGAAACTAGCAGTCGTACTCGCAGCACCAATCTTTAGACGTCAACCACTAATTAATAAAATTAATAAATAAAAACTTACTAAATGTGCTATTTAGTGGATACTGATTCTCAAATAACAATACTCGATGGTTTTTTAAATCATTAAGTATTACTAAATTTGAAGGAGAGGCATATTGGTAGATGACGCCTAAACATTGATGCTGAGTACGACTGCTAGCTTCAGTCGACTAATCAAAACACATAGAAACACATCAAAATCTATTTTTTTCAGCCCTACTAAAAATAAAATCAGGAATGATCAGACAAATTGTCAGGCCGCCTGACCACTTTAATCCAGTTTTCTTACGATTCTGGATGGATCTCGTCAGAAATCTATCACAACTGATCAGGAGGAAGTTTAAAGTGGTCACAAGTTTGCTACTATCCCCTCCTCTTTGTTGACCCCGCCCATAATTGGTGACTATTTGAGACCATTTGTATCTCATTTTTGACCATATTTTTAAGCCACTTCTGGTTTATTTATTTAAACAATATGCAAAAAGTTGCAACAAATTAATTTTAAAAAATATATTTTATTAATTAATATTAGTTTGTTTACATACGGAACAACTTGAAACTAATTCCCGGAATTAAATTAAAATTTGGACCCTACGGGGATCGAACCCCGACGCATGACCTAACCTAGTGCCTAAACTAACTGCCCTAACGACTGCGACTACCGAACCGACTTACATATTTCTGGATTCAACTGTCTATATAAAGAGCAACTGTAAAATAGTAAAATTCAATTACCAATATTATCAATAAATCAGAATAAACTGTTAAATAATTTTTATTAATTAATTATATTTCAATTTAGTCATAATAGGTTATGTGAATTAATAAAAATTAACATTATTAATTGAATCAATAATAAATTAAGTCTTAACTTTACAATTTGGAATGTTTCATAAACTATAATACGAATACAGATTAATAATAATTATTATTATATCTGCATTTAAAATAAATTTAGTATTTAATATTAATTTAATTTCACATTATAATTTATAATAATAATGAATTATTAATGCAATATTGAAATTTTTATAAATTTTAAATTTAAATTATTAATAATCATTATAGTAAGAAATTATTCTATTAATGAATAATAATAATTTAAATATAACTGTATTTCAATTATAATGCAAATACTTCTCATAATAAGTACTGACTGGTATAGTAAATTACTAATATTATGAATCAAAATTTATTATTAATTAACTATATTAAATAATTACAAGTAAATATACATATATTAAATTAATATATTATAAATATACATTAAATAAATATATTAAATAATGTTAAAAGAATGGTCCGAATGTTTTGATTTATTTACCTACTTTTGCTGTATAATTAATTCAATAATTATACCAATTTGAAAAATGAGAACTTTTGTTAAGTTAAAAGAACAATTTTTATAATAGAATAATGTATTCTGAAATGTAAAAAATAAATTTGAAAGATTTGTATATATAAATTTTCATGAGACTTTACCAAAATTAGAAAGATGTACCAAAATTTTTATAGGTTATGTGTTCACACATTTCAGAAATAGTCAAGAATTTCAGAAATGGTCAGGAATTTCAGAAATGGTCACAGCTTCGAAAATGGTGGGAGTAAAGTGGGAGGAGCTTGTAAAGTATTTGGTTAGGAATGGTGAGAAACGTTCGAAAACGTCAGAAGTGGTGAGACTGTTCAGGAATGTTGAGAAATTCTGACCATTCATGACGATTCCTGATTTTATTTTTAGTAGGGAGTGCTCATTTAAAATTAAATTATACAGAAAACAACAACAACATAGCACATTATTATTCACATAAAACAGAAACCACAACGAATACTAAAATTCACAAAGAAAATGTACCATACGCTGACTGATCTAACGACGCCAAACGACGCGACGCCATTAGGCGACATGTTACTTAACAGCTGGGCATTCATCGACGCATGCGCATATAACATCCTAGACCAAATCTAGACGGTCTTAATAATAACACCGTACTAGACGGACATATTTGACTTAGATTTTTTCTAATAAGCCCATCTGTTAAGTCACTGATTCGGGACTTGATGGACCGTCTAGAATTAGACGGACTTGATGATTGCTAATCGGGAAATCATTGGACTCTAGACTGCTACATACGGGTAGTTATTTATTTTTGAGGCCATGCAAATATGACAGTTATTTGAAAATCACCCATATAGCACTTACTGCTTTTGAAAATTTAAGATTTATTTAATTTTTTAATAACATTTAACAAGTTAGTTAACTGTTTAAAAACTTATTTATTATTTAATTTAAAAATTTTTTTTTTAAATAAAGAAATTGAAAAAAGTTTTCATGTTGTAAAAGGTTTAAAGCATGAATTAACATAATATTATAATGTTTCTACTTGATTTTAAAAAATTATGCAATTATGCAATCGCATAATCTACCTTTCTTTATCGATGGATTTCAATATAATTTGACCTCAGTAGTTCAAAAACGTATTATTAAAAACTGTCCTTATGTATAGCTTTTTATAAGCATCTTTTTACTCCTTATTGAACATTTTTCGTCCATATTAGCCAGAGATATTTAACTTTTAAAAAATAAAGAGTTTGAAAAATAAGACATTTTTGAAAATTTCGTTAAAAATAGTAAAAGCAAATTTACAAGTCTTATAACCAACTTGTAGAGCATTAAAAAACGTTTGGATTGACATATGTGTATTATGTATATGTCGTAGGCAAATAGAAGAATCCGTCATTTAGCTAAACGCCTAGGCAGTTAGCTAATCGGCGCCGAATAGACGAACGAGCTTCAATATTACTATTATTTGTTTATTCGCCTGAAGGGATCAGGCAATTAGCTAAGTGGCTAGGCATTTAGCTATTCGACAATCGCAGTTTAGGCCAATAGAAGAAAATTGGGCAATAATTAATTCATCACTAGATACACTTACTGGAAAAAGATTTTCTTTGGTCCCGAAGCTATTTCTCGAATTAATTAACTTTAAACTTTTTACTATTTTTATCAGGTTAATACATGTGATTTCTTTAAAACTGAAGTTGGTTCAAAACGATTAAACAAGAAGAGCTAACTTCGTCCTTTAAAAAACACATGTATTAACCTGATAAAAATAGTAAAAAGTTTAAAGTTAATTAATTCGAGAAATAGCTTCGGGACCAAAGAAAATCTTTTTCCAGTGAGTGTATCTAGTGATGAATTAATTACTGCCAAATTTTCGTAATTTTTCATTTTTCTAGGCAGAAGTTATTTACATTTGAAAATCGTGAAAATAAGCAAAGTGCCAATTTTAATTGCTTATTTTTTAATATTTGTGAAGAAAACAGGAAGAAAGTGATAAGAAAAACTAAAAGTTAATCACAGGTACTTTATATTTCATAAGGTTTTATCCAATTTAATGATTTCTCTTTCTCATATTTAGTGAATGAAATTTGCAAAAATAGGTTATTTTCCATGAAAACTTTAAAATTACTTTTTATTTAATATTTCTTATTAATAATTGTTTCTATCAATTTATAATAATAAAATAATTCATTCTTAATAAATTCTAATAATTTTTTTACGTTTTTATAGTAAATTATGTGTTTTCTTTAATATTTTCTAATAGATGAAAAAGTGTCAGTTTTTACGACTTGATATACTTTAGATGCTTATTTTACAATAAATATAAAAAATATTTAAAAAATTCTTTTTGTTCGGTGATCTTAATATCTTTAAAATCATTCCTGCAAAATATTACAATTATTTAAAATTAGTCGGCAACGACTTTAGTCGAAATATAATGGAATGACTCTTATTTTTTTTTATTAACAAAATATTACAACATTTAAAAAAAAATTAACTCAATAGTCGTTTACAATAAATTAATGAAACTTACACTGATGACACAAAATTGTTCACTCTTTTAAAAGAAAATATTTGAATGATTGTTAATTTAAAAATTCCGTTTGTGGTCGTTTTTATTTATTACATTTCCTAAATCCCTGCCCTCCACTGATAGACTGTTTTGCTGCTGCTTACAGTAATAATTAATTTAATTAGGAATAATAATAATTAGAAAGAATAGTAACAGAAAAATAATAATAATATAAATAATTTTAATAATAGTAATTGTGTTAAATTATAATCAATAAGTATTTTAATTTTATAGCAATGGAAAAACTTGTAAATAAAGCGTTCCAATATTTCAATAAATGAAAATTTTATTAAATACCGTCAACCGGGGCTATTTTGTGCACCAAATAGCTTTTTGTTTATTCAAAGATTTATTTAAATTCAGAATTAAGAGAATAAAGAAAATCAACTTTTGATATATGTTGTGGACATCCTTCTGAAGCTTTCCTATAAATTTGGCAAAGAAAAAAATTTTTTTGTCTTAGTTATAGTCATTGAAAGTCGTGCACACAATAACTCCCCACGGTGAGCTTGGATTGACTTCAACCCAAAAGTCCGACCACCTCACCGTTTTCTTTTGGAATGACTTTGGCAATGTCTTCTGATTATTTTAAGACCAAAATGAAAATAATTGGTGGAGGGAAACTAAAATTATATTGATTTTTTTCTTTTTTTATTGGTTATTCTGTGTTATTTTTTTAAAAAAAAGATTAAACTAAATTTTTTATGCAGAAGATATAGTTTGGCATCAATAAAGAATCTCTACAATAAATAATATAATCAAACATTATTAATTTTATAATATTGGAATGAAAGTTACAGAATTTTGATAATTTGAATCTTTGTTTCCATGATTACTTATAATTGTTTATTTTCGTCTTTGTTTTTTAACATGCCAGTGATCCATAGTTTCTGAGATAAGTTTTTGTATTAATTAAAATGCGAAAGGCAGGAAGACATAATAAAAATCGTTCAAAAGTTTGTTTATTGTGTTTTGGAAGGTCAAAAATTATGATTCGAGTGCAAGGAAAGTTAAATAATTACTTTGAGGAGATGTATGAGTACGACCCTTGTGATAAAAGGTTACCTAATGCTTTGTGCAAGAATTGTCAAATAAAACTATATAAAGTCAAAAGTGGTACAGAAATCAATCTCAAATTATAATTTTCTTCTTCTCTTAAACCACTCAACAAAATTAATACTCGTTTGAACAGCAAAGCTTTGAGCCTCTGTTATGTTTGCCAACATGTAAGGAATTCTGTACCCATAAATTTCTTACAGATATAACAAAAAAATCAATTTCAGGTATGATATTTTATAACTTTTGTGTAAATTTATTACTATTTCTATATCTGTACACCTGACTTCCGAAACTCATTAAAATTTTCATTAAAATCTAATTTTTAGGAAAAATCAATACTTTTTTAGAAAAACGTTGCAATTACTGTTTTTATCAAGGGGCTGTCCATAAATTACGTAACACGTTTAGGGGGGAGGGGAGGTTCGAGAAAATGTTATCATATGTTACATGGGAGGGGGGGGGGTCAATCATCATTGTTACGTAATATTTATAAGGAACTTAATCTCTTTATAATGGATAAATTTTTGAAAAGCTGTCCCTTGCCGCCACTTCAATATAAGTAAAAATCGAATCATTTCGCGAACCGATTCTTGGAAATAATATAAAATTTTTATTGTTAAAAAATCAATGTTATATTTTTGGTTGTTCAGTATGATTAATAAAATTATTCCTCTAAATGTTTTTTATATTTAACTTAATTTTGTATTGCTATTGTACGATATAAATACTAAAAATAACAGTAATAAACAAATTTGTTTCGAAAAACGTTAGTAAAAAAATATTTTTAAAAATTACGTAACATTGATAAGGAGGGGGGGGGTGTAAAACGATTTTGTTACAACTTGTTACATAGGGGAGGGGGGGTTCAAAATTTCACTAAAAACGTGTTACGTAATTTATGGACGGTCCCCAATTGGCAAAGGATACTGATAGCATTATTAGGGTAATGTCACCTTGAGTGGACCGCCTAAGCATTTTTTTTAATAAATTCTTTATAAAAGCAAATTAATCGGAGGTTTCTATTCCAAGCTTTAGTTTAGATCCCTAGATAAGTGTTTATACCATAATAGCTTTGATTTTTTTTATTTGGAAAAAACAATTGACTTTAAAAAAATAGCTAATTTTTAAGGAATGAAAAAAGTGTAACCTTGAGTGGACTACTCCTAAAAAATTGTAAAAGTTATTCTAAATTCTTTAATGTATTTAATACTTCTGATATATTGAAACAAAATTTTGCTTATGCAGCTTCAGACCATGTATGTGTCGCAATCTTTACAAGTGAAACCGCTTTTAATAATTTTGGCACATATATCACATCAATATCACAAAAAAATTAATAAAGAACATAAAACATAGTTTCAAACCAACTTATTGTCAATTAATTTCCATAAAAATTGTAAACTGACATTAACTTACTTATAGTAAGTGTCCAAAGTAGTTGGAAAAAAATAAGTTACCTTTTAAAACTTAAATTTTACACTACTTTTACACTTCCGAATCACTTTACTCATTGTAAGAGGGACTTCTTTTTTGGTTTGTGTTCTTAAAAATGCGTTACATCAAACGATAACGTATATAATTATCGCGGAACTTAATTTCTTACGATTTCTAGGTGCGGTGCTGCTATTCGTTTTATTTATTTTACGTTTGCGATGTCAGATAACTTAAAAACTCAGGTGGTCCACTCAAAGTGGCGGTCCACTCAATGTAACATTCCCTACTAAATGTTTTTTTAACTCCAAAAAATCATGCAGTATTATTCTATTATGTACTTGAATTCTGTTGAAAAGTACAAACCGGCCTCGGATTTTACAGTGAGCATTTGAGTCTGTTTATTCTGGCTTTAGAACCATTTGGAAAAAGTATAAAATTTCCAAAGATCTTTCGGATTATCCAAACTGACTGTTAAGAGCTGTATGTGAATACAATAATTTACATATCCTATGATACAGGATATAGGAATTTGAAAAAAATAATTTTACAAATAATATGCTCAAAAGTCAAAAGTTCGATTTCGTCATTAAATATAAACTTCAACGAGTTATAGTAAAACGTTTAACAGTCTTCCTTTTCAGTTTTACATAAAATTGAATGTACTCTAATTCATATGTGGGTGATTTTATTGTTAAAAGGAATAACAGACAAGTTAATTTAAGAAATCTGAGTAAAATCCGTATTTCCCCCTCAATTTTCAACAAATTTAATAATTTTAAATATTTAAATGTATTATATATTGTAGAGTTTTTATTGATGCCAAAATATATATTTTGCATAAAAACAATTTAGATTAACCTTTTTAAAAAAGAAATAACACAAAATAACCAACAAAAAGGAAAAAATCAATATAATTTTAGTTTCCCTCCACCAATTATTTTCATTTTGGTCTTAAAATAATCAGAAGACATTACCAAAGTCATTCCAAAAGAAAACGGTGAGGTGGACGGACTTTTGGGTTGAAGTCAATCCAAGCTCACCGTGTCCCGGGATGGGGCTATTTTGTGCATCGAAATTTGTTTTCCTATAATGTTGCGTAAACATTTTTTTAATCGTTTCTGCTTTATGAAATCTTTTGTGTATATATTTGAGAGTAAGTTAAAAAAAGAATGACCTAGTAAAATTTTTTTGTAGATATATTATACAAAAAATGTAAAATAAAGCACTAAAATTTTGCTAAAATCTGAATTTACTAAAAATTAACAATCTTTCTTTAAATTGTATATTACGCAGATAGTAAATAACATTTTTTTCTTTTTTAATATATATTTTATAATAATATACTAATATAATTATAAAATGATCGTTTAAACACTTATAAATAACTTTAAAACATCATTTCAATAGGAGCTTTTTTAATAGTTTTGAATGATATTTTTAAAAAACTTAAAATAAATATTTTTTTCACTTTAACTCTCAAATGGGTGCGACTTTTATAGAATCCCATTGCTATTACTGTAATTTAATTCGGAAATGAAGCCAGAAAAACATTAAATAGGAGGGGGCAAAATTCCTCAATTGTCCTAACTTAAAATCGAAAGTCTTCAAATCGGGCTGATTTTTGCACAAACTTTATTACTATAGGAGAGAACTTTACGTATAAAATATTAAGATATTTTATTAAAAATTGTAGAGGGGAGGGGGTTAAAGTTTTTGGTAAAGTGTGAACAGTGGATTCCTTTAGCTAATATAGCTAAAATACAGTAGAGTGGACAAAATTTTGACCTATTTTTTTACTGTACACTGTAAAGAATTTAGGGAGTTGACGGTCACTGGAGTTGGAAGTGAAATTTTACGAGTTAAAAATAAACTCCAAAAAGGAATTAATTATTAAATTAACTCCCTTTTGGAGTTGATTCTTATTTTTACTGTGTAAATTTTAACTACCTTCACTTTAACTCTCAAATGGGTGCGACTTTTATAGAATCCCATTGCTATTACTGTAATTTAATTCGGAAATGAAGCCAGAAAAACATTAAATAGGAGGGGGCAAAATTCCTCAATTGTCCTAATTTAAAATCGAAAGTCTTCAAATCGGGCTGATTTTTGCACAAACTTTATTACTATAGGAGAGAACTTTACGTATAAAATATTAAGATATTTTATTAAAAATTGTAGGGGGGAGGGGGTTAAAGTTTTTGGTAACGTGTGAACAGTGGATTCCTTTAGCTAATATAGCTAAAATACAGTAGAGTGGACAAAATTTTGACCTATATGTTTTCGAAAGGTTTTTTCCTCTTCTTTAGAATGGTGTAAAAAAATTTTTTTTCAATTAACAATTTAACTTATTTTTTCAAAATTAAAAATATTTTTCACTTTTTTTGAAAAACGGCATTTTTTTCTCTCTTTTTTTTGCTTTAAAATAAAGCTTAATATGTGTACTTTCCATACCCAATTAGGAAAAAATGCCATTTTTTTGTTTTCGAATCGTTAATTAATTAATTAATAAAAATCAGTAAAAAATTACTAAAAAATGAAATATTTTTAAGCAAGTAGGGGAGGGTAGGCTACATTGAACCGGGTTTTTTATAAAGTCCAAGAACTAATTAAATTTTACTAATTTTTATCAGGTTTTTGTATCAAAATTAAACTCAAGTACTCCTTTAGTTAATACACACGTTACAAACACAAATTATTATGATTAAATAATTAAATTTAATTTTTTTCTAACAAGTTACACTTTTCTTATTTTGAAGGATCTGTGTCTACATTGAACCACCTCTAATAAAACACTACAATTTACTTCAAAAATAATATTTCCACTTACACATTGTAAAAAATCTTATTTTTTACTCAAAAAAAATAGAAAATTATTGTTAAATAGTTATTATTTGTTATTATAGGAGATTAATATATTTCGATGTCAGATTAGGTAGCAAAAGTGGCAGTTTAAGTTTATCACGTTGACAATTGTGATGAAAGCATGTCTTCCAGTATTTTTCTTACTAATTAGTAGAGCAGACAATTTTACAACTCTTAAAATTGAAAATTCTTTGCTTTTTCGGGTGGTTCAATGAAGCCGCACTCACTGTATTCACATGACATTCACAACGAAAATTGTTTATAATAAATTTATGTAAAAGTTAAAATTCTTTATCACATCGGAATATTGAAGTTGATACCAAAAGCGAAATAAATCACAAGTTTACTTATTTTTAAAACTTCCTATTTAAAAAAAAACTTGATTATATTTCCACAAAATTTTTTGTTTTGTACGTGAAAAACAGTTTTTTTAGTTTTTTTTATAAATAATAAACCTACGTGCCCGAAATTTTAGGACATAGTTTGTTTCGGTAAAACTAACTTATATATTAAATAAGAAAAAATTTCACTCAGTCATTTCTCAAAAAATTGAAGTGGTTCACTGTTGACACTGGTTCAATGTAGCCTACTCTCCCCTAAACTTTTCTTAATTATGAGATTATCATCGTGAAGCTTACCTAATTCCGCATCCAACAAGTATAATTACACCTATTTTTACAAATAATGGTTAAATAAATAAATAATTGAAAATTTATTTAACAATCATTTGTAAAAATAGGTGTAATTATACTTGTTGGGTGCAGAATTAGGTAAGCTTTACAATTGTTTCATTTTCTAAAGGCAAAGTTAGTTCATATAACTATACTATTGATGGTCAGAACTTGGAAACTAGGATGCGTGATTTAGGTGTATTATTCACTAGTAATCTTAGTTTCAATGATCACGTTACTGAAATTGTTTCAAGGACCTCAAATTCCTTAGGGTTTATAATGAGATGTGCTTCGGTATTTCGTGGTCTTGCAACAACTAGAATATTATACTTGACGCTTGTCAGATAATTAACACAGCTCAACAAAAAAACGAAAAAATTTTGCGCCTGGGTTTATATAATGATTTTTCTATTTATTATTCACTAAAATAAAAGAAAAATATACATATTCTTTTTAAAGTTTGCTTTTGTAGTAGTTGCAGATATGTTAAGGGGGGACATCTGTGGTCATGGAATCCTGAAACGAGACGCTTTCCAATGAAATGCTGCACAGCTACCATTTTTTAATAAAATTTAAAAAATATATTTATTTTGCACATGAATACTCATAAAATGGTCAATCAAAAATCTGTAAATAAAAAATCTTTTATTACGTACTTTACAGATTTTTGATTGACCATTTAATTCAGAAAATCATAAATTTTCAAAAATATGGTAAAAACGTTCTCCTATCTACAAAAACAAACTTTTTGATAAAATATAATTTGTTTCCTCATATCTGTCGACAAATCTATCATAAAAAATATCTTCAATGTTAGGCGCAAATTTCATGTTGACTAGTGTTATTGAATACGCATGTATAATCTGCTCTCCTTTTTATGTCTTCCACATAATCAGAATTCAACGTGTTCAAAATAAATTCCTTAGATTTGCTGCGAGAATACTTAATATTCCATTTGATTATCGTACTCATGATTATGAAGATTCAAGAACTTTAATGAATATTCCTCTTTTGACATCTAGATTTCATTTCTCTGATATGTCTTTTTTATACAGACTGATGAACGGAGCTATCTATTGTCCCTCACTCTTATCAATGGTAAATTTATCCGTTCCTAGAATGTTTACTAGACGTTATACGTTCTAATCTCAGTGGCATTTCATAGAACGAACTATGGTAATAATTCATTAATTGATCGAATCACTAGAGAAGCTAATTTAATTTCTAATGAAATAAACTTTTTTGATAATAATGTTACAAGGTTCACAACGGCATTGCGTAACATAATGTTTAATAGAAACTGAGATTATTTAATTTACACATAATAAAGTTTCAACCTAAATTTTCAAGTTAAAAAAATCATTGTTATATTACATTTAGGAGTACTTTTGTACGAAAGGGCATGTCCCGTTATGTTTCTTAAATAAATAAATAAATAAATAATTAAGAAAAGTTTAGGTAGGGGAGACCGAGGAGGAAAGTAACAACGCTTATAGCTCCCGAGTCGAACTTTTAGACCTGCTTACCTCCTTAAAACTGAGGGTTTGTAAGGATGTAATAGGATGAAAGCAGAGTTTATTTGCATTGCAAGTTAACTCTGATTACCTCCTGCAAACCCCTGGTTAGCGACAAATTTAGATGGTAAAAGGGGGAAAGCAGGTGTTCCTAGGACCTTATTAAATACTGCTTGACCCTTACTTACAGAATTCTTTCCTCTCCAAAAACCCTGGAAAAACTGCTCATAGCATATTTGAGATCATTTTTAACTAATTTTTATAATAACTTTAATTATTAATAAATAGCATTATTATTTAATGATTTTTACTTTTTTTTTAATTTAATCGTGACCAATAGCGAATTCATAAATAATGTTAGTATATATGTGGGGATTAATACATATCCATTTATATATAAAAAAAATTTTAATTTAATATTTGTTAATTAAATTATTTAACGGTGTATATAATCATTAAATTGCCTACTTATACCTATACAATACAGAAAAATCAAAATAAACGCAAACCTACGAAATAAATAAAATCTAACGCACGCGAGACTTGAACCTACGACCTACGGACTACGAAACTAACGCCCTAACCACTATGCTACGGAACCTAACTGAACACAGACGCTCTATTTTCAGTGACTTGTTGAGTGATTCAATAAAGCATTAATTGACACTAATACACTACAGCAAATAAATAAATTGTTTAATAATAATAACCATTAAACATTCATAAATTAATAATAAAAAAGTACATGTTTCGGTAACCTATTCGCAGTTTGAAGTTAATTGTTGTTTACATTTTGGTTTCTTAATCTTTTTTTAATTTTTCTTTTCAAATATTTTCAATTTTAAAATTAATGTATTGAAAATCTTCGAATTGTTGCAAAGAATTTTATCAAAAAATTTGATAATAATAGAATATTCCTTCAAAGAATTTCTTTATTTAGAAAAATAACTAAATTCTCGCAAAGAATTTTATTAATATTTTTAAAAATCCTAATTAAATTTTTTTGAAAAATTTCTTTGAATTTTTTTTTAAACTGATGGAGTTTCTTTAATAATTTTAATTGAAAATTTCGAAAGCAATTAAATTTTATGAAGAAGAATTTTATTAAAATTGTATTGAAAATAAGTGATTTCTTGCGAAGAATTTATTAAAATTTTAAGAAATAATTAAATTGTTTATGAAGAATTTTATAGAAATATTTAAAAATCATGAAATTTTTTCGAAAAATTTAATTATAGTTGTTTCGAAAATAATTGAATTTCTTTAAAGAATTTTATTAAAATTAAGTATATTCAAAATAATTGAATTCATCATAAGAATTTTAATTACTTTTCGAAAATAATAGAATTATTTCAATTCTTTTGACGAATATATTCAAAAATTGTATTGAGCTAGTAATTTAATTCTTATATAGAATTTTTTTTAAATATTTTGAGAATAATTAAATTGTTTTTCAAAAATTTTAAATTCTTGTTGAAACTAAATTTTATGGGAATTTTTGAAAATAATTAAATTCTTTCGTTTAATTTTATTTTAATTGGGTTAATAATTATTTAATTCTTGCAAAGAGTTTTAGTATTTATAAAAATAGTTGAATTATTTCGAAGAATTTATTAAAGTTTAAGAAAATAATTGCAATTTATGAAAATATTTCAAAATATTTGAATTCATCTAAGGAATTCAATTAAAATTGTTTTGAAAATAATTGAATTCCTGCAAAGAATTTTACTATTTATAAAATTAATTGAATTCTTCGGAAGAATTTTACTATTTATAAAAATAATTGAATTTTTTCGAAGGATTTATTAAAATTTTAGAAAATAATTGAATTCTTTCGTGAAATTTTCAAAATAAAAAATTTTGTAATTTGCAAAACAATAATAAGTTGAATATCTTGTACCGCGCGTAACATTTCCTATTGCGTAAGAATGTGGTAGAAGCAATACAGGGTTTAAGGTTCAATTAGGACTTAAAAAGGAGTTGTCAGAGTTAAATAGAACTTACGCAGGAGGAAAAAAACACCAAGGGTTTGTTAGGTGCAGGTTAAGGTTAAATTATACTTACCAGAAGGTAAGCAGGTCTAAAAGTTCGACTCGGGCTTTTAAACAAATTAGCCGATATACAAAGTTAAATTTTTTTTTATTCTGTATACAGATTAAAAAAAAATTTAACTTTGAAAATCCCCATATGGGAAACCACATGGGAAACCACATGGGATCCTATGTCAAAAACCATGTAAAACCCTACTTCCATGATGGAAACCACGTGGTTTACCATGTGGTTTCCCATGTCAAACCATATGGGAAATTGAGACAGGATTTTAGTTAGGAATAGACATGGGGAATTTGAACAGTTCATCTATGCATAAAACCATATCAAATCCCACATGTTTTTCCAGTCAAATCCTAAACCGAATTCCATGTGAAAAACAGTATAATTTATTTATAATTATTTTCCCAAGTCAATCTCCAAGTGAAAAACAGTATCATTTATTTATAATTATTTTCCCATGTCAAATCCTAAACCAAATCCCATGTGAAAAACATTATCCGCCTTATTGAATATCCCTACATGGGAATCCACTTGGAATTTTACAAGGGATTTCACATAGGATTTTATATGGGAATTGACATAGGATTTCATGCAAGATTTCACCTAGGATTTAATGAGACATCACATAGTATTTTATTAAAGATCCAATGAAGAAATTTTCAAAGGATTAAAAATTATTTAATAAAAAATTAAATAATAAATAGTAGGGGAGAGTCTCCAGTTGTGAGACGGGTTTCATTTTTGACCCGTAAATTGTAAACGGGCAAACGAAATTGTAAATAAAATATACCGTTCGAAAGGTAACAGAAATACACAACTTTTATTAAAAGAAAGTATAGTGTTTCGATGAACTCAAAAAATTTTACGATACATTTTCCGAGCACATCGCTTTTTTCAAAAAAAAAAAATGTCTCCAGTTGTGAGACACTCATTAAAAATTGCTAAAATTTAATAAGTTTGACATAAAACGTTATGTTTAGTAGAAATAATTAAATATATTAATAATATATATTATTATATACTAAATAATAATATTTATTCGCCAAAATATGACTATCAAATAAACACAATTTAATAGCTTCAACAAGAGCATTAAAATTGATTTCTTCTGAATCAATTGACTTTTTTCCACTTGACATGCCCAAAAATACTAGAAAAAAGAATCAAAACAACATTTAAATAGTATGCCTGCAAAGTAGTATTTTTTATGCTGCCCAGATGGGTGTTGACACCGTCTCACAACTGGTGATATGCTGTGTCTCACACCCAGAAATTGGCGCTATTTTGAAAAAGGAAAATTAAATTATTTTCAACCGTAGATTGGAACAATGCAATGTTGCATCACAAAATATAAGGAAAACACTAAAAGAAAATGCATTACATTTACCTTTTTCAATTAATTAAATTGCAAAAAAAGTACTTTGCATTTATTGAAAAAACGCTTTTTAGTCGATTATCACACACAGTGTTGGTATTTAACAAAAACAGTTTATATATCCGCCTCGGTGTACACGAAATAGTTGGCTCATATAAAAAGAAATGTTTTTATATAAACCAATCGGCTTTTTAATATTGCATGTTAAAAAAAATTGACTGTCTCACAACTGGAGGTGTCTCACAACTGGAGACTCTCCCCTATTAGTGTTACAAGTCATCAAAAAAGTAAAAAAACGATCATTTGAAACACGTCCTCTCTGCTACAGGTTCTCAGCTTTTATATACTTCCAGAATCGTCTCAACAGCGAGAGAAGTCACTTTCGCCACCTAGCGGTGAAAGTATAGGAGCGACAGTAATCTTTAACATTACTAAGGAAACCATGTGGAATACCACGTAGGATTCCATGTGGTTTCCTACGTGGGGATTTACATGGGATTTTACTTAGGAATTCATTTGGGAATTTATTTCTACTTACATTCCTAAGTAAAATCCCATGTAAATCCCCACGTAGGAAACCACATGGAATCCTACGTGGTATTCCACATGGTTTCCTTAGTAATGTTAAAGATTACTGTCGCTCCTATACTTTCACCGCTAGGTGGCGAAAGTGACTTCTCTCGCTGTTGAGACGATTCTGGAAGTATATAAAAGCTGAGAACCTGTAGCAGAGAGGACGTGTTTCAAATGATCGTTTTTTTACTTTTTTGATGACTCGTAACACTAATACTATTTATTATTTAATTTTTTATTAAATAATTTTTAATCCTTTGAAAATTTCTTCATTGGATTTTTAATAAAATACTATTTGATGTCTCATTAAATCCTAGGTGAAATCTTGCATAAAATCCTATGTCAATTCCCATATAAAATCGTATGTGAAATCCCTTGTAAAATTCCAAGTGGATTCCCATGTAGGGGTATTCAATAAGGCGGATAATGTTTTTCACATGGGATTTGGTTTAGGATTTGACTGGGAAAACATGTGGGATTTGATATGGTTTTATGCATAGATGAACTGTTCAAATTCCCCATGTCTATGCCTAACTAAAATCCTGTCTCAATTTCCCATATGGTTTGACATGGTAAACCACGTGGTTTCCATCATGGAAGTAGGGTTTTACATGGTTTTTGACATAGGATCCCATGTGGTTTCCCATGTGGTTTCCCATATGGGGATTTTCAATAGGGTAGTGCCCCCCACAACTTCTCCATAGTGTGCAAGAGCATTTCCGGTTAGGTTAGGTCCGCTAGTGATATGACGTTACAAAAATACGTCAAAAGTAAGTTTTCGTTTAAATTTTCAAAACCTCATATTTTTTTAATTGTTTAGATTTAAAATTCCACTGGAATTTCGTAAAAATTTGACCTGGAAATCATCGAAAAGGTATAGAATTTTAAATTCGGATTTCTGTAGGAATCCTGAAAAGGAAGTTCTATTTTGAGTTTCTAAAATTTAATGTCAAATTTAACGCATTAGAAACGAATTACAAGTGAATCCGATAAATTTTGTTAAAATGCTATTACTACTGTTAAACTTTCTTGTTGTACGAAGAAAATTGAATATCGCAAAAATTGTTACATATTTTATACTTTTATTTTAAAAATAATTTAAAAATTAAAAATAATTTTGATAACGAAACTTTTAATTATTCTAAAAATTAAAAAAATAATCGAATCTAACATAACGGCAAAATATTTAAATAATTGAAAATGATAAAGTTAAACAACTTTTAATTCTAATTTCTTTGGAAAACAAAAAATCTGTAGTAAAAATACTAATTATAACTTGCATTAATTATTTAATTACAAGATGTAATATATATAATATAATGAAGCATCAAATTAAAAAAAAAATTCTAAATTTGTTTTTAGAAACAACGAAGAAAAATGCCAGGTAAATTTTAGGCGTACCATAGCCCCAAAATTTTAATTCTATACATTGGTTGTTTAATTGAATTTTTAACTTTATAATTATCATTTACTCGGCAGGTATGTGTCCATAATTTAATGTTAACATTATTTAAATATAGAGAAAAGATATTTGATGTAATATATTTTTAATTAAAAAAATTGACAATATATTTTCATTGATTAGTTGAATATTCTGTGAATCACGTATTAATTTTAAACATTAAAAAATGTTAAAAGTTTATAAAATTAACATTATATTGAACAATATTTTTATGTAATAAAAATTATAAGAAATAAAAATTGTATTTAATTACTATTTTGTAAAATATACTTTGATAATTTAAATTTATGTTGTAGTCTTTAATAATAATTATAGTAATTATTTCTAATAATAATTATATCTGTCAAAAATTATGAAAAATAAATATTATATTTTTAATAATTACAGTATTTAGAGTTTTGCAAGTTAAAAAATTATTAAAAAATTAAAAAACTAAATATTCTGTAATTAAGCAATTTATGAAAATAAAATTCAATTGAATGTTATATCAAATAACTTTTTTTAATAATATTGAAATAATGTTAACATTAAATTATATACATTTAATTAAATTATAAAAAAGTATTTACCTTCAGAATGAATGATAGTTGAAAAGTTAAAAATTGAATTAAACACATAATAATATAAAACAATGTTTTATATTATTATGTGTTTAATTCAATTTTTAACACATCAAAACACATTAAAAAGTTTGATATTTAAAAATATAAAAAATGCCAATACTTAACCCACAAAATTTAATTTTCAAAACAAACAAATGAATGCAGATAATTTGCTAACGGAAAGGAAACTTACGATTATTATAATGTATTAAGTACAGTTTTCTCCTTATGTACAAACAAGTTTTAATATGAAGTAGTAGAATTTATCACTCGGTAAAAGATAATATTAATTATCAAGAAATTTATCAATCCTCCAAGTCAAATATTAAACAAATATTAAAAACTCAATTTAACGTTTCGACAGCCCTGCTGTCCTCATCAAATAATCCTCCAAAGGATTGTCTTAACCAATCTGAAATGTACATATTGGAAACAAACTTTCGTGGTTGTTGTTACCTATCTGTTTTTTGAATATACGAGAACGATCGCGCGCTCCAGTGCGCGCGTTTTTTCTCTTGCGCATTCCTTTTTTTAATATTTTAATTTTTTTAAACAAAAGTACTTACAATGAGAATAATGGCGCAAATATAATAAATGTTTTAAAGAAAAATTGAATAAGAAATGTTTATGAGAATGATAATAAAGATCACCATCAGCAGTTGTAGTACAAATTGCTGCAACTTCATTCACACTTTGTAATTTTTTTTTTTTTTTTTGCTTAGGGACTTTTGGGAAATCTGCCTACAGATACCTTGGATTCCGCACTCCAAGGTTATGTCCTCAATTAAAAGGGCTTCTCTTAGGGACCGGCCGAACTTTTCCTTGTCGAGTCTCTTCATATTCCACGAGGAGGTTTTGCGACTAGGAGCATCCTGTCTTTTTCCTCCTCGTGTGTCTCCCATCGAGACTGAGAACTCAATGTACTGGTGGTCACTTGCTGTATATTCCTCGGAGACCCGCCAGTCGGTTATGCGGCTAAATTGTTTAGACGATGCGATTGTTAGATCTATAATTGATCCGATCGCACCTAGTCTAAAAGTCCATGTATTGCCTCGGTTTACTGCCAATAAGTCGTTTCTGGAGATCATTTCTCCAATACGAATTCCTCTCTTGTCGAGTCTCGTCTCACCCCACTCTGGCGACTTTGCGTTAAAATCACTAGTGATGATGACATCCAGCCTGGATTCTGTGAGGCTCGCTTCTAGGTCTTCGATATTGGCTTCGAAGTTTGTCAGTGGGTCGTTGGGTGAGAAGTAGCAGCTATACATACGTATATTAGCCACCTCTATCCACACGAACCCACTGCTCGTCTCCAGAAACTTGTCAACCCGCAATTTTGGGTTGCACAGCTTTATGGAGGCTCTCTTCGCCTTATCCTGATACCAAGGGGCGAGGTCGCTTCCTTGATACTGCTCACTGCAGAACAGGATATCGACCTCATTTTCCCTTGCTATTTGCATTAGGAGCAACTGTGCATCCTTACTTGTATGCAGGTTGACCTGCAAAAATTTTAAGGATTTGCCCTTTTAATCTTTTGCAGTTCTTCTCTGTAAATCGGGCAGGCTCTCTTTCCGGAATCGTGATCCGTCTCTGGCTTCCCCAGGTCCAAGCACGTAAGGCACTTCAGCTTAACTTTACAGCTCTTCGCGAGGTGTCCCTCTCCGCCGCATCTCTGACAGTTTTTACTTCTGTCGGGGCCTTTGCAGGTTCGGGTTGAGTGTCCGAATGCTAGGCACTTTTGGCACCTAGCTACTTCAACATGCTCGCGAATTGGAGCATTTATCCAGCCGATTTTTATTTTACCAAGCTTTAGCAGAGTGTTACTTTCTGCCTCTGTCAGACGTACCAGAGCAACCTTAGTTCCTCTGTAGCGCGGCAAAAGTCGACACTCCATCTTCAGGTCGGGTTTACCCAGCTTTTCTCTTAGTGCTGCAGTTACCTCATCCTCTGAGGTGGCTTCGTCCAAATCCTTAATCTCTAGAGACCTTTTATTCACTAGAGGTGTGACCTCAGCTTTACCATGCAGGGCCGAAGACAGTGCATCTGCAAATTTTAAGGTCTCTCCGCCCTTTTTCACTATCACGAGAACCCCCTGTTTAAAAGTTCTCCTGATTTTCCGGATCACGGTACCCGTATCTTCTGGGTTTACCTTTGCTTTTATTAGCGGCAAGATACCCTCATAAAACTTTGGGTCGCTTGCCGTAATTTTAACAGCTTCCGTGCTCCTTAGCTTCAAAGGGGGCTTCGGAAGCTCTTTTTTCTCACCTGAGGGTTTCTTTTTTGGAGTCCGTTTCTTTTTGTTTTTAACAACTTTGAAACCGTCTCCATTGTCCGCTCCGTCCCTCAAGACGGTCCCAGCATACGACTTGCCAGGACTGTTTGAGGGCGCCTCTTTTGTTCCAACTAGCGACTCAGAACCAAGCTGTGGAACCTCCTTTCGCTTAATTCTCTTCCCGCCTTGAGTCGCCCGTCGCGGACTCGCATCTGGGCTTGCACCTTCCCTGGGGCGTTTATTAACGCCTTTTGCCTTATTAGGACATGTCGTTGCGCTGTTCAGAGGTGCAGTAGTGCTCTCCGTCTGCTGTGGAGCTACCACAGTTGGGTGTTGCGGCTCTTGGTCTTTGAAAGGCTTGGGGATAAAACGTAAATTCTTACAGATTATGTCAAACGCACCTTCCAAAACCGTCACGCCATCCTGGATATCACGACTGACGTTCTTTTGGCGCTTGAATCCTTGGCGCAAGCTTTGAAAATTCCCGGAATAGCCAGGAACTGGTCTGAGACATTTGTCTCATAGATTATCGGCTGATTATTGTTTTGGCCCCCTCCAAAATCCGTGGGGCCTGCGGCGGTGTTCGAAGAGACACCGTCGGGAGTATTGTCCCCTTTCGGGGTTCCTCCTTTGGGTAATTCATTGATATTATGATTCATAATCATATTTTTTTTTCGTTTTAGAATCAGGGTACCACCCTGTTGGTTGTCCTTTAGTGAAAAGCCCCGCCACAACGGCAAGGTCTACCGAACATATCCAAGATGCCAGTCGTGTCTGGCAGCGAACCCACTTCTCCCAACTCATCAAAGAAATCAATCATGTCTGGCAGCGGACCCACTTCTCCCAGCCCATCAAAGAAACCAATCTGAAATGTACATATTGGAAACAAACTTTCGTGGTTGTTGTTACCTATCTGTTTTTTGAATATACGAGAACGATCGCGCGCTCCAGCGCGCGTTTTTTCTCTTGCGCATTCCTTTTTTTAATATTTTAATTTTTTTAAACAAAAGTAATTACAATGAGAATAATGGCGCAAATATAATAAATGTTTTAAAGAAAAATTGAAAAAGAAATGTTTATGAGAATGATAATAAAGATCACCATCAGCAGTTGTAGTACAAATTGCTGCAACTTCATTCACACTTTGTAAATTATAACGTCTACTATCCATCCCAGGCTTTAATGAAAATAATAATTGCATCTCAGGCTCAATTTCTGCATTATTTTCAGTCATTGTTTTTTTAATTTCTTCATGCATCATACGGTAGGACTGTGCAAATAGGTTACAATCCCGAAGGGCTGTGTCTATTCCATCAACAATATCTCGGTTTAATTGAACATTATTCTTACAACGAATTTCGGAAGCTTCGTTTTGATCAACAATAAATAACTGTCCAAATGAAGGAGTATCGTTTCTTTGAGACGCATGCTTATTCCCGAAATCTTTTTTAACCAAATAGTTATTTGATATAAAACTACTTAACTTAAAATTCACATAATATGCACATTATTTGACATAAATTTCATTGCACACAAAAACCATTTAACATAAATATCATTTGTCATAGAATTCATTAAACAGAAATATTATGTTACATAAAACTCAGATAACTTAATTCCCATTTGACATAAAAATTATGTAACATATATTTCTATTGACATAAAAATCATTTAACATTAATTTCTTTTGACATAAAACTCATTTAACGTAAATTTTATTTGTTATAAAATTCATTTGACATCAATTTCATTTGGCATAAATGTCATTTAACGTAATTCTCATTTGACATAAATACCCAGTAAAAAAACTAATTCAAACGGATTGAAATGAATTAAGATTTTGGTAGAAAGCGGGATTCATTCAAGCTCTTTGTATATTCGATTGAATTCGATTCAATTTGCCTGAAGTTGTGCAAACGAATTCGCATTCGTAAGAAATGACCAAGGCATGCATTGAATTGGTGCTGACAAATTGAAAAAAATTAAAGGCCCTAAAACTTGTCCATTGAATTAGTATGAATAGAAGGTTTGGAAGTTCAATACAGTTTGACGAATTCAGGAAAATTGCAGCATAGCTCCAATTCGTATTTGTCACAAGGCGGGATTCACTGAAACTCTTTGTGAATTCTTTTTAATTTATTTCAATTAGTTTTTGTTTACTGGGTATCATTAGACATAAAATTAGCTTGACATAAATTTCATTTAACATAATTATTATATAACGTAAAATTAAATTTATATAAATTTCATTTAGCATAAATTCCATTTAACATAATTCTCATTTGACACAAAATATACTTGACATAAATTTCATTTGGTATAAATCTCATTTAACATAATTTTCATTTGACATAAAGTTCACTTGATATTAATTTCATTTGACGGATAAGTCATTACACATAATTCTCATTTGACATAAAATTCAGATGTCATAGATTTCATTTTACATAAAGATCATTTGACCTAGAAATATAGGCGCGAATTTCAAAATTGGCGAATCACAATGTTGTTGATAATATCTAATTGGTTACTTTTAAAATTGGCGCCGATATTTTTATGTAAAATGTAATTTGTGTGAAATGATTTTTATGTCAAATGAGACTTTTGCTAAATGACTTTTATGACAAATGAGAATTGTGTTAAATGTCTTTTATAACAAATGAACTTTATGGCAAATGAAAATTATGTTAAATGGGATTTACACCAAATGAAATTTATGTCAAGTAAATTTTATGTCAAATGAGAATTATATTAAATGGTATTTATGTCAAATGAAATTGATGTCAAATGAATTTTATAACAAATAAAATTTACGTTAAATGAGTTTTATGTTAAAAGAAATTTATGTTAAATGATTTTTATGTCAATAGAAATTTATGTTACATAATTTTTATGTCAAATAGGAATTAAGTTATCTGAGTTTTATGTAACATAATATTTCTGTTTGATGAAATCTATGACAAATAATATTTATGTTAAATGGGTTTTGTGTGCAATGAAATTTATGTCAAATAATGTGCATACTATGTGAATTTTAAGTTAAGTAGTTTTATATCAAATAACTATTTGGTAAAAAAAGATTTCGGGAATAAGCATGCGTCTCGTTTCTTTCTGCATACAAAGATGTATTCATTTGATAATAAACCTGACCATGTATTTTAAAACAATATGGTCCTGGTCGTCTATTGTTAAAATTAAATAAGTTAGGGTTGAAAGAAGGAAAACCAAATGAATTATTGTAAGTTCGTATATTATGAAGAAAATGCCCAGATAATTCGTGGGTTTCATCAAATAAATTTTGTAATATGAGTGGAGGAGCAGGTAGATCTTCAAGAATGACTTCGACATGTTTACAACAATTATGAAATGAATTTTTTTTATTAGATACTCTTTCTGCTTGGAAATGTTTAGCATTACAATGCTCACATGAAATGTTCATCGCACCAGCAAAATGTTCTTCTATATGCGAGACTGAAATACTGTCAGAGAAATTTTGATTCTGTGCAGAATTCCGTTTTTTTGTCGATGAGTTCTTTGATAAGCTGCAGTTTTTTGACGACCAGAAATATTAGTATTTGATAAATTTGCTGTAACAGTTACATTATCTTTTGCTAAAGATGTATTAACAGTTGTAGAGGATTTTGCTGAATTTATATTTGGTTTAGCCACTGTAATAATACTATCCTTTGTTTGGATTGATTAAGGATTAAGAATTCTATTATTATCTTGTTTTTTTTGTCGAAACTTTCTTTGAAAAGCAGCTTTCTTATGACGTTTCATGACTTGATGTTGTTCTTCTTCCTCTAAAGAACGTATTATTATTCTTTTTTTTACTTGATTTTCATTTTTTAAATTAGTATATTTTGTAACATTTCTTGAATCAATACAATTATCTAATGATCTCAAAGTCATGCATTGTAATTGTCTACTAATAAAAGTTTCCTCTGAACTGTTGATTTTTGAATTAATTGTTGCATTTTCAATAATTACATTATCTTTCTCTTTATAATTTCCTTTGTGTATTACTTCTCCTGATGTACTATTATTATTCTGCGCTGATGTTGAAGGCATACTTTGCAAACTTCTGTTTACAATAATTTCTCCCTCATTTCTATTAGTTTTTGATTTTATAAATAATTCACTGTTAACTTTATGTTCACAAAGCTTTACATAAGAATGATCACGTGAAATGTTCATTTCATTACAATAACCTGTCTCTATATGTGACTTTGAAATAATATCAGACTGATTTTGTTGCTGACAGTTGCTAACACTTGTAACATTTTGCAATGTTTCGTACCAAAAACTTTGCGTTTCACACTGAGGTAAGGTTACATAGCTGTAGCGAACAAACAATTTTTGTTTGGAAAAAAGATGCGCGCGCAACAATTTTGAAGCGTCTAAAATGAATCATCAAATTAAATATATTTTAATATTAAACTTTTAATTTATTACAAACCAAACCATAAATAAAAATTATTATATTAAACTACTTTTAGTTAACTTTTAGTTAATAATTTTAATTAATTATTTTTTTAATTTAAAAAAAACGAAAATATAAAAGTGTGAGGTTACCATCATTATAAAATTCAGCCAATGAGGAACACTCATTATAAAATCATCTAATGAGGAAAAAGTTCTACACTTGAAGTTAGCTGCTTTGACATCAGTAAGTAATGTCACGATTATATCCAATCAAAGTAAAGGATTTTGAAAAAGAGCCAATCAAGAAAAAGTTCTACACTTGAAGTTAGTCGATCTACCTCGTTTTTACGAAAGGAAACAATTACTATGCGATTAATATTAACCGAGTTTCATGTAATTACGTTGAGTTGTGAGATTTTAACCGAGTAAACATATCTATAGATTGTCGCCTATAGGCAACAGATCGTCAGTCAGTCACTTCGTTTCATCTTTTCCGGAGAGTCGTGTTGTTACAATTCTGGTTTCTACCGACGCGTTACAGATTTTTATTGATTATGTTACAGCAGCCATCAAATATAGAATTCATCTACAATAGATACATAGAAATGAAAATGAAATGGAGAACATTAAACGCATTAAACCTTACATCCCCGATGACATATTACACGATGCAGGTTAAAGAGGTTAAAAGTATTTTATTCTATTTGAAAGAGATTTGTTTGATTATAAAAAAGAATTTTAATTTACAGAAAATTTTGGTTATCTCTAAATAAGAACATAATTTTTTAATCAAATAGATTTCTTTCCAATAAAAGAAAATAATTTTTATCAAGGGATTATTTTATTGATCTAAAAATATTTTAATCGAGTTGGGTGGTTAAAATTAATTAATCGGTTTCTTTATTATAATAGAGCTAATTGACTACAATATTCAAGTTCATATTATTACTGTAGCCTTTTTAGGTGGCTACAGTAACCGAGTAAGTTAACTAACGTTTACGGAGCATTAATCATAAACTGTTAGTATTCTATCGGTTACTGCAAACAATTCACATTGCCAGTGCTATATATTAGCAGCATCGCTCGGTTGTTTTTAACTAAAACTTGGTTATATTTAACCTTTTATTTTTCTCAGTGTAAGGACAGCAGGGCTGTCGAAACGTTAAATTGAGTTTTTAATATTTGTTTAATATTTGACTTGGAGGATTGATAAATTTCTTGACAATTAAGTTTCAATATGTTTGAAAAGTTCATCGAAATGTTTTTTACAGAGCAACTCAAAAATTAAAATTCCAATAAAAACTATACTATTATATTATATAGATACAATATACAAACTAGAATCAAAAGTTGCATATTACCTAATAGTATTTATATTCTAAATGGCTGATAAATTGGTTTAATTGTTTTTGAATAAAGCTCAAATGGCTTTTGTTCACTTTGGCTTTTTCACCCCACTCTACCCTAATTCTCGGCGGAATAGATATTAGAGGGTATTGTTTCTGATGTAAAAAAAGATTTGCTTCTAACAACTGTACAAAAATATTGCACATAAATAGTTCGACGCCTCCCGTTCATATAATGTTTATAGAAAAACAAATCCAAGATCATTCTTATTCAGTTTTTAGTGCAAGACAATTCTTATTAAAGTTTCCGTGCAATAAAATACTTATTCAAAATTCTATGCTAAAAAGTACAATCAATTCAATATAATTTTTAATGACAATTGCTTAAACAATATTTTTTAATACGTAAGAGATAATCCATGCACTGAGAAAAAAGAATAATCAAAATTTACTATGAGGAGTGTCAAACTTGAAAAAGTTGACACTCTTCTGTTTAGATCTTAACCTGAGAAGTGTTAAATTTACATTCCTCATAATAAGTTTAATTATCATTAGTTTTCCATTTTTCTCCGTGTGTTTAAATTTTCTAATAACAATAGATATACGCACTGAAATTCTCAGATATTTAATTGTAATTTAATATTAAAAAGATGATTTAGGGTTACATTTATTGTTCTGTCAGTGGCAATTGTTTTGCACACAATTTTTAATACGACTTTTCTTGCACGGAAAATCGAATAAGAATTGTCTTGCACTAAAAACTGAATAAGAATGATCTTGCATTTGTTTTTCTATAAGCATTATATAAACAGGAGGCGTCGAGTTTTTCTATTAAAAAACCATTTTTTTACAAGATTATTGATTAGGTACAATTTTATTGTGTCATTTGAAGAAAAAAAATAGATATTAAACTTATTTAAAAAATTTTGACAGTCTCTATTATGAAAAAATTGACGCAATATCCAAATTTTCATTTCGACAATTACGAAAAAAAGACTGTAACATCAATATCTCTGGTTCTTCTGGGAAGTTATTCAGATAAGAATTGTTTACAGTCCAGGAAACCTTAAAGATGAAAAATCAAGAGGTTTTAAATTTCTCCACACCTCCATTTTTAAAATACGGATTACTTTTGCAAATGACCGACAAAATGGGCCCTTTTCATTTTTCTAAAGAACCAATGAAATCAAACAGTTAAATTATCGATAAATTAATGAAAACCGCATGATTCGACTTGTCAAAACATGTAGATTGATAATAAAAAATAAAAAAAATTAAGATTTTGCTCAAAAATTACTAAATTGAGATAACTATTTACTGATTTTTAATGTAAATACAGTACCATTATTTTATATAAAAATTTCGTTTTGTGGCATTTTCTCCCAAATTGTAAAATACTCTTTCTTAATAAGGTTATTTTTTATTTTTTAGTTTAAATAAATAATCAAGTTTAATATATATATAGATACTATTTTCTTCTTTTGATTTTGATATTCGATGATATATCTTGTAATGAAATTATAATAGTTGGATATATCCTATCGACTACTGAAATATTGTAAAATAAACGAAAGATTACATTCAGGTTGCATGTCAACTTTTTTACTGGTTGTTTGTCCCTTTAGGTGGTTTTGCAACAGCACTTTATTTACACTAGGTGTCGTGTTACGGGCTCATAGCCTGTGTTCGCGCAGAAGCATTGCCATACTTATATCTCCAGAGCTTTAAATGATCCTTATCTCTCGCACGAACACGAATTGTCAGCGGCAATAGGCTCATCATAATCTCTCATGACCCAATATATTATTCTGCAATATTTTGATTTTTATCACTAGAATCAATATCCTACATTTTCTAACTATATACATATAATTTTATATCCTTTATAATTTTTACATTTTTTTATTTATTATTATTATTTTTTATATTTTTATGAATTAATATGCCGAATTTTTTATAGTCTTTTTATAACCTCAAATTACTCCATTTTCAATCTATAATAAATTTAAATCTATAATAATTTTCTCGCAAAATTATATCTTATATATAAGTATTTATTTTAAAAACTATAGTTAAGTTTCAAATCCTTTTGTTTAAATTTCTAAAAAAATTAGGCAGCTTTTGAAAAATTTTAATTCAATTTTTTAAAGATACTTGACATTTTTAAAACAATTTGACTAATGAATTATCAAATTAATTGAAATTTTGTAAAATCGGATTGAAAATAATTACATTTTTGAAGAAATTTATTCGAAAGACTCCTAATAATAATTTTCATTAATTAGTTCATTTTTTAAATATTTTAATTTAAAATGTTGTTTAAAACTTGAAGCGTTGATAAATGTTATTTAAAATTTTGAAGAATTAGATTTTTAAAATATTTCAGTTCTGTTTTTTATTTATAACTTTTAATTAATAATTTACTTACGAATAATTAACATTTTAACCCAATATAATAATAAATATATATCATCCTTATATTATTTCTCGTTTTTGATTTTAAATAACGTTGTGGATTTCAGTCTCATGAAATTTCTTAAAATTCTATTAAAAATAATATTAAATAATCTTAATGGCAACACTTACTAAAAAAATATTTAAACATTCAAAATTTTTTTTTTCTGGTATAATAGAAATATTAAAAAACAATTTTAATATTCTAACATTAAGAAATATTTTGTAATAAATTCTTATGACATATAATGTACCTAATTATTCTGTGTAAAGATTTAATCAGTAGGAAGGAGAATTTTTGTGAAAAGAATTTCATGTGGAATTTCTTATACAGGCAAACCTCGCTACGGCGGAAAGCAATTAGATGATTCCGCCGTAGAGAGGTTCGTTAAAATGCTATTAGTGAGTGAACTTTCAGGGATGTATCAACCATTTTAAATCATATGATCTTTAAATATGAAATAGAAGTTATGATAATTTATTAATAACCTTATTTAAAAATATGTATTAAAAATCATTGAATTCTTGCAAAGAATTTTGTCAAAAAATTTGAGAATAATTGAATTCCTTCGCAGAATTTTATTATTTATGAAAATAATCTAATTCTCGCGAAAAATTTAATTAAAATTTATAAAAATCTTAATTAAATTATTTTGAAAAATATCTTTAAACTTTTTTAAAATAATGAAGTTTCTTTAATAGTTATAATTGAAAATTTTTAAAGTAATTGAATTATACAAAGAATTTTTTCAACTTTTTAAAATAATCGTGTCTGTTAATAGGTAATTTTAAATATTTGATTTTTAAAGTTTATTAAAATTGTATTAAAAATAATTGAATTCCTCAGGAGAATTTTATTATTTATAAAAAATAATTTAATTTTTGCGATGAATTTTAAACATAATTATTTTTTCTAAATTACTTTGATTTGTTATTTTATTTATTTTATTATTTTTCATGTTTATTTTTTATAATATATAAAATATATCACAAAATAAACAAAAATTATGAATCAAATATAAATTATATAATTTAAATAATTTAAATAAAAAACCATCCGTATAAAAATTAAAATTTGAAACTTTTCGGCCCTGAATTTCATGGCACTCACACAGTCACAACTCTCACTGATATAATCCCTTCTACTTTTACCTGGCGAGTTTCCGCCGTATAGAAGTCCGCCGTAGCGAGGTTTGCCTGTAGATAGGTAATATAATATTTAAAGAATAAACCTGTGCGAAATTATATGAAAATTCCAAATAAGCGTTAAATTATGATAAACATAGCTACTTAACATAAAACTGGGCTAATTATCATACTCAAAAAATGACTCCCTACGTGGGAAGAAATGAGAAAAATCCTTAACACTATTCCCGTAAAATTGAACAAGTGAATTTCTATACAGGCGACCACACTATTTAGACAAGAGAAACAGAAAGAGGAAAGGAGAGAGAGAGAGAGGGAGACCTTTTGACAAGTTGGGTATCTCGAAAATGAAGGGCACAATAATGCAAACTGCATAATATCATATCTCTCGCCCGTCAACTTTTCCATTGTCATTTGATTTATCTATCTCCTTTTTTGCTATTATTACCTTTGGCTATTGTATATTTATGGGGTGGCATTGAATTTTATTTTTTTTCAAAAATAAGGTAAATTATCAACAAGGATAGTCTACTGAAGCGTGTAAATGAGAATACAATCGGACTTAAAATATTATGACAGGCGTGAACACAGTGTGGTTGTACAGCTCAAGAAAGTGGTTTTATTTTGTTCAAAAATATCATTTCCATTTCCCGCTGTTTATGCATTTACAGAAACCAGAAAAAATTTCACCTTTTAAGATTCTTCTTGTTATGCAAAACTGTTACAATCAGAGTCATTTCCAACGAAATGAATAATAATAAAAAGAAGAAATTAATTCTTTTATCATGATAATCGCCAAAACTTTGAGAGTGCATTATCATTTCAATAATTCTTTCATTCTTTCCTCACTTTATTTTCTTTTTAATTTTTGATGCACCTAATTATTCATTTTTTTGTAAATCAAATTCAATATGTTCTTCTACAAGATATTTAAACTACTTTAAATAGATCTCTTGACACTTGTTTCTTTTATTTAATGTATATTTATTATATAAAAAAATTTCAATTCTTTTTTCATTTTGAAAGAATAAAATTGGAGATTTTTAAAGTTATAAAAAACCTGAAACTTTGAATGCTTATCAAATTTTTTATAAAGAAGAGAGGAGGGGACAAAATTTTATATAAAAATTTTCGGGTGCAGTTGAGAAAACATGAAACAAATGCTTGCGTCGATTAATTAAGGGGACCCGCACCCGAAATTTCAACTATAACAGAATATAATTGAAAAAATTTGGTATATTTTTTTTCTGACACTATTTTGATTCAGAAATAAGGTGAACAAAAAAAAATTTCATGATTTTTTCGAAAATTAAAAAAAAATTTTTTTAATTTTTTTTGTAACTTTTGACAAAATTAAAATTTTACAAAATCCATGCCCTTAATTGTACAGGGGGTTGTAAGGAACTCATTAAAACAAAAACCATTAAAAAATAATAAAATTTGTGAAAGAAGAAGCATTTTTTATAAGTTTATGGTATAACATTATAAACCATAAATTTACAAAAAATGCTTCTTCTTTCACAAATTATATTATTTTTTCATGGTTTTTATTTTAATGAGTTTCTTACAACCCCCTGTACAATTAAGGGCAGGGATTTTGTGAAATTTTAATTTTTTGTAAATTTATGGTATAACATTGAAATGTTATACCATAAACTCATAAAAAATGCTTCTTCTTTCACAAATTTTATTATTTTTTAATGGTTTTTGTTTTAGTGAGTTCCTTACAACCCCCTGTACAATTAAGGGCATGGATTTTGTAAAATTTTAATTTTGTCAAAAGTTACAAAAAAAAATAAAAAAAAAAATTTTTTTAATTTTCGAAAAAATCATGAAATTTTTTTTTTGTTCACCTTATTTCTGAATCAAAATAGTGTCAGAAAAAAAATATACCAAATTTTTTCAATTATATTCTGTTATAGTTGAAATTTCGGGTGCGGGTCCCCTTAATCGAAGATTAACTCTCGAATTAATTGGTGTAGTTGGCTAAAGCTTATCACGATCTGGAGCCAATTACTTTGGTAAATAAGATATTGAAGTTTTCTGCATTCTTAATCCGTGAAAGCAACAGAGTCAGAGAAGAGAATATCTTCACGCAGGAGCGCGCAGATATCAAATACTGCTACTTTTGTGCGTACAGGAAAAAAAGAACAACAAATTTTTTCGTGATAATAATCTAGAATGGGAAAAAAATGTTAATTAATAAAAGTTAAAAATGAAACGCATATATATAAATATTGAAGTGACTTTTTTTGTACGATGAAAAGAAAGTTTTTTTGATGATCAACTTTACTAATTACGAAATCAATGGGAACGATATGATATGTACCCAACGGGAAGTTGCCAATATTAACGATTGGTTCAATAATGGGCCATGCTTGGTACCCAATGGTTTTTTCTTGGCAAAACAATTGGCAACCATCATTGGACCACCAATGGTTTAAACTTGGGATGATCACGCTACTGCCAATGATCGATAGCCAAGCATCGGGCCAATATTAGTTGCCAAGAAATTGCCAAGGAAACAAAATCGATTTTCAAAAGCTTGATTTTTTATTCGCAGCCAACAAAAAACCAAGGTTTTGAAAATTGATTTTTTTTAAATTATTAATTAAAATTTATTTTTAAAAAATATATTTTTCAAAAATTTATTTTTTAAAAATATATATTTTTTTAAATTAATAGAACATATTAATTTAATTTGTCACCTCTGGTAAAACAAAGATGAAAGACTGATAAATTCCCTCACTTTATATTTTACAGTGGAGGGATAACTGTGAATGTCTTTGCGAGAGAGGAGCAGGTACTTATATAGAGCCAGTGAAACAGGTCACAAGCGAGAAAAAATCACTAGCATGCACTCTGGCGGCGCTTGTCGGAACTGTTTTCTGGAGCGCATGCATATCGTGGCATTATCGACACAGCGCTTGGCAACCAACGTTGCGCCACTTCCGACAAGCGCCGCCAGAGTGCATGCTAGTGATTTCTTCTCGCTTGTGACCTGTTTCACTGGCTCTATATAAGTACGTGCTCCTCTCTCGCAAAGACATTCACAGTTATCCCTCCACTGTGAGATACGGTGAGGGAATTTTTATCAGTCTTTCACCTTTGTTTTACCAGAGGTGAAAAATTAAATTAATATATTCTATTAATTTAAAAAAATATATATTTTTGAAAAATATATTTTTTTAAAATAAATTTTTCAAAAATATATTTTTTAAAAATAAATTTTAATTAATAATTAAAAAAAATCAATTTTCAAAACCTTGGTTTTTTGTTGGCTGCCAATAAAAAATCAAGCTTTTGAAAATCGATTTTGTATCCTTGGCAATTCCTTGGCAACTAATAATGGCCCGATGCTTGGCTACCGATCATTGGCAGTAGCGTGATCATCCCAAGTTTAAACCATTGGTGGTCCAATGATGGTTGCCATTAATGTTCCAATAATGGAACGGAGTTCGCCAAGCATGGCCCATTATTGAACCAATCGTTTACTTCCCATTGGGTATTTTCAAATGAATAATGACTCTCGAGGGATTTGGCAGATATTTTCAATGATCTCGATCATCCTCTTATCGAAAAGAAGAAAAAAAATATCCCGATTATTCTCTTTTAATAAATAATCACGCCAATTAATCTCCCCGCGACTTTCCAAATATCTTTTATTATAATTATAACATTCAGCACCTTATGTGTCAAAAAGGCCGGTTGCGTGAAACTTAACACTAAACAAAAATTGAGAATTTTTGACAAAAATTACAAGAAAACAAAATGTCGATTAATGTCTATAGGGCAAAATTCCTCAATTGTCCTAACTTAAAATCGAAAGTCTTCAAATTGGGCTGATTTTTGCACAAACTTTAATACTATGGGAGAGAACTCTACCCACAAAATATTAAGATATTTTATTAAAAATTGAAGGAGGGAGGTGGTTAAAGTTTTTGTTAACGTGTGAACAGTGGATTCCTTTAGCTAATATAGCTAAAATACAGTAGGTAGAGTGGACAAAATTTTGACCTATATGTTTTCGAAAGGTTTTTTCCTCCTCTTTCGAATGGTGTAAAAAATTTTTTTTTCAATTAACAATTTAACTTATTTTTTCAAAATTAAAAATATTTTTCACTTTTTTTTGAAAAACGGCATTTTTTTCTCTTTTTTTTCTTTAAAATAAAGCTTAATATGTGTACTTTCCATACCCGATTAGGAGAAAATGCCGTTTTTTTTGTTTTCGAATTATTAATTAATTAATTAATAAAAATCAGTAAAAAATTACTAAAAAATGAAATATTTTTTAAGCAAGTAGGGGAGACCGAGGAGGAAAGTAACAAAAATCAGTTTTTTCATTGTAGCGTTCAAACTATTTAACGAATAATTTTTGTTGACACCTTAATTGAAAGCTTGGACTTTCACCTGTTAAATAAAATTTGAATTAGACATTTAGATTAAGTAACCAGTTCACAGTATGACTTTTTCACGACCTCTGCATTTGTTACATGCCTTCTAACCCCCGAGGAGGAAAGTAATAGCACAATTATGGCTAATTTTACAATTTGAAGACTATTATTATTTAAAAATATTTTTATTATGAACTTAGAAAAATACAAAGATACTTAGAGTACAAATTGTACACGTTTGGCACAAATTTAATACATATTTAACACATTATGGTACATTAGTGTCTTCTAGATATTATCTTTTTATCCATATCATAGATAAAGCATCTAATTCCAAAAGTTTCGTACGTGCAATATTAAATTTTTTTTAAATGTGTAACAAAAATACTAAGTCTTCAGTTTAAGTTAAATTATTAATAATTAATAATGAAGTAATAGCTTTCACTACTTCAGGAGTAACAACACTCTTGAGGCAGACATAGAGGCTAAATGTTGATAATTTGTTTTGGGAAAATGAAAAAAGAAATAGAATTTCTTTTTGAAAGGTTTGTTAAATACATATTGAAATATAAAAAAAAATTTATTTAAAATTTTATAACAAAATGGCGGCGATAAATTTCATAGTCAAAATCGACTATTTTCTTATGACCAAAATGCGAGCCAAAATGTCAGCATAATTTTTTTTATATTAATTCTTATAAATTTCTTTGTTTTTTGTTCTAGGACTTAAACTTTTCAAAAAAGTATTCTGGCCGTACAAAAATAGTCGATTTTGAACATAAAAATTTACCGCCGTCATTTTGTTATATAATGTAAACAAAAAGTTTTTTTTTCATATTTCAATAAGTATTTAATAAACCTTTCAAAAAGAAATCCTATTCCATTTTTTATTTTCTCAAAACAATTCATTAAATATATAGGTCTCTTTTTCTGCCTCTAGAGTGTGTTATACCCTTTAAAAAAAGTAGCCAAATTTTTCATGCTTCATATTTTTGGCATTAAACAAAATAAAAAATAAAACATTAATCTTTTAAAACATAAAAATAACTTTATCTAAAGTTTAAAAGCAAAAATCAACAATTCTGACAAACATAAAATAAAACAAAATATGAACGCAGAATAAAAATGTTTTCTGGTTCAATAAATCCTTTTTAAGTTACATTAACATGTCAAAACGAAAGTCAATTTACTTGTAATTCATTATTTTTAACAAACAAAATCTAATCTGTAACTTTAAATATGATTTACTTCACTCATTTCATAAAGTATGCACAATATTGAAACGAGGAGGAAAGTAACAACGTGTTACTTTCATCCTCACTTAAAGACAGATAACTAAGCTTCAAAAAAACGAAACGCATATTTTATAAAATTGTGTAGAGTCATTCCATTATATTTCGACTAAAGTCGTTGCCGACTAATTTTAAAAAATTGTAATATTTTGCAGGAATGATTTTAAAGATATTAAGATCACCGAACAAAAAGAATTTTTTAAATATTTTTTATATTTATTGCAAATAAGCATCTAAAGTATATCAAGTCGTAAAAACTGACACTTTTTCATCTATTAGAAAATATTAAAGAAAACACATAATTTACTATAAAAACGTAAAAAAATTGTTAGAATTTATTAAGAATGAATTATTTTATTATTATAAATTGATAGAAACAATTATTAATAAGAAATATTAAATAAAAAGTAATTTTAAAGTTTTCATGGAAAATAACCTATTTTTGTAAATTTCATTCACTAAATATGAGAAAGAGAAATCATTAAATTGGATAGAACCTTGTGAAATATAAAGTACCTGTGATTAACTTTTAGTTTTTCTTATCACTTCCTTCCTGTTTTCTTCACAAATATTAAAAAATAAGCAATTAAAATTGGCACTTTGCTTATTTTCACGATTTTCAAATGTAAATAACTTCTGTCTAGAAAAATGAAAAATTACGAAAATTGGGCAGTAATTAATTCATCACTAGATACACTCACTGGAAAAAGATTTTCTTTGGTCCCGAAGCTATTTCTCGAATTAATTAACTTTAAACTTTTTACTATTTTTATCAGGTTAATACATGTGTTTTTTAAAGGACGAAGTTAGCTCTTCTTGTTTAATCGTTTTGAACCAACTTCAGTTTTAAAGAAATCACATGTATTAACCTGATAAAAATAGTAAAAAGTTTAAAGTTAATTAATTCGAGAAATAGCTTCGGGACCAAAGAAAATCTTTTTCCAGTAAGTGTATCTAGTGATGAATTAATTATTGCCCAATTTTCGTAATTTTTCATTTTTCTAGGCAAAAGTTATTTACATTTGAAAATCGTGAAAATAAGCAAAGTGCCAATTTTAATTGCTTATTTTTTTAATATTTGTGAAGAAAACAGGAAGAAAGTGATAAGAAAAACTAAAAGTTAATCACAGGTACTTTATATTTTATAAGGTTTTATCCAATTTAATGATTTCTCTTTCTCATATTTAGTAAATGAAATTTGCAAAAATAGGTTATTTTCCATGTAAACTTTAAAATTACTTTTTATTTAATATTTCTTATTAATAATTGTTTCTACCAATTTATAATAATAAAATAATTCATTTTTAATAAATTCTAACAATTTTTTTACGTTTTTATAGTAAATTATGTGTTTTCTTTAATATTTTCTAATAGATGAAAAAGTGTCAGTTTTTACGACTTCATATACTTTAGATGCTTATTTTACAATAAATATAAAAAATATTTAAAAAATTCTTTTTGTTCGGTGATCCTAATATCTTTAAAATCATTCCTGCAAAATATTACAATTTTTTAAAATTAGTCGGCAACGACTTTAGTCGAAATATAATGGAATGACTCAATTTCAATATTTTTGGGCTCTTTAAAAACACTTTACGTATTTAATAGTTTTTCTTCTCTTTGATAGTATTTAGCTTCATTATTTTTGGGCTCTTGGAAAATACTTTACTTATTAAATAGTCTCGACTCGTTGGTAAAAAATCTAAAATTATCGAAAATTATCAAAAATTCAAAAATCCGAATTTCTTAAAATTCAACATTTTTTCTTCTCTTTTATGGGAATTAGCTTAATTAAGAACTACCCAGGAGGAAAAGTCGGACGAATGTCGGATTATACAACCGCCTGGGATCCGCGCCCGTACGGACCGCCAGCACCGATGGTCTGTACCGATTCGGATCCTAAAATGCAACCGGCGCGGAACAGATTAGGCTCCGACTTTTGGATCCGCCTTTCTACTTTCGTCAGTACTGGCGCGGTACTGGATTTGTTCCGCCTGCAGATTTTATTCTTCTACGCGCGTCGGAAGAATGACGGATGTTAGGTCTGTACTGGCTCGGTGCTGAGGCGGATCCGACTGCGGATCTCGTCATTTATTGTTATAGTTTACATTATCAGTATAATCATAAATTTATTTTATTATTATAATTAGTTATTACAATAACTAATTGCATTTATTATAATATTATTATTAGTTAACCAATAAATAAATTAATAGTATTCATGCATAGGAAGAATATAAGAAACTTAATTTTTTCATTATATATATAAAAATCCAACTTTATTAATGTGCAATTAAATAAATAATTTTTAATAAATAATATATTAATTTAAAAGAAGTAAAATATATTTAACTTGAAAGAAAATGTGATCAATATATTATAATGCCTACAATAAATACCTAACATATTAAATACAATATATAAAAAAGAGATTATTATTAATTAATTTATTATTAATTAATTAATAATCTCTTTTTAATTTAAACAATATATTAAGTAATTATTTATTGACACTTTTCTGCAAATTAAATAATTAAAAAAATGTGTTGTGCATTAAAATTTTATTCAATTTAATACTATTACTTATATGTTATAAATTGTTTTGCAGTGAAGTTATGTTCATATTATTCGATATATTATGTAATAAAATATTAAAAAACATAATAATAAAAATATAACATTTTTTTTTAAACGAAATATTGAAATATTCATAAATACACATTCAGTAAAGTATTGAAAATATACCGGTATTACATCAGTTCGTATTTCCAAATTGCCTATTGCCGCGTAGTAATTTTACAATTTTTATTTCAGCTAGTGAGACTTGAAAGCATTTAAGGTTTGAGAGTTCCATGCGAGCGTAGCATAGTGGTTAGCGTGCGAGATTTCGGTGCATAAATATTCGGTTAGGCGTAGGTTCGTACCCCCAAGCGTTAGGATTTTTCAAATGTGTATGTAATAAAAAATTGCGTTTAAGTGTATAAAGAAATAAAAAAATGTGTAAAGTGAACTGTCAATGAATTGTCATCCGTATTTATCTTTTGCAATTAATTATTATTTTTTATTGATATTTGTTGAAATTATCATTTTGATCCGAGCCGGTTGTCAGGCGGTAGAATGCCAGCATTGCCAGCGCACATCTGACTAGGAAATTAAAGATCCGCAGTCGGTACAGTGCCGGGTCCCAGCCGGTTGAATTATACACGGAACGGCTCTTCGCGGCCGGTTACCGGGCGGTAGAATGACAGTTCCGAGACGGGTGGCCAGCCAGCTCCTGGCCAAGTCATCTTTTGGTAGAATCCCAGGCGCGAAGTGACGCCGAGTTCAGGCTTTATAAAGATTGGCCGAGCATTGGTCAACATTGATTGAGCATGAGTGAATCAGCGAGAGCAGGAATGATCGAAGCTTTAATGTAACACCGATTCCAGACTGCAGCGCGAGCCTTGATTCAGCATTGGACATCAATGCTCAATCAATGCTGCGGACGCCTAACGCAGGACTGAAACAAGACTGCTTCCACTGTTCCCAAATTTACTCGTTTCTCACGTTTATTCAATATTTGTGAATATATGAATTATTAATAATAATAATAAATATTATTGTTATTATTTTAATTCATGTATGTGTGTATATATACATTTAATGACAATAAGTTATTATTTGTAATAATTATATTATTTTCATATAAATAATAATATATTACTAACATTAAATATCATTTGAATAGTAATTTTAAAAAAATAATTTTAGTAAAAAAAGACAATTTTTCTGTTAATCGTTACATTTTTTTCTTGATTTTTAACAGACTTTTAACATTATTTATAAACATGTTCACATTTTTTATTCACAACACAACACACAATTTTATTATTTTATATAAACGCTTATAACAAAGAATGAAAAATATTCGCTCGCATGTGGGATCGAAAACTCACGCACCCCGCCCCTAACGCATACCGGAAGTTCTCAACGCACGCATTTAAACCGCTCGGCCACAGAAGGCTGGAAGGCTTCTCGCCTAATCTACTATATCAATGCCAGTGCCGTCACTCAACATGGGACACCAATGTTCGTCCCATACTCGTTTCAAGTCTCAGTAATCTTGTTACAATATTCAGTTCCTTTATTGCCGTGTGCACTGTACAATATTAAATATAAATATTTATAAATTATTTAATATTAAAATATTTTTTCTGATAATTTTATAAGTTAAATTATATATTATTTTTTTTCTCGCACAGTGTCAAATTATTATTTTCAAAGTTCAAGAGTTTCGTTTATCTGTAAAATTTTCAGTGAAAAAAATGTTCATTAGGTAGTAGTAAATATTTATGCCTAGTAGTTTTACACTAGGATTAACTGTTTACTGAATATTATCAAAAATATATTTTTCGTCAAACGCGCGCGACTAAACACAAATAACCTTGAGACTTTACAGCGTGACGTTGCGATTGTCGTGCTCCCACCATCCCATCTACTCAATACACTCCCCGCCTGTGACGTCATGAGGGGAAAGCATTGAGTAGATGGGATGGTGGGAGCACGACAATCGCAACGTCTCAAGGTTATTTGTGTTTAGTCGCGCGCGTTTGACGAAAAATATATTTTTGATAATATTCAGTAAACAGTTAAACCTAGTGTAAAACTACTAGGCATAAATATTTATTACTACCTAATGAGCATTTTTTTCACTGAAAATTTTTCAGATAAACGAAACTCTTGAACTTTGAAAATAATAATTTGACATTGCAAGAAAAAAAATAATATATAGGTAATTTAATTTTATTTATATGAATCTTATATAATTAATATAAATATTATACACTAAATAAATATTAATATTTATTTACCAATTGATATCTTAATAACAATAATAATAATACTTATTATATTATTTAATAATAATTAATAATAATAATTTTTAAATAGTATAAAAAATTACTAAAAATTATCAGAAATAATATTTTAATATTAAATAATTTATAAGTATTTATATCTAATATTGTTAAGTGCACACGGTAATAAATAAATATACTATCAAGATTGATTCAAGCTTGAATAAAGACTGGATGTTGAAGCTTCACTCACGAAGATTGACCGAGTGTTAAATCGAGCATGGGACGAACATTGGTGTCCCATGCTGAACCAATATTGAGTGACAATGATATAAAGACTGCTTCAACTCTGGGTTACCCACGCTGGGCGTTCAAGACTTAGTCAAGTTTCAACCCATCGTCAGCACTGGTCTTTCGCGCCTGGGATACCAGTTCTCGGGCGGTAAGCAGGCGGTTCCCAGCCAGTACCACTACTCCAGCGTCGGTACAGGCGAGGATCCGCGCCGGTTGCAAATTTCCCACTGGGTAGCTTCATATTCCTCGCTCGCTAACTCTCGCTCGGAAGACATTTTACTTATTTATTTCCACTTACATAAATAGTTTTTGAGGTAAAAATTTTGTTTGAAAAATTTTTAACGTCAAAAACTTTCCTGATTAAGTTAATTTTGTTTAAAAAAATCTTTAACTTCAAAAACGATTCCAAAAACCTCATACAGTATAAATGCAGGCTAATTGTTTATAACATTTTTACACCAATAGGTCTTTTTTAAAAAATTATGTAATATATGTTTTCGTAGTGGTTTTTAGCGTAAAATCAAATAGCGCTATAAGTTTCTTATGAAAATCGACTTCTCTTCATTTGTTTATAAAAAAAAATTGTTAACAAAATATTTTTTTAACATTCAACGACAAAAATTATCATTAGATCCCATGTCAGGATCCAATAGTTACTTTTATTATATCTGCATTCCTTTGCCTATAGGCATCAATGGGTTAATGTAAAAAATCTTTTCCTTAAAGCATTTTTTCAGTTAGTAGAAAATAAATTTGACACAACAACGTTTGACTTTTGTTCCACTGAAGACTATAACAATACAAAATTAGAAATATAAGCCTGGATAAAGTGTGGAGGAGAAGATTTTTTACAATAAAAAAGGAAAATAATGTTTATAAAAAAGTTTTAAATATATAGTTAAACTGTTTATAATAATAATATATACGTATATAATTAATAAATGTATTAGAGGCGAGCAGTAAAGGTCATATCATCTTTAAAATACACTGATATAGGCGCTACTTAGTTAGCGCAACGCACAAAAACTCGTAGCGCAAACTTCAAAAATTTTTTTCTCAAAAACATCAAAAAGCACTTCTTTAAAAATTTAACCACTTATTAAGGCAGGTTTAAATTTTGAGAAAATAATTTTTTTAGGAAACTCCATGATGTCCTTAGCATATTTTTTTAACAATAAAAAATTATTGTTTAAACAAATTATTGAAAATTTAATTTTTTTAAACTTTTTTTTAATATTATAAAAAATTGACATTTATTTATTTATTTTCAGTTTCCGATTTTTCAAATCTAAATATCTTGCAAAAAAATTTTTTTTTTGCAATACTGTTTGACACAGTTATTAAGTACCTCAAATACTACAAAATTACAAACTTTAAGAAAAATCGGTGATCCACTATTTACTTTTCATATGGAACTGCCCTTGATATAAATATTTTAATTTGTAGTATCAAATAAATAGTTATTTGTAGCAAATTCGAATTATTTAAGTCAAATGAATGGAATAATTGGATTTAATAAATATTGCTTTAAATCAATTAGGAAAATTACTTGATTCAGTAATGCATGGATTTTAGTTCAAATAAATATTTATTTGCATCAATAAAATAATTTTTTTAAAATAACTAAATATTTATGGGACATTTCGCACGTCAACACGGACAGAGCTCTAAACAAAAATTGCTTTGATAGATTTAAACGTTCTAGGGCTTAAAAGATTTCTACATTCATGTACTTTAAGATGGCGATGGGCGTTTTTTGCAAATTTTCATTTCCGATGCCAATAGAGCTGTCAAAAGTCAAATGGTCCAAAAAATTCAAAATACTTTTATGAATTAAAAGCAAAAAACGAGGTAAATTATTCTGTAACTCATTCTTTAACAGTTTTTTAAGGTCCCCGAATATAAATCTAAAGTTTTTTTTAAATTCAAAATGGCTGATACAATATGGCGGACAAAATTCAAATTTTATCAGATTTGATTAAAACTTGTTACTCGGTGGTTTTTAGGGTCGCTGATTACGAATCTACACTACCACGGTCAAAATTGAGAGACCACACAGAAAAAAACTGAACTCAAAATGAGTCGGAAAAGTGACTCATTATGAGCTGCAACAAAAATGAGTAGGGCAGATGGCGCCACGTTCTATGTCATTTAACATGGACTCATTTTGAGTTGCAACAAAAATGAGTCCAAGTTTTTTCTGTGCATCCATTTTCAGGTGATTAAAAAACATTTTAAAACATAAAATGTATGGAAACTAAAATATTTTGCTTTTTATTTTTTGAAAGATGATAAAATTTTGAAAAGAACAAGATCTTTTAGAAGTCATTTGGCCAATATTTTATTTAGATATTTTTAAAAAATTGTCATTTTCAATGTCTTACAAAAATTCAAATAACTTTTAAAATAATGAACTAAAAACTATTTTAGAAAATATATAAAATATTATATAGTGTAGATTTTTCAAGAAAATTTAATAAAAAAATACGTTTGAATTTTGAAAATTATTTTTCTGTAAATAAGAATGTTTCAAATTTTTTATATTTTTTTTGTTCAAGTTTGACCGCCTGTATTTTTTAAGAAAAAAATTACCCGTTAATGCCTATAAGTAATTCTTAAAGTGTAGCAAATGACCTTTAAAATAAACCTAAGATCATTAAAAAGCGTTCATTATTTTAGAAGTTATTCAAATTTTTGTAACACATTGAAAATGGCGTTTTTTTAAAAATATCTAAATGAACTAGCAGAGCTACGCGCGCGCGATATTTCTGTTTCTGTCTTTTGGTACTCAAGACCTTATTTTATTGTGTGTATATAAAAATGTAAGACCTTTTGATCCGTTTTTTTCTTTTTCTAAAATATTGGAAAAAGATTACAATTTTTTTTTGAAGAATTAAAAAACATAAAACACGAAAACCAAAAATTAAATTTAACACACTGAGCTATATTGTAAAATGTTTATAAAACGTTAAGGTAATTACAGATTTTTTCAAGATAATAGAAAGGTTTTTTCGCAAATAGAATTAACATTACCAATTTGTTGAAATTTGTACCACTGTTAGATAAAAGTTTTTAAAAAATGTAGTTAAATTTTTTAGACCTGTTGGGACTTGTGATAAAAGTTATAAGCGTCTTTGTTTTTAACTTTTAACATTGAGTTTTGTGGGAATTGAGTACATTTTCAAACATATTTACTCACCACAAAGTACTTAAAATTAAGAAATTAATAAAACATTTTTTAATACGAGACAGATATATAATGGTTAAATATCTGTTTAAAAAGTGTCATTAGGCACCTGTGAGAGTTGCAATAAATTAATTTGTAAAAAAATTTCATGTTTTATACAGTATATTGGACAGCTGTTTGAACATCTGGAAACATTGCACACAATTTTCTACTCAAAACTAAATGTAAACAAGTCATACCAAGCATTTGCAACACGACTAAAGAAATGCTGTGTTGCCAGACGTTTCAAAGTACCAAGCAAGTCAAATTACAAAATAATGGTTTTTGTTTTGATTAGTTCAGTCAAGCGATAAAAAAACTTTATATGTGACCTGGACAGTGAAAAGGGACCTTACGTGCGAAAACAAGTTTTCGAGAAAACAGCAGTTAAAGTTTAACTTAGAAAAACCCTTGTAACTTTTTTAAATATTAATATTTTTTAATCAATTTAGGCTTATTTTCTTCACCGTGAATCACAGTATCTAAATAAATAACATAGAAGTAATAAAAATTTTTTTTAAATAATTTTTTATATAAATTAATAACAAACTTCCCAAACATAGAAAAAATAATCTAAGTTTTCTAGCTTGCAACAATAAGTATAAATAAGTGATACATGTTTGTAAGGGTTTTTGAAGTCGCTGATTATGAATATGATATCAAATTTGAATTTTAACTGTTGACAGTTGTCAAAGAAACTGTCAACTTTTCTAAATAATAAAAAATTATCGTCTTCGTTATTTTAATTTGTATAATAACAAAAAATCAGTTTTTTCGTATTTTTACTCTTGTTTCTTTTAACTTAAAAATTTTTTTTTTAAAACTTCTAATCAACTTATGATTTTTTGGTTTTCACCATCTTAAAAAGCGTTTCAAACCCTATTCGAATCAACAAAAAAGTAAAAAATGATTTTTTGACACGTAAGGTCCCTTTTCATAGACCAGGTCACATATATATTAATTACACATCAGAAGAATTATTTTATTGAAGTATTCTTCCTTCTTTGTCAAAACATTGACACCGAGATTTATTAATAGTCATGATATAAGTCGAGGTATAAGCCGTCCATAAACCACGAGGACAATTTTTTATTAATTTTTGACCCTCCCCCCATCCAATATGGAACACAAATTTTTACTTTATGCAATGGACCTTAATTTTGTCACTCGGTGGTTTTTAGGGACGCTGATTACGAATTTGATGTAAGTTTTCATAAATTTAAAATGGTGTATTCAATATGCCAGAATTTTCTTTTAGATTCATGCAATTGACCTTAATTTTGTTACTCGAGAGTTCTAATACCAGTCAGTTAGCTGTAAATGTCATAGGAGCGCTCACTGACAATTATTTTAGCACTTGCGTCGATTCACGACCAGCGAGCGTGTATAGAAAATTTTTTTTAATTTCTCTTTCCCATATTATATTAGTCATTTGAAATTTTGAAAACAAACATCGCATTCGTAATCAGCGACCCTAAAAACCACCGAGTGACAAAATTAAGATTAATTGCATAAAGTAAACATTCTGTTCCATATTAGATCCGCCATTTTGATTTATGGGAAACTAAAATTGAATTCGTAATCAGCAACCACAAAAATTCCCGAGTGTCAAAATTAAGGTTTATTGCATAAATTTTAAAAAATTTTGTTCTATATATTAAATCCGCTATCTTGAATTTCTTAAAAATAACATTAAATTAGTAATCAGCGACCCCAAAAGCCTTCGAGTAGGAAAACTTAGGCGAATTTAATTACATTTTAGTATTTTGAAAAATAGTCACCACCCCTTTCAAAGTTCCCTTCATATTTTAGGCCATATTTGGTCCGCCATCTTTAAATTTTACATTCTAATTTACTTTTTTTAAAAGTATACAATTTTTGTGCCTCTATGGATGAGAATTGAATATTATTCACGCACGTTTAACTCCTTAGCAGAGTAGTCAAAATAAAGTTTTCGTGTCACAACTTTGCTAAATTTTTTTATTTCTTTTAATGCCAGATATCATTATATTTTATGTTTTTGAGGTTACTGAATCCAAATACTTGGATGGGTAAATGGGTAAAAAAAAATAACCAAACTTGAAAAAATGAAATTTCTTTTCTGTTTTTAAAGATAAAACCGCTATATTTAATTTTTGTTTTAAACGAAATTCTTTTTTTTCACCCCGGAATCGAAAAGAGCACACTCAATACCTATAAGAAACATACTTGCGGTATAAAATATAATCTGTTTTATTCATAAAAGTATAGGTTGAATTTGCGCAAAGAATTTTCTTATTTTAGGCGTTAATGGGTTAATCATTAAAATAATATTATAATATTTGGGGAGAGTGGGACAAACCGTCCAGATGTCAATATCTCCGAAATGGCAAGATTGTCAAAGCTGTTGTTTAGAATTTCAAAACAACCATGTGTAGTATACCTTATTTTTAAACTAACATTTATACTCAAAATGAGCGTATGGGGCAAACAGTAATAATTTCAATAAGTTAAAATTTGACTGGTTCCCTTCTTAAATTATTCTCTTTATGTAAATAGTAATTTTTTCTATAATTATTGAAATACCAGATTTTCTGTCTTGGTAGTTAAGACTTGCAATGCAGATATCAAGTTTTCTTGCACTTTCTTTCTTCTTTTCTGGACGTTTCGAGGAACCATGGCTACTTTTTTCGTAATTCGATGACGTTGTCGCAAAAGGTTCTATTGGTGCACTAGTATCTTTATATAAAAAAAAAGTTTGCAATCTTATAATCGAGTCAGTCAAAATATAAAATAAATGAACTAAAAAGAGTTGTAAAAATGAAAAGGTTTTTTTAATTTAAGTAAATTAAAATTTTTTCACTTATATTAAATTCTTATTTCCCTAAAAATTCATGTCGGGAAACATGTTTTTCATACTTTTCTCATTACCAGGAATTTGCGGTTTTCATTAATTTATCGATAATTAAACTGATAGATTTCATTGGTTCTTTAAAAAAATGAATAGGGCCCATTTTGTCGGTCATTTGCAAAAAAAATCCTTATTTTAAAAATGGAGGTGTAATTGTGTAATTGTCGAAATGAAAATTTGGATATTGCATCAATTTTTTCACAATAAAGACTGTCAAAAAATTTTAAATAAGATTAATATCTATTCTTTTTCTTTAAATGACACAATAAAATTGTACCTAATCATTAATCTTGTAAAAATATTATATTAAGCAACAACGGTATAAAGGCAGCTATTTGTTTACGGTGATTTTTGTGACATGAGTCGAGGTCGAGGGCGCCCCGAGACCTCCACTCGTGTCACAAAAATCATCGTGAACAAATTGGCTGCCTTTATTCCCGTATTACATACGATATTTTTTATTTCTAATGCACAAAAGTGTCGATTTCAGATAGCAGACGACAGGGAGTAAAAGTCATTCACTTGTTCGACTTGTATGAAAATGGCGGCCTTTTTTACCTTGGGCAAAAAAGCATGGAACCAACTGTTCTTTTGTCCTTGGAAAAAAATCGCTATTTTCATACGGTCGAACAAATAAATGACTGTTCAAAACAGGCAAAAAGAAGGCTTTTTTAGTATATATTATTAAAATAACTATGACATTTATTTAAAAAATTTCTTTTACATGTAAAAAATAATTTATTTAAGAATTTGTAAGAAAAATTTTTTCATTTTTATTTCAAAATGGCGGCGATATACGACATTTTTAAAAATGCCCATTCTCGGTGGTAAGATCGATTCCAAACTTTCTATAACAGATAAAACCAAAAACGAAGTGGCATTCTCTTTGTTAGATATTTCTTTAGGTGTGGAACCTCAAAAAAGTGGAATTTTCTTCCCCCCCTTTTTTTAGAGTACTTTTTCTCTAAAATATGCAAAAAAAGGTGTTTTTATTCAGAATTTCCCTTATAAAATAAAGAGAGTTGGAAATTTTCCAGTTTTTGAGGTTTCACTTATAGGCATGATGACGCTGAATCAAAAGCCTTTTGATTTTTTAAAATCGCTTTAGAAGAACTCGAGATATCACTCTTTCGAGATCAAAAAAAGACATTTTGAGAAAAACGCATTTTAAGTTTTTGTTCATAAGTTTTGAAATTAAAAAAAAATCATCGGATTTGCTTGAAAATCGTTACTCGGGGGTTTTTGAGGTCGCTAATTACGAATATGGAATCAGATTTTTAAAATTCAAAATGGCGGATCCAATATGGCGGACATTTTTTTTCAAAATCATTGAATTTGTTTGAAAATCGTTACGGGGGGTTTTGGGGTCGCTGATTACGAATATGACATAATTTTTTAAAAATTAAAAATGGCGGATACAATATGGTGAACGAAAAAAAAAATTAAAATAAAAAAATTTTCTTTTCCGCCATGTTGGATCCCCCATTTTCAATTTTGAAAATTTTATATCTAATTTTTGATCAGCAACACCAAATACATTTTTGTTTGTCTTTTTTAAAAAATGCAAATGAGAAAACATTTAAATCATACGATTGCTTATCCGCATACAAAAACATCTTTGAAATGGCGAAGAATAAGGATGTATAATTTTTGTTTTACTTCGAATTTTGCAATATTATTTTAGGAGAGTATTCTTGACACTATAAAAAATCCGCCATTTTGAATTTAATTTTAATAAAAATTTTCGAAATTATGTGTCAAATGCTTAATAAATAAAGCATTAACTAACAAATTGAAACCAATTCAACGCATGTAACGCGGCAGTGCAACCGCCCGTGAAACTGCACGCTCCATGTCTTTTTTACAGCGCGTAACAGGCTTAAAAAACCATCGGTACACTTCAGAAAGCCTTACCCATTGTTCGAAGATAATTGAATCTTAAATAATTATACGAATTAGTTTTTTAAAATATTTGCGATTGTTCACAACTGGAGGCGGGGTGGGAGTCAAAAATTGATGAAAAATTGTCCATTTGTATTGAAAGTAAGTAGGAAATTCGATCCGTGGAAGGTAAAAGTATAGACATATTGGTTTTATGTCATATTTTTATTAATGTCAAATAATTAAAAAGATAGCGACGTTTCGATGACTTGGTTTGTCATCATCATCAGGCTAGGCCTAAGTAAATAAACAATAAATTTACACCACAAATAAAGACGAAAAGAATAAAATATAAACATTAAAAAAAAAAATTAAATTAATTTAAAAATAATAAATTTAAAAAAGGTATTTACCACATCACAAAAAAACCGTTACATATTAAATTCGCGCAGTAATAACTGGCACGTCGAGTTTTAGAGAGCGTTTCGTCAAGACTAAAATCGTTTTACAGAAAATTAGAACTCTAGATAAATTGGAGGAGTCAATGAACTTAGATGTAAACAGCACGTGGCGATGACAAGGTGACAATATTTTGAAGAAAGAAATCAATCATGAATTTAATTTGCTTATTAAAGGAAAATAAATTTTATTAAGGTATAAAATATCCTCTTTTTTATTAATTGTATGTTTGTTAATTTTTATGTGAAGCATTTCAGAAAAACATCGTTTATTGAAATTTGGTTCACGATCAAGAATTTTTGCATTTTCCCAGTCAAATTCATGATTGAATTCAGATTGATGCGCTTTGACTACAGTTTTGGTGTTGTTTTTATTATTTTTGTGTTCATTAATACGTGTTTTTAGAGCACGTTTTGATTCGCCAATATAATTCGCAGGACAATTTTTGCAATTAAATTTATAAACAATATTCGTTTCTTTCCATTTTTCTAAATGGTCTTTACCCAATTTGACAATAGATCTTAAGGATTTGTCAACAATAGGAATAGTAAGAATATTGTGAGCTTTTAAGATTTTTGTCAATCTAATGAAATTATGGTCATTATAAGGTAAACAAATTTTAGGAATTTGTTTGTATAACAAATTTTTTGCATTAATAATTTTTGAATTTAGATTTTTATTACGATATTTTAAATAGTTTAAACGAGTTTTTATATGTTTTTTAATAAATTCAAGGGGATAATCATTATTAATTAAAATTTTATTGACTTTCATTAGATTGTCTTTGTGAAAAGAATGGTGTGATAATAGGGTAGCTCTGTCCACGAGATTATAAACTATATTTATTTTTTGTTGTGATGGATGACTTGAAAAGAAATTGATAAGTCTGCCAGAGGAAGATGGTTTTTGGTACCAATTATAAGTAATTTTATTATTTTTGTTAATTATAGAAATATCTAAATAGTTAATTAGATTGTTTACTTGGAGTTCATAAGTGAATTTTAATTTTGGATGATAAGAGTTAAATGTGTCGACTACTATATCAATGTGGTCCTTATGTATACACAATATAGTGTCGTCCACATAACGGAAATAAAAAATTGGTTTGCAATTATGTTCTAATTTAAGTTTTTTAAGGCAGTCACTTTCCAAGTCGTCCATAACAATATCAGCAAAAAATGAAGAAATTGGAGAACCCATGGGGGTACCTTCAATTTGTTGATAATATTTACCATCGAAGACAAAAAATGTGTTTTCGTAGAGAAATTTAGTACAATGTAGAATGTCGTTAAACGGAATTTTACAATTATTGATTGATGTAGCTCTACGTTCGAGACTTTGTGTAACGAGTTCAAGGGGTACATTTGTGAAAAGTGATGCTACATCAAGAGAAACAAATATGTGGTCGTCTGGAATTTTTATATTTTTAATTTTTTCGATAAGGTCAAAGCTATTGTCAATATGAGATTTAGGAGTATGTATATTATCTTTAAGTTCTTTATATAATGTTTTTGCTAAAAAATGCGTTGGACTATTAATAAGAGACACAATAGGACGGAATGGTACATCCTTTTTATGGATTTTTGGTAATCCGTAAAATCTTGGTAAAATAGTGTTTGTTAAAGTCAAAGCGTTATGATGATATTTATGGTTAAGATATTCATTTTCATTTAAATAATGAAGAATTTTACTAGTATTAGATTGAAGTTTGTTTAAGGGGTTGACATTGAGACGTTTGTAAGAGGAAGTGTCATTAAGTAATTTAGAAACACCATTGAGATAAAAAGATTTATATAAACAAACTGTGCTGTTACCTTTATCTGAATTAGTAAACATGATGTCTGGATTTTGTTTCAAAAAATTATTAGTTATTTTCAGTTTCTTAGAGAATTCTTTATCTTCTTTAGAAATATGTGAAGTTTTATTAAAGTTAGAATTTATATTATTAACTACTTTATTTCTAATCTCATCTTTGACGTTGTTAGTAATATCCAATTTACTAACAGTATATTCTACATTTTTTAAAATGTCGATGATCTGACTGTTGTTAGAGTTATTTTTAGTACTAAAGTTACGTCCTAGAGATGTAACATCAATGACTTCATTAGGTAAATCGACTTTTGTTAAGTTAACGATCCATTTGCTTTTATCGGATCGAATAGGAGAATTAGATTTTGACAATAAATTATTAAATTTTTTGAAATATATTGCTTTTTGATTGTTTCGAATAGACATAATCTTTTGTTGTGAAAAATCAAAAAACATTTTCTTAATATTTTCATCTAAAGTCGAAGTTAAAATAAGATTTTTAATTTTTTGTAATTTGTTATTAAGAAAATTAATGTGAAAATGAATGTCTTTTATTTCGTTGTTTAAAATGTTTTTAAGAAATTGTAATTTTAATTTGTTAAATGAATTAAATGAAGTTTTACTATAAAAAGGAAGATGTTTGAAACGCCTACCAATGTTAATAATGTGTTGTGGAGAAATGTCATGGCTCCTACAGCTTAGTAAGAATTGTCGTCTTGACATGGATGTGGCTAAATATCGATGTGTAGAGGTCCAATCTTTAAGAAGTTTCATTGTTGTAAAACCATGTTGTTGGTGAATAAATTGGAAGAAGTTGTTCTTTGGTGTAGTAGTAGATGGAGAGTCCATTGTAGATCGAAGACTCGGATATATATAGTATAATGATAATATTCCCTTCCGAAATTTTTTATATTGAAAGTAAGTAGGAAATTCGATCCGTGGAAGGTAAAAGTATAGACATATTGGTTTTATGTCATATTTTTATTAATGTCAAATAATTAAAAAGATAGCGACGTTTCGATGACTTGGTTTGTCATCATCATCAGGCTAGGCCTAAGTAAATAAACAATAAATTTACACCACAAATAAAGACGAAAAGAATAAAATATAAAAATTAAAAAAAAAAAAAAAAAATTAAATTAATTTAAAAATAATAAATTTAAAAAAGGTATTTACCACATCACAAAAAAACCGTTACATATTAAATTCGCGCAGTAATAACTGGCACGTCGAGTTTTAGAGAGCGTTTCGTCAAAACGGATTTTCTTCCACGGATCGAATTTCCTACTTACTTTCAATATAAAAAATTTCGGAAGGGAATATTATCATTATACTATAATTGTCCATTTGGTTTATGGAACAACGATAAAATTTATACCTCTCACTCATACCTCGTTCTCGATCTGCCTTTCTTTTACTCCTTAATCTATCTGTGAGTGAAAAAAGAAAAATAATTAGCCAATAAGGAAATAAGACGCCCATTTCGTATTTTGGCTTGAGAGTAAAATTCCCCACTTTTCCTTCCCCTATCAAATTCTGTTCCTCTCTTTCTACCTGACACGGAAAATGGAGAAAACATGGTACCCCCTTCTAAACCCAAAAAGTGGGAATTACTTTCTTAACTATTCGTCTCTCTTTCGCTCCTACTCTAAACTAAAAGGAGAGACAATACCTCCCTCCCTCTCTTTCTCTCTCACTGTGAACAGAGTATATAAGGAAAGACTAACTTAATATATATAGATATAATAATAATATTCGCCTCTCTTTCGCTCCTACTCTAAACTAAAAGGACAGGCTATACTTACCTCTCTTTCTCTCTATCAACCTTTCTCTCTCAATGCGGACAGAATGTACACGCTCTGGACAGACTGAATGAAAGAATACGAAGATTATTATAGTTAATTATTGGCCAAACGACTTCTGAAATATCTTGTTCTGTTCAAAATTTTATCATCTTTAAAAAAATGAGCAGAAAAAAATTTTAGTTTCAATAAATTTTATGTTTTAAAACGATTTTCATTCGCCTAAAAATGGGTGGTCTCTCATGACCAGTAGTGTTAAGTCACTTTTTAAAATTTCAAAATGGCGGATCCAATATGGCGAAAAAAATTTTTAAATTTGATCCTATTCCCTTCAAACGTGTTACTCGGGAGCTTTTGTGGTCGCAGATTATGAATATAAAGTTACTTTGAAGAAATTGAAAATGATGAATCCAATATGGTGGCCAAATTTTAAAATTTGATCATATTTAATTAAAAAGTGTTACTCGGGGGTTTTTAGCGTATCTGATTACAAATTTGAAGTTACTTTTAAGAAATTCTAGTTCCATACTGTTCTATAATGTAAACAATTTGTTATTATTACAAATTTGAAAATTTTTTTCTTCCATTTTGAATTTTGAATTTTTAAAAAGTGACTTTAGATTCGTAATCAGCGACCCTAAAAACTCCCGAGTAACAAGTTTTAAACGAATCTGTTCCAATTTGAATTTTGTCCGCCATATTGGATCCGCCATATTGAATTAAAAAAAAACTTTAGATTTATATTCGGGGACCCTAAAAACTGTTAAAGAATGAGTTACAAAATAATTTACCCCGTTTTTTGCTTCTAATTCATTAAAGTATTTTGAGATTTTTGGACCTTTTGACTTTTGACAGCTCTATTGGCATTGGAAATGAAAATTTGCAAAAAACGCCCATCGGCATCTTAAAGTACATGAATGTAGAAATCTTTTAAGCCCTAGAACGTTTAAATCCATCAAAGCAATTTTTGTTTAGAGCTCTGTCCGTGTTGACGTGGAATTTCCCTTATTTATATCAAATATGCAATTATTTTTCATAATTAATTATTTTAATTTAGACCTTTAATTGCGTCAAATAATTATTTATGTAGTCATTCAAATAATTTTTTTATCTATATATATTTATTTGATTCAAATAACTTGAATTATGCGAATATACGAAACTTTTTTCTTAGAAAATGTAGGTTGGCAAACTTAGACCAAAAGAATTTAAAAAATTTGAAACAATCTTATAAACCCCTTCGCTGTTTGGAAAAATAATCATATGATTGGCCCAAAATGTTCAGCAAAATCTGGTAGATGAATTTTTATAAAACTTAGTATACAATTTGGGGTCGCTGAATATAAATATGACGTCAAAAAAAATTCAAAATGGCGGATCCAATATGTCGGACAAAATTTTTAAACTTTAAATAGATATTATAAACAAAAAAAACAAAGAACAGAAAGTGTAATGTAAAACCTTTGCAGCCTCCACGCGGCACATTCTGGTGTCATGATTCGTTTTATCAGCTAATGCAAAGGATATAGAATAGAGTACAAAATTTGATAAAAATCGGGATGAATTAAAAAAATTACGTCCCTCATTTTGAATTCATAATTTTTTATTTTGAAAGACAAATTTAAATTTAGCGACCCAAAATATCCCTTGATACTAAAATTGATAAAAATCCAAATGAATTAAAAAAATTTTCAAAAAGTATGTCCGCCAATTTGGATCCTGCATTTTGAAGTTTTAAAAATGATGGTCAAACTTAAATTCAGCGACCTGAAAAACCATTAGGTACTGAAATTGATAAAAATCCAAATGAATTTAAAAAATGATGTCCGCCATTTTGAATTTTTTAAAATTAATTAAATTCACCGACTCCAGAAACCCTTATACACTATGTGACTTAAATTAAAAATAAATTTTTATAAATTTTACTTGTTTTTAAATTGTTATATTATTTAAAAATAATAAATAATCATTTATTCATTACTTAATTTAGGAGCATTGCAATTAATAGTATGTTAATAATGATATAAAACAATTTATTATATAATTTACATAAGAAATTGCATTTATTTTGCGCTAAGAAGTTTACTACCCAACGTTCGTTAACAGGCAACGGGTTATTTCAAATTGAAATTTTTGTGTATAACTTTGCCGACCTGCAATTTCTAAGAAAAAATTACACGTTAATGTCTACAAGTAATTCCCATTCTGTAGAAAAGATTATTGAGTATTGAGATTTAACAATTCTATTTCTGTGTAAGATATTTTTAAAAAATCATTATTGTCAATGTTTTACAAAAATTTAAATAACTTCTAAAAACATGAAAACTTTTAATGATCTTAAGCTTATAAGCTTATAATTATCATGTTTTTAGAAGTTATTTAAATTTTTGTAAAACATTGACAATAATAATTTTTTAAAAATATCTTACACAGAAATAGAATTGTTAAATCTGAATACTCAATAATCTAATTCTTTTCACTTACATTACAATTTAACACTTCTTATTTTGGAAATTTCATATTTTGAACATTTTGGGCTTTGGAAATTTTGTATTGAAGAAAAATAATTTTTAGATTGTGTATGGATTAAAAAATTCAATTTTGAAGTTCTGAATGTTCTTCGCATGCTTTATAGTGATAGATCACAACTGCGCATGCGTTATAGCAATAGAACACTACTGCGTATGCGTTATAGTGATAGACCACTACTGCGTATGCGTTATAGAACACTACTGGGCATGCCTGACATTGGTAGAACACTACTGCACATGCCTGACATTGACAGAACACTACTGCGCATGCTTGATACTAATAGAACACTACTGCGCATGCTTGATACTAATAGAACACTACTGGGCATGCTTGATACTAATAGAACACTACTGCACATGCTTGATACTGATAGAACACTACTGTGCATGCGTGATACTGATAGAACACTACTGCGCATGCGTTATAGTGATAGAACACTACTGCATATGCTTGATATTGATAGAACACTACTGCGCATGCGTAACATTGTCCGAACACTACTGCGCATGCCTGACATTGACAGAACACTACTGCGCATGCGTATATGTATGTATACAATGAGTATTATTTTATATGTATATTATACGATGAATAAATAAAGCGCGTTCCACACTAGATGCACGACACGACGCGCGTGCCCCCTCTGCTCCATCTACCAAATGCTTTCCCCTCTTCACGTAGGAGAAGTTAGTATTGAAGAGGGGGCACGCACGTAGTGTCGTGCATCTAGTGTGGAACGCGCTTGATAAAAGTCGAACGACTGAACGATGAAGTACGGAAATACACGAACGACGGACGACAAAACGACGACGAATATGTTAATATTACAAAGGATTATTTGAATTTCTATTCAAGAGAAAAAATTGAAAACTGAAAAATTTAGAAACTTTTAAAAATTTCAGGCCTTTTCCATGATTTCCCTGATTTCCAGAAGCCTTTTAAAAATTCCACACCATTTCCATGATTTCTATGATTTCCAGATTCTGTAGGAACCCTGCTTTTGTCTGACTTTCTTCTAAATTATCGAATTGAGTGATTTCTGGGGTGAATTTGGTTAAGTTTTAAAATGATTAATTTCTATTTGAATTCGTTTTTTTTAATTTAGAAAATCTGATGTTAATTTAATTCTTTTTTCGTTATGCACGGAAAAAAATATTTAGCTGGATAAACTACAGATTTCACTTTAGTAGCGAAATTTTTCAGTGGTTCAATTAATATTTCGTTATTCTAGAAAAACTTATCACTATTTCAAGTAAAACTTTTTTCAGTGTGTAATAATTATTATTTCTTAAAAAAGTATTTAAATTAAAATGGGTTTATAAAATAAGCAATGCAAAAGATGACCCAGATACTAATTGGAATTGTTCTATCCATAGTTTAAGTCTAGTAATGTAAATTCTATTTAAATTGAGACCATTGAGTGAAATTATTTGAATTTTAGTTAGTTAAATCTCTTTGTTAGGTAATAATAATTATTTCTTTAAAATTTTTTAAATTGTTTAAAATAAGCAGTTCCATACGACATTCCCGCGCGCTTGCGTGCGGATAGTGTGGCTAGTACGTAAATAATGCTAACTTTTGGAAAATGACCTACATTTAAAAATTATCATAGCTTTTAGAAAAACTGTTGTTAGTGGTTAAAAGGCCAAGGACAAAAATTCATTGAATATTATGTGAAATTCATTTGTTTTCTATTTGTGTGATTTTCAAGTAACTGTGATTTTTTTAATAAGACGTTTTCCCGTTAAAATGGTAAACCAAATTTGACTTTTATTACATATTTCAGTATATTTTTGTTATTGAAGTATATGTTTAAAAGGAATCTACAAGATCTTGAATATTTTTAAAGTTACGATAAAAAACGCAACAGTGACGTGCCACGGTCCTGACATGTGTGTCACAGTTAGAACACGTAAATAAATGAATAATCAAATAAATATTTTCTTTTTAATATTCGCACTTAAAAATAATGCCAATAGAAGTCAATTAAAAATAAACTTGAGTTATAAAATCAGAATTTCTTTAATATATGGAGGTACAAAATATTTAACAATTGGAAACATGAAAAAGTGCTCGCATACGTAGAACATCATTATAATAAAATAACTTTTATTTGTAAAACATCTAGTTAGACTTGACCTCCAAAGTGCTCAAAAGATACTCTCAATATTTGATCACGTAACAACCCGTGTGGAAATAGCCCGAGTTAACCATGATAGAGTTACCCAGGCGCGAAAGACCAATGCTGACGATGGGTTAAAGCTTGATTGAGTCTTGAACGCCCAGCGTGGGTAACCCAGAGTTGAAGCAGTCTTTATATCATTGTCACTCAATATTGGTTCAGCATGGGACACCAATGTTCGTCCCATGCTCGATTCAGGACTCGGTCAATCTTCGTGAGTGAAGCTTAAACATCCCATCTTTATTTAAGCTTGAATCAATCTTGATAGTTTATTTATTACCGTGTGCACTTAACAATATTAGATATAAATATTTATAAATTATTTAATATTAAAATATTTTTTATGATAATTTTGTATACTATTTAAAAATTATTATTAATTATTATTATTAAGATATCAATTTGTAAATAAATAATAATATTTATTTAGTGTATAATATTTATATTAATTACTAATAATAATAATTATTATTATTATTATTATTTTTATATTATTATTATATTATTTATTACTATTAATTATATAAGATTCATATAATGGGGCTGTCCATAAATTACGTAACACGTTTAGGGGGGAGGGGGGGTTCGAGAAAATGTTATCATATGTTACATGGGAGGGGGGGGGGGTCAATCATCATTGTTACGTAATATTTATAAGGAACTTAATCTCTTTATAATGGATAAATTTTTGAAAAGCTGTCCCTTGCCGCCACTTCAATATAAGTAAAAATCGAATCATTTCGCGAACCGATTCTTGGGAATAATATACAATTTTTATTGTTAAAAAATCAATGTTATATTTTTGGTTGTTCAGTATGATTAATAAAATTATTCCTCTAAATGTTTTTTATATTTAACTTAATTTTGTATTGCTATTGTACGATATAAATACTAAAAATAACAGTAATAAACAAATTTGTTTCGAAAAACGTTAGTAAAAAAATATTTTTAAAAATTACGTAACATTGATAAGGAGGGGGGGGGGTGTAAAACGATTTTGTTACAACTTGTTACATAGGGGAGGGGGGGTTCAAAATTTCACTAAAAACGTGTTACGTAATTTATGGACGGTCCCTAAATAAAGTTAAATTATATATTCCCAGGCGCGAAAGACCAATGCTGACGATAGATTAAAGGTTGATTGAGTCTTGAACGCTCAGTGTGGGTAACTCACAGTAGAAGCAGTCTTTACATCACTGTCAATCAATATTAGTTCAATATTGGTTCAACATTGGACCCAATGCTCGTCCCATGCTCGATTCAAGACTCGGTCAATCTTTATGAGTGAAGCTCGAACATCTAATCTTGATTCAAGCTTGAATCAATCTTTACACAATATTCAGTTTATCTTTATTTATTACCGTGTTCACTTAATTATATAATATTATAATAATTATAATTATAATAATTGTTTCAAATAATAATAATAATTAACATTAAGTTATCAATCGATAAATGAATATTTATATTTATTTAGTATAAATATATTATTATAATTGTAACATTCATATTTAAAAAAAGTTAAATGGATAATTTTTTTTTATAAATGTTTTTAAAATTATTATAGATAATTAATAAATAATAATTAAAATGTGCAATAAATATTCCTGGCACTGCATCATATTTAATAATTTTATTAATTATGTTAACTTTTGATATTAATTTAATTAATTATTATAATTATAAATAATTATTATTCAATTAATAAATATTATTATAATTAATAATAATTATAATATTTAACATTATAATTCATTATTATTCCAAATTATATTTATTTAAATAATATATTATTAATATATCTAATAATAAATGTTAATAATTTTGTTACTGAATAATAAAAAATATCAATTATTTATCGATGTTTATTAAATTATCCATTAAATATTTTTAATTGTAAAATGTTTTAAAAGTTGAATTTTGTAATGATTACAATTTTATTATGAATTATTTAATATTCATTTTTAATAATTAAAATAATTCAGGATTATAGTATGTGTAAAATTTTTAGTCATAGTTTTCACTTTGCCCTTATAAGTAACAAAGTATACGGCACTGGCATTAATATATTACATTAGTCCTCGGACTCATCGAGACTCAGTGGCCGTGCGGTTTAAGTGATTGCGTCAAGGACTTCCGGAATGCGTCTGGGGCGGGGGGACGTGAGTTCGATCCCACATGCGAGCGGATTTTTTCATTATAAACGTTACATAAAATAATAAAATTACTATTTAATCTGTATAATTAATAAGTGTTGTGAATAAAAACTTGTGAACTTGTTTGTAAATAATATTAAAAGTCTGTTAAAAATGAAGTTAAAAAATGTACCAATTATCACAAATTGTCTTTTTTTGCTAAAATTATTTTTCAATATTATTATGTTAAATGACATTTATTGTTAGTAATATAATATTTATATGAAAATAATATAATTATTATATTAATAACTTATTGTCATTAAATATGTAAATACATATATATTAATAACAATACTGTTTATTATTAATAATAATTAATATATTCACGTTATATTGAATGAACGCGTGAGAAGCGTGTAAATTTGGGAACAGTGGAAGCAGTCTTGTTCAGTCCTGCTTTCGGCTTCCGCAGCATTGATTGAAGATTGAACGCCAGTCTTCAACAAAGACTGAGCGTCAGGTTTACATCGATGTTACTATTCCGGACTCAAGCAGCCTTGCTTTCGCTGTCCCACCAAGCTTTGACCAATACTGACCAACCCTCAATCAAGCTTCGTAAAGCCTGAACTCACTGTCAGCTCGCGCCTGGGTTATTATTTTTTTCTTGCACAGTGTCAAATTATTGTTTTCAAAGTTCAAGAGTTTCGTTTTTCTGAAAAATTTTTAGTGAAAAAAATGTTCATTAGGGTGTAATAAATATTTATACCTAGTAGTTGTACACTAGGATCAACTGTTTAGTAAATATTATCAAAAAACTATTTTTTGTCAAACGCGTGCGACTAAATACAAATAACCTTGAGACTTTAGCATTGCCAACTCAAGAGTTTAACGTATGTGTTGAGTTGGTAATGCTGGAGTTTCAAGGTTATTTGTGTTTAGTCGCGCGCGTTTGACAAAAAATAGTTTTTTGATAATATTTACTAAACAGTTAATCCTAGTGTAAAACTACTAAGCATAAATATTTATTACTACCTAATGAACATTTTTTTCACTAAAAATTTTTCAGATAAACGAAACTCTTGAACTTTGAAAATAGTAATTTGACACTGTACAAGAAAAAAAATATATACACTACCGTCCAAAAGTATCAGGACGATTACATTTGACTCTATTAAAAAAACATGCCATCACTTTTTCAATCATATCTCGGAAATAAAAGGAGGTATAAAAAAAACTTAAATACGGTTAGAAAGCTGATTAAATTCTGCGTAAAATAAGCCATTTTTGAAGTCATTTCGTTAACTATTTTTTGAGTTGTAGAGTGAGAAAGAAATAAAAAAATTATCAAATTTTCTCATTTTTGTCTCTTGACTTCAACTTTTTCAAAAATGTAGAAAAATTTAGATACAATTTTTTTAAAAACACAGAAATCTTCGGTAGAATGTCAGCTTTAAAGTAAGTCTTCGAAAATAAAAAAAGGTTAATCCGTCTTTGATATATCATTAAAAATGTGAAGCCGTGTTTCGACCGATTGGTGCATTGAAATTCAACTGTGACGACTCGATTGTGGCTTCGCGCGGCAGCGAATGAGAGAGAAAACAGGAAACAGGAAAATTCGTCCCTGGGTCAAATTTTCTCAAAAAAAATCAAAGTTGGTCATGGGTCTTTCAATTTTTGTGAAACTTGGTATAAAGGTAGTGTTTTATGACAGAAGATTTTAGGAAAAAAGATTTTTCAAAATTTTCAAAATTGTGGATTTTACCGGGCATGAAACATTAAAGCACATTTTTTTTTAAAAACGAATAACTTTTATCCATTTAGTTAGATTTTGTTTATATTTTAGGTAATAATAGTTGATCATCTAACAATTTAAAGTGCAATATTAAAGAAAAAAAATCCAAAATTTGCCCGAAAAAAAAGTCAAAAAAAATTTTGATTTCATTTTTCGGGCATAAGCACCCCTTCGATTTTTTTGTAACTATAATATTTGGATTCGTTATCTTCTCCAGAATTTTTTGCAAAAAAAATCCCTGGAGACTTTAAAACTAACCGAAATATCGAATTTTTTGTCTCGAGGTGCACAGATTTCGATCTCGCGTAAACACGCCTGAGATGTGCACCAAACGTTCTTAAGCGTGAATTTTCGCATTCTTATATTTTTTTGTTAATTTTTAGTAAAAAAGGAAGGTTTAAAAATCAAGTTTTGCAATTACAAATTTGTTTTTAAACAAATTTGAATCTCAAAATGTGTATGTAATATATAAGGGGCAAATTTTCTCAAGTGTACCATAATGTCAAAATTGCAAGTTGTTAGATCGGGCTAATATTTTCACAGTATTTAGAACTATGAATCAGTACTTAAAACCACCAAGTAATTATGAAATTTTATAAATAATGTAGGGGGAGGGGGTTTAAGATTTTGGATAAGTATAAACAGTGAGTTTTATAAAAAATCGTAGCTTTTATATAATAAAGAAAAAAAATTGTGACCTTTTTTTTCTGCTCTATCAAATGGTGAGAATTTTTTTAAAAAATTCAAAATTTAACCCTTTTTTGAAAATTAAAAATTTTTTTGATTCTTTTTCTAAAAAAGCCCTTTTTTTCTAGTACCAAAAGAAAGCTTATGATGTGTACTTTCAATTTATGAAATGAAAAAATAAAGTTTTTTTTTGAATTATTAATTAATTAATTAATAAAAATTGAAATATTTTACAATATGAAGTATTTTGATTAAATTGACGTTTTACAAATAAATATTTAGAAAAATAAAGATAAAGTGTTAGTTTTTTTTAAGTCAAATGTTTATATAATTCTACTTTAAAAAAATATATTTCAGTTATTTGCAACGATTGTTTAAATAAAATACTCAACACCTTATGCGTATGTCACGCTTGATATTGATATTAAAATAATAAAAAATTATTTAGATAAAAAATAATCATCTCTTCTTACATCAAAAATGTAAAAATTAAAAAAATTTACTTTAGAAAATGTCAAAAAATATTAAACCGGGAAGTATAGTTAAAAAAAAATTTTCAATTTTCAAAAGAAGGGTTAAATTTTAAATTTTTAAAAAAAATTCTCACTATTTGATAGAGCAGAAAAAAACCTACCAAAAACATATAGGTCACAATTTTTTTTCTTTATTATATAAAAGCTACGATTTTTTATAAAACTCACTGTTTATACTTATCCAAAATCTTAAACCCCCTCCCCCTACATTTTTTTATAAAATTTCATAATTACTTGGTGGTTTTAAGTACTGATTCATAGTTCTAAATACTGTGAAAATATTAGCCCGATCTAACAACTTGCAATTTTGACATTATGGTACACTTGAGAAAATTTGCCCCTTATATATTACATACACATTTTGAGATTCAAATTTGTTTAAAAACAAATTTGTAATTGCAAAACTTAATTTTTAAACCTTCCTTTTTTACTAAAAATTAACAAAAAAATATAAGAATGCGAAAATTCACGCTTAAGAACGTTTGGTGCACATCTCAGGCGTGTTTACGCGAGATCGAAATCTGTGCACCTCGAGACAAAAAATTCGATATTTCGGTTGGTTTTAAAGTCTCTAGGGATTTTTTTTGCAAAAAATTCTGGAGAAGATAACGAATCCAAATATTATAGTTACAAAAAAATCGAAGGGGTGCTTATGCCCGAAAAAATGAAATCAAAATTTTTTTTGACTTTTTTCCGGGCAAATTTTGGATTTTTTTTCTTTAATATTGCACTTTAAATTGTTAGATGATCAACTATTATTACCTAAAATATAAACAAAATCTAACTAAATGGATAAAAGTTATTCGTTTTTCAAAAAAAATGTGCTTTAATATTTCATGCCCGGTAAAATCCACAATTTTGAAAAATCTTTTTTCTTAAAATCTTCTGTCATAAAACACTACCTTTATACCAAGTTTCACAAAAATTGAAAGACCCATGACCAACTTTGATTTTTTTTTGAGAAAATTTGACCCCCCTGTTTTCTCTCTTTCGCTGCCGCGCGAAGCCAGAATCGAGTCGTCATAGTTGAATTTCAATGCAGCAATCGGTCGAAACACTGCTTCACATTTTTAATGATATATCGAAAACGGATGAACCTTTTTTAATTTTCGAAGGCTTATTTTTAAGCTGAAATTCTAACGAAGATTTCTGTGTTTTTAGAAAAATGTTATCTAAATTTTTCTAGATTTTTGAAAAAGTTGAAGTCAAGAGACAAAAATGAGAAAATTTGATAATTTTTTTTATTTCTTTTTCACTCTACAACTCAAAAAATAATTAACGAAATGACTTCAAGGACGGCTTATTTTACGCAGAATTTAATCAGCTTTCTAACCGTATTTAAGTTTTTTTGTACCTCCTTTTATTTCCGAGATATGATTGAAAAAGTAATGGCATGTTCTTTCATAGAGTCGAATGTAATCGTCCTGATACTTTTGGACGGTAGTGTATATAATTTAACTTATAAAATTATCATAAAAAATATTTTAATATTAAATAATTTATAAATATTTATAGATAATATTGTACAGTGCACACGGTAGTAAAGAAACTGAATATTGTATCAAGATTGACCGAGTCTTGAATCGAGCATGGGACGAACATTGGTGTCCCATGCTGAACCAATATTGAGTGACGGCACTGGCATTGATATAGTAGATTAGGCGAGAAGCCTTCTGTGGCCGAGCGGTTTAAATGCGTGCGTTAGATACTTCCGGTATGCGTTAGGGGCGGGGGCGTGAGTTCGATCCCACATGCGAGCGAATATTTTTCATTCTTTGTTTTAAGCGTCATATAAAATAATAAAATTGTGTGTTGTGTTGTGAATAAAAAATGTGAACATGGTTTATAAATAATGTTAAAAGTCTGTTAAAAAATCAAGAAAAAAATGTATGGATTAACAGAGAAATTGTATTTTTTTACTAAAATTATTTTTTTAGTATTACTATTTCAAATGACATTTATTCACTGAGAAAAATAGAGTTTGAAAAACTGGGAGTCAATATTGAAAAAACTGGACTCAGTCCAGTAAAAGTATATTAATTCATTTCCATCAAGCATCTTAGGGTGTGCGTATAGTGTATAGAGGGCCTTAGTTCCAAATGTCACTGTAAAGAGCATTGAAACACAGGCGAAGATTATAAGGCGCGCTGCAGTGTGCATAGTAGAGAAACTGGACTCAGTCCCCTACTTCGAAATTTTCACAATGAGGGAACGCAGGCGCGGAACCTGTCAAAATAAATGGCCGACGCGACGCGAAACGAGTGTTTCCTTTTATTCACTTCGTCAATTTTATATAAAAAAAACAATAACCAATCATTAAAAAAAAGAAAAATATGTTAAATGCACTCTTTATATATTCATATTCATTAATTCACAAGTTTTATTCTTCCCACATCTTCATACGTACAATTAACAACTAAATGCATCGGAAAATCTTACAATCATACGGGATTGAACACCTACCTAACCATACAACTAAATATACGCATATAATTATAAATCGCACGCTTTTACATTAAGCCTCTCGGCTACGCAATCGTAGTAATGTAAGTACCCACACAGCACATGATATTTCCTAAATATTTTCTGAATATTTCACTGAAAGATTGAAATATTTCAGTGCAAAGTTCTAGAAATATTTCTGCAAACAGGAAAATGTCCGCTTATGTGGGAATATTGACGCGAAAGTTGAGAAAATATTTCATTGAAATATTTTGGAAATATTCAACTGAAATGATGCGCACTGGTCGAACTCAGTTTCTATGGCCTGTAGAGCTGCGCAGTAGTTTTTGGCTTACTATATCCTATGGGTTTTAAAATATTTCAGAAAATTCCTATTGGTTTGAGGTGTTTAACAAATTTTTCCATTTTGTGAAATATTTTCACAATATTGCAGAATCTTTATGTGTAATATTGCAGGAATATTTCAATAAAATATTTTCTCATCTTTCGCGTCAATATTCCCACAAAAGCGGGCATTTTCCTGTTTGCAGAAATATTTCTAGAACTTTGCACTGAAATATTTCAATCTTTCAGTGAAATATTCAGGAAATATTTAGGAAATATCATGTGCTGTGTGGGTATGGATGTCAACAATATTCATAATATTGAATAAATAATATTGTCAACTAGTTTAAATTTGATACGGTTATTAGAATTTAATAATAAATAAATAAAAAACATTAATTTTTTCTTAATAACCTTGAAACCTTTTTTAAGTTTGACAGTCCTCATGGTAAATTTGATAAGTGAACGACCATTAGTGTGAGAGAGAGAGAATAACTTGTGGTTTTCGAGTAGGTATCTACTTTATGTGCACGGCGTTCATTTTTCGAAAGAACTGGACTGAGTACTATTTGTTCAATATTCGCTTCTATTATTGACTTGTGTTTTGTACACTGCCGCGATCTTTTAACAATTACATAAGAAAGTAATTTCTCATTCCAATTTTTTATACTCTTATTCCCTCTTAGACTATATAAACAGTCTTGTTTAAGCTGATGAATGGGATAACTTGTGTTGAGTCCCAAACTGTTCAGCTATGAAACTTCTAATACTGTAGTGTGTAGCTGTCACATATTATTCTATAAAGGAGTACTACACTGACTGCATAAATCATTTTTCTCCGTGTTGTTAGTAATATATTATTTATATGAAAATAATATAATTATTATAATAGTAACTTATTGTCATTAAATATATATATATATGCACACATACATGAATTAAAATAATAACAATAATATTTACTATTATTATTAATAATTCATATATTCACATTATATTGAATAAAAGTGAGAAACGAGTAAATTTGGGAACAGTGGAAGCAGTCTTGTTTCAGTCCTGCATTAGGCTTCCGCAGCATTGATTGAGCATTGGTGTCCAATGCTGAATCAAGGCTCGCGCTGCAGTCTGGAATCGGTGTTACATTAAAGCTTCGATCATTCCTGCTCTCGCTGATTCACTCATGCTCAATCAATGTTGACCAATGCTCGGCCAATCTTTATAAAGCCTAAACTCGGCGTCACTTCGCACCTGGGTTCATTTTTCTTTTGGAGGTTGTCGCTCCTTTCTGCCTCTTTAATTTTATAATATTAATAAAGGTTATAATTTTTGTTTTCAAATGTATAAGTAATAATTAATATTTATTTAATAAATATTTTATTCAAATTTATTAATTATGTTTGAAAAATAGTTGTTAAATATTGAAGGTGTTAAATTTAACAATCTCTCCGAATCATTTTCTCACTTTAAGCTAATATAATATAAAATAATTATTATTATTAATATAATATATATACAAACCAAATGATAAATTCATCCTATAAATTAATAATTATTAAAATTCATTAAGTATAATTTATTAATAATTGTTTATTAATTATTATTTTTTAAATTCATAATTTTTATTTTTAAATAAATGCATAATAATTAATTATTTAATAACTATTATTATTCGTTATTTATAATTTAGTTGTTATTATTAATAAATAAACTTTATTATAATATTGTACTTAAAGAAAAAAAAATTATATGTATTTTCGTTTTTTAAATATATTACCATAATTATTTTATAAAGTGTTTTAAAAGAACACGCTTTTTTTAACTTAAATAACTATTTTAAAAAATTAAATTTATTTACATGCTTTTAAAACGAGGAAAACTGTCAAACCCATAAGATAAAAAAATTCTTAAAAATGTAGTATAATTACTCCGTTTAATTAATTTCTTCAATTGTTTATAATTTTATTATGGGAACTAATTTAAAAAACTTAATTCATTTACACTTTATTCAAACGAGGAAAACTGTCGAGGCCCTGATCAGAGCCCTATTTAATATCTAGTGAACACCTCACTTGAGGTTTTGGCAAGAAATTCTGGTCAAACCCACAAAATAAAAAAATTATTAAAACGATAATAGTATAATTACTCTCTTTAATTGTATTCTTCAATTGTTCATTATTTTTTATTAAAAGTAATTTTAAAGATTTAATTTTTTTACACTTTATTTAAACAAGGAAAACTGTCGAGGCCCTGATCAGTACCCTATCTAAAATCTAATGAACACCCTACCTGGGGTTCTGGCTAGGAATTCTAGTCAAACCCCTAAAATATAAAAATTATTAAATAACTAAAATAATGATTGCCTTTCATTGTTAATAGCTTTTGCAACAAAAAGGAATTCTAAAAACTTTATTAAAAAAAAAATTTTAATAGGGAAAACTGTCGAGGCCCCGACCAGAACCCTGTTTTAAATAGGGCAATGTGGGGCATTTTCTGGACGGGCGGCTAGCGCCTAGATTCAATTTCCACACGGGAATTTCGGAACAAAATTTAAAAAAATCGTATGCCACGGACCTGACAATTTTACCCTATTTTCTTAATTTTAACTATGATAATGATTAGTTAATGAACTGAATATTAAGTATCTTCAAGAACAGACTTCCATTAAGTGGTTCATGAAATAATTTTCCAAAAAAATAGTTTTAGAAGTTATTTATCTTTGAGGCCATGCAAATGTGACAGTTATTTGAAAATCACCCATATATATTTCCAGACCATTTTTTAAAAAACTCCAGACCCAAAAATAAAATTGTTTTGGTATGTTTTTAGCTAATTACGACAAAAAATATAAAATCCTTCAAGTAAATTGTTAATAAAATAAGTTAATAATTTTTAATTTTATTAATAACAAAAATTTAAGTTACAATTTGTGAGATTATTTGAGATACGCTCCGATCGCGCGAAGAAAGGTGAGGAGCAAACCTTAGGAGCAAATCTCTTTAAATTTAAAAATTTAGTTTTCAGAATTTTTCACAATTAAACGAGTATTTTAAACATTTTAATAACATTTTATCAAACTGAAGTTACCTACGTTTATTCTATGACAATTTTTTCTTTTGCTAATTATTTATTTTAATGTTAGAAGCCCTTTAAAACATTTCAAAAGATCGAAGTCGGGGAAATCAGTAATTTTGATTTTTTACACGGATCTTCCAAAAATCCATATATTTCAACAGAATTATTATTTCCTCATCTCATAAGCCATTTTTTCTTCTACCAATTATTTATTTTAATGTGAGAAGTCATTTAAAAAAATTGTAAGAGGATCTAAGGCAAGGAAATCAGTGATTTTTAATTTTTTTGTCGTGGATTTTTCAAATATCCCGAAATTTCAACTGAATTATTATATCCTTGCTTCAAAAGCAATTTTTTTCTATTGCTAATTGCTTATTTCTTAATATGGATACATTTGCAATTTTTTAAAGGGCTTCTTACATTAAAAAACAATTAGCAAAAGAAAAAATTGTCATTGCATAAAAGTTGTTAACTTCAGTTTCATAACATTTTTGAGTTTCTAAATTGTATTAATTTTAAAATTATTTAAAGGAAGATATTGACCAAAGGAAACTATAATTTAGAAATGCCATATTGATTTCAATTATTGTAAGCACTAAATTTAAAATAAAAAGTTGTATAATGTCAATTTGAAAACTTGCAATTTTTACGACTCAAATACAAAAAATTAAGTTTTTAGTATCAGGCTTTATAAAATTCCCTGACAATTCCAGGTTTTTCAGGTTTTCCATGACTAAAAAAAATTCCATGATAATTCCAGATTTTCCAAGTCCGTGGCAACCCTGTAAAAAATAAACAACAAACATTTACAACAAAATATGGTATCTGTGGTGAAACTTAAGGAAGACTTTTAGCAAAGGAACGGAAAATTGGCACCATCACACAAAAAAACCCGACTCACTTTTGTTGCAACTCATTTGGAAGTCGGTCTCGAAATGATAGTAATCGACAACTTCAAGTGACTCGAAATGAGTAATCGGCAACTTCAAGTGACTCAAAATGAAAAAAATGTCAGGTTCAAGTTTTTTTGTGCTTTATGTTGGCAACAACAGTAGAAAATAATGTCTGTTGCGCTGTTATTTTTTTCTGTTTTGCATGTTTTGTGTTACATGGTTGCCATCCCTGTCAGTCAATTCACAATTGTCTAACCTAAAAATTTGTTTTTCATTTCTCATAATTACAATAAATCAACTCCAAGTATTAATGTTTTAACAAATGCAACGTATTTATTCATTATAAGCAATTATTTTAATTCATATTTTTATGAATTATTCCAAGTTATTTCAATGTTATTGTAATTTAATCATAAACCCAAAATGATACCGCTTTTACTCATTTTGAGTAATTTCCCCAGAAACTCATAATGAGTCGAAGGGGTATCATTTTTGTTGCACTTCAAAATGAGTATCATATGATACTCATTTAGAGTTCGGTTTTTTTCTGTGATAATATTCAATTTTGCTTACTAAAAACTCAGTAAAAATTATTAAAATATTCAAAATAAGATTATTTGCCACATGAATAAAGGAAAACTATAAAAATACCAAAATTAATAACATTATTGCTACAATCGCAAGGTGGCTTTTTCCGCAGGAGGTGCAAAAAAGCCACTTGCATTTTTAATTCAGATTTTATAGCGTAAAAAGTAAAAAATGTGTCTTTTTAACCCCACTCTACACTACTATTAATCTTTTTGCTTCCTCATGAGGAAGCTTTGCATTGGTGACAATTTTCAATTTTTCAAAAGAAGGTTATATGGACTCATTTTCATCTAGAACATATGTATATTCAATTATGAGCAAATGTCCAGATGTATGTGTGTATGTATGTGTGTGTATGTGTGTATGTCACAAAAATTGTGTACAAATTATCTCATACAAATTTTGATGGATTGTCCTGAAATTTTGCAGGTTTATTGCAGTCATTAATACCTAAAATCTGACACAAGGATTTTCAAAAATATCTACAAAATTTTTTTTATACAATTTTTTTAAAATTCAGAAAAAAATTTTTTTTGTATTTTTTGAAATAATTTTTTTATTTGTTAATATTTTTATTAATTATTCTCAAAATTACATTTCTGACAAGAAAACGAATCGATTGATGTATACAAAGTATATATTTTATCAAAATTTATAAATTTAATAAATATTTTTCTTTTTTACAAAAAATTCAAATTTTGTATTTTTTTCATAATTAATTTAATATTAATATTAATATTTTTAAATGATTTTTCTATCATAAAATAAAAAGCAATTGGCAAATAAAAGTGTAAATTTCACCAAATATTTATACAACAACTTATAAATGATTTATATAATTTTATTTTTAACAAATCTTCTAGACGAACCCTTTTGTACATAGTTTTTCAAAAGTTTGCAAAACCGCAATTTTTATATATTGAGGAAGCTAAATGGTCATAAAATGAACAACTTGTTTTATACTTCAGTTAAATGTCTTTCTTTTTCTTAGTAGCCGGTTTTTCGTGCAATTCGAATGTTTTTGAAAGTATAATATTAGCGAAGTGTTAAATATTTTTTGAAAATATATGAGAAAGTTTGTAAATAGATACTTAAACACGATTTTACTCTGATTCAATAAAATAAGAAAACTTTTTTTGGGTAGAAATGGAAAAAGAAAGAATTTCAACATATATAGATCTATATTGATAGAAATTAAATAGTGTATTAAGCAACAAGAGAATAAAGGCAGCCAATTTCTTTACGGTGATTTTTGTGACACTTGTTCCGGTCTCGGGGCGCCCTCGACCTCCACTCGTGTCACAAAAATCATCGTAAAGAAACTGCCTTTATTCTCTTGTTGCTTACGATATTTTTTATTCCTAATGCACAAAAGCGGCGATTTCAGATAGCAGACGACAGGGAGTAAAAGTCATTCACTTGTTCGATTTGTATGAAAATGGCGGCCGTTTTCTCCCTTGGGCAAGAAAAATGCATGTGAACAGCTAATTTTCTTGCCCTTGGGAGAACACGGCCGCCATTTTCATACGGTCGAAGAAATGAATGACTTTCCTCCCTGTCGTCTGCTATCAGAAAGCGTCGTTTTTGTGCATGTGGGATAAAAAGATATAAAATGATTTAAAAAAATGTTTCTTTGGGATGGATTTAAATAGATAGAAAATTCTGGATAGAAAAAGATAATTTTTAAAAGATGCAAAGTATATACTTAGTAAGGATAGAAAACTTTTATCCATTTTTATCCATCAGTTTTTATCTACTTCTATCTTATTTCTACTTTCAACAGGGCCGGTGCTGAAAGGTGACAGAAAAAGTTTCCGTAAGAATACTGTTTCAAAGGTTCTCCAAGTAGAAAATGTATATTTATTATTTATTTATTATTTTATTTTATTATTTTTATTATTTATTTATTTATTTTTATATGTATATTTTTCAAAAGAATACACTCGAATCTTGATATAACGAGTCTCGATATAACGAGCGCTTGATAGAACGAGCTGTCAACTCTCGTTACAACGAAAAATATTTCTGCTCCTCTTTTATCCCCACTATTTGAAAACATTTGAGTATCGTTTTTTGCACATGACATTAATTACAGTTACTTAACTTCACACAAATAAATTGTTTAAGAGTGGGGCCCCCTCATGCAGTCGTTATATCGAGATTTTTGGATCCCTCACTTCTCGTTATATCAAGATTCGAGTGTACATACATTTTTTCCCATCGAACTCGTACCAACGGAAGAATCAAGCATAATTAAACTTATCCGTTAATTAAAATTTTGTATAATTTTTAAATCACCTTTATTTTAAATTCGATTATAGATTATTTAATTATTACCTGTAAATTGCGATTCGATAACTAATTAAGAATAGTACTCTTAATCTTGTTTCGAATTTTAATAAAAAAAATTACTTGAATAAATTTTAGTTGGAAGCTTGTCCAAATAAATCAATATTCCTTTTTTACTAAGCATTCAGTAATTTGTATATAAAAAATGTTATGGAAATAAATTAATTAATTATATAGATTAATATTTTATACCATACTTATTTTGTATATAAAAATTATATAAAATAAACGTGAGGTGAAGGAATAAATCTTAAAAATCTAACGTAAATTATAATCAATCGGTGAAAAATTAGTGCGATATAATCGTTAGCGCAATATTAAAAGTGTGGATTCGTGTTTCACCGCGATATTTCCATCTCGAGAAAGATGCTAAAATTAATGATGATTGATGATGCCTATATGTATATATAAATATTTTTTAAATAAATGGATGATGATTCTGACTGTGAGAAAAAAAAGGTTTTTTCGCGTGTTTTGACACGGTACTTTTTACATATATACTTTTATAGTCGCTACCTGCTGCAATTATGTTGTCGATGCATCCAAAAACCCATTCGTTAACGCGAGGGCAACTGCTAATTGCCACAACACAACTGCTTTAACTGTAATTAGCCATTGGGAAGAAGTATTTCTTGTATTCATTCGATTCTCATCCAGTTTGCTGTTTCATAATACCAATACACCGCGCACAAGATAGAAAAAATTCTTCTCTCATTCTTTTAATGAAAAATAATTGTCTTCTAATGAGAATTAGACCCATTAATATTGTTTCCCTGTTAATTTCAAACATTTTTGTTTTGTTATTAAAAAAAATTATTTATTTACCCAATGGGAAATTTACAACTGGCGGAGTACTGCGCCAGCACTGGCAGTACTGGCAGCTACGCTGACAGACAGCACTGGCATAACTCTGGGATGATAACGCTGTCTAACGCTGGCGAAGTACTGCCTGCCAGTGCTGCCAGACAGCGTTGATGCAGCACTGGACCAGTGCTGGCTGAGAATATTGCCGCAATAAATACCATATTGTTATTAATTAGTCGTAAATTAATAATTATCAATAATTTAACAACAAAATGGTAAATAATATTAATAAATAGTTATTATTCATAAAATATTTCTCTTCTTAAAGAAATTGTATTAAAGATGGAGATTAACAATGGATGTAGTAAATGAAGTAGAACAAAATTGTTTATAATATTTAAAAATTAAATAATAAACAATTACAGTAAGTGTGCATTAGATTTTAATATTTTAGTACCTAACGATTGGAATCTAGAAATATCGCAAACCTAAGAAAATAAACAAAATTGCTGACGAGGGGAATCGAACCTACGACCTAAGGACTAACAGACTAACGCTCTAACCACTATGCTAACGACACATGTGTACAGTAAAATATTAATATCTCAATATCATTCAGACATACAATTATTGAGTCAAAGATGAGAAAAAAATAGGGATACGTTAGAAATAATAAATTAAAATAAAAGAAATTAAACTAAATTTTTAATAATTAAATTAAATTACTTTACTTATTGCATTTAACATTTTACGTAAATCTTGAATTACGTGGATCTTTTTAAATAATTTTTTATTTATAGTAAGAAGTATAATAGTATTTTAATAGGAACCAAATTATTATTGAGATTAAAGTTTAAATTTTGTTTATAATTTTAATTTGTTTAAATAATTTATTATTTACAAAACCATATTTTTTCAAATTTTTAAAAATTACCAAAAATATGGTATTTTCAAAATTTTTGTCTTTTTTTTTAAAGAGCTATACCTTTGGTTCTAATTAACCGATTTTTGGTTTTTAAAAAAGGATTTCTTTGGTTTTAAGTATATTTTAAGTTAAAATTAATATAAAAAAAAAATTCAAAAAATTTTTTTTTTTGAAAAATTAAAAATCCGTTTTTGAAAGAACATTATCTTTGATTTTTTTTTAAATTTTACTAAATGTTAGGGCAAATGTGCTTTACATGTCCTGTAAGTTTCATCTTGGGATCTCAAAGGGATTCGAAGTAAAAAAATAAATCGTAACCACAAATTACAAACATATGGGGCAAAATTCCTCAACTGCCCAGGTAAAAAAATGAATTTTCTCTAAACTTTGCTAAAATGTTACTATTATTAGTAGAAGTGTAAATATTAATTTTTTTTGAATTTGATAAAATATTTTTTTAGTTATGGAGTTTCAAAATTTTGATTTTTTTGAAAATATCTTTTTTTCGATTTAATATATTGATAAGTAAAATTAATCAAAGTTAAAGTATGAATAGTGATTTTTAAAGGGGTTTTCACGGGCTATAAGCTGGTGACCTTTTTCTATGAGCCATGTAAAAATCAGAGTGGGACCATGAGAATTTTTGAGGAAAATAATAATAATTTATCATTATTTTACATAGAATATGATGATTTATAATTAATTTCTTCAAAAAGTTCCATGGTACCACTCTGATTTTTACATGGCTCATATGAAAAAAGGTAAGCTTTTGATTGGGATAGGTTACAAAAAAATAAAAAACACCGATTTTGAGATACAGTAGAACTTGGTAATTACGATTCTGTAGGGACCGCACTAAGAATGCGTCTTATGCGGGAAAACGTATTAGGTGGGATATAAAATGTATGTCTTTAATTGCAGGGACCACCATAAATGAGCGTCTTAAGCGGGAAATCGTATTAAACGGGATCGTATTAACCGGGTTCTACTGTATATTGAAATTCAGAATTTGACCTTGAATTTCAAGGTCAAATTGACAGAAAACAACTTTTTTTTCATCACCAGCTTATAGCCCTTGACAACCCCTTTAAAAATCACTATTCATACTTTAAATTTGATTAATTTTACTTATCAATATATTAAATCGAAAAAAGATATTTTCAAAAAAATCAAAATTTTAAAACTCCATAACTAAAAAAATATTTTATCAAATTCAAAAAAAATTAATATTTACACTTCTACTAATAGTAGTAACAGTTTAGCAAAGTTTAGAGAAAATTCATTTTTTTACCTGGGCAGTTGAGGAATTTTGCCCCATATGTTCGTAATTTGTGGTTACGTTTTATTTTTTTACTCCGAATCCCTTTGAGATCCCGAGATGAAACTTACAGGACATGTAAAGCACATTTGCCCTAACATTTAGTAAAATTTTGAAAAACATCAAAGATGATGTTTTTTCAAAAACGGATTTTTAATTTTTCAAAATTTCAAAAAAAAAATTTTTTTGGATTTTTTTTATATTAATTTTAACTTAAAATATACTTAAAACTAAAGAAATCCTTTTTTTTGAAATCCAAAATCGGTTAATTAGAACCAAAATTATAGCACTTTAAAAAAAAGACAAAAATTTTAAAAATGGCATATTTTTGGTAATTTTTAAAATTTTGAAAAAATATTTGGTGGAGTTGTTTATCACTACAAAAGTAATAAATTTACAAAAGTACAGCCAAATCCCAACAAGTCATGAAAATAACTGACGTGGAATCCACCACATGATTCTTTATGTTTACCCAGGTGAAAATGTTCCCGGAAATTTCTCGGTCTTAATTCCCGGGAACTTTTTTACGTGGGTATTGTTATTGTAGATTACGCAAATGCAATATTATAGATAAAAAACCCAACTGGCCGGTTTACCCCAGGGGGTGGGGCAAATCGTCCACTTTGCAAATTTTTTTAAAGTTAACACAGCAACTAAACAATAAAAGATAAAGTATAGGTGTCTCTGGGAAAAAGTTGCGCAATTAAATGATCTTTCAAACAAGCCATCGAAAAATTAAATCGGTTGATTCGTTTAGTCACAAGAGTAAAAAAACCGTTAGTATGGCCGGTTTGCTCCACTCTCCCCTATTAAAAAAAATTATAAACATTAATTTTATTATTATTATTTAATTTAAAAAATTTATTTAAAAAAAAATTTTTTTCTTTTGGTTGTCTATATTTGGCCAATATTGGACCAATATTAACAACCGATGCTTGGCGAACCCGTTACATCCTAAGCACCAGCCCATATTGGTCCAATATTGGGAGTCTTCATTTGACCGATGATCGGAATCTTGGCTCCCAATATTGGACCGGTGAGAAATTTCTCACTGGGTAGTTATAGGATTGTAATTTTTGAAAAATTATGCTTAAGTGGGACTAAATAACATGTAATACTCAAGTATTAAAAATTTAAAAGCAATCCATAAAAAATGCAAAATTTGAAAATTTTCGATTTTTTTAGAAAATTTTTGAAAAAGATCTTGTTCTAATTAATATTTTTTAAATCTGTAAATTTATATACCTTCCTTGGGTCAATAGCTAACATTTTTACCGAGTTGTACTTAGATCAATTAACGCGTTTTTAAGTGATTGGGGTACAAAGTTTTTGTGACACACATACATACACACATAGTGGCGTACACTGAAAAACTGTTGGTAGAGCAGTTTCGCTATTGACTGTTGTGCAGCGCTACTTAACTTTAAACTCACAGCTCTATCAAAATTAGGCGAGTTGCTCTCCTAAACTTGACTACCAATGGCGTTGGCGAGCGGCTGCTTGACAAAAAGGTTAGCAGCTCTATCAAAAAGGAGAGTTGCTCGCCCAAAAACAAGAGTAACTCGCCCAAAAATTAAGTGAACTGTGCGTTTCTTTTTAACGCAGCAGTTCACCGCATTGGGCGAACAGCTCTACCAACAGTTTTTCAGTGTACTTAGAGTAAGTCAGACGGGCTAGCAATGGGCTGGAATATTATACATTATCTAGCCCTCGTGTCTGCTATGGGCTAGCAATTGGTTAGATATTATTTCTCCCAATTTTTTGAATGAATTATGTGTACGATGTGTTCAACGAACCGGAAAATCGGTAAATCCTTTTTTATCAACCATTAATTAAAAATAAAAGCTTTTTTAAACTTTTTTTCAAAATCGTTTTTTTATAAATTTTTTTCATATCAAAGTTTAAAATATATTATACTTTTAGTTAACAAAGTACGAAAAAATCATTTTTTTATCGAAAATTGTAGAAAGAAATCTTTCTTATAAAATTATATATTTACAATGAAGATATATTTATTTTTTTACTCTTATCGGAAGACAAGGAATACGTATTTTTTATATTTATCTGAGTATCCAATTTTTGAGTTATAAGTATTTCGAAAATATTGCATTTTAAAAAGTTTACTTATTTTCAATAACGTACACGATTTAAGCGGATTAGAGAAAGGTCTCAATGTAACAGAAAATATTAATATTGTGAATATTATACACTCGAACGTGAAAAAAAAAATTTTTTTGGTGAAGAGGAACAAAAGTTAACTATTTGTTAATTAATAATGTTTATAACAATTTACATAAGTTATTTTTTAAACAAGCAGGACATATATTCTTTAAATGAACATAAATAAAAAAGTAAACGTGAAAAACACAATTTTTAATGGAGAGGAATCAAAGTTATCTATTTGTTAATAAATATTGTTTATAACAATTTAAATAAGTTATTTCTTAAACAAGAAGGTGAGACGAATACAATTTTATATTGAAAATTAAGAATGAAATATTTTAAATTAAATGAAATAAAAGAATAAGATAAATCTGATCAAAAATAAATTAAACAAATTCTATTACCATCCAGCGCGACCGGGTTCAGAGTTGCTGGAGCTCTATTTGGCGAGAAAAAAAAAATAACAAATACGCGGACGCCAGTTAATTTTACGAAATTAACAAAACACAGAAAATAAGTTAAACATAAGATCACAAGGAGGGTAGCGTTGGGGAACCCTAACAAAAATAATATAAAAGAAAGATCAAGCGACTTCCAGGAATAAAACAAATTTATTAACAAATCAAAAGAGACATTTATCACTTACGTGTTATTTGATCAAATATCGACTCTTGTCGATCTCTCTCTCAAATCAAAATACTCCAGTCAAATCAGATCACACAACAAAATTTACAATATCAAATTTGGATCACGCTTTAACCAGATACACACAATAACGGTCGAACAAAGAGTAACGTTCCTCTTACAGAAATTTGGTTATGTGGCAATTGATCGAAATATCGGCGCTTCGATCAGTGCAAGGTCGCAGGGGCGAACTGTTGACCTTACAACCCTTACATTTATTAAAAGATATTTGATCAATTTAAGCTTGAAATAACGTCAGAATGACTTTCCCGTCACATTCTCCCCCTTCAGAGATGACGTTAGTTCAAAGAAAGTGAAAGTTCCAAAACTAAAACAAATTATTTATCTGGAAAATTTTAGATTAATAGCATTCATTATGATCAATATAAAACAAGACAACAAAATAAATAAAATAAAGTGATTAATGCCTGTAAGAAAATTTTGATTAATATCATTCTTGCTTCTAAAATTAAAATTCAATCACTCCTGGAAGTTTCTTGACAAGATAATTAAATATTATGTCGACCTCTTTTTTTTTATTAATTAACTATACTTTACAATTGACAAAAATAAGGATAAAGTTCAGTAATTATGTAAGTATATTAGTCGACGAAGAAATACTAAATTGAACAGAATACTGGTAACGATAGGTATAAAATTAAAAATCTTATTCTTTGGAACAAAGTTTGATTTCTTTTATGTTCATCAACTGTCAAACTTTCATTTGCTCTTCTTCTGATACTTGGTCGGCACGATAACTCGATATTCTCCTCCATCGGATAACTCCGGCCTCTGTCTCATAACCTCATCGAGAGCAACATCAGCGAAAGCCCTAGTCAGTGCTCGAACAGCCGTTTGCCGCTTCTCCTCGGAAAGATCATTGCAAGTGGGAGCATTCTCGTTTTTTAATTTTTTAGCCGAAGATAGAGAATTTTCACGGATCAGAAACTCTCTGACCCGGTTGGGGTAATCTTCAGGTTTCCCGAAGTTCGCCTTCACTTTTCGGCGAAGCACCTCTTCTTCACTTTCGTTGACCAAATATCTATGATCCTTAGGAATCGACCAAGTTGGCATGGTCGCGTAATTCAGCCGAAGCCAGTCGACAAGTCCTTCGTACCGTATATTGCAATCCGGACATTCTGGGCAATATATGCTGAGATCACTTGAACATCCCGTACATCTGTTGAGGGTCATCTCATGTTCTATGCCGTGTGGATAGAAGCAGTCCTCAGTCTCTACTCCGTCTGCGCCACAAATTCGGCAAAATCCGGGTCTCATTGGCAATTTACATTCGGTGAAACGATGTTCACGAGACTTACAATTGACGCATCCAGCATTGCGTTGTTTCGCAACCACCGAGACAAAGGTCTGTGTACCTCTATCGATCTTCTTTGCTTCCATCATCTTCAAAAGAATCTCAGCCCTCTTCTTGATCAGGCTCTTCAGGAGAGTTTCGGAAAGCATACGGCAATCAACCATATAGATCGGCTGAACTCCATCTTTCATCTTAATCATCTCAGGAACTCCCAGCTCGTTCATAAGATCATTGAATGACGGAACGTCATTAACCGTATACGGTAAAGGTTCCACCTTCACCGAGGGTGCAACTACAACATCAAGGTTATCGGTCATTTTCATTCGGCGAATCCTTCCGCCATCATCACTGGTCATCATTGGTTTGACGTCGGGTATGCGATTTCTTTTTTTATTTTCTCTATCCACGTCAGATTGAGTCATTATTCTCGTTCGAGTGAACTCAATTTTAGGCGGATTTCTGCCTCTGATCTCTTCAATTAGACGCTGCGCCTCAGAAGAAACAGCCTCAATTTGCTGCGCCTCCTTGCCTGTTATGGAAACCATGGCATCAGAACAAGCAGAATCTTGAGCCTCCACACCACTCGAATCACAGGTTTCATGAGAAACTGAATCTGCATCCGACAATTGATCATTGATATCAACCTGTGTCTGGTAGTCCGACACCTGTTGATTCAGACTCCGCATCAACTCCTCGATCCGCTTCTTGCATTCGCCAAGCTGCCTCAAGTTTTCTCGGACCTCCCTCGTCGCCAATAAATCCAGACTCTCGGCCATTATCGATGTCCACTCTCAATCAGGTAATCGACAGAAACAAGATCTCCAAGATGCTGCCAATACAGACGAAACCGATCAGTGGCTCCCACGAAGAAAAGACGTCCAGAAATTTTACCTACAAATATCTCATTATGACAAACGCAAGCTTCGACGAGATATCTTTAAATTAGTTACAGAATATTTGCCTATGACTTTACCATTTTTGTCTGTCAGCTGGACTGTTCCAGGTCCATAAATTCTAGAAATTAAAACGGGACCCAAATAACGGTGAGCCAACTTTGAGGAGTAACCCTCTGCTTTATTACTAAGCTTTTTATTCGGATAATAAACCTCCATACCCACTTTAAGTTCAACTGACGTTTCATAATTAGCATTCGACTTGGCTAGTCGTTTCTCAGAATAATTTTGTAATTTATTCTCAATTTTATGACGAAATTCGTCAATGATCTTCATACGATCTATCCAAATCTTTGCCGCGTCATCGGCAAGTTCGTCAGTGCTCAATTCAGCCTCGCTTGATTTCAAATCTCGCTTGGCAATAGCCTCGCGACCGTGATTCAAGAAAAACGGGGAGACACGAGTACCTGTATGAGGCACAGTATTACATGCAAATTGTATTTTCGACAGATTCTCATCCCATTCTCTATGATCTTGTCCAATGTACGCGGAAATCACAGGCTTTATCGTTCGATTTACCCGCTCGACCGGATTACATTGAGGATGTGCTAACGGGGTAGTAATATGTCTCACGCCTCTGGCCAACAAGAACGCTTTGACATCTTTATTTATAAATTCTTTCCCGTTATCCGTCACGATTGATTCCGGAATTCCCCAACGATCAAAAACTGTGTCTAATACTTTGACCACAATTTTCCCCGTCCGATTTCGAACCGCGAATAATTCTATAAATTTAGTGTACAGATCATGAACAACGATAATATCCGAATTTCCTTTTTTAGTTCGAGTTTGGGACACGATTGTGTCGATCGATAATTGAGCCCACGGTAGACGTAAAGATCGCGTAGATAATTTAGCCTTTATGGGATTTTGATTATATTTAACCTTGACACAATTTTTCGCAATCTGAAACATAAGATTTGACGTCCTGAGTCATACCTGGCCAATAATAACTTTGATGAATTCGATCAAGAGTTTTATGTTTGCCAAGATGACCTGCATGGGGTAAATCATGATTCTCACGAAGAATTGGCAAAACATCTGAAGGCTTAACTACTTTCTTCCAAGGGTTCTCATCGTCAATTAACGATTTTTCAAAATCTGGTCAAAAATAATACAATTCATTATCTTTGATCTTCCAATCCTCGAAACGATCTGGATGATCCCTGACTAAGCCGAATTTGGTTTCATACCAATTTTGATCACAAATAGAAGCTAATCGAATACGACCTTGTACAGTATCTTCAACAACTTTTTCCCAACCAAACGGATCTACATCTACATCAAACATACGCGAAAGGGCATCCGGCGCCTCATTTAACGTACCCCTACGATGTTCAACAGTCATATCATGCTGATATAAATAGATTGCCCATCTGGCTAGACGACCAACTGGATTTTTGAGTCCATGCAACCATTGCAAAGCCTGGTGATCAGTGATGACGGTAAATGGCATGCCTTCCAAATAACACCTAAGCTTCTCTACTGCCCAAACAACTGCTAGACATTCCTTCTCCGTTGTCGTGTAATGAAGTTCCGCACCTCGTAACGGTCGACTTAAAACCTCGATCAAAATTTCATTTTCACCCTTAGGATCTTTTTGAACAAGAATAGCGCCCAACCCAAAATCACTAGAGTCAGTATAAAGAATGAACGGTTGACCTGGTATTGGAACAAAAAGACGAGGAGCATTGATAAGAGCTCTCTTTATTTCCTCGAAAGATTTCTGTTCAACCTCTGTCCACTTCCATGGCACCTTTACACTAGTAAGCTTGTTCAATGGACCTTGTATCCTAGCAAACTTGTTATCCTAAGATCTTGTTATCCTAAGATGACGATGGTACCAATTAACGAATCCATTAAATTGGCGTAACTTAGTCCTATCTGTTGGAACCGGAAAATCAATGATCGGTTTTATTTTTTCAGGATTGGGTCTCATTCCCAATTCATCAACAATATATCCGAGAAATTTTACCTCTCGACAAGCAAAACTACTTTTCTCTCTATTGATCAGCAATTTCGCTTCACGAAAAACAATGAAAACAAGAGACAAAATTTCGAGATGATCCTCAAATGTCTCACTAACAATAACCCAATCATCTAGATAAGTAAATACCTGATCGACCCATTTATTTGGTAATTTCCTTTCAACGAGAAGATCACGAAATCGTCTTTTCAAAACATCCATCAATTTTTGAAAAGTTGATGGAGCTCCTGTGAGACCATAAGGCATCCTCGTCTATTCTAATAATCCTTTTCCCTCAACAACAAAAGCAGTGTATTTGCAACTATTTGGAGCCATCGGGATTTGGTGAAAAGCTTCACTCATATCGATCGTAGAAATGAACTTTGCCTGATGTAATTGCGAAAGAATTGATCTCATATTATGCAAGGGATAAGCAGGTTTCTTGGTTTTCCGATTCAGGGGTTTATAATTAATACAAAACCTCAATCCACCATTTGCTTTTGGAGCAACAACTGGCGAAAAAGCCCAGTCACTATCACTCCACCTTATATAACCTTTTCCTAACAGACGATCAACTTCCTGCTCTAAATATTTTCTAACGATCTCACTTCGACGATAGGGTTTTTGGCGATGTGGAATAGTATCTTCCAATTCGATCACATGCTCAACGTAATCAGTTAAACCTGTGCTTTCTTTGTCAAATTTTAGGAACTCTTCATCAAGAAAGTCCTTTAACCTTTGTGATTGATCAGTTGAAAGACTCTGGAGAAGATTAAAACCTGAACTACGTTGCGATAATGAATAGGCATGTTTACTACCTTCTAAGGTCCAACTTCTGTCCAAAGGATCGAGTTTAACTTTGAAATTCAACCAAAAGTCCATTCCAAGAATTAAATCACTCGATAACCCGGGCAAGATACTAAACCATTGAGGTCCATAAACATCCCCTATATCAATCACAAAAGAAGTTCCTCCTTTGGTTTTAACAACCGATCTATCTCCCAACCGAACTCCTCCCTTAGAAGTTGTATCAGGGGAAAGATCCTGCAATTGATAACCTTTAACGCGATCATAAGATGTTTCACTCAAAAATGATCTCTCACTACCACTGTCTATAATACCCGATATTTTCTGTCCGAAGATTGAAATTTCTACTGGAACTCTAACAGTTTTCCTAGGTTCTGTGAGCGTATCACTTGGACAATAAATTCGCCTACTTACGAGACGATGTATCCTAAAGGTTTCCAAGTCTTCAACAATTCATGATCAATTTTCTTTTTAGAAATAATCTCTACTGAATCATCACTATTAATTGTTGTTAAACTAACGAGATTTTCTATCTCTCTTTCTACTTCATCGCAGACAAGATCATGAAACTCATCTTCCGAGTCTGAAGAACAAAACGAATCATTGGAAAATAGACTAAGTCTCACTGACTCTTGAGGCGGGGTTTCAAGGTGGGAAACAGTCAATTCCAAATCTCTAATCTGCTCTACATTCGACGAAAAAGGACAAGTTTTATCCAAATCCTTGGTTTGACCTATATTGGATGAAGAATCGAGTTTTTCTTTTTCCTCATATCTGCCCTTTATTTCAATAAGTGGAGGATTAATTACTGAGGACACTTCTCGTTTTCCTGCTTATTAGTACAATTAGTGTTAGTGTGTCCTACTTGACGACAGAGACAACAAACAAGTTGCGCTTTTGATTTGCAATAGGGAACCGTGTGACCGTTTTGACCACAATTTTGACAAAAGAATTTCTTTTTATCAAAAGACCTTGACGAATCCCTATCAGTTGCATTGTTCTGTGAAGGTTCCTGATTAGTTCCCATTTTTGATTGATTATTAGATTCTTCAAAATCTCTAAGATGACATAATGTAAAAATTCGTGATAGTTCTTTAAAGGCAAGTTCAATATTTCAAATGTTAACCGAGGGTTAAATTTAGACAAAATTTGTTTAAGTTGTTCTCTAAATCCTGGAGGGTATTGCATTCTTTCAAATACTAATCGGGCTCTGCATGCAAATTCTGCCAAGCTTTCCGCTCTATCTACTTTTAGATCACGAACTTCGAGAAGGAGATCGGCGTCATCCTTTTTAACGCCCCACTCAAAGCGGAATGCACGCGCAAAATCTTTCCATGAACGCCAATTGCTTTTGTTAACTAAATACCAAGATCTATATGGTCCCTCGAATATTTTTGAAAGACATGGAACAAATAAATTTTTATCTATACCACTCGTACTTAGATAGTCCTTAAGAATGAGAAGAAATTGTTCTGGATCTTTTTCTGATCTAGGGAAGGATATTTTCCAAGAATTTACTATTCGACCGATCTGGATAGAACTTGAATTCTCCGCAGAAGCTGAATAATACGAAGGAATTGATCTATTCTGTGATCTATTCGAAGAATAACCCCTAAATCTATTTTGATCCATGGACATTAAATAATTTTGCCCAACTTGTTCATCCTCACTAGAATCACTATCATTCCATGAAAATAATGAACCCGTTCTACGAATACCTGATCTTGAGAAGTCAGGATCAGGAACGCTAAGATCATTACGTGAAAAACCCAAATCACGATTCACGTTACTACTATTATTAACCTGATTGACGCTATTTCGTGAGGGATCGATCATCCGACGATACTGATCCTCAGTTACGAAAATCTCTTCGTCGATCAAAGTTCCGTCTGCTAATGGCTTCGCAACCATTACCTTGATTAAACGAGGAGTAGAATTCTCAACATTCGGTTCTGAATTTGGACGCGTGTTCTCAGCGCCCCCTATTCCGTTATTAATAGATCGATAATTTTCATTCAAAGACCCAGGAACGGCATCGAAGCGCACGTGTCTTGAATCGTTTCCACTTTGGTCGACCCGTTGAACCGAATTTAAATCACCGCGATTTTGAACTAATTGTTCAGTTTGTTTATTATTAACCGAAGATCGAGGGTTAACTGGCGGTTGATTATTTTGACGCGAATTAAAACCGAGTAATTCTTCGTCGGACGAAGAAAACTGTTCTCTCATTCGCGCTTCTCCCCTTTCAGAGTGTAAGTTACCCAGAGAGCTTACTACATTCAGAACCTGATCGCATTTAATTGACAATGCACGCACTGCCCCTTCCAACGCGTCTATTCGACGTTGCATTGCGGATGTAATGTAAGGAGGGGGGGTACCGAATTTACTATATCCCCTTCCAATTCCAGATCCCATCGCGAAACCGTGAAGACTTCCGGTACTATTACGCGATAAGGTTCTTAAATTTTCCGCGTTTGGATCTATACTTCCCGCATTCGGATCTGTTAAATCTCCCGCATTCGGCAAAGTCGAACCATTTTGCGTTTCTAAACCATTCTGCTCATTTCGATCCGGCTGATCTCCGCCTCCAACTATCACGGTTGAATTTAAATGATCAGAAACATTACCCGGTGTATTTCCGGTAGTGTTACCCGATGTATTTCCGGAAGTACTAGGATCAGTTGTTTGTCTTTCAACAACATGTCTCAGTTGATTTCTATTTGGTTGTCGTTTTGGAGGGGAAATGAACATTGACGTCATCGTGTACGAAGAAGAAAATAAAATAAATAAACAAAAAAAATTTTATTAATAATAGTCAAGAAAGGAAAAAAAAATTCTTTATTTATTTTAACGTCAAGCCAAGTCGAAATTGTCTAAATAATATTAAAATAATTTTAAATAAATAAATTAATCAATGATCAATAATATCAATAATAATTAACAATTACCGATCATTAACAATCAATAATTATAGCCAATAATCAAACAATAAATTAATAAATTTAATCAATCACAAAACCCGTAAATAAAACTTAAATTAACAAATTGACACAATTTTAAATAATAGGTACGACTATATTTTGTCGTTATAGAAGGATCATTATCCGAACAAAATATTCACCCAAAATAATATTGACAACACTTATATACATAAAAAAAACAAAATGCTGTCAAATAATTGATCTCGTTAACGAGATTTCAAATATTCTGACTCGAGACAAGATCACAAAATAACTTTAGTTATTTGAACAATCAGCTGTTCACTATTGTCAATTATTAAAGAGAAAAAAAAATCAATATTTTTAAGTCAAAATTTTCTTTAGACAACCGATTAGTTCAAAAAAAAATTCTCATGACAGCTGAGCAAGATTATACCGTCAGGCAAATTACAAAATAAATTTCTTAATTTGCTTTTTTTTAAAAAGATATTTTATTTCAGCAAAATTACTAACGACAAGAGCAAGATCTTGTATCATTAGAATAAAAAAAATAAAGAAAAACAAACCTTATAATCGATCAAATATTTTGTTAACAAGAGCAAGATCTTGTATCAACAAAACTGATCAATAAAAAAAAATTTTCTTTAATAAATCAATTTCCTTTTATAAAAACAAAATAAACCCAACAGCAGAGCAAGATCTAACTGTCAAGAAAAAATTTCCTTTATTCCTCTTTGCAAAATAATTATTAATCAAATAAAATTCTATAATAGTTCGCAAAAAGAAAAAAAAAATCACAACAAAAATTAATCGCTTTAACGACAAGAGCAAGATCTTGGATCATTAAAACAAAATTCAATAATAAAAAAAAATCACAATAGATTTAACCACTTTAACGACAAGAGCAAGATCTTGTATCATTAAAATCAAAATTCAATGCAAAGAAAAATTTCAAATCGTTGCGAACATGCCTCGAGCCATCGTCAACTTGATCAATATTCCATTAAAAAAAATTCACAATAAAATTCTATAAAAAAAAAAAAATTTTAATTGGTGAATAACTATTTCCGTCAACAAGAGCAAGATCTTGTATTGACAAAATTCAATAATTTGCGGTACATAAAAGTCCCAAAAGCTGACTCATCGCCACCTAAATTAAAATGAAAAACAAAATTTTTAAGCGAATTTTATCGCTAACACAAAATGTATTTCTCGACAGAGCGAGATCTTGTCAAGAAAATAAAATATGACTCTTTGTTCCAAAATACGTTAAAAAATAAAAAACATTTGTTTTAACTTCCAACAATTATCGTCGATCGTTTGTCGACAAGTAACAACAAAAGAAAAAAAAATTTCAATAAAATATTCATTAAACCAGCTGACAGCGAAATTTCTAAATTAAAAGTTCAATTCACATTCAGCAAATATAATATAATATTAAAATTTTGTGTCGACAAAATAATACAAAAATAAAATTGTCGAAAATTCCCGAATTGTCGCTTTTCTATACAAGTTGAATCCTGAGTTTTACTCAAGGTCAATACACACAAAAAAACATAAACACAAAAATAATTTTCATCAAAAGTTTCCAAATTAAACACTTTTAAAATATCGCAACTTACAAAATTTCAAAAATTATTTTCGCTTCTCTCTTTTAAAAAAAATCACACTTTAGAACAAATTTTATTTATTATTTATAATCACTTGCTCACAAGAAAAATCCAACGTCGCCCCACGTTGGGCGCCAAATGAGACGAATAGAATTTTATATTGAAAATTAAGAATGAAATATTTTAAATTAAATGAAATAAAAGAATAAGATAAATCTGATCAAAAATAAATTAAACAAATTCTATTACCATCCAGCGCGACCGGGTTCAGAGTTGCTGGAGCTCTATTTGGCGAGAAGAAAATTAACAACAAATACGCGGACGCCATTTAATTTTACGAAATTAACAAAACACAGAAAATAAGTTAAACATAAGATCACAAGGAGGGTAGCGTTGGGGAACCCTATCAAAAATAATATAAAACAAAGATCAAGCGACTTCCAGGAATAAAACAAATTTATTAACAAATTAAAAGAGACATTTATCACTTACGTGTTATTTGATCAAATATCGACTCTTGTCGATCTCTCTCTCAAATCAAAATCCTCCAGTCAAATCAGATCACACAACAAAATTTACAATATCAAATTTTGATCACGCTTTAACCAGATACACACAATAACGGTCGAACAAAGAGTAACGTTCCTCTTACAGAAATTTGGTTATGTGGCAATTGATCGAAATATCGGCGCTTCGATCAGTGCAAGGTCGCAGGGGCGAACTGTTGACCTTACAACCCTTACCTTTATTAAAAGATATTTGATCAATTTAAGCTTGAAATAACGTCAGAATGACTTTCCCGTCACAAAGGACATATATTCTTTAAATGAACTTAAATAAAAAAGTAAATGCGAAAAAAAACCTTTTTTAGTGAAGAGAAATCAAAGTAATCTATTTGTTAATTAATATTGTTTACAACAATTTAAATAAATTATTTTATGTTTCATTAATTGCCTGGTGGTCATATTGGATTAATTTGAACTGCTTTAAGTCCTTTTTTAAAAAATTGTATTAATTGGTTAACTTTGATTAAAAAAATCAAGAAGACTAGAAACAGGAGGTCGAACTTCAGGTTAAAAATAGTAGGCCCTAGAGACGGTGGAGTTTGCAGTTTAGGTCGTTGCGCGGTATACCAATTTGAGTTTTCTGCACAGTAGCGTGAAGTTGGCACATCTGACAGCTGTTGTGTATATTCATAGATTATGCGTTTTATGTTTAGAAAACATTGACAAAAAGTCAGAAAATTGTGAAAAATTCAAAAATATTTCAATGTTCCCGACATTTTTGATAAACTGATTTAAATAATATTTATATCGCAACAGATCATATAATTAAAGTGAATATATATTGTTTATTTATGCGCAAGAGAATAAAATTTGTTCACCGCGCAAAGGTCGAAAAACGAAGTCCAGCAGACTCATAGACCCACGTTTTTTACATTCCCCCCACTACTAAGTTAGACCTCCTGTTTCTAGTCTTCTTAAAAAAATGATAAACAATTAAAATCTCAAAAATCGACCTCGAGGGATGTCTTAAGAATGTGTGTAGCGCACCGTATCGCCTGCTACAATGTTTTGTAACTTTGACAAAAAATGTTTTCCCATTTTGGCTTACAACTCATTTTAAAGAAGAGGAAATTTACTTTTTTTAAGTCTATTCAGAAAACAAATTCATGATGTCGCATTACGATAAAAATTAATTTAAAGAATAAAATTTAAAAATTTTAGTTTAAAAAAAATTTTTTATTAAATAATAATATTTTACTCAAAAAGTACATAAAAAGAGCTTTCCAAAAAAATCCTTATTTTTCAAATCTAAATATTTGCCTATGAGTTATGCCCTCTTTAATATATACGTAACCAATTCAACCATGGAACTTTGAACCCCTGTAACTTGGCAACCCGTCTATTTACAACAACGAAACTTTAAAATTCGTTTGATCACCAAATGTACTTTAATATTTATAAACCTTGGTTAAATCTAAATACTTTTATTTTTTAGGTATATCACTTTACGAATAAAGCCCCATAGAGTAGAACGGGGCGAGGCAGCCAAGACGACACATTTTGGTTTGCGAAGCAGCTATTTAAATAGGTTTCTTCAATTTTAATGTCGCGTTAGAAAGCTTGTCTTTTTGGCTAAAAAATCGCCATAGAACATTCTGACGCAGGTTGCACTTAAAAATTTCTACAACCGTTCTCCCAAAGGACCACGTTTTTGGCATATTGAAAAAACGTGGGGTGAGGCGACCAACTGCGTTAATAGTTAAAAAACATAACTTAAAGTTAAAATTAGTGAAAGATAACAAGGCAGTTGTACTTAATTTACTTTTATTTTGTTAGTAAACTTCAAAAATTTACATTTGAATAATATAATAATAACATTAATTAAATTCAATTTAACTTTTTAAGGAAATATAAATTTGTTATTCTTAAAAAAATGGTTTATAAAATTCAATGTTAAGTTTAAAATGTATTGGAGTATGAGAAAAAAAAACACATTTAGAAAAACCAATAGAATCAACACAAAAAGACGAAAAATTTAGCGTTGTCTGCCTAACCCCAAGAGTACTTTTTTTTAGAAAACATTCACAAAACCCTTAATATTAAAAATATCGCAATTTCATTTACACCATCGTCTTCAACACTACATTCTGCATTGAAAATTACTTACATGAATTTTATTTGTGTAACTCAATTAACTAAAATCACAAAAATAACTCTTAGAAAAGTTACATCCAAAAGTCTGTTGAAGAAGCAATTGGCTACCTCACCCTGTTCTACTCTAGGGGAGGGTGGTCCCATACCGACCCCTCGTACCATACGAAGATTCAAGCAATATTAGATTTTAGCATTGTTTAAATTAATTTTTGACCTATACGGAATTCGAGCTAACAGTGTTTTTTGAATACAGGAAAATTTTTACGAAATTAATTTTGATTGTGTATGACCTTAACTTCAACGCACAACATTCAAATTAAATTGATTCCATTGATATAAGTGATTGGCAAAACATTTTGTGAAAATAGTGGGGGTGGTCCGAAACCGACCCCCATATTTTTACATTGTAATTGTTTATTCTCTTCTTCCTTATTGTTCACATGAAGTGAGGATAGGTTTTGCATATTTACTTTTATTTTTTAGCAATTTATAAAATATTTTACTAACAATCACAGCACTTATTACTTAACTTTAATTCTCTTTTGGTTACATAATTTATTCATTGTCAGTTGTGAAATGTTCTCGACAAGGCGATATGAATTAAAAAAAGTTGTACTTTTCGACATCTTTGAAAGCAGTTAAGTACGAAAACGAAAAAGAATTTAATAAAAAAAATTCGTATATATTTTACTAGAAATAGGGCGAAAATTAAAACAGGCAAAACCATTGCTGCTATTATATTGGAAATTTAGACACTGTTTAACAATTTATATTTATTATCATTTCAAAAAAGGCCTTAAAATTTATTTAAATACAGTAATAATATTAATTCAAGTTTAACTATGTCAACATAACTTAAAGACATAAATAATCTCAGAGTAAAGTTACTAATGATTCATTTATTTACCTTTTTGTTCAGAAAAAGGTCTAAAAATGTATTTAAATGAAGTCAAAATAATTTAACAGTTCATTACAGACTTAAAATTTTATTTTAATTACTATCAGAATTTGATATCTTGATTATTCTTGAGATTTTCCCCCAAAAAAATGGGGGGTCGGTTTCGGACCACCCATTTTGAAAAAGTTAAAAACGCAAATTTTCGCTTTTTCTTTAGATCTTTTATTAATGACAATCAGAAACCTCGGCAACCGTCAGAAAACATTGAAAAATAGTTCCTTTACTCAAAAAAATTTTGACGAAGACAAAGAAACACATTTTTGGCAAATTTTTAGCCTTTGCACTTTAGGGGGTCGGTATGGGACCACCCTCCCTTATATATTGTAGACGATGCAATATGCTTTTGAGTCAAAAGCACATACTTTTAATGTAATTTTATGACTTTATTGCACTTGGTAGTCTTTTAATTATAAATGAAACTTTTGTTTTTTATTATTTCCATTGTGACTCTAATTGATCGTTAACCACTAACTTTTATTTATAAGTTATAACTCATGCTTTTGTTATTATTAGAACAAATTTGTTTATTATTATAAAATATGTATTCAAACGATACTATGTGCAGTAAAATTGTAGTCAAAGTTTAACTTGTTAGATATTGTCTTGTTAAAATGCATTTTTTAAAAAGACTATAACTTCTGTAATAATATAATACAAGATGAATTTAAATCTATAGTGCAATTATATAATGAATATAGCACATGTTATTAAACCATTAGCATTTGTATTCGAACGATATTGAATATGCCGTTTATTGCCACTTTACAGATTTTTCGATTTTCATAGTAAATAGTAAAAATTACTCTCCATTGTTTTCCATGCAGTAAATTTTGAAAGAAAGAGCGCACATTTCGGTTGTGCATTTTAATCAAAGAATGCAATTTTTGTCATCAGTGACAAAATAGAAATGCTTGAGCAACGCTTTGTAATTTGAATGTATGTAAAAGACTAAAAAAATTTCGCTAAACTTAAAAATGAACGTTTCTCGTGCATATTGTGAACGTGTCGAAGAATAATCAAGTGTATGAAATATTAATGAGGCCGCAAATTGGACATTTTAAAATCGTTCCTTGGCGGTGGTTCATTGACCGTTTGTATAAGGTGGTTCTTCTTTTATTTTGCGGAAGATCGGATTTGTCAGATATAGACGGACGAAAGGGAGAAGTAGAACAAGAAGAAGAAGCGGGTTTTAAGCAAGGGCACCCGGCTAAAGCCCCGAGGATACGAGCAGCTGTTTTCGGGTGCGATGACACTCGCAGGAGCTTCGCAAAAAACCGCACAAGGGCCAATCTCAATGGGCACGTGCCCTTACGAGTCAATTCACTCTCGACAGACTTTCGTCCTTAGCCTCCTCCTCTTCTCTTCATTTACCACCCTCCTCCTTGTACATTTTTTTCTCTCCAAAAATTATTGTATCCCCAAAAAACTTTAACTCCTCTTTTTCTACCTCCTTAAAAATCCAAGTTCAAAGAACTCACAATATGTTGTTGATTGTTACCGTTTCAAATTTTCCTATAGAATTAAAAGAAATGTCTTTTTAATAGATACAAAAGATATACAAAATTTACTGACCACTCAAATCCGGTCTTTTGTTATTTCAAATACAAATGAGAATATGCAGCGTTCACAATATATGATATACTTAACATCAAATTGATTTTATCATTCTTTTTCTTCTTCTCTCATCCCTCGTTAATAATTATTATATTTTGTTCTTGTATATAGTGCAATTTTTAAGGCGAACGCATTCCGGAAATGATTGGTTTGGGACATGTGACATGGGCCGTTTTTATTAATACTGAGGAGGAAGCCTTCTGAAACTCATCTCAATATTATATCGTAATTTAGGCTTTCGATAGTTTATGGCTTTATTAACTTTATTTTTCGTTCCTCATGTAATTTTCAGCATCAGAGATTGACTTTCGATCTTTGATGATAAAATCGTCATCAACTACCCATTCGATTAGATAAGAGCAAAAAGGTACGTGTTGAATTTTAATATTGAGAAAAATACGATTAACAAAAAGTTGAGAAAAAAGCTTGTTTTTGTAATTATCACAACATCAATTCAAATATTAATCATTTTTAATTTTAAACCTGAATTTAGTAAAAGGTGGTACACTAATTTAGATTAGTAAAAAATTTTACTATTCTTTAGTCTAAATTAAATATAGGTATATATACCTATGAGGAGCATGCGTTTTTAAAAGCTGATAAATCTATTTAATCGACCTGACATTGTTAAATTTAAGAATATAATTTATAAACAACGAATTTTCAATTTCAAAACTATTTGACATAACCAAGATGGCTTGTAATTCTTATGTTTTTTATTAGAAAAAATTACCAAAAACCTTTAAATTACTTAATCATGATAAAGTTTATTTAAAAATAGAACGTGTCTTAAATATAAAAACATTTTTATAGAAATACAGTAGGATCTTTCAATAGTGCAGTTCTAAACAGTGCAGTCATTAGTGAGTTGAGTAGACAAGAGGTTTTGGGGGGCAAAGGGAAAGGGAATCTGTGACGTCAAATACAGTGGCGTCGCTCATTTGATTATTTAGTATAATTTAGTGGTGCCCGGTATTTAGTAGTGGGGGACCCTTAATTTTCTTGACACGGACCTGAATGTTTTAGTTTTTGCTTGCTTCGAACAGTGCACAATATTCCCGACGACTGCACTATTGAAAGATCCTACTGTAAATTATTATAAATTTTTAATTTTAAAAATAACTTTATATAATACATGCATAAAAAGTCCCACTTCTGGTGCAAGGAAAGGGCGTTTTATAGCGAACGATCATATAAATATTTCCGCGCATGCGTATATTGTTCCTAGTCTCTTTATTTCACAGTTTTCATTTAACAGCCAATCAGAAACGTTGTAGTGACTTGCTATTTAAAGCGGAAGCACAACTAAAAATGCGCCATCTGTGAGAAGAAAATCAAATTAGAATGCATGTCGGTAAAAAAGTCCACACGACTCGCACCACTTTCTGAGAGTTTCTAACCTTCTTGATGAGATCGCTCGCGTGAAAAATTCTGTTTTTATTCTTTTATCATACTTTTTATTGATACGTCTAAGTACGCGACTATGTTTCGAGGGGCTTCGCCTTCTGACGCGTCCGGTCTCTTGTTGCATTAGAAAATGCCGTTCTTTGATATGTCATAAATTATTATTCTTTTGTGTTGGTTTTTTTGTAGTCCCCCGACCAGACATTTATGAGGACTTGATAGTTTAACAGTGGAATTGTTTGTGTTCTTCATAGTATATCAGTGCAATTTCTTTGACTTTTTATGCATTTATTATATAAAGTAGTATATGACACTCGTTCTCGAAAGCGGAATTTATAGAAGAGCGACGTTATTGAGCCCCTCATCGTCAGCTCGTGCAACAGTCACCACTCGTTTTCGATTCGTGGCGCTAACGTCGCCCTTCTATAAACTCCGCTTTTTCGTACTAGTATCATAAAGTACTATTAGAGGTTTCAGGTTCGGTTTGACCGTTCCCAAGTACAGTTCTCAAGCATTAATTTAAGTGAGGATTCACCTTACAATGTCTATAGTTCTCTAATTTTGATTTATTTGTATTTTAAAGTGTCTACATGTTGCCACAAAATCTAGATTTCAAAATTCCAGGCTTTTTCCAGCTTTTCCAGGTTAAAAATATTAAAAATTCCAGGTTCAAATTTAGGAATTATTTGTGATGAAAAAACAAGTATTTTACAAAACAGTGTTAACAATATTCATTATTATGTACACTGGGGTCAAAAAGTTTTAGTACATTTGTACTGATTACTTTTAAATGCTCGCTTCATTTCAAATTCAAATATTTCTGTAAAAATAGATGTTAGAGCTATCAAACTAGGATCATTTTAAAGTTCAATAAATTTAGAGTCAAATAGGCTAAGATATAACCAATTTAATAGTGTAAATATTAAAAATATAATACTTTAAAGTCAGAGATTTTTTGTGAAAATTGCGGTTTTGAAATCTGGAATTCAAGCGCACGCCAATTGAAGAAAATCCTTTTTTTAAGATTTGATAGTTGCACTATATCAAATATAAATTCCATTCTTTAATTCTAGACCAAAATATTTCACATATATTAAGTATTTTTTTCAAATTCTATAAAAATAACTTTCCTTGCTCTCGAAATTTTTCAAAGAATATTAATTGCATATTCGTCGTTTCCGTTCACTTGTTTTATCAATTAACCACACTTTTGAAAATATGCACCTTTTTGTGAGTGCAAATATAGCAAACATATATCTCCATCTCTCTCACACTCATGGCCTAGTTACAAAACGCAACGCAAAACGCTGCCATGGGACTCCACCCTTAAAATTTATAAAACTATAAGAAGAGGGATAAATTTCATGTAAATATCTTAAATTTTCTAAGATAAAGAGATTCTATATTTTTCAAAAGTGTGGTTATTTGATAGAACAAGTGAATTTCACAAAAAATCTCTTACTTTAAAGAATTATATTTTTAATATTTACACTATTAAATTGGTTATATCTTAGCCTATTTGACTCTAAATTTATTGAACTTTAAAATGATCCTACTTTGATAGCTCTTACATCTATTTTTACAGAAATATTTGAATTTTAAGTGAAGCGAGCACTTAACAGTAATCAGTACAAATGTACTGAAACTTTTTGACCCCAATGTAGTTATAAATTAATGTTCTCTTAAACAGTTAAAATCACAGGCATTTTTATGTTTATTTTTCTAAAAGTGATACTTTCGATACTCGATTTTTCAATTTATTTTTTTTTAAATTATATGGTTTTTTCTATTGAAACTACTTTATTTGATACTCAAAAGTAAGAATTTAAGTTGCGCAAAATTAATTTGAAAATATTAAAGTCTTTCTTCTTTGAATTTTACTCGGGCCAATATGTAAAATTTAAATATTTATAAAAGCAATAATATTCCTCTTTTTTATAAATATTATATAGAAAAATTAAACATTAGACCATTAACTTTATTTTCATGTGCATTCACATTTTTTTAGAATATTTTTAATGTATAAAAACATCATTAATCATCGTGAAGTAATTTTAACTTAAACTGAAGACAGAATTTAAACATTTTTATCACATATAGAACGTAGGTTCAAAAATTTTTAAAATGCACATAATGATAGAAAAACATTGTATTTTTTGGCACTATTTTAAAAAAATTTCTAAGAGTTTGAAAAAAACCATAAAAATTTAGTTCTATTATAAATTATTACTATGAAAATGGTTAATAATATTATTAGAGAGTAAATTCTATAAAATTAATCGAGATATCAAAAATATCACTTTCAGAAGAATCAGCCATAATTAGAACATTGAAGTCATGTCTAAATTAAATAATTTTCATCTTTAAACTTTTTTCAAAATCTTGAACAAAAAGCAAATAGTAACAAAAAATTTTAACAATCGTAATACAAATAAAGATATAAAATCCTTTTTTAAGAACAATAATCTTAACAACATTTTTCAGTTTTAGTCAATAATTAAAAAAACATTAAATTAATTTAAAGAGAAGATAACATGGAAAAGGAAAATTGCATGTTAACATTTTTAAAGAAAAATAACATGTTGAATGGAATTTTTCTTAATATCTTTCATTAACCAAAAAAAATTCCAGAAATTCGTTCAAATTCCATGCTAGTTCCAGGTTTTCCAGGTTATGTGGCAACCATGGTCTAACTTCAAGTATTCGGAGGAAATGATTCTAAACAGACTTTTTTTTTTTTTATCGATGCGAATACTCCTCGCCCATGGTTTGCTGGGTATGCTGCGCCTAGAAACTATATCAATCTTATTACCCGGATGAGAACTGGACATATTTGTACGGGAATTCATTTTGGAAGAATGGGATGGAACCTTTCTCCACAGTGCAAATGTGGTTTCGAGATGACCTCGATTAAACATTACTTACAAGACTGCCCCTTGTTTGAGGGTGACAGGGAGAGTTTCCAAAGATTCCTCAGGGGAAAACTGGGAAACTCTCACATTTTCTTGGAGAATTTGGACTTTTTGATTTTTTTCCCTAATTTAGAAATTATCATGGAAATGGGAAAATTTTTTATGGGAAAGGATATAATTATCTAAATTATAATTATACACACTCTAAGAATGAAGGGTTTATTTATGTTTTACTAAATTTAGTTTATAAAATTAAGTAATGCAGTTAAGGCACGATGTTAATTTTTATTGAAAAAGGAAAAAGAAAAGGAAAAAAAAATTTTTTTTTATTAGTTAGTATTCTTAATTTAAGAAACAAATTTGCTAAGGAGTTAATTTTAAGCATTTATGTAAAGAGAGGAAAAGGAGAAGGGAAAGTGGGAATGAAGGGAATAGAGACAAAGGAGAAACAATTTTGTTTAATTTAAGTCTATATGTAAATTTTTGGTACACAAATTACTGTAAACTATGATTTAAACACTACCATATTGATTGAAGGCAGAGGGAAAGGGGTTAATCAGCTGCTCTGTGCCTTGGGCATATCTTGCTGCTGCTGATCCAAGCTCTAGATCGGGAAGGAGACGGATGATGTTGAAATTTTCTGTAAATAGTATCATCTAAGTATGCTTAGTGCACTTTCAAAATTATCCTAATATTATAGAGTTATTGCTGAGTTTGGTGGTTCCCTCTTATTTTTTGCGCCTTCTATTAAATATAGATCACATTATACTTTATAAGTGATCGATTAAACCTAGATATACCTCAATAGATTAATTAATTTATTGATTTCCCATTTATGCTTGGTAAAGGTATTCTCATTCGAGCCTGGATAAATATGTCAGTGTTATTGCCTTTAAAAAACTAAATGTCTATAATAGTTTTCTCATTCAGGAACAGCTGGGATAGTCACAGACCTAAGTTTAAACCTTCCCGCCACTCTTCCTTCCTAAATTTGTCCGACGTTGCACACGTTGGATCCAACGGAAAGACATTCATTCGCTCCCGTGCTGGGAGAAGGAAATGCGATCACCAGCTTAACGTAACTGCAGCTCGCAACGAACATAACAAACAAGTGAATATACGGACGAGCAACGTAATAAATAAGTTAACGAACAATCAGTTGATATTAAAGACTTATACATTTACAATTATTTAAGTGAATTACAAGTGTTTTGAATTGGCCTGTTTATACGAAGCCAAAAATTTGTCAACTACAGTCTCCCTGTAGTAAAGAAGAAGAAGAAGACTTTTTTTTAACTTAAACTCATATTTGCAATAGTATAAACATTTAATTCACATTTTTACCCCCAACACGTGTTCATCAACCGCCATAGATTTATATAGTTTACCGAATCGCGTTTGACGCCATTTTTTTGTTCACATTAACCAATTTCATGGAAACTTTTAATTCTTAACTCTTATTCTTCTAAGTGTTTGTTCTGACAGTTGGCAAAGCCTAAAGTCATTTAAGAAGAAGAAGAAGACTATTCTTAGAGGTTAAGTGAGGAATGAAGTAGTATAAAGAGACCAAACGACCATGTGAGTTTCGAATTGAAAAAGGGCTAGATTTCGGTACCCGCTTAGTAGGTGAAAAATACCTAAATGAATATTAGCGCTGCATGTGGATATATTATGAACTATGAAAAGCATAAAACATAACCCATATTATTTGTTTATATTCCACTAAGGGATCGTCCATATATTACGTAACACTTTTTGGGGGGAGGGGGGTCAAGCTATTTGTTACGATAAGCCAAAAAAAATTGCGTTAATGTATGTAACAGTGTGTAACATGGAGGGACGGGGGGGTCAAAATTTTTAAACATTAGCGTTACGTAATATATGGACAGCCCCTAAAATCCATGTGTGTCATATATGTTTTCATGTGTTTCTCATGTTTTTTAAATATTAACAAAGTAAAATAATTATAGTGTTATTTTCAGTGTTATAATTCTATCAACTGCGAATCAATTGTGTTTTCCACTTTTTCCATGCGCAGTGCTAGTGTTCCTTTCGGTATTTTTCACTTGCTAAGCGGGTATCGAAATCTGGCCCATTTATAATCTATTTCGTTCGGTCTCCTTATACTATGTACTTCATGGTTGCAATTTCTCGAAATAAGAAAATACGGATTTATCAAGTTTTAAAAACTCGCTTCTCATATAATTATCATTTAATATAGTTCGAAATTTTTATTACTACTTATACCTATAGTTTAAATAACTCAAAAATTAAAAGGTGTTTCTAATTTTATTTAGTAGACGACTTTCCACTAATTTGAATTAGTTAAATTTATAACTAAAATCTTTAGCTGAATTTAACTAGGTAAGTCACGACCTAAAACTCGTGATCTTATTGGTGCAGGTCTGTACATGTATTTAGAGACTAGATGCATCTGCTCTCTAAATCTGAATCTGAATTCACTGATTCTCAGCGATAAGTATGCCACTATTTTCAAACAGCGTATATGACGGGTTCCACGTTAAGTGACCCAGGTCAAAAATTTACATGGAATATTTGAAAAATTTGTAGTTTCTTTAAAACAAAACGAAAATACGTTTTCTATTTTGGGTTTTGCTGCTGTTTTTCAACACTTTCTAATAGTGTGAACAAATGTAGAGAAAAAAAATTTTTTGACCTTGAAAAATTAAATTAAAAAATAAAATTTCATTTTTTTATCAAATGGGCAGTTTGTATTTTTTTAAAAAAAATTTTATCATAAAGGTGAGGTTTTTTCCTAAAAAAAATGTATAGGTCAAAACGTGGGACAAGAACTTTTAACTAGTCAAATTAAGCATTTACTTCTGCCGTGCACCGTCCCACAGTAAAATTTTTTTTACAATTTACTATTAAAAAATGTCTATAGCTTACAATTTTTAACCGATTTGAGTGTTCTTTGTCTTAAGTTAAAGGGGAATAAATTCTTAAGACATCCTTCGAGGCAGATTTTGGAGATTTTAATTATTTATAATTTTTTTTAAATCAAAGTTAACAAATTAATACACTTTTTTAAAAAAAGGAGGTTTATTTTCTTATTTCGTTGATGCACATGATCTAAATCAATTTAAATTCATCCAATATGACCACCAGATAATTAATAAAGCATAAAATAATTTATTTCAATTGTTATAAACAATATATAGCCCAACAACGAGCAGGGGCGGTGGATTGCAGAAGTAAATGTTTATTTTGACCAGTTAAAAGTTCTTGTCCCACGTTTTGACCTATACATTTTTTTTTAGGAAAAAACCTCACCTTTATGATAAAATTTTTTTTTTAAAAATAAAAACTGTCCATTTGATGAAAAAATGAAATTTTATTTTTTAATTTAATTTTTCAAGGGCAAACATTTTTTTTCTCTACATTTGTTTACACCATTAGAGAGTGTTGAAAAACAGCAGAAAAACCCAAAATAGAAAACGTATTTTCGTTTTGTTTTAAAGAAACTACAAATTTTTCAAATATTCCATGTTAGACCAAAAATTTAAACTTTGACCCCCTCCAGTTTTAATATTTTTTAAAATAAATTAATAATATTTGGTATTTTTAATTGTATCTAATAGGACTACTGTTTCTGCAAAATTTTAACCCGATCCCAAACATTTAAAATTTTGACCTGGGTCACTTAACGTGGAACCCGTCATATGCGCTAATTAAAATAGTGGCATACTTATCGCTGATTTAGATTTAGAGAGTGTGGGCTAATTCTGGCTAATACAACCATATTTGTTACTGTGATACGATATCACTATTTTAATCATTCTGTTTTGTTTGTTTCGAATACGTCTGCGCACTAAGCTTTTAACAAATGCACCTAACCTTCTGTTTCTCACACGAAAGCTGGGTTTTTAATACTGACATGGTTGAATATGGTTGAATCAGCCAGAAAACGGAATAGGCAAAACTAACATAAAAATTGTAGGGGAGATGTACGCATGTTGAGAGGGTCCGCACGTTGAGACACTAAGATATTATAACCTGTATAACTGATAATACCAAAAAGTTTATTGGAATTTTGTCGTATCATTAATACCAAACTTTTTATTCAATAGGAGCGCGATAACTCCTGTTTTTCGGTAGAACTAGAGCGAACCAATTTTTTAGTTAAAAAAAGTAGTTTTCAGGATTTATGTTTAGTGTATTTAGTGTATTTTTTATTGTCAGAAAAAAGTGCGGATAATAACATTTACATACCAATTTTGCTTCTACTTTAATGTTCCGACGGAAATTCACAGAAAAAAACTCGACTCACTTTTGTTGCAACGCATTTGGAAGTCGGTCTCGAAATGAGTAATCGACAACTTCAAGTGACTCAAAATGAGTAATCGGCAACTTCAAGTGACTCAAAATGAGTAAAATGACATATGATTGTCCATCCCTGTCAGTCAATTCACAAATGTCTAACCTAAAAATTCGTTTTTCATTTCTCATAAATGCGATAAATCAACTTCAAGTATTAATGTTTTGACAAGTGCAAAGTGTTTATTCATTATAAACAATTATTTTAATTCATATTTTTATGAATTATTCCCAGTTATTCCAATATTATTGTAACTTTATCATAAACCCAAACTGATACCGCTTTTACTCATTTTGAGTCTTTTCCCCAGAAACTCAGAATGAGTCGAAGGGGTATCATTTTTGTTGCACTTCAAAATGAGTATCACATGATATACTCATTTTGAGTATAGTTTTTTTCTGTGTTTAGACATATGTTAATATCTACAATTAATTTCAAAGCTTTAAGAAATTAACGGCGTGGTCTGCATGTTGAGACACGCCGTGGTACACAGGTCACAGTTGGCTTCAAGTAAATTTAGGTTTTGCAAAAATGGTGACGAAATCGGCTAGTGGTATTTCAATCCTGTATATTAAAAGATTTGAAAATTGTAAAAACAAAAATCGTAGCTGATCCTTTTTTCGAGTTATTGTCAAATTAATTTGGATTGAATTTAAGTGAAATTTATTTTTAAAAATTATACAAGTTTTTGTTTATTTTATATAATTATATGGATGATTGAATTTAAAATGTCATTTTTGATCCTACTAACTTTGATTTTTCGATGTTGGATTTTGAACTTAACTATACTCTATTTTGGTTGACTAGAATATATGATGGACAAAAATAATAGTGGTCGAGCAGGTGGAAGCAAATTTTAATTTTCACCAGGTGAAAAACAATAGGCAGAAATGATAAGAAATTTTCTGTTTTCGTTTATTCTTTTCTCAAGTAAATTTTTACAACTTTAAAAAGTTAAAATATTTCAAATTACAATAATGAATGTTTCAACATGACTTAAAAAATATTTGTAATGAGTTCTGCCATAAATTAATATACTTTTGAAGACCAAAAAGACATATGAACATTGAGGGACACCACTGACATTTTTGAAAGATTTCACTGATAATTTTTTTTAAAAGTGAGAATAAAATCAGCTTATAAATTACAATCCAGTATCAAATCTTCATTAACTGCATATAAGGAGTAAAATTAAGGGGCACACCTAGTGTGAGTGACTGAAAAAAACGGTGATTTTTAGGAATTTTTTTCAGGGAAATTATTGCTTCTAATTTTTTTTAAAGTTTTGTACATGTATATTTGTATAAATAATGAACATTTTGTAGTTTTTTTTAAAGAAAAACATCTTTTTTTTAAAAAGTTATTCGCTATCTCCTGAGTATCCGAAAAAAAAGTTCTCCCACTGCTGCAGTGATTGCGGCCTTCTCAGTGACCTAAATCAAAAAAACCAAAAAGATTATTAAACTAGATGATATTTGCCATACAATGACCCTCGGATGTCAAAAAATATTGAATTGCAACAAAATGGCGGAGTTTTGAAAAAAGTTTTTAAATTTCGCCAAAAAAATCCGATGGTTTTTGGCATCCCAAAATTTTATTTTTCATCCAATCAAAAAACTGGAGCCTTATTGTACGGCAAATATCTTCTAGTTTAATAATCTTTTTGGTTTTTTTGATTTCAGTCACTCAGAAGGCCGCAATAACTGCAGCAGTGGGAAAACTGTTTTTTTTTGGATATAGCGAATAACTCTTTAAAAAAAAGATATTTTTCTTTGAAAAAATTACAAAATGTTCACTATTTATACAAATATACATGTACAAAACTTTAAAAAAAATTAGATGCAATAATTTCCCTGAAAAAAATTCCTAAAAATCGACGTTTTTTTCAATCACTCACACTAGGTGTGCCCCTTAACACAAATTTATTAAAAATAAAATAATAAGCTGCAAGAAACAGAATTTTGAGGGGATACCACTGACAAGGGACACCACTGCCATTTTGCTTCATTTCTCATTTTCGAAAAAGAAAGACTTTATTTTTAAGTTAAAGTCGTTGCGGTTTTTAAAGTACGTGTAATAACTGAATATGAGATACAATAATATTTAAAAAATATTAATATTATGAACAATTTTTTGATGGGGACACCACTGACATGGTGTGCTCGAAAAAGTGTTACTTGCTTTCTGCCACCAACTTTACAAGTTATAGATGTGATAGAATGTTGTAATGTTTTTTCTTTAAGAAGCTATACATATCACCAATACTATTAACGCTTAATAAGGCAATTACACCGTCCTACAAAATTTAACTTTTCTTTTCACACACACAAAAATCAAGCAATTTCGGAAACTAGGACCAAAAAAAAATACCCGTGTCTGGCCGTTTTGCTGGATCAAGTCGTTTGTGGTTTCTAGGGGTGAAAACAACCCTTAAATGAAAAGTGACAAGTTATATTTTAAAAATAGATTCGATTGCCTAAAACTCGTTACTCGGGGGTTTTTGGGGTCGCTGATCACGAGTACGATGTCAGTTTTTCAAAATTCAATATGGCGGATCCAATATGGCGGCTGTCAAAATAAAAAATTGATCGGATTCGCTTGAAATTTGTTACTCGAGGGTTTTTGGGGTCGCTGATCACGAATCCGATGTCATTTTTTTAAAATTGAAAATGATGGATCCAATATGGCTGTCAAAATTTTTAAAAATAGATTCAATTTCCCTGAAACTTGTTACTCAGGGGGTTTTTGGGATCGCTGATTACGAATCTTAAGTAAGATTTTCAAAATTCAAAATGTAGGATCAAAATGCAGATTACAGCTCTAGAATGAAACTGGAAAATTTAATTGTGTGACTCTTTTTTGTTTTTTGCCATTTTAAAATTTTTAAAATCTGACTTAAGATACGTAATCAACGACCCCAAAAATCTACTGAGTAACGAGTTTCAGGGAAATTGAATCTATTTTTAAAAAAGTTGTCAGTCGTATTGGATCCGCCATTTTGAATTTTGAAAAACTGACATGAGATTCGTAATCAGCGACCCCAAAAACCCCCAAGTAACAAGTTTCAAGCGAATCCGAACAATTTTTTATTTTGACAGCCTCCATATTGGATCCGCCATTTCGAATTTTAAAGAACTGACATCGGATTCGTGATCAGCGACCCCAAAAACCTCCGAGTAACGAGTCTTAGGCAAATTGAATCTATTTTTAAAATATAACTTGTCACTTTTCATTTTAGGGTTGTTTTTACCCCTAGAAGCCACAAACGACTTGATCCAGCAAAACGGCCAGACACGGGAATTTTTTTGTCCTAGTTTCTGAAAATGTTTGATTTTTTTGTATGTGAAAAATCGTGTCGGACGGTGTTATCTGCACTAGGTTATTTAAATATCAGACATGATATTCAAAATTTGCGATAATTACTTAAAAATATGAAACTTACGGACAGGCGATTTTGATTTTTTTTCTAGCACTGGATCAAAATTATTCTGATAGCACAATTACTATATAAAAATATAGACTCTTAGCTGTACAAAATAATTTTTCTGGTACTAAAAATGTGAGAATCAACAATTTTTATTATTAGGTAAAGTTCTGATTTCTTAAGTGCGGACAAGGGACACCTCTGACATTTTGCTTCTAATTCTTCTGACAAATTTTTTCAGAGAATTTCTAGCGACTAAGAATTATTAATTTAAGTAGAAGGAGTGATTAAGAAAATTAATTGACTTCAAAAACTTTTATATGTATATATGAACTAGTATTCCAGATTTTTGGGCAGGACATGAAAATGACATTTTAAATTTAATCACCCATATAACATATTAGTTTAATAAGAAAATTGAATTATTTAGTTGCAATAAAGTGTTATAAAAATTTGATGTCAGATTTGTAATCAGCGACCCCAAAAACTCCCGAGTAACAAATTTCAACAAAATCCAATTACTTTTTAAATTTTAGTTCACCATATTGAATCCACCATTTAAAATTTTTGAAATTTGATGTCAGATTCGTAATCAGCGACCCCAAAATTTCCTGAGTAGGGAGTTTTAAACATATTTTGTCAAATTAAAAAAAATCGTCCGCCATATTGGATTCTCCATGCTGAATTTTTAAAATTTGATGTCAGTTTCGTAATCAGCAACATCTAAAAATGTCTTCTATCGCCATTTTGAAGCCGCTATTTTGAAATTTTTTAATTTACTTTTCGTCATATTGAAGGTTGGTTATTTAGACGCGATATTTGTAGGTTTTATGTATGTTGTCTTACTTGCTATTTTCAAAAAAAATTATTTACCCGAGAAAAAAGTAGGGTAATGTCACCTTGAGTGAACCACCTAAGCTTTTAAGTTATTTGATAGCGGAAACGTGAAATAAATAGTGCGAATAGCAGCACCGCACCGTCTAGAAACCGTAAGAAATTAAGATCCGCGATAAACATTTTTACGTTATCGTTTGATGTAACGTGTTTTTAAGAACACAAGCCAAAAAAAGTCGCTCTTACAATAAGTAAAGTGATTCAAAAGTGTAAAAGTAGTGTAAAATTTAAGTTTTAAAAGGTAACTAATTTTTTTCCTACTACTTTGAACATTTAAATTGATTGTATTAGTTTAATTAAGTGATAATTTTAACTCAAAAAACAATTGTGGTGGCTTCCATAAAAAGTTGCATGTCACCATAAGTGGACTGCAGGTTTTTTCCATTTTTATGGATATAAATTGACAATAAATTGGTTTGAAACTATGTTTTATGTTTTTTATTAATTTTTTGTGATATTGTTGTGATATGTGCCAAAATTATTAAAAATGGTTTCACTTGCAAACATTGCGACACATACATGGTCTAAATCTGCATAAGCATAAATTTTGTTTTAATATATCAGAAATATTAAATACATTAAAGAATTTAGAATAAATTTTGCAATTCTTTAAAATTTTATTGATTGTCGGACCCTTTTCGCAATTTTTTAGGAGAGGTCCAGTCAAGGTTACACTTTTTTCATTCCTTAAAAATTAGCTTTCTTTTTAAGTCAATTTTTTTTCCAAATAAAAAAAATTAAAGCTATTATGGTATAAACACTTATCTAGGGATCTAGACTAAAGCTTGGAATAGAAACCTCTGATTAATTTGAATTCATAAAGAATTTTTTCGAAAAAAGCTTAGGTGGTCCACTCAAGGTGACATTAGGGGAGACTGGGGTAAACCCGCTCACTTTTTTTCAGATCTGTAAAAATCTAGTAAATTATTCTCTAAATCCAAGTTAACTTATATCATTTGAAAGCTTATGATTTCTAATAAAAAAATAAAAAAGAGTTTTTGATTCATCTTTTTTAGTTTTACTTAGAGAAACTTTTTAATACACATATACCAAATTTCGAAATCACAATTTTCCACGGTAAATCCGCTCACTTTATCTTTTCAAGACGGAACAGTTTTATTTTTTAAATATTAAAATTCATCTTATTCACGTCTTAAGTATGATTTAGTATTGATAAACTATGAGTTCTATAAACAATTCTATAAGTATAAACAACAAATTGGTTTAATAAATCCGTATAGGTTAAGTCATTATTTCGAGGCGTGTTAATCGCGATCAAAAATTCAGTATTACCCTAGTAGAAATTTGTCATAGTATCTTTAAGGGCACTGGACAGTTCCACTGGGAAATTTTGAGGCATTTTACAGTTAAACTGGCTAAAAACTATAAAGTGATGTCACGCTAATTTCTTCAAGTTATTGTCCAGTCATATTTTACAGTTTCTGATCATCAGTCCTGTAGAAAAACTATACAAAATAATTTACTTGAAAATGTCAAAACTTTCTTTATATTGACGTTTCGTATTAAACACGTACAAATTTGAAAATATAACGTTAAATTTTTTTGTCAACAAATTAAATAAATTAAAATTTTACGAAACTATATTTTTACTGTTGGTGTATCTATTGTTCCGTATAATAAATGATTTATAATAAATTATCTGTAAAATTATTTTTAAATAACTACATAATTAAAAAAAAATTATAAACATTACTGATTCTTGTACACATGTCATTTTTTTACATTAAACAACATTCACTTTTTCCTTGAATTAAGCACAACACTGAAATAAATATTATTATTTTATCACACTACAAACTTATAAGTAAACCCTAATATGAAGAACTAATTCAGTTTAAACGAAAAATATCTAGCGGTATCGGGGAGCGAACTCGGGTCACGCTGGGACGAAATACCTAAACGCACGCTTACGCATCACGGCCGTTCTAGTCGATGGACGATTCCGGAAAAATAAGAACCATACTCTACCAGAAGGTAAAGCAGTTCTCTTTTTCATCTTTTTTAGCTGAACTGGCGAATTACTGGACAGCTACTGCATAACACTCTAAAGTTAAACTTATTGATTATCACTGTATGGAAGTTCTGTCTGTCCAGTTATTTTCATGGTACTGTCTAGGCGTTCCGTGAAATTATGTTTCAAAGTTTGTCGTGGCGTTAGCGCTAGCGTCAATCCAGCAACTGAACAGTGTTATGTAGACATTTTCCATAAATACATCAGTGTATACACTAAAAGAAATAATTTGCGGGTATAACTAGAATTGTCTATTTTTTCCGTAAAAAATTAGTAATAAATTGTTACTAGCTACTGTCATTAATTATAAACAGTTCTGTTATACAGATCGGAGAGCTATACATATATCAACGTCAATACATCAATGTAAAACATAACCTCACTTTATTGGACCAATTCTAACTTTTTGTATGTAACAGGTTTGTTAAATTAATATTTATACATATAAACCGACAGATTAGCTCAGTCGGATAGATGCCTCGCTTGGCGGTCGTTTAAGGACCAAGGGTAAGTACCCTTGGTTCGCGCCCATTTGGCTTGGTATTTTTCCGGCACGTGAGACAATCTGAGCGGGAGGTTTGACGTCGAGGTATCATTGTATGTATCATTATGTGCACCGTCGATTATTGTCCGGTACACACCATTAAAACTCGACTGTCGATAAACCGGTTGTACTCAGGAGAGGTTTTCTACAGTTTCCCTCTCCACTGGCGAGAAAACCCATTAGACGGGTGGTCCAGGCAAATGCGAGTACTCCTAATTTTCAAGTCGCTCTGTAGGCGCAAAACTTAGTATAAGGAAATGTATAATAAGAAATATTTGTAAAGAGAAATTGTAAGAGAAACACTTGTATAGCCAAGTATGTAAGGCTGAAGACAGGTGTATAAACCAATAAATAATAATAATATTTATACATATAATAAGAGTATATAATCTTGAAAAGAAATTGTCTTCTGAATTTGAAAAATTAGTTATTTTAATTAACTCAATTAATTAAAGCGAATTTTAAAAAAGTTTTTTTCTAAAGGAATTTTCATTAAAAATAAATTTTGATTTAAAAGAAATTTTTATTATTAAATCAAAATTTTAATATTATATAATTTAAAAAATTTGTTATTTAGTTGTCAACAGTAAAATAAAAGAACAACATTAAAAATATAAAAACTATAAACTGTAAAACCAAAAGATTTATTTTATAGAAAATATTTCGAAAATGTCAATACACAACTGTTTAGTTACTAAAACTGGCGGTAGCGCTAACGCCACGACAAACTTTAGAACATCATTTCGGAACGCCTCGATAGTGCCATGAAAATAACTGTACAGGACTTCTATGCAGTAATAATCAAGTTCAACGTTATATTTTCTTTAACAGTGTTATGCAGTAGCTGTCTAGTAATTCGCTAAGTAGAAATTTGTCATGGAGCCACTAGATTTAGGCAAGTTATTAGACAGCTTTTCTCACGGACGCCGATTTCAGCCGAACTAGTAAATAACTGTGAAGTTACTCACTAACGCTCTTAGAAAAAGATCCATGTTGAACTTGAAATTGGCTAGACATGACTTTTGTCCAGTTTTTTTAATGTTACTTTCCAGTATTCCTAGAAGTTATACTTTTATGTTTGTCGTGTCGATGGCGATTAAATACTGTGTAATAACTAGACAGTTTGTGTTAATTAATTATTGATTACGTATAATTATATTACACTGGTTTACAGTGAAATTGTCAATCGAACAAAACAATTTTTTTTCGAATAGTAGGTGTTTGTTGAGTAAGAAAATCATAGTTTTAATTTTTTTCCCTTGTGCAGTTTTTCTGTAGCTTCAAATTTTGCATTCTCGAGGTGCGACACCACTTAAACTTACCTGTAGGAAAATAAGCTTGTCAAAATATAATAAATGAGGTATCATTAGAAAGGTTATTAAATTACCTTTCGATCCATAGATAGGTCACAGAATAAAATTCAACAAAAATTGAGAGAGTTACAGTCGATTAAAGATGAAATTTCATGACAATTTTGATGATTTTTAGACATTTGAGTAACTTCTACTATTTTTTTCTACATCAAACAGGAAAGAATGTTTAAGTTTTAATTTTTTTATTGATACACTATATCATTACACAAATTTTGAGCCCTTGTGGACCTCGATTGGATTAAAAATGACAATTCTACACTAAATTTAGTGAACGAAACTACATTCTTCATTTTTAGTATCCCTTAAACATTTGCAGCAAAAATTGAAGTAATAAAATTTAGTTAAGCTCTAAAGTTACTAAAATCACTAATAAAGGATTTCTGAAATCGTAGATTTCGAATCCAATGTTAGTTTTCTAAATTTCAAAATGGCGGATCCAATATGTCGGACAAGTTTTTAAAAATCGATTAAATTCGTCTTAAATTCGTTACTCGGAGGTTTTCGGGGTCGCTGATTACGAATCTGATGTCGGATTTCGAAAATTGAAAAGGATGGATTCATAATGGTGGAAGAGTTTTTTTAAATCCATCGAATTCGCACCTATTGGATCCGCCATTTTTAATTTTTGAAATCTGACATCAGATTCGTAATCAGCGACCCCAAAAACCCCCGAGTAACGAATTTAAGACGAATTTAATCGATTTTTAAAAACTTGTCCGACATATTGGATCCGCCATTTTGAAATTTAGAAAACTAACATTGGATTCGAAATCTACGATTTCAGAAATCCTTTATTAGTGATTTTAGTAACTTTAGAGCTTAACTAAATTTTATAACTTCAATTTTTGCTGCAAATGTTTAAGGGATACTAAAAATGAAGAATGTAGTTTCGTTCACTAAATTTAGTGTAAAATTGTCATTTTTAATCCAATCGAGGTCCACAAGGGCTCAAAATTTGTGTAATGATATAGTCTATCAATAAAAAAATTAAAACATAAACATTCTTTCCTGTTTGATGTAGAAAAAAATAGTAGAAGTTACTCAAATGTCTAAAAATCATCAAAATTTTCATGAAATTTCATCTTTAATCGACTGTAACTCTCTCAATTTTTGTTGAATTTTATTCTGTGACCTATGGATCGAAAGGTAATTTCCAATGATACCTCATTTATTATATTTTGACAAGCTAATTTTCCTACAGGTAAGTTTAAGTGGCGTTTAACCTCGAAAATGCAAAATTTGAAGCTACAGAAAAACAGCACGAGGAAAAAAAATTAAAACTATGATTTTCTTACTCAAAAAACACCTACTATTCGAAAATAAATTGTTTTGTTCGATTGGCAAAGAAAAGTTTTTAATTTGTAAACCTGTGTTATTACTTAAATCAGGCCAGTACATATTGACAATGACTTTAGTATTATTTATACATATATAACATATATCTATAAATCATTTTAACGTATGGCATTAAAAACTGATGTTTAAAAAAAATTAAATTTAAAACCTAACCTATGAACTCTATTGTTTGTTAAAAACAATATTTTGAATATTATATTATAATAATTCGAATTCAATAACTATTTTTATATCAAGCAATTTTCAAATTGATTACAATATTAAAAAAAAGTCATATTTATTTGAAATGCTATTTTTACACACGTAGGTTATGTTCAATAAAATTATAAGAAGTTTTTCATGTTTTCATATATAACATTTTTAAACATTTTGCAAATAAAATATGTACATTTGTGAATAATATGTGAGAGTGAAAATGAATGAAGACGAGAGGAAAAAGAGAAAGCAAGACCAATGTAACTCAAGACAAAGAAAACGACGATCCCGACATAAAAGTTAGTATTATTTCTTAAATTTAAAATGAATGTTAAAAAAGATTTTTCATTTATAATGCAGGCTTCGCACTCATCTACTAAAACTTACTACTTACTATTTTTTTACGTTATCGTACTATTTGGATACTTTTTTTAGATTTCAGTCACTAAAAGCTACTATTATTTCTATTTTTTGAAAATTTCCAGTATTTTAAATTAGCTAATTCTCTAAATAAAAAAATTATTCTCCAAAATTATAATCAAATCCTTTAAAACGATTCAATTATTTTCAAAAAATAATCGAAATTCAATTTTTTTCAATATTTTGTACTTTTATAAAATTTTGCAAAAGAATTTAATTATATAAAAGCAAATTGATAATATTTATCCCAAATTCAATTATTTTCATAAATAATAAAATTTCCATAGGAATTCAATTAATTTAGAGTACTATTTTCAAAAAAAAAATTCGAAAAAATCAATTATTTAACCAAATTTTTATACAATTCTTCACAATAATTTAATTACTTTCACGAATAATAATATTTTTCATGGAAATTCAATTTTTTTAAAAATTCTAATAAAATCGTTCGCAAGAATTCAATTATTTTTATAAACAATACAATGTCTTTTAGGGAATTGTTTTCAAAAAATTTTAATAAAATATCACACAGACAATTCACTTATTGTCAAAAACTTTAATAGAATTCTTTGTAAAATTTAATTTTTTAAAAAACTTTTCGCAATTCAATGATTTGCAATATTTACTATTTTTATAAAATTTGCAAACAGAATTCAATTATTTAAAAAAAATTTTGTAAAAATCTTGGTAAGAATCCAATTCTTTTAATAAATAATAAAAATTTCTCAGAAATTCAATTATTTAAATTAGAATTTGCATAAAATTAGTCGAAAGAAATCAATTATTTAAAAAATTTTATAAAATTCTTCGCAAGAATTAAATTATTTAAATTAGAATTTGCATAAAATTAGTCGAAAGAAATCAATTATTTAAAAAATTTTATAAAATTCTTCGCAAGAATTAAATTATTTTTATAAATATTTAAATCTTTTCATAAATAATAACATTCTTTGCAGGAATTGAATTTATTAGCAAGATAAGAAAGAAGTAAATATTTTTAATGAAAATTAGGAAAAAGACAGGAAAATAAAATATAGAATGGAATTTTTGTCAGTTTTGTAAAGTTTCTAAAATGTGTTTTTTTGGTTGTCAAGTTTAATTTTTCGATAGCTAGTTTTTTACTACTTTTTTTAGTCTGAAAGCTACTTTTTGTTACTTTTTTAAAATTAAGTATCGAGTGCGAAGTCTGATAATGGAACTTTAATTTTTGGAATCAATTGCAATAATTTATCTTATATATTGAAATTATATATTAATTAAAATTTAATACTTTTTAGTTTTGGTCGACAAGGCAGCTCGGAAGGAAAATAGTTCTGTCGTTGATGAATTATTGAACGAAAACCCATTAAATTTCGAAAGACTGGACGAATTACGATCAGATTCAAATAACGATTTGAATCCAATTCCTAAAGATGAAATTAATTCCAAAAACACGAACGAAGTTGACAATTCCATTTTTTATGACGCAAACGAAAAATCTTCTGCAAGTGATGTTGGCGATACATCTGATACGGATTCATCATCTTCAGATGACAATTCATCATCTTCAGATGAAAAAGAATTTACATTTAACTCTGAAATCGATGAGCTGAGAGATTAGGCAATCGACTGCAGCATTTCACAAAACCATTTAGATAAGTTATTAGCCATATTAAGACGTAGTTTATTAAAAGATTTGCCTAAAAGTTCAAAAACGTTCTTGGGAACAACTAGCGCAAATTATTCCATCAAAACAATCAAGGACGCTTTAGGTGACGCAGGAGACTTTGTTTATTTAGGAATCGAAAAAGGTTTAAAATCACGAATAAACGAAGATCTCGTTACAGACAATTCAATCGAATTGGTCATTAATATGGATGGCATGCCGCTAAATAAGTCCGGTGTCAATCAATTTTGGCCCATTTTGATTAACATTTTTTCAGAAAATGATATTTACGAACTATTTCCTGTTGCAATATTCCATGGAAACGCAAAGCCGAACTTAGACGAATATTTAAACGATTTTATTTGTGAACTAAACACAATTTTAGAAAAGGGTATTGAAATTTCTCCAGGAAGAATTTTAAAAGTCTCAGTGAAATGTTTTGTGTGCGATACGCCGGCTAGGAGTTATATTAAAGCAATAATTGGTCATTGTGGTTATTTCGCCTGCGAGCGATGTATCGTAAAAGGTGACAGATTTGTAGAAATTGAAGAAAATAGAATTGTAAAAAAGGTAGATCTTAAACGAACAGTTTATATGGAAACTAATTGCGATTTGAGAAGCGACTCGTCTTTTCGAAGTAAGAAACAAGAAAATCATCATCATGATACCTCTCCTATCACTCGAATTAAACCACCAGTCGACATCATCTTTGCATTTATTCTAGATTTTATGCACCTATGTTGCTTGGGCGTTATGAAAAGGTTATTAGAATGGTGGCTCAGTGGCAAAGGACAAATGAAAGTTAACGAAAGAAAAGAATTAAGCAGAAGAATGGAATTACTAAAAACTCAAGTACCATCAGAATTCCAGCAGAAACCTAGATCAACAAAATGTTATTCAAAGTGGAAGGCAACAGAATTTCGGTTCTTTTTACTTTATTGTGGGCTGATCGTTCTGAAAAATCTTTTGAGTAAACCTGTATATCAACACTTTTTGTTATTACATACGACGTGCAGAATTTTATGCTGCAAAAATCTTTTCTCTATCCATGCAGAACACCAAGGATTTACACTGTAAAATTTTTTACATTTAATTTAAATATAAATGATTAATTAAAATTAAACAATTGTAAATTTAAATCATAAATATATTATATGTACTTACAAACTCTTTTTTAAAAGAACCGTTTGTATTTAATAAATTTGTGAGTTTATCTAAATTTTCCTGTGTTGTCACAGGTAAATTAATTTCAAATTGGATACTTAGATCTTGAGTCTCCAAGTTTTGACTTCTACAAAATCTTTCAACTGTTGCTTGTAGATTATTAATCACGAGTTTTAATTCTTTTACTTCATGCATAACATTTTCAAGCTGGTATTCTTGATTTTGAACTATTTCGTAAATTGTTTGAATGAGAGGATTGTCTAGTACAATCTGCTTTAGAGCGAATGGATCGAGAACTACTAATCCATCTTGAATTATATCCCTGGATTTGTGCACAAATTCTGAAATTCAAAAATACTTTTCTTAAAAAAATTATATTTACAATTAGTTAATAAAAATATTACTAAAAAACCAATAAAATTAAATACGTTTCTATAATTATCAAGCCTAATGCATATTGCACGTACCAGCTGGTTTACCATTTTGAAAATGAATTGGGTTTGTCATTGCAGACGATGTTGATATTTTTTCCTCTTCCACTGAAATAGAATTTGAAATAGAGCTCTTTTCTGAAATAAAAATCATTAATTAATTAAAATATATGATAAATTAAAGATATTAATAGTCAGTCATTTTTAAAATGTATTGTATTTTTTCAATTCCTTAAATTTTATGTAGTATTTAAAAATATTTTTCAATAATAATAATAAAATTTTGCTTTTACCTGCAATGTCGGCTGCCGACAGAGGATCAAATGGTTTTAAATTTTCCAGAGATGTTCCTAAATTCGGCAAGGATATTTTTGAATATACTGATAATATTTCTGACTTTTTCGGCGATACTATTGCGTTTGCTGAGAATTCTTCTGAAGTGCCTGTCAAACCACTTTTTGAATTTTTTTTACTTTTTCTTTTTGTTTTTAACTCTAAACTTTTTTGTAACTTTTTTTTGGTTTGTAGACGAGCTATCTGACGAAGACGATGAGACATTGTTTTTAGATCCTTCTGAAGATTTCGAGTCTTCCATTTCAAATTCCTTATTTAAATTGGGCACTTCAAAAATGGCTTTTAAATCTGCTTTTTTTAATTTTTCCTCGTATTCTAAACGATACATATTTTTGATCCTTTTTAACCTTTCTTCTGGTTCTTCAGTTGCATCAGTAGTAAAGCCATATTTTTTGCGTTTCATGTCTGTCAAAACTAATTCAGCCTTCTCATAAGTTTCTACAATAATTAAGAATAGTTTAATTATTTTAAGTGGTTTTACTTAAATTTTACTGGTTTAGAACTATTAAAATTATTACTTTGTAAATAGAAAGCAAAATTAAAGTAAAAAACACAGGGTGGTCACAAGTTTCAGTTTATCAATTTCCCTGCCAATTTAAAGACATTAAAATTATTTTTCCTGACAAAATAAAATAAATAATTTCTAACAATTGCAATTATAACCCTTTCTGTATTCAATTATTTTTTACAATTTTCAACTAAACTTCATCTCTGAATCAATTAATTAAAATAATTTTCCAAAAGTTATCAAGAATTCAATTATTTAAATACAAAAACTCAATTTTTTATAATAATTGTAACTCTCCATAGTTTTTTTAAGTTATTTTTAAATAATTTTTAAAAGATAATAGTTTTCCAGTTTTAAAAATGTTCCAAACTATTAAAATTTGGTAAAATCTTTTAAACATAATTGAATTTGTGAAAAATATAAATAAAAGTGATCAAATTATTAAAGAATTTTAATTATAACAGGACCATGATTTTTCAACAATTTTAATAAGTCCAAAAATTAAATTTTCATACATTTTTATTGACATTGTTCTAAGATAATTGAATCTTAAAAAAATATAATAAAACAATTCTAATGATTAGTTTTTAAAAATATTTCAATCGAATTTTTCGAAAATAATTGAATTTCTTAAAAGAATTTTCATATAATTTAAAAAAAAATAATTAATTTTTTGAAGAATTTTAATTACAAATTTATAATATAATTGTTTTCTCCAAAATGTTAAAAGTAATTCTAAAATATTATTATTTTTGTATCTATTTGAATTTTTGGAAATATGTAATTGAAAATACTGAAAATATTGAATTTTAAAAAATTAGAAACTAATTTTTATTAATTTTTTATTTTTTAAAATTACATTTAAAGATTTTTTATCAAAATTTTTGATATTTCAATTATTTTCAAAATTTGCAATTAAAATTCTTCAACAATTGCTTTTAAAAATTGTAAATAAATACTTAAAATAAATTAATTATTTTCAATTGAATTTTACTAAATTTCAAGTATTCAAAAAGATTTTTTATTATAGATTAATAATTAATTATAGATTATAGATTATTATAGATAAATTATTAATGTTAAAAAATTAAATAATTAATTAAACAAGATACCTGTTTCTCCTCTTATGTCTATATAATAAAAGTTGGCCAATCCGCAAGTAGATCATGTTTATTTTTTACCAGTGAATGGATAACTTTGGCTTTTTTTTCGTGTATGGGCCATGAGGAAATTTTACCGTTGTTGATCCATCTGCTGGAACATATTCAATCCATTTCGAGGGTACAATATCTAAGTCAGCATTTTTAGCACCCTTTTCTTTATCCTCCGATAGAAATTCAATTATTTTAAAGTGATAAACCTTTCTCGTCGATTTAGCTGACATAACCTATAATATCGTCCAAATAGGAATTTTTTAGTACACAAAAAATAATTTTTACACTTGACAAAACGTATGATTATAGAAATTTTATTTGAAATATAAATTGAATTAAGTTTTTAAAACACTTACTACAAAAAGTACACCTTTTAAATTTACAAGTTGAATCTTGAATTTTTCCTTCTTTTCTGCTGCCAGTTAAATTTGATAAGAAACCGTGACGTAGTCTCAAAATATCAACAAGTACGGCACACACACAACATAACACCAATTAAAATAACCACGTTAAGCGAAATTAATAAAGATTTCCAGTTTATTTAAAATTGTGTTCGTAGAAAATGATAGACGACACGAAATGATAGGCTCAATAAGATACCAGTCAGGTAACAAGTAAGCGGCTCAGGTCTTCGTCATTGCAACCCGACTTTTAATACCTCTTCCACACCGCGCGCTTGTCCCATTAAAGTGGCGCCAAATTTCAAATTCTTGAATTTTTGTTTCCATTGGAAAATATTATAGATATATAAAATCTCTAGTTACGGCACTGAAGTGAAACAATCTTTTATTTTATCCCCAGCACTCATCGATTCGGATGGCTCATTGCGTAAGCGTGCGACTCTCGCCCAGCGAACCCGTGTTCGCTCCCCGTTACCTCCCCGAGATTTTTTCGTTGAAATTGCGTTTAGTATTTTAAGGTCTAGTAATTCATGGTATATTTATAATAAATATAAAAATGTTTGTTTCAGGTGTTTTTAATAGTGCAGTCAGAAAGTGGATGTTGTTTCAGTGCAGTGATGAATATTTAGTATTTTTAAATATAGATTTTTTTTATTTTAGTTAAAAATTAAATAGTACTATAGAAAATTATTTACAATAATTTATTATATCCGTTATATTTTAATGTAGTAATTAATTAAATATTAGCGGAATTATAATTATATAATTCATTATTGTGTGTAATTCTATATATTTATTTATTTATTTACATATAATTATTTATATTTATTTATTTCCTAAATAAAGTTTGTAACTTTTTTTGGTGTTAATTTGACATTTTTCATTAATTTTATGAAATAAATATGTTAACTAGGTATAATATTAAACAAATTTTAGGAATATTCAAAAGAATTGATTCGTCTAGTCCTTCTTTAGGACTGTTGATCAGAATTTATCAAGTTAGGCTAGATAATAACTTGATGAAAAAAGCGTGACACTCCATTCGAGTTATTAGCCAGTTGGCTAGTAAAGTAACTAGACAATTTCAAGCGCGACTGGACAGTTCCTTTATAATAACTAGGACAAATTTCTACTAGGGCTAGATTAAACTTCCATGACTAAAACTGTACAGTAACTTGAATAAATCTAGTCATGCCACGACAAATTCTACTAGAGTATTATGACTTGTTTTAAGTCTAAAAAGTCCACATAAATTATTTTTACTACAGGTACAAAAATTACAATCTTTGAAAGAAAGTTTTTCCTCGATTAGAACTTAGAAGTAGGGAAGTATAGTCGAGGTTGGACCACTGTCTAGGTAGGCCATTCGCGTTTTTTTGTCAAGTTCACTAGCGCCACCTACGCGCATGCTTGTCGAAGCTTGTCTTAGTAAAACCTAACTTTTTGTTCAACTACATTTTCGGAGAATCGAAAGTTGTGTTTTTTGTGACGTCGGTACTAAAAAAGCTCAAAAAAAGTTTTGTGCATCATGTGAAAAATTATTAATAAAAGATAAAAAAAATTGAATTGTCAAGACAAGCATGCAGAAATTTTGTGGGACTCATTGTTGAAAGAAAATCAAAGTGTAAAATCGAATCCCGAAACGTATTTCTTTTTGGTTACAACAATTAAGTAATGATACTTTCTGTCAAGGTCGGCTACTTGGTGTTTAAAATGCGCAAAGATGAGGACGAGCTACTTCATTTGCAAAAACTGCAATTCTGTATAATTCATAATATAATTGATCATCTTATTAATATTTTTATTTAATTTTATTAATATTTCAGTGCAAAATTTTTTTTCATTTATATTTATTTTTTTGTATTGTTTATTTTAATAATTTTGTTTTTTTATTAAGTTACAAACTGTAAACAATAAAGAATCAATTTTCCGTAACTCCAAACATGTTATTTTATTTTTTAACGATTAATGCCCTTTGAATTTTAAACATGGCCGATCTTGACTGTAAGGACCAACCTGGACTACACATTTTTTTTTTAAATCTTTATAACTTTTTCATTTTAAAGTGGGCCGACCTCGACTATGTTCCCCTAAATTTTATTACTAATTTCAATTTTTAGAAAGTGTTTTGGAAATACTTTCGCTTACATTTAATTGGGGCAAATAATATAAAAATATTACTGTAATTTATTTTTTCAGTAATAATAAATAGTAGAATTTTAATCTACTATTTATTTTTAAAGAAGGATCGAAACAAAAGTGATTCCAATGTCATAATAATTTCATATTTATATACTTAAAGAAAGTTCTTAGAATAAAATAATTTACTAAATATATTTCACTAATGAAATACAAGTTGCATTTGGAATAGAATGGAATTCAGTTTTTGTATATTCTGTCCAATTTGAGAGTGTAAAAAATAAGAGGGAATTTTTTGGGATTAAATATACACAGGTGAAAATGATTCGTACGAATTTTGTTCGGAATTCGTTCAGAAATCGGATTAAATTCCGATAGGAATTCGTGTGGCGTCCCAGGTGCGAATTTGGGTTATCCGCCAGAGTTTGAAGGTTGGCCTTACTTTGGCAAGCGAAGTTTTGGTTGCCAGAGTTTGCCCAACTTTAGCAAGCACTTGTGCCCACAGTTAGCCCGACTTTGCAAGCCAACGATTACATGCAGAGTTTAACCAACCGTCGGGCTAACTTTAGCGACAAAGGTTGACACAACTCATCCAAACGTAGTTTAAAATACTTTCAGTTTCGGTTGGCCGAACACTGGGCCACGGTTGGCCCGACGGTTGGTAAAACTCTGTGAAACGCAGTTTAATCGACTTAATTAGGGTTCTGTACACCATAGGTGTACTGACGGAACCCTTATGAAATCACTCGTGTGTCCGTCCCAGCCACGCAAAATGGGCTGTCCCCCCCCCTAACTTCTACAAATCTCAACCTGGTGAGTTAAAATTCGGCAGGGATCTTCAGTTTTAAGTGCAGATTACAGGAAAAATATAGCGAACCCGATTGACAAACATATTTGCGAACTAGGAGGGAAAGAAATTGAATTTTTTTGAAAAAATTGCAAAAAATGACCCTGTCCCCCCCTTAACTTTTACAAATCTCAACCTTATGAGCTGAAATTCGGTAGGGATCTTCAGTTTCAAGTGCAGATTACAGGAAAAATATAGCGAACCCGATTGACAGACATATTTGCGAACTAGGAGGGAAAGAAAATCAATTTTTTCGAAAAAATTGCAAAAAATGACCCTGTCCCACCCCTTTAATTTTTACAAATCTCAATCTGGTGAGTTGAAATTCGGTAGGGATCTTCAGTTTAAAGTGTAGATTACAGGAAAAATATAGCGAACCCGATTGACGGACATATTTGCGAACTAGGAGGGAAAGAAAATCAATTTTTTCGAAAAAATTGCAAAAAATGACCCTGTCCCACCCCTTTAACTTTTACAAATCTCAATCTGGTGAGTTGAAATTCGGTAGGGATCTTCAGTTTAAAGTGTAGATTACAGGAAAAATATAGCGAACTTGATTGACGGACATATTTGCGAACGAGGAGGAAAAGAAATTCAATTTTTTCGAAAAAATTGCAAAAAATGACCCTTTCCCCCCCTTTAACTTTTACAAATCTTATCCTGTTGAGCTGAAATTCGGTAGGGATCTTCAGTTTTAAGTAAAGATTACAGGAAAAATATAGGGTCAAAATAAGTGAAACCGGCCACTTGAAAAATTTTTATCTCTAATTTTCAAGTTATCTATGATTTTTAGTAGATATATGAGTACACTTTTTCCCCTAAAATATTTTTCAAAAAAAAATTTTATTTTTGAAGTAATTAGGTATTGAAGTTTTAGGTCATTTTATTTTCATTTTATTATTACTTTGAAACAAATAAAGATAATTAAGTAATTTTTTTTTTAAATTAAAGCTTAAAGTCTATACTTTAAAGATGAAATAAAGCGATTGCAAAAAATGAAAATTTATAATTGTTATTAACAATTCTTTTAAACAATTGCAAATTGAAGAATGTTCTCAATGTTTTTGAAAGATTAAATTACGATATATTGAAGCGCAAAATTATAAGGATTCATTTAAAAAAAAGAAAAATGAGTAACTTCCAATATTATAGAAATTATGTAAATTTTGCTGACAAAATGCAAGCAAAAATTGACTCAAGTTCCTGGAAAAAGATAAAATTGCAAACGAATAAATAAGATCTTCTTTTGTTTTGTTAGAAACTTCACGCTTTCAAGCGGATTTTTAAGATTAAAAATCGATTTTGGTGTTTAATAACAATAGGTAAAGGTTATATCTGATGTTTCCCGCTAATAATAACGTGTTAATTGTATAAATAATTTAGTTTTTTAATAACTTTTTACCTTTGGTAGGTGAAGTTAGCCAAACTTTGAAAATTGTGCGGTTGGCCCAACTTACGCATCTAAAATTGTGCCAACATTGGCGTCAGTCTTTAGACCAACCATTGAAATGTATGGTTGGCACAACATATGCATTTTAAGTTGGGCCAGATTCCTTATGAGTTGTCGGGCCAACCATCGTTGCCTTTTGACGGTGAACCGTTATCATCTGTATGGTTTGCCCAACCTCTGGGACGAGAAGTTGGACCGACTTTGTAAAAGTTCGCCCAACTATGGGCCGACCTAAAAATCGCACATGCGGGGTTTTGGAACGTTTTTCGTGCGAATTCCAGGTGGAAAAAAGATACAAAATTAATAAAAAACATTTTTTTGTAAAAATTCCGCTCGAAATCTGGTGGTAATTCCGCACGAAATAATTGCTGAAATTTTTTTTTCAATTATATCCGATCACTATTCCAAACAAATTCTGCATGAAATTCGCCCGAATTTCGTGCAGAATTTGTTCCCAATAGTGGTCGGAAATTATTTTAAAAAATTTTCAGGAATTATTTCGTGCGTAATTACTACTGGATTTCTAGCGGAATTTTACAAAAGATTCTCAATAGATTTTACTGTCAGAATTTTGATCAGATTTCCGTGTGGAATGTTTTTTTTATTACACAGGAAAAAAAAGTCTGACTCCGTTTACACCTTAAATTCAGCCCATGTATTTCACATAAGTCTGTCCTTGTTTAACGGGGCTGACTTCGTTTATATCTTAAATTCAGCCTCAAAAATAGGCTGAAAGTAAAACTTTTTTTGAGTGTGTAATTTTATATCCGTTTTTACACCTGGAATTCGCACGAAAAACGTTCCAAAACGCCACACGAATTTTTATTTTTGTAAATTTAAAAATAATCCAGATATTACAAATTAGGTGATTTTTGTCTCGATGATCATTGAGAAATATACCTACCTATACATGAGCAAGATTAATACAAAAATCGCATGCAAAGTGGTAATTTGAAAAATTTATAGAATTAATTGTCGGAGGATATAATCATTGTCTATGAAACTAGAATTTCTTTTGTGTCATTCAGCTCGAAACCAAGGTAAACAGAGGTTTAAATTATGATATCACTGAGTCGCATCTTTCATTTTGAGCAAACAAAAAATATGAACATGCGCGTGCTATTTCGTGAAAAAACAGCGATTGCTAATCAAATGACTCTTAAGTATCTCTGTTTGCATATAAGTAATATGTGTGTATATTCTGGTCCTATAATTAATTTTCTCTGCACCTTCATTTCATGTCAAGGCTTATTTTTTTCTGACACACTAGCGCCTTTAACATGTAATTTTGCTTCTCCATGTTATTCTTCCCTTTAAATTAATTTAATTTTTTTTAATTGCATATAAAATTTTCAAGTGCATGAATATTTCTCAAATGACATTTTACCGACATTTACACGAATTTTTATTTTTACGAATCGTCATTTGTTCGAAGCGACATTTTTACGAATTGTCAGGCTGTGTCTTGCTTGCGTTTTAACGCACGTTTTTGCGTTTTCATTTACTTCTATCCTTTTGTTATTTCTATATGTGTCTATTCGTTAGAATGTCAATTAATTTAGTTAATACACAATACGCAACAGTAACGATTCATAAAAATTGCAATTCGTAAAAGTAATATTTTGAATTTTTTAGCATTTCCACGAAAAAGAGAACATTTGTGTCCATGCGTCACTCTGATTAAGTAGGTTGTATATCTTTTTTCTAATTATTATTAAAGTTGGGGAACTGCGCTAATTACTGGGATTTTTTTAAAAATATTATATTTGAAAATGTTTAAAAAAATTATTTTCGACTTTACTCAATACAATTGTACGTAAAGAAACACATTTAAACTATTATTATTAATTTAATTATTTAAGAACGAAAATTGCTTATCGCAGTAACTGGCACATTTCTATTGAATGCATGTATGCGCCCAGTAAACAAAAACTAATTGAAATAAATTAAAAAGAATTCACAAAGAGCTTCAGTGAATCCCGCTTTGTGACAAATACGAATTGGAGCTATGTTGCAATTTTCCTGAATTCGTCAAACTGTATTGAAATTCCAAACCTTCTATTCTTACTAATTCAATGGACAAGTTTTGGGGCCTTTAATTTTTTTTAATTCGCCAGCACGAATTCAATGCATGCCTTGGTCATTTCTTTCGAATGCGAATTCGTTTGCACAAATTCAGGCAAATTCAATCGAATTCAATCGAATATACAAAAAGCTTGAATGAATCCCGCTTTCTACTAAAAATCTTAATTCATTTCAATCCGTTTGAATTAGTTTTTTTTTCTGGGCGTGCTTTAGTTATACTGGGAGCAACATAACCTCTAATTACACATTATATTCATCGCAGTAACTGCGGCTCAATCTCACAGTAATTTACGCTTTTGATATAATTTTCTATATTGCTTTAATTTGTTTAAATAATCAATTTTTTAAAAGTTTTTATTAATGTTTTATTATCCAAATGACACGAGCTTTCAATTTAATAAGCCTTAAATTTACTTCTTTCATTATAATTGTCGAATTTTTTATTTCAAAAGCTGCTAAATCTGAATCACGCAGTAATTGGCACATTTACCCTAAATTTTTTTTAATTATGATTTATGATGCATTAAGAAATATATAAGAAAATGTCCAATTAAGATTTTAATTTTATAGCACAATGTATCAAAGATATAATTCAATGGGAAAAAGACCATTGGCGCATTAATGGCCCAATAATGGGAGCCACCATTCCATTATTGTCCCATTATTGGCACCCAAAAATGGACCACTAATGGTAAAATGTGTCGCCAATTGGCAACAATTATTGGTACATTATTGGGCCAATAATTAAAAAAAATTAGGCCATTAAAAAACCAATAATAATAAAAAAAAAATTTATTAACTTTTATTAAATAATAAATTTATTTATTTAGTAAGGGAAGTGTTCCGGTTGTGGGCACCCTTTTGTTTTTGCCTCATAACATTTGTCCATGTGCATATTATACAAATATATGTGTACGAATTTAAAGCTAGAGGTCTAAGGTGACTGTCAGTGAAGGAATTAAATTGATTCCTTTAAATAAAAAAGTTTTATTAGAAATTTAGTGAAATGGGAATTTTTTGACAAAAAAAATTTTGTACCCGGTTGTGGGCACCCTTGAAAAATCCGCTAAAAATGGAAAAATATTAAAGGAAACCAACACAAATAAACAAGAAATGAAAGTTTCTTTATTTTAAGAGAATTTGCCGGGATAAAGAACAAAAATGATGACACGTTTTCACACTATGCTCATCGCTAACAAAAGCATAATGCTTGCATGTGAAGTAGCTAGTACACATACCATAACGCACTTCTAATGCACTGAACGACTATATTCATCGCATTTAATTGAGTTTGCGGCTGTCACTTTCCTTGGCAGAAAGTTTAGATAGATGAGACAGTAGTCCTCATCATTGTCAGATGGTAGAGCCTCCTTAACATAAAGGTGCCCACAACCGGGAATGACAGTCATTTTTTAAAAAGACCAACACATTTTGTGATGCAGGATTTTGGTTAAACACGAAGGTAAATCACAAAATATAATGACAACACTGCAAAAAAAAAAATTAAACTCTTCTTTTCTGAACGAATCTACACCCATATGTTGCTCTTCGAATACAATACAAAATTACTTTTTTATTTATTTAATGCAAGTTTTCTTTATTATGCTCACAGCTATTACACAAATGCATATATTTGTTTCGTTATCAATACGAAAAGTCCGTATTGTCAACGAACACGACTTGCAATACTTAGATCAGTAAAGTCTGCTTGCCGTCGAAGTTTACGTAGGGGTGCCCACAACCGGAGGGTGCCCACAACCGGCGCACTTCCCCTAATTATTTTATTTATTATTATTATTATTTGTTATTAAAAATATTAATTGATTATTTTATAGAAACGGTTGTTATTTTCTGTCACATCGAAATGTAAATAATCCTTTCGTTCAGAGTCTAAAAATTATTTACCTCACATCCAGTTCAAAAATAGGAGAGGACGGGCAGAATAAAATTCCACAAATATTCGTGAGAATGCTGCCTCCTTATATACTTTTAAAGTTTCATGTTAGTTGCGAGAGAGTTTGAAACAACACCTCCTACGGAGCGTTGAGTGAACTACATACTTACCGACGCTGCAGAAATTATCATGCGGTAAGTATGTAGTTCGCTCAACGCCCCATAGGAGATGTTGCTTAAAACTCTCTCGCAACTAACATGAAACTTGAAAAGTATATAAGGAGGCAGCATTCTCACGAATATTTGTGGAATTTTATTCTGCCTGTCCTCTCCTATTTTTGCACTGGAGGTAGGTACATAATTTTTAGACTCTGAACGAAAGGGTTATTCACATTTCGATGTGATAGAAAATAATAACCATTTCTATAAAATAATTAATTTAAAAAATTAACATTTTTAATAATAAATAATTTCTGCAGCGTCGGTAAGTATGTAGTTCACTCAACGCTCCGTAGGAGGTGTTGTTTCAAACTCTCTCGCAACTAACATGAAACTTTAAAAGTATATAAGGAGGCAGCATTCTCACGAATATTTGTGGAATTTTATTCTGCCTGTCCTCTCCTATTTTTGCACTGGAGGTAGGTAAATAATTTTTAGACTCTGAACGAAAGGGTTATTCACATTTCGATGTGATAGAAAATAATAACCATTTCTATAAAATAATTAATTTAAAAAATTAATATTTTTAATAATAAATAAAATAATAATAATTAATAATTAATAATTTTTTTAATAATAATAATAAATAAAATAATTAATAAATAAATAAATTTATTACTTAATAAAAGTTAATACAAATTTTTTTTTATTATTGGTTTTTTAATGGCAGCCAATAATGGTTGCTAATTATTGGCATCGGCGTGGACATCCCACTATTTTACCATTAGTGGTCCATTATTGGGTGCCAATAATAAACCTAGAGAAAACCAATAGCTCCCAATATTGGGCCATTATAATACGCCAATGGTAGAGTAATGGCTATTTCCCATTGGGTATCTTTAATGTTGTTACGCACGGAAAAGGTTAAATTTTTCTCGTGGAAATGCCTTTTTGCAAAACAGGCAATTTATAATAATGAAATTTTATAAAAATGACAATTTGTAAAAGTGAAGATTCATGAAAACCTTGTTTCGGATAAAAGACAATTCGTTAAGATGTCATTTCGTCATAAATACTCAGTTATATAATTCGATACCTCCCTTCAAAAAACTTTTTAAGTTTTTCATCTAAAAGAACCACTATTCAGTGGTTTCTCTAAAACAACCGAACTAAATTTTTTCCTATAACCTGGTTAAATTTGATACATTTTTACTTTACTTTAACCCTTGGGCGGTCAAGTTAAAAAAATTACGTAAGCGCTTAATTAAAAAGGCTTAACCCCTTGACTGTGGATAACGTGTATACACTAGCCTAGTATACACGTCATGGCCCAAACAAGAAAACATCTTAACGTATATTCGCAAAAATTCTTACTCGGGGTTTTTTGGGGTCGCTGATCACGATTCTGAAGTCAGATTTTCAAAATAAATAATTTTTCATCCAAAGTGGCCGCCAAAAATTTTGAAAAATTTTTTAAGTAGATAAATTCTTTTAAAAATTCTTACTCGGGGGTTTTTGGGTTCGCTGATCACGATTCTGAAGTCATATTTTCAAAATACATCATTTTTCATTTAAAATGGCCGCCAAAAATTTTGAAAAATTTCTTAAGTGGTTAAATTCTTTTAAAAATTCTTACTCGGGGGTTTTTGGGGTCTCTGATCACGATTCTAAAGTCATATTTTTAAAATACATAATTTTTCATCCAAAATAACCGCCAAAAATTTTAAAAAATTTCAAAAGTGGATAAATTCTTTTAAAAATTCTTACCATTTAAACTTTGAAAAACTAATAACAGATTCGTAATCAGCGACCCCAAAAACCCCCGAATAACGAATTTTAAGCATATCCAATGAATTTTTCACAATCGTGACCGCTATTTTGGATCCGCCATTTTGAATTTTAAAAAACTAATGCCAGATTTGTAATCAGCGATCACGAAAACCCCCGAGTAACAAATTTTAAGCGAATCCAAAGAATTTTTCAAAATCGTGTCCGCTATTTTGGATCCACCATTTTGAGTTTTTGAAAACTAACACTGGAATCGTAATCAGCGACCCCAAAAACCCCTTAGTACCTAGTGTCATGGAAATTTATTTACAAGAAGCAAGGTCTTACACATTTTGGGACCATTTTGTTATATTTTAGCTACACACTGAAGGGGTTAAGGGGTTATACCTGTTTAGCATTTTTTATTTTTCAATTGTTTCTTTATTGGCTTAAAATATATTGTAACATCCCCAGATTAATAATCTATAACGTCCTTGCATGAAAACAACTTGGAAATGTTTTTAAAATTATTTTTTCTGGAGAAAATCCGAATTATAAAAATAGAAAATTTTAATTTAAAACGCATTTTTTTAAACAATGTTTTTTTATTGGCTTAAAATATACTATGACATTCCTAGATTGATAATCAAAAACGTCCTTGCATGAAAACAACTTGGAAGTGTTCTTAAATTTAATTTTTTTGGATCAATTCCGGAGTGTCAAAATAGAACACTTTAACTTCAAACGCGTCTTACTCGAAACCATGTTTTGCAAGTCGGCGAGCAGAAGAACTCGAAAAGTTTTCGTCCGATTGGCCTGAAAATTTAACTGTAGCTTCTTAGTTAGATTATCTAGTGAAGTACACACGATTTTTAAAATTGATGTACAGGATTTTTTTTTATTAATAATTAAATTCGATTTTTTTGAGTGAAAAATGCGTTTTTTTTGCAAGTCTCATAATTCTTCCATAAAAATTCTAAATAAGATATATATATATATATACATATAATATATACATATTTGAATCACCCTGTATATATATTAGGGTGACCGTTATTTTGCGAAAGTTGGAATTTCTTAGTTCGCCGGGCAGAATTTGCTTTAGAATGTGAAAAAAATGAGCTATGCAAAAAAACAGCCCAATTGATCAATATTAACCCGTGCCACCGAAGGGTTAAAGTTTAAATGGGGTTTAACATAGGATTAGTGCACTTTTTTACATTTTGTATGAGAACTTTTTTTTTAATTAATCTTTTGCCTTGTCGACATATATATTTATGGTTTTGGATGTGCTGAACACGAATCCGATGTCAAAAACAAGTTTTGACAGCTTCCAGCTGTCAAAAAAGCTGTCAATCTTTTTAAAATGACAGTTTTTGTGTGAATTTAGACAGTTTTTGTGTTTAGTTTAGTAAATCAAACAAAATTTTGCTCATATAAAAGTATTTTAAGAACAATAAAGTCAAACTAAATAGCAATATGTAATATTGACAGTTGACAGCTGTCAATTAAACTGTCAAACTTTTAAAAACGAGAGTTTTTGACAGTTTTTACATTAACTTAGTCAGATAAAAATGTTTTCAGGGTATTTAGGTAAACCTGAATAGAATTATGTAAATTTGACAGTTGACAACTGTCAATTAAGATGTCAACCTTTTGAAGTGGAGACTTTTTATATTAAATTAATACTTGCATACGAGTGTTTTTAAGTACACTGAGGTGAATTATATTAGCGAAATGTATTCTTCACAATTGACAGCTGTCAACTGTCAATATTACATATTGCTATTTAGTTTGACTTTATTGTTCTTAAAATACTTTTATATGAGCAAAATTTTGTTTGATTTACTAAACTAAACACAAAAACTGTCATTTTAAAAAGATTGACAGCTTTTTTGACAGCTGGAAGCTGTCAAAACTTGTTTTTGACATCGGATTCGTGTTCAGCACATCCAAAACCATAAATATATATGTCGACAAGGCAAAAGATTAATTAAAAAAAAAGTTCTCATACAAAATGTAAAAAAGTGCACTAATCCTATGTTAAACGCCATTTAAACTTTAACCCTTCGGTGGCACGGGTTAATATTGATCAATTGGGCTGTTTTTTTGCATAGCTCATTTTTTTCACATTCTAAAGCAAATTCTGCCCGGCGAACTAAGAAATTCCAACTTTCGCAAAATAACGGTCACCCTAATATATATATAAGATTATCAAGTGAAGTATACTTCACTAGATAATCTTATATATATACAGGGTGATTCAAATATGTATATATTATATGTATATATATAGGGGAGAGTCTCCAGTTGTGAGACGGGTTTCATTTTTGACCCGTAAATTGTAAACGGGTAAACGAAATTGTAATTAAAATACACCGAAAGGTAACAGAAATACGCAACTTTTATTAAAAGAAAGTATAGTGTTTCGATGAACTCAAAAAATTTTACGATACATTTTCCGAGCACATCGCTTTTTTCAAAAAAAAAAAATGTCTCCAGTTGTGAGACACTCATTAAAAATTGCTAAAATTTAATAAGTTTAAAATAAAAAGTTATGCTTAGTATAAATAATTAAATATATTAATAATATATATTATTATATACTAAATAATAATATTTATTCGCCAAAATATGACTATCAAATAAACACAATTTAATAGCTTCAACAAGAGCATTAAAATTGATTTCTTCTGAATCAATTGACTTTTTTCCACTTGACATGCCCAAAAATACTAGAAAACAAAATAAAACAACATTTAAATAGTATGCCTGCAAAGTCGTATTTTTTATGCTGCCCAGATGGGTGTTGACACCGTCTCACAACTGGTGATATGCTGTGTCTCACACCCAGAAATTGGCGCTATTTTGAAAAAGGAAAATTAAATTATTTTCAACCGTAGATTGGAACAATGCAATATTGCATCACAAAATATAAGGAAAACACTAAAAGAAAATGCATTACATTTACCTTTTCCAATTAATTAACTTGGAAAAAAAGTACTTTGCATTTATTGAAAAAACGCTTTTCAGTCGATTATCACACACAGTGTTGGAATTTAACAAAAACAGTTTATATATCCGCTTCGGCGTACACAAAAAAGTTAGCTCATATAAAAAGAAATGTTTTTGTATAAACCAATCGGCTTTTTAATATTGCATGTTAAAAAAAATTGACTGTCTCACAACTGGAGGTGTCTCACAACTGGAGACTCTCCCCTATATATATCTTATTTAGAATTTTTATATATTATAAATAATAATAAACAACTTATTATTTATTATTATATTATTACTTATTATTATATTTGTTTATTATTATTATTTATTTTTAGTATACTTCACTAGATAATCTTATGCAGTTCATGAAAAAAAAATTTTTTTTAGTCCAAAAGCCGATGTAGGGCACTGTTTGTAAAAGTTGTTTAATCAAATGGTATATTAGTTGCCAACAATAATTTAAAACTGTACTCATAAAAAAATTTTGAAAAACACCCTTTTTTAAGCCTCCAAACAGTTATAACCCCTTAAAACGTAGATCTTTGTATGTTTTCTTTTCTTTCTATTGTATTATGAATTTTAATGCATTAAAATATAAAAATGATGATTAAGATTTTAAATTTTACACACAGATAGATTTACCAAATACCCTGGGAAATACACACACCTTTCTTAGTGCAAGGCAGGATTATTTAGTGTAGGCTCAAATTTCTTAAAAGAAAATTTTATATGAAATATGAATATGAAATCTATAAAAGTATTTGGATGTATTTTTAGTCTATTTAACAGAATTTCTATGAATGGACTCATTTTTTCATACGGATTCGGAGAAATTTGAAAAATAGATACTGCCCACCCAAGGGTTAAGGTCATCATATCCAATGAAATTTTAAATAAAAAATTTATAAAAGAAAATATGACGAGGTCCAAAAAAAACACTGTTCAGTTGTTCCTCTAAAACATTCTTTTAGGTAAAAAAAAATTTGTTTGGGAGTTTATTAGCAACGTTTTCTGTTTTTTATTATTTAGTTTTTTCAGAATGTTAAACAAAATTTATCTATTGTTTAGAAACACTCTGAGGATGGTACTCAACCTGCACCGAATCGTCAGTTTTTGTAAAAATTTTCAATTAAATTGATCGTTTGACCAAATCAATTAATATAATATTTTATTATTCTCTCTAAATTAATACTACCGTCAACTGGGGCTATTATGTGCACGCGAGATTTTTAATGAATAATATTATTAAGATGAATATTATTTTAATCTGCTATTTTGTTAAATTAAAGTTTGATTACATGACAATAGAGAGCACTAAATGTTATTATTTAATTCTTTGTCAGTTGACAGAAAAAAATTCCTAAAAACGGAAAATTTGTGTCAAAAATTTTGAAAGTTCGGAAAAATTATACCACATCTTATAGAGTTTTAATGTGTCGCTCATAAACTAAGCTAGATATTTGTTGTCAATTGTGTTGGGATTAGAGGTGTGCAAAATTCGAATCGAGAGAAAATTCGATTTCAACTTGCCAATTCGAAGGTTCGAATTGCGAATTGCACAACTCGACTCGGTCTACTTTCGATTCGAATCGGCCAATTCGAAATTCGAATTGCTCGACTCGACTCGATTTTCGTATCAAGTCGGCCAATTCGAAAATCGAAGTAAGACTTTCGAATTGCTATGTAATGTGCTATGATGTGTATGCAGTATGTTGTGTTTTGATTTTCGAATTGGCCGACTTGATTCGAAAATCGAGTCGAGTCGAGCAATTCGAAATTCAAAACTTCGAATTTCGAATTGTCCGATTCGAATCAGAAGTTAAATGAGTCGAGTCGACCAATTCGCAATTCGAAACTTTGAATTTCGAATTGACCGATTCGAATCGAAAGTAGACTGAGGCGATTTGTGCAATTCGAAACGCCGATTTTCGAATTGACTAGTTGGAATCGAATTATCTCCGATTCGAATTTTCTGGCCGTTTTCGGCACTCGCCCCAGGTTAACTCCCGGTTAACGGTGATTGGTTAGATCCAACAGAATGTTGTTGATGATTGGATAATTGTTAACTCGGGGTTAACACTGGGTGAATGCCGAAAACAGCCTCTATTGTCGAGTCGATTAATGTTCGGTTCGACTCGATTAAATGCACACCTCTAGTTGTGATGATACATACGTAATGCGTTAACTTTTTATTGATTATTTTAAGAGAAAAGTGCACTTAAAAAAGTTAAATATTTTTCAGAAATTTGTTATTTAGTAAGTAAAGAAGATTCTGTGTATCATTTTCATACATTTTTGTCTTACTTTTTCGTCAGAAAAATATAAATACGTTAATTAAAATTATTAAAACGATTAAAACCTCAACCGGTGAGCAACGTAACCTCAAAAAAAATCGGACAAGTGCGAGTTTCACTCGCATTAAGATCGAGGGTTCCGTACACCAAAATAAAACTCATTGTTTATAAAAAAATTATTTGAAAAATTCTTACAAAATTTAAAAAAAATAATTAAAAAAATAGTAATATATTTTTTTAAATTTCGAATAAATATTTTTATTATTTTATTTTATTAATAAATCTTTATATTTTTTCTTTTATAGTACTTATCTTCGCCAATCACATTCTCTTTATTTTTTCTATAATTTGCACTTGAAAAAGAATATACAAGCTGAATCTTAACTCACCAGGTTTAAATTTATAAAAGTTAAAGTAGGGACAGTGTAATTTTTTCGAAAAATTCAAATTCTTGCCCTTCAATTTCGCAAATAACTCCGCCAATCAGGTTCGCTATATTTTTCCTGTAATCTTTACTTAAAACTGAAGATCCCTACCGAATTTCAGCTCAACAGGATAAGATTTGTAAAAGTTAAAGGGGGGGAAAGGGTCATTTTTTGCAATTTTTTCGAAAAAATTGAATTTCTTTTCCTCCTCGTTCGCAAATATGTCCGTCAATCAAGTTCGCTATATTTTTCCTGTAATCTGCACTTGAAACTGAAGATCCCTACCGAATTTCAGCTCATAAGGTTGAGATTTGTAAAAGTTAAGGGGGGGGGACAGGGTCATTTTTTGCAATTTTTTCGAAAAAATTGAATTTCTTTCCCTCCTCGTTCGCAAATATGTCCGTCAATCAAGTTCGCTATATTTTTCCTGTAATCTACACTTTAAACTGAAGATCCCTACCGAATTTCAACTCACCAGATTAAGATTTGTAAAAGTTAAAGGGGTGGAACAGGGTCATTTTTTGCAATTTTTTCGAAAAAATTGATTTTCTTTCCCTCCTAGTTCGCAAATATGTCCGTCAATCGGGTTCGCTATATTTTTCCTGTAATCTGCACTTAAAACTGAAGATCCCTACCGAATTTCAGCTCATAAGGTTGAGATTTGTAAAAGTTAAGGGGGGGACAAGGTCATTTTTTGCAATTTTTTCAAAAAAATTCAATTTCTTTCCCTCCTAGTTCGCAAATATCTTCACCAATCAGGTTCGTTATATTTTTTCTGTAATCTGCACTTAAAACTGAAGATCCCTACCGAATTTCAGCTCATCAAGTTAAGATTTGTAAAAGTTAAAGGGGGGGACAGGGTAATTTTTTTAATTTTTTCGTAAAAATTGATTTTCTTTCCCTCCTACTTCGCAAATATGTCCGTCAATCCGGTTCGCTATATTTTTCCTGTAATCTGCACTTGAAACTGAAGATCCCTACCGAATTTCAGCTCACTAGGTTGAGATTTGTAAAAGTTAAGGGGGGGAACAGGGTCATTTTAGCATTTTTTTCGAAAAAATTGAATTTCTTTCCCTCCTAGTTCGCAAATATGTTTGTTAATCGGGTTCGCTATATTTTTCCTGTAATCTGCACTTAAAACTGAAGATCCCTGCCGAATTCGAGACGAATTTCAACTCACCAGGTTGAGATTTGTCGAAGTTAGGGGGGGGGACAGCCCATTTTGCGTGGCTGGGACGGACACACGAGTGATTTCATAAGGGTTCCGTCAGTACACCTATGGTGTACGGAACCCTAAAAATGAATTTTAATTAATATATATAAGTTTTTCAAATTAGTTTTAAAACTATTACCCCCGTTTCTCTTAAAATTACTTGATTACTATCTGCGTAATACATAATTTAAAGAAAGATTGTTAATTTTTAGTAAATCCAGACTTTAGAAAAATCTTAGTGTTTTATTTTACATTTTTTTTGTATAATATCTACAAAAAAAATTTACTAGGTCATTCTTTTTTTAATTTACTCTGAAATATATACACAAAAGATTTAATAAAGCATAAACGATTAAAAAAATGTTTACGTAACATTATAGAAAGACAAAGTTCAATGCACAAAATAGCCCCATCCCAGGAGCTATTGTGTACACAACTTTCAATGACTATATAACTCAGACAAAAAAATTTTTTCTTTGCCAAATTTATAGAAAACCTTCAGAAGAATGTCCACAACATATACCAAAAGTTGATTTTCTATTTTCTTTTAATTCTGAATTTTAATAAATCTTTGAGTGAAAGAAAGCTATTTGGTGCACAAAATAGCCTCAGTTGATGGTACGATAAAAAAACACTTATGAATTTTATTCCACTAATTTTTCAAAACTAATTTGATACACAGTATGCACCTTAACAAACATGATTTTTTGTCCACGGGGCAATTAATTTTATTATGTTTTTTCATATTTAAATGGGATCTTTTCCATTCTATCAAAATTTCGTTTCGGATAAATGGATCAAGTTTTCAACTGTATTTCATTCAAAAGTGAACAATTATTAGACATTTCACAGGCATTAATTTTATTAATGGTTTTTCGCTAATATTTTGTATATTTATTTACACAATAATGTCATTCGTTTTTCTTTAGAATTTAGTTGGATATTTTGTGAAGAGAAAAATTTATTTTTTAATATTTTTGTTGTTAATTCTTGTTTTTAAAATTACGTTTACATAAATGATCAAATAGAAACATTACTTAACATTAGTAAAAACTAAAAAGCACTAATAAACTCTCCTAAGTAAATTACCAAAAGAGATTTAATTAAAAATTTAAGATTTAATTTAAAAAATTGTTTTTGCTTTTTATTGTTAAAAGCACGAAAGTTGCACAGGGAATCACAAAATCGTCATGGTCTAATCATCAGAATTTTCAATAAAATGCGTGTGGAAATTTGTCATGGAAGTTTCCTGGTTCTGTATAGTAGTACTTGATTCTTTATTGTTTCTAGACAGTTTTCTATATTGTGCCTATTGTCATTTGTAACCCTTCAGACAATTAGTTGTTAGACAGTTGAAATTGTATAAATACTTTACAGAATAACTAGATTATTTTTAGAATTCTAGAAAATATTCTAGAACGTTATGTTTTTAAGTGCACATGTAAATAAAAATACTACTTTTTTTAGTGTTTTTTCCAAAAGATAAAATAAATAACCTTCTATTTTCATATTAATTTAATTTTCAGTTGTTAAAAAATAAAATAAAATAAAATAAAATAAAATAAAATAACCTTCTTAAACACAAAAATTAAGATAAGTTAATAATAATGATCAAAAAATAAACTTCCTGATTATTATATTTGAGATTACTCTAATTACAATAAAAGTTTGAAATAATCTTGATAGTTTGTGAGTATCAAAACATTTACATTATTCAATGAAAGAAATTTTTTACCCTTGCTCTCAGTAGGCTGCGATTTCTACTTACACGATCCATAATAGAGTTTAAAAAAGGATTGTACTTGACATTATCAAGATTAAATAGGTTAATTCAAATCATGTTTATTTTTTAGAAAGGATTTATTGTCTAGAACCACTAGATATAATAAGGATAGCAACTACATAGAATTGCGTTTTTAAGTTAGCTGAAAGTAGCCAATTTAGTTCACATTTGTTTTTTGTCGAAAATTATTTTGTCTACAATTACTAGACATAATCCCAATGAAAAATTTCCATATTAGTACCATTGCTGACAATAGGTGCAGTACCGCACCAGTCTTGTCTGACGACACTGGCGTGCCGGAATTGGCGCGCACGGAAAAAAATGATGCTGAGTTTCTAGTAAAAGTTCCTATAGAATAGTAATAATTCTACTTTTATATTAAAAATTACTATTTTTAGTCAAATGTACTTCGCATAAAGTAAATATTACTATTTCTGGTAGTAAAAATTACTAATAGTAATTATAACACTAGTCACTTTTAAAAATTGCTTTAAGAATTTTAATTTTTACATCATCATTGTAAATTTTATTAAATTTTGTATTCCCTTTACATTCGATATGTTGTAAATATTACTCGTAAAAATTCTAATAATTACTTCTGCAAGAAACAACTTTTACTATTGCAGAGCGAACTTTTTACTCGAAAAAGTAGTAATCCGCACCACTACTACTATAGACCTGTGTGTGTGATGACGTCACTACTGTCATGCCCAGCGATCGTAGCCAGGGTTGGAAAATGACGTGTCATTTTTGGTTTCTGATGTAGATTACGTAGAATAAGTAATTTACGTAGACAATGTAGAAAACACATGTAATTTACATTTTCAAGATAACGGCCATTAAAAGACTAAAAAAAACATAACATAGCCTCTTGAAAAGTTTGCTTTGCAGGTTTTATCACGTGACAAAATACATTAATGTAAATTACGTAGAAAACTCTTGACGTAAATTACCAAGTAATCTACATGTAAACAACTACGTAGATTACCTTAGCTAGTTTACGTTCCCAACCCTGATCTTAGCCTGACGTCAAAGTCATTAAGATTATAATACTATACTCCAAAGTTTTATACATATATTATACATATATTAAAATGTGCAATTCTAGCTTTGTATAAAATTATTTATAACATTTCTTTTTTATTGAAATAATTCTTTTTTATTTTGTACAAAATCAGAATAAGAAATCTAAGAATAATAATCTAAGGAGAAGTTCGGCCGGTCCCTAGAAGAATCTATCTTAATTAAGGATTCTGGTTGGGTGAGGAGGCCGAAAAGTCGGAATGGAGAGGTGCGAGCGGTGCGGAATATGATCGTCACCGCTTGCAATGCGTCGATGCCACGTCGCAAAGCTGCCTTTCCTAGAAAAAATCCTTGCACTGGTGGTCAGAAAAGCTAGCTCTTCTGACGTCCTTGAGAAAAGAGTGCCTCAAAGCAAGAAGGACATATACCCGATCTAAGGGAGATCCCTTGCTGAAAGAGGCTTTCAAGGAGGCAAAAAAGAACCTCAAGATAGAGATCCGCAAGTCACGGCGCCGTAGCTGGAAGGACCTAATCGAGGAAGTCGATAAGGACCCATGGGGTCTGGCTTTTAAAATCGTGACTAAGAAATTAGTGACGAGGCAAAAGACACCCGGCCTGGACAATCCCGATTGGGTCAGAAAGATAATAAGTTCTTTGTTTCCTCCTGCAGAGGCATACCTTAGAATGGACTGGAGTTTTTGCAAAGTCGAAGAGGAAGAACTCTTCACACTTAGTGAACTACAAAAAGCAGGCAAAAGACTGAAAACGGGCAAGGCGCCTGGAATCGATGGGATAAGTAATGAGATCCTAAAGTTGGTTATCGACACTTCACCCCAGATTCTGCTTCGATGCTTAAATCTTTGCCATGAGAGAGGAGAGTTCTTCCGCGACTGGAAGCGACAGAGGTTAGTCCTCCTAAGGAAAGGTGAAAAACCTCTAGATAAGGTTTCATCGTACAAGCCTATATGCCTGTTGAATACGATGGGTAAACTCCTAGAGGATATGGTTCTGCAGAGAATGAAAAGCCACTTGCCCGGAGAGAATAGTCTATCGGATCACCAATTTGGTTTCCATAAAGGCAAGTCCACAGTTGATGCTATCCAGGCAGTTGTGGACTGGCTGAATACCAGAGGTCTTGAAATGGCCCTGGAAAAGACCGAGGCACTGCTGGTCACAGACAGACGTGGTGATGAGCTCCCACGAATCGTGATAGGCAGATTCGAGGTCAAGTGGAGTGAACAACTTAAATATCTTGGTGTGGAGTCCGATGGAAGATTAAACTTCCACCACCACATGGCTACGGCGTCAAATAAGGCGATCGAGTGTGCGGCTAATCTTTCACGGTTAATGCCAAATGTAGGCGGACCTCCATCCCTGACGAGTAAGATATGTGTGACCATCTGTGAAAAGATACTGCAGGTCCTTGCAAGTGTCCCGCCAGCAGTTTCATCCGTTAAGGGATGTTTCACCCGTCGATTGATGTTTTTTCATCCATCTCCTGATGATGCATCCGCCGATTGATTTACCTGGCCTGGATGAAGGAACACTTTCTAATGTTAGCACTGGAGAAGACAGAAATTGTCCTAATGTCGAAAAAAAATTGAAACAACAATCAGCATGAAAATTAAAGATAATGAGCTGACAACGGTGGATTCCCTGAAATATTTAGGCATAAAAATAGACAAAAAACTGACATTTTTTGAGCACATTAAAGATGTATCTGAAAAAGCTCTCAAAACAACCGCAAACATGAGCAGATTATTTGCAAATATTGGTGGGCCATCGCCAACAAAAAGGCAAATTCTTCTATCGGTGGTAAATTCTATTCTGCTTTATGGTAGCGAGCTAATAGCGGACGCTTTAAAAAGGAAAAATATAGGAGCAAAATGGCCTCAGTTCAATTACTTGGAGCGCTAAGAATAGCGTCATGCTATAGAACCGTATCGGAACCAGCTACACTAATTATTGCAAGAGTGATTCCTATTGATTTAATGGCTCAAGAAAGAAAGATGGTGTACGACAGGGATGAAGAAACAAGCAAGACAGATGTACGTAAAAAAGGAAGAGAAATGAGTATGAGAATATGGCAGGATAGATGGAACGGAGAGACTAGAGGTAGATGGACCTTTAGACTCATACCAAGGATCGATGAATGGTTGAACCAGCAATGTGGAGAGATTAATTATTATTTAACCCAATTATTAACGGGACATGACTATTTCCTGACCTTTTTTACATAAAATAGGTAAAAGTCCGACAGCAGCATGCTCATATGGAGATACTGAAAAAGACGATGTTTGTCATACGTTCTTCCATTGCATAAGATGGAGTCTAGAAATAAGAAAATTAGAAGAAAATATTGGAAAATATTGAAAAATGTTTAAAACTGAATTAAAATGGATATAGACAACAATAACGATAAAAACACGCGGGGAAATATCAAACAAAAAGTCAATTTAGCCGAAACGGGTATGGAAATAAAAATCATTCGTAGAACTAATTCAGGAAGTATTCTACTGGAACTAAACAAGGATACAAACTTGGACGAGGGTTTCTCGAAAGCACTTGTAAGTAACAGTGGGAGATACTGGAACTGTTCAATGTAGAATCCCTAAAACAACGTTGGAGATTAGAGACCTGGACTCACTAACCACGGAAACAGAAGCTCTTGAAAAGCAAACCAAAGAAAAGCCCGAAGAATTTAAAGTGAGATTGACAAAACCGAACAAAAGCGGACTTATCTTAGCCGTAGTGGAGGTTAGTGAATGTGTGGCAACCAAATTGCTCGACACCGCGCGTATTAAAGTAAGATGGGTAAATGGTCGCATTAGACGTTGAGCCATTGTTGTACGATGTTTTAAATGCTTTGGCTTTGGGCACCTCTCAAAAAAATGCGAGGGATCTAACAGAAAAGACATTTGTTTTAAATGCGGACAGAGTGACCTCAAAGTAGTGAATTGTACCGAGAACCCAAAATGCTTTCTCTGCTCAGAAAGAGGTGAAATAGAAGTGACGCATGTAACCGGATCAGGAAAATGTAAGGCATTTACTGAGGAACTTGAGAAAGCAAAGCAGGAACTAAAGAGCTTATAACAGGGAAATTAATAGTTATTTATAATTTACTCAATTTAAACTATTGCATCGATGGTAACTCGAAATTCAGTCACTATAATCTCAAAAACTCTAATTAACAAAAAACATAATATTCAACAATAGGGGGGAACTGCTGAGAATTAAAATCGCGATGCATCGATCACCAGATTCCTTGGACAATAGGCAAACCTTAACTGCTTGTTTAAAACTCGTAATGACGGCGTCTCCAAATCTCCAACAAATTTCGAGAAACAATAACGCCAAACAAAAACAGGGAAATAACTCAAATAATCACTTACAAATTAAAAATGGAAAGTAGTAATGATTTATTTAATAATAAAGAAAGTTAAGCAATTAAAATTGAAAGTATACAAATATTTAAAATGGCAACAATTCTACTTTAAAAATATCTCTGATTTTCGTACACACGAAAATCCAAAATTAAACCAACTACAACTTCAAAGCTCAACCAGCTCGATTGATATCTAGGCGACGAGTGTTCCTCCGATCCGCGGCTTTCCTGGAAACCAGCAGCGAATTTGGGAAAACTCCTTCCCTATCACACCTCATGATTTTTCCTATGAATCCTTCCTTGTTGAATTTTCAACGATACCTATTAGAAAGAAGGGAAAGGGTCGCTATAAGCCATGTGACATCTCCCTCTTATCAAACAGACGAGAAATCAAACAGGGAAGGGGCACTAGGTGAGATAGACACAAGACGCTGACCAACGGACTATACCAAAATTGGGAAAAATGCGACGGAACGATAGAAAAGACGGAGACAAAGTCACTAACTATAGCACTGGACTCAGAACGAAAATTTGCCTATACAAGTAACGATTTACTTCGTTACAAGCTTAAAATAATGCAGGCAAATAGTCATAGGAGTAAAATAGCACGAGATATTTTGGGGCAACTTATCATAGAAAAGAAGATAGATTTAATAATAATGAGTGAGCAATACGAGAACATAAAATCCCCAAATTGGTTCTCAGATATATCATGCACGGCAGCTATATGGATAAATAATCCAACAAAATTCAGAGTTAGAACCCATGGTTGCGGAAATGGATACGTCTGGGTAAAAGGCGATATGGTGACCGTCATAAGCTGCTACCTCACACCAAATGAGCCAATAAAAGACTTTTAGTCTAAAATTATAGAATTGAAAGATGTTGTACGATGCATGGATGGAAATGTGATTGTTGCAGGTGATTTTAATGCTAAAGCTCCGGAATGGGGAATGGACTATAAAGATCCATTCTACAAGAGGTAGACGTATCACGGAAATGATAGCCAGATTAAATATGGTTGTTCTAAATAGAGGAAAAACACCAACCTTCAGAAGAGCAGGGAATAAAGGAACAATTCCAGATATTTCCTTAGCAACGGAAGACATGATTGCGCATGTCAAGAAGTGAAAAGTGATCGAAAACTTTACGGGCAGCGATAACCAATATATAACCTTTGAAATTTGCAAAATAAAAGATAAAACAGAACCCAAACTGCCCAAAACAACAGCAAAGTGGAATGCTGCAAAGCTGAACTCTAACTGTCTAATCTCAGTTATAGCTCTCGGCTCATAAGCAATAACCAAAGAAACAGAGCGGAACGTTAGAGCAGAGGGTATAGTAAAATCCAGCATGAACTTATTGAAGTCAGCTTGTGATATGTCGATGCCACGGAAAAACTAAAGGGAACTAAAAAAGCGGTCTATTGGTGGATCCAGGAAATCGCTGAACTCAGAATTAAGTGTTTATACCTAAGAAGAAAGGCACAGCGAGTTAAGAAGGATAATTTGGAAGAAAGATTATGCCGATCAATTGAATATAAGGTTGCCAAGAAACTATTAAGCCGAAGTATTAAAAGCAGTAAAAAAGCCTGTTGGCAAAACCTCATTGCAGAAGTGGATGTAAACCCTTGGGCTCTGGGATATAAAATAGTGACAAACAAACTAGGAAAATTTAGAACTCAAAAAGTAAAAGATGAAAAGGAAATGTCAACCATTGTAGATACACTGTTCCCAACCCATATAAATAAGAAGAGAAAATTAAAAAATATCCTAAATGAGGAAATAGAGCTATTTAGTGAGACAGAACTAAAAAGTGCGGTGAAGACTTTGCAAACGAAGAAATCGCCCGGTCTAAATGGAATACCGGCAGAAGTACTTAAAGTAGTTGCGAATTTTCAACCAGAGTTTTTACTAAACATGTACAACTGCTGTCTTAAAGAAGGCACTTTTCCTAGAAGATAGAAGAAACAATGCTTGGTACTTATAAATAAGGGAAAAGGACTCCACTCTGATCCATCAGCATACAGACCGCTTTGCATGCTGGACACCACTGGCAAGTTGCTGGAAAAATTGATAAAACCGCGTCTACAAGAAGCTATCAAAGCTGCTGGAGGTGTGTCTAACCGACAATTTGGTTTTCGAAAAGGGCGTTCAACAATCGACGCTATACAGGAGGTGGTGATGCTTGCAAATCAAACTCGACAAGGAAATCACTACTCGAGGCCTGTAGCCCTATTAGTGACACTAAATGTGAAGAATGCCTTCAATTCCGCTAACTGGAACGATATGTTGAATGCTCTGGAAAAGGATTTTCACGTCCCACAGTATCTTTTGCGTATCGTCAATGATTATCTAAAAATAGAGAATTAATTTATGATACGACTGAAGCACCACGGAGGAAAAAGTTAACGGCGGGGGCTGCTCAGGGATCCGTTCTAGGACCTGAACTCTGAAATGCGTCATATGATGGCATCCTGCGCCTGCAACTGCCTGAAAACGTGACATTAGTCGGATTTGCTGATGACGTAGTAGCACTTATATTATCAAAAAACTTGGAAATGGCGCAATTAGACCTAATGCTTGTCATGAAACGCATAAATACTTGGATGAAGCGCCACCACTTAAAACTTGCTCTAAACAAATCGGAGATGACAATCCAGACGACAAGGAGAATAGACACACATGTCCCAATTCAAATCGGATCTGAAATTATTCAGGCGCAAACTGCAATTAAATACCTCGGTATTAAGATCGACACAAAACTGAAATTAGCAGAACAAATAAGAAGCCCAGCAAACAAAGCTTTAGAGGTGACTACAAACCTGTGTAGACTTATGGCAAATGTAAGAGGACCAAAACCGAGCAAAAGGAAGATATTACTTTCGGTAGCTCAATCCATCATGCTATATGGAGCAGAAATTTTCGCGGATGCGCTCAAGACGGAGATAACCAGGAAGCCCATGACGGATGTCCAAGTTCAAGGAGCCCTGAGAATGACATGCTGCTACAGAACAGTATCTGCAAATGCAGCATTAGTCATCGCTGGAATTATCCCTATTGATTTATTGGCTAATGAGCGTAAATCAATTTATATCAAAAGAGATCATGCGAATATTAATCAGATAAAGATAGAAGCTCGGAATACATCTATGCAACAATGGCAAAGCAGATGGGACAACAGCAAAAAAGGCAGATGGACAGCTAAACTAATCGATACACTGGAGCCTTGGTATAAACGAAGGCACGGAGAGGTAAATTTCTACTTGACCCAACAGCTGACGGGACATGGCTATTTCCGCCATTACTTACACAGGATGCAAAAAATAGATAACGGCAAATGTAGATATTGTGAAGACAAAGATGACAATGTTATCCACACATTCTTTAAATGTCAACGATGGAGTGATATAAAACAAAGACTGGAAGATCAAATACAGGAAATTTGCTCCCCAAACACAATAATCAAAATTATGCTTAAATCAAACACAAATTGGAACTTAGTTGACAGATTTGTAAAAGAAGTCCTATTTATAAAAAAAGCTGAAGACACAGACATGTGATGAAGCTACAAAGAAATGTTCTGCAATAGAAAATATTTTAATTACTGACCAAAGATTTATGAAGTTTTTTCTTCAATCATATAATTTATTATTTTAAAATATGACGACAAATCCAAGCTGGTAAAAAAGATAGAGCCGAAGCACGGCCAAGAGTCACCAATTACTTCAACTTCTGACGGAATGCGAAAGCGATACCGGAAGTTGACTGTAGGTGTAAATAAGGGGTTTTTTAGTGCGGTAGGGGCGACTGCCTAAAGCATAATCGCTCAGTCCCACACTGCCCTGGTGACAGGGCGTGCGTAACGCATTTTTACCTAATCCTCTAAAAAAATTATTATTATTATTATTATTATTATTAATGTTTATATTTTAATTCAGTAGCTTATGTAAATAAATATAGTAAAATTACAATAATGTTAAAGTAAATTTTTCAGAGCAAAATTAATTTAAAATTACAGAAATATTACACGAGCATGTAAAGTAAATGAAAATGGCTGTGAAATGCATATCTAATGAATAAACAAGAAATTTTTTTTGTATGTAATGTTACAGTAATATTACCGCATAATATTATTGTAATGTTACTATAATATTGATGGATAATATTACCATCAGGCGGGCATTTTAATATGACCATAATATTACAGTAATTTTACCGGGTAATATTACTGTAATGTTACGTGCTACATGGGAAAGGAATATATGCAAGTAACCGAAATTTTTTTCCGTAGCCATGAGGCTTAGTGTAAATGCGTGCGATTTTAAGTTGCGTTAGATAGGAAGCGTTTACAAATTACGTAACATTATAAAGGGGAGGGGGTTCTAGCTATTTGTTATGTACAGCAGAAAAAATGGCGCTAATGTATGTAACAGTGTATTACATGGGGGGAGGGGCGGTCAAAATTTTCAAAAATTAGCGTTACGTAATTTGTGAACGCTCCCACACAAGTTAGGTAGGGTTCGAATCTGTATAGATGTTAAGATTTTCCGATATGTTAAGTTGTTAAATGTAAGTATGAATATGATGAAAGAGTGAAGCGTATGAATAATGGATAATAATACACATGTAGAGTGTTAATTACTTGAAAAAATATTTTTTGAAAGCACTGATTATTTTATTTTAATTTATTAAAATAAAACGAGACAGTATAGCTCTCTATACCAGAATTTCTTCGTTACGACGTGGACAGACGCGCAGGCGCGCCGGCATTCGCTTCACCCGTCGGTGTGAGGCGCGTCATTGTGTGGGTACGGATTACTACATTTCCGAGTAAAAATCTTTACGAAATACACGGAGAAAAATGGAAAAATGATTTATGCAGTCAGTGTAGTACTCCTTTATAGAATAATATGTGACAGGTACACACTATAGTATTAGGAGTTTTATAGCTGAACACTTTAGGACTCAACACAAGTAATCCCATTCATCAGCTTAAACAAGACTGTTTATATTGTCTAAGAGGGAATAAGAGTATAAAAAATTGGAATGAGAAATTATTTTCTTATGTAATTGTTAAAAGAACGCGGCAGTGTACAAAACACAAGTCAATAATAGAAGCGAATACTGAACAACTAGTACTCAGTCCAGTTCTTTCGAAAAATGAACGCAGTGCACATAAAGTAGATACCTACTCGAAAACCACATGTTATTCTCTCTCTCACACTAATGGTCGTTCACTTATATTATCTTACCGTTTCACTTACTCTTCCCGTGTGGAAATTGAATCTGGGCGCTAGCCATGCTATGTCCGGGGAGCCCAACTTACAAGCTAGCCCATTGAACAGAAACCTAACTTCCCCCACAGCACCAAAACTTTTCTAAAAATTTATTAAATATTTACTTGCAATATTCGTCATATTTAACTGAAAAGTTTAGTGAAAATTGTGTAAAGATTTTAATGTCCCGATTAAATAAATGTTTAGCGCGAAGCTTTCCTGAACATTTCCTGAACATGAAATTAAATCTTCGCATAATTATAATTATGAGAAGATTTTATTGAAATGTTCAGGAAAGCTTCGCGCTAAACATTTATTTAATCGGAACATTTAAATCTGTACACAACTTTCAATAAACATTGCAATTAAATATTCCGAATATTGCAAGTAAATATTTAATAAATTTTTAGGAAAGTTTTGGTGCTGTGGGGGTAGACATTTTCAATTTTTTGAAAATATTTTTAAATTTAGGGGAGAGTCTCCAGTTGTGAGACGGGTTTCATTTTTGACCCGTAAATTGTAAACGGGTAAACGAAATTGTAAATAAAATACACCGTTCGAAAGGCAACAGAAATACGCAACTTTTATTAAAAGAAAGTGTAGTGTTTCGATGAACTCAAAAAATTTTACGATACATTTTCCGAGCACATCGCTTTTGTCAAAAAAAAAAAATGTCTCCAGTTGTGAGACACTCATTAAAAATTGCTAAAATTTAATAAGTTTGACATAAAACGTTATGTTTAGTAGAAATAATTAAATATATTAATAATATATATTATTATATACTAAATAATAATATTTATTCGCCAAAATATGACTATCAAATAAACACAATTTAATAGCTTCAACAAGAGCATTAAAATTGATTTCTTCTGAATCAATTGACTTTTTTCCACTTGACATGCCCAAAAATACTAGAAAAAAAATCAAAACAACATTTAAATAGTATGCCTGCAAAGTCGTATTTTTTATGCTGCCCAGATGGGTGTTGACACCGTCTCACAACTGGTGATATGCTGTGTCTCACATCCAGAAATTGGCGCTATTTTGAAAAAAGAAAATTAAATTATTTTCAACCGTAGATTGGAACAATGCAATATTGCATCACAAAATATAAGGAAAACACTAAAAGAAAATGCATTACATTTACCTTTTCCAATTAATTAACTTGGAAAAAAAGTACTTTGCTTTTATTGAAAAAACGCTTTTTAGTCGATTATCACACACAGTGTTGGTATTTAACAAAAACAGTTTATATATTCGCTTCGGCGTACACGAAAAAGTTGGCTCATATAAAAAGAAATGTTTTTATATAAACCAATCGGCTTTTAACTATTGCATGTTAACAAAAATTGACTGTCTCACAACTGGAGGTGTCTCACAACTGGAGACTCTCCCCTACATCTTAGTTATAAAGTAGTATTTTTTGCAAAATTATTCTAAAATGTTAATAAATAACATGTAATACTCAACTCAGAGAAAGTTTTGAAGCAATCCATGAAAAAATGTAAAATTGAGAAATTTTCAATTTTTTTAATTTTTTGAAAAAATTGAAAATCTCCCGTTCTAATTAATATTTTTTAAATCTGTAAATTTATAAACCTCCCTTGAATGAATACTTAAGGTTCGGTAAAAATTTCATTCTCATCGGTCCAGGCCGTTTTGTGTGATTGGTGCACAAAACTTTTGTGACATATATTCATACATATACTTCTTTACATTTCTTGATGTTCAAAACAACTGTTTTTATTAAAATTTTCATACTTTAAACAATGTTCATGCAGAAGTGCAATTTTATTTATAAGGATTATATAGTTATTTATACCAAATACAAACTACTAAGGTCAAATAAATGGAATAATTTGATCTAATAAATAATGCTTTAAATCAATTATAAAAATTGCTTGATTCAATAATTTCCGTTCTTTTAATTTAAATGAGCAGATTCATTTGCAACAATGAAATAATTTTTTTTAAATAACTACATATATATTTGTATCAAATTTTCAATTATTCATTATAAATAATTATTTTAATTGAGACTAATATCCCTTTAATTGCAATAAATTATTAATTATTGGAATAATTCAGGTACTTCTGGATAGTTTATTACTATTGATACATTTATTAATTTTTCACAACGTTTCAACACCAACGTTGGCATTTGAAATTATTTATTCCAATAATATAAATGTTTTTACTCTGGAGTAACTGGACTAATTATTGACAAATTTAATAAAATAATTAATTATTTAGCCTAAATACTTTGTAGGACTCATATGCTTGAAAATATTAACATTAAATTTTTACAATTACCTTAAAATTTGAAACCTACGGGGATCAAAACCCAGTCAAACTTATCTAGCCTAAGACCTAAAACCGAAGACCCCTAACTCTGCCGTATTAAAGAAATAGGAAAAACGAACTACATCGTTAACAGAACTGACTTATTTTATCTAAATGTTTTTTATTTGTTTTTATTAACTACTTTATTTGCATTAAATAAATTATTATACTTGAAACTTAAAATGAATTGTGTCAAATAATTTTTATTAATACTAAATATTCAATTAATTGGTTATTAAATAAATAAATTCCTCGTTTTAAATAAGTTATTTATTTGATTAAAATAATTTTTATTTATGTCAAATATCCAATTAACTGAGTGAAATACATAATTTGTTTTAAAATAACTCATTATTTGTGTTAAATAAATTCATTTATTAGAGTCAAGTAATTATTTAATTAATCCAACTAAGATTTATTTGATTCAACTAATTAAAATTATTTAAAGGAAATAAATTCTTATTAGATCGAAATAAAAACTTTTTAAATAAGATACTATTTATCAAATAATTATAATTACTTAAATCATATAACTTTTTTTCAGTGTAGCTATAGTAAAGTAAAAGTTTTTAATGTGAACAAACATTATGCTATATTTTCAAAATTTCAAAAATTCAAAATTCATGTTTTGAAATAATTATTGTCATCAATTTTACTAAAATTTGATACAGGGTTAATTTTAGTGTTTTTTATTAGAATTTAGTCATCAGAATGAAATGTCCTACTCAATTCTTAACACATTACATAGTCTTCTTAATCATTCCAAAAAGTGGTCACATATCCGAACTGTAATGTAGACTATTGTGATCATTAAAAAGAATTTTTCTCCCTGTATAAAAATTAATTACAAAAAATTTCAATTCTTAAACTTTTAATTTTTTAATCTTTTAATATTTAAATCTAACATTTTTTATTTGTTATTTAAAATTTTATTATTCTGACGATTAAATCTTAATAAGAAACACTAAAATTAACCCTGTACCAAGTTTGAGTACAATTCACTAAATTATATTAAAAAACTAAAAATTTCGAATTTCCGAATTTTTGAAAAATGGCATAACTTCCGTCCATATTAATATTTTTTAATCTACTTGTTACGTATGACTTCGTAACTATTTTTAATTAATTTTAATAAATTAAAAATTCTTATATTATATAATCTTCATTAAAAAATTGGGTATTTTGTAATTAGATTTAAGTACACTATACATATAAATCATTCACACAAAGACAATTTAAACTACATATCATTGAAAAGTAACAAATTTACTATTTGTTATCCTTAATTTTACCTAAATAGTAATTTGGATTTATTTTCTTTGTACCAACAATATTAAATGACATTTTATTTTATTAAAATTAAGAATCGTTAAGAAGTATGGACAACACACATATTTCGAAAGAGTTATTTTCCAGTGGAAAACTCTAAATGTATTGGTTTAAATACCAAGAAAAGAAACATGCACATTAAAAGTATAGTGGATTTAGAGCATTGAACTCGTGTTAGCCAACTTTAGGAATTTGCCAGCTTGCTAAAATCTTGCCTGGCAACAAAGAAGTTTAATGAACTGTGTGTAACAGTCTCCCCACTATTAACATTTTAATGCAATTTCAGGGTGTGATCCATAACTTCGATCGATTAAACGATTGAGTCTGAATTTGTTCCTCCCGCAGTAAGGCTGCGTAATATATTGTTTCTACCGAAAATTGGTAGAGTTTATATTTTGTATTTCCCGCAAAGTCGGAGGTTTATATTTTATCCCCAAAGGAAGGGTTGATTTGTAAATTTAATAATTATAGTGAATTTATACGACATAAATTGTAAAGTGAAATATTTATAAAAAAAGTTGATTTAAATATTGAATTGAAGTTTTGTGAAAGAAAGTGAATTGAGTAGTAATAAAATAGTAAAGAAATAGTTTGAATAAAATAAAATAAATTAAAATAATTAAAGTCTCATTGATATTAAAAATATCAACCTCCGTCTAATGCACTTAAAATCGATTGATTAAATAATATCATCAACCAAAATGACCCTGTAGTTTGAATATTGTAAGTTGATTTGAAATTATTAATTTATTATTGTTGGAACAAATGAAAGAAGATTCTTTATAAAGAAATTAGAGAAAATAAGCGATAAGCAATTTTGATGACAATAGTGTCATTTTTCAAGTGACAACTTGGATTATTTGAGGAAAAACACAGAAGTCTAAGGGTAATAACAATAAATAAAATATGTTATTTTTATTGGCGAGTAAAATTGTCAAATAACTACTATTATTCATACACACATTGAGAGTCATACACAATACTATTTTACATGAATTTAATAAATTCTAAAAAACCTTTTTCTGTTTATATTAACTAAATATAAAATGTGCAATAACTATTGCTAAAGAGTTATAAAGAGTTATAGCTAATTATTTGGAATAACTATAATTGTCAATATATGTAAAAATATAAGATACACATTATTATTTTTAATCTTGGAGAATTTAAAGTTGAATAAACTGTGAGAATCACATTACACACACATTGTAGTGTTTTATTACAATTAACTTTTTCACACCTGTCTTTTTTACTTTATTCCTTTTATTTAATTATAAATACCGTCTATCCGGGGTTGTTAAACAATAATAATCTAAGAAAGGGTCCACTACCTTTAAATAAATAAATTATTTTCGAAGGGCAAATAACGTTTTACCTTGAGACATTTTTATTTAAATTTATTGTTTTTATTTTTTTTTATTGTTTATACTCCTGCCCTATTGGCCTTACGCACTTCGACAAGAGTCCCCGAGAAATACTTTTTTTGGATTAAGCATAACCATTCTACTTTAGAAATTTTCTATATATTAACCTAATTTTTGTGTCTACAGCCGACTTTATTAGGAGTACTCGCATTACGCCTGGACCACCCGTCAATGGGTTTTCTCGCCAGAGAAGAGGGAAACTGTAGAAAACCTCTCTGAGTACAACCGGTTTATCGACAGTCGAGTTCTAATGGTGTGTACCGGACAATAATCGACGGTGCACATCATTATACCTCGACGTCAAACCTCCCGCTCAGATTGTCTCACGTGCCGGAAAAATACCAAGCCAAGTGGGCGCGAACCAAGGGTACTTATACCCTTGGTCCTTAAACGACCACCAACGCCAGGCACTTATCCGACTGAGCCAATCTGTCGGTATTTAAATTTATTGTTTAATTAATTTGTTAGCAAATTGTTAAAACTAATTTTTGTAAAAATAAGAATTTTGATTAATAAATTAAAGTATTCAAAATTCATCCTTAACACTACTATCGCTAGGATTTTAAGTTAGGCTAATGCCTAAAAGACTGACAAGTTTCACTTCAAACGCTCGAATCGTTTTTCCGTGATGCGCGGTCAAAAATTTGCGGACATACATACACACCTACACACATATACACATACACACATAATTTTCTTAATAGTATTTTCGCATTCCTTAGAGTGTAAAAAGAAGGAATATAATAGAAATTTTAAATACTATGCAATGTACAGACAAACGTCTAATTTTATTAATAAGGGAGTGTTGTTAGAGTTGAGCATAGTTTTGACTTTTTCTTCATAACTTCCCCTGTAGAACGAATTTCGCGATTTCACGCATATTTTTGGAAAGATCAACTCAAATGCAATGTTTTTGCTAAACATTGTAAAAAAATTCGACCAAAAGATTCAGAGTTATAAGCAATTCAAAAAAAAAATCAGAGTTGAGCATGGTCGCCAGAGTTGGGCCACTGTAGAAAATCAATGAAATATTTAGGTAAATGATTAAAAATGACCTTTAAATGATATAATGATACTTGGGAATGAGGAAAGGAACCATGAAATTAAAATAAAATCCCATATTATGCATTTTCATATAACTTTAGATAATTTATTCCTCATGAACGAAATCCAAAATTGAAAAATTGAAAAAATGAAAAAAGGTTATCAAAAAATTTTTTTCTCTCTTTTCAATTGAAATGAAGTTTTTAACACCTCTTCAAGTGAAAAAATAAATTTCTGTTGCAAGTACGCTTTGTAATTGCAAAATTTCCCTCATGGCCCAACTCTGACTTACGCGTCGTTTTGCGTCATAGGGGCACAGAACACAAACGCGTGACACAAAATCCAAAATACTTTACACATTTTCACATATCATCCTAATGAACAATTTCTGTAAACTTATTTTGTCTTTGGCACATTGCTTCTACATTTAGATCTCTTTTTTTGACACCACAAAAAAGTTTTTGTTGAGCCTATATCACAAATTGGTACGCTGGTCAAGTATAGGTTCGTATACTTAACTGCGACTCATATGAAAAGATGGCTGACATTAGTAGCAAGAATTTACGTAAAAAGATAGATGGCGCTAGTGCAATAAAACGAAATAAACGCGGTGGCCCAACCCTGAACCCTGTCCAACTCTGACAACTCTCCCCTAAGGATAACAATTATTTTTTTTTAATTGTTTTTTTGTAGACAAATTTATGTTTATTTAAGTAATGTATGTCTATTTTGTAAAAAAATGATTTTAAAGTTAATAATTATCATTGTTATTAATAATTATATAACTAATAATCTATCTTCTTTTGCATTTATAAACATTTACAGCATTTTTTAAACTTAAAATGTTTATATTATATGTACATTCTTTTAAGAACTTAAAAAATTTATTAGCTTAAACAATTACATTTGTTATAAACGAATTAATAACTTTATAAACAAATAAATGGCTTATTTATGGAAAAAAATTAATCTTTTTTGAAATAGTTTAACATTTTAAAGCTCTACTTAAATATCGATAACTTGATTATTGTTAATATCAATGATAATTATTAACTTTAAAATTATTTTTTTACAAAATAGACATGAACTAGCAGAGCTACGCGCGCGCGATATTTCTGCTTTTGTCTTATGATACTTAAGACCTTATTACATTGTGTGTTTATAAAAATGTGACTAAGACTTTCAGATGTTTTTTTCTTCTTCTGAAATATTAGAAAAAGATTACAAATTTTTTTGAAGAATATTTAAAACATAAAACACTAAAACCAATAATTAAATATAACACACTGAGCAGTTCCACGACATAAATATAATAATATTTTTTAATTTTTATAATTATTTCCTTAAATTTTCAGTTTTCTGGAAAACTGTAGTATTATTTCAAGAATTCGTTATAAGCGAAAAAAAATTTAAAAGTCGGATATAAAACATACTTTTTTAAACTCGTATAAACTATGCCATATTGTAAATATATTGAACAGCTCTTTAAGGGGTTACACCACTGTAAATGCCTCAAAAACAACGTTTTTTCAGGAATTTTTTTTTGAATGGAAGGAAAGGAAATACAGTAACAATATTTTAAGTAGTTAATAACTTATATATTCAAATTAAAAGTTACAAATTTTAATTAATAAATATTCCAAAATGTCCGCACTGGAGCCATTTTTGTAATGCATGTTTTATGTAAGTTAAAATTCTTCTCTGGTAAAAAAGCTTAAAATTTTAATGAAATCGATTTCAGACATGTATAAATCCTTTTTTCCCTTATTCTATAAGGTTCAAAAAATTTTTTAAGCTAATAAAAAAATAAAATTTTTTTTACATGTCTACAGTGGTGACATAAAACGTCTGGCAACATTGCACATAATTTTCTACTCAAAACTAAATGTAAACAAGTCATACTCAACATTTGCAACCAAGCAAGTCAAATCACAAAATAATGGTTTCTGTTTCGATTAGTTTAGTCAAGCGATAGAAAACTTTATACAAATTCATTACACATTAGATGAATTATTTTATTGAAGTATACTTCCTTCTTTGTCAAAAAATTGACACCGAGATTTATTGATAGTCATGATATAAGCCGAGGTATAAGCTTAGGGGCCGTCCATAAACCATGAAGACCAATTTCACCAAATTTTCAAAAAAAAAAATTCAAAATTTCAAAAATTTTTCAAAAAAAAAAAATTTCAAAAATTCAAAAAAAAATTCAAATTTAACCAATTTTTGACACCCCCCCATCCAATATGAAACATGACTTTTTACTTTATGCATTTTTATGTAGGTGTAAATGTTCTAGGAACGCTCACTGACAATTGACTTCTGTTTTAACACTTGCGCCGACTCACAACCAGCGAGCGTGAATAGAAATTTTTTTAAATTTCTTTTCCCCATATTATATTAGCCATTTTGAATTTTTGAAAGCAAACATCGTATTCCTAATCAGCGACCTTAAAAACCACCCAGTGACAAAATTAAGATAAATTGCATTAAGTAAAATTTTTGTTCCATATTGGATCCGTCATTTTGACTTATTGGAAACTAAAATCGAATTCGTTATCAGCGTAATCAAAATTTAAAAATTCAAAATGGCTATCGATTCCAAAAATCTAAATACATACAAAAGTAATATTTCAGAATTATTTTTATCATTTTAAAAAAAACATTTATATTCAAGATTTTTAATTGAAATTCATCAAAAAATTAATTGGTTTTTTAAATTATAGAGCAACTCTCTTAAAGAATTCAATTATTTTTGAATAATTACATTAAAATATTTTTAAAAACTAATTAGTATAATTGTTTTATAATGATTATTTAAGATTCAATTATCTTTAAAAAATTAAAATTTGGTAAAATCTTTTAAAAATAATAGAATTAGTAAAAGATATTAATAAAAATGATCAAATTTGTTAAGAATTTTAATTATTCAGAGGACCATAATTTGTCAAAAATTTCAATAAGTCCAAAAAGTAAATATTCAAAAAATTTTATTTAGGTACATTGTTCGAAGATAATTAAATCTTAAATAATTATTATAAAACAATTATACGAATTAGTTTAAAAAAAAATTTAATGCGATTTTTTGAAAATAGGATTAAATTTCTTAAAAGATTTTTTATATAATTTAAATAAACTGATTAATTATTTGATGAAATTTTAATTAAAAATTTTGAATATAAATGTTTTCTCTAAAATGTTAAAAATAATTCTAAAGTATTATTTTCGTATGTATTTGGATTTTTGGAAATATGTAATTATAAATACTGAAAAGAAATTTTTTTATTGACATTTCCCTGATTTAACTGAAAAAGTTTTGTTTCCCTGACTATGATGTTAATATAACAATATAATAATTTTAAAAAAAGTGTTTAATTAAATTATAGTGTTTATTTATTATTTTAATCGTTAATCATTTTCGTAATTTCGTGCTTTGAAATATGTTCAAAAATGAGCTTTATAACTTTTTAAAATGAGGGTGAAACATAAAAGAAAATACTTACATACTTTTCAAATGTGCATTGTCCACGTGGACAAGTGTAAAGGAGGGAGAGGTTTTCCAAAAGTTCACGATTGTCCACAACCGGAGGCGGGGGGTCAAAAATTGGTAAAAAATTGTCCATTTGGTTTATGGAATACCGATAAAATTTTTACCCCTTACTCTTATCTCATTCTCGATCTCCCTCTCTTTCACTCCTTAATCTATCTGTCAGTGGGAAAAAAAATAATTAGCCAATAAGAAAATAAGACGCCCTTTTCGTATTTTGGCTTGAAAGTGAAATTCCCCACTGTTCCTTCCCCTACCAATTTCTGTTCCTCTCTTTCTACCTAACATGGAGAATGGAGAAAACATTATGCTTTTATGTAAACCAAAGACATAGGCGTTACTATCTTACCTATTCGTCTCTCTTTCCTTCCTACACTAAACTAAAAGGAGAGACAATACCTCCCTCTCTTTCTCTTTATCATGTTTTCTCTCTCATACTGTGACAGACAGAAAGAGTATGAAGATTAATATAGTTAATTACTTAAATAAACATAAATTTATCTACAAAAAAAATCTTTTTTTTTTAAAAGACCAATGTTATTTATTTGTTAATTACAATTGTTTTAAAATCAATAAATAAATTTTTTAAGTTTTTGAAATAATGTACATAGGGTAACTGTACCAATTATCGAGGATTTTAGGCAACATGTGACTTTGACATTTTTTTTCTCGGAAGTAAATTCACTTTAAAATTTGATTTTTGTAAATTTGGACGAAGAATCTAATAATGTTTAATATTCATATTTATTTTTCTAATATAAATTAGATTCTTAAGCAAAAAATATATTTAAAAGTCAATCGAGCAAAAGCACCATTTGTCGATGGTCTTGTGCTAATTTCTCGAGGGTATGTTCCAATTGTCGAGGGTATGACATTTTTAAACATATAACCCAAAATAACCTAACAATTAACCTGTATAGATATTTGAAATTGAGTAGATATTTATTTTCTCGATAAAAATATTATAGAACATTATCAGAAACCAAATATATTTATTTAACTATAATTAAATAATTTATAATATCGATATAAAACCTTTTTATAGTAGATGTTACAGGACAGAAAATTTTTTAACTGTTTTTTAAACTTTTATTAATAAGTTAATTAAATTAAATCAATTTTGTTAATCAGACATTAATTGAAAAATAAATTAATTTAAGTCACATTAAATTTGTAAACGAATAAAATAAACTTTTATTACGAACTGTAAATATAATGGTTAATTATAATTAAACTGTAGTACAAAATTTTTTAGTTTTAAATAATGCATTTTTTATTAATTTTTTTCCGTCTTCCTCGTTTTTTTGGTTGATTATTTTCTGTTGGTTGTAAATTTTTGGAGCATTTTGTTTTCTTTTTCTCTGTAACTACAAATGTTTGGAATTTATGTTTGACGTTTAGTAAATAAACACTTAACTATCGATAAATGGTGCATCAGCGAAAAAAGTGACTACACCAATTTTCGGGTCATTACCTCGAAAAATGAAAATGTCAAAAAAAAGGAACCAAATACCGATGATTTGCTTTTAAAAAATATTAAATATTGTTTTTAACAAAAAAACATGTATAAAAAATTATTTTAGTTCTTGTACAGAATTATAATAATAATTTTGTACACAAAAAGTCATTATAAATCCTTTTAATTTGCATTTCTAAAAATCTGTTTCAATCAACCTGAAGTATTAAGAAAATGGAGATTGGAGTAAATTTGACAGCAGTGAATTATAGTATTAATTAAATAATTATTTTAGTAGAATAGCTACGAAATTTGAATATATAAATATACAGTTGAAAATACAAAGTTTATTTAGAAATTTTTTTTTGTTCTTAAATATTATATATTATACTATTTATCTAAAAAAGAAAATTATGATTCTCGACAATTGGTGCAGTTACCCTATAATATAAACATTTTAAGTTTAAAAAATGCTGGAAATGTTTATAAATGCAAAAGAAGATAGATTATTAGTTATATAATTATTAATAACAATGATAATTATTAACTTTAAAATCATTTTTTTACAAAATAGACATACATTACTTAAATAAATATTAACTATAAAAAAAACAATTTTTCTAAAAAAAAGAAATGTTATCCCCTTTCATTTAAGACCAAGAACATCCTAATCTAATAAAATTTGCAGGCTCTAGACAATTTTAAAGAGTAAAGTGTAAAAGATCCCACTGTGAGGCGTCCCGGGTAAAAGATACTGCGCTGGCACTCAAACGTGGTCGCGCTTCCACAAAAATTGCAATATCTCGAAAACTATTAAAGTCTCCATCGTTTTCTTTTTTTTAAATGAAAGGTGAAATTATAAGGAATATTTTATTGGGTCAAAATAAGTGAAACCGGCCACTTGAAAAATTTTTATCTCCAATTTTCAAGTTATCTATGATTTTTAGTAGATATATGAGTACACTTTTTCCCCTAAAATATTTTTCAAAAAAAATTTTATTTTTGAAGTAATTAGGTATTGAAGTTTTAGGTCATTTTATTTTCATTTTATTATTACTTTGAAACAAATAAAGATAATTAAGTAATTTTTTTTTTAAATTAAAGCTTAAAGTCTATACTTTAAAGATGAAATAAAGCGATTGCAAAAAATGAAAATTTATAATTGTTATTAACAATTCTTTTAAACAATTGCAAATTGAAGAATGTTCTCAATGTTTTTGAAAGATTAAATTACGATATATTGATGCGCAAAACTATAAGGATTCATTTAAAAAAAAGAAAAATGAGTAACTTCCAATATTATAGAAATTATGTAAATTTTGCTGACAAAATGCAAGCAAAAATTGACTCAAGTTCCTGGAAAAAGATAAAATTGCAAACGAATAAATAAGATCTTCTTTTGTTTTGTTAGAAACTTCACGCTTTCAAGCGGATTTTTAAGATTAAAAATCGATTTTGGCCTGCATTTTGGCAGAAAAATCTACACAATTTCTATAATATTGGAGGTCACTCATTTTTCTTTTTTTTAAATGAATCCTTATAGTTTTGCGCATCAATATATCGTAATTTAATCTTTCAAAAACATTGAGAACATTCTTCAATTTGCAATTGTTTAAAAGAATTGTTAATAACAATTATAAATTTTCATTTTTTAGCAATCGCTTTATTTCATCTTTAAAGTATAGACTTTAAGCTTTAATTTAAAAAAAAATTACTTAATTATCTTTATTTGTTTCAAAGTAATAATAAAATGAAAATAAAATGACCTAAAACTTCAATACCTGATTACTTCAAAAATAAAATTTTTTTTTGAAAAATATTTTAGGGGGAAAAAGTGTACTCATATATCTACTAAAAATCATAGATAACTTGAAAATTGGAGATAAAAATTTTTCAAGTGGCCGGTTTCACTTATTTTGACCCTATTATATATCGAAAAATACTCAAAAATCGGTCCCGTGCTTAATAAATCGATTCAAATAATTTTTTTACTTTATTTTTCAAAAAAAAATTTTTATTTCTTTTGAAAAATTCTATAAGGACATTTTAAGTATAACATATTTAAATTTCATTAAAATCTGTTAAATTGTATCGAAAATATTCACATTTAAAAAAAATCTAATAAAAGAATTAAAAATGGCGTAACTTTTACAATTTTGAAAATTTTTAAAAATCCTTTGGTACACTTATTTTTGTTATCAAATATAACAACTTCACCAAATTACAGAATAATCCAAAGACTTCATGCAAATTGTAATTTTTTTGACGGAGTCTTACCCTTAAGGTATTTGTCGCGTGACTGGTCACCCTCAAAAGTTTGTATCCGATGACTGTACTTATGAAACGATTATGAATGCGAGTTTCCGAAAAACTTTTGGGGACGTACAGTTTCACACACAGATGTTCTTAATGTATATTCATAACCTCTCGCATGAAAAACGATCGTGGCAACGTCGCAAGTTTGGCATATGGCCGTATTTAAAATTTCGCGCCAAAAGTAGTAGACGACCTGTAGTACTCTTATTTATTAATGTAACATTGTTTAAACAAAGCTTAATTAACAATTGCACCGTTACTTTATTTTTAGTTGTTTAAGTCTCGTTTTTTGTATATTTCCATGTATATAAAGTAATTTCTTAACTTATTGTCAAATTTCACATTTGTTAATAATTTGAATTGTTATTAACAATTGTTCAAAAATACTAAGGAGAAAATTTTTTTAAGACATAGTTTGAATATCATAAAAACAGAGTAGAATCAGCGAGGATAATTTCGAATGCACGTTGAGTGTACAAATCTTAACTTTAATTACACAATAAAAAGAAAATCTTAATTTAAAATCAGTCTTCAATTCAACATTGTCTGTTTTTTTATTTTTTATTTTCTTACTCTCTAAATTTTAATCAGTTAAAAATAACTGATTTAGAAGCAAAAAGTCAGTCACTAATTCAAATAGTAATATTTCTAATATAAATACTGACAATTAGTTAAAAATAACTGATTTTTAGTTAAAAATATCTGAAGTAATGAAGTTTCAGTAAATTTTTTTTGACTGATTCAATTAGTCAAGTTTAACTATTTTTTCAGTTATTATTTACTGAAAATTAGTTATTTTTTCACTAAAAACAGTTATCTTTAACTGATTCAGAAGCAAAAAGTCAGTCACTGATTGTCAGTTAAAACCACGATTTTTAACTGAATCAAATTAAGAGAGTATGAATCAAATAGTTATTTTCTTATTTGTATGGTTAGTCACTGATTGGGTCCCACACTATGTTTTAAAAAAAATTTCTCCTTAATATTTTTTAACAATTGTTAATAACTATTCAAATTATTAACAAATGTGAAATTTGACAACAAGTTAAGAAATTACTTTATATACAAGGAAATATACAAAAAACGAGACTTAAACAACTAAAAATAAAGAAACGGTGCAATTGTTAATTAAGCTTTGTTTAAACAATGTTACAATAATAAATGAGAGTAAAAAATACTTCCTGTAAATCGTAACTAATAATAATATTGGTTTTAAAAATATAACTAACTTTGTGTTAAAAAAATAAAAATTGTTAATAAATAAATTGTTTATAACATAACAAAAAGTAATTGTTTATAACAATAAATTTAACTAGTATTTACTTGCATATCATAAGTATAGTAGATTATGCAAAATTTAGTAACTAAATTTACATAATATTAAAAAAAGCTTTTGTTGATTTATTTGTTTATAACAAAAGCAAAAATTGTTTAATCAAAATAGTTAATGTCTCAAAACATTTTTAGAACATGGCTATAATGTTTTTGGTAATTATTAATAATATAATAGGCTTTCATAAGCAACAATATTTGTTTGAAGAAAAAAAATTTCTCATTTTTTTATTTAACATTTAATAAACAATTAACGGAACATTTTTTTCTTAAATAAAAAACGTACGTTTTATGCAAAATTTTATTAGCTTTAATTGAAAAAAAAATTTTGTGAATCGGTTAAAAATTGTGGTCTAAAAATTAATTTGTCCAATAGCGTGTTTTTTTTCCCACTGTGTCTCGTAGGGATTTGAGTCTACAGTAAAATAATGTATAGCAAAATTATAGCCAAATAACCAGGCTTTCCCAAAATACTTTTCGTTGGCAGATACATATGGGCACTTCGCTAATGACAAATCCCATGTCGGTTTCTAAGAATTCAAAATGGCGGATCCAATATGGCGGTCTTTATTATTTTAACGATTTTTTTAAATTTATTACTAGCGGTTTTTCGGGACCTTTGATAACGAATCCTATATCAATTTTTATAATCTTAAAGTCTTACGAATTGTTTTCTAACAATTTTTTCTAACAATTCGTATGACTTTAAGATTATAAAAATTGATATATGATTCGTACTCAAAGGTCCCGAAAACCCCCGAATAACGATTTTCAAGCAAATCCAAATAAATTTTAATTATATTTTCCGCCATATTGGATCCGCCATTTTTAATTTTGATAAACTAACACCGGATTCGTAGTCAGAAATTATAGAAACACCTAAGTTGTAACTTTAAAGAGCTTACCTAATTTTTATTGCGCTGTGTATGGTATATAAAAACTTACGATATTTTTTTTTCCTAATGCACAAAAGTGGCGATTTCAGATAGCAGACGACATTTTCATATGGTCGAAGAAATGAATGACTTTTCTCCCTGTCGTCTGCTATCAGAAAGCGCCATTTTTGTGCATGTGGGATAAAATAGTTTATTTAAACTAAGGGATCTGAGAGAATTATCAATATGCGATTAGATTCAATTTTGATAATTCAAAAGTGACCATTTTAACGATTTTAGGGTATTTTTTGAGGTTAGGGCGAAACAAGGACCCATTGGCCAAATTCTGATGGCGGATTCGGATTCAGCGCATCGAAATACATCGGAATAGGTACATATGTCTTGACCCCAGATGAAGACACTTTATTTTTTTTGTGTGGCTGTGTTATTATTACTAGTTACGATTTAGAGGAAGTATTTTTTAATCTCATTTATTAATGTAACATTGTTTAAACAAAAGCTTAATTAACAATTGCACAGTTTCTTTATTTTTAGTTGTTTAAATCTCGTTTTTTGTATATTTCCTTATATATAAAGTAATTTCTTAACTTGTTGTCAAATTCCACATTTGTTAATAATTTGAATTGTTATTAACAATTGTTAAAAAATATTAAGGAGAACATTTTTTTAAAACATAGTGTTGGACCGAATCAGTGACCAACCATACAAATAAGAAAATAACTATTTGGTTCATATAAGCAAATAAAAAATAAAATCCTTTTTTGATTTTTTTCATTATTATTATTATATTATAATTAACACTACTGTCCGTGAGTATCAGAACGCCCCTTTTTTCATGAGTAGAAAAATGCTTAAAACGTAGAAAATAAGAATGACAAAAATTTTTCGTATTTTTTTCCTGAAAGCTAATGAAATTATGAAAAGACTAACACCTGATCGAAGAATTTTTGTTAGCTATTCTGTCAGATACAGAAAAAATACTGGATTTTGCATGCTTTTCGTAATTTTTTAATTTCTCGAAAACTAATAAACTTTTTTTAGCGTTCTTGGTCTTGTTTTAATCTCTATTCAATGTAGAATCTAAATTAATTAATGGTGTTGTGATATAAATTTTTCCAAAAAAATTTAAAACTGTGAAAGTCGGATAAAAACATTTTGAAAAACAGATTGACACTTTTTCAACAAAAAATTTTTTTTTAAAAATTAAATAATTAAGTAATTAAAAAGCTTTTTTGAATTTTAGTATATCTATTAAATGAACATATTTTACATTGACCTTTTTGACACTTTAATATTCAAGATAATTTTTTGAATTTTTTTAATCCTACTTTTACGGTTTCAAATTTTTTTGGAAAAATTTATTTCACAATTCCAGTTAATAATTTAGATTCTACATTTAATAGAGATTAAAACAAGACCAAGAGCGCTAATAAAAGTTAATTAGTTTTCGAGAAATTAAAAAATTACGAAAAGCATGCAAAATCCAAGATTTTTTTTGTATCTGACAGAATAATTAACAAAAATTCTTCGATCAGGTGTCAGTCTTTTCATAATTTCATTAGCTTTCAGGAAAAAAATACGAAAATTTTTTGTCATTCTTATTTTCTACGTTTTAAGCATTTTTCCACTCATGAAAAAAGGGGCGTCCTGATACTCACGGACGGTAGTGTATATTATTTTTAAATTATTTAAATAAAATATTAAAAACATTTATATTTTAAAAACTGACACTGTCAATCGATTTTTGATTGAAAAAGCAAAAGTGACAGATTGAATATCATAAAAACAAAAGAGTAGAATCAGCGAGCATAATTCCGAATGCACGTTGAGTGTACAAATCTTAACTTTAATTACACAATAAAAAGAAAATCATAATTTAAAATCAATCTTTAATTCAAAATTGTCTGTTTTATTATTTGCTTATGAATCAAATAGTTATTTTCTTATTTGTATGGTTGGTCACTGATTGGGTCCCACACTATGTTTTAAAAAAATTTTCTCCTTAATATTTTTTAACAATTGTTAATAACAATTTAAATTATTAACACATGTGAAATTTGACATCAAGTTAAGAAATTACTTTATATACAAGGAAATATACAAAAAACGAGACTTAAACAAATAAAAATAAAGAAACTGTGGAATTGTTATTTAATCTTTGTTTAAACAATGTTACATTAATAAATGAGAGTAAAAAATACTTCCTGTAAATCGTAACTAGTAACAATAATTGTAGATAAAATAAAATTAAATAAAATAAAATTAATTTTGTGTTAAAAAAATAAAAATTTTTAATAAATAAATTGTTTGTAACATAACAAAAAGTAATTGTTTATAACATTAAATTTCACTGGTATTTAGCTGCATATCATAAGTATAGTAGATTATGTAAAATTTAGTCACTAAATTTACATAATATTAAAAAAAGCTTTTGCTAATTTATTTGTTTAGAGCAAAAGCAAACATTGTTTAAACAAAATAGTTAATGTCTCAAAACATTTTTAGAACATGGCTATAATGTTTTTGGTAATTATTAATAATATAATAGGCTTTCATAAGCAACAATATTTGTTTAAAGTAAAAAAATTTCTCATTTTTTTATTTAACATTTAATAAACAATTACCGTAAAAATTTTTTCTTAAATAAACAACGTACGTTTTATACAAAATTTTATTAGCTTTAATTGAAATAAAAAATTTTGTCAATCGGTTAAAAATTGTGATCTAAAAATCAATTTGTCCAATAGCCTGTTTTTTGCCCCACTCCGCGGAGTGACGAGTTTCAAGTGAAATAGACGACATTAAAATTTTTTTGTCTGCCATATTGGATCCGCCATTTTAAGCTTTTGAAAACTGACATCATATTCTTAATCAGCGACCCCAAAAACCCCCGAGTAGCGAGTTTCAAGTGATAGATGTTGCAAGTATTATTTTAATATTTCAAATATTTAATATTTCTTTTTTTATCAAATAATTTTAATACATTTTTTAATTGTTATTTTTAATTCTACCAATTACCGATGAATGTTGCTAGTATTGTTTTAATATTTGTGTACGGAACCCGCCATTGCAGTGCGAGTACAACTCGCACTTGTCCAATCTTTTCAGGTTAATAAATGTAATTGTTTTCAACTGAAAGTTGTCTCATCTCATCAACGATGAAAACTTACGTACATATGAGGCATTTTATATGAAATGTCCTAAGTTGAAATTTCAACTTCTTGAAAAAAATTGAAACTCAGGGAATTTGTTGTTCTATCAAGTAGAAATGTGCCCCAAAAAATATTTTTGATTTTTTCGAAAATTTGGAGGGGGTAGAGGGGGGTCAATTTGACCAATTTTGCTAACACCGGCTACTTTGTGAATTTTTTCTGAACATACTTGTAATGGGAAAAATTTTTTAGAATATGTTCTTAAAGGTTTTTTCGTCCTCTTTCCAATGATGTATTTTATTTTTTAATATTTTGAAAATTTACCCTATTTTTTTATAATTAATATTTAATTTTCAATTTCCCAAAAATCGGTCTGTTTTTTTTAAATAAATTATTGCAAACGAAAGCTGAGGTTTTTTCCTATCGGCATGTAAATTTTCAGAATGCTGATAGGAAAAAATCTCAGCTTTCGTTTGCAATAATTTATTTAAAAAAAAAACGGACCGATTTTTGGGAAATTGAAAATTAAATATTAATTATTAAAAATTAGAGTAAATTTTTAAAATATTAAAAAATAGAATACACCATTGGAAAGAGGACGAAAAAACCTTTCAGAAACATATTCTAAAAAATTTTTCCCATTACAAGCATGTTCAGAAAAAATTCACGAAGTAGCCGGTGTTAGCAAAATTGGTCAAATTGACCACCCTCTACCCCCTCCAAATTTTCGAAAAAATCAAAAATATTTTTTGGGGCACATTTCTACTTGATAGAACAACAAATTCCCTGAGTTTCAATTTTTTCAAGAAGTTGAAATTTCAACTTAGGACATTTCACGTAAAATGCCTCATATATATATATATATATATATATATATATATATATATATATATATATATATATATATATATATCACTTTATATTTGTACCATTTCATTTCATTTTCATTATTTATAATTATATATTTATACATTTAGTAATAACTTGAAAGTTCTAACAATATTCAAACTAAAAACAATTAAAAAAAATTTTTTTAAATTTTTTTTTAAAAAGTTTCTTAAATAAATTTTTGGTCGTCAGACTGTAATAATACAATATAAACAAAATTTTTTAAAAAATTTTTTAGTTTTTCCTTGACAACGCTATGTTCATCATTACATATCAAGTTTTCTATATTTTTCCTGTAATATTCGAATAAAAATACACCAGCATGTAAAATTTCAGCTCTCCATGTCGAATAGTTTAGAAGTTAAGAGAGGGAATGGTCACTTTTTATGAATTTTTTGACAAAAATCTTGTTATTTCCTTGACAACGCTATGACCATCACGTCCAATCACATTCGCTATATTTTTCCTGTAATCTACGAGTGAAAATACATATCTGGACCAAATTTGAGCTCTTTAGGTCAAATAGTTTAGCCGCTAGGGGGGGTACGATTTAGCTACGTACGCCAGAGTCTCACCAATAGGGTTCCGTCAGTACACCTACGGTGTACGGAACCTTAAAAAATACAAAAAAAGTGTTAGGAAAATTTAAAAGATCATCGGAAATACTTTATATTACATTAGTTTTTATTTAATTTATTAGTATCACTTTTTCGTAATTAATTGATAAAAATAACAAAATTAGGTTATTGAGAAACAAAATTTTAAAACATGTACTTTAAATATTATTTTAATTTTTTCCATAGTCGAATTAACCTATTAATGCCCATTGGCACAGGAACGCAGATATAAAAGAACAACAATTGGGATCCTGGCATGGGGTCTAATAATAATTTTTGACGTTAAAAATTTTGTTTAAAAAAATTGTTATAAACAAATTAAGAAAAATTGATTTTCATAAAAAACTGATAGCGCCATTCGATTCTACGCAAAAAACTACTACGAGAACATATGTTGCAAAATTTAAAAAAAAGACCTATTGTTATAAAAATGTTATAAACAATTACCCTGCATATATACTCGTTCCAGCCCATGGGCACAGAAACGCAGATATCGAAAAAACAACAATTGGGATCCTGGCATATGGTCTAATAACAATTTTTGACCTTAAAAAGTTCGTTTAAAAAAATTTTTTTAAACAAGGGAGCGTTCACAAATGATGTCACGCTTTTGGGGGTAGGGGGGTCATACTAAACGTGACACAATGTATTTTTCTCATGTAAAATTGCGAGACAGGGGGTAGGAGGGGGGGGTTAAAAATCTCCAAAAACAAACAAATGAATGCAGATAATTTGCTAACGCAAAGGAAACTTACAATTATTATAATGTATTTTATATACAACTTCTTTCTTGTACCTAAAATGGAAAAAATGAACGTCAATTCTGAGTTGGCATGTTTTCCAAATCGCAGCTGAAGTGGCAGGTTTCTTACGTGTTTTTTGAAACGGCACGTTTTTCACGACTAGTCTGAATTGGCACCTTTCTGCACCCAACCGACGAATTGTTGTTTTTTCGATATTAGCGTTTCTGTGCCCATGGGCTGGAACGAGTATATATGCAGGGTAATTGTTTATAACATTTTTATAACAATTGGTCTTTTTTTTAAATTTTGCAACATATGTTCTCGTAGTAGTTTTTTGCGTAGAATCGAATGGCGCAATCTGTTTTTTATGAAAATTAATTTTTCTTAATTGGTTTATTACAAATTGTTTGATAGTATATATTTTTTTTATTCACGGGGGAGAAGAGGAAATGTATTTACGCATGCCCAGGAAGATCCCACTTACCTGGGGTATGTCGGACTCGCACAAAATGAAAGGAAAAAAAAGAAACCTCACATACCTGCTTTTTACGGCAGTCACAATACCGACTAAAACCTCTTCTTGTTTCCCCTGGGTTTCGAACCTTCTATCCACCTACGGAACTACCTTTTGGCTTCAGACTTCGCAGATGGATGGTCCCATTTAGTCGCTGGTGCGACTTTTCTGTGCCGCTCTTCTTCTGGCCATTATTTCCTCCTTGTTCTTGACAGGGTCTTCTTAGCTTCCTCTAAGGCAGTCCTGAAGACCTTGCACCGACCTGATCCGGCGACGTGTTGGATGTCCTCCTTCTCGCCGAACTTCGCCTGGCATAAGAAGCTGCATGAGCTCTTCTTACAATCTGCTGCTTTATGGCCAGCTTCACCGCACTTGAAGCACGCAGCCGACCTGTCCACCACTGCATTCAAACGATCTCGTTTTAGTCTTCGGTCCTTTCGTGCTTCCTCCGACCAAGTTAGTCCCTGGTAGAACTTCTCGTCTTTTCTGGCCGCTGCTGCGTGCTTCTCCTTTACCTCCCTTATGAGCGATGTTAAGCTTCTGAGTCCATCCTTGATTGTCCTATTGACATTCTTCTGGACTTCACAGGACTTCAGCATTTTGCTGACCTCCTCCTCCATTTCTAGAATGCTCGCTGCTTCTTCCTCCCGCAGCTTCACGCATTCATCTCGATCCTCATTGCAGCTAGCAATGTCAATCGCAGAAGCATTACTGAAGACAGAAATGCAGCTGGCTTGACTCGTCACGCTGCTCGTACTCCCTCGTCTCTCCGACCTGTCCACGATGATCTGTGGCACTACCAACGCGTTGTTGCCCTCCTGCATCCTTGGGCCACTGGCCACCGTCCTCACGCTAGGCGCTTGACGATCGGAACCAGTGAGGGATTTAGCCGTAGCATTACCCCGCAGGTACTCTTCCTCGTTTTTACAATCGCTCATGATGGATGTTTCTTGTTTGCTTGTTTTGGACCGCGTCGAGTATTTGATTTCCTAAATACTACATATTTCTAAGAAGCTAACCTATCCACCACCTGGCACGCGTCCGATAGAGGACCAGCAACCCCGCGCAAAAGAACAAGTTCTAATGCGCCCCAGGCAGAACAAAAGTTCCAACCGGGGACGGATTTAATAGTATATTTCGTAACGAGTGCGAGCAGTTGCCAATTTTTAAACGAGCACTTTTTTTGGAACGATAGTTTTCATAACAAGGTGCAAAAAAGTGCCCTTTTTAGCACCGCGTTATGAAAAAAAAATTTTTAAACAAAATTTTTAACGTCAAAAATTATTATTAGACCCCATGCCAGGATCCCAATTGTTGTTTTTTTATATCTGGGTTCCTGTACCCATGAGCATTAATGTGTTAATAAATAATGATTTATACTATTATTAATAATTCTATGTTTTTTAGTTTAATTTTTACTAGACAAAAAAAAGACATCTTTTGTATCATAAAATTTATTTTTACATCCATGAGTCACTAACGAGATCTTTTTCACATGTGATAACTAAGAAATAAAGTAATGTTTGTGTGATTCCCCGCGTATAGCACAGGATTGGTTTTATAAAATTAAGAAGAATTTTTTTTCGTTATGATCATTATTAATAATTTTTTTTGAAGATAAAAGGTACAGAAATATAAATCCATGGTGGGTCGGAAAATATGTTTATAATTTTTTTAAACGAATTGAAGAAAAAATTTTTTAATTTCATAATATAGTTGAATCTTGATATTAATTGCTCGGGATCAAAAAAGCATTTATCCAGAAAGATTTCCTAGCAGAATTATTACACTGAAAAATTAATTAAATTTGTTGTAAACAAGTATAACAATTAACAAATTTACTGCTTGAACAGTTTTTGACAAAGTTCTATTAAAAATTATGTAGTTACTTATAAAAATTGTTGCTGTAATTTATAAAACTATTTGTTATAAAGAAATTTAAAGATAAAAGTTGCTGAATAGGATAAGAATATTTTGACAAATTGGAATATAGATTTAAAAAAGCAATTAATAGTAGGTTTATTAGAAAATCAAATACACAACGAGCGAACGTCGTGTATCTAGTCTCCGCGTTTTACCTCATGTGATCACACTCCGCACAAAAAAAACAAACACTCTTCTCGCTTACAAGAAAATTACGAATTACACATCGATGCGGTGTTGAGCAACGACTCAACATCTCCGCGTTGAGAACCCTCGGCTTCGACCGTATCTCTCGCGTTACACGATACTCTGGCGATTCACAATAGACTCTGTTCTCTCACTCTCTCTCTGTTCACAAACAGTCCGTGCGGCACTTCGGCAAGACTCGTCAACTCCTCGTTCGTCTTCGGGGTTTAATAGAAATAACCCTTAACGTTATTTTATTTGTTACATTCAACCATCCTGAAAAGACTTGGTCCTCCAAGTAGGAGGTACATAAAAAAATAATTACATTGAAATTACATTTTACACTGAATAATGTAGAAATACAACATTTTATTAAACGTATATTAAACGTAGTCTTGTAGATATAAAGGTTTTCTCGTTGACCTTTTTGGTCTCGTAGCGTCAGTGGTCTTCGCGTTAACAATTTCTGTTTGTTTCGACAGTTTTTCGATTACGTCTGCAGGAGCATTGTCCGTTTCGCTATCGGTTTCGCATTCGCTATCTCTGGTCGGTCCTCGACAAATTTTCATTTGACTCACATGCGTTGTTAAAGTACTTAAACAACGACTTTCGCTTTTTCCCTAAACCTTTGATTTCGTACGTATCGCCAGGGATTTTTCGAACTACAACGAATGGACCTTTATAACGGTTTTGCAATTTTGTACTTTCGCCTGTTGCAGTAGGGTTTGTGCGAACGTACACAATGTCTCCGATTTCGAATTTGACGTTTGATTGATGAGTTTTATCGTAACGATTTTTGTAAGCTATTTGCGCTTTAGAAATTGCTTCACGGATTTAATTTTGAATTTTAATCGCAGGGGAGTACGTTTCGGATCTACGAGTCAATTCGCGCGTTGGATCGCTCTCGAATCGGGGCAAATAACCGAAAATTGCTTCATGAGGGGGTCGCCCTGTAGTTTTATTTACCGTTAAATTGATATCTCTCGCAACCATTTTCAAGTTGTCATCCCATTAATCTACTGATTCTATACAAGCACCAGAACGCAGCGGAGTCAACACTGTTTGATTCATTCTTTCTGCAAGTCCGTTGCCGTGCGGATGACAACTTGAATTTAGAATTCTGCGAATACCGTATTTTGTGCAAAATTTTAAATAGCTTTCGGCGGTAAAACATGATCCACTGTCACTCGCAATACGATCGGGAGATTCGTATAATTCTACAAATTTCGATAGTTTATTAATCGAAGTAGAAGTTTGAGTGTTTTTGACAGCTTCGAGCACCACGAATTTAGTTAAATTATCGACGAGTCAAAATAAATTTATTTCCGCGTTTTGTTGTCACAAATGGACTCAAGTGATCCACGTGAATCGTTTCAAATGGTCTTAAACCGTCGGGAATTGGGTGTAATTCACCTGACTGTTTACCACGAGGTTTTTTGTTTAAAATGCACGGTAGACACGTTTCGATGTGTCTTTTTAGATAGCTTCTCATCGACGAAAAATAATAATGTCTTCGTACTCGTTCATGAGTCTTTTCGAGACCAAAATTACTTGACAAGTCATGTGCTTTGATCGGAATTGCTTTACGCATGGAAGAGGGAACGGCGTAAATTTCTACTTCTTGGCCTAATCGTTTTTCAATTTTGTAAAGGATTCCTTGAATTAAACGATACCCTTCAACCACGGAACGTTCAAATTTTGATCGTTGTTCTCGACACTTTTCTAAAATGAAAATCTTAGTTTTAATGTTCGGATCGGATCTTTCGTGTAATAAGACTTCGTCTTCGATTTTCGTCATCGAAATTTTTATCAACTGGATTCGAAATTGGTGCGCGCGACACTGCATCCACGTGTTGCATTTTTTCTCCTTTCCTGTGCTTTATCGAAAAGTCGTATTCGCTTAACGTACTTGCCCATCTGGCTACTTGTGGATTTTTAGTTTTATTTGCGTTAAGAAAAACAAGCGCCTGACAATCGGTAAGAATTTTAAAATATAATGGAATAATTAATGAACGTAATCGTTCAATCGCCCACGTTATAGCGCGCAACTCTAACCGACTTGAAAGATAACGCGACTCGACCTCCGTTGTTCGCCGACTAATCAAAAAAAAACTAATCAAACTAATCGTTTACACTAATCGCGTAAACGAGTTTCAATTTTGCAGAACTATCTTCTTGAAAGAGCATGACCCCGAGGCCATCTTTGCACGCGTCGCAATGTAGTTCTGTGTTAGTTGCCCGTGAGAAATACACGCCAAGTACCGGTTTAGAAACCAATCTCTGACGCAAGGTTTCAAGTGCATTTTCTTGTTCAACTTTCCATTCGTATGGAATAGTTTTTTTTGTTAAGTTCGTCAATGGAATCGCGATTTAAGCATACTCGGGAATAAATCCTGTCATACCAATAAATAGTTTCACTTGATGAATATGAGTTGGAGTGGGGAAATTTTTAATGGCCTCCACATTTTTTGGACCGGGTTGAATTCCATTACCGTCTAAAACCGGCTTTCAAGAGAGCTTCCAACGTTTGTCGAATTCGCGAGACTAATTCGGCCCAATCTTTAGCGACGATTAAAATGTTATCTAAGTAAAATACAAAAATTTTATTTCGCAATGGTCCTAAAGCGAGTTCCATTGTCTTCGAAAAATAAAACGGAGCGTTTGTCAAACCGAATGTTGCTCTAGTGAATTCTCCCGTTTCATCAGGAGTAACATAAGCAGTTATAAGAATGGGCCTCTTCTTTTAAAGGAATTTGTAAATAGCCGCGATGTTAATCTAAAACTGCAAGTAATTGAGTTCCCGACAAAACCACGAGAAATTCTTCTAAATTCGGTAACGGATAATGAATTTTTACAGTTTGAAAATTTACTCTTTGGTAATCTGATACTACTCGGTACCTACTCACCGCTTTTATTCTTGACAAGTAATACGGGATTCGCGAAAGAAGAATACGGACAATACCTTTCTTACGCCAAGCACTAAACGTCTCTTTCATGGGATCCCGTTCATCTGTCAACACTGGATATGGTTTGCAGCAGACAGGCACTGATCCAGGTTTAAGCACCATCAGCAACGATTTCTACCTGTGTCGAACAACCCAACTCGTCGATTTTTTTGGCAATTGCCCGACGATACTCATTTAACAATATGTGACACAGACAGTTAAAAGGGACCTACGGTCCGAAAAAATCGATTTTCATTTTTTTATTGATTCTTATAGTAAATAGGCCGCTCTTTCTAACGCATTAAACCGCAGCTTTCTAGCTGCATTAGTTTTTTCACAATTTCACTTCAAAGTTAGGTACTTTGACAAAAAAAATACAGCAAAATCAAATTTGACAAACTTTTCCGCAATTAATCAAATTCACTTGAAACTCGTTACTCGGAGGTTTTCGGGGTCGTTGATTACGAATCCGTTGTTAGTTTTCGATAATTCAAAATGGCGGATCAAAGATAGCGGATGACTTTTTTAAAAATTGATCGGATTCGCTTGAAAATCCTTACTTAGGGGTTTTCGGGGTCGCTGATTACGAATCCGTTGTTAGTTTTTAAAAATACAAAATGGCGGATCAAATATGGCGGATGACTTTTTTCAAAATTGATCGGATTCGCTTGAAAATCGTTACTCGGGGGTTTTGAGCGTCGATGATTACAAATATGATGATAGTTTTTAAAAATTCAAAATGGCGGATCCAATATGACGAATGACTTTTTTAAAAATTGATCGGATTTGTTTGAAACTCCTTACTCGGGGGTTTTTGGGGTTGCTGATTACGAATCCGATGTAAGTTTTTAAAAATTCAAAATGTCGGATCCAATATGGCGGACGAGTTATTTACAAATTATAGGGATTTGCTTTTCAGAATTTTTAAATGTATGGTTTTAATACAAATATGTATGGTCTTTTAAATGAGCAAACAGAATATTCATAACTTTATTTATTTTACAAATTTACTTTAATGAAGAACACAATAAATAAAAAGACGTGAGACAAAGAAAAACACGATAAAGAACTTAAGATTAAGCATTTAAAAGATTATAAATTTAAAAAATTTACAAATTTAAAATGTTTTAAAACTTTGTTCTTTAAAATTAATTCTGCTTCTTTAATATTTTTTTCGTGGATTTAATTTCTGTATCTGATATATCATTTTTTCTTTGCTTTGTCACGGTAACCAAACTCTTTTCTTTTATTTACGCGCAGTAAACATAAGCTAATACTTCAGTTCTGACACTAATGACAAAATGTTAACTTTGTTAACACCGATGGTGTTTGTTACATAATAAATTAGTAAATGCATCCTTTGAAGCTACTGCATTAAGAAAAATGCTTTGAATAAAATAACTACAAGAACAAAATAACTATGACATTGGTAAGAACAATTAAACACATCATTAATACAAATAAATACTAATTTACATAGAGATCCAGAAACCCATCTGTTTTCTAATCATCGATCCCAAAGTACCCCTAAAGTATAAATTAATATGAGAATCCAAACATTTTTTGAAACTACGTCCACTATATTGAATCCGACATTTTGAATTTCGGAAAAAGAACATCGGATTGTTAATCAGTGACCTCGTTTTCGGTGTCAACGAAATTTTTTAATTTTACACAAATTCGAACAAATTTTAAATTTTGTCCTCCATATTGGAACCGACATTTTGAATTTTGAAAAACGAACATCGGATTTATAATCAGCGACCCCAAAAACCCCTGAGTAACGATTTTCAAGCAAATCCGATGAATTTTTAAAAAAGTCATCCGCCATATTGGATCCGCCATTTTGAATTTTTAAAAACTAACATCGGATTTGTAATCAGCGATCCCAATAACCCCCGAGTAATTCATTAAAGCGTTCAAAAGTATCAAAATCAACTTGCTAAACTTCAAAGTCGTTTTTCTCGAAATCTTTTTTTCGGATCGTAGGTCCCTTTTAACTGTCCGTGTCACATATTAACAACTAGTCACACTCATCACTAGTGATACATTCCCCCACCACTACTTCTTCTTTCACTACTGAATCGTATCGAGGTTCCAATACTGGAGCTTCTTTGATGGAACACACTTGAGCCTCCAATAGACCGTTGGTTTTAAGTCCCACGGTGGTTGAGGATCCGCTCCGTTGTAAACGCCTAGCATCCATTCTCGTCCTTCATGTTGAGTATGTATAAAATTCACCGACGACGGTTCGAACAGCGTTGGTCAACGGTGGAGAAGAATTTTTCGTTGTATCGATTTAAATTTCGTCCAGATCAATTTCATTTCTATTTCGGAAGGTCACTTGGTCGTCAATTTTAATAAATACTACATTCGGTAAATCGGTGAATGTACGCCCCAGAAACACATCAAAAGGTTGAACGTCGTCCGGAACGACTCATAGAGGAACTTCTCTGCCCGTGACACCATCAATCGTGACGACAGCTACCACTAGTCCATATGATTCAATCGGCTTGTCACTACTCGGACCGAATCGTCCAAGAAGTAAAGAATCTTGTTTCATAGTTAATCCATTTGACAGCACAGTTGAAGCGCGAATAGTACACACAGTACATCCGGTATCTACCATCACTTTCACTTCTTTATCATTCACGAACGCAGATTTTATATATTTGTCTCGAATTTTTGTTGTTAAACAGGGGCTAAAGAACGGATATCTTCTTTAGGAATCGCGGCTGGTTTGGTACACTCTCGATAAGTATGTCTTTTTTCAGAACATCTACTACAAACTTTCTTAGGACACTTCCGGGAAAAATGACCTATTTTATTGCACGTAAAACACTTGGGTCCACTATTTGCACGAGAATTATCACTTCCTTTTGTATCAGAATCATTCTTTGACTGCGGTGTCTCGTCCGGTTTTTTCGTATTAGAAAAATCGTTCCTTCGTTCATGTTTAAACACGGGCTTTTTTGTTCTCGACCTCATTTTTTATAGAATTCTTTTAGGAAGGTTACAGGCCTCGAACTGCATTTGGCATTGAAAATTACGTACTTTACGTACCAAAAAAGGAAAAATTAGTGACCAATTTACGTACTAAAATTTGTAATTTTTTATTTAAAATGCCGACTTTAAATCGCAAAATAGAATGATATAGTTTAAATAATTACATGGATTTCAATCAACATATTTTTATTAGTTTAGAAAATCTTAAAATTGAAATAATATTTTATATGTTCTTATGATAAAATTTTACTTAAGAACTGTAAATTAAGAAGTTTTTGAAATTCTTTAAGGGTTCATACCACTTTGTCAACTTCAAAAAATTAAATTTTTTTACGGATTTTGAAAGTATACAATATCTTAAAAATTTTGTGTAAAATTTTAGAAAGATCTCAGCACTTTAAATATATTATTTTAGGTGACATTTGAACGCGTACAAAGGCTATGTACTTACATAGTTACTAGTTGAATCAGTAAATTTTTACATTATCAGTAACTCAATTCACATTTTTTCATGTTGTGTATTCTATTGTTAAATTTTAAATAATTAAACAATATTTTTTTAATAAAACGACGTTTTCTATATAGGGGAGAGTGGGGCAAAGGCGCTAGGTTTACATTTATCGATGTATATTTTTTAAATTAAGCAATTAATTTAGGCGGTCTTTGTTTTTTATTATTCTGAAACTAATCAACAAGAAATTTTAATAGTTGTTATTTAGTATATTATAATTATATATACATTATTCAATAAAATTTTAAAACATTTGATACCGGTCACTATTGTTGAGGAAATGACTGATTTAAAGAGGGATATAAGGGAGAGAGTGTAGAACGGGTTCCTTCGTACAAATAGTCTGGGGGCCCTGAGAAGGGCCGGTGGGGTTCTATGCGGTGATGTGGGGGAGAGTGCGCCGGTGTGCGACAAGCTTGCCCTCGATCTACTCGATCCACCCGGAGGACAAGAGTGCTACACACAGGCGTAAAAATAGGTATTTGGACACAAATCCTCGGAGATGGGACCTAGGGGTCTCGGAATCGAAGCAACAGACTTGGCTACTAACTCTCGCCAAGTACGGACCCAACCCTGATGTCGGAGGACGGATGGGTGCGTCTGATGTAGGATTACTTCCTGGAGGGGCTTCCTGGTGGATTCGTCGATGCCGTCGGGACCGGCGGTCGGTGTCACGATGGCAATGTTGAGGTCTAGGGTCAGAATAGTGGCCCTGTTCTGTGTGGCGGACACGGGAAACAGGGTTCGTCGGGCCGAGCTGAATTTGGCGCAGATGCGTCTACGCAGTCGGCACACTCTGCGGAGGGGCACGGTCCCTTCTGGGAAAGGTGCGTAACGCCCGTGAGGAGTGCCGGTTCCCGGTGGCGGTGAAGGAGCTGCTGCGGAATCAACCTCCTGGTTGAGACGAACTGGAGAGGCGCCGGATGTAGCGGGTGCTGCGGCCTGACGGAGTTGGCGATGGCGGCGACGTTGCCGAGAGTTCTTGGCATTGCGTGGGGAGGAAGCTCTGTTACGTCGAGGGTAACGTTCTCTCTGACCCGGAAGGTCCCTGGTGTGGGCCTTAGGTTGTCGGAAGAGGGTTGTCTCAAGGTGGTGCAGAAGGTCGCGAGGCCTTAAGCCACCAGAGTTTTTCCCTTTGCGTTGTGGCGACTCCCGAACGAACCGTGTGACGACGAGTTCCTACGTTAAAGGAGTCCTGAAAAGGACTGATTGTTGCAATGTTTGAGTCAAATATTTCTTATCGTCCTGATAAGGACGGAGCGTTTCAATGTTTGAATAAAATAATTCTTAGCGTCCTAAGAAGGACGGATCGTTAAGTATTGGCCCTGAAAAGGGCCGATGGTGGTGTTGAAGGTGTACTCCCGAGGGAGAGTAAGAAGACAGCGGCTTCGAGAACTGGTCCTTTATTGATTCCGTGCGGGGAGCACGGTATGTCGGCTAGATGGCAGTGGCTGACGGTTAGGTTCGCTTCCAGTGAACTCTTGGCGACGTCGGCGGTCGAGAGGGTCCCGGCCTCGTTCCTCCTCCTTGGGCACTTGTAATGTGGCTGACTTGCTCCAACAAGTCGGGTGTGTGCGGTGGCAGCGGTGGTCCTCTAACACGTGGTAAAACCAGAGAAGGTGGCGGTCGAATTGGTGTCAAGAACCTAGAGAGGTTTTGACACGTCGGAGTCCAGGAGAATTCTGAGAGCGAGTCAGGGAAAGTGCGGTGTATTTATGCGCCTCTGCCGAGTCACTTCCGCGGTTTCTCCTTCTCACAGTGCAGGGGCCAATCAGCGCGCGAAGCACCCCACCTGGGCGGCGCATGCGTGGAACGGTGAAGAGACCGAGAGCGAAAGTCAGTCGAGCGGAGGTAGCGGAACGAGTCAGATGTGCCAGAGAGCTCTCTCCGATGGTGGAAAAAGAGAAGAAACGCCATGCTAACCAGTTTCTATACCGTGTTATTGATACATATTGTAATAATTATAATGATAAAATAATAATAAACTAATAATATTTATAATATATTATAGGTAACCATAATAATTATAGACGATTATATAATAACAATTATTAACAATATTTAAATTCAAAATAATTATTTTAGTTATATAAAATATATATATATATATATATATATATATATATATAATTTAAAAAATATATAAAAGAAAATTCTAGATAAATATACAATGTATATAAAAGAGAAAAAGAAAGAAAAATATATATAATTGTAATAATAAGAGAAGAATGATAATAACATTAATAAAAATGAAAAATAATATAATTATGTTGAAAATATAATTTTCAATATGTAATTGGTTTAATGAGAACATAGTGTACAGACTTGTACACTAAGAGCAGATATTGCTGACGTCACATGGGTTTTTCCCGGCCGGGCGCCAGTCTACCTTAGGTTTTTCCCCAGGCGTTGACGCCACTCGGGACAATAGGGTCTCAGGCCCTTCTAAATGTGTTCATTCTTCGAGTGAGAATGTTTGTGTTGATTGCCTTACCTTTGCAGGTAATGTTTGCAAACACAAACATTCCAAGCTCGAAGATAGTGAATATAATACATTGAAAAAAATGCCTTTGCCCCACACGCTGGGGCAGCGACGTTTTCGCTTATATTTTTAAAAGAAAGCATTTATAAGCCTTAAAAAAATTAACAAGTAATATTTATTAGTATAATATTGACGAAACATAAGGTTAACAACATATTATTAAAAGAATTTTTATTTATTGTTTATACTCCTGCCCTATTGGCCTTACGCACTTCAACAAGAGTCCCCAAGAAATACTTTTTTGGATTAGGCATAACCATTCTACATATGAAAATTCTATATATTAACCTAATTTTTGCGTCTACAGCCGACTTTTATTATTAGGAGTACTTGCATTCGCCTGGACCACCCGTCAATGGGTTTTTTTGCCAGAGAAGAGGGAAAACTGTAGAAAACCTCTCTCCTGAGTACAACCGGTTTATCGACAGTCGAGTTCTAATGGTGTGTACCGGACAATAATCTACGGTGCACATCATTATACCTCGACGTCAAACCTCCTGCTCAGATTATCTCACGTGCTGGAAAAATACCAAGCCAAATTTGCGCGAACCAAGGGTACTTATACCCTTGGTCCTTAAACGACCGCTAAGCGAGGCATCTATCCGACTGAGCTAATCCGTCGGTTATTAAAAGAATTAAACTATTTAAATAAAAAATAAAAACTTTTAGTGATTTTAACCTTATATTGTGAATTATTACATAGAAAATTCGACTATCCAATTGTTTTTAACCAAATTATGTTCAATATTGCCTTTGCCCCACATAACAAACTTTTTTTTACTTTAAATTTAAAATATTTAGATACAAAATTAAACTAAAACACCACGTTAGTTGTGTAGAGAAATATTTAATTTATTTACATGTTACGTTTTTAAAAATTAAATACTTAAACTTATGTTTTAAAAAATAAAAGTTTGTTCAGTAAAATTATTATTTTATTTTTGCAAAACAATTTTTTTGTTATATTTCTTAAAATATTTGATATTTTTAGGTTTTTCTTTTTTTAATCAATTGGTCTGATTGCATTGCAACTTAATTTTTAATACCAATTGGAATAGACAGATAATAAAGAAGATATTTTAAAAAACGTATTTGTCCCACTCTCCCCTAGTTAAAGAGTGTCTTTGTTAAACTATAAAAGACCTAGATCAATAAAATTTACATGGATCGTAAAAAAATTTTACAAAAAAGCTAAATTTTGAGGCATGTATAGTGGTATCAACCCTTTATTAACAAAATATGACTTTCGTTTTCGACCAATCACTGCTTCTGAAAATGATCACCGTCAGCGGATTGATCGGAAAGTGAATGTGAATAAAAATAGAGAAGGCATAACTAAATATTTATTCACAATCTGTATACATATTTTGATTTTTAGTCGAAATGATCAAAATTACGTACTTTACGGACCTTTTGTTAAAATTACGTACTTTTAGGTACCAAATTCAAAATTACGTACTTTTCCTTAATTTATGTATTCAGTTCGAGGCCTAAAGGTATCGTAATTTTGAAGATCCGCAAAAAGATCATCTTCGTCGGCATGATATTTTGCACTTGCGTGTTGTATCCTTCGATCGTAATCCCGAAATAACTTGTCTTTTAATAGTCTCGAAACTTAGATTTAGAGGTCGACACAAACGAATCTTTTTGTGATAATACACTGCCACTTTTTTACCTTGTTGTTGTTCGCGATGTGTCATTTTGGTCCAAGCGTCCGCTTGATCATCTTCACGAATAAAAGTTCTAGTAAAAGCACTTATGAAATCGTCCCACAAGACAAAATGCTGTTGGCGTCCTAAAAACCAAGGTTTTAGCGGTTCAATCAAGTGTTTTCCCACTGACGCCAATAAGAATGAATCCGGCCATTGATGAATATCGGAGGTGAGCTCAACTTGACGTATCCAAGCTCTTGCAGCACTTGTTCCCGATGAACCATCAAACGTAGAAATGGATTGAGTCAAGTCCGGCATGACATAATAATCCCGTGGCGAACCACGATTTGTTGCCGCTGCGTTTTGATCGAGTAAACGAGTCACGACGTTTAACAGCTGATTGATACTCGTCTGTTGTTCTTCGTGAGTATTTCTAGTTGGCGGGTTATGGGGTGGTGGTAATTCTTCTTGAATCACGAGTCTATTTTCGTGGTGAACATTCTCGTTGATCGTTATAATTAACAGTCGAAGGATAGAATCGACGATATTTATTACGTGGCTGATTTCTTGACGGATCTACGTTGCCGCGACCACGATCCGGTTGATCCCATCGTCCACGCCTTGGATCCGGAACTTCGCCATATAAAGAAATCATAAGAGGTCCATTATCGTAACGTTCCTGATGCGGGATATTTTGACGAATAGTTGCGTCAACCGAACGCGTTTGATTAAAATCACGGTCTTGTAATTTAGTCGAGTGACTATGAATTTCACTCATCGATGGATAATTCCCATCTTGTCGAAACACTGAATTCGCTCTTGGTAATCCTGTATTTAAAATTAGGTACACTCACGAAACGACGTAAATTATCTTGCGACATAGGCGTAGAATGAGCACCGACCCATTCTCCGCGACGACGAGCAAGATTACGTGGAATTAAAGTATGGTTCACTTCCGACATGTTTTCGTCAATTACATGGTATGTCGTTGAATTTAATTCAAGTCTTGACTCGTTTCGATCCATGTTTTCGCGATATTTCACTTGAGACAATTCAAAATCCTAGCTCTTGCACCAACTAGAACAAACAAAAATTTTGGTTTTTCGAGAAGCGTTTCTCTGAAACATTCAAATCCGCGCACCGAAGCGCAATGAAAAAATTCCAGAAATTTCTCGATGAGAAAACAAAATGGCTACCGAATGACGCACTACTATTACTTTCCGGACTTTTGTGGGAAAATCCCACTTCTGAAATGTTATAAAGAAATTTAAAGATAAAAGTTGCTGAATAGGATAAGAATATTTTGACAAATTGGAAGATAGATTTAAAAAAAGCAATTAATAGTAGGTTTATTAGAAAATCCATTACACGACGAGCGAACGTTTCTAGTCTTCGCGTTTTACCTTTCGTGACCACACTTAGCACAAAGAAAAACAAACACTCGTCTCGCTTACAAGAAAATTACGAATTACACATCGATGCGGTGTTGAGCAACGACTCAACACCCCCGCGTTGAGAACCCTCGGATTCGACCGTATCTCTCGCGTTACACGATACTCTGGCGATTCACAATCGACTCTGCTTTCTCACTCTCTCTCCCTGTTCACAAACATTTCGTGCGGCAGTTCGGCAAGACTCGTCAACTCCTCGTTCGTCTTCGGGATTTAATAGAAATAACCCTTAAAGTTATTTTATTTATTACATATTATAGCGTGAATTTCAATGAAAAATTATTATTTCTGTAATTAGGGTAATGTCATCTTGAGTGGACCGCCTACCCAGTGATAAATTGCCAATAGACTATAATTATTTTTAATAATTTGTATAAATAATACATTATTTATAAATTATAATTATTTTAAAATGCAGAAGCTATTAGGAAATAGCATTCTTCAAATAATGCTATCATTAAAAAATCAATGATAGGCGAAAGATATCCGCGTCATTAAAATAATAGATTCACAGATATACTCCTGTCTCGCGACGAATCTCTCGATTCTTATACACTGGAGTCGCCGTTCCTGCCCATGGGCACAGAAATACAGATATCAAAAAAACAACAATTGGGATCCTTGCATGGGGTCCAATAATAATTTTTGACGTTAAAAATTTTGTTTAAAAAGTTTTTTTGAACAATTTGTTATGAAAAAATTAAGAAAAATTGATTTTTATAAAAAACTGATAACGCCATTCGATTCTAAGCGAAAAACTATTACGAGAACATATGTTACAACAATTTTTAAAAAAGATCTATTGTTGTTTTTTCGATATCTGCCTTTCTGTGCCCATGGGCTGGAACGAGTATATATGCAGGCTAATTGTTTATAACATTTTTATAACAATAGGTCTTTTAGAATCGAATGGCGCTATCAGTTTTTTATGAAAATCAATTTTTCTTAATTTGTTTATAACAAATTGTTTAAAAAAAATTTTAACGTCAAAAATTATTATTAGACCCCATGCCTGGATCCCCATTGTTGTTTTTTTTATATCTGCGTTCCTGTGCCCATGGGCATTAATGGGTTAATTACGCGGATATCCCTCGCCTATCATTGATTTTTCAATGATAGAATTTTTTGTAGAATGCTATTTCCTAATAGCTGCTGCATTTTAAAAGCAATTATAATTTATAAATAATTTACTATTTATTATTGACATAAATTATTAAAAATAAATAATTAGACAAATAAATATATTAAACAAAAGTTACAAACATTAATTTATTATTATTTAATTAAAAAAATTATTTAAAAAAAAATTCTTCTCTTGGTTGCCAATATTTGGCCAATATTGGACCAATATTAACAACCGATGCTTGGCGAACCCGTTGCATCCCAAGCACCAGCCCATATTGGTCCAATATTGGGAGCCTTTATTGGACCGATGATCGGTCTCTTGGCTCCCAATATTAGTCCGGTGAGAAACTTCTCACTGGGTAAGCCTTTTTCCGAAAAAATGATTTATGAATGAAAACGTATATGTTTACAATTTATATTCGCTCTATTTATTTCAAGTTTCCGATGTCAGATCACTTAAAAGTTCAGGTGGTCCACTCAAGGTAACATTACGCTACAATTATCAATTTTCATTCTGTCAATTTATGGAAATTTATAGAAATTTTCACTATAATTCATAAAAATATTTAAAGCCTAAATGAAGGGTGGCATGACAAAATGGGTCAAACGCCAATTTTTCAAAATTGAGATTTTTTAAATAATAAAATCAGTTAAATTTAATTACACAGTTATGTAAAAGGATTTTCTTGTAATTTGTATTTTTAAACTCGTTTTATTAAAAATTAGAATAAAAAACAGCCTGAATTTTTATTTATAGAAATTCATTTATAAATGAATTTACGATGAAAACTTAGGTATATCAATTTATATTTGTACAATTTCATTTTTCTTAATTATAATTATATATTTATAGGGGAAAGTCTCCAGTTGTGAGACGGGTTTCATTTTTGACCCGTAAATTGTAAACGGGTAAACGAAATTGTAAATAAAATACACCGTTCGAAAGGCAACAGAAATACGCAACTTTTATTAAAAGAAAGTGTAGTGTTTCGATGAACTCAAAAAATTTTACGATACATTTTCCGAGCACATCGCTTTTGTCAAAAAAAAAAAATGTCTCCAGTTGTGAGACACTCATTAAAAATTGCTAAAATTTAATAAGTTTGACATAAAACGTTATGTTTAGTAGAAATAATTAAATATATTAATAATATATATTATTATATACTAAATAATAATATTTATTCGCCAAAATATGACTATCAAATAAACACAATTTAATAGCTTCAACAAGAGCATTAAAATTGATTTCTTCTGAATCAATTGACTTTTTTCCACTTGACATGCCCAAAAATACTAGAAAAAAAATCAAAACAACATTTAAATAGTATGCCTGCAAAGTCGTATTTTTTATGCTGCCCAGATGGGTGTTGACACCGTCTCACAACTGGTGATATGCTGTGTCTCACATCCAGAAATTGGCGCTATTTTGAAAAAAGAAAATTAAATTATTTTCAACCGTAGATTGGAACAATGCAATATTGCATCACAAAATATAAGGAAAACACTAAAAGAAAATGCATTACATTTACCTTTTCCAAATAATTAACTTGGAAAAAAAGTACTTTGCTTTTATTGAAAAAACGCTTTTTAGTCGATTATCACACACAGTGTTGGTATTTAACAAAAACAGTTTATATATTCGCTTCGGCGTACACGAAAAAGTTGGATCATATAAAAAGAAATGTTTTTATATAAACCAATCGGCTTTTAACTATTGCATGTTAACAAAAATTGACTGTCTCACAACTGGAGGTGTCTCACAACTGGAGACTCTCCCCTACATTTAGTAATAACTTGAAGGTTCTAAAAAGATTTGAATTTTTCCATTCTGCATCAAAAGAGTTATCGGTATTTGTTAATTATTGGAAAAATCATCAAAATGGCAATTTTGAATCAAGAATAGGGGAGGATGGGGAAAGGATATGTATCTGCAAACGAAAAGTATTTTTGGAAAGCCTGGCTATTTGGCTATAATTTTGCTATACATTATTTTACTGTAGACTCAAATCCCTACGAGATACGAATGAAAAAGTAAACAAAAATTTTTAACTATCCTTGCCCCAGCACCGGGGCAAGGATAGTTAAAGAATCCGAATGTTATAAAAAATTAGTAGATTTTCGTTCTCTTTGTTTTATTTGATTTAGACTATATTCAATATTGATATCTGAAGTATTAACAATATGTTTTGAACATTTTCTGAAATTTAATTATTGCATTAAAATTCGTCTGAACTTGAATCTCAGTTTTAACCAATTTTCTTCAGACAACTACCAATTTCTTGATCAATAAGCTTTGTTTTCCGTTTATAATTACGCACTATTATGTATATCAGCCTAAAAAGAACAATTAAACATTTTTTTATAATATATATATATTATAAAATATATAATAATAATAATAATATATATATAATTATATATATATTATATTTTTTTTATTTTTTTTTTATAATTTTTTTTTGTGAAACGACGTGAATTTAATTGAAAATAAATACGATATTCGTGTTTAGCAGGAAATTCCACTGCGGAAAACACTTACGTAAATAAATATTCGGAAGCACTAATAAAAAAAACAATATGATAAAACGTGACAACGATTCCGTTGACATTTTTCAAAAACAGGTGTTTTTTAAAAATAAACTCCTAATTTCGAAAATGGTGGCAGATTGACTTCCAATTTTTACTATCATCTTTTAGTGTTAAGACGCGAAAATATCATGAATGACGCGCTAATTTTAACAAGCCGTTTAAGCAATACAGCCACTAACTATCCTTGCCCCATCCTCCCCTATATTTACTATTAATTGCTTTAAAAATTGCGTTAAAAAAATTTAGATGTTCATCGCAAATACTTTATATTACGTGAGTTTTTATTTAATTTATTATTTCCACTTTTTCGTCGAAATTTGAGAAAAAAAATTTAAAACCTGTATTTTAAATATTATTTAAATTTTTTCGATAGTCTAATCATCGACTAATGATTTATACTTTTATTAATTGTGTTTTTAATTTAATTTTTACTAGATAAAAAAAGACATCTTTCGTATCATAAAAAAATTTGTTTAATCTTTACTCTCGAGAATTTTTTTACATGGGATAACTAAAAAATAAATTAATATTTAGTCAAATTCCAGAAAATATTTGACAGATTAAATTTAAATAAATTCAAAGAATTTCCGGAAAAAATTATTTTCGGAAATCACATACGGAAACTTTCCGGAAGTAACTTCCAAAAATTTTCCGGAAATCCTTCCACATGGGTTATTATTTAGTATAATCGCTATTATTAACTACTTTTACAGGCTTCAGATCAGTAGCGGATCCAGGGGAAGGGTCATGACCCCCCTCTGGGGCGGAAAATTTACATAAAAAAGGTCAGCTAATTATGGTCGTCACTCGCCGCATCTAAAGATGACCCGTCTCTGAAGTAATTTCTGGATCTGCCACTGCTTCAGATAAATACACTAAAAAACCCTAGGTTCAAATTGAGTAGCCTATACGCTACTCAATTTGAAATGCAACAAGAATGAACCTCGTAGGTGGCGCAACGTTTTATGGTGTTTAACATGGTCTCTTTTTGAGTTGCAACAAAGATGACCCCAGCTTTTTTGTGTGATAGACATTATTAACAGTTTTGTGTATTAAGAATAAGAACATATTTTAAATTTGACTATAAATTTGGCCCTTTTTCAAATTTATTACAGGCAGTTATAGAACAATTATATCAGTTTTTTAGTATAGACTTTTAGAATACTGTATAAGTAAATATTATATTGCTCAATTCTAGAACAAATTTTCAAAGTAGGGGAGACTGGGGCGAAAAGTTAAACTGTCAAAACAGTTAAAATTCATTATCTATCAAACGGAAATAGTTAGAGCATTACAATTTTAATTATAGAAGGGTGTAATCACCCTAAATAAATGTCCGGAGTAATGTGACATTCTGTTAATTTTTGTGGTGTCGATATTAAAATTTTTTTTATCCCACATGCACAAAAATAGCGCTTTCAGATAGCTGACGACAGGGAGTAAAGTCACTCATTTGTTCGACCATATTAAAATGGCGTCCATTTTCTCCCATGTGCAAACATAACCGCTGATCCCATGCGTTATTTTTGCCAAAGGGAGAAAACGGCCGCCATTTTCATATAAGTCGTACAAGTGACTGACTTTTATTCCCTGTCGTCTGCTATCTGAAAACGCCACTTTTGTGCATTAGAAATAAAAAATATAGTAAGTAATTTTTGACTATGAGCAATAAAAAGCAATTAGTAAAATAACTAATTAAAATGACCTGTAAAAGAGCATTTTTGACGCGTCGCGAAAAATAAACTGTTTGAGTATATCAACCGCACGGATGATAAAGAAGTTCCATGTCAGCGATTGGACCTTCAACATGTGGAAGGATAAATTTTTCCCTTTCCTCCTTGAAATTACAAGAGAAAGGGTAAAAACTTCTTCATCGTCCGTGCGGTTGATATAGTCAAACAGTTTAATTTTTCGCGACGTGAACTCTGTTGCTCGCTGCGCGTGCGCAGACCGTACCAAGGTCGCAATGACATCAACATGCAAAAAGGCACATTTTGTTTTTGATTGAAACTCAGTGGTTTTCTCATTTTTTCAGTTATTCAAAGTTTAGTAACCAAATTCGATACTTTAGTTCACCATTTCCGTAAAGAAACTGTGAATTTATATTTATTACGCAAATGGGAACGGCGAAAAAATGCTTCACTATTCGGTCTATAATGAAGCATTTTTTCGCCGCTCCCATTAGCGTAAATAAAAATAAATTCACATTTTCTTTATGAAAATGGTGAACTGACGTATTGAATTTGGTTACTACGCCTTGCATAGCTGAAAAAAATGAGAAAACCACTGAGTATCATTCAAAACCAAAACCAAGAATACATTGACAGCACCAAGCGAAAATGCACATTTTCTTTTCGACTGAAACTTAGTTATTTTCTCATTTTTTCAGCTATGCAAGGTGTAGTAACCAAATTCGATACTTTAGTTCGCCATTTCCATAAAGAAAATGTGAATTTATATTGATTTACGCAAATGCGAACAGCGAAAAAATGCTTCATTATAGACCGAATAGTGAAGCATTTTTTCGCCGTTCCCATTTGCGTAAATAAATATAAATTCACATTTTCTTTATGGAAATGGTGAACTAAAGTATCAAATTTGGTTACTAAACTTTGAATAACTAAGAAAATTAGAAAACTACTGAGTTTCAGTCTAAAACAAAATGTGCCTTTTTGCATGGTGATGTCATTGCGACCTTGGTACTGTCTGCGCACGCGCAGCGAGCAACAGAGTTCACGTCGCGAAAAATTAAACTGTTTGACTATATCAACTGCACGGACAATGAAGAAGTTTTTACCCTTTCTCTTGTAATTTCAAAGAGGAAAGGGAAAAATTTACCCTTTCACACGTTGAAGGTCCAATCGCTGACATGTAACTTCTTCATTATCCGTGCGGTTGATATACTTAAAAGGTTTATTTTTCGCGACGCGTCAAAAATGCTGTTTTACAGGTCATTTTAATCAGTTATTTTACTAATTGCTTTTTATTGCTCATAGTCAAAAACAATTTTATTGCAAACTTTGATACTCTAATTTTCTATTTTTGTAAAGAAAGTGTAAAAATGTAATTTTTTGTGGAAGCATTGGCTGTCGCAAAATTGCGTTTTTAGTGCTGGTTTAGTAAACATTTGGTTTGTTTACATTTTACAACTTGGACATAGCCTTAATATGTGACAAGGACAGTTAAAAGGGACCTACGGTCCGAAAAAATCGATTTTCATTTTTTATTGATTCTTATAGTAAATAGGCCGCTCTTTCTAACGCATTAAACCGCAGGTTTCTAGCTGCATTAGTTTTTTCACAATTTCACTTCAAAGTTAGGTACTTTGACAAAAAAAAAATACAGCAAAATCAAATTTGACAAACTTTTCTGCAATTAATCAAATTCACTTAAAACTCGTTACTCGGTGGTTTTCGGGGTCGCTGATTACGAATCCGTTGTTAGTTTTTAAAAATTCAAAATGGCGGATCAAATATGGCGGATGACTTTTTTAAAAATTGATCGGATTCGCTTGAAAATCGTTACTCGGGGGTTTTTAGCGTCGATGATTACGAATATGATGATAGTTTTTAAAAATTCAAAATGGCGGATCCAATATGACGAATGACTTTATTAAAAATTGATCGGATCCGTTTGAAATTCCTTACTCGGGGGTTTTTGGGGTTGCTGATTACGAATCCGATGTTAGTTTTTAAACATTCAAAATGGCGGAAACAATATGGCGGACGAGTTATTTACAAATTATAGGGATTTGCTTTTCAGAATTTTTAAATGTATGGTTTTAATAAAAATATGTATATGGTCTTTTAAATGAGCAAACAGAATATTCATAACTTTATTTATTTTACAAATTTACTTTAATGAAAAACACAATAAATAAAAAGACGTGAGACAAAGAAAAACACGATAAAGAACTTAAGATTAAGCATTTAAAAGATTATAAACTTAAAAAATTTACAAATTTAGAATGTTTTAAAACTTTGTTCTTTAAAATTAATTCTGCTTCTTTAATATTTTTTTCGTGGATTTAATTTTTGTATCTGATATATCAGTTTTTCTTTGCTTTGTCACGGTAACCATACTCTTTTCTTTTATTTACGCGCAGTAAACATAAGCTAATACTTCAGTTCTGACACTAATGACAAAATGTTAACTTTGTCCCACCACCGATGGTGTTTATTACATAATAAATTAATAAATGCATCCTTTGAAGCTACTGCATTAAGAAAAATGCTTGGAATAAAATAACTACAAGAACTAAATAACTATGATATTGGTAAGAACAATTAAACACTTCATTAATACAAATGAATACTAATTTACATAGAGATCCAGAAACCCATCTGTTTCCTAATCATCTACCCCAAAGTACTCTTTAAGTATAAATTAATATGAGAATCCAAACATTTTTTTAAACTACGTCCACTATATTGAATCCGACATTTTGAATTTCGGAAAAAGAATTCGAACAAATTTTAAATTTTGTCCTCCATATTGGAAACGACATGTTAAATTTTGAAAAACGAACATCGGATTTATAATCAGCGACCCCAAAAACCCCCGAGTAACGATTTTCAAGCAAATCCGATCAATTTTTAGAAAAGTCATCCGCCATATTGGATCCGCCATTTTGAATTTTTAAAAACTAACATCGGATTCGTAATCAGCGACCCCAAAAACCCCCGAGTAACGATTTTCAAGCGAATCCGATCAATTTTTAAAAAAGTCATCCGCCATATTGGATCCGACATTTTGACTTTTTAAAAACTAACATCGGATTTGTAATCAGCGACCCCAATAACCCCCGAGTAACGAGTTTCAATTCATTAAAACGTTCACAAGTATCAAAATCAACTTGCTAAACTTCAAAGTCGTTTTTCTCGAAATCTTTTTTCGGGTCGTAGGTCCCTTTTAACTGTCCGTGTCACATATACTATTTTTACCCTACTTTTGAAAATTTTTTCGTAAAAGAAAATATCAACTTTTAAGTATATTTTTTGAATTTATTCTCATCGAGATTTTTTTAGGTCCTTATTTGGGTCCCCTGGGCCGAAAATTTTAATAATGGGTGGGGCGAAAAGTTAAATGTATTTTTACATGTTGTTAAAAATATTTTTTACATTTTTCGTTTTTTTTGGGTTAATTTGTTTAAAAATTATTTAGGGGAAAGGTGTACGAGATGATCCCCTGGGGCAAGATGATCCTTTTAAATTTTAGAGAGCCTATTAGCGTAATCTTTTAGTCAAATACGGTAATACGTTGTCAACGACATACCTATGAATCAGTCAAACTGTCATGACAACACGCGTCATTAAAAAAATTCTATTGTAAAAAATAAAAATTTCATACTTTTGATCTAAGGAAAGCTTAACTTTGTACTTAGATAACTTTTGTTTTAGCAGCTGAAATTCCATTTTTCTTGTACTCACAGCTTCAGTATATCTTCAATTAAGTGTTCTGATTGGTATTATGGAATAACAGAGCTCGTAGGTTAAGTTACGAACAAATTACAAAATATTGGCATTTGGGGCAAGATGATCCCTCAATGGGTGTACAAGATGATCCCCCCTGATTCCCATGTATTTCGTCTCACCTCAAAGTGAATTTTCTAGTATTAATAAAAAATTCAATTTTTCTCTCTTCTTATATGTTATTATTATCAAAACTAACTTATTTAAAACAAAAAGTTGAAATCTACATCTATTTTATTAATTTTCTTGTTGTAGACAATGCCTCGTAATTATAAAATGGAAAAATGAATCTTGTGAGTGTTCAAAGGCATTTATAACCTAAATAAAGCATATTTAATATTAATATATGTTATTTCTTCAATTTAGTCTCCTTTTCCAATAATTGGGGTAAGATAAACCTACGGATCATCCTGCCCATGCCAGGGGGATCATCTTGGACACCCCGGTGTCCAAGATGATCCTTTTGTAAGGTTTTAGAAAAATTAAATTTACTTGTTAAATATTAATTAGCTGCATACATTTCTAATCAGAAAAGTTAGATGGATTAATTATCTACTAGTTTGTACAAAACAAACTCGAAAATGCTGATTTTTCTTTGATAGCACGTAATTTTGACACAAGATTTTATCAGAAGTAAACTTTTAACATTTTAACCTTACGGTAAGCTTGCTGCAAGATTATGTGCTGTCTGGAATATAATATTACACACGGAGAAAAATGGATTTTGCGAGGTATAATCTAGATTATAATCATTTTATGATATTTTCCCATTGTAATGTTAATATTAATGTATAAAAGAGTGAAGCCTACGTTACTCGAATTAAAACGAAACAAAATTAAACATCGCAGGTGGACCACACGTTCTATAACGTCTTTTAACATTAAATCATTTTGAGTTGCAGCAAAAATGAGCTCAGGTTTTTTTTAGTGTATATTGGTTTATGTGTTATGAGGAGAACTGAATAAAAATTCTTAGTTATACAAACATGAGATTTGATCGAAATGACTTCTTTTGGCAATTAAATAAAATTCGGAGAAGATTTGTATCAAAACAGATTTATAATGATAAGAAAAAAGAATACATGTATGGGTTTAAATCTTCTTAAATGTGTAGAGGAGACACCATAAATCCAGGATTAGGTTTAAATAAAGTCTCCTTCTCCAATTACCCCTTCTTATGCTTGAGGTTCGTAATAGCGTGTCATCTAAAGTCAAAAACCTCAAGTGCAGCTGGTCTCCAGCATGCTAACATATATCTCTGCCCGTATGTACTCAGCAACCCTCTTCTTCATTTTTTTCTTTATTTTTCTTTTAGTTTAAAAGGATTTCTTTCGTCGAAATCACTACTCAACTGCCACATTTTTAAAAATCTGTATGCAATAATTTTAATGTTTTACACTTTTTATTTTCAAATTCTTTTTTTTCTTTCTTCGCGGAAAAAGTTACTTTTTCTAATTTATAAAATAAATCATTTTAAGTTGAGTAGGATTTTTGTCGTCGACTTTTATTATTTTCGGAGTAGATTTTGCTAAGACCGAAATGTATTTGATCATTTTTAATAGAATTTACACCGGAGATACACGGAAAAAGAAGTACGTGAAACTTTCATTGATTCAGTGCTTGACTTTTGGATACGACACTATATTATTAATTAAATATTTACTTGAATCAAATAACATTTATTGAAGTTAATTAAATAGTATTTGAACCAATAATTTCAGTACTGTAAGAAAATATCATTTAATTGACTCCAATAAATATTATTTGATTCAATTAAATATTCAATTGATAATGGTCAAGTAATCGGTTATTTGAATCAAATAAATTCTTTTAGTGCACGGAGAAAATTTTTTCCTGAAATTTTACTGAATTTAGTTCGGTAAAACTGGGATGAACTGTCGAAACAGTAATTTTCCAAGAACAAGACTGTAAAGAAATTGCATTGGAAAATAATGTAAAAAGTATAAACCTTACGATACATGTATTAGCGCTTCACTTACAGTTTGGTGAAACGTAAGCTAAGTGCTCGCTACAATCATATTTATTTAATAGTTCAGTAAAACGTCAGATAAAGTATTCGGTAAAACTGACGAGTTGCAATTTATTGAATAGTTTGGTAAAATGTAAGGTAAACTCTTCGGTAAAATGGAACTAGTGTCAATTTATTGAATAGTTCAGTAAAACTTGAAGAACAAAAATAAAAAATAATGTTAATTCAGTAGATCTATATTAATACTGCCGTAAATCTCAATTTATCCACTTCAATCACTACCTAAATCCCCTACAATTGTTTACGAACAAATACTAATTGATACACTTGCCTACAGTACATTCTAAACGCATACACTAAACTCAAATGAATTTTATTTCACCGTTTGTGAGAAAGATTCAAATTAACAAACTACACTGAAAGAAAATGATATTGTCGATTTTGTCATGTGAGTATGTATAGTAAGGATGAATGCTGACACAGCAATACTGTATTTCTGTTCTTTAAATACAGTATTGGTGTTCTTCACATACATATTACTGTCTCTCACATACATATGGCTGTTCTACACTGCGTATAGCTAAAACAGCAATACTGTATGGCTGTCCCATATCCATTATTATGGGTTATTCTTCAACCTTTTGTGACTATTAATAAAAGTAAACAACAAATTGTTGCAAAATAATGAAAATGTAAGCATAATCCTTCTATATTTTTCTCGCATGGGTCCAAAATAATTTCAGAATTTCAGATTTGTTATTGCTATATTTTTATTTTTTAATGGATTTTTTAATTTAAAGTTTTATTGAGTAGTGCATAACCCACGCTTTGATATAAACAAAAAATGAATGAAAAAATTATTTTATTTATTTAATATTTTGATGTTTACTTTTGTCATGTATTATTGGGTGAGATAACCATTAATGACTTTTATTTTAAATTTTTTATGTTAATGTTAGATACTTAAGAAATATTAAAGAAAAACAAATTAAAATTGTCTGAGAACAAAATAATTGATATAATTGACACCAGAAATGGAGATTTCTTTGTAAGTTGAGTCGAAAGTTATAATCAAACGACATTGATTGAAGATTGGATTCAGTGCAGTATTTGAAATTTTTAGCTACATGAAAACTGCACTGAATTCCATGATAAATGTTCAAAATGTGACCAGAATAAGAGAAAAGTAATTTGAACGATTAAAAATTAAGTTTAAGGGTAAGTCCAAGGTGTGAAATGTAAACAAACCAAAGGGTAAACAAACCCAACACAAAAATCGCACTTTTGTAACAGCCATTTCTCCTACAAAAATTAACATTCTTACACTTTCTTTACAAAAATGGAAAATTAGAGTTTTAAAGTGTCCAAAAAAATCATTTTTGGCTATAAGTAATAAAAGGCAATTAGTAAAATAACTAATTAAAATGACCTGTAAAATGGCATTTTTAAAGCGTCGCGAAAATAAAACTGTTTTACTATATCAACCGCACGGATAATGAAGAAGTCTTATGTCAGCGATTGGACCTTTAATATGTGGAAAGGGAAAAATTTCCTTTTCCTTGAAATTAAAAGAGAAAGAGTGAAAACTTCTTCATCGTCCGTGCGGTTGATATAGTCAAACACTTTAAATTTTCGCGACCTGAGACTTTGTTGCTCTCTGCGCAAGCGCAGAGCGTACTAAGAATGCATTAACAGCACCATGTGGAAGTGCACATTTTGTTTTGAATGATACTCAGTAGTTTTCTCATTTTTTTCAGCTATGCAAGGCGTAGTAACCAAATTCAATGCGTCAGTTCATCATTTTTAAAAAGAAAATGTGAATTTATATTTATGTACGAAAATGAGACGTCGTGCAAAAATGCTTCACTATTCGCTATTTTGAAGCATTTTTGCACGACGTCTCATTTTCGTACATAAATATAAATTCACATTTTCTTTTTAAAAATGATGAACTGACGTATTGAATTTGGTTACTACGCCTTGCATAGCTGAAAAAAATGAGAAAACCACTGAGTATCATTCAAAACAAAATGTGCACTTCCACATGGTGCTGTTAATGCATTCTTAGTACGCTTTGCGCTTGCGCAGAGAGCAACAAAGTCTCAGGTCGCGAAAAAAAAAGTGTTTGACTATATAAACCGCACGGACGATGAAGAAGTTTTTACCCTGTTACGTTTATAAAATTGATAGTCGCGGACGTAAAGTAATATACTTTAATTCGGAGGTCGTTAGCAAATTTTCACAAACAAAATTGAAGTCTTGATTGTAAATATATATATATATATATATATATATATATATATATATATATATATATATATATATGGGACGTTTTAATACTCAGCTCTAAGGGAACTGTTATTGATATTGTTCTTATTATAAAATAGGATAGAGGAAGGAATAAAATAAAAGAGTTTAATTAAATGCAATAGTATAGTTTTAATAAATTTGTCTTACCGATTACAACATTAATCTCTCGAGAGAGATATTCGATACGCACAAGGGTGATTTGTTTGGAGTCGTAGGCTGATTTTATTTTGAATGTTATCGCTTGACGAACGTTTTCAAATAAAATAAAGCTTTTGACCAAAATTTTACATCGAGCTGCCTCAGAGTGTTCTGAGTAGTCGAGCTGTTTGATTTCGTCAAATGAGTTTTATTCAATTTGTTTAACTACTAACAACGAAAATCAGAACTCGGATTCAGGGGACAAACTTTGGCATCTGCCTGATGGAACACTATCTAAACTTGGTTTAAATACAATTGACTTGAACTGCCCAAAAGAAGTGACAAAATTAGGTGTGGTCCAAGGGTTTTTATAAACAGCTTCTAGTACTATATATATGTTATTGGGACTAATGGGGGTGTTAAATACATCTCATTGGTTAATATTTTTGCGCACGCGTTATGTTACAATTGGTGGGGGAATTGCATCTTCTTAGAAAATTGCATAGTGCATGGCAACGTTGTAATGCATAAGAATATGCGCACGCATTCTGTTACAAAGAAGTAGGGGAGTTCTCTGAAGACTCTCGTAGATGAGATCATCAGTCAATAACAGAATTGATAATAATAATAATAATAATAATATAATAGTAATATAACTGATATAAAAATAATGTTTTTGGTTAGTGTCAATACTCATTCTTTAGAAATGATATAAAAGATTTAAGCTTATAACGATGTACATGTTTACATATATATGCAACTAGAAGCTCGTTAGCTTAGATAACGTAGAAGAAAAATGGTACAATTTTAAGATGTAATTTGAGTCTTTTCGTCTCCCATGCTTCCGTTCTGACAAGTGCACTCCGCGGCACGTGTGAGGTCATTGTTTTTGTTCTCGAGAATATTCCTTTGGGAAAAAGCCCTATACCCAATACGTATATACAACAAGATATTATACATATAACATATATGGTAATTGTTAACTATAAAATAATCTATTAAATGTTTTGATTATTTTATATTAACAATTGAAAAATGTTTAGTGCAAACGTAACAACCCTTTCTCTTGTAATTTCAAGGAGGAAAGGGAACAATATCCCTTTTCACATGTTGAAGGTCCAATCGCTGACATAAGACTTCTTCATCATCCGTGCGGTTGATATAGTCAAAGAGTTTTATTTTCGCGACGCGTAAAAAATGCCATTTTACAGGTCATTTTAATTAGTTATTTTACTAATTGCTTTTTATTGCTCATAGTCAAAAATTATTTCATTGGAAACTTTAATACTCTAATTTTTCATTTCTGTAGAGAAAGTGTAAGAATGTTAATTTTTGTAGGAGAAATGGCTGGTACAAAAGTGCGATTTTTGTGTTGGGTTTGTTTACCTTTTGGTTTGTTTACATTTCACACCTTGGACATACCCTTAAGCCAAAAGTAAGAAATTATAAGTATTGGCCATCTCTCCCGGAATGTCCGGGAGAGATGGCCAAATGCACTTTTTACAAAATGTAAATTTTGAGATTGTTCCTATGAAAGTATTTTATTTTATTTTTCGTTACTTTAAAGTTAAGTGTTCAATGTTTAATTATCAATAAAAGTTTAGACATAAATCGATTTTTTATAATTTTTAACCCGTTGACTGTCGCTGACGCATATATATGAGCAAAACTGAACTGGCCAAAAGTGGTTCATGACGCATATATGCGCAACTTAAAAAAGGTAATTAAAAACTTCTTAAATGTTCCTGAAACCGGTTACTGGGGGGGTTTCGAGGTCACTGATTACGAATATGATATTCGTTTTATAAAATTCAAAATGGCGGATCCAATATGGCGGACGACAAAATAAAAAATTAATTATAATGTCTTGAAACTGAATTCTCGGGAGTTTTTAGGGCCGTTGATTACGAATATGTCATTATTTTTTCAGGGTATTTATCGAAATTTGATTTCACCAAAAATTATCATACTGATGTCAGATTACCCAGTTTCAAACAAATTCAATAAATTTTAAAAAATTTTCCGCCATATTGAACCAGATATTTTGAATTTTGAAAAACTGATTTCAGATTCGTAATCAGCGACCCCAGAAACCTTAGGGTACCAAGTTTTATAAAAATCCATTAAAAATTGTTTCAACACACTTTTAGCCCAAACAGTGGAAATCTCGTTGACAGCCAAGGGGTTAAAGTACTTTAAAAAAATATGGCCATCTCCCCCGGACTTACCCTAATATGTGAGTCTTGGCCATATTTATGGCAGTATCATAAATATATTTTTTTCAGTGTATCGTTGTACAAAATTAAACAAGTTGTTCATTTCATGATCATTAAGCTTCCTCAATATAATATAAACCAATTGTTTAATTTTTTATTTTAGAATAATTATTTTAAAGTGTTAAGATAAATTGTCAAAAAATACAAAATTTCAATTTTTTGTGAAAATTTAAAATATTTATTAATTCTATAAATTTTGATAAAATATATACTTTATATACATGAATCGATTCGTTTTTATGTCAGGAATGCAATTTTGACAAGAATTAATAAAAATTTTAATATAGAAAAAAGTTATTTGAAAAAATCCAAAAATTAATTTTTTCAAAAATTAAAAAATTGTTGAAAAAAAATTTTTTTTTAGATATTTTTGAAAATCCTTTTGTCTGATTTTTGGTATTCGTGACCGTAATACACCTACAAAATTTTATCAAAATCCGTCAAGATGTGTAAGAGAAAATTTGTCCACAAGAATCGGTGACATACACACACACACATACATACACACACACACATACATACACACATACATCCGGACATTTGTTCCTCTCGACGAATTATGTATACTACACTTGAAAATTTGTAAAAATAATTGGTTCTAAAAAATTCGGAAATCGACATCACTATAAGGCTTCCTTTATGAGGAAGCAAAATTATCTAAATTAATGAATCATTTCTAACTATATTCAAGGTCAATTTATGAACTATTTTTAAATTATGTTTTTATTATTATAAAGACAAATGTTAAAATTTGTATTTAATGGAATAAAACAATAATTTATCAAAATCCTAATTATTCTCAAATTTTTGTGTTAAAATTTAAAAATATACATATTTTGAATAACAGTGCAAGTTTGAAATTATTAAATTAACTGATTGGAAAGTAAACTTTCTGAAATATTAAATAATAATTTTGAGGTATTCAAAAGCAAAAAGGAAATAAGCAAGTAAGTATGCGAATAAGGAAGTAAGCTAGTAAACAAGCAAGTTGCTTCTTTCTTGCTTACTTCCTTACCTACTTATTTGCTTACTTCTTTGCTTACTTACTTATGTATAATTGTTTACTTAATTTCTTCTTGCTTACTTACTTCTTGCTTAAAAATAAGTATGTTATTGCAGTTTATATATTGAATTATATTTAAAAATGAGGAACACTTAACCTATAATTTGTAATATGTATGTTAGAATCACACGCACCTCTTTTGTGAGCGAACGAAACTAATGTCAAATTTGGTTAAGAGGTTAGTGCGCTTTAGAAATTTTCGTTTAGTTCTAAAGGAGAGTCCAAAATTGAGTCGACGTCGGTATGAACGCGTTGATACTAACGCGTCGTCCTATGTATTCCATATGGAGATCACGTGATCAACGCGCTTCTACCGACGTTCACAAACCCTATTCTGGACTCTCCTTAATGGTATGGTTGAAATACCCTAACTGTTGGGCTGTTTTTATTCCAGCAATACTATATGGGTAATATAACCTAAATCATGCCTGTACCTTCCATATTTTTCTTTCAGTGTACATATTTGATAATTAATAAGCGTTTAAAATAATTAATTAATTTAATTTTAATTTAATTAATAATGAAATGATCATTAATTAATTATAAATAAGTTAAAAAAATTAACTATTAGTGTGAAAGTCTTTTATTTGACTATGGGACACTTAAAATAAAGTATTTCAATCCAGACAACTATCACTTTAGGCAAGTCAAGGAAGTTTTACCGATCTATTCCTAAAAACTAACACTTTAGGCAATTCAAGAAAGCTTTACCGAACTATTTCTGAAACGTTAGTGCCCATCAAGGAGATATTTATTTAATTTATATTAAACGTTAAGTTTAAATTTTTTTTTTGAACTTTTACAGTACTATCTTGTAATGTTAACTTTCTTTCTAAAAGATATAAGCTTTTCCTTAAAAATCGCGATATAGTATCTGTTTCGCGTTCCAGGAGTTTGCTAATCTATCCAAATCTTGCTCTTATCCCGGGACCTCAGCCATACTTGCGTTGAAGCTCCCTTTGTTTTTTAAAAAGATAATTGCTCAAGTCAGGCTGCTGAATTTCCACGTGTGTAGAATCTTCTTCGATAAGAAAAAAATTTTTAACTTTAACTTAAATTCTAAATGCAGATATTGTACATTGGAGGATGAATCTTTTGTTCATTTATTGTGTGAATGTTTAGCATGTAAACACATGTGTGTATCCGCTTTTCCGTCGCTGGGCACTGAGGACCCTATGTCCATTTGTCTGGAGATTTTGTCATCCAGTAATTTTATAATTGTCAAGAATTTTGCGTTACTGATAAGGAGAATTTTGCCAGAAAAGTACTCCGAGTAGGTCCCCAGATGCTTCTTTAGTGGTTCCCGCTTGTAAGCATTAATGTAAATGTGTAAACAAGTGTATTAAAATAAATATCAAAAATAAATAATAATTTCAAATAGTTGTACTTTACAAAGATTAAAATAATTGTTACATTACTTGATATTTTATTTAAAAAATATTATCTTGAATTTTGTCCATCGAATTAATTCTCAGTTTCCTGGCATCATAAAAAACGTTAAAATTATTAAGAATTTTCATTTCGATTAATTCACCATTTTTCACAGTGCTTAGTAAAGGTTAACTAAATATGATATTACTTGCATTTTACTTAACTTGCAGTTCAATTAACTAAAATTGTGTACTTTGTGACTGAAATAGCCATTTGGTCAGACAAATTCTCAGTTTCCTGGCACGCATTTAAAAAAAAATATTTTATGTTTTTATACTTTTGTTGTTTTAGGTGTCGTAGAACCTTATTCCCTGTTGACCAGTATGCTTTATTTTGTTATTAAGCATTATTTTTCAATTTTTTAGACGAAAAATGACCAAATTCTCAGTTTCCTGGTTCTCAGTTTCCTGGCACTTTCTGACAGAATACACATGTGCTTAAGATGTAAAATTTACAATTTTTATATTTTTAAATGGACACTTTTAGGTAACTTTGATAATACTTTTAACTTCAATCTAACCTACTTTTTAAAACCTGAACGTAAAAAAAATATTGTGCCAAAATTTTCTTCATTTTCGTCCTTCGTTTGTAGAACTACCCATATAAGGAGGCAGCATTCTCACGAATATTTGTGGCATTTTATTCTGCCCGTCCTCTCCTATTTTTGCACTGATGGATGTGAAGTAAATAATTTTTAGACTCTGAACGAAAGGGTTATTCACATTTGGATGTGATAGAAAATAATAACCATTTCTATAAAATAATTAATTTAAAAAATTAATATTTTTAATAATAAATAATAATAATAAATAAAATAATTAATAAATAAATAAATTTATTATTTAATAAAAGTTAATAAAATTTTTTTTTATTATTGGTTTTTTAATGGCAGCCAATAATGTGCCAATAATGGTTGCCAATTATTGGCATCGGCGTGGACATCCCACTATTTTACCATTAGCGGTCCATTATTGGGTGTCAATAATAAATCTATAGAAAACCAATGGCTCCCAATATTGGGCCATTAATACGCCAATGGTAGAGTAATGGCTATTTCCCATTGGGTCGACGTCAAACCTCCCGCTTGATATATTACAAAAGTAGTGAGAAAACTCCGGGATATAGCGAGATTCGAAGCGCGGTCACCCATCCAAGTACTAACCGCACTGGACGATGCTTAACCTAGATGATCGCAATAAAAGGTTAATTAGAGAAAGTGTGCTTTTTAAGGGTTAAATCATTTTTTCAATATAATTTTTTATAAGGCGTAGTTTAAGCAGAAGAGAATGAATTCAATCATTTTTGAATACACATTTGATTTTATTCAATACGGCGATAAAATCTATTTGACTTATCTGCGTACATATAACTCACACGTATCATCCTATTTTCTTTATGAAAAATAAACTTGCACAATATTTAATTGCCTTTAATCACTGATCGAGAGGTAGATGTCAATGTATTTTATGAATGATATTTCACTGATATTTTATCGGCACTGTTATTTTCTCATCTCAGGTGGTCACCATAAATGGTTTCTCCTCGCCCTTTCCTCTCGCATATATATATATATATATATATATATATAAAAAATACACTGCACAGATCTTTTACCAAGTGTGAATTTAAGTTAGGACAACTATTTATCATGAAAATTGTTCCAATTAAATAAAAGCCAGAAGCAAAAGCTTCTGAAATGTGATGTCGCGCATGTGGCAGTTTTTCGTGATTATCAGTTTTAAATTATAATGCCGTGTGTGGTCAAGATGAATTTGGGTGTATTTTAAAAATAATAACACAGGACCACAAAATTTTTTTCGGGAAAATATACATTGATGGCACCATGTGTTCTATACGTATTTTGACGCGCTGAATCCAAATCTGGGTCTACTATTGCCATAACACGTCACAGTTTCGAGATAAATTAAAATTTCTCCAAAAAATAGATCAAAAATAAAAAAAAATTTCAAATTTCTATAGCGATACAAGTTTTTCTCATAATTTTCTTCATATTTGTCAGAAATTTTATGTTTATTTGTAAGAATTAACCCTCCATTGTTCTCTTAATATGTATTTAATGTTACAAATAGTGCAAGTAAATAAGTAAAATATCCCGTGCAGAAAATGCCCCACTTTGCCCTATTTAAAACAGGGTTCTGGTCGGGGCCTCGACAGTTTTCCCTATTAAAATTTTTTTTTTTAATAAAGTTTTTAGAATTCCTTTTTGTTGTAGAAGCTATTAACAATGAAAGGCAATCATTATTTTAGTTATTTAATAATTTTTTTATTTCAGGGGTTTGACTAGAATTCCTAGCCAGAACCCCAGGTAAGGTGTTCCTTAGATTTTAGATAGGGTACTGATCAGGGCCTCGACAGTTTTCCTTGTTTAAATAAAGTGTAAAAAAATTAAATCTCTAAAATTACTTTTAATAAAAAATAATGAACAATTGAAGAATACAATTAAAGGGAGTAATTATACTATCGTTTTAATAATTTTTTTATTTTGTGGGTTTGACCAGAATTTCTTGCCAAAACCCCAAGTGAGTTGTTCACTAGATATTAAATAGGGCTTTGATCAGGGCCTCGACAGTTTTCCTCGTTTGAATAAAGTGTAAATGAATATAGTTTTTTAAATTAGTTCCCATAATAAAATTATAAACAATTGAAGAAATTAATCAAACGGAGTAATTATACTACATTTTTAAGAATTTTTTTATCTTATGGGTTTGACCAGAAATTCTGGCCAAAACCCTAAGTGGGGTGTTCACTAGATATGAAATAGGGCTCTGATAAGGGCCTCGACAGTTTTCCTCGTTTTAAAAGCATGTAAATAAATTTAATTTTTTAAAATTAACTTTTTTAAAACAGTTATTTAAGTTAAAAAAGCGTGTTCTTTTAAAACACTTTATCCCGTGTGGAAAAATTTTAGGGCGCTGACCAAGCGCTTAATAGACTGTCTAACGTCTTTCTAGACCCAGGGCAGACGGTCTTGTCGAGCGGCTGTTCAGAATTGAAACGAAACTTCCACGCTATCGTCTAGAATAGACCAGCGTTTCTGGTCTGATCAGCAGTGCTAGTAAATTCTAATCTACGTCTATTCAAAATTTCTCATTATATGTTATGACAACTATTATTAGAATAATAAAACTTAATTATATTTGAAATAATTTTAATGACTTTTTTTTATATAAAAAGTATTAAAAAATATTTTAACTTTCTGTATTTTTCACTTCAACTTTCTTTAAGCGTAAGGCTTTGTGTCCCTCCCAATCTTTGGCATTGGAGATAGTAGTCTTTTTGTAAAATAAAATTTACTGCAAATCAAAACAGCCGGATGAAACTATCAGTCGTACTCAGCACCAATCTTTAGGCGTCAACCACTAATTAATGAAATTAATAAATAAAAACTTACTAAATTTGCTATTTAGTGAATATTGATTCTCAAATAACAATACTCGATGGTTTTTTAAATCATTAAGTATTACAAAATTTGAAGGAGAGGCATATTTGTAGATGACGCCTAAACATTGATGCTGAGTACGACTGCTAGCTTCAGCCGACTAATCAAAACACATAGAAACACATCAAAATCTATTTTTTCAGTGCACATTTAAAATTAAATTATACAGAAAACAACAACAACATAGCACATTATTATTCACGTAAAACAGAAACCACAACAAATACTATAATTCACAAACAAAATGCATCACACACTGACTGATCTAACGACGCCAAACGACGCGACGCCATTAGGCGCCATGTTACTTAACAGCTGGGCATTCATCGACGCATGCGCATATAACATCCTAGACCAAATCTAGACGGTCTTAATAACACCGTACTAGACGGACATATTTGACTTAGATTTTTTCTAATAAGCCAATCTGTTAAGTCACTGATTCGGGACTTGATGGACCGTCTAGAATTAGACGGACTTGATGATTGCTAATCGGGAAATCATTGGACTCTAGACTGCCACAATATTTTTCCACACGGGATAAAATAATTATGGTAATATATTTAAAAAACAAAAATACATATAATTTTTTTTTTAAGTACAATATTATAATAAAGTTTATTTATTAATAATAACAACTAAATTATAAATAACAAATAATAATAGTTATTAAATAATTAATTATTATGCATTTATTTAAAAATAAAAATTAATAATTTAAAAAATAATAATTAATAAACAATTATTAATAAATTATACTTAATGAATTTTAATAATTATTAATTTGTAGGATGAATTTATCATTTGATTGTATATAAATTATATTATTTTAATAATAATTATTTTATATTATATTAGCTTAAAGTGAGAAAATGATTCGGAGAGATTGTTAAATTTAACACCTTCAATATTTAATAACTATTTTTTGAACATAATAAATAAATTTGAATAAAATATTTATTAAATAAATATTAATTATTACTTATACATTTGAAAACAAAAATTATAACGTTTATTAATATTATAAAATTAAGGAGGCAGAAAGGAGCGACAACCTCTAAAAGAAAAATATATTAATTATAAAACCAAAAATTATATTTTTCAAAATTTTTTAAGTTTTTCTATTCTTGGAATTATATTATTTTTATCATTTTCACTTTTATATTAGTCAAAATGACTATAATACCTCATTATGTTATGTATAAATATATGTTGTATATATAATGAATATGTTCATTATGTTTCTAATATAATAATATTTTTAATTACAGTAATTTTATTGTAATTTCTTTTGAATAAAATTAACCTCACAAAATAGGGCAATTTTAAGAAAAACTGACGAGGCCCTGACCAGTTTTTCCCTAAGTAGGGCATTGGTCGGGAACAGCGTCACACACTAGTCGGGCACTGGTCAGTTTCTCTACCCAGAGCCACACCAGAGATCGGGAAAACTGTCTAGTACCCTATCAGGCCCACATTTTAATTTCTGCACGGGATATTCAATATATTAATGACTTACTTCACAGATTTTGAATACTAAGAGATCTGATATTACTTTTAGTTCTATTTAAAGTTAAACATTTTGTTCATAAATACAAAAATCTCAAGTATATTTAATTACATAGTAACTTTATATAAATCGAAGTAACCATCTACTTAACGATTTTTGCCATTAATTTATTTAGTAATTTCTAGATTTTATACACATTTACAGGTGTCAATTCTCATAACAAACATGAAATTTTAAACAGATGTAAAGAAAATTATGAGAAAAATTTGTCTTTTTGTCTCTTTATAAACGTTCGCAAATAATGGTAAAAATGTCTAGTTTTTGGAGAAATTTTAATTTATCTCGGAACTGTGACGTGTTGGGGCAAAAGTAGACCCAGATTTGGATTCAGGGCGTCAAAATACGTATAGAACACATGGTCCCGTCAATGTATATTTACCCGAAGAAAATTTTGTGGTCCTGTGTAATGAATATAATAACAACAATAATAACACTGGGTTACAAAAAAATGGTCATGTCGTGTTTATTTAAAATTTACTGTGTTTATTGAAAGTTTAGGTGTCACAGAATAAGAATATACCAGAAAAACTTTTTTTCATTCGGTCATTCCCTTAAAAAACGAGTTTAAAGTCTCAAAAAACCGTATTTTTAGCACTTTTTGAGGCAGCGTAACAAGAAAATGCAACATGATAAAAATCTCTACAAAAGCTTAAATAAAAGCTTAAACCTTCAACTTTAAGGCTCAGAACTGAAAAGTACTTAAAGAAGCACTGAAAACCTGCAGTCACTATCTGAAATTATCAAAAAAGCTGGGTTAGGTAGCACTTGGTAAAAATCGATTTCCCTAACCGGATTCGGTTGCAAATTGTTATTTTAGGTTTTTTGAGGTTTCTAATGACGAATTGGAACTTAGATTTAAAAAATTTCAAAGTGGCGGACTCAATTTTTTAAAATTATCAACGCAAATTTTGAAAAATTGAGTGAATTCATTATTTTCAGTCCGCCATTTTGAAATTTTTTAAATCTAAGTTCCAATTCGTCATTAGAAACCTCAAAAAACTTCAAGTAACAAGTTGCAACCGAATCCGCTTAAGGAAATCGATTTTTACCAATTGCTTCCTGTTCTAGCTTTTTTGACAATTTCAGGTAGCGACTGCTTGATTAAGGAGGTTTTTATTGATTATTTAAGTACTTTTCAGTTCTGAGCCTCAAAGTTGAAGGTTTAAGCTTTTATTTAAGCTCTTGTAGAGATTTTTATCATGTTGCGTTTTCTTGTTACGCTGCCTCAAAAAGGCAATAATCACAGGAAACTTTGAATAAACACGATATGACCATTTTTTTGTAACCCAGTGTAATATATAAGAACAAGTCTTGCTGATTTCCAAATAATTATAATGTAAAAGAGATGTTAAAGTGGATTTTTATTGAAGATCGATTACACGTATTAATTAAACTACTCTTTGATGGTCTCTTAATGAAATGCAATTCATTACTTGTAAACACTTTTTTTTTATTGTTTATACTCCTGCCCTATTGGCCTTACGCACTTCGACAAGAGTCCCCAAAAATACTTTTTTGGATTAAGCATAACCATTCTACATATGAATATTCTATATATTAACCTAATTTTTGCGTCTACCGCCGACTTTTATTAGGAGTACTCGCATTCGCCTGGACTACCCGTCAATGGGTTTTCTCGCCAGAGAAGAGGGAAAACTGTAGAAAATCTCTCTCCTGAGTACAACCGGTTTATCGACAGTCGAGTTCTAATGGTGTGTACCGGACAATAATCGACGGTGCACATCATTATACCTCGACGTCAAACCTCCCGCTCAGATTATCTCACGTGCCGGAAAAATACCAAGCCAAATGGGCGCGAACCAAGGGTACTTACCCTTGGTTCTAAAACGTCCGCCAAGCGAGGCATCTATCCGACTGAGCTAATCCGTCGGTACTTGTAAACACTTTCAGTAAGAGATACTTTTTATTTTTTGAGACATCTTTCGACATTTTTGAGTTGCGGCAATTGTAGGTTTTATTTACATATATGATATGAGCGATTGAGGGGGGTGAAAGTTTGTCAAGGTTCAGTTTCGATAGATTTTTTCATGCTCTTCCCAGTGGGCAAAAAACCATCATTGTTTTAAAAACGTTTTTAGAACGTTTTATGTCTGCCAAATAACGTCCCTAAAACGTTATATGTTTCTAAAACGTTTTAAAAGCAATGGAACGTTTTTGGAACATTATTTGGCAGACATGAAACGTTCTAAAAACGTTTTTGGAACGTTTTTAAAACAATGAGGTTTTTTGCCCACTGGGTTTCCATTGGCAGTAAGCATTTTCAAAAAAAGAATTTTTGACCTTAAAAAATCAAAATTAAAAATAAATTTGCCTTTTTTGGGGGGAAGGATACGATTTTTTTCAATGAAAGCTGAGGGTTTTTCTTTATGAGGACATATAGATGAAAAAGTGGGCCTAGAATGTTTAAACACTGAAAAAAGAGTTTTCTTTTGACCGGAGCGCTGCGGACTGCCGCGCGACCCGCTTTTGCGCTCCGGTGAGTAGAAATGAAAAAATTTGTCGAAACTGAACCTTGACAAATTTTTTTGTTTAAATGTTTAAGAGGAAAAAATGATAAAAATAAGCATTGTTCCGTAAAACCCCTTGACCACTTGACATGGAATCGATCATATATAGAAAAATATTTCGCTTATAGAGTTTTTTAAGACCCATTTTGTTACTTATTGACAAAACAATCTGCTATAATTTTTGCAAGAATTACAAATGTTTTAAAAATTGAAAATTGTTATAAATGTAATATTTTGCCTATAAATAAAATAAAAGAAGCAAAATGTACAAGAAATAAGTTCACAGAAGAAACCTGACTTCAAAATGTTGCCCGTATAACAGGATAGGGGAGACCGAGGAGGAAAGTAACAAAAATCAGTTTTTTCATTGTAGCGTTCAAACTATTTAACGAATAATTTTTGTTGACACCTTAATTGAAAGCTTGGACTTTCACCTGTTAAATAAAATTTGAATTAGACATTTAGATTAAATAACCAGTTCACAGTATGACTTTTTCACGACCTCTGCATTTGTTACTTTCCTCCTAACCCCCGAGGAGGAAAGTAACAGCACATAGGAGGAAAGTAACGTTATAGAATTATGGTTAATTTTACAATTTGAAGACTATTATTATTTAAAAATATTTTTATTATGAACTTAGAAAAATACAAAGATACTTAGAGTACAAATTGTACACGTTTGGCACAAATTTAATATATATTTAACACATTATGGTACAATTAGTGTCTTCTAGATATTATCTTCTTATCCATATTATAGATAAAGCATCTAATTCCAAAAGTTTCGTACGTGCAATATTAAATTATTAAAATGTGTAAAAAAATACTAAGCCTTCAGTTTAAGTTAAATTATTAATAATTAATAATAAAGTAATAGCTTTCACTACTTCAGGAGTAACAACACTCTTGAGGCAGACATAGAGGCTAATTGTTGATAATTTTGTTTTGGGAAAATGAAAAGGAAATAGGATTTCTTTTTGGAGGGTTTGTTAAATACATATTGAAATATAAAAAAAATTTTATTTAAAATTTTATAACCAAATGGCGGCGATAAATTTTATAGTCAAAATCGAATATTTTCTTATGACCAAAATGCGAGCCAAAATGTCAGGACAATTTTTTTTAAAGTTTAAGTCCTGAAACAGAAAGAAATTTAATGATCTATATAATATAAACTTTGGTAGCACATATGGGATTTTTTATATTAATTCTTGTAAAAATTGAGCACTGTTTGAGTAAAATAATCGATTTTTTGCCCAAAAATAAACAGTAAATTCTTTATAAAATATAAAGTTTACATTGTGATTTTTCAACTTGAAAGTTGAAAAATCTATATGTACTTCCAAATTTTATAGTAAACAGAATATAAATTTTTTTTGTTTTTTGTTCTAGGACTTAAACTTTTCAAAAAAGTATTCTGTCCGTAAAAATAGTCGATTTTGAACATAAAAATTTACCGCCACCATTTTGTTATATAATGTAAACAAAAAGTTTTTTTTCATAATTCAATAAGTATTTAATAAACCTTCTAAAAAGAAATCCTATTCCATTTTTAATTTTCTCAAAACAAATCATCAAATATAATATAGGTCTCATTTTCAGCCTCTAGAGTGTGTTACCCCTTAAAAAAAGTAGCCAAATTTTTTATGTTTCATATTTTTGGCATTAAACAAAATAAACAATAAAACATTAATCTTTTAAAACATGAAAATAACTTTATCTAAAATTTAAAAGCAAAAATTAACAATTATGACAAACATAAAATAAAACAGAATATGAACGCAGAATAAAAATGTTTTCTGGTTCAATAAATCATTTTTAAGTTACGTTAATATGTCAAAACGAAAGTCAATTTACTTGTAATTCATTATTTTTATCAAACAAAATCTAATCTGTAACTTTAAATATGATTTACTTCACTCATTTCATAAAGTATGCACAATATTGAAACGAGGAGGAAAGTAACAACGTGTTACTTTCCTCCTCACTCTATTTTTCAACAAAAAAGTTAAAATTACAGAAAAGTTTTACACGTAATTTAAAAATACACTGTTACTACTTAAAGGCAGATAATTAAGCTACAAAAAAACGAAACGCACATTTTATAAAACTGTGTAATTAAAAAAATATGAGGTTTTTAAAATTTAAACGAAAACTTACTTTTGACGTATTTTTGTAACGTCATATTACTAGCGGACCTAACCAAACCGGAAATGCTTTTGCACACTTTGGAGAAGTTGGAGGGGGCACTACTGATTAAAAAAAAATTTTAACTTTGTATATCAAATAATTTGTTTAAAAGCTATAAGCGTTGTTACTTTCCTCCTCTGTTACTTTCCTCCTCGGTCTCCCCTACTCATTTTGATAAGCAGCAAAAACGATCCTGCCTTAAAAATTTGAAAATAAAATATACGTGGATAAATTTTGACCAGATATAATATACAGATAGAAGTGTATCTTCTGCGAGAGAATTAGAAGTGAATCGGGAGTATATTCATTATGCAATGTATGGTTATTACATGGGCTATAAAATACATGTCGCGCGACGGAATGGATAAGGTACTCTCTTTCTCCTTCTCTTGGGATCTTGAATCACTTAAATCTCGTTCGTGAGTTGGTTCCTTTACGGCTCACTGAATCCTCGAGGAGCATCCTCAATGCGTTCTCTCACGCAAATTCGCTTCTGCGAAGGGTGCTCCTTAAAACCTGAGATGATCGTCGCCCTTGGCGTGAACATTCGTTTCGTGTGTGGTGTGTAAACATCTCGTGTTCAGTTCATCTCGTCTTCTCTTGTCGACTTAATTCCATGCAACATTCCTTTAGCCATTCAACTTCCATCTGATCATCATTATCATCATCAGTTTCAAGGTCTGTGAAGCTGAACACAACTAATTTTATAAAAATGAATTGTTAATATGCCATTAATTAGCGCAGATTTAGTGATAATGTTGTAAAATATTGCCGAATTAAATTTTTGAAGTTTTAATTAAAACAACTAGTTCAACTAAATGAATCTCTCGCTAACGAAACCAAATCGCGAAACACATTTAAACTGTAATAGTATCAGAATAATTTTATGACTCTGTTTCTAAGAAAAAGTATATGAAATACTTTAAAAATTGTGTCGCATCCAAAAGTCAAGCATTTTCAAGTATACAATTTCACTTACCTTTTCTCTGTGTCTCTACAATGTAGTGCTCAATTAGAGCTACAAAAATAACATCACAATTTTTCAAGGGATAAAATTGAAACAAAAAGAGTATTCATTTGATATCCTTAACAAAATTGTGATCAAAACTTTTTTTTGAAGGTTGAACCGAAGAACACTTTCACTATTTTATCTAGAGCTAAAACTTCAAGATCAATTTTAAGATCAAAAACAAAACTTCCAAAGAAAAAGTTACAAAAAATAATATATTTTAATTTTTTCTACTTATCTTGATTCTGACTATGACGAAAATGCTCGCAACCTCTATTGGGGTTGAAACACACAATTGATACACCTCTCAAATGCTGCATTTCAAATGATTATGGAGAAAATTAATTACTTTAATTGATCAGAAAATTTCGAGAAACCTAATATTTCCTAGCCATATTGTCTAAGAAAAGAGTAAAACGATTTTTTGATTTCTAATTCATAGAAGCGTCAATCCATTATATTTCAACTAAGCTGGTCGCGACCTATTTTTTAAAAAATATTGTTTTGAAATATATTAAAAAGTAATGTTTCAGATCATATTTCTAGTATTAATTTTAAAAAATATTTAATAGTTTATTCAAAAATTAATTATTTATCTTTGGAGGTTTAGAAAAATGTCAAATTTAAGCACATTTTCATAATAGATTAAAACTGTATAGAATAAGATAAAATTAAAATTAATTTATACTATAGGGCAGTTCCATACGAAAAGCAAGTGGTGGATCACCGATTTTTCTTAAAGTTTGTAATTTTGTAGTACTTGGGGTACTAAATTACTGTGCCAAACAGTTTTGCAAAAAAATTTTTTTGTCCAACATGCGCGATAAACTCGACTTTCCGTGCATTCATAGCGGGCGGAAAGTAAGCTTTTGCCGCCCGACTACCAACAGCGGGCGGAAAACCACTTTTCCGCCCGCTGCTTCAGCAGTATTAAATAAATACTACTAACTATTATATTATCACTTTCTACACTGAAAAACTGTTGGTAGAGAAGTTCCGCTATTGACTGTTGTGCAGCGCTACTTAACTTTAAACTCACAGCTCTATCAAAATTAGGCGAGTTGCTCTCCTAAACTTGACTACCAATGGCGTTGGCGAGCGGCTGCTTGACAAAAAGGTCAGCAGCTCTATCAAAAAGGAGAGTTGCTCGCCCAAAAAGGAGAGTAACTCGCCCAAAAATAAAGTGAGCTGTGCGTTTCTTTTTAACGCAGCAGTTCACCGCATTGGGCGAACAGCTCTACCAACAGTTTTTCAGTGTATTACTTCAAATCAAAACGGAGTCAATTTTTAAGTAAAATTTTATTGTTAAATTTATCAAAAATATTCGGACTCGCCTTAGGCTTAATAAAAATGTTTCATACACATTTAATAATTAGTGCATATTCATTTTTGAATTTACGGATGCGTCTTGTTTATCGCGCATTTGGACAAAAAATATCGTGTGCAACTCGGGCGGAAATGTCAATTCTGACCTCGCCACACAATATACTATTTTGCAAGATATTTATAGATTTAAAAAATTGGAAACTGAAAAAATGACTTTTTTTGAGAATTTTTATATCGAAAACTATTGATTCTATAAGAAAAAGTCATTTATTCAAAATTGTAGAGAAAATGTCAATTTTTTATAATATTAAAAAAAAAGTTGAGAAAAATTAAATTTTCAATAATTTGTTTAAACAATAATTTTTTATTGTTAAAAAAATATGCTAGGGACCTCATGGAATTTCCTAAAAAAATTATCTTCTCAAAGTTTAAACCTTTCTTAATAAGTGGTTAAGTTTTTAAAAAAGTGCTTTTTCATGTTTTTGAGAAAAAAATTTTTGATGTTTGCGCTACGAGTTTTTGTGTGTTACGAAAACTAAGCAACGCCTATAACAGTGTATTTTAAAAGATGATATGACCTTTACTGCCCGCCCCTAATACATTTATTAATTATTTTCGTATATATTATTATTATAAACAGTTTAACAGTATATTTTTAACTTTTTTATAAACATTATTTTCCTTTTTTATTGTAAAAAATCTTTTTCTCCACACTTTACCCAGGCTTATATTTCTAATTTTTGATTTTTATGGTCTTCAATGGAATAAAAATCAAACGTTCGCTCGTGCGGCAAATTTCGAACTCGGTCAGGAATTGACAACTTTCCGCCATTGCCACACAATACACTATTTTGCAAGATATTTAGATTTGAAAAATTGGAAACTGAAAAAAATGACTTTTTTGAGAATTTTTATTTCGAAAACTGTTGATTCTATGAGAAAAAGTCATTTATTCAAAATTGTAGAAAAAATGTCAATTTTTTATAATATTAAAAAAAAAGTTGAGAAAAATTAAATTTTCAATAATTTGTTTAAACAATAATTTTTTATTGTTAAAAAAATATGCTAGAGACCTCATGGAATTTCCTAAAAAAATTATTTTCTCAAAGTTTAAACCTTTCTTAATAAGTGGTTAAGTTTTTAAAAAAGTGCTTTTTGATGTTTTTGAGAAAAAAATTTTTGAAGTTTGCGCTACGAGTTTTTGTGCGTTGCGCTAACTAAGCAGCGCCTATATCAGTGTATTTTAAAAGATGATATGATCTTTACTGCTCGCCCCTAATACATTTATTAATTACATACGTATATATTATTATTATAAACAGTTTAACAATATATTTTTAATTTTTTTATAAACATTATTTTCCTTTTTTAACCAATTAATGCCCATATGGGCACAGGAATGCAGATATAAAAAAGTAACTATTGGGATCCTGGCATGGGGTCTAATGATATTTTTTGACGTTAAAAATTTTGTTCTGCTCCTTTAAAAAATGTAAAAAAAATATTAACATACACTTAAAACTATAAGGAATCGAAATCCGTTGAGAAAAGAACCATGCTGAAAAGTGGTCAAAGTTTGCCCCCGAAGGGGATTGTAAAAGAAGTATATGTTTTTATAGATTTTTACCTGCTGAATCCGAAAATCACCCTTTGAAAGTTTTAAGCCTTGGGGAAAGGGTTGAAATACCACCCTTAACTCAGAGACACCGTTTTCCATAAACAACAGTAAAATATGATAAAATTATGTAAATAAGAAATGTTTACACTGTAATTTAATAAATTAAGGTAACAGTAATAACTTTTTTATAAACATTATTTTCCTTTTTATTGTAAAAAATCTTTTTCTCCACACTTTACCCAGGCTTATATTTCTAATTTTTGATTTTTATGGTCTTCAATGGAATAAAAATCAAACGTTATTGTGTCAAATTTATTTTTTACTAATTGAAAAAATGCTTTAGGGTCAGAATTCGTAAAATTTTCACGGAAAACAAAAAGTATTTTTTTTAATCGAAATGTTGAAAAATCATTTCTATTTGGCCTTAGGAATGTGTCAACAAAAGAACAGAAAGAAAAATTACTTTTTATAAAAGTTATTGCAAAATTAATTTTTCTGCAACTTTTTAAACAAAATTTTATTTTTCCTTAAGAAATAAACCGATTTAAATGAACCAAGCGGGAATATAAGGGAGATAAAATATACTTTCGTTCAGAATTAGAAAATTTTTAAAAAGTTTATTTTTGAATAGTTATTTAATAAATTTTTTATAAACAATTAATTTTTTTTAATGTTCTGCGCCTTTTAAACATTCTAAAAAAATATTAACATATACTTAAAACTATAACAAAACAAAATCCGTTGAGAAAATTTAGAAGCGACAATTATTTTAAAAGTTATAATGAAAATTATATTGAACGGAGATGCGATTTTGATGATTTTCAGAATTAAAACATTATTTTTAACTACAAAATGAACAAAACACTGTCGAATTAACATTTTTATTCAATTATATAACCATAAAAATTGATAAAAATGATCAAAAACTAAGTTCAGCGTTAATGCACTACACCGTGCCAAAATAATTTCCATTATAACTTTTAAAATAATTATCGCTCCTCTCAACGGATTTCGATTCCTTATAGTTTTAAGTGTATGTTAATATTTTTTTTACATTTTTTAAAGGAGCAGAACAAAATTTTTAACGTCAAAAAATATCATTAGACCCCATGCCAGGATCCCAATAGTTACTTTTTTATATCTGCATTCCTGTGCCCATATGGGCATTAATTGGTTAAAAAAGGAAAATAATGTTTATAAAAAAATTAAAGATATATTGTTAAACTGTTTATAATAATAATATATACGTATGTAATTAATAAATGTATTAGGGGCGAGCAGTAAAGGTCATATCATCTTTTAAAATACACTGATATAGGCGCTGCTTAGTTAGCGCAACGCACAAAAACTCGTAGCGCAAACTTCAAAAATTTTTTTCTCAAAAATATCAAAAAGCACTTCTTTAAAAACTTAACCGCTTATTAAAAAAGGTTTAAATTTTGGGAAAATAATTTTTTAGGAAATTCCATGAGGTCCCTAGCATATTTTTGTAACAATAAAAAATTATTGTTTAAACAAATTATTGAAAATTTAATTTTTCTTAACTTTTTTTTTAATATTATAAAAAATTCACATTTTCTCTACAATTTTGAATAAATGACTCTTTCTCATAGAATTAATAGTTTTCGAAATAAAAATTCTCAAAAAAAGTCATTTTTTTCAGTTTCCAATTTTTCAAATCTAAATATCTTGCAAAAATTTTTTTTTGCAAAACTGTTTGGCACAGTTATTAAGTACCCCAAGTACTACAAAATAACAAATTTTAAGAAAAATCGGTGATCCACCATTTGCTTTTGGTATGGAACTGCCCTATAACATTAAAAAATGATTAAATTTATAATTCCATTCAAACTGTTATTTCAAATTATTTCCTTTTTTTAATTAAAAGACACAAAATGATCGATTTTTAAAAAAGGGAATAGTGTTTATTAATTAATTAACATTTAATTGTTCGAATTCAAACGCAAAAATTAATTTTTAATTAAAACATCTTCATATAAAGTTGAAGTGGAAACTCTTTTCATACGAAGAATGGAATCTGATATTGGTGTGAAGCTGTGATTGTTTCTCGTTCCTGGAATTGTATGAGCTGAATTAAATCTTCGATTTAGGTCTTTTTCGTTCCTCTTTACTTCTTTTGCATCGGTTTTAATAAAATATATTTCACGAATGTTAGTGTTACAAAACTCGAACATTTCTTCGACATTTGAAATGCATTTCCCATTAGTCATTTGCAAGCTTGCTTTTCTCACTATACGTTTAACAGTCCCACCCACCCCATCGCATGGACTTTTACCGTGAGATGTTCCCAAAAAGTTCCATGAAGCTTTAATATTAAAATCTTCTTTATGAAATGCCAAATTAATAAAAATTTTCCTGTTTTTATTTTGACTAGCGGCTCCGTCAGAGAAATAGTGAATGAACTGTAAATTTGGAAATGTTGTTTTTAAAATATTAAAATTTTTGTCTGGAACGTATAAACGGCGCTGGTTGAGTGGTCATTGCAATCCGAAAGGATGCAGAAGCTGTCTGTTCTGGTTATATTTCCTTCCTTATAATATATAACAAAAGGATGTAAAGTCGCTTGATCGTCAACCCAGTGTCGTGATTGAAATTTGTCTTGAATAAGAAAAGAATAATTTTGTGCAAAATCTAATAGTACAATGATATGATTTTCCTAAAGATTTTCTTTCAGCCACTTAAGATAGGATGTTTGAGATTTTAATACACACTCGTGTTGCTTTAATGAGAGAAGATGTTGTATTAAAGACTCGATGAACTCTAGGCGAGATTGAGAAACAGTTACCGAATCAGCCCGATCCACTGCAATCTATTGTTTATATTTAAATACCTCTTCGTTAATCATTGACGATTTTATTACACAATAAACATTTTCAAACCCAGGACAAGTTTCACAATTACCAATCATACATTTTTCATTTTCGACATCACATACGCCCAATTTTAATAAATCATGAATTGTAGTTTTTTTCTTTCATCGCGGTTAACATTAATTTAACGTTTTCATGCTGCACGCAGATGCAAACAGAATGTGTATTACTTGGTCCAGCCAGTATACACCATTTTGGTCTCAATTCTGCAAATTATGAAACCCCTATTTTTCCATTTGGCTCTATTTCTTTAAATCGAATATATAACTCATTTAAATTTAGTAAAATTAAACGCTTCTGTTTTTTTTATTTTTCTCAAAATTCATTTCGAATAGACACATAGTCTTTTTCACCCGGAAAAAGTCTACTATTTTCATCGCTTTGGTAAAATTTAATTGCTTTAGATTTTATTTCTTTCTCTATTCCACTACGTTGTTTATGTAAAACTTCTGGTAACACACCGAGATTTTGCGTCAACTTTCTGGCTTTCTTAGCTTCGTATTCACTAATATTAAATTCCTCGCACAAACGATTAATTGTCCAAAATTTAGGTGTTAAACTCAATATCTATATTCTTTCTACCATTCTACTACACAATTTAAATTTCGCTTTTAAATTTTCTATTAATTCTTTGTAAAGCTTTTAGCCAGTAAACTTTCTTCCGAGTCTAGGTTCGACGTTTCTAAATCAAAATATTCATTTAATTTTTCTCTCATTGATAATGATGATTATCAATGAGATTATAATCATTCATTGATTATAATGATTTATTGCTTTTTCAATAACCTTATTTCTTTTTTCTAAATTCATTTAAGTCGTCAATGAATTAATCTACAGGCATAAATTCATATTTTAAATTTTACAACTGTCACATAAAATAAATGAAAAGCATAAAAATTATTTTTGAAATTAATACTTCTTTTATTTTATGTGATAGTTGTAAATTTATTTTAAATATGAATTCATTACTGTAGATTAATTCACTGTCGACTTAAAAAAATGCAGTTCTCTATTAGTATTACTTTAACGAACCCTGTATAAATTTATCAAACCAATTAACAAAATCAATAAGAAATTTTACTGAAAATGACGAATTATTATTGAAATTAAGAACTAAAGAAAATATCAGTACAATCTGTGATAGACACAAATACAAATATCTCCAAAAATTACACAAGTATTTTTGAAAAAATTGTAATTCTTTTGATTCTCATACTCGACATATAACAAAATCTTTAAGAGAAGTAAAGAAGTACGAACTATCAGAGAAAATTGGCCAAGATGAAATGTTATTATCGTTGGAAATAAGTTTACCTTAAATACAAAAATTGAATATAGATAAAATAAATAGGGTTATCGAAAAATTAATAAATGATGATCATTATCAGTGAGAGAAAAATTAAATGAATCTTTTGATTTAGAAACGTCGAACCTAGACTCAGAAGAAACTTTACTGGCTAAAAGTTTCAAAAATTTAATAGAAAATTTAAAAACGAAATTCAAATTGTGCAGTAGAAAGGAAGAAAGAATAAAGATATTAAGTTTAACACCTAAATTTTGGATATTAGTGAATACGAAGCTAAGAAAGCCAGAAAGTTGACGGAAGATCCCGGTGTGTTACCAGAATTTTTACATAAAGAACGTAGTTAAATAGAGGAAGAAATAAAATCTAAAGCAATTGAATTTTACCAAAGCGATGAAAACAGTAGACTTTGTCCAGGGGCAAAAAACTGTGCCTATTCGAAATGAATTTGGAGAGAAATAGAAATGACAGATCCTTTTGAATTCGAACAATTAAATGTTAATTACTTAATACCTTTTTTTAAAAATTGATCATTATGTGCCTTTTAATTAAGAAAAGAAAATATTAGTGTTTTGAATTACAACAAAACACTTATTGTGTGCGGAGCCGATACACGGCACCCCTTTGAGAGAAGCTACTGGACTACGCCTTATGATCTTTCATCTCTTTCTCTTACCTACTCCTCATCTTACTCTATCTCTCTCTCTTTTCATTGCTATGGTTTCTAGTAAATAAACAGTTAGATAGTTGATACGTCTTTTCTCATAGCGGCTCTCAACCAGTAAGATACTTTATTGGGATGCCGTGTATCGGCTCCGCACACAATAAGTGTTTTGTTGTAATTCAAAACACTAATATTGTATGCTATGGCCGATACACGGCATCCCATTGAGAGACGTGTTTGATATCTACTGGTTTACTCAACGCTATGTGAATACATATTTTAAGAGTCTATTTTTAAAAAACCTGGAAATGTTTTTTTTTAAATAAAGCAAAGTGTTTCTAATTAATTGTTTATTTTGAAAAACAACTTGTAACAAGAATTATACATAATTTATACTGTATTTAACCTCTTTTTTTTAGTTATTAATATTGCACAAAATGTGAAAATAGTAAAAAGTAACAGGAGTACATAACTAAAAGAATTGAATTGAAACATTGAAATGATGAACATTAAATAGGTTTGAAATTTGAGAAGGGTAAAACATTTGATTGCAAAGCGTTACCTTGAACTTCACGACAATAATGTTTTCTAAAGGTTTCAGCGCATTTCCAATTACCTCTGCTGAGAATAACTTCTACAGGTGAATCGTCTAACCACCCTCGTGAGGCTACTGCTGAACGGATACTTCCAGGAGATGCATCAATCCCAGAATCTTTCAGGACAGATCTAATCCAATTCGCTATCGTTGTTTTGGAAGCTGCTTTGACTAGACCAAAGAGTGAAATAAATAGGTCTTCTAACTTATTTAAATATTTCTTCTTTCTTCCGATTTCTTTAACATTGCTCTGATCATGGTAACAGGACATAACCACTTGTTTGGATGACGAGAGAGTCTCCATCCTGATTGTCGAAAAGAAGCTCTATCTGTCTTTGAACCAAAGACTGGTCATAAAATGATCTCATCACCTAAGTTAATCAGGAACTCTTGTGAAATTTTTAGCAGCGTAAGATCATGAATTCTTCTTCCTGATGCCATCATTAAAAGTGTTGCGGTTCTTCTTGAAAGTTCGAAAAATGACAGGTTTGGAGTTCCTTTTAATAACCAATTAAGCAGAAGTTGAGTGTCCCATACTGTTGATTTGTTTTCTTTTGGTTTAGCTACTAGCGTTCTGTTGTCGGTTTGGAGAAGAATATGTGAATTCTGAAGATGATGAGCACTCTGGTTAATTGCAGAATAAACCGCAATCATCTCTTTGAGGTTGGAATGCCAGCTCTCTTGTTTCCGATTCCAGGTTCCTGATAGATGATGATTGTCCAATTAAGCTCCCCATCCTAAGTCTGATGCATCTGTCGTCAAAAAGTTGGTTATCCGCTTTTGATGAAGAGGCATTGATGAGTCCATTGCACCTAACCACCATTACATTTCCTCTTTTACTAGCGATTCTTTTCTGGCGAAGTCTGAATTGTTTGAACGTGGTTAGGAATCTCTGCAAATGTCGACAGTGCAAACGTCCTCTGGAAATCACAAAGTTCGAAAAGTTAAGATGTCCGAGGAGACTTGAATTTCTTTCAGAGAGCAGAAATTTTTTGATTTTATTTTATTTATAAGTGCAATAATTTTGTTAGCCTTTTTTCTAGGGAGACTCATTCTATTAATTTTAATGTTCCATTGAATTCCCAGAAATTCAATATCCTAACAAGGGTGGAGGATACATTTTTCACGATTTATTTTCCAGACAAGGAATTCTAAAAGTTCTAATGCTTTCATTCTTTGAGAAGATAATTTGTCTTTATCTTGAGAAGCGAGACAAAAATCATCTAGTTACACCACTACTCTTATACCTTTGGATCGGAGGATGTCAGCAATCCAGTTTGATATTTAGCAGCAAAAACCTGTGGAGCAGATGAAAGTCCAAAGGGAAGGCAAGTCATATGCAAGAGCTTCTTGTCATAGACGTGACGAAGAAGAGAGCGATGGGATTCAGCTATGGGAACATGACAGTATGCCAAAGACAAATCTATTTTCGTCAACCAGTCGCCCTTCTGCAAAAATTCTGGCATTTTAAAATGCAAAAATAAATGAATTTTTCATACCCTTATATATTTATTTAGATTCCGAAGATCGAAAATAATGAGAATTTCTCCGTCACCCTTGGGGATCAAGAAAATTTTAGAAATGAAGTTCGGTCCTGGATTTTTCAGAATTTTCTGTTCTTTTAAAAGATTAATTTGATCAGATAACTCGGAAGAAATTGTGTTACAAAATCGAGAAAGTTTCCAGTTAGAGATCATAGGAGGTTTAGAGGTTAGAGGAATCCTGGTTCCTGTAGTGAACTTAAAAATTGTTGAAGGGGCTCCCAAGGATCGCCATCTATCAATGAAACTAACAAGCTGACCTCCAAAAAACTGTTGTTGAGATTTATTGGTTATTTGCTTTTTACGAATGGAATCATCAGTCCTGGGTTTTGATTGATCTTTTCTTAATCCTCCTCTAGGTTTATAATTTCCACAGCGCGACGATGATTGATATTTATAAGGATGTGATCTATATTGCTGAGAATGATGTTGATGATTTGAAGTAGATGGAAGTTGATATCTTCTTGCTGATGTTCTTATAGTCGAGGTATACGATGGGGTACTGAGCTAAATTTGAGAACCACCTAGGGAATTAATAAGAGGCGATAGACTTTCCTTGGAAAATAAATAATCTTCACTAGGAGGAACCTTTCTTAAAGCCATTTGGATATTCTTATTCGGTAATTCTATAAGAAGACGAAAAAAAAGAAGAGAAGAGAACTTCTATTTTCAATACAGTCCGCTCTTTTTCGGCAAATTAACTGCATAATCTGATCGAAATTTTTTTGTAATCGTGAACCCTGGGCAAAAGAATTTGACAGTTGTTGGAATAAGTTATCAGGTGTTAGATCTTGTGGGTTTGCAAAATACCCAATTAGCAATTCTCTGAGTAAGGTCTCTGATAAGGTTCTTTGGATTAACATCGCATTGCAATGGCCTGCGAGAACGCGTTAAGTAGGAACAAGAGGATCTTTTTTCTTGTCAAGGTGACAAAGCTCCTCATTAATTTTAAGCTCAATGAAACCCGGAGTAGCAGAGAAATTTTTTAAAGCATTAGAAAATCTTACCTCCTTTTAATCTGGAGAATTAAATCTCTGTAATTTATTGAGGGTTCTAAGGTGATCTGCGAGTGCTGGTCTAGTAATTTTTTTTATCAACTTCAGTAGAAAGGTCTGAAAATTTTTAAATTCTATTGCCTGAATCGAATTGACGATTAGGTTGATTTTGTTGGTTATTCTGGTTGTAAGAACTGTTCGTTATTAATTCAGTCAAAATATTAATCTGATTTTGAAGGCACTGAAGTCTATCACTTTCAACATCGGGACAAAATCTCTTTTTGGACCGGGATTAAGATCTTCTTCTTCTTCTTCTTCTGGAGAAAAATTTTCTTCTTGCGTATCGCCATTAATATTTCCAGAATTTTCTTCTGTGTTTACTCCATCACCTCCTAATTCTGGATTAGGATTCGAGTCTAACTGAGACATTAAAATTAAATAAATTTTCGTTAAATAATTCAAAATTAAAAAGTGCGACTTGACTAAGGCACAGTTCTCAACGCTATGACAAAAGACGTACCAACTATCTAACTGTTTATTTACTAGGAACCATAGCAACAAAGAGAGAGATAGAGTAAGATGAGGAGAAGGTAAGAGAAAGAGATGAAAGATCATAAGGCGTAGTCCAACAATAATTTGAATACAGAAAAAATTAATTCATAAAATGCTTTAAATATATTTGAAATTACAGTTTGAATGGAATTATAAATACTTGATTTCAATTTAAAAATCAATAATATGTGATTTATAACTAAAAAGGGGAAAAAATTTAAGTAAGAAACTTATTTCCAAAAATTTTTTTAATATTTTTAAATTAAACTTTGAATTTTTTTGAAAATATAAAACGACAATATAAAAGCTAACTTCAGTTTGAAAACAAGTGAGAATTTAACCTGTTGAATGCAGAATCAAAACTCAAATTTTAAAATGCGTTTATTTAAAAAACTAATTTTGGGACCAACGTCAAACTTTAGAAGAGAATAAAGGAAGAATTGATTTAATTATGGCAAGAGAATTTGGATTTTTTCATTTTTCTATAACAGAGATATAAGGATTTCAAAATTAACAAAACCTCCAAATGAGTGACTTTTTTATCGAAAATTTCCTCGTTTCAGCTGTAATTTAAAAGATAAGACCAAGAAATCTTAAAATTTCAATAAATAATACATCCAAAGAGGTAAAATTCAATTTAAAAAATTATAAATATTGCTCTAAAGTAAGCGCTCAAAATATGGTTAAATCGTCACTTTTGTCTTCTGCTTTAATTTAAGTTTTTTATTTATTTCGTTATTAGAATCACTTTTATTAGTCAAAAATAAAAATTTAATCATTTTTTAATGTTATAGTATAAATTAATTTTATTTTTATCTTATTATAAATAGTTTTAATCTATTGTGAAAATGTGCTTAAATTTGACACTTTTTTAAACCTCCAAAGATAAATAATTAAATTTTGAATAAACTATTAAATATTTTTTAAAATTAATACCAGAAATATGATCTGAGAACATTACTTTTTAATATATTTTAAAACAAAATTTTTTAAAAAATAGGTCGCGACCAACTTAGTTGAAATATAATGGATTGACCCAGAAGTAAGTTTTAGGGCATCCGAGAGAAAATAGTGGTTTCTAAATGACTTCTCATTTGAAAAGAATAAAATATTATGAGATGAGATTTTGTGGAAACAATAACAGAGTCAGACTTTTTCTTTACAATTATGAAAAAGAAAATTGTGTTAATAAAGATATATAATTAACAGATGGTATGTCACAGAGGTGAGACTCCGTGGCTTGCGATCGTCGAGGTTAAGCAGACCTGAGTACAGAGTTAGTACTTGGAGACCGCGCTTCGACTATCGCTATAGCCCGGTGTTTTCTCACAACTTTCGTAATATATCAAGTAGGAGGATTGACGTCGAGGTATAATGATGTGACTGTCGATTATTGTCCTGCACAGACCGTTAGAACTCGATTGTCGATAAACCGGTTGTACTTGGAGAGGTTTTCTACATTTTCCCTCTCCTCTGGTGAGAAAACCCATTAGACGGGTGGTCTAAGCAAATGTTGTCCCCTCTTCCTAGATTAACTGGCACATAAGGGACCATCCATAAACCACGTAGCCTTTTGAGCGGGAGGGGGGTGGGTCAAGCAATTGACTACTACGACGATCCCTAAAATCTAGTATTATGCAGATTATCTCGTCGCTTGGGTGATAAACCCTACTATTTCAGCTTTGCGCTGAAAACCATTCTGTTTCAAATACGCACTGAAAAACATACCATTTCGCGAGTGTGCTACAAAACATTCATTTTCAAGAAAAAAACAAGATATTTACGTATAACAAGTATGCTACCTACAGTTTTTGGGGTCGCTGATTACGAATTTGAAGTCAGATGTTAAAAATTCATAATGGCAAATCCAATATGGCGGACATAAAAATTTTAAAATCAATAAATTTGAATTAAACATAGGTATCTATGGGTTTTTTGGGTCGTTGATTACAAATCTGATGTCAGATTTTAAAAATTCAAAATGGCGGATCCAAAATGGCGGACATACAATTTTTAAAATTAATCCATTTTTATGAAACTTTGTATCTAGGGGTTTTTAGGTCGCTGATGACGAATCTGATGTAAGAATACAAGTGGATTTTAGATTGCATGAGATTCGCCTACAATTTGTTACTTGAGAGTTTTTAAGTTTGGTGATTACAAAACTAGTGTCTATAAAATTGAGAAAATAAAAAAAAATTTCCTGTTATTAGCCTACAAAAATAAAACGTACTGTAGTTTCCAGGATTTTACCACAATCGTGGTAAAAATTTAAAAAAAAAATTTTTTAACAAATTTTATGACCGCCATTTTGATTTTTTGAAATCTGACATCAGTTTCTTAATCAGCGACCCAAAAAACTTATAGTTACTTATGTTTAATTCAAATTTATTGATTTTAAAATTTTTATGTCCGCCATATTGGATCCGCCATTTTGAATTTTTGAAATCTGACATCAGATTCGTAATCCGCGACCCAAAAAACCGTTTAAATACCACTGTTCATCATAATTGATTAATTTTGAAAATTGTCTTTATATATATTTATTGCATATATTTATATGTTTATTGCAATATTGTTGTTATATTGAAAAAATATGAAAAGGCGCAAAATGGCACATATTGGCGTCAAAGTAGACATGCTAAGTTATCGTTCTATAACTTGTTTTTCCAAATATTATGCGGCTCGGAGGAGCTCGACTAACTGAAAGTCGGCACTCTACTAAAAAATCCACTATTTGTTAACTTCAATGGAGCTACATTTTAATAAAGGGTATAGCCGGATAAGTATGCAAAAAGTGCCCCCGCATGTAATTTATTCATAATTTATCCATACATTCCTACACACTTAAAGGTAACATTCTGAAATTTTGAACTCAAAATTTGCTTTTTTAGGGGAATTATGGAGGGGGAAAGAAAAATAAAAAAATGAATTTTTCTAGAAAACTACTGAACCGATTTTAATGAAATTTAAATATGTTATTAATGTCAACAAAACAGTTTAAAAAAAGATTTTTAAAATTTTTTTTCAAAAAAATCAAAAAATTTTTTTTTTGAAATTATCAAAAAAAATTTTTTTTTATTTTTTAAAGAGCGACACCCGCCATTTTTTTTACTATTTACTCGTTAAAGTGTCTATTTTAAGAAAAAAATCTTTCCCAATTTATTTTTTTGAGGTGCGTGATAGTGAAAAAAAATAAAAACCGCAAGTGGGTACAATGTACAGCTTAAATTTTGAAAAATCCATCATATTCTTTAAAAATTTGTTATTTAGAGGCATTTTTAGGTTTCTAATTATAAATCTACTATAAAAATTAAAATATTAAAAATGGCGCATAGTAAAAAAAAATCAAAATTTTTTTTTCAAAAACAAATCAAAAAAATTTTTTTTTGAAATTTTCAAAAATTTTTTTCAGGGTTATTTTTTAAAGTGACCACTTTCTCTTTTGTTGTTAAAAGTACCTTATAATGTCCCCTTTAACATATATTTTTCCAAATTTTTAAAAAATATAGTTTTTGAGTAAAATGTCAAAAACCATGGTCATGCTATTTGTCACGTGCGGAAATGCACATACATACATATGGACAATTTCATGTCATAGGGTATAGCCAAATAAGTATGGAAAAAGTGACCCAAATATATTTTTCATATTCATTCCTACCCACAAAATCTGTTTTTAAAAAATTTCAAAAAATTTCATTTTGAAATTTTCAGAATAAAAATTTTTTGGTTCTATTAAAGTGACATTTTTATGTATTTTCTCATTTCAGTCTCTTATGTGTACCTACCCGGTACATTTTTATGTGGTTTGTAAATAGTTAATTTTAAAAAACCTGTCAAATTTTTTTGCAACTTATTACTAGTGGGTTATTGAGGGTACTAAATACAAATAAAAAAAAATAAAATAAAAAAAATAAAAATAAAAAATATTTTTTAGACAAACAAAAAAATTTGGAAAATTTTTAAATAAAATTTTAGGATTTTTTGAGTTTTTTTTACCGTGTTGCACTCCAAAATCATGTAGGCCATTATTTTTTTAAAAGTAAGACTGTTAAAAAAGTTAAATAAATAAAGTTTGATATACCGCTCCAATAATCCAAAAAGAAAAAATTATTAAATGACAAAATAAAAATTTTTGGATTTTTCTTTGGAAATAATTTTCTTTGACATTGATTTCAGACTTGTATTTAGAAAACCCCTGAGTATTAATTTGTAATTAAAGAATTAAATAATTAATAAACAATTCACATACTAAATAAAACTGTTCCGGGTAGGGTTTTTGAGTTTTTCACCGTGACACACACTTAAATCCTGTCAGGCAAAATTTTTTTATTAAGTAAATCACATAAGAGACTAAAATGAGAAAATACATAAAAATGTCACTTTAATAGAACCAAAAAATTTTTATTCTGAAAATTTCAAAATGAAATTTTTTGAAATTTTTTGAAAAACAGATTTTTGGAATTTTTTTTTCTGATCTCTTTAATTGTCTTTTTAACATATCCAAAGCTCATTAAAATGCATACAATAGTTTTAGAGAAAAATGCGTTATTCGATTTTTTTTCCCTCCATAAGTTAAAAAAACTCAAAATTTTAAAAAGCTATTTTGTGGGTAGGAATGAAAAGGAAAAATATATTTGGGTCACTTTTTCCATACTTATCCGGCTATACCCTATGACATGAAATTGTCCATATGTATGTATGTGCATTTCCGTACGTGACAAATAGCATGACCATGGTTTTTGACATTTTACTCAAAAACTATATTTTTTAAAAATTTGGAAAAAATATATGTTAAAGGGGACATTATAAGGTACTTTTAACAACAATAAAGAAAGTGGTCACTTCAAAAAATAACCCTAAAAAAATTTTTTGAAAATTTCAAAAAAAAAATTTTTTGATTTGTTTTTAAAAAAAAATTTTTGATTTTTTTTACTATGCGCCATTTTTAATATTTTAATTTCTATAGTAGATTTATAATTAGAAACCTAAAAATGACTTGAAATAACAAATTTTTAAAGAAAATGATGGATTTTTCAAAATTTAAGCTGTATATTGTACCCACTTGCGGTTTTTATTTTTTTTCACTATCACGCACCTCAAAAAAAATTGGGAAAAATTTTTTTCTCAAAATAGACACTTAAACGAGTAAATAGTAAAAAAATGGCGGGTGTCGCTTTTAAAAAAATAAAAAATTTTTTTTTTTGAAAATTTCTGAAAAAAAAATTTTTTTAATCTTTTTTTAAACTGTTTTGTTGACATTAATAACATATTTAAATTTCATTAAAATCGGTTCAGTAGTTTTCTAGAAAAATGCATTTTTTGATTTTTCTTTTTCCCTCCATAACTCCCCCAAAAAAGCGAATTTTGAGTTCAAAATTTCAGAATGTTACCTTTAAGTGGGTAGGAATGTATGGATAAATTATGAATAAAATACATGCGGGGGCACTTTTTGCATACTTATCCGGCTATACCCTTTTATTTTCTTAAAGTAACTATAGGTTTTTTTACTTCAATATACACTACCGTCGGGAATTATCGGTACGGCTGCACGCGCACGGCCCAAAAACATACCAATCTTTAAATCACGATTTGTTTGTAAATACAAATGTCAGAAAATTAACAAATATACCATTCGAAAGATTATTAAATTCTACGATTAATGGTACATAACTGAAAATTTTAATAATTTATACAAAGATTGCAGCAATTGACAAATTTGACAAAAAAATTTTAAAAATACAATTTTTTTGGAAATTTTTTCAACCCCTGCACATTTTTTAAAAATTGCAAAAAAAATTTGAAACCTATATAGGTGTGATCATTTAAGTCTCATCTTTAATTTAAGACCAAAAAAATTTAAAAATCTTAATCGGTTAGCGAGATATCATGATTCCCGGTCATTTTCCCGAATGGCATTTCCCGATTGACCTTTTTCCCGAATAATTTTTTTCCCGAATTAATATGTTCCCGAATGATTTTTTTGTCGGATTGTTTATTTTCCCGAATAATTTTTTTCCCGAATTACTATGTTCCCGAATGATTTCTTTGTCGAATAGTTTATTTTCCCGAATAATTTTTTTCGAACATATTATTTCCTGAATGAGATATTTTGCAACATTATTTTTTACAAATGTATTTATTTGATAAAAAATAAAAATATATATAAATTATATAAAATAAAAAATTATAAAAATATAAAGCGATTATAAAACAATATTATATAAAATAAAAAAATTATAAAAATATAAAGCGATTATAAAACAATATTATGGGCTATGGCACGCAAATACTCCAATCTTTCGGTGGTTCCGTAGTTCTCTACTATATTCCGTAGTCGATTTTGGTTGTCGTACCATTTTCTTTTTGGCGCAGCCTTTAAAACCCTACCCATGGCCAACTCTACAAGACAAATCTCAGTGTCTCCTTGTTCTTTTTGTATCTCCAGTAGAGCGGAATAAAGATCAGGATGATCTTTTCCCATTAATCGTCGAAACCTGTTGTGCCAGCCTTCGCTGACATTATTTGTCCTGTGCAAACCACGTAGAGTAGCGTCATAAACATTCTAAAAGGTGATAGGGTACCGGGGTGCGACAGCTTTTACTCGTCCCCTTCCACGTCCACGTGCTGGTTTACCAATTACGTAGTATTCTCCAAAGTAATTGACAACATCGTCAAGTTCTTCTGGTGCTCTTTCCTTTACTAAGTTAAAAGCGTCGACAACATCGATTTCCGGGACAAAAGCCAAAGCAAGAAGCATATGTGCATAAACCTTAATTTCCCGATCTGGTGCATCGTACATACTCTGCAAGCCAACACTTTGTTTTTTTCGATATCCCGACTGCCCTAGATGAAAAAAACACCCAGCCAGAATTGCATCAGGGAAAACTTCGGAGCAGGCAATTATTATTGCTTTTTCGAAATCGCTCATTATCCTATTTGGAGAAATATTCTCAATGCCAAAACGTTCTGCTCCACGAAGAACAGCACGAAGCACAGCAGCATATTGATTTGCTTCTTTAGAGGTCATCAAGGCATAGACGAAAGGTAGGGATGCAACTTCTTTTGGAGCCTCAGGATTTCTACGATTGCCTTCTCTTGAACCAAGTATTGTAAATACTTGTGTGAATATTGTGGGTGCAACCTTAAATGTCCCATCGACATACCAAACTTCGCTTGAGGCAAGCATTTCAAGTTCAGTTCGCACAATTCCAGAAGGCGGTCGTTCCGGATGTTCTTCGACACGCCGTTTAAGATTTGTCGTAACGATGAGAGCTTCAGCCTCTTCTCGATTCGGAGCATGATCGTGTTCGCATACATCGGGACCTATTATTTTATTTTATTATTTTATGTGTTTTATATATATATATATATATATATATATATATATATATCTTTCAAATATCTTTCTGTCTTCTTCTCTCTAAATAAATAACATAAATTGGTCCCTGTTTATAACGCAGAAAATCTAACGCTATTGCTTTCTTCCTCTTTCCAAATAGAAATAACATAAATCGGTCTCTGTTTATAACGCAGAAAATCTAACGCTATTGCTTTCTTTCTCTTTCGAGGATAAGCAACATTAGACTGTCTCTCTTTACCTAATTTGCATATCTACTCGTTTCATATTAAGGATAAAACATCGTCAAGTCCGAACCGTGCCAGTGAGTATCAAAAAGCATATAAAGAATTTTCAGAACAAAAGCAAAAGCTTTTATCAGGCGAAGATGCTTTAGCTGTTTTGATTGATGCTAAATTGTCTCGTGAGCAATATAATGTCATAAGAAAAAATGCTCCAGAGAAATTTCCTTCTTATAAAGTGGTACAAGCTGCAAAAAAAAAAGATTACCAAGTAGATATCACACGGATAGAAAAAGTCCGTCAATCATTAATAGACTAGTATATTACTTTGAGACGGGACACAAAATCATTGAATGGATAACATACTTTGAGTCACAATCAATGACGAGTTGCTTGCTAAAATTTAGAAAACTGTCATCAATATATATAAAACTCGTTCACTAAAATTTAGAATACTGTCTATTAAATTTCCTATGACTATCAAAAGCAATCAAAAATTCAACTTCTTTCAGAATTATCCCTAATTTTAGGCACTATTTGGTACAGAATGAACACATTTTTCTCGTTGCACAGTTCCGATATTTTATTTACACTCTTAGACGCTTTAAACCAACACATTTTCGCATTTTAACGCAAGTAACCTAAAACCCAAGACTTACATATATATTTGCATACTTATAATAACTACACGTAGAAACGCACACTTATAGCACTTTAAGTTTAGAAGCGAACTGTTCTTATATACCAAATAACAAAATTTTTCACAACTTGTGAGAAATGATTTTGCACTAATAACTACTTTTTAATTAGCGAGAAATATAAAAGAAAATATATTTTCATCGAGGTCAATTTCTAGACGCAATTCAACTGCAAATTATTAGTTAAGTTAAATATTCACATTACAGATAATAGTATATTGGGATATGTATAGCAGACAGCAAAAACACATGGACTATAGAGAAACCGGAGGAAATGCGCATCGGTACACTGCGCAACAATGCGCTAGTGAAGAGCACCGATTTAGAATACGAGTCAACTAACGTTTCACAAACTTTCACTAATGATTCGTTAACATTCAAACAGCCTTTGATAACAATTCAGCATTAAATCTAAAACAATTGGTCACATACTGTCATTCTAATCAATTCATGACTCGTTTTTCAATTGTTAAGTAAAGTTAAGTAACCATCAACGGAAAAAGAGTCATGTCTCAAAGTAATATACTAATCCATTAATGGTTGACGGACTTTTTCTTTCCGTGCACAATAACTGAAATTGGTGCCTCAGTCAAATTGCAGTCTCTATTAGATCACACGGTTGAACGCTTAGTCTAACAATAGAGCCTGCATTAGAACATCTTCAACTTAAAAATAACGATTCGCTTACACTTATATCAAAATGGGGTTTTGATGGATCCTCAGGACATAGTTCGTATAAACAAGCATTCTGCGACATTGATGCAAACGATTCAAGCGTATTCATCACTTGTTTAGTTCCAATCCGTCTAACTTTTGGTGAAATTGTAATATGGCAAAACTCAAGTCCTGCATCAACCAGATACTGCAGGCCTATTAAAATAGAATTCAAGAAGGAGACTACAAATTTCATTATTGAGGAGAAAAAGAAAATTTATGAGGAAATAAGAAACATTCAAAATAGCAATGTTCTGGTTCAATCGAAGCAAATAGGAATAAAACACGAACTAATTTTTTCAATGGTAGACGGAAAAGTTTGCAATGCCGTTACCGAAACAACATCAACAATGCGATGTTTTATATGTGGTGCAACATCAACACATTTCAATAAGATTGATGAAATGATTGCGAGAGACATAAAAATTGAAACTTTGGATTTCGGTCTTTCAGTTTTACATGGATGAATTCGTTTTTTCGAATGTCTTTTGCATTTAGCATATAAAATGCCGATTAACAAATGGCAAGCTCGTGGAAAAGAAGATCAAGCAATAGTAGCTCAGAGAAAAGCTCAAATTCAGAAGGAATTCAAGGTACGATGTGGACTAATTGTTGACAAGCCCAAGCCAGGGTTTGGAAACTCTAACGATGGAAACACTGCAAGGCGCTTTTTCCAAAACCCAGAACTTTCTAGTGAAATCACAGGAGTAGATGAATCTGTAATAAAACAACTACATATAATTATGATAGTTGTTGCAAGTGGATTTATAGATGTAAAATATTATATTAATATTGTGGATGAATAGATGTAGACAAATATCGTGAGTTTGCACACAATACTGCCAGGCTTTTCGTCTCCAAGTATTCATGGTACACGATGCCACCAACTTTACACAAATATCTTATACATGGATCTGAGGTAATACCAAGGGCACAATTGCCTATAGGACAATTGACCCAAGAAGCGCAAGAGGCGAGGAATAAGGAATTTAAAGGATTCAGAGAAAATAACTCACGAAAATATAGTCGCGAGAAATCAAATACCGTGATATTTAACCTTTTTTTAATAACTTCTGATCCTGTGATTACGAGTAAACAAAAATAAACCAAAAAGAAAGTTACAATGTCTTCCAAAGGAAGCGCTAAATTTGTTAAAAGCTTCATCTCCCAATGTATCTCTTGACAAAAGAACACCAGAAAGTGAGAGTGACGACAAAAGTAATTTTTTCGAAAGTGACTAAAGTTATTGCTTAAAAATTTAGTGTTTAACTTTGTGTTTTTCTTATAACAAAACTTTTTGTTTAAAGTAATAAATAATTATAAGTTACATTTTTATAAAAGGAGATGAAAATTTTAATTAAACTAGAGTAGAAGGGGGTAATGTAGTGCACTTTTCTTTCGAAGACTCCTGTGGTCGCAATTTTCAACCAATTTTGATCAATAAGGACTCGTTGGAAAGACAATGCTTCTAGCTACATTTATGGTGTACATTATTTTTTTGTATACGTAGATAAAGCTTTTCTATATCCAAAAAACTGAAGGCACTTTTTTTCAACATTCTAAAATTTGTGGGACAATGTAGTGCACCACTTTATTATTGGAATAGAAAGCAGAGATATAGGCGTTTTTAAAACGATTCGACAAATATTTGATTGAAACAGACTTCACTGTGGCGTCCGGCTGATACAGGCCTGAATAGAATCATCGCTGACACAACAAACAAATTTAAGTATGATGTTCATTTTGAACAGGCAGCGGAACACCCAATTGTTTTTTCTCTAATAACACAGGTCAACAAAAAAAGACTTACCTTTTTTTTATGAGATAGCGGAATGGTTTCCTATGTATTTTTGGACGCTGAACACGATCCCGACTTCCAAAATTGCCCATCACGTCAGGATTTTGAGAAAAGTGGGGGTAAAGACCCCAAAAACGCTTTTTCGAGGAATTTCAACATTTATTTTCTCTTTAACCTGACGTGCTAGAGACTTCCACAAGGTCTTAAATTAAAGCTTATAATGTGCACTAAAAGACCAATATCCATAAAATAAAAAAAAATAAAAATTTTTTTTAAAAAAATGGGATTGAAGACACCAAAAATTTGTGTTTTTGGATTGCTTTAATAGACTTTTTGCAATTGCTTGGATTCGCATGAAAATGGTTACTTGGGGTTTTTGGGGTCACTGATTACGAATCCGATATTAGTTTGCAAAAATTAAAAATGGCGGATTCGTAATCAGCGACCCCAAAAACCCTGAAATAACAATTTTCAAGCGAATCCAAGCAATTCTTAATTTTTACATCTGCCATCTTGGTTTCGCCGTTTTAAATTTTTGCAAACAAATATTGGATTCGTAATCAGCGACCCCAAAAACCCCAAGTACCCATTTTCAAGCGAATCCAAGCGATTGCAAGAAGTCTATTAAAGCAATCCAAAAACACAAATTTTTGGTGTCTTCAACCCCATTTTTTGAAAAAAATTTTAATTTTTTTTTATTTTATGGATATTGGTCTTGTAGTGCACATTACAAGCTTTAATTTAAGACCTTGTGGAAGTCTCTAGCACGTCAGGTTAAAGAGAAAAGAAATGTTGAAAATCCTCAAAAAAGCGTTTTTGGGGTCTTTACCCCCACTTTTCTCAAAATCCTGACGTGATGGGCAATTTTGGAAGTCGGGATCGTGTTCAGCGTCCAAAAATACATAGGAAACCATTCCGCTATCTCATAAAAAAAAAGTAAGTCTTTTTTTGTTGACCTGTGTAATAATTCCTCTCTAAATCTTGTTTTTGAAATTGATAAATTTTTTTTTTGCAATTCTTATAGAGTCAAGCGCATAATGAGTAAACTCAAAACAAATAGATCAGCTGATATAGATAGTATACTAAATTTAGCTATAAAAATATTCCCATCAATTTTATTCACAATTGTGGCTCCGGATCTTAAAAGGGTACTTATATAATTTTTTTTTTTTTTGCTTAGGGACTTTTGGGAAACCTGCCTACAGATACCTTGGATTCCGCACTCCAAGGTTATGTGGGGTTGGTACAATAAAACAAAAGGAAATATTAGAAAAAGATAAATAAATAAATGATATAATAAATTTAATAAACTGGCGACCTACAACCAGCCCGACCTACTAAAACCCGTTTAAAGGTATGCAGACCTTCAGAAAAAATATTGAATTCACAGTAAAGAATTTTTTAATATTATTGTTATTCGTATCTTCTGGAAGAACAAATATCAATTTTCAAGAAAAGAATTTGAAACTTACAAAAATTGTTTATTTAGTCATTTCGCATATGATCAAAGTTTTCATCATATTAAAAGGTTAAACTTTTTCAAAACTTATTCGATTTAAGTCAATGATGGCTTATTTTCTTAAGAAAATGGTTCTCTATAACTCGACCGCTCGATTTATAAACAAATTTACCGTTTTGAAAATATGCTTATTTGTTTAAAATTTTTTTAAAAACTAAATCACTTTTTTAAGCTAATAAGTATATTTTCAAAACGGTGAATTTGTTTATAAATCTGAGCAGTCAAGTTATAGAGAACCATTTTCTGAAGAAAATAAGTCATCATTGACTTAAAATCGAATCAGTTTTGAAAAAGTTTAACCTTTTAATATGAAGAAAACTTTGATCATATGCAAAATGACTAAATAAACAATTTTTGTAAGTTTCAAATTTTTTTCTTGAAAATTGATATTTGTTCTTCCAGAAGATACGAATAACAATAATATTAAAATATTCTTTGATGTAAATTCAATATTTTTTCTGAAGGTCTGCATATCTGTAAACAACCTCCTTAAGATGCGGAGCTTCAATTATACTGTCCTTTTTAATAATATGCTTAATAAAAGCTTTATTTTATTGAAATGGAAATAACTAGAAAAAATGAAAGCGTTAGGCAAAAAAGGTAAAGACCTAACAATTGTCAACAACCACACGGAAAAAAAAAGTTCACGAAACTCTCGTAAACTAGTATAGGGATCGTTCAAACTTTTTTTAACCCCCCCCCCCTCCCCCCAAAAGTGTCCACGTGGTATATGGACGACCCCATATCACTTTTGGATGGGACACAAAATTTCAAAATTTTCATTCACTTTTGATTAGAAATGGCGAACGTCAACGAAAAACTGAAACAAAGTTAATGAATTTTTGATGAACTGTGTTAAGGATGAGTAGTTCGTCAAAAGTAGAGGTACAAGTTCACGAAAAAATCGTGAACTTGCGAGTTTCAGTAGTATGCGCAGTTCGTAATGCGCATCAAATATGGCTGATCAAGCATTCATCATTCAGTCCGTGTCATCGGTGTTTACATTCGGGCAAATTCTTTGATGAAAGTTATTATTTAGAAACAGTGTTTTTTATTATTTAGTGAATATTTTTGTGTGGTAATTTCTTTTGTGAAACAAATAATTCATAAAATAAGTTAAAGGTTACGACAAGGGTCTTTTTCTACTTTGTACGGTCCTGAGTTTTACAGCAGACAAAGCTATAATCGTGTCGTTTGCAGAAGTACTGTGTATATAGATTTAGCCGTGGCGGTTAGTTGTTAGAAATATTATGTTATGGGGTATAGGGTACTAGGTTCGAATCCCGTTAAGCGAATTACGAATTTTAATGGCGATAAAATTGTGTATTCTGTGTAGTTGGGTGCGTATAGGCGTCAAGTTATCAAATTAAGTGAAATACTATAAAAAAAAGTAGTGTCTGGAAATTATTTTTTCTTGTTTTTAGCATTTTTTAAAAGTTCACAAATTTTTCGTTAACTTTGACGAAAAGTTCGGAAACCGTACTATGTTTCTAGTGAAGGAATTGATGAAATTTTGACGAACTGTGTTTGTTGATTTTCAAGAATTTTGTGTCCCATCCAAAAGTGATATACTAGTTCACGAGAGATTCGTGAACTTTTTTTTCCGTGTATAGACCAATAAGTTTATTCTCTAACTTCTGTAAATTATTTGAAGTTTTGGTCAATCAATCTCTACTGCGTTTCGCTAACGAGAGCAACATTATACCCATAGAACAATTTAGATTTCGTTATAAACATTATTCAACATACGCGATAAACAAATTTCACTCCGATATATATGCAATTCTCACCTGAGGGGTGAGGCGGTTGCTGCCTGTCTGGTCGACCTCGAGAAGGCTTTTGATAGTGTTTGGTTAGATAGATTGATGTTTAAATTAATTAAGAAGGGTTTCCCATACTACGTTGTTCGCATTCTTTATAATGGAAATGACTAACATCCAAAATCTGATAGCTGGGGGCTATGGACCCATTGAAAGGTTTCCGTACTTAGATAAACACGATTTCGTGCATAGTGACGAGGGCATACCTTTACTTTACCATATTTCTAGACGGGTTGACACGGGCAAAATTGTCTTTAATAGAAACGATGTCTATAACAACCCCAATATCAAACTGGTCTTTTCGACGGCTTTGCCTGATTATAACATAATTGATAAAAGTAGGAGTAAAGCGATTAAATATCCATGGCTGTCTATATAAATAACTATACTTCACTGTATACATCTGCGTCAGTCCATTCTTTAATTATTTTTTTCAGTTGTATGATTATAAGTCACTTCTTTTTATCTATCGCACTCTAGTTTCTGTCGACACGTAGCTTTTTTTTAAACCATACTCGTTATATGTACTGGTCTGTTTCTGTTTTTGCGCGTGCTGTGTGAAAGTATTGGTTTGAGCTCATCTCGCATAAATACTAAATTAAAACTGTAAAACACAACATTTACGCTAGTGTTGACTTGTCATCGAGAGCATTCTTGTATCGCCGTACTGCCAATTGAGGCTCCGGCTCTTAAAAGGGCACTTTTAGCATTGATTTCAAATGGTATAAGTGCCCTTTTAAGATTCGGAGCCACAATAATTACTGTTATTGTTTAATAATATATGTATATTTATCTTGGTTGAAATAAATACATTTAAAAAAACTGTGTGGTATGTGTATTCGTCTTGCGTCCTAAAAGGTTTAGGGTTCAAACCCCCATGCCTGCGATATTTTCCCGTCTTTTTAAGTGATTTAAGTACGTTTGTTAATAATGTGAAGTGAAATAGAGGTTTAAATAATAAATTAGAATTTAAAATAATATAGCAAATAAATAACTGGGCTTGTTAAAAATAAGATCAAATAAAGTATCAAGAAAAAAAGCGAATAATCAAAAATTTTTTTTTTAATTTACTGAAAATGTTGTACCTACTATAACGAATTTAGTGACACGTCCTAGATGGACTTGTTCTATTTCTTATGTCGGTAACCTAGACAATATCATGATAAATACTAGACCGTCTCCATATCGAGTGAAATGAAGGGGAAACTGTACATTAACTTTACGGGACCAGGACAGTTATTTGAGAGTAAAATTCGACGACAAAAACTGTCTAGCTGTAGGCTAGACGACAAATTTCTACACGGGTAGACTATGGAGGGGAGCGTGTCATTCACAGACAGTCCTGTAATTTATGCGGTTTAAGAATATAGTTATCCCTTACGAAAGTAAAAAAAATATATTGTCCTTAAATTTACTAATGCATTAATTCTTTTCATACACAACTATAAGTTCGAGTTTTATTCACATTTTCACACACACACACACACACATATATATATATATATATATATATATATATATATATATATATATATATATATATATATATATATATATATATATATATATATATATATATATATATATATATACATATATATGTGTGTGTGTATATTGTAAGTTCGTTTTCGCTTGTATATATCCTAATATTAACCTAACTAACACCCACGAACGACACATTATTACCTATGCGATAGTACACGTATTCTGTCCCTGTCGAAAATGTGACCAACAATAGAAGGTTTCATAAGTGTTTGAAAATAGTTTTATTCTAGTTAAACACAGAATTCACTATCTTGAAACATCACACTTATACGATTACACACAGTATGAACACAATTACCCAGTAAAAAAAATTCGATACACGGACCGCGGAGTTCGTATACGAGCTCGGTAGCTTGTATGAGAAATCTCTCATACGAGCCTTTTCCGTAATGAGAAGTGTATAGATGCTTGTATACGAGGTGACTTTTAAAGCATTTTTCTTAATATAACACTATTTTAAAGTAAATGTAGATAATAGAAATGAATTTTCAACGTAAAACAAAGCTAAATTCATAAGGGAAATGAAGTTTCAAGAAAAAAAGAATAATTTTGTTCAAAAAATGTATTCACACTGAAAAAAGGTTAGAATTTGATAATTCCTTGTTACTCTTACTTACCGACATTAGATATTTCTCGGATGCGGTAAGCAGGATTTTGTATTAAATTTAATTATTTTACATAAGAACATTTATATAATAAATAAATAATAATATATTATTAATTAGTAATGAAGAAAAACTTATTTATTCTATCGCTAATACAAAATCGTGCTTACTGCATCCGAGAAATATCTATAATGTCGGTAAGTAAGAGTAACAAGGAATTATCAAATTCTAACCTTTTTTCATGTGAATAAATTTTTTGAACAAAATTATTCTTTTTTTCTTAAAACTTCATTTCCCTTATGAATTTAGCTTTGTTTTAGATGAGATAATTCATTTCTATTATCTACATTTACTTTAAAATAGTGTTACATTAATAAAAATGCTTTAAAAGTCACCTCGTATACAAGCATCTATACACTTCTCATTACGGAAAAGGCTCGTATGAGAGATTTCTCATATTTCTCATACGAGCTACCGAGCTCGTATACGAACTCCGCGGTCCGTGTATCGAATTTTTTTTACTGGGTAAAACATAGAATTTGAAGTTTGAAAATGATTCAAACATACAGTACGGTCCGAAATTGTTAGTCCACCCATTTTCAAAGGAATGACAAAAATTTTTTAACATAAAATTCATGAAAAGTAAAATTTTTTTTGGTTTATATTTTGAAAGACGATAAAATTTTGAAAAGAATAAGACCTTACAGAAGTCATTTGGCCAAAATTTGTAGAAGATATTCTTAAAAATCGTCATTTTCAATGTTTTACAAAAATTTGAATAACTTCTAAAATAATGAACGCTTTTTAATAATCTTAGGCTTATTTTAAAGACCATTTTCTACAAAATAAGAATTACTTATAGGCATTAACCTGTAATTTTTAACTTGGAATAAGCATGACGTCAAAGTTGGACAAAAAAATTCAAAAAATTTGAAATAATATTATTAAAAGAAAAATAATTTTTGAAACTCAAACATATATTTTTATTAAATTTTCTTGAAAAATCTACACCATATCATGTTTTATGTATGTTCTAGAATAGTTTTTAGTACAAAAAATTGATTTCAAATTTTTCCAATTTTTTTGTCTTATTTTGACGTCATGCTTATTCCAAGTTAAAAATGACAGGTTAATGCCTATAAGTAATTCTTATTCCGTAGAAAAAGACCTTTAAAATAAGCCTAAGATTATTAAAAAGCGTTCATTATTTTAGAAGTTATTTAAATTTTTGTAAAACATTGAAAATGACGATTTTTAGGAATATCTTCTACAAATTTTGGCCAAATGACTTCTGTAAGGTCTTATTCTTTTCAAAATTTTATCGTCTTTCAAAATATAAACCAAAAAAAATTTTAGTTTTCATGAATTTTATGTTAAAAAATTTTTGTCATTCCTTTAAAAATGGGTGGACTGACAATTGCGGACGGTACTGTATATTTTAATAGTATTCATACAATACTATTAAAATACATTTCCAACATTCATTAAGAACACTCGTCAAACACTTTTCTGACATACATAATAGAGGGTTCATACAATGTTTTGAGAACATTAAGTTCACAGACAAATGAAATAAGTGTTTATGAATCACGGAAACGTTCCAATATACACGCATCAAACACATTTATTGTGTTTTAAAATACGCAATTCACATATAATGAACATTTTATAAAACACACTATTTAAACGCCTTTGTTCCAATTTTTTTTTAACCCTTTAACGCCCAGTGGTACATACGCTGTACCACAAATGCATTAAAGTCATCATAACTTTGAAACTAATACATATTACTAAAAATTTTAAATTCTTAGCTCTAGTAAAACTCTTCCAGCAGATAATTAAAAAAAACAAAAGTAAAAAAATAATAATAAATAAATAAAATAATAATAAATAAAAAAAGTGTCCAGATACATTTTCTCCTATGACGGACGAAAAAATTAAAAAAAAATTAATCAGATTCGCTTAAAACTTGTTACTCGGGGGTTTTTGGGGTCGCTGATTACGAATATGAAGTCAAAATTGCAAAATTCAAAATGGCGGATCCAATATGGCGGACGAAAAAATAAAAAATAATTGGATTTATATGAAACTAGTCACTCGGGGGTTCTTGGGGTCGCTGATTACGAATATGAAGTTTAAATTGCAAAATTCAAAATGGCGGATCCAATATGGCGGACGAAAAAATAAAAAATAATGGGATTTATATGAAACTTGTCACTCAGGGGTTCTTGGGGTCGCTGATTACGAATATGAAGTCAAAATTGCAAAATTCAAAATGGCGGATCCAATATGGCGGACGAAAAAATAAAAAATAATTGGATTTATATGAAACTAGTCACTCGGGGGTTCTTGGGGTCGCTGATTACGAATATGAAGTCAAAATTGCAAAATTTAAAATGGCGGATAAAATATGGCGGACGAAAAAATAAAAAAAAATGGTATTTATATGAAACTTGTCACTCAGGGGTTCTTGGGGTCGCTGATTACGAATATGAAGTTTAAATTGCAAAATTCAAAATGGCGAATCCAATATGGCGGACGAAAAAATAAAAAATAATGGGATTTATATGAAACATGTCACTCGGGGGTTTTTGGGGTCGCTGATTACGAATATGAAGTTAAAATTGCAAAATTCAAAATGGCGAATCCAATATGGCGGACGAAAAAATAAAAATTAATGGGATTTATATGAAACTTGTCACTCGGGGGTTCTTGGGGTCGCTGATTACGAATATGAAGTTAAAATTGTAAAATTCAAAATGGCGGATCCAATATGGCGGACGAAAAAATAAAAATTGATGGGATTTATAGAAACTTGTCACTCGGGGGTTCTTGGGGTCGCTGATTACGAATATGAAGTTAAAATTGCAAAATTCAAAATAGCGGATCCAATCTGGCGGACGAAAAAATAAAAAATAATGGGATTTATATGAAACTTGTCACTCGGTGGTTTTTGGGGTCGCTGATTACGATTATGAAGTCAAAATTGCAAAATTTAAAATGGCGGATCCAATATGGAGGACAAAAAAATAAAAAATAATGGAATTTATATGAAACTTGTGACTTAGGTGTTTTTGGGGTCGCTGATTACGAATATGAAGTCAAAATTGCAAAATTCAAAATGGCGGATCCAATATGGAGAACAAAAAAATAAAAAATAATGGGAGATATATGAAACTTGTCACTCGGGGGTTTTTGGGGTCGCTGATTACGAATGTGAAGTCAAAATTGCAAAATTCAAAATGGCGGATACAATATGAAAGACAAAAAAATAACAAATTAATGGGATTGACATTAAATTTTATGCTTTGGGTTTTTGGGGTTTCTGAGGTTAAAATGTTAAGAATCATAATGGTGGATCTAATAGGGCGAATTATGTTTAATAAAAGTAAGAAATTTAATCCATTTGTGAAAGGAAACCTGTAACGCTTGACTCGAACGAAAAAGAACAAATGAAAATCAGCTGGCCAATCAATAAAAACAATTGACAACCCTGGAGCGCATGACTTGAATAAAAAAGAACAAATGATAGTCAGCTGGTAACAATATTCAAGTAAATCCTATTTAATTTTTAATTCTCGTCCGCCATATTGGATCCGTCATTTTGAATTTTGCAATTTTGACTTCATATTCGCAATCAGAGACCCCAAAAACCCTCGAGTAACAAGTTTCATATAAATCCCATTATTTTTTGTTTTTTTTATCCGCCGTATTGGATCCGCCATTTTAAATTTTGCAATTTTGACTTCATATTCGTAATCAGTGACCCCAAAAACCCCCGAGTGACAAGTTTCATATAAATCCCATTATTTTTTATTTTTTCGTCCGCCATATTGGATCCGCCATTTTGAATTTTGCAATTTTGACTTCAGATTCGTAATCAGCGACCCCAAAAACCATTATATACTAAGTGTGGCTGAAATCGAATCGGTGGAAATAATTCGGGCTTTAAAGGGTTAAAAGGGGTCAAATAATGAATTTTCTCGTAAATGTGCCAAAATGTTACTATTATTAGTAAAAGTGTAAATACGAATTATTATTGAATTTGATCAAATATTTTGTTTCAAAATTTTGACTTTTTTGAAAAAAATCTTTTTTTAGATTTAATATAAAATTAATTAACTCGACAACAGAAAATTCGACTCGGGGATAATTCGATTTGAACTAGTCAATTCGAAAATCGGCGTTTCGAATTTCGAATTGCACAACACGACTCGATTTTCGAATCAAGTCGGTAAATTCGAAAATCGAAGTTAGACTTTCAAACTGCTATGTAATGTGCTATGTTGTGTATGCAGTAAGTTTTGTGCAATTCGAAAGTCGGAACTTCGAATTGGCCGATTCGAATTGAAAGTTAACCGAGTCGAGTTGTGCAATTCGCAATTCGAATCGAAAGTAGACCGAGTCGAGTTGTGCAATTCGAAAATCGAAACGCCGATTTTCGAATTGGCCGATTCGAATCGAAAGTAGATCGAATCGAGTTGTACAATTCGAAACTTCGGTTTTCGAATTGGCAAGTTGGAATCGAATTTTCTCTCGATTCGAATTTTGCACACCTCTAATATATTGATAAGTAAAATTAATCAAATTAAACATGTGAATAGTGAATAGTGATGAAAAAATTGGTTTCTTTATCAATTTGACCTTGAAATTGTAGGTCAAATTCCTAATTTCAATGTATCTCAAAATCGGTTTTTTATTTTAGGTTAGAAAAAAAATAAAAAACCGATTTTGAGATATATTGAAATTAAGAAGTTGACCTTGAATTTCAAAGTCAAATTGAAAGAAAACAATTTTTTTTCATCACCAGCTTGTAGGTCCTAAAAAACCCTTAAAAAATCAATATTCACATGTTTAATTTGATTAATTTTACTTATCAATATATTAAATCTAAAAAAAGATTTAAAAAAAAAAAATTTGAAACTCCATAACTTATAAAATATTTGATCAAATTCAATAATAATTCGTATTTACACTTCTACTAATAATAGTAACATTTTGGCAAAGTTTCGAAAAAATTCATTTTTTGACCTGAACAGTCGAGGAATTTTGCCCCATATATCTTATGAGAACCGTTATAAATAAATATAACTTTATTTATTTACCAAAATTTAATCCTTTAAATATTATTAACTATTTTTTTATGCCCAATGTCAATTTTTAAATGAATATAGAATAGCATAATTTGATTAATTTGTTTATCGTTAAACACACACCCACGAGACTGAGCTACAAATTTATGACGCCACAACTCTTCTGCTACGCATGTGCACCCGTACGCGTTACAAGTCAGTCATGTAAAATTTGATGGCCCCACCTTGACTTAATACAGGTATAAGAATTTGGAGGTCAAGTGCGGAACAGCGTATATGACAAGTTACAGGACGTACTATGATTAAAGCATACCTATTTACGAATATATCAAAAATGCTCTGATAGCTCATTGCAAAAATGGCCATTTCGTCTTAGAAGTACAGGAGATTTTTGGTATAATCCCAGTTATAATTTTCTCCGTGCAGATGTAGGTGAAAATTGAAAAGAAGAGAATCCAGAATATTGTACACGGAAAAACTTTTTTCAAGAATTATTCCGAAACTTATTAAAGAACTCAAGATATGGAAAAAAACAAGAAATATTATTGAATGCTGTTTGAAATATTATTTTAAGTTGTTCAGGGAGAACTGTAGTTCATTTCTGGACAGCTTATTGAATTTTCTTGAAAAAGTCCTGAACTGGTTTAAGAATAGAAAAATTTGAAATTAAGAAAAAAATTTGCCTGCGTGAGTAGTCGAACTCAAGTTTCAGAAATTATTCTCTCCGCCTTATGCCACTCGGCTGCAGGACGCGTTACGGTATTAGGGCATTGAATCATATTTAAAGCCAACAGGCGCTGTATTTCTATAGGTTGCGCTACGTCTTCCTTCTTAAATAGTTCAAGACTTTTTCAAGCGCAGTGACTGAAATATTCAGTCGCAGCGTCAAGAACAATTACATAGCTCAACAAAAAAACGAAAAATTTTTGCGTCTGGGTTTATATAATGATTTTTCTATTTATTATTCACTAAAATAAAGGAAAAACATACATATTCTTTTTAAAGTTTGCTTTTGTAGTAGCTTTTGTTGCAGACATGTTAAGGGGGGACATCACGAAAATTAGGCATATTTTAGGAATTTTTTTTGGCTCAATGAAATGGTCAATTAAAAATCTGTAAAGTACGTTTTATTCCATGTGTATTGATATGCAAAATATATTTTTTTCAAAAAAATGTCATTACAAAATGGCTGCTGTGCACCATTTTATTGGAAGGCGTCTGTTTTTTAGGGTTCCATCGAGGGTTCCAGCCATGCTGGACAACTAACGTCCTCAATTTTTGATTTGGAAAAAAACCAAAATGTTGTCATTTTCTATACATCAACAGCTATCGGCACACGTAGAATTTTTTCCATATTTTGATTTTTTGCGAAATAGTGCGTGATTGAACAAAAAAGTGACAATTTTCAAAAAAAAAAAATTCACAAAATTGTTGATAAAAATAAAAGTAGGGGAGAGTTGTTAGAGTTGGGCATAGTTTTGACTTTTCTTCATAACTTCCCCTGTAAAATGAATGATGCCATTTCGCGCATATTTTTGGAAAGATCAACTCAAATGCAATGTTTTTGCTGAACATTGTAAAAAAATTTGACCAAAAGATTCAAAGTTATAAGGAATTTAAAAAAAAATTTTGCCAGAGTTGATCATGGTCGCCAGAGTTGGACCAGTGTAGAAAATCAATGAAATATTTAGGTAAATGATTAAAAATGACCTTTAAATGATAGAATGACACTTGGAAATAAGGAAAGGAACCATGAAATTAAAAGAAAATCCCATATTATGCATTTTCATATAACTTTAGATAATTTATTCCTCATGAACGAAATCCAAAATTGAAAAAATTTAAAAACGTTATCAAAAAATTTTTTTTCTCTCTCTTTCCAATGGAAATGAAGTTTTTAACACCTCTTTCTGTTGCAAGTGCGCTTTGTAATTGCAAAATTTCCCTCATGGCCGAACTCTGACTCACGTGTCGTTTTGCGTCATAAGCGCACAGAACACAAATGCGTGACACAAACACCAAATTACTTTACACATTTTCACATATCATTTTAATGAACAATTTCTGTAAACTTATTTTGGCTTTGGCACATTTCTTCTACATTTAGTTCTCTTTTTTTGACACCACAAAAAAGTTTTTGCTGAGCCTATATCACAAAGTGGTACGCTGGTCAAGTATAGGTTCGTATACTTATCTGCGACTTATTTGAAAAGATGACTAAAACTTAGTAGCAAGAATTTACGTACAAATATAGATGGCAAATATATAGATACAAATATAGATGTGATAAAATGAAATAAACGCGGTGGCCCATCCCTAAACCCTGTCCAACTCTGACAACTCTCCCCTAAGTAATATAAAAAATCCTACGTGTGTCAATAGCTGTTGATGTATAGAAAATAACAACATTTTCGTTTTTTCTTGATCAAAAATTAAGAACGTTAGTTGTCTGGCCATGGAATCCTGAAACGAGACGCTTTTCAATGAAATGCTGCTCAGCCACCATTTTTTAATAAAATTTAAAAAATATATTTATTTTGCACATCCATATGCAATACTCATGAAATGGTCAATTAAAAATCTGTAAAGTATGTTTTATTACGTACTTTACAGATTTTTGATTGACCATTTCATTCAGAAAATCATAAATTTTCAAAAATATGGTAAAAACGTTCTTCTATCTACAAAAGCAAACTTTTTGATAAAATATAATTATTTCCTCATATCTGTCGATAAATCTATCATAAAAAATATCTTAAATGTCAGGCGCAAATTTCATGTTGACTAGTGTTATTTTCAAGCCATTAGAAAAACACCTAAAAATTCTTTAATGAATATTGAACTTTTCTAAAAAAAAGTTCCAAATTTTTTCTATATCCTGAGTTCTTAAATAAGTTTCGTAATGATTTTTCAACAAAGTTTTTCCGTGTAGTGTTATTCTTCTATTTAGCAAAAAGGATTGGAGTAAATGCAAAAGTTTATCTGGTAAACCAAGAGTTACCAATTTTGAGATTTGCATGATCAATACAATCAAACGTTTTAGAAATCCTATCTGTAAATATAACATCCAGCTAATTATGAGTTAAAAGTGATGATTCAATAAATTGAACAAATGATGCCAAGTTTGTAATTGCAGACCTTTGTGGTATAAAACCGTGTTGCGAAGATGTCAAAACTGGTTGTAAATAAGGCCAGATAATTTTACAAATATTTTTTTCAAAAACTTTAGAGAAATTACATAGTATGGAAATAGGTTAATAATTAACAACAAATGATTTGTATCATTTTTTTAAATACTGGGCTTATTTTTGATTGTTTCTATAAATCTGGAAATGTACCCGAAAAAAAAGAGATGTTTAAAATAATAGTTAATAATTCAACAAGTTTATTATAACAATTTTTGACAAAAGCACTGGGAATCTTGTCGTAACCAGCAGTAAAGTTACCATTTAAATTACGCTTTTTAGAGGAAACATTGGATCTATCAATTGATAAACCATCCCCAAGTAACGCATGCAATTTGGAATAAGAAGCTTTGTATACTGAAAAAAAAAAAGTATTGAACCAAGAAAATTTTTCTTGGTTGAAGCAAATCGTGGGATTGAATACGGCCAAGACTATTAAAGTATTGATTCAAGAAAACGATTTTCTTGACATAGGATATTTGGGAGAAGAACATATATTCTTGATCTAAGAAAATATGGAATTCGACCAAGAAGTTAGTCTTCTTATACGAAGTATGAAATGTATTAAATGAATAAAATATTTTCTTGTTCTAAGAATATATATAGATAATTGAATTATTTTATTTGATTCATTCAATTTTTTGTAACATTCGTTCAAGTAATTCAAGATTTAAATGAAGAAAACATTTATTTTGTGAGAAGAACAGATATTCTTGATCCAAGAAAATATGGAATTCGACCAAGAAGTTAATCGACTTGTACGAAATATAAAATGTATTAAATGAATAAAATATTTTCTTGTTCTAAGAATATATATAGATAATTGAATTATTTTATTTGATTCATTCAATTTTTTGTAACATTCGTTCAAGTAATTCAAGATTTAAATGAAGAAAACATTTATTTTGTGAGAGAATGCAGATATTCTTGATCCAAGAAAATATGGAATTCGATCAAGAAATTAAGTAGCATGTAAGAAATGCAGAATATATTAATTCAAAATCATTTATGTATCAAATCAAGAAAGTATGTTCTCTGTCCAAGAAAATATTTTCTTGATTTGAGAAAATTTATAGATTTCAATCAAAAAAATACTTTCTCAATACAAGTAAATTATTTACTTAAATTACCCCCCCCCTTACCCCCATCCCATCTTTTCTAATACTTAGGTCAAACATTTTTATTATTTAATTAATTAACATTTATATTTTTTATTTAAATAATTAAATAATTGTTATTTTACATATATATTTACATTTAATTATTACTTAACACAAATACAACAAATATACCTTGAAAGAAAATTTTCCACGGTCGGAGGAATTGAACTCGGGTTGCACGCACCAGAAGCCGTCACGCTACCACTATGCCATCCTAGCCTCAATGGACAGTTTTCAAAAACTGATATTTAAGTTGCATATACATTTGAAGAAAAATATTTTCTTGGATCAAGAACACCGGCATTGTGTTAAGTAAAAAAAAGTTTCAAAGCAAATAAATAAAATGATTCGATTCAAGAAACATGAATTCTCCACACAATACTTTATTATTTCGCTTAAGAACATGATATTCTAGATTCAATACTTTTTGGTACTTCGGAAAAGTAAAATATTTGGTTGAAATAATTACATATTGAGTTCTGACAAATACTAAATTGTTAATTCAAGAATTCTGTTCAATGCTAATAATTACTTGACACAAGAAAATGAATTTCTTTCTTCAAATAAATATGGGATTAATTGAATATAATTTTTAATCAACTTGAAACAAATATTTACTTATATTAACCTTCGCATTTTCTTGAATCAGGATTATATGAGCGTTGAATTAAGTAAAAACTTTTTTAAAGGAAACAAAAGAATGATTTAATTCAAGATCTTACACTTAATTGAATTGAATAAATAAAATATTTCATTCCAGAAAATATAATATTCTCGCAAGAAATTAATGATTTTGAAACATGAGAATATAGAAATGCTTCAAGTAAAAGAAATGCTTAGATTAATTAATATTTCTTTGAAACAAAATAATTTTTAATTGAGTTGAAACAATTATTAACTTGTATTAATCTTCCCATTTTCTTGGCTCAAGACTATGGGTGTTGGATGAAATAAATAGTTGCTTTAAGGTTATGTTATTCAGGGGTCACGTGACTCATAGTAAAGTATATGGGGCACGTGACCACTGAATAACATGCCCTTAAAGGAAATAAAAAAATTATTTGACTCAAGATACCAAATGACTCAAGGTAAATTACTTGACGTGAGAACATGATATTCTTGATTCAATACTTTTTCGAGACTTGGCGCATGTAAAACAGTTCGTTTGAAACAGTAAGATATTTACTTATGTCAAACCCATATTTTCTTATTTCAATAACTTTGATCAATGCTCAAAATTACTTGACACAAGAAAATAAATTTCTTCCAATAAGAAAATATGGGTTTGTTTCAAATAAATCAGGTCAAGAAAATGCATTTACTTGATTCAATGAACTTTTTTTTTCAGTGTACAATATGCGTATATGAATCGCATTAATTTAAGGAATGGATTCCAAATAGCTTCACGAAAAATTACCTTTGTTTTTTACACACTTATTATGTATTCACTAATTTATTATTACACATTATTGCTTGTATAATTAAATAAAATTTCATCTTATCTTTTTCCAAATAATCATTTTTCTGTTAAAAAAAGAAATTGCGGCGAAAAGAAATTATTAGGAATGCGGGAGGATTATCTTTGATAAATAAATTAGGCTTGTTATAGAGATTTATATCAAGCACACGAAAAATGGTTAAAAGAAAGGCCAAGCCCAGTTGTCATTTGTATAAGTGCATGTGCTTGTGTTCACACATACACATATGTACATTTATATCTGTATGTATATCCGTTTAAAGTTGGGCAATGTAATTTTTTAACATGCTCGAAATCAGAGGGCAGCATCTGAGAATCTTTTGAGATTGCAGTGCGACAGGTGCGTATATACGCGCAAAAGACCGCACTGCCCTTCAATTATAAATATTACCTTTCTATATACCTCCCTGCTTTTTTTCTCTTCTTCTTCCTCCTTCTCTTATTTTTCTTCTTCCCTTGCATTCGATGTCCTGAGAATTTATGCAATTAATGCAATTAACATGCAGATGTCACGTTCTTAAACGTGCGCTTCCGTACCAAATACGAAATGACGAAACATGCATCATTGCCGCTTGCAAGCTGTAAAAAACCTCTCTTGCGCGCGATGAAATATGAATAAATGCTCGCAGTGCATAAATCTTTTTTATACACGCATCACTCTGTAATAATGTCCTCTGAACGAAAAAGATCGAGAGGAATTTCTTTTTTGAAAAAAATTATTAATTTATTCAAATTTAATAATTGATTCAAAAAATTTGTAATATAACAAATTACAAGAAAACATATTACTTTGGCCTGCGACTAACCGACATCAATAAATTTATGTCTCTCAAGCTATCGAACAACACTTAGAGTCGATACTATATCTTGGAAATTGATATTTCACTGTTTACAAAACTATTAAAGATTAGGACTCTTTGTTCAACTAAGTTCCGTAGCATAGTGGTTAGGGCGTAAGTCTGGTAGTCCGTAGGTCATAGGTTCAATTCCCGCGTGCGTTAGGTTATTTTATTTATTTATTCCGATTTTTCTGCATTGTATAGGTGTAAGTGTACAATTTAATGATTATATACACCGTTAAATAATTTAATCAACAAATATTTAATTTTTTTATTTATGTGGGTGATTTTTCTAAAAGTGCTACTTATGAACTTAAATTTTTCAATTTTTTTTTTTTTGAAATTATATGTGGACGTCAACATAAAAATGGCCCACTTTATGGCACTATTGGAATTATCTATAAGTAGGCGTATTCCTGGGAAAATTTGGAGTGGTCTTCGAACTTTTTTGGTTAAAAATTCGCTGAGTTACGGAATTTCAAAGTACAGAACTACTGCATATTTTTAAAGTACAGCTATCAGGAATGGGACCATTCAAGTATTACGTAAGCATTTAAGGGGGAGGGGGGGTCTAGCTATTGCTTATTTCTATTAGAAAAAATGGCGCTAATGCATATAAAAAATCTTACATGGGGGAGGGGGGGTCTAAAAACCTGAAAAATATGCTTACGTAATACTTGAATGGCCCCAATACGGTTTTTATACCTTAGACGATATGTAGATACCGATATAACAATGAAAATTGCAATAAAAAAAAATTTTATCCAAAAATCTTGCATTTTTTGGAAAATTTCATTAAAAGAGGGGGTTAATTTCATTTTTTTGAAATTTTGACAACGCTATTCAAAAGAGCGACCCCAAAAATAGTAGGAAATGGTACTTTTAAAATTTTTTTAGCTTAAAAAAATTTTTTTTCAATTTTTTCAATTTTTTAGTTAAAATTCAAGTCAAAACAGCACATTTGGGCGTCAATGGGTTAAAAATTAATTTTTAAATAAAAGTAGGGGGTTGGCGCGCAAAGCGCGCAGGGGGGCGGAGACCCCCTAGTATATATATATTATGTATTATGTATTATAAGGTGTATCAGTGAAATAGTGGTAAAGTTAATGTAAAATGTTAAGGTAATGCAGAAATTTGTGTTATAAATGCACAGAAAAAAACCCGAATCACTTTTGTTGCAACGCATTTAAAAGTCGGTCTCGAAATGAGTAATCGGCAACTTCAAGTGACTCAAAATGAAAAAAATGTCAGGTTCTAGTTTTTGTGTGTGTGTTATGTTGGCAACAACTATAGAAAATGTCTGCTGCGCGTTCCGCCGTTACTTTTTTGTGTTTCGTATGTTTCGTGTTACATGGTTGCCATCCCTGTCAGTCAATTCACAAATGTCTAACCTAAAAATTCGTTTTTCATTTCTCATAAATGCGATAAATCGACTTCAAGTATTAATGTTTTGACAAGTGCAAAGTGTTTTTTCATTATTAACAATTATTTTAATTCATATTTTTATGAATTATTCCCAGTTATTCCAATGTTATTGTAATTTTATCATAAAACCAAAATTATACCGCTTTTTACTCATTTTGAGTCTTTTCCCCAGAAACTCAGAATGAGTCGAAGTGGTATTATTTTTGTTGCACTTCAAAATGAGTATCATATGATACTCATTTTGAGTATAGTTTTTTTCTGTGTGAAAATCAACCATGAATAAATAATTTATTTTCCTTTATAAAATGTACATAATACAGGAATTAATCCTAGAATTAACCGTCGGTCGATAAGTAAGAATGATAATTTTTCATATTTTACCAATAGCTTGTTCACATTTTCCTCAACTCTTGTCTAAAATTTAAGCTTTGCTTATTGAAATTCTATGAAGTTTATTTTAAATTTCTAGAAAACTAAAAGTTTTAAGGGGAAATTCCAGTTCAAAACAGGCAAAAAGAAGCCTTTTTTAGTATATATTATTAAAATAACTATGACATTTATTTAAAATATTTCTTTTACATGTAATAAATAATTTATTTTAGAATTTGTAAAAAAAAAATTTTTCATTTTTATTTCAAAATGGCAGCGATATACGCCATTTTCGAAAATCCCCATTTTCGGTGGTAAGATCGATTCCAAACTTTCTAAAACAGATAAAACCAAAACCCAGGTGCGAAAAGTTGGTCGGGCCATGGTCGCGCCGACCAAGTGGATAGTCGTGCCGACCTTGGCAACCAAAGGTCGGCCGAACGAGCGAATTGTAACACCCGCCGTCCAGTGGCTGACATGGTCGGGCCGACTATGGCTGCCAAAGTCGGACCGACCAGGGGTGCCAAAGTTTTGCCAACCATGTGAAAGAATGTCGGCTTGACTTTGGCAACCATGGTCGTGCCGACCTTGGCAGCCAAAGGTCGGCCGAACTAGCGAATTGTAACACCCGCCGTCCAGTGGCTGACATGGTCGTGCCGACTATGGTTGCCAAAGTCGGGCCGACCAGGGGTGCCAAAGCTTTGCCGACCATGAGAAAGAAGGTCGGATTCACTTTGGCAACCTTGGTCGTGCCGACCTTGGCAGCCAAAAGTCGGCCGACCGATTGCAAAAAATTATTAATTATTTATTATTATTATTAATTATTATTATTCATTATTTATTTGTTTATTGTATACATCTTAACACTAAACGCAATCTTACACATAAATACAAATTAAAATTTCTAACGCTCGCAGGAATCGAACTCGCAACCTAACGCACCGAAGTCTAACACGCTAACCATTACGCTACGCTTACATGAAAGCCTAAGAACAAAAATGATTTTATAAGCTGCAACTTCAAACTGACCATCGGCCCGACTCTGGCCAAAGTCGGCCCGACCAAGTGAAATTAGGTTTTTTGCACTCTGGCTGCCATAGTTTTACCGACCGTCGGCCCGACTCAGGCCAGAGTCGGCCCGACCAAGTGAAATTAGGTTTTTTGCACTCTGGCTGCCATAGTTTTACCGACCGTCGGCCCGACTCAGGCCAGAGTCGGCCCGACCAATTGAAATTAGGTTTTTTAAACTCTGGCTGCCATAGTTTAACCCACCATCGGCCCGACTCAGGCCAGAGTCGGCCCGACCAACTAAAATTAGGTTCTCTAAACTCTGGCTGCCATAGTTTTACCGACCGTCGGCCCGACTCAGGCCAGAGTCGGCCCGACCAAGTGAAATTAGGTTTTTTGCACTCTGGCTGCCATAGTTTTACCGACCGTCGGCCCGACTCAGGCCAGAGTCGGCCCGACCAAGTGAAATTAGGTTTTTTGCACTCTGGCTGCCATAGTTTTACCGACCGTCGGCCCGACTCAGGCCAGAGTCGGCCCGACCAATTGAAATTAGGTTTTTTAAACTCTGGCTGCCATAGTTTAACCCACCATCGGCCCGACTCAGGCCAAAGTCGGCCCGACCAACAGAAATTAACCTTTTTAAACTCTGGCTGCCATAGTTTTACCGACCGTCGGCCCGACTCAGGCCAGAGTCGGCCCGACCAATTGAAATTAGGTTTTTTAAACTCTGGCTGCCATAGTTTAACCCACCATCGGCCCGACTCAGGCCAGAGTCGGCCCGACCAACAGAAATTAGGTTTTTTACACTCTGGCTGCCATAGTTTTGCCGACCATCGGCCCGACTCAGGCCAAAGTCGGCCCGACCAACAGAAATTAACCTTTTTAAACTCTGGCTGCCATACTTTAGCCGACCATCGGCCCGACTCAGGCCAGAGTCGGCCCGACCAACTAAAATTAGGTTCTCTAAACTCTGGCTGCCATAGTTTTACCGACCATCGGCCCGACTCAGGCCAGAGTCGGCCCGACCAACTAAAATTAGGTTCTCTAAACTCTGGTTGCCATAGTTTTACCGACCATCGGCCCGACTCAGGCCAAAGTCGGCCCGACCAACAGAAATTAACCTTTTTAAACTCTGGCTGCCATACTTTAGCCGACCATCGGCCCGACTCAGGCCAGAGTCGGCCCGACCAACTAAAATTAGGTTCTCTAAACTCTGGCTGCCATAGTTTTACCGACCATCGGCCCGACTGAGGCCAGAGTCGGCCCGACCAACTAAAATTAGGTTCTCTAAACTTTGGCACCCATAGTCGGCCCAAACTTGGGTGGAAACAGTAACCAAAGTCGGCCCGACTTTGGCTGCCGACCTATTGGCAGCCATAGATGGGCCGACCTGCGCCCGACCTTCCAACTCTGGCGGCCGACCAAAATTCGCACCTGGGAAACGAAGTGACATTCTCTTCGTTAGATATTTCTTTAGGCATGGAACCTCAAAAAAGTGGAATTCCCCCCCCCCCCTTTTTAGAGTACTTTTTCCCCAAAATATGCAAAAAAAAGGTGTTTTTATTCAGAATTTCTCTTATAAAAAAAGGGAGTTGGAAATTTTCCAGTTTTTGAGGTTCCACTTATAAGCATGATGACGCTGAATCAAAAGCCGTTTAATTTTTTAAAATCGCTTCAGAAGAACTCGAGATATCACTCTACCCAGATGAAAAAAAGACATTTTGAGAAAAACGCATTTAAAGTTTTTGTTCATAAGTTTCGAAATTTTTTTAAAAAAATCATCGGATTTGCTTGAAAATCATTACTCGGAGGTTTTTGAGGTCGCTAATTACGAATATGGAATCAGATTTTCAAAATTCAAAATGGCGGATCCAATATGGCGGACATTTTTTTCAAAATCATTGGATTTGCTTGAAAATCGTTACGTGGGGGTTTTTGGGGTCGCTGATTACGAACATGACATCATTTTTTCAAAATTAAAAATGGCAGATGCAATATGGTAGACGAAAAAAAAATTAAACAAAAAAATTAAAATAAAAAATTTTCTTTTCCGACATATTGGATCCGCCATTTTGAATTTTTAAAATTTTATATCTAATTTGTGATCAGCAACACCAAATACATTTTTGTTTGTCTTCTTTAAAAAATGCAAATTAGAAATCATTTAAATCATTCGATTGCTTATCCGCATACAAAAACATCTTTGACATGGCGAAGAATGAGGATGTATAACTTTTGTTTTACTTCGAATTTTGCAATAATATTTTAGGAGAGTATTTGTGACACTAAGAAATCAGAAAATAAAAACAAAAAAAATCGATTTTTTTGACATTTTGAACTGGAATAGTGATTTCTGTTTGTTTGACCGTATTAAATATTCATTTGTAAGATAATGAAAAGGCCTATTTTACGGTTTGTTTAGATAACATTTATTTTGAAATCCCAACTAGTTTCGAACCATACATGGTTCCTCATCAGGGGATGAATAATTTTCACAAATACATTATCCAAAATTAAGACAAAGCACAAAAGATTTCAAAAAGGATTAAATTATAAAATGATCTGAAAAAGAAAAATTAAAAAATTGTTTCTTACCCTTTAGAAAAAAATATAAGCATATAATAAAAAAATTTTCAAAAAATTTTTAATAATCCATATTGATTTTTTTAATATATAATTAATAAATTTTAAAAATTTTGTAGAAGCACATTTTTTTAGAAATGTGTTTCTATGATTAAAGAGTTTTGACAGAGCGGTTGGGTTATGTAGTAGGGTCCAGGTATTGTTGGTAAAGAATAAATCTATGTTATTGGACTTTTTAAATTATGTTTTATAAGAAGTAATTAAAAAATTAATTAATTTAATTAATTAATTTAATTTATTTAATTAATTTAATTAATTTAATTAATTTAATTAATTTAATTAATGTAAATTAATTTAATTAATTTAATTTGAACTGGAATGTCCCCTTAAGAGCCAGTTTACTAAATCTATTATAATATTTATGTATCTTTATATTATATTTCTTTCTTTTTGTTTCATTGTACCAACCCCACATAACCTTGGAGTGCGGAATCCAAGGTATCTGTAGGCAGATTTCCCAAAATTTCCTAAGCAAAAAACTAAAATTATTATTTTTACAAAATCTCCAGGTTGTAAAGCATTATACTTATTTGGGTGTTCCTTTTGATAAATAATTTATGCTCGTTTTTCCCGGCGGCAACAGGGGCAATTAGTGCAGCTAACTCCGCTATTGGAAGCATTTTCGGGATTACTAATTCTTTGGGGAATGTACCTTGGAACGTCCACTGCAGACTTTTTCATAGTCTAGCTGTGAGCACATTATTCTATAGTATTCAAGTCTGGGGTTTTAAATATTTAGATTTGATAGAGAGGGTACAATTAAATTTTTTTAAGAGACTACTTTGGTTACCTTTGAACACTTCAAGTTACGCAATTAGATTGGAAACGGGTTCTCTAAGTTTTGAGCATGGTGTCTTGAAGTACATACTTAACTGGATAGTCAGAATTGCCCGTACACGGAAAGAAAAAGTCTAAAGAATATTTTAATATATTATAGAAAAGTTCGACAAGATGGACAATTTATAATATTTATTTGATTTCCTGAAAATTATTTCAAGATGTCTGAGAAACTTTATGTTGCGTATGATAAAACGTTTGAAATGTATTAAAAAAATTATAAATTATAAATATTCTCATATAATAGGAAAAATGTTTTTAACTGTAGTAAAATTATTATTATTATATTTTATGAAACTATCAATATACAGAAGTAAAATTATTTTAATACTTATAAGAAAGATGAGTTCAGATGTGTATTCCAGACAAGTTTAAAAAAATTATTATACTGTATGAAATATTTTGAAGAATCGCGTACACGTCAGTTGCGCAGTACTCTGCTGCGCATATATTTCCACAGTGAGAATGTCCACTATTATCGAAGGACCACCTGCAGCGTGCCTTGCGTAGCTAGTTGGTTGGAGTTGCGTTCTATTAATATTAGGGTTGTGCGTTCGATTCCGGTCGTTAGTAGATTTTCTGTTAGGTAGGCTATCATTAAGTATAAATAAATGTTTAGAGTTTATAGTGTATGAATTCTGGGTGCAACATCAAGATACGTGGTGCTTTAAGAAAGTTTAAAAACTAAAAGGTAAACTATATAAATTTTTTAAAAATAAATTTTCTGTATGACAGAAGTCATTATACATTTCATTGTCAGCTTTAATATTTATATACAGTATAGTAACTTACTTTATATTGATTCAACATATTTACTATATTGTATTAAGAATCTTTCAATGAAAATATAAAGATTAAATATTTCATAGAAAGGCTTTGTATTTTAAGACAGTATTGTAATTTATTTCACATTGATCCAAATTTTATTCATATTTGTCTTTATTTTCTTTAAACTTTATTGTAATTGTTATGAATATTAATTTGAGATACAGTATTGAAACATTTTTAAAAAGTGACTCTTGTCCAACTTTTTAATACAAACATTAAAATATTCTTTAGACTTTTTCTTTCCGTGTATGGAAAATTCTAGATACCCCAGACTGTGCTTCGAAAGGCAAAAGTCTCTGGCGGAGAAGAGCTCTGAGTACAAACTAAACTGGTATGCCCAATAGAGAAATTTTCTTATCTCAAGGGGGGGATTGAATAAAGAGGATGACTTATCTTTGGATACTATTACGCGAAATAAGGATCAGATCCTGAAGCTTCATAAGATTTTCATCGAAATAAGTGATAAAGATCATTATGTGGCTTTAAAAAGTCTTTTAATTTATCCTCATTTGAGTCTGCTTCCAGGTACACAATCGTATCTTTCTTCAAGGTTGCCTTTATTTTTTAAGAGTTTTTGTTCAGATAAGGTTATTAAACAGATGGGTGATTTTCCGCGTAGCGCACAATTTAATGTCCCTCATGTTTTTTAAGAAATCAGTTTCATATATTCATATATTCATATATTCTAATAATACATATAGAATCAAATCGAAAAATTACTTAACATTAATAAAAAGCATTAATAAACTCTCCTAAGTAAATTACTAAAAAATAAATTAATTAAAATTTTTTTTTCTGTTTTATATGTGTTATAAGCATGAAAGTTGCATAGGGAATCACAGAATCGTCATGGTCTAATCATTACATATTTGCAATAAAGAGAATAATTATTTATATTTTACCTCAAAACAAGTTTAGTAGTAAACTACTAAACTACTAGTAAACTTACTTTAGTAAGTGAAAACAAAAGACGTGGAAAAAAAGAATTTTGGAAATCAATAATAACGAAGATTTTAAGTTCAGGTAAATAATGAGTAATCAAATTAATTTCTATAAATTACAGCATAAATTTCTATAAATTACCGCAGAAATGTCTATAAATTACCGCAGAAAGTTCCATATATTTCCACATATTTCCGATATTTTTTTTCTTAATTACTAATTTGGCAACAATTTACTGTTTATTGCCGCACAACTTTCTATAAATTACCATAAATTGCCAAATTCAAAATTTTTAATAATAATTTAAACTTTACATATTTTTATGAATTATCGCGAAAATTTCCATAAATTTCTATAAATTACCATAAATTTCTATAAATTACCAAAATAATAATTTTTAAATGAGATTTACGCTATAATATTGTTTAAATTACCGCAAAATTTTTTTTGACAGAACCTGTCCAAACAGTGAATTTGTTAATTACTATACTTGTTAACAACAAAAATTATAAACAATTTTTCCGGCCCGCTATGGATTATTCTTTCTGGAGCCTTTATCTTCAAAAAAATATATTAATAATAATCATAACGATAAATTTTTTTTTTTAATTTCATAAACCAAATCGCCGTGAGGAAGAGAGTTTTTTCCATATTTTGTTAGAATGTCCTTCTTGTGAACACCTGTGGAATGAATTTTATACTCAGGTCTCCAATACTTTCGATCAGTATGATGTTTGTCTAGCCATTCTGGCTTCCTCTGAATGCTCACGTATTAAAGCTTTTGTTAATCTTTTAATGAAAATTATGAATGATCGTCTAATTTATAAAAATTCAAATATTTATATCAACTAATTTATGTAATGCGGACCTCCGCTTGTACTAGCCGAACTTGGCAAAACAAATAAGCGTAAATAAATACAAATATTCCGTTAAACTTACTTGTATATTCAATTATTTAATACAGTAGAATCTTTCAATAGTGCAGTCGTCGGGAATATTGTGCACTGTTCAAAGCAAGCAAAAAGTAAAACATTCAGGTCCGTGTCAAGAAAATTAAGGGTCCCCCACTACTAAATATCGGGCTCCACTAAATTATACTAAATAATTAAATGAGCGACGCCACTGTATTTGACGTCACAGATTCCCTTTCCCTTTGCCCCCGAAACCTCTTGTCTACTCAACTCACTAATGACTGCACTGTTTAGAACTGCACTATTGAAAGATCCTACTGTAAAAAGCAAGGCTTCGAAGATGAAATTGAATGTTTACTCGGGCCAATATGTAAAATTTGATTATTTATAGAAGCAATATTTTTTCCTCTTTTTTATAAATAATATAAAGGAAAATTAAACATCAGATTCTCAGCTTTATTTTAATGTGCATTAAAATTTTTTTTAGGATATTTTTAACCCCTTGACTGCCGATAGCAAAGATCTTTGCCATTTCGGACTTTGCTCTGACTGCTGGAAGACTGAAAATCTTTGCATGATAAAAATTAAAGTCAAAAAGTCAAAAATGGATGAAAATTAAAAACATAATGGTTTCTAAAAAGTCAAAGCTATGCTGAATGCGACGCACGTTTCCGTTTTTAAATTAAATAGATAATAAAAAAGCTAAAAATTCTTAAAAACAACACTTTTAGCAAATTTTTTAAAAAGTTTGCCTTGGACAATACAATGCATTTTTATTTTTTTAAATGTCTAAAATCGCTTGACATTTGTTACTCGGGGGTTTTTGGGGTCGTTGATTACGAATCAAGGCGTGGAATGCCCTATATATGGTATGACCGGGGGAAATGGCCATATGGGAGAGATGGCCAGTTCAAATATTTTACAGAATTTGTAAGAAATATCACTTATTATGGGTTATTCTTCAACCTTTTGTGACAATTAATAAATGTAAACAACAAATTGTTTGAAAATAATGAAAATGTAAGCGTAATCCTTCTATATTTTTTTCGCATGGGTCCAAAATAATTTCAGAATTTCAGATTTGCTATTGCTATATTTTTATTTTTAAACGAATTTTATAATTTAAAGTTATATTGAGTAGTGCATAACCCACGCTTTGATATACACAAAATATAAATGGAAAAATTATTTTATTTATTTAATATTTTAATGTTTACTTTTGTCATGTATTATTGGGTAAGATGGCCATTAATGACTTTATTTAAAATTTTTTATGTTAATGTTAATTACTTAAGAAATATTAAAAAAACAAATTAAAAATGTCTGAGAACAAAATAATTGTTCTAATTGACACCATAGATGGAGATATATTTGTAGGTTGAGTCGAAAGTTTTAATCAAACGACATTGATTGAAGAATGGATTTGAAATTTTTGGCTACATGAAAACTGCACTGAATCCAATAATAAATGTTCCAAATGTGACCAGAATAAGAGAAAAGTAATTTGAACGATTAAAGATTAAGTTTAAGCTAAAAGTAAAAAGTTATAAGTAATGGCCATCTCTCCCGCATACATGTATGGCCATCTTTTCCGGAGATTCCGGGAGAGATGGGCAAATGCACTTTTTACAAAATGTAAATTTTGAGATTGTTTCTATGAAAATATTTTATTTTTCCTTACTTTAAACTTAAAGTTAAGTGTTCAATGTTTAATTATCAATAAAATTGTAGACATAAATCGCTTTTTTATAATTTTTACAGTACTTTAAAAAAACTATGGCCATCTCCCGCGGACATACCCTATATACACTGAGCAAAAAAATCTTTTGGTCCAATAGCGCCAATGCTACTGAATTAAATTTTGTTGAAAGAATAATTTCTGCATTCAATTAAGAAAATATATGTTAAAATATAATAATTTCTAATTTAGAACTAGAAGTATAATGTTGTCTAATGAAAAATGTAAAATGGTTGAGATGTAGGGTTGATACAATTTTATTTAAAAAATATTAATTAGTTTGAAATAATTGTTGCCATTATTTTAAATAAAATTTTGATAAATTAATAAATAGTATTTACAGTTTGTATAGATGTATATTTTAGACGATGCAATATGCCTTTGAATCAATAGCACGTGCTTTTGTTATTATAAACAATGTATTCAAGTAGGTTCAAAAGCAGATAATTGACAGTGCTATCACAGAAATAAACCCGACTCACTTTTGTTGCAACGCATTTGGAAGTCGGTCTCGAAATGAGTAATCGACAACTTTAAGTAACTCGAAATGAGTAATCGTCAACTTCAAGTGACTCAAAATGAAAAAAATGTCAGATTCTAGTTTTTTGTGTGTTATGTTGGCAACAACTGTATAAAATGTCTACTGCGCGTTGCGCCATTACTTTTTTTGTGTTTCGCATGTTTCGTGTTACATGGTTGCCATCCCTGTCAATCAATTCACAAGTGCCTAACCTAAAAATTTGTTTTTCATTTCTCATAAATGCGGTAAATCGAGTTCAAGTATTAAGGGGACATTCCAATTCAAAATGTCAAAAAAAATCAATTTTTTTTGTTTTTATTTTCGGATTTCTTATAGTGTCAAGAATACTCTCCTAAAATATTATTGCAAAATTCGAAGTAAAACAAAAGTTATACACTCGAATCTCGCTATAACAAGAAGTTCTGGAGTCAAGTCTCCCTCTATTACGAGCGCAAGAGGAGAAATGAAAAATCCCCACTTTTAAGATTCTTCATTCATTTTTTTGTGTTTACAATTTACGTAATGTCAAAATTACAAACGTAACCTAGTTTAATTTGAACTTCAACATACAGAAAATTTATATAAGGGTCATTCTCACAATCGGGACACATGACACGTACATTAGATTTTTAAAAATAAATAATAATAATTTTTCAAAATCTTTACGTCCTAATAATAGCATTCATCATGATTTAATCGGATATATATATAATATATATATATATGGGACGTTCCACGTCAAACGAAACAGAGCTGTAGCCAAAAATTGGCGCAATGAAAAAAATCGGTTAAGGGCTTAAAAAATTCGTACACTCGTCTACTTTCGAAAGCATGTGGGCGATCTTGAAAATCCAATATGAGGCATTATTCCTGAACTGCCCCAAAAATAAAAAAAAGTTCTTGGATTTCCTTTATACTTTGGAAATATGTTACCCTAGTAGGTACAAGTTACTACACCAATTTACAGTTCCAACCCCCCACCCCAATCAAAAGGGTGGGGGGTTGAAATTTCAGCTTCAACTCGAACATGCATTCTTTAAACATTTGTAGTTTCTACTTAAATTATTCAATTAAAAAAAGTAAGTAGTGTTTTAGAAAGGTTTTTTTGTGTACTTTTAAAATATTTTATTTATATAATAAAAAAAAAATTTTTTTTGCAAAAATTTTTTAAAATAAATAGTTTTTTGCAATTTTGTGCAAGTTCGGTAGTTTTTATTTTCTTTTTAATAATCTCAAATGAAAGCTTGGGAATTCCCCTAAAAGAAGATATAAGTCTGAAAATGGGCCGAAACAATTTGCCAAAGATATAGTGTAATAAGTAAAATTTGTCCGTCCGCTCGCGCACTCCAGCGCGATGAACAGTGGGATTTTTTTTCAACTTACTATTGAAAATTGTCTAAAAACTACAAATTTTATCGGATGTTGATGTTCTTGATTTAAAATTACTAAGAGATCCATCAAAGTCGATTTTTGAATTTTTAATTGTTTATTTTTTTCTTGTTACTCAAAAATTTGACAAATTACAATATTTTTAGAAAAAATCATGTTAGTTTTTTTATTTTTCCATTACACATGATCGAAATCAATTTAAATTAGTCTAGTATGACCACCGGACAATTAATAAAGCATAATACAGTTTATTTAAATTGTTGCAAACAATGTTAATTAACAAATAGATTACTTCGGACCTTCTTCATAAAAAAAATTGGTTTTTTTGCAGACAAGTTAAAATTTATGTCTAATTTAGTAAAAAACTATTTTACAGTTAAAAATTATCATTAATATTAACAATTATATAAACAATAATAAACTTCCTTTTGTATTTGTAAACATTTTCGTCATTTTTTAAACTTTAAATATTTATATCATATGTACATTCTTTCAAAAACATAAAAAATTTATTTGCTTAAACAATTACATTTGTTATAAACAAATTTTTCATTTTTTAACAAATAATTAGCTTTTTTCATCAAACAAATTTTTTTCCTTTTTTATATTTACTATCATAAAAAAGAACTCCTTAATGAAATGGGAATACTATAAATTATTCATTTAATTTTAATAAACATTATAAGTTAACAAATATTTAACATTGTTCTTTTTTCACAGAAAAAATATATTTATTTATATGCATTTAAATGTAAACTGTTTTAACTGAATAATGGTTTACTTCATTAAAAATATAAATATTTCTTAACTTATAATGTTCGTTAGAATTAAATGAATAATTTATAGTATTCCCATTTCATTAAGGAGTTCTTTTTTATGATGGTAAATATAAAAAAAAGGAAAAAATTTTGTTTGATGAAAAAAGCTACTTATTTGTTTAAAAATGAAAAGTTTGTTTATAACAAATGTAATTGTTTAAGCAAATAAATTTTTTATGTTTTTGAAAGAATGTACATATGATATAAATATTTAAAGTTTAAAAAATGACGAAAATGTTTACAAATACAAAAGGAAGTTTATTATTGTTTATATAATTGTTAATATTAATAATAATTTTTAACTGTAAAATAGTTTTTTACTAAATTAGACATAAATTTTAACTTGTCTGCAAAAAAACCAATTTTTTTATGAAGAAGGTCCGAAGTAATCTATTTGTTAATTAACATTGTTTGCAACAATTTAAATAAACTGTATTATGCTTTATTAATTGTCCGGTGGTCATACTAGACTAATTTAAATTGATTTCGATCATGTGTAATGGAAAAATAAAAAAACTAACATGATTTTTTCTAAAAATATTGTAATTTGTGAAATTTTTGAGTAACAAGAAAAAAATAAACAATTAAAAATTCAAAAATCGACTTTGATGGATCTCTTAGTAATTTTAAATCAAGAACATCAACATCCGATAAAATTTGTAGTTTCTAGACAATTTTCAATAGTAAGTTGAAAAAAAATCCCACTGTTCATCGCGCTGGAGTGCGCGAGCGGACGGACAAATTTTACTTATTACACTATATCTTTGGCAAATTGTTTCGGCCCATTTTCAGACTTATATCTTCTTTTAGGGGAATTCCCAAGCTTTCATTTGAGATTATTAAAAAGAAAATAAAAACTACCGAACTTGCACAAAATTGCAAAAAACTATTTATTTTAAAAAATTTTTGCAAAAAAAATTTTTTTTTTATTATATAAATAAAATATTTTAAAAGTACACAAAAAAACCTTTCTAAAACACTACTTACTTTTTTTAATTGAATAATTTAAGTAGAAACTACAAATGTTTAAAGAATGCATGTTCGAGTTGAAGCTGAAATTTCAACCCCCCACCCTTTTGATTGGGGTGGGGGGTTGGACCTGTAAATTGGTGTAGTAACTTGTACCTACTAGGGTAACATATTTCCAAAGTATAAAGGAAATCCAAGAACTTTTTTTTATTTTTGGGGCAGTTCAGGAATAATGCCTCATATAGCGGTTTAATTATAAGCGAGCAAAGTCAACAAAATCATGAACCCACAAATAATATCATAAATAAAAATGACAAAATCCATGGAAAAAAATTGACCGAAATTTTTTTTAACTTTTTTGGGGTCGCTTAATACAAATCTTCAAGCAGATTTTGATTAGAGTCTGAAAATTCAAAATGGCGGAACCAAAATGGTGGCCAATTTTTAAAACTCTTTAAAATAGCTCAAAACTTGTTACTCTGGGGTTTTCGGGGTCGCTGATTACGAATATGACATCAGATTTCGAAAATTCAAAATGGCGGATCCAACATGGCCGACATTTTTTTTTAATTTACAGTATTCGCTCAAAACTTGTTACTCGGGGGTTTTCCGGGTCGCTGATTACGAATATGACCTCAGATTTCGAAAATTCAAAATGGCGGATCCAACATGGCCGACATTTTTTTTAATTCATCGTATTCGCTCAAAACGTGTTACTCGGGGGTTTTTGGGGTCGCTGATTACGAATATGATATCATATTTCGAAAATTCAAAATGGCGGATCCAATATGGCCGACATTTTTTTGAAAAATTCATCGTATTCGATCAAAACTTGCTACTCGAGAATTTTCGGGGTCGCTGATTACGAATATGACATCATATTTCGAAAGTTCAAAAAGTCGGATCTAATATGGCCGACATTTTTTTTGAAAAATTCATCGCATTCGATCAAAACTTGCTACTCGAGAGTTTTTGGGGTCGCTGAATACAAAAATGAAGTTTCTTTTATGTAATTAACGTCAATTTCTGAAATAATTGTACCGTCGGTATTGGCGTTACCGCGGGGAGGTTGCACGATCGGGTTTTGTATCAAGCAATGCACTCTGCCGGGATCAGAGGAAAAAAACACTATAGTCAATATCGAAAACAATTTTTGACATAACCAGAACAAAAAACTATCTCATATTACAATTAGTTATATACTGATGTATTTTTGCTCTAGTTCTGTCAAATATTTTTGTTTGTTATATATGATAGTATTTTTTCGATTTTCTTTAGCAAGGATTTATAATTGAACCAAATAAAACGATTAAAATATTACGATACTTAAACGCTACTAGAATTTGCTTCAGCTACTAGAAAGGACAGAACTTTAACTCTCTACAAACAGCATTTTTTTTCTTCTAAAAAAATATTAAATTAGAATACCGATTATATTGGTTCCGCAAATTTGAATTCTCGAAATCTGATGTCATATTCGTAATCAGCGACCCCGAAAACCCCCGAGTAACAAGTTTTGAGCGAAGACGGTGAATTAAAAAAAATGTCGGCCATGTTGGATCCGCCATTTTGAATTTTCGAAATCTGATGTCATATGCGTAATCAGCGACCCCGAAAACCCCCGAGTAACAAGTTTTGAGCTATTTTAAAGAGTTTTAAAAATTGGCCACCATTTTGGTTCCGCCATTTTTAATTTTCAGACTCTAATCAAAATCTGCTTGAAGATTTGTATTAAGCGACCCCAAAAACGTTAAAAAAAATTTCGGTCAATTTTTTTTCATGGATTTTGTCATTTTTATTTATGATATTATTTGTGGGTTCATGATTTTGTTGACTTTGCTCGCTTATAATTAAGCCGCCAAATTGGATTTTCAAGATCGCCCACATGCTTTCGAAAGTAGACGAGTGTACGAATTTTTTAAGCCCTTAACCGATTTTTTTTATTGCGCCAATTTTTGGCTACAGCTCTGTTTCGTTTGACGTGGAACGTCCCATATATATATAAGCTAAAATTTTGAAGATATTCGACTCATGGATATAATTTAAAAAAAGAAGTGACTTTTTATGCTCATTGTGATATAAATAAAATTGATTTTAACCAAATTTAAATCAACAGAATGTGCATTTGTTTATAAATAGTGGGGTAATAGGAAGGAAAATTTTCTCGCTATACCGAGAGACGGAGCCCTCGTTATAGAGAGCGCTCGTTATAGAGAAGGTCGTTATAGCGAGATTTGAGTGTACATCCTTATTCTTCGCCATGTCAAAGATGTTTTTGTATGCGGATAAGCAATCGAATGATTCAAATATTTTCTCATTTGCATTTTTTAAAAAAGACAAACAAAAATGTATTTGGTATTGCTGATCACAAATTAGTGATCAAATTTTTAAAATTCAAAATGGCGGATCCAATATGGCGGAAAAGAAAATTTTTTTATTTTAATTTTTTTTTCGTTTAATTTTTTTTTTCGTCCACCATATTGCATCCGACATTTTTAATTTTGAAAAAATGATGTCATATTCGTAATCAGCGACCCCAAAAACCCCTTCGTAACGATTTTCAAGAAAATCCAATGATTTTGAAAAAAATGTCCGCCATATTGGATCCGCCATTTTGAATTTTGAAAATCTGATTCCATATTCGTAATTAGCGACCTCAAAAACCTCCGAATAATGATTTTCAAGCAAATCCGATGATTTTTTAAAAAAAATTTCGAAACTTATGAACAAAAACTTTAAATGCGTTTTTCTCAAAATGTCTTTTTATGATCTGGTAAGAGTGATATCTCGAGTTTTTCTGAAGCGATTTAAAAAAATCAAACGGCTTTTAATTCAGCGTCATCATGCCTATAAGTGGAACCTCAAAAACTGGAAAATTTCCAACTCCCTTTTTTATAAGAGAAATTTTGAATAAAGACACCTTTTTTTGCATATTTTGGGGAAAAAGTACTCTAAAAAAAGGGGGAAAGAAAATTCTACTTTTTTGAGGTGCCACACCTAAAGAAATATCTAACGAAGAGAATGTCATCTCGTTTTTGGTTTTATCTGTTGTTTAAAGTTTGGAATCGATCTTACCACCGAAAATGGGCATTTTCAAAAATGTCGTATATCGCCGCCATTTTGAAATAAAAATGAAAATTTTTTTTTTTACAAATTCTTTAATAAATTATTTATTACATGTAAAAGGAATTTTTTAAATAAATGTCATAGTTATTTTAATAATATATACTAAAAAAGCCTTCTTTTTTCATCTTTTGAACTGGAATGTCCCCTTAACCCATTAACGCTTGAATGCACTGAATTTTTAGTCTGATTTCAAACTTAAGTATTTTTTAATAAACATACTATTTTCTTTTCAGAAAAATTTTTTTATGTATTGGAGTGTCCTCTATTTGAATATCATGTTATAAAATTATTACAAAATTGTTTAACAATATTTTTTTGCATATAATTAAAAAATAACACAATTTTTTAATGATTTTTTTTAAATCTTAAATTTAAATGTCAAAAAAAACTTTTTAACGGTTCACATTTCCATAAATCGTGCACTCGATTGGTACACTTTCCAAATATACATAGCCTTTTTGTAAATAAACTTTTGAATTTTTAAAATAGAGCCTAAAAATTAAAAAATTTATAAAAATTTAAAATTTATTGTTCGATGTAAATTTTTTTTTTAAAAATTTGGCTTGAAAATGCTTACTCGCGGGTTTTTGGGGTCGCTGATTACGAATCTGAAATTACTTTTTGAAAATTTAAAATTGCGGATCCAATATGGCGGACAAAATTTTCAAAAATCAGTCGGATTCTTTTCAAAATCCTTACTTGAGGGTTTTTGAGGTCGCTGATTACGAATCTGAAATTACTTTTTGAAAATTCAAAATGGCGGATCCAATATGGCAAACAAAATTTTCAAAACTCAGTCGGATTCTCTTTAAAATCCTTACTCGGGGGTTTTTGGGGTCGCTGCCCTGCCAGATTTGGATTTACTATATGTCCACTTTTAAAGTGGACAAATGGTAGACATATAGTAGACATACGGTAAAAGTGGAAATAAACTATTTAGAAGGTGTTTGATAGCAAAAGGAAGTGTTAAATATGTAAAATGGATGTTTAGAGAATAGATTTTAGCAAATATTGCAATAAATAAATCTCTAAATAATTAATAATTACTTGAAATTCCTGACAGATTCGATGAACATAAATGTATAGGTGGTTAGACTTTAAATATATTAATAAATTAGCTATTCTGCAGTCGATTTATCCATTATTTAAGTTGAATTAACCCATTAACGCCCACCAGGACGCAAAATGTACCATGATTTCACGACTCTTATTTTGTATGAAATAATTAGTTCAAAATTTTAGGAAATACCATTTCCGACGTAAAATTTATCGCTCTTTCTGAATATAAAGCTAAAATTTGTTTATAATTATCTCAAAAAAATTTATAACAATTTTATTGCAAAAAACACACTTTTTTATAAAAAAATTTTTTTTTAATTATTATTTTGACATGGAAAAGTAAAGAATATGGTCTCCAAGGCACAAAATATCGCGTCCTCGAACTCTCAGCTATAAAAATCCATAATTACTTTTTATTAAATTCAAGATGGCGGATATGAAAATGGCCATTTTTCCAAAATGCAAAAGGCCGAAAAAAAATTCGGGTAATGTTTTTTAAAATTTATTAGATTTGATTGAAAATAGTTGCTTAGGGGTTTTTGGGGTCGGGGACTACGGAGCTGATGTTGCTTTTTTAAAATTCAAAATGGCGGATCCAATATGGCGGACATATTTTTTAAAAAGTGATTGGATTTGCTTAAAAATAGTTACTCGGGAGTTTTTGGGGTCGCTGATTACGAATCTGATGTTACTTTTTAAAAATTTAAAATGGCGGATCCAATATGCCGTTAATTTTTTTAAAAACTGATTGGATTGGCTTTAAATTGACCATTCGGGGGTTTTTGGGGATGCTGATTACGAATCTATTGTCACTTCTTTAAAATTCAAAATACCGGATCCAATATGGCGGACAATTTTTTAGAAAGTGATTAGATTCGCTTGAAAATAGTTACTCTAGGGTTTTTGGGATGCAGATTACGAATTTGATGTCACTTTTTCAAAACTAAAATGGTGGATCCAATATGGCAGACAATTTTTTAAAAAGTAATTTTTTTTTGCTTCAAAATGGTCACTTGCAGTGCTAACTTTCATAACTAGCTTGGGAAGCTTGCGTATTAACGGGAAATTGTATTAACAAAAAAAATTTGAACTCTTAAGTACTTACTTTCATTCAAATATTGTGATGAGCTTCTTTCCAAATTATTATTAGAATGTAAAATTTTTCGTTCACGAAAGGTATTTTAATAACATAATTTTACTAATTTCTGCAAATACCAGAAGTTTTTAATCTTTGAAACAAGCGATTTTCTGGAAAAAAGAGTAATTTGTAGAGTAATCTGTTAAAATTTGTTAAAATTTGTTCTTCATAAAAAATAATAAGACAAGTATTTTTTTATTCTTCATAAAACAATTTTTAACAAAATTAAACACATTTAAAATTTTTTCCTCTGTGTGTGTGTAAAAAATCACATTTTTATAAAATAAATCATAAAGACAATTAAAACTAAAAATCAAACAAGTAAATTTTTTTCACAATATTGTTTTATTTTTGTTTCAAATTGTCCTTAAAATTAATCTGCATTACGAAAATATTACTGCAAAAAGAAGTATCTTATTTTAAAATGATATGGTAGCGTATTCAAAATGTTTTAGAAGCCACTTTTAAAACACTTAAAGTATATCGTTTTAATATGTCATAATGAAAACAAAGTATTTTAATACTATTTTTAACATTTTATTCTATGATATAAAATTATGGAAGACATTTTTTCATCTGATATATCTTTTTAAGATACTTAGCAAGATACTTATTTTGCAGTGTACGGATATGACGATTAAATAAAATCAGTGATTTTTTTTAAAGTACTTACTCTTATTGTTTCTTCAATCACTTTCACTTTAAGATGATAACTGTTTGTTAAAACAAAAAAGTTTAATTTTTAAAGAAAAAACGCGCAAGCAAAGTGTCTCTGAACTCAACGAAAGTTGACGTGCTACTGAAGAAAATTGACAGATTTTACATTGAAAAATGACAATATAAATAATAATAATATATAATATATTAATTATATTATATTATTATAATAATTATTATAATATTATTATAATTATAATAATAATATATAATATTATATAATATATATATAATAATAATATATATAATATATATTATATTATTATATAATATTATTATTATAATTATTATATTATTATAATTATTATTATATTATATTATTATTATTATATTATTTTATTATTATTATTATTATTATATTATTTTTATTTATCTATAATATATTACGTTTTAGTATTTTTACCTGCGATTTTTTATAGAGATGGAACATGTGTAAAATTATATTATTTTACAAGTTTATATTTCGGTGCAATGTAATTGCAGCCTGTAAACCTCACAACTGTAAACTAACAGCTAAAACTTATATATTATAAGCTTCATAGGTATAACTTGGGACTATGAACATAAAAATAAGATAAAATTTTCGGAAGATAGTCAAAAATTTCTAAAAATTTATATTGGTTTCTTAGAAAAAATTAAAAAAAAAACATAAATGCAAGTCTCTAACGATTTTAAAACGGAGAATAATATAATTAGAGATGGAAAAGGAAAGAAACTTTCGATTTATTATAAAATGTCTTATACATTTACTAATAACAGAGGAGACCGGGGCAAAGCCGTTATTATAATTACTTTCTATACTTTACAGCTCTGTTTAACAATTTTATACTGCTCAAATCCGACTGTACAACGCGTTACAAATATCCCTGGCATGCGCCGAGAAAAAGGAATTGTTATGCATAATAAACGGATTGTTAATATAAAACTAACAAATCTGATTTGTTAGTGCAACAAAAATTTTGTTTTCTCAACAATTTTTCTGTTGGAAAAATTTGTTGAGGAAACGAAGAATTTGTTGCAACAACAAAATCAGATTTGTTAGTTTTATATTAACAATCTATTTTTCTCCGTGTGATTCACCAAAAAAAGAAATTTTGTTAAAATAAACAATCCCTTCGAATTTTATTGAATGAATTAATATGCCTGTAATAAATAAAGCAAATTTGCATACAAATAAATAAACAAAGAAATAAAATAATTGTTTGTGTAATTTTACTATTCTTTCTTATTTTAAAAATAATAATATATAAAATTAATTATTTTTTTATTATTGATTTTTAATTATTTAAATTAACTTAATTAAAGGAAATGTTTATTAAATAATAATAATTATTATTTTTATTACATATTATTATATGTATATAAATTAATATTAATTTATAAATGAATTTTTAAACATTAATTAAATAAACTGAAAACTAATATAATTAATAAAAATATAAAAAATAAATGGAGAATGAATAAAAATTAAAAAAAGCGAATAATTAACTTTAGTGAAAGTTTAGTGAATGACATAATTTCAGCTACAATATCAAAACAAGAGATTTGTGAAACATCAATCTCACCCACGAAAAGCAAGAAAAAGTGGACGAGAAAAGAACGATGGTGGGGAGCAACTCTGTGAGTTGGAAGGGATTTCTCCTTTGAGTCGCGCTGCATCTTAACCCTATGCAAAAAGGGTCGCGTAGGTATAGAGAATGCGTGTGAAGATAAGAAATACTTTCTATTTTCGCCTTTACGGCAAATGCGACTTACTATCTTTTTAGTTTGTACAGCAGTATTGTAATCATTAACAGAAACTTTTTCTCCGTGTAACCACCTATACATTTATGTTTATCGAAACTGTCAGGAATTTCAAGTAATTATTAATTATTTAGAGATTTATTTATTGCAATATTTGCTAAAATCTATTCTCTAAACATCCATTTTACATATTTAACACTTCCTTTTGCTATCAAACACCTTCTAAATAGTTTATTTCCACTTTTACCGTATGTCTACTATATGTCTACCATTTGTCCACTTTAAAAGTGGACATATAGTAAATCCAAATCTGGCAGGGTGATTACGAATCTGAAATTACTTTTTTAAAATTCAAAATGGCGGATCCAATATGTCGGAAAAAATTTTCAAAAATTAATCGGATTCTCTGAAAAATCTTTACTCAGGGGTTTTCGGGGTCGCTGATTACGAATCTGATATTACTTTTTCAAAATTCAAAATAGCAGATCCCATATACCGGGTAAAGAAGGTTAAATTTTATTTAACCTTTTTGAAAATGCTTACTCAAAAGTTTTTAAGAACGCTTAATTTGAATCTTTTTAATTATTTTAAACATCTTTAGCCGCCAGTTGCTAAACTGATGTTTCCAATTCTCACCGCGTGGAGGTAGATAAACAACAAAAATCTTATTTTTTTTATTTAAAAATTTTTTTTTTGCTTCTTTAATTTTTAATTTTTTTTGGATTTTTAATTTATTTTTATTTTATAAATTAATAAATTAGATTCAAATTTTATTTGTCCAACTTTTTTATTCTCATTGCTTCTCTATTCTTCGTGTGCCTGTTTGAAACATTTTTCACAGAAATATTAAAGACAGGTGCGGCAAAATTTTCGTGTTCTTATAGAACATTTATTTGTTGAGCAATATTTTTGTGATTCGCTTCTTTCCACAACAGGATTTTTGCACTTTTTGTTAATCAGATAACTTTTGCTAATGCTTATAAAAAACTCTTTTATCTCAATTTTTTTCGATTGGCAAAAGTTATCTGATAAACAAAAAGTGCAAAAATCCTGTTGTGGAAAGAAGCGAATCACAAAAATATTGCTCAACAAATAAATGTTCTATAAGAACACGAAAATTTTGCCGCACTTGTCTTTAATATTTCTGTGAAAAATGTTTCAAACAGGCACACGGAGAATTGAGAAGCAATGAGAATAAAAAAGTTGGACAAATATAATTTGAATCTAATTTATTAATTTATAAAATAAAAATAAATTTAAAATCCAAAAAAATTGTCGTTGTTCATCTACCTCCACGCGGTGAGAATTGGAAACATCAGTTTAGCAACTGGCGGCTAAAGATGTTTAAAATAATTAAAAAGATTCAAATTAAGCGTCCTTAAAAACTTTTGAGTAAGCATTTTCAAAAGGATTAAATAAAATTTAACCTTCTTTACCCGGTATATTGGATCCGCTATTTTGAATTTTGTAAAAGTAATTTCAGATTCATAATCAGCGACCCCGAAAACCCCCGAGTAAAGATTTTGAAGAGAATCCGACTGATTTTTGAAAATTTTGTCCGCCATATTGTATCCGCCATTTTGAATTTTCAAAAAGTAATTTCATATTCGTAATTAGCGACCCCAAAAACCCGCCATTAAGCATTTTTAAGCTAAATTTAAAAAAAAAATTTACATCTGTTACGTCAAAACGAGAAACCTTTTTAAATATACCTAACGTTCCTCGTTTTAAATTGGTTTCATAAATGAATCCAATTTGGGATGAGGATAAGTCAATGAGCCTACTAAATGTGAGAGAATAATTTATTTAAAAACCAACAAGAAAGAAAAGAGTTGACAAAATTACAATGAGTACAAAAATTATTAATCTTACTTAAAGAATAACGATTACTGGTGGTGTGATGATAATCTGTTGTCCGATCTCAATGGTGATGAGCGGTAGACGAAAAGGGGGCCTTTTGTTAGTTGTCCTTAGTGGTTGGGTATTAGACCTCTTGTTTACACTAATGAGATAGTGTATTGTATTGTTAAAATATCTGCTTCCTTCCAGACGGTTGTCGCCTCTTGAGCAAATTTCGATAGTTCAAAATTTGGAATGTGTTGTTTCAATATTAGGTGTTTGTTGATAGTTGAGATTATTTCCAATTTAATATTTTTTGGAAATTGTTTAAAATTTATACTTTGCAAATGTATTATAAGAGGTTGTTTAAAGTTCACTTCTTATTTAATACTTGGGGAAATAGTTCACTTTTAATAATGTACGTTCAAAATAATACTTGGGGTTATACGTTTCACTTTCAAAGATGTACTTTTAATTCACTTGTAAACTATGCGATGTTTACTTGTAGACAATTTGATATTGACTGAGCGATGTGTACAGGTTGATTCCCAAAAAATTACTCTCTAGTCTCTTGTTCTGAACGATGTGTTCAGGTTGATTTCTAAATAGTTACTCTCTGATACTAAGCGATCTGTTCAAGTTGATTTCTAAAAAACTACTCTCTGATATCTGCAGAATTTGTATCCCTTTTATATAAAACTGTCTTCATTAATGTAATGCTTTGAAATCATTCAAGTGTGAATTTTAAGTAGGGTCTCGGCGACGGCAATGCTGCTGCAATTCGGGGCGACTGTTGACTCTTCTACACGTGTCGATTTTGGGTAGATTTTAAGTGGGGGTCTCGGCGACGGCAAAGCTTGTTTGTTTTCCTGCCTGTGGCGAAGATTTTTTGAAGGTCGTTTAACTGATGCACTATCGTTATTCTTTTTACATGATTTAAAATATTACTCATCTTTCTTGAATTCATTATACTTGCAAATTGTTTAGATACATATAAGATATATAAAATATGCTAATTATAATGCAATAATATGAAATACATAGAATAATAATACAACGTATAAGTAAAATACAATATCAAAAAAAAATAGGAAATACATTCTTAAGTATCGAAGTTAAATTAGGTATATTAACAAGAAGTTACGGACGTAACACCTACCCCCTTAGATTGAGCATGGGAGAGAAACGAAACATGCTCAAACTATTATTACATTGATATTGTAGAGTAGATGTTATTACTTGTTTATGTATGTATTCTATGCATTCAAAAAAAAATTTTCATTCAAACTTTATTTTTATCTGAATTATAATAATTATTCTTGTTATTAATTTATGTTCCTTGAATTATTGTACTCCATCCATTCTTGCGTTCTTAAAAAAAATTCATTTAAACCTTATTGTAGAGCACTAGATTTTTATTACAATAATTATTTTTGTTATTAGTGTATGTTCTTTGAATTAAGATGCACGCATTCTATCCATTCTTTATATATGATTTTTATTTGAATTATAATAATTATTTTTGCTATTAATGTATGTTCTTTAAATCATTCTTTTAAATTCACAGTATACAATGAATTTTATGTAAATATTTTATGTATTAATTTTATATAATGAATTTTATGTTTGATACAATTTGATGCTTACAATTTTTATCTACAAAAAAAAAATAATTTGTTCTATACAAAGGATTGCTTTTTTGTAAAATGTTGTATCGAAATTAACAAATTATAATTTTTTATAGTCTGCTTTGAAATTGCATTAAAAAAAATATATTTTTACAATTTGGTTTTGAAACTTGAGTCTTGTATGACTTAAAACTATGACAAAATTTTTGCTCTAAAATTAAAAATTGTTTATGATTGAAATTCATTGCAGATTTAAAGATTTTTTAAATATTTTATTATTTATTATATATTTTTTAAATCATTTAACCTTTATAAGCAAAAATTTTCTACTTTCAATTTTTACAAACAGAAAAATATTTAATGACACATTTTTTTTGACATGACAATTTTTAAATGTTTATTTCTTAATTTCCGTCGCTTTTAGTTATTTCATTTATGCAATTTTCTTTCGTTCTTAAGTTACATTTAGACATAAATCATTAAGTGTTTGAGAAGGAAGGAAATTTTGTTTTTTCGAGTTTCAGATAAACCTTGTTTTTAAAAATGTTCTTAAACTCTGTGGTTGTAATACTTTTTTCTATTTAAATAGCTTTTTTCTTGATAATACTCTTCAGTCAATAATAAGGTAAAATTTCGAAGTAACCTTGTTTTGTTATTATAAATTTGAAAAATACCATTTTAAATTCTTCTTTAGTAAAATTATATTAAATAAGGTATAGAGTTTATTTTAATGTGTTAAAAAAGAAGAGTTTTGATTTCTTTTAGTGCAAAACAAGTATGCAGAACAGTGTTTAAGATTTAAGATCAAATCATTACAAAATCAAAAATTGATAAAATGTTATAAAAATTTAATTTAAACTTGCGAATATTAGATTATTGTTATAGTGAAAAAAAAAATGATTAAACATTTGCTTATCATTTATAAAAGTTTAGTTTAATAAAAACAAATTAATTTCTTTTTCTTTTGAATTCGCTTCCGAAAACATAAAACTATATATTATAAAAATATTTTATTACTCTTGTTTAATTCGCGATTGTTTCAGTCTGTTCGTATGTACTATTTTTTGTTTATTTTTAACTTGTATTTTAACGTTTCCTTTGTTTAAAATTTCTAGTATTTTGTGTGGACCTGTATATTGATTAGCAAATTTATGAATTTTCCCCCGTGTAATAAAAATACTTCATCTCCGAGTTTAAGATTTTGTGGATTGCAATTTTTATCATAATAGATTTTTGACTTTTTTTTGCTAAAATCAAATTTTCTCTAGCGATGTTTCTTGTTTTATGAAGTCTTGTTATTAAATCTGTTAAATAATGGTCGTAAGTTTCTAATTTTTCGTGTTCAAGTGGCGGATCGCTTGACGGTAATCGTGCTAATTTCCCAAAAATTAATTCGTATTGAGTACACTTTGTCCCTTCATGAATACTTGTATTATATGAGAACATAGCTAATTCTAACCAATCATCCCATTCTTCATTTTTATTTATAAATTGTTTTAAATATTCTCCTAAAACGTGGTGAGATCTTTCAATTGATCCATTAGACTGAAGGTGAAAAGCGGTTGTTTTAAATTGTCGAATTCTAAATCTCTTTGCTAATCTTCTCATTAAATTACTTAAAAAATCTGTTCCCTGATCTGTTAACACTCCTTTGGGTGATCCAAAAATACAAATAAATCTTTTAATAAATGCATCAGCTATTGTACTTGCTTGATGATTTGGAAGTGCGATTGCTAATGAATATTTGGTTAAGTTGTCCTGTATTGTTAATATATATTCACTACCGTTTTTGGTTTTTAGTAATGGGCCAACAATGTCCATTGCAATTTTTTCAAATGCTGTACCTGGTGTATCTGTTATAATCATTGGGTCTTATGTTTTAACTCTAACTAATTTCTTTAATTGGCATTGGAGACAACTTTGAATATATTTTTGAATATTATTTTTCATGTTTTCCCAATAATAATTTTGACGTTTTCTGCCATATGTTTTTGTTACACCTTTATGTCCTCCAACTGAGCTTGAATGAGCTTCTTCGATTAACTGCATATATTCTTCTTTTGTAGGATATTTTGTATATCCATTACATACAACAACTTTTGCAAATGAATTTTCAAAAATTAATTTTATTATTGATAGGATTTCGTCCCAAGTTACATTGTTTATTTGGGCTGTTTTTGCAATACTGATACTTTTAAATTTTAATTCTTCACATAAGTTTTTCATTGAAATAATTGTAGATTTAATTCTGTTTATTGTATCAGATAAATATTCTTTCATTTCAATTTCTATAGGGAGAGCGATATGGTAATATATACCTCTCTTTATTTTTTCTGTTACACCTAATTGAAGTTTACCAAAATTTGGCAATTTTTCGCGTTTGGCTAATGATCTAGAGCCATTATCTCAAGGATCTCCCTCAACTAAAAGAAAACAGGTTAGATTGTCTCTTCGCATTGGTAATTGGTATCTACAGTCAATAATATATTTTCTTGGTTATTATTTAAATTTTCACAGTTTTTATTTTCCACTAAGTTATCTTCTTCATCAGATGATTCTTCAGAATTCGAATTTTCATAGCCTTGGTCAATTTCTTCGTGTTTCTTCAATTTTGATTTTTCATTAATATACTCAGGATCTGACTCAATTTCGTCAGGAATAATTTCATTGTAAAATTTTTCTTTTCTATTATTATTTGTATTACATACCTTTTTCGGTCTTCCCCTTCTCTTCTTGGAAAAGGAGGTATTCAAACGTGTGCTATATTTCTTCGGTCTACCTTATTTCTTTGTTTTGTGTGCTTTTATTTCCTCATTTTTCTTTTCTTGTATTTTCTTTTCTTGATTATCATTTTCTTGTATTTTCCTTTGATTTCTTGTTATGACATTACAAGTTTCTTTACTTGTATAATAATTTCCTTTAATAGATGGGAGACTTTTTCTTATCTCCAATTTCATGTAGGATTCATTGTCCTTAAATATTTTTTCAATAGTTGGGAGACTTTTCTTATCTCCAAATTCATGTAGCATTCATTAATTATTTTTTCAATATATGGGAGACTTTTTCTTATCTCCAAATTCATGTAGGATTCATTGTCCTTAAATATTTTTTCAATAGTTGGGAGACTTTTCTTATCTCCAAATTCAAATAGTATTTAGTTTCATTTGCTACACAATGTATATATTTTTCAATTTTTTCTTGCACACATATCATTATATTTTCTTGATTTTCCTGAGTTTCTTCTATTTCTTCTTCTTTTATTCCTTGTACTTTTGTAAAAGTTTTGACTTTGAAATTTATTAAACATTGGTATTTGATTGTTGAATCGATTCTGATTTTGATTTGAAAAAATTTGTCGTGGCCCTGGATAAAAAGAGTTTTCTCGTCTTGGTGCTATCAATTTATTAAGTTGAAAACAGTTTACTGCAAAATGACCCTTTTTCCACAAACTAAACAAGTTATTACATTGTTATTTTTAGGATGAGAATTACACTCAGTATTATGTTCACTTTTTCTAAGTTCATGGTGTGATAACAATTTTCTTTCTATTTCTACTGCTTTATTAACTATATCTTGAAATATCTCGACTGTTCCAATTCTTAATTCAATTTCTGGTCTAAGTCCTCGCGAAAAACAATCAACACTTTTTCCTATCTAAATTAGTTTAAATACCTCATCTACTCTATTTTGATTATTAATCCTACGCGCGTCTAAAATTCTTTCTGCTGCTTCTGCGATTCTTGCACCGTAAGAAATTACATTTTTTTGTTCCCACATATATACTGCTCCTAGTTCTTTTTGTAACTGATATACAGATTTTGCTGGTGCGTAAATTTGTTTTAACCTTTCTGTTAACTGTTCTACTGTATTAAAATTATTTCCTATTATAATTCTTCTTGCTTCACCTGAAATTCGACTTCTAATTAATTTTACTAAATTTGTTTGTACTAGTGCTTTCTTAGGAAGCATAGATTTTGCTTCTAAACAAATTTCAATAAATGTTGATAGTGGTATGTTTTTTTTGTCAAACATTGGTATTGCTTCTAAAGCGTCACGTAAAGATACTTGCTGATTATTTGGAAGAGCAATTTTTTATTCAAAATTAATAATGTTTGTAGTGTTATCAACCGAATTTTTTTTAGAGTTATCGTTAGTTTCAATTTCGTCAGTTAAAGATTTATTTAAGCTTTTATTTTGTTCAACTGAGTCTTTTTCTGTAATAGTATTTTCGCTATCGTTGCTGTCACTGTCGAAAGAATTATCGTAAGTATCAAAAAGTTGAGAATTAATATAGCCTGAGTCAAATTGTTTCTGTATTTCTAAGGGATTAGGGTTTTCTTTAGAATATCTGGGTGTGCTTGTTAATGGTTTTGTTTTATAATTAGGAATTCCTGAATTCAATGCTAATTCTGGATTATTTTTTATTTGAAAACGAGTTAAGTGTGAGGAATCGGTAGTATTTTTATTCGAAAAAGACATAGTATCGGAATTTATGTTCGTGTTAATTGTAAAATTGTCAATCTTGTCTCTTGAATATAAAATACACTTTTCTTTTATAGTAAATATTTTGATCTTGCTTCAGTATAATAAAATACTTTAAACATGTAATAATAATAACAAATCACAATTAAATGAACAAAACAAATTTTGTTTTAGCATAAATTAATATGTCAAAAATGATTCATATACAAGACAAAAAATTCCATAAGTCTAGAGGACTTGAACCCCTATTCAGTAATATAACAAAGGATTTAATTTGATGAATGCACCTTGCAACTTTAAAAATTATAAGTTGAGAGGACTCGAACCTCTATTTATTAATACAGAATTGAATTAATAAATGCACCATGCACATTTAAGAAAAATTTATAAGTTAAGAGGACTCGAACCTCTATTCATCAATACCAATATAAGATGTATATTTATGAATGCACCTTGCGACTTAAATCTTGTATAATGTTATCAATTAGCATAAAATGTGTTAAATTAATAAAAATTTTTTTTAAAAATTTTTTTTATGATACTGATTATTTTCAATTATTGTATGTTGATATTATTTGTTATTATCATTTGTTACAAAAAAAATTTCCCCTTTTTTTAAACAATTGGTATACTCATTGATTTATTTATTTTTATTGAATTATTTCATTAATTTAAAAATTATATTCATTAAAATTTTCGAATGTTATTAAAAATTTGACAAAATTATATGGCTGATCGACTTTTTAATTTTCCCGGGCCGATGCACCAAAATTTAAAAGGGCTTCTGTTACGTCAAAACGAGAAACCTTTTTAAATATACCTAACGTTCCTCGTTTTAAATTGGTTTCATAAATGAATCCAATTTGGGATGAGGATAAGTCAATGAGCCTACTAAATGTGAGAGAATAATTTATTTAAAAACCAACAAGAAAGAAAAGAGTTGACAAAATTACAATGAGTACAAAAATTATTAATCTTACTTAAAGAATAACGATTACTGGTGGTGTGATGATAATCTGTTGTCCGATCTCAATGGTGATGAGCGGTAGACGAAAAGGGGGCCTTTTGTTAGTTGTCCTTAGTGGTTGGGTATTAGACCTCTTGTTTACACTAATGAGATAGTGTATTGTATTGTTAAAATATCTGCTTCCTTCCAGACGGTTGTCGCCTCTTGAGCAAATTTCGATAGTTCGAAATTTGGAATGTGTTGTTTCAATATTAGGTGTTTGTTGATAGTTGAGATTATTTCCAATTTAATATTTTTTGGAAATTGTTTAAAATTTATACTTTGCAAATGTATTATAAGAGGTTGTTTAAAGTTCACTTCTTATTTAATACTTAGGGAAATAGTTCACTTTTAATAATGTACGTTCAAAATAATACTTGGGGTTATACGTTTCACTTTCAAAGATGTACTTTTAATTCACTTGTAAACTATGCGATGTTTACTTGTAGACAATTTGATATTGACTGAGCGATGTGTACAGGTTGATTCCCAAAAAATTACTCTCTAGTCTCTTGTTCTGAACGATGTGTTCAGGTTGATTTCTAAATAGTTACTCTCTGATACTAAGCGATGTGTTCAAGTTGATTTCTAAAAAACTACTCTCTGATATCTGCAGAATTTGTATCCCTTTTATATAAAACTGTCTTCATTAATGTAATGCTTTGAAATCATTCAAGTGTGAATTTTAAGTAGGGTCTCGGCGACGGCAATGCTGCTGCAATTCGGGGCGACTGTTGACTCTTCTACACGTGTCGATTTTGGGTAGATTTTAAGTGGGGGTCTCGGCGACGGCAATGCTGCTGCAATTCGGGGCGACTGTTGACTCTTCTACACGTGTCGATTTTGGGTAGATTTTAAGTGGGGGTCTCGGCGACGGCAAAGCTTGTTTGTTTTCCTGCCTGTGGCGAAGATTTTTTGAAGGTCGTTTAACTGATGCACTATCGTTATTCTTTTTACATGATTTAAAATATTACTCATCTTTCTTGAATTCATTATACTTGCAAATTGTTTAGATACATATAAGATATATAAAATATGCTAATTATAATGCAATAATATGAAATACATAGAATAATAATACAACGTATAAGTAAAATACAATATCAAAAAAAAATAGGAAATACATTCTTAAGTATCGAAGTTAAATTAGGTATATTAACAAGAAGTTACGGACGTAACACATCGAACAATAAATTTTAAATTTTTAAAAAATTTTAAATTTTTAGGGGCCATTTTGAAAAATCAAAAGTTTATTTACAAAAGGGCGATGTATATTTGGAAAGTGTAACAATCGAGTGCACAATTTATGGAAATGTAAACCGTTAAAAAATGCAAAAGTATATTCCCATGTATTTTTTCACGCTGAATCCGAATTCGAAGTCAAAATTGACAGATTTGCTCAAAATTTTGAGATAAACTCAAAAAACGACTCAAAAAACCGAATTAAGATGAAAAAAAAATTTTATGACACTACACTACTATATTCCCAAGTACTTTTTATCGCTGAATCTGAATTCGCAGTCAGAATTGACAAATTTGCTCAAAATTTTGAGATAAGCTCAAAAAATTGATAAAAAAAACTATTTAAAATAAAGAAATGAAAATTTTTTGCTATGACACAACAGTACAGTATTTCCATTTATTTTTACATTTGGATCTCGCATTTAAAGTCAGAATTGACAGATTTCTGACTGATTTGCTCAAAATTTTCGAGATAAACACAAAAAATTGATAAAAATGCTATTTAAAAAGGAGGAGCTAATAGCTAGATGCTAGATGCTAATTAAAAGGAAAGGAAGAGGATCGATAAGGCATGATTTCGGCCCCCTTTAAATTTTTATTTAAATGTTTGAAATAAATTTTCCATTAAAGAAAAATTATAATTATGATGATTGAAGGTTAAATGAGGATGTTTGGAGAATATTAACCCCTAAATAATAAGGGTTTTCGAATAAAAAATGGGTAAAAAATAAGGGTAAAAAAATTTTCAATTATGAATTAATTGGATTGAAACTCGTTACTCAGGGGTTTTTGGGGTCGCTGATTACGAATCTGGTGTTAGTTTTCCAAAATTCAAAATGGCGGATCCAATATGGCGGACGACTTTTTTAAATATGATTTAATTCGCTTAAAAATCATTATTCGGGGGTTTTTGTGGTCACTGATTACAAATCTAGTGATAGTTTTTCAAAATTCAAAATAGTGTACGACTTTTTTGAAAAATGAATTAATTGTCATGAAAATCGTTACTCAGGGGTTGTTGGGGACATTGATTACGAATCTGATGTAAGTTTTTCAAAACTAACACCATATTCGTAATCAGCGACCCTAAAAACCCCCGAGTAACGAGTTTCAAGCCAATTAATTCATAATTGAAAATTTTTTTACCCTTATTTTTTACCCATTTTTCATTCGAAAACCCTTGTTATTTAGGGGTTAATATTCTCCAAACACCCTCATTTGACCTTCAATCATCATAATTATCATTTTTCTTTAGTGGAAATTTTTTTCAAGCATTTAATTAAAAATTTGAAGCGGGCCGAAAACAGGCCTTATCGACACTCCTCCTTTTTTGCTATGACACTACATTAGTGTATTCCCATGTTCTTTTTCACTCTGATTCCGAAGTCAGAATTTTCAAAGTGGCTCAAAATTTTGGGTTTTATTAAAAGTGCTCAAAAACATGCATGTAAAACAGAATTTTTGTCGAAACCTTATGTTATAATAATGGAGTGTTATGGTATTCAGTACGAATCTAGATTTAACTCACTCAAAAGCAAGAAAAGTAGAGTTTCTTGACTTTAATTTTTTTAACTTAACAGATTTTCTTGTGTGTCTCAAAATTTTGAGCCATTTGAATAATTTTGACTTTAAATGCGAGATCCAAGTGTGAAAATATATGGAAATACTGTAGTGTCATAGCAAAAAATTTCCACTTCTTAATTTTAAATCGCTTTTTTTTATCAATTTTTTGAGCTTATCTCAAAACTTTGAGCAAATCTGTCAATTCTGACTGCGAATTCGGATTCAGCGGAAAAAAGTACATGAGAATATAGTAGTGTAGTGTCATAAAAAATTTTTTTCATCTTAATTCGGTTTTTTGAGTCGTTTTTTGAGTTTATCTTAAAATTTTGAGCAAATCTGTCAATTTTGACTTTGAATTCGGATTCAGCGTGAAAAATACATGGGAATATACTTTTGCAGTGTCACAGAAGAAAGAAATTTGAGCATTCGGACTTCGGATTCGGATTCAGCGGCCAAAAATACATGGGAATATACTAGTGTAGTGTCTCGGCCACGACACTTTTTTTTGTGTGCCTGTGTATTTTTCAAATAACTAATAGAACTTTATACTTGACAAAATAAATTTTTTATTATCAATTCTATGAGGATTTAGCTTTATAAAACTACCTTAGTTGTCCACATTTAGTGTTTATTTTTTTAATAAAGTGATTTATTGTAAAAAAATGTACCTGTTGTGCAGTTGTTACAAGTGATGATGAGAACGGATATTTTTTTTTAAAAGCGAAACAATATTAGTGCTGCCATCTTTATGACACTGTCACGCACTATTACGCTGAGTGACATTATGCTGAGCTGCATTTTGGACATTTCAGAAATAGCGGTCCTAAGTTGGCCACCACTTTTTTTCGCTTGTGTATAAGGAAGAAATGTATATTTTTTTCAATTACGCTGAAATTTTACAAATTTGATACATTTAGGAGAATAAAAACGCATTATTTAACTATTTTTGTTTAGAAAGTAGAGCATTGTTTTATTTCATTTATTTGCAGTGCTGGATGGCTGTGGAGACAAACGTTTTTGTACTATGTCTTTTCTAATGTTTTTTAAACCATTTTTTGTTTTTTGTCTTTGTTTAATTTCTACGTTACACTTTTACGGTCTTTCAGGTGATAAAAAACACATAAAAGAAGTAAAACGTAAATAAAAACAAAAAAAACAATAGGTGGACAACTTAGGACCACTGTGGATTTTTATACATGTTTCAAATTATTACGCTAATAAAAAAAATTTAATTAAAAAATCAACAGAACCTTTTATTACAACATTAAATAAAGGAACTAGCGCACACACTCATTTAGAAATTTTTAATAATTTATCTCTTGTAGCTGCTCTCGAAAAAACAAGAAAAATTAAATTTTTTTGGTCGTAAGCAATATTATTTTCCTCACAATGCGTAGAAGAATCATAAATTAAAATTAGGTCCATAAATTATATCATGGTTTATCAATATATCATGTCACAAAATTATAGATTCGTCCAGTATACCATCTCTGAGAAATGCAGGGTGGCAAACTTAGGCCCACGGCCAACTTAGGACCATGCTCCCCTATCGATTTCAAAATTTTTTTATTTGCAACACTTACCTGTAAAACTGAATTTTACACACAGAAAACTGTGTGTAAAGTACTTTATTTTATAGTGGTGTTTAAAGTAAATTCCAGTGTGTAAAATGATTATTACTTTACGCATTCTTGTGACTGTTTGATAAGAAACTATGAGATAAAGCTTTTAAACAACAATGTACAATCACATTTTTCTATTTTAGTTTCTAGAAAACTTCATTTAAGAGTTCCCCCATTACACCTAAACTTTCAGCAATATTGGCAATATTGCTGCAAGTTTAGTTGGTTTAGTGTTGCAAAAAATTTTATATGACACTCGTGCGTAAATCAGATTAAACTTCTGCGACTTGGAGCACTCGACTTTGGCTCCAGCTGCAAACTTTACACTCGTATAACACTGGTCGACAAAAAATAACTTTTTTTCTGATTCAAAGATAGGACAAGGATATTCTTATAGGATTTTCATCGCTGAACACGAATCTGACCTCCAAAAGTGCCCATCACGTCGAGATTTTGAGAAAAATGGACTCAAAGTCTCAAAAAACCCTGTTTTTGGCCTTTTTTTATCACGTGTAGAGAATGATGCCGAGGTGCTAGAAATCTTTAATTAGTCTTAAATTAAAGCTTGAAATGTCAACTATAAGAATCAAATCAAAAAAGCTCTGAATCAATCAAAAATTTTCATATAGCACAACTTTTTCATATGCGCGCGCACTCTACTTGCACTCATAGAGCGGTACACAATGGCACACTTACTTATTCATTTTATTTGCGCTATTTATAGTTATTTATCATTTTTGGGGTCGCTGAACGTTGCTGATTGAATGTGAGGTCGTTATTAAAAAATTCAAAATGGCGGTTTCAAAATGGTGGACATAAAAATTTTTAAAATTGGTGGATTCGACTGAAACGACCTTACATTTAATCAGCAACTTTCAGCGACCTCAAAAATGATAAGTAACAAAAAATAGCGCAAATAAAATGAATAAGTAAGTGTGCCATTGTGTACCGCTCTATGAGTGCAAGTAGAGTGCGCGCGCATATGAAAAAGTTGTGCTATATGAAAATTTTTGATTGATTCAGAGCTTTTTTGATTTGATTCTTATAGTTGACAGTTCAAGCTTTAATTTAAGACTAATTAGAGATTTCTAGCACCTCGGCATCATTCTCTAGACGTGATAAAAAAAGGCCAAAAACAGGGTTTTTTGAGACTTTGAGTCCATTTTTCTCAAAATCTCGACGTGATGGGCACTTTTGGAGGTCAGATTCGTGTTCAGCGATGAAAATCCTATAAGAATATCCTTGTCCGATCTTTGAATCATTTTTAGTGTCGACCAGTGTAATCAACGATTTTACGCACTTGTATCATAAATAACTATTTTGCAACACTGTATCGTTCGATTAGAGATATGTACATCTTATGTAGGGGAAGAAAGGAATGCGCAGAGGAAGTTGTTCCAGATAAAAGAAAAATAGTAACTTTAACTTTAAAAAAAAGGAATTTATTAACTGAATTTAAAGTTAATGAAATGAATTTTACAGAAAATGAAAAAGGGTACTCATCGAGTCGATCCAAACATGTGGGAAGTTGAGTCCAAAAGGTCCAATGCTGAGGTTGAAAAGGAGATCCAGTTTAATTCAAGCACGTGTTGAATTTGAGGCCAAAGGATCCAATGCTGAGGTTAAACCATAGAGGTGCGTCTTCTCTTGCTGCCGGAACAGGACTGCCATCGCCAGCCTTCTCCCCTCTCCACTAAGGAAACACTGTACCCGTCGGCAAACGAAAAAAGCCAAAGATTGGATTCGGAGCAAATCGTAGCATTGCGACTGTAACTTTAATTCAAAATGAACAAGAAAGAGAAAATAAAACGTATAACTCCGAAAATTCCGCCCGCCTTCGTCAAGCAGACGAACGATTGAACATCTATTGATTAGTCGTTTCTGTCGTGGGAGAATGGGGTTTTGAACTCGGTAGAAATAGGGGACTTAGTCGAGCTTTGTGTCTTCGAAGGGTCGTTGTTGAAGTCTTCACAGTCACCACGCGTACTAAGCCATCCTTCCCTGGATGGACCTCTAGCACTCGTCCTAGTGCCCATTTAGAAGGAGGATATCTATCGTCTTTAATGACGACTAGCTGGTCGGGAGAAAAATTTACTGATACTCCACGCCATTTACCACGCTCTTGAAGATGTTGAAGATACTCTGATGACCACCGATTCCAAAAGTTATCCCGCATACGTTGAAGCAATTGGAATCGATTTAATCGATTCTCAGGGATGTTGAGAATTCCTTCTTTAGGTAGAACACCAAGAGTGTAGCCGATCAGGAAATGAGCAGGCGTTAAAGCGGAAAGATCGTCACTGTCGTTAGTGAGGGGACACAGTGGGCGTAAATTTAGACATGCTTCTATTTCCACTAAAAGAGTAGAGAGTTCTTCAAAGGTAACTACGTGTTCTCTGATTACTCTTTTCAAGTGATGTTTGGTAGCCTTTACTCCAGCCTCCCAAAGGCCACCACAATGAGGTGAGTTGGGTGGTATAAAATGCCATAGTTCCGTCATTAGCAAGAGTAGTCGCAACTTCACTGTAAAATTGGGAAGAAGCATTAAACATCTTGCAGAATTTCCTAGGTGCTCCCTGAAAGGTGGTACCGTTGTCACGGTATAGATGAGAACATATTCCTCGTCTGCCCACGAAACGTCTATAGGCAGACAGAAATTTTGCCGTGGTTAAGTCGCTTACAACTTTAAGATGGATGGCACGAGTGGTAAAGCAAATAAATAGGGCAATGTACCCTTTATTGGAACGATATCCACGACCTTGGGACATACGAATCTGAATAGGACCGGCGTTGTCGACGCCTGATGTGTGAAATAGACGTCCCGGTGTAACACGGGCTTTCGGAAGATTTCCCATTAATTGAGACACTAGTCGTGGCTTCAAACGTTGGCAAATTATACAATGGTGTATTTCAGTTTTGACTAGACGTGTTTTTCACGTGATCCAAACGTTTTGAAGTAAAAAGGATGTCGTCAAAATGAGTCCACCATGAAGAGACGAAAGGTGAGCTTGGTGCATAAACAGACGACTAAGAGCTGAACGATATGGTAAAATGGGAGGGTGTTTCATTTCATGTGCCAGCGAAGAATGATGCAAACGACCTCCTACTCGTAAAATACCATCATCTCCTACAAAAGGGTTCATTTTCCGAAGGAGGTTGCGTTTAGGTAAAGACTCTTTAGTCTTCAAATGTTCGATTTCAGCGCTAAAAGCAGCTGTTTGAGCTAAACGGATGATAGCATGACGAGCTTGCATGAGTTCAGTTGCCATAAGAAACGAAGTATTTGTTTCCTTTCCAAGCACACGGTCACGCAACGTTACAAAGAAACGTCGGCAGTACGCTACTACACGGATCAGCCGTGATAAATTGGAGAATCGTGAAAGAATTTCTGGTTCGTTGTATTGATTCACTACGTGCAATGATCTAGATGTTTCGGGCTGCTGGGGCCAGTTTTCATCAGTTAACGAAAGCCATTTTGGCCCATTCCACCAAATTTCTTTACTACTGAGCTCAGTAGGTTTAACACCACGGGTTGCCAGGTCAGCTGGATTATCTTTCGTCGTCACGTGTCTCCATTCAGCTGAGGGCAGCTCAGTTTGAATAAAGGCTACTCTGTTAGCAACAAAAGTTTTCCAGTGACAAGGATGTTTTCGCAACCAAGAGAGGACGACTTGACTGTCAGACCAAGAAAAAACCGGAAAATCATTAAAACCTGGCAGTTTTCTAACATAACAAATTAATTTGACAAGAAGAGCTGCTGCATTCAATTCAAGATTTGGGATGCTTATTGTTTTTACTGGACTGACCTTAGTTTTAGCAGTTAATACAGAAATGTGAGTTTCTTTATCCCCTAACGAGACTTTGAGATAAACAGCGGCTGCATTAGCACGAGATGAAGCGTCAGCAAACCCATGAAGATGACATCCCGAACTTGGTAAGGTACCTAACCAACGGTTGATTGTAATATTAGAAACCGCGAACATTGCACTGCTATATTCGTGCCAACGTCTGAGAACATCAGGAGGTAAAGGCGAATCCCGATCACATTTCAAAATCCATAAGTCTTGCATCAAAATTTTAGCCGTAATGATTATAGGAGCCAGCCAACCTAAAGGATCAAATAACTGAGAGATAATTGATAATACTGAACGTTTGGTAAGGACATAGGACTGGGAATGTATTTTTGTGAAACTGAATTCGAATGCATCTTTCTTTGGATTCCAATGCAATCCTAAGGTTTTGACGGATTCGGTTCGCGCGATCTGCCTGTCGTTTTCAAGACTCGCAGACTTTGTTTGTGGGGGAAGAAGTTCAGTACAGTTTGCCGACCATTTATCTAACTCTATTCCAGCAGAAAGTAAGATATTGCACAATTTATCACGTTTCCGTACGGCTAACTCTAGTTCATGAGCTCCACAAAAACATTCGTCAACATAGGCGTGATTCTCAAGACTGTAAGCACCAAGGGGTAATCTATGTTTTTCATCTTGCGTCAACTGCATGAGTGTACGGATAGCTAAGTACGGTGCACATGCTGTACCATAAGTGACCGTAGTTAGACGATATTCGACAGGTGGTTCATTGTGACTGGGAGACCACAGAATTCTCTAAAGGTCTTGGTCTTCTGGATGTACCTGTATTTGACGAAACATTTTGACAATATCCGCCGTGAATACAAAACGATACAATAGCCATTGTAAGAGAATCAGGATGATATCGCCCTGGAGGGCTGGACCTGGCATAAGAAACTCATTCAAACTTACGTTTACTTTTGTACGTTGGGAGGCATTAAATACAACCCGAAATTTCCAAGGGTCCCACTGAACCACTGCGTGATGAGGTATATACCATGCACGTGGGTTGTTTATTTGAAGCTTTGGAACCTTTTCCATATGACCTAACTCTTCGTAAACCCTTATGAATTCACGATATGCGTCCGCAAGTTTAGGATCACGATTGAAACGACGATGAATAGTAGACAGCGTACTTTATGCTATTTATCGAGTTTCTGAAGAAGCATTAGGAGGATCAGAATTTAAAGCAAGGCGCACCGTTTAGCGACCATCCGGTGAACGAGATGAATTATGAACATAAAATTTCTCGCAAACATTATCCTCCGGTTTTTCCTTAACCCCTTGGCAGTCGATGACGTGTATACACGTCATGGTGCAGGTGGGCTCAAACTGTCGATGACGTGTATAGACGCAAGCAGATTTTTGGCTAAAAAAACACACAGATTTGTCTACAAATTGATACTCGGGGGTTTTCGGGGTCGCTGATTACGAATCCGTTTTCAGATTTTGAAAATTCAAAATGGCGGATCCAATATGGCGAACATTTTTAAAAATTCATCCGATTCACTTGAAACTTGTTACTCAGGGGTTTTCGGGGTCGCTGATTACAAATCTTATATTAGATTTTGAAAATTCGAAATGGCGGATCCAATATGGCGGATATTTTTTAAAATTTATCGGATTCACTTGAAACTTGTTACTCAGGGGTTTTCGGGGTCGCTGATTGCGAATCCGATTTCAGATTTTAAAAATTCAAAATGGCGGATCCTATATAGCGGACGACATTTTTAAATCTTGCCCGATTCATTTAAAACTCGTTACTTAAATTTACTTAAAAGTTGTTACTTGGGATTTATTGATGTCGTAGATTAAAAATGTAATATCGGTATTGAAAATGGCGGATCCAATATAAGAACAAACAAAAAAAATATTAAAAAACAAAATAAATAAAAAAGTGTAAAATCCGGCCGCATACCCTCACGTGGGGCCGTAAGTAACCACTATTTTGAATTTTAAAAATCTGAAATCTGATTCGTAATCAGCGACTCCGAAAACCCTCGAGTAAAAAGTTTTAAGTGAATCCGATAAATTTTAGAAAATTTCGCCCGCTATATTGGATCCGATATTTTGAATTTTTAAAATCTGAAATCGGTTTTGTAATCAGCGACCCTGAAAACCCCTGAGTAAAAAATTTCAAGTGAATCCGATGAATTTTAGAAAATAGTGTCCGCCATATTGGATCCGCCAATTTGAATTTTCAAAATCTGATATCGGATTCGTAATCAGCGATCCCGAAAACCCCTGAGTAACAAGTTTCAAGTGAATTCAGTTGGTTTTTGTAATTTCTATGTCCGCCATATTGGATCCGCCATTTAGAATTTTTAAAATCTGATATCGGGTTCGTAATCAGCGACTTCAAATACAATAGTATGCTCGTTTGCGCAAATTTTAGTTTTCTAAAAAGTTGTCGACATTTTGAGCCCACTTATGATATTTTGGTCTTGACTGCGAAGGGGTTAAGGGAGGTCTCGGGAATTTCCTCTAACCTCCAAAAATTCTCAAGTGAATTTTGTAGATCGTCATTCTTAACAAAATGCACAGACGCCTATCAATTTGGGAAGCTGATATCCGCCCGTCGTGCCATATTACAGTCTATGGAACCAGAAACAACCCAGCCTAACACACTGTATTGGGCTATCAATAAAGTAGTTGGGAAACGTTTAAGTCCGGGACGTAAAATTTGACAATAAATGTCAGATCCTAAGATCAAATCAACTGAATCGGGTTTGAAAAAGTGAGGATCAGCCAAAGATAGACCATCAAATTGATGAATGTCTAACTCTAAGAGTTGTCTTGATGGTAGTTGCGAAGTAAGACGAGGGAGAACTAGCGCACAAGTCTCCAAGTGAAATGAAGAATTATGAATTGAACACAAGGAGATTTGAGCACTAGAGTTTGCAGTTCCGGCGACTGATGCACCCAAACCTGTCAGTGAAATCTGAGTACGGCTCCGAGGTAATCCAAGAAGATGAACTATAGATTCAGTGATAAATGAGGCCTCAGAACCCTGGTCGAGTAAAGCACGAACCCGAACTTCAGTTCCCTTGGGGCCCTTCAGAATGACTTGGGCGGTAGCAAGGACAACAGAATGTTTTGGAGCTGACACATTGGCGGTCAGCGCCGAGACATTGTTGAGTGTAGATTGCGAGAGATTAGAAACAGGCTCTTTAGGTGTCTCTCCGCTTGTTGAAGGATTGCAAAGACTCGAGTGGTGTTTTTCCTTACACGTTAAACACCTACGCTTTGACATGCACTTTTTCGCGTTGTGAGCACCTGAACAGTTAAAGCACAGGCGTAAGCGACGTGCTTCATTCCGACGCTCGGAAATGGATTTTTCAAGGAATTTTAGATATGCTCCGATATAGTGATCTTCAGAACATAGAGAGCATTTCTGAGTGTGTCCCTTCGAATCCTGTGATTTGGAACTCGTGCTAGTATGAAGTGAATGTTTGCTGTTACTGGTAGATTTAGACTGAAGGGAAGGGAAATTCTTACTAAGTTTAGCTTCTGCAGCTATCATACAAAGTGCATTAGAGCGTTGATCTACGAATTCAATGAAATCATCAAAACTAGCAAAGCGTTCCATACGACTGAGATCTGTACCGGATTCGGAAGCTTTTGACACGGCTTGGCGATCCTTTGCGCTCAGCTCTGATTTTCAGATTTTACAAGATTCAGGATCTAGACGACTCGCAAGGAGATATACAAGCCAAATATCCCAATGCTGCACAGGCATGTCGAGGTTTTTCTGCCATTCTGTGACCGGTTTTGGAATCATTATATTCAACAGAGCGTCTTTTTCGGCTAGAGAGGTTTCAAATTCACTTAAAGTTTTAAGTAGGGAATCTTGCAGGGATTCATAACTAATTTCCATAAGCACGAAAACCTAGTTCGTAACATAGGAATCATTTGCAACGTCATCCCTAGCAACAATTTCCGCGTGAGTTCCCCGAGCCTCATCCCAGATTTTATCGACTATCACGATCCGTTTTTTAACAATATTAATATTTAACGCATCCACAGTAGTTGCTTTAAAACGCTCTTGAATACGACCTATTTCAGCGGCTCGCGACTCTTGCTGGGTTATAAGTTTTCTTGTAGAGGGTGGAGCCATATTTTAAAACAATCAAGTAAAATATATAAAACGATTAACGAAACAACGAATAAATGGAAATTGTCTGCAAATTGCAAGTACAGAAGTAAAAAACAAGATACGTGACCCTAACACAGTAGGGAATCAAGTAATGGTACACAGCAGGGGGCAGTTTCGATACACAACAGGGAAGATTACCGTGACGCCATAAAATCAAATGAATGCATACCAATTAATCAATAAAGAGACAAGACACAGATAAAGAGATAAGCAAAAAATAAGAGTTTTGGAGACATTACAAAGCGCGAATTCCTTCCTCACTCGGGGCACCAAAAAATATATCGTTCGATTAGAGATACATCTCATGTAAGGGAAGAAAAGAATGCGCAAAGGAAGTTGTTCCAGATAAAAAAAATAGTAACTTTAACTTAAAAAAAAAGGAATTTATTAACTGAATTTAAACTGCCAGAGCGTAAGCTCTGTTTATCTTACTGGGATTCGTTATTCCTGTTACTTTTAGAATTCAGAATTTAATTAGAGGAGGGGGGGAGTGAGGAAGATAAAAAAATTAATAGAGAGAGAATTAAGAGTAATAATTATAATTGATAATAAAAAGGAAAAGAATTTTATCCGCCTCTCATACAATAAGGGGGGGGGGTGAAATTTGATTAGTCCAGAACGATACAGTACTTACCGTTGCTGGATTTTAAATCTACCGCCAGAACTTTCCGACGGGCGAAGACAATTCACCACACACTCACACGTGCACAATTTATTGTTTTTTCTTAGTTTCCTAAACCACTAAAATAGGGCGGACGCGGCTACACCGTAAAACCGGCCGGTCGTTGACAAAAAAGAAATTTTTAAAATTTATTTAAATAAAATCTCCCCCTTCACTATTTTAACTTTAGGTGGCCCCGCGGATTTTGAGTTAAGAATTTTATTTTCGTCCGGCCAAATTGCTTGTATAAACATACAACCAATTTGGATCCTGTATACCGGACGGGAACGTTACGGGTAATATTATTTTTATTCCGACAGAGATCGAGTCTCTGTGCCGTGGGAAACCGTACTGAACAATTTGGATTGGCATTAATGCTTCTTTTATAGTTTGATTGAATTCTAATTAGGTGGGAAAATATTGCAATAAAAGATGGTGGGGACAGGGCGTTGGACCTGTTGCCATGCCAAAATTGCTGAACTTGCATTTTATGGAATCGGTTCATTCCACTATGTTGAAATAAATTCCTTTTTTCTTTATTCTTAGAAAAGAATATCTTTTAATATTCTTTTAATTATTGAAAGAATTTTTAATTTGTATACTTATTTTTCAAATTAATCTTTTAAAATAGGATTAATGTAAGTTGGAAATAATGGACATTTCAAGAATATAAATTCCATTCTATTTTGTAAACCTTTAAAGGTTGTTACAAATCCAACATTTAATCAGTTGTCCCAATAATTATTTTAATATTGCGTAGAAACCTTCCGCAAGTATGCAGTTTATGGCAGGCAAGGTTCATAGGCTAGGTTGGTACAGGAAAGCAAGAAAGGATAAACTATAATTTCTAAATAATTAAATAAAACCTAAACGTTCCCATCCATGCAGATATTGTATGATAAATATACTTTTAATTTGACCGGGCCAGCATCTACCCTGTATTCAATAATTTGAAAAATTAAAAGATGTATAAAAATGATAAAATTCACTATTAGTGGGAGAGAGAAAGACCTACAGGACAGAAAGAGTACGCAACACTCTGTAAGAACAATATGTATTAGAGAGAACGCTTTAATGCTATACATAATATTCCTTCTCTCTTGCACAATGTCAAAGGGAGCGCGGGGGGCCTTCACTCAACGCGTTGAGTGAATCCTCTTGTCCATTCTTCGTATATATACAGGGTGATTGGGTCCAATTAAGCAGTAAAGTATGAGTAGAAAGATAAAAAAATTTGAGGGAGGACCATTAGTTTAGAATTTGAAAATAAAAAATGTAGATTTAACAAAATAAAATTAGAATTTGAATAAATATTGAGAGGTTTGGTCGCCAATTTTTCCTTGCGTCAAACTTCTCTTTGTACAAAAAAGTAAATCGATGAAAAAGACAATTGCCAAACATCCGTTTGATAGAATTGATTTTATTGGTTGGCTTAGGAGAAAGTAACTAGAAATGACCATGAATATTTAAAAAATAAAATTTTGAAAATAATGAATTAATTAATTAATTTGTTGAAATTATTAATTATTAAATTAGAATAATTACTGAAAATTGAAGCGTTTTAAATAAATGAAAAAATTATTTTCAGTATTCTCTTAAAGTGAAAGGTAAGTTGAAAAATAATGAATTTAAATAATATGAAACGATTTAAATTATTATTATTAATTAAATTAATTATTATTAATTAATTTAAAATAAAAGAAAACTAGCCTAAATAAAATAAGAAAAATAATTTCTGTGACCTGATTAACACAAGGTAAGTGCAAATAAATTTATTAAAATAAATAAACTTTCCAGGTTAAGTAGGGTTAACTTGTTTACATTTTACAGTTTTTATGAAAATAAAAAATAAAAATTTAATTAATCTCATTAACTGTAAATTGTTGTTGGGAATATTAAATAAAAATTTAAAAGCAATTTACTGCTCTTTGATGAAATGGAAATTAATCATAAAAAAGTGCCAAAGAGTTTAAAGTTTACAAAAAAAAATTTTTCTCTAAATTTGAAGTTAGTGAATAATAAATATTTGTACATACAATAAATAATTACAGCTTGTAAAGAAATAATTAATGCTTAAAAATAAAGAGGAAATTTATTAATTTAATTTATTATTATTGTTTATTAATTTAATTTATTATTTCTTATTTAATTATGAAATTTAATTAGTTTTTAACAAATTAAATTCTAAAATGAATTTCAACATTTTACTTTTGATTATTGATTTTTCTATTGATTCATTAGCAGCTGCCATCTCGTGGACCTTTTAATCATTATAAATTTATATTTTCTTTGTCTTTTATGAGTATTTTTTTTAAATTGTTAAACTGAGGAATTAAATAAGTTTAATGTTTTTTTAATTTTAGTTTATTAATAAAATAAAACAGATTCATCCTGAAATTAATATTTTTATTAATTTCAGTAACAATTCTTTTTTCGGCTGTTAAAATAATGAATTAAGTAATAAAATTGTTAATTATTGTTAATTACTTTAATTTATTATTTAAATTATTTATTGTTAATTAATTATCATTATTAATTAAATCAATTATTAATAGGTGATTAATAAATAATTAATAATTAATTAACTTTTAATTTTTTTTTCAAAAATAAATATTCAATACATTTAGTAAATTTTATTATATTCTTAATTAATTACGGTGAAAAATTAATTACAATATCGTACTTGTAAATAAACATTTTTCTAGTGGTCCAATAGCAGCTGCCATCTTGTGGCGCTTTTCATCATTATAAAATCATTTTTTCGTTCTTATGTACGAACATTATTTTCTTCATTTAAAAACTGTTTTACGAAGACTCGCGAGTTGGAAATTTTTTTTTACATAATGTTTCATTTCATTTTTAGTGATTTAAAAACATTCGTCTACTAATTAATAAATATTTAAAATAATTATTGTTAACTAATTTAATAAATTAACATTAATTATTTAAATTGTCTATTATTAATTAATTTAATTATTAATTGTTAATTATTAATTTATTGTCAAATAAACTTTTTTAACCCTTGGGCGGGCAAGCTAAAAAAAGTACGTAAGCGGGCAAGCGGGGTCCATTGGACCCCGCTTCAAAAACGCTTACGGGGTTATACCTATTTGGCATTTTTTTGTTTGTCGATTTTTTCTTTATTGGTTTAAAATATACTGTAACATCTCTAGATTAATAATCTATTAAGTCTTTGCATGAAAACAACTTGGAAATGTCTTTAAAATTATGTTTTCTGGAGAAATTCTAAATTGTAAAAATAGAAAATTTTAATTTCAAATGCATTTTTTTTAAAACAATGTTTTTTTTATTGGCGTAAAACATACTATGATATTCCTAGATTGATAATCAGAAACGTCCTTGCATGAAAACAATTTGAAGTTTTTCATAAATTTAATTTCTTTGGATCAATTCCGGAGTGTCAAAATAGAACATTTGAACTTCAAACGCGTATTAACCATGTTTTGCAAATCGGCGAGCAATAGAACTCGAAAAATTTTCGTCCGATTGGCCTGAAAATTTAACTTTAGCTACTTAGATAGATTATTTAGTGAAGTACACACGATTTTTAAAATTGATAAACAGGATTTTTTTATGAAGAATTAAAGTCGATTTTTTTGGGTGAAAAATGCGATTTTTTTGCAAATCTCACAATTCTTCCAAAAAAATTCTAAAATTTTAATCATGTACACATGATTAAAATTTTCACTAGATAATCTTATGTAGTTTATAAAAAACATTTTTTTTATTTTAAAAGCCGATGTTGCTAACAATAATTTAAAACTATACTCATAAAATTTTTTGAAAAACACTCTTTTTTAAGCCTCCAAACAGGTATAACTCTTTAAAACATAGATATTTGTATATTTTGTTTTCTTTTTATTATATTATGAATTTAAATGCATTAAAATATAAAAATGATGATTAAGATTTTAATTTTAACAAACAGATAGATTTTCAAAATACCCTGGGAAAAACAACACACACCGTTCTTAGTGCAAGGCAGAATTTTTTGGTGTAGGCTCAAATTTCTTAAAATAAAAACACTATTTTGTTATTTGTTAATATCACAATTTGTAAATTTGGTCTATTCCACTAAGTGGTACTGTAGTCCACATAGTATATTTTTTACCGTGTACGTTTTTGCAATTTTTTTATGCTCATGACAATGCGGGGTCCACGGACCCCGCTTGCCCGTTCGTGCCAGTAAAAAGTTTAAACATCCATGTAGCATCATGTACAATTGGAATATGAAAACTATAAAAGTATTTGGATGTATTTTTAGTATGTTTAACAGAATTTCTAGGATAAACTCATTCTTTCATACGGATTCGGAGAAATTTGAAAAATACATATTCGCGGGGTCCAGTGGACCCCGCTTGCCCGCCCAAGGGTTAAAAGCTTATAACATTTTTTTTAATTTTCTGATAATAGCTGCCATCTCGCTGCGCTTTTCATCATTACAAATTTATTTTTTCATTTATTTTATCTTTTTTAATTAACAATTAATAATTTACTTAATAATTTTTAATATTTTATTGTGTGCTTGTTTCTAGGTTAGAATGGTAAGAAATTGGAAGAAAAAAAATGTGCCCCATCCGCACATTTTTTTAAAAAACACTTGTAAAATTTTTTAACAATAGAATATCAAAAATCCATTATGATATTCGTGTTCAGCACTAAATTTGACTTTAGAAATAATTTTTCCGATAATTTTTCCGACCGTTTATCACTATTTATAATGGCAGACGAAATAAGTGGAAACAAGTAAGCGAGTATATCAAAATCACATTTGGGTACCTAACTCCTATAATAGATGGCACCAGAAGCTCATATGTGGCGTACAATGTTCATTTCACATGACAAGTGTAAAAAGAACTTTAATCGGATGAATAGTTTTCTCTTCAGGACAAAGAATATAGTTACGCCCCGCGAATAGTAATGCCCCACCCTACCCTAATCATTAATTTTTTAAATTACCTATTATTTTTTTAGGTTTGAATTTTAGCTAAAATAACAGAGAGGAGGACGGCTGTTACTTTCGGGTAAATTACCTGTATAAAAATCGGATATAGTAGATCCAATACCCAGAAAAAAGTTTTTTTAAAAGAATTTCTGACCTTACTGTTAACTTAAAAGTATCAAATTGCAACGAATTATGGAAAAAAATATAATATTAATAACAGCTACACTTTATTAAAAAAGAAACAATCAATTTTTAAAATCTCTTCTTGTGTATCAACCAATGCACAAATCGTCTTTCTGCTGCGAAATCGATGCGGGAAATACTTACTTTCGTCCGAGTGTGAATAAAAAATATTTCTTTTCTCGACAATCCTTTAAAAATTCCGAACAATGGACAAGACGTGGTCAATAATAGGCAGTAAAATTTATTATTTTCTAAAAAAATATGTTTTTCTAATCAATCTTTTAAAATGGCGAAGAATGGGCAAAACAATAGTTGTTAACAATAGACATTCTATTTTATGATTATTTATAGTTTTATTATTTACTTTCTGTAGGCGACAAAGTATTTTTCAGTTGAGAAATTTAAAAAATTTTAACAATAACTTTTCATATGTTTAACCTTTATGGGACTGACGAGGTACCCGGGTACCTTTTGCATTTTAAAATTGATTTTTTTCATATTTTTTAAAATCGTAGCGACCCAGGGTTTTTTGACATCTCAAATTTATCCATATAAAGTGTTTTTACATTATTTATAATGTACTTTGTTTATTTATTTATTCTGAAATATTAAACAAAGTTTCTTCACCCATAAAAGGCGGACGAGGTACCCGGGTACCTTCTGTACTTTCATATTGGTTTTATTCATAATTTCGAAAATCGTATCAACCTAAGGTTTTTTGGCATCTAACATCTATCCATACAAAGTGTTTTGATATTGTTTATAATGTAACTTATTTATTTATTTATTTGGAAAAAATAAACAAAATTTCTTCACCCATAAAAGGCGGACAAGGTACCCGGGTACCTCTATACATTTCAGGCTAATAGATGTTGAAATTTCTATTAAAAAATTATGAAAAATTTCAAAAAACAATTTTTTATAGTACTACACATAATTTGTTTATAAAATATGTAATTCAGTTGCTATAATTAATAATAATATCCATAAGAAATCGTCAAATTAAACATAGGTACCCGGGTACCTCGTCCGTCCATAGAAGGTGTTTTTTTCCTCAGTCCCATAAAGGTTAAAAACACATCGCTTTATTAAAAACGTAGTTTTAATTATAATTAAAATTTATTTAAACTTACATAACCCGTGCAGAAAAATGGTGAGGGCCCTCGTGGATTGCCCTCTTGCCATGGGAATCCGTAATGGCAATCCACGCGGAGCCCTCGAAGGCGTGACATGCTTTCCCTCATGGGTGCCCTCGAGGAAAATCCTCATGGATTCCATATAGATTTTCCACGCGGTGCCCTCGTGGATTTCATAAAATGCCCTCAACCTTATTTTCAATTAAATTAATAAATTAATTATTTATTAATAACAAACTAGTCCAGTTATTGATAAATAACATTCTTATTTAACAATTTTTACTTTTTTTAATTAAATCGTGACAAAAAAAAATCTGACGCACGTGGGAATTGAGCCTACGACCTACTGACTACCAGACAACACTCTTAACACTATGCTACGGGACCTACTTGAAAATTATTGCTTTAATGTAGGTGACTTGCTGACTTGCTTTTGATGATTCAATAAATTATTTATTAACACTAATACACCATGACAAATAATTAAATAGTTTAATAATAATAATAACAATATTAATAATATAATAATAGACCATAAATATTCATAAATTAATATTTTTATAATTTCAAAAAAAAAAAAATGTCAAAACATTTGTGTTAAAAACGCGGTTTTCATAGTTTAAAATCATTATAAACATTAATTTGTTGATGAAAAAAAAATTTTTTTTTTGGACTTAGAAATTTTTTCTAGTTAATGATGTGGGCAATCCATGAGGGCCCTCGCGTGGGCCCTCATGGATTTGCCCTTAGGTAAGTTCAATATTTTCAAAAAAAGTAACATTAAATATTTGTTAAAAACGTGTTTTTCATTGTTTAAGGTTCTCTAATTTTTGATGCCGTAGAGTTTGAATTTCTCCTTCTTAAATGTTTTATTTGCTTTTTTCATATAACCTTTTGAATAAATATTTTTGAATTATTTTTATAAAAACGTTTTAATTTAGAAATGAGTTAAATATTATTTTTTGTCTCCTTGTTGCTTAATATTCTATTTATTTGAAAATTCGAGTTCTTATTTCTTTTCATTAATTTAAGAATTATTTATCCTTCTTGAAAATTGTTTCTCGGACCATTTGAGGCCATCAACATATTATATGTCACACTATTTTTGGCCATTTTTGATCCCCCCTCCCCCATGTCATACTGTATTACATACATAAGCGCCATTTTCACTGCAGGGTGTTACAAATCGTTTGACCCCCCCCTTAAAGTGCGACGTAATATATGGATGGCCCCTTTATAGAACTGCTTTATTTCCTTTTCTTTCCTAATGCTGACATGTCTTTTAAATCGCTTTTAGGTTATAAATTCTTTCAGTAATTTTCTCATCAATTCCCGTGGGTTATTTAATAAATTATTATAAACTATCAACTTCAATTTCCTTAAGTATGAAGTATATTTTATAGTAAGTTGTGTCATTTCCTTTATAAAAGAAGTAAAAATTTATATATTTCTATTGTTTGTTAATAATAAATTTATTCTTAGGAAAAGATTAACAGAACTATACATTTTTAAAAAAATGAAATAAACATTTGATCAATTTTTACAGGGGAGTTTTAAGTTAGACATTCAGTAGGAGACTGGGGCTAAACCAGACAAGTCAAGTATTTCCGAAACCATAAAGAATTTTAAATAATGTAAATAACTTGTGAACCCACTATTTGTACATGTAGATTACAGGAAAAATATGAAGAATGTGATTGAAGGTGATGGTCATAGCGATGCCAAGGAAAAAACAAGATTTTTGTCAAAAATTCATAAAAAGTGACCATTCTTCCCCTTAACTTTTAAACTATTCAACATGAAGAGCTAAAATTTGGCATACTGGTATATTTTAACGGGAATATTACATGAAAAATATAGAGAACTTGCTATGTAATAATGTCAATAGCGTTGTCACTGAGAAACTAAAAAATTCTTTAAAAAAAATTTTTTTTAAACTTTTAAATTATTTGATATCATTAGATGAAAATTCGTATACTAATTAATAATTCGTATTTTTACAGTCTGATTACAAAAAACTTATTTAAAATTTTTTTAAAAAAATCACCTTTGCGTCCATGTTGCGAACACAATTTGTTGTCCTACCTGCATGAAAAGTATGGCATTGAGGGCACGATGAAAGTGGGCACAAAAGTACAGAAAGTAGGCAAAATAGTATATTTCGTAACGAGTGCGAGCAGTTGTCAATTTTTGAATAAGCGCTTTTTTTGGAACAAACTGCCCAGGTGCGAATTTGGATTGCCCGCCAGAGTTTGAAGGTTGGCCTAACTTTGGCAAGCGAAGTTTTGGTTGCCAGAGTTTGCCCAACTTTGGCAAGTACTAGTGCCCACAGTTGGCAAAACTTGAAAAACGCAGTTTCATTGACTTAAACTTTCTTGTTCGGCCAAACTCTGGACCACGGTTAGCCCGACGGTTGGCAAAACTCTGTGAAACGCAGTTTAATTGATTTGCATTATTTTGGTCGGCCGAACTCTGGGCTACGGTTGGCCCCACGGTTGTCAAAAATTTTTGTCAAATGCAGTTTAAATGACTTGAACTTTCTTGGTTTGCCGAACTCTGGGCCTCGGTTGGCCCGACGGTTGGCAAAGCTCTGTAAAACGCAATTTAATTGACTGGATTTTTCTTGGTTGGCCGAACTCTGGGCCACGGTTGGCCTGACTGTTTCAGCTTTATAAGTCTTCGGTGCGTTAGGTTAGGGGTTCGATCCCAGTGAGCGTTAGATATTTTCGAAAATGTACATATGCATGAGATTGTGTTTAATAATAGTAGGTAAAGGTTATATCTGATGTTCCTAATAATAATAACGTGTTAATTGTTTAAATAATTTAGTTTTTTAATAATTTTAACTTTTGGCTGTTGAAGTTGACCAAACTTTGAAAATTGTGGTAGGACCAACTTACGCATCTAAAGTTGTACCAACTTTGGCGTCAGTCTTTGGACCAACCATTGAAGTGTATAGTTGGCACAACATATGCATTTTAAGTTCGGTCAACTTTCTTATGAGTTGTCGGGCCAACCATCGTCGCCATTAGACGGCGAACCGTTATCACCTGTATGGTTGGCCCAACCTCTGGCACGAGAAGTTGGACCGACTTTGTAAAGGTTGGTCCAACTATGGGCCGACCAAAAAAGTGCTCGTTAGCTAATATTTTAATGTTAATTTAAAACTCTACCAATCAGTGTGTTGTTTTGCACCACCCTAGCAACAGTTAAATAGTTAATATTCTTCTATTTTTAATTTGTAACTGCATTAAAATCAATTTAAATAATAGAGAAAACGTAAGAAATTTTGATGTTTTGTGACTACTTTAACGTTTCCTGAAGCTTTTGGTTAATTCTGACTAAAGGGGTTTTTATGCTCCTGTTAAATCCTGATGTTTATGGATTGTCATTATTGAGTATTGAAATCTTTTTTTTTTTATTTATAGCCCCTCACCGAAATATAGTCGGTAAATGTAAAGTATCGTTAAAACTTGAAATTTGTGCGTAGCTCTTTTTTACAATAGAATCGCGCGTCTATTGTTACGAGGTTTAGGTTTCTAATCTAATTTTTATTGCTCAAAAGTTTTGCATTTTTAAAATTTCAAGTAAAATTAATATAAATTCAAAATCTAGAAATCTCCACAATTAGGGGAGAGTCTCCAGTTGTGAGACACCTCCAGTTGTGAGACAGTCAATTTTTTTAACATGCAATATTAAAAAGACGATTGGTTTATATAAAAGCATTTCTTTTTATATGAGCCAACTTTTTCGTGTACCACGAAGCGGATATATAAACTGTTTTTGTTAAATACCAACACTGTGTGTGATAATCGACTAAAAAGCGTTTTTTTCAATAAATGCAAAGTACTTTTTTTCCAAGTTAATTAATTGGTAAAGGTAAATGTAATACATTTTCATTTAGTGTTTTCCTTATATTTTGTGATGCAATATTGTATTGTTCAAATCTACGGTTGAAAATAATTTAATTTTCCTTTTTCAAAATAGCGCCAATTTTCTGGGTGTGAGACACACCCAGTGAGAAATTTCTCACCGGTCCAATATCGGTCCAATATTGGGAGCCAAGAGACCGATCATCGGTCCAATAAAGGCTCCCAATATTGGACCAATATGGGCTGATGCTTGGGATGTAACGGCATCGCCAATCATCGGTTGTTAATATTGGTCCAATATTGGCCGAATATTGGCAACCAAGAGAAAAAATTTTTTTAAATAAATTTTTTTAAATTAAATAATAATAATAAAAAATTAATGTTTATAATTTTTTTGTTTAATATATTTATTTGTTTAATTATTTATTTTTAATAATTCATGTAAATAATAAATAATTTATTATTTATAAATTATAATTATTTAAAAATGCAGCAGCTATTAGAAAATAGCATTCTGCAAAAAAAATTCTATCATTGAAAAATCAATGATAGGCGAGAGAAATCTGCGTCTTTAAATAGATTCGCAGATGATAGACAAGAGATATCCGCGTCATTAACGGATTCGCAGATATACTCTGGTCTCGCGACGAATCTCTCGATACTTATATACACTGGAGTCGCCGTGTCAGTTGCGAGAACGGTTACAGCGTCCCTCTTGCGGCAGAGATAAGAATTGTCACGTAAACTGCTAAATCGCTTTACCGACCGCCTTATTATACCCGCAGTTTACGTGACAATTCTTATCTCCGCCGCAAGAGGGACGCTGTAACCGTTCTCGCAACTGACACGGCGACTCCAGTGTATATAAGTATCGAGAGATTCGTCGCGAGACCAGAGTATATCTGCGAATCTGTTTAATGACGCGGATATCTCTTGTCTATCATCTGCGAATCTATTTAAAGACGCGGATTTCTCTCGCCTATCATTGATTTTTCAATGATAAAATTTTTTTTGCAGAATGCTATTTTCTAATAGCTGCTGCATTTTTAAATAATTATAATTTATAAATAATAAATTATTTATATAAATTATTAAAAATAAATAATTAAATAATTAATTAAATAAATATAATAAACAAAATTATAAACATTAATTTATTATTATTATTATTATTTAATTAAAAAAATTTATTTAAAATTTTTTTTCTCTTGGTTGCCAATATTCGGCCAATATTGGACCAATATTAACAACCGATGATTGGCGATGCCGTTACATCCCAAGCATCAGCCCATATTGGTCCAATATTGGGAGTCAATCGGCACCCAGCACGGCAACCAATATTGGACCGATATTGGACCGTTTAAAGTCTATTGGCAATTTCTCACTGGGCAGCATATCACCAGTAGTGAGACGGTGTCAACACCCATCTGGACAGCATAAAAAATACAACTTTGCAGGCATACTATTTAAATGTTGTTTTGATTTTTTTTCTAGTATTTTTGGGCATGTCAAGTGGATAAAAGTCAATTGATTTAGAAGAAATCATTTTTAATTCTTTTTTTGAAGCTATTTAATTGTGATTATTTGATAGTCATATTTTGGCGAATAAATATTATTATTTAGTATATAATAATATATATCTATCCCTATAATATAAAATCATTTCGCCGCCGCCGCCGCTGATTCAGTCATTTCTAAGGGCCCCTTAGAAAGGGCACATAGTCAAGGTTGGCCCATCGTCAGAAATAAGTTACATATGACCCATATTCAGGTCAATTTTAAGGGCAGTTTTAACCTACAGGTCAAAAATTGATAAACTAATCCCTCTGCCCTCAAAATTTAGATCAGTTTTAAGGGCAGATTTAACCTACAGGTAAAAAATGACAAACTAACCACTAAGCCCTCAAAATTTAAGTCAATTTTAAGAGTAGTTTTTGATTAAAGTCAAAAATTGACACACTTATCCCTCTGCCCTCAAAATTTAGGTCAATTATAAGGGCAGTTTAATCTACAGGTCAAAAATTGACAAACAATTCCCTCTACCCTCAAAATTTAGGTCAATTTTAAGAGCAGTTTTAATCTACAGGTAAAAAATTGACAAACTCTGCTCTCAAAATTTAGGTCAATTTTAAAGGTAGATTTAACCTACAGGTAAAAAATTGACAATCTTATCCCTCTGCCCTCAAAATTTATGTCAATTTAAAGGGCAGTTTTAATCTACAGGTAACAAAATTGACAAACTCTGCTCTCAAAATTTAGATCAATTTTAAAGGTAGATTTAACCTACAGGTAAAAAATGGACAAACTAATCCCTCTGCCCTCAAAATTTATGTCAATTTAAAGGGCAGTTTTAACCTACAGGTAAAAAATTGACAAGCAATTCTTTCTGCCCTCAAAATGTAGGTCAATTTTAAGGTCAGTTTTGACCTAAATGTCAAAAATTCACATACAATTCTCTCTGACCTCAAATTGTAGGTCAATTTTAAGGGCAGTTTTAATCTACAGGTCAAAAATTGACAAACAATTCCCTCTGCTTAAAAAATTTAGATTAATTTTAAAGGCAGTTTTAATCTACAGGTCAATAATTGACAAACAATTCCTTCTGCTCAAAAAATTTATGTTAATTTTAAAGGTTGATTCAACCTACAGGTCAAAAAAATGACAAACTAATCCCTCTGCCCTTAAAATTTATGTCAATTTGAAGAGCAGTTTTAACCTACAGGTAAATTGACAAGCAATTCCCTCTGTCCTCAAATGTAGGTCAATTTTAAGGGCAGTTTTGCCCTAAACGTTAAAAATTCATAAACAATTCTCTCTGACCTCAAAATGTAGGTCAATTTTAAGGGCAGTTTTAATCTACGGGTCAAAAATTGACAAATAATTCTGTCTGCTCGAAAAATTTAGTCAATTTTAATGGCAGATTCAACATGCAGGTCAAAAATGACAAACTAATCGCTCTGTCCTTAATATTCATGTCAATTTTAAGGTTAGTTTTAACCTACAGGTAAAAAATTGACAAACAATTCCCTGTGCAATCAGAATGTAGGTCAATTTTTAAAGATTTGGACCTAACTGGAGAAAATTGATTAAACAATTTCCGCTGGTCCTTAAAATTTAGGTCAATTTAAGAGCAGTTTTATCTACACCCGTAAATATTGTCGAGAAAACTCCTTTGCCTGACCTTCCCTCAAAATATAGGTCAAATTTGACATATTTTTTAACCTACTTATCAAAAAGGCAAATTAATTAGGATACTTCAAGAGGTCGTTACACTATATTAAATTTGACAAAATTCTTTACCTATAGGTTAAAAAAAGCTTGACTTAAAATTTAATAGTAAGTTTAAATCAATAAAGATGTTATAAACTGCACATCTATTTTTAAAAATTTATTAAAATTTATTTTCCTTTAGAGGGAAACATAACCTCAAACTTAGTTTAAAAGTTATAGGTGAGGGAGTAAAAAAAACGCCAAAAATTAGGTCAAAATAATAGGTGGGAAAGCAAAACATAACTTTAAAAATAAATAGAGCAAAATATAAGTCAAAATATAATCTAATTTTTCACATATAGGTTAAAAAAAGGTCAATAACAATTGTTTCAGTACTTCAAAATCCATGTGTACTTTGTCATATACTTATTTGAAATTTATAAAAAGTAAAATAAATATAAAAATACAGATAGGGGGGTTAGTATGTTATGATGCATTCATAGGCACGGAAAATTTTTGTTTTCAGAATTTTTTTTCTATGGATTGTGCACTAAAGAAATGGATGTGATAACTTTAAAATGGATATCCTTATTTGTCAATATGATATAGTTGTCCGCCAACCATGGCAGTTTCTTTCCGTGTAAGAAAATCATTCTTTTTAAAGTTATAAAAATTTTAATTAAAATAAATATAAAAAATAGAGATAGGGGGTGGAACGCGCGTGAAGCGCGCAGGGGGGCCGAAGCCCCCCTAGTGTTATTAATATCTTTTAATTATTTCTACTAAACATAACGTGTTTATGTCAAACTTATTAAATTTTAGCAATTTTTAATGAGTGTCTTCCACAACTGGAGACATTTTTTTGTTGAAAAAAGCGATGTGCTCGGAAAATGTATCGTAAATTTTTTGAGTTCATCGAAACACTATACTTTCTTTTAATAAAGTTGCGTATCTCTGTTACCTTTTGAACGGTGTATTTTATTTACAATTTCGTTTACCCATTTACAATTACGGGTCAAAAATGAACCGTCTCACAACTGGAGACTCTCTTCTAAAAATATCTAAAAATTTATTATACAAAAACATTTTTTAAGAAAACTGTAACGTATCTCGAAAAACCGTAATTGATAAATAAAAAAGGATATCAATTAATAAAATTGTTTAAGAACCGTTTATACGAATATTGAATAATAATACCGTAAAAGGCCCTCTAAATATTATTATCAAAAAGGATATCATTTTTGAATTTAAGTTCTTAAGGATATTAGTGCATACATAATACGAGCATATGGTTAGATCAATTCTAAGTCGATGAAAAACAAGTATAATGTTTCAATAAATATGAATAGAAACAAGGTTAAAAGGATTTCCCTTCATTTATGACGGTCAGTTGACCTTTTTCCAGGTATGAAAGGGTGTAGACTTTATAATAAAAACCTGACTACTTTTGAAGCTTTCTGATAAACATGACTCAAGCTGACGTTTGTGGCTGCAATCGTAACAAATGCAGCACCTCAATCATCAGAGATCAAGACTAAATTTCTGTGTTTTGTGATTTTATTTGTAGTAGGGGCTTTGTTTCCAGAGAACGAGAAGAATTGTATTAATAATTATTTGTCATTTGGATTTTATTGCTATGGTATTATATCTAATATATAAAAAATGAATAAAAAAAATGTTTTAAATTTTAAAGTCATATTTTTTAATTGAATTAAACAGTTAAATTAATTAATAATTTGAACAATTTATTAAAATATTATTTAATATATGTATATTATATAAAATTAAACTATGTGTACACCAGAAACTCTATTTAGTATTTTCGGTTTATTGAATGAACTTAGAAATCCCACATTTTTCAGTTACCGCCGGCTCACCGAATGTAGGCTGGGTACCCTGCCACTGAAAACCATTTCTGGCACCCGTATACCAGGAAATGGAATAGTTTGCCTGGTTCGCGGGCATCCACTAGGGAAACTAGTCAAGACTAAGGTCACACTAGTCGAAAGTGGAAGTAAAATCTAGTTAATGTGGCTAAGAAAACAGTCAAATGACTAGATTCTCCTCGCGAATTATTTTTATCCGATAACAACCAAAAAGTAAAGATTAAATAAAAAAATAATTATTGGCAGAAATAGCATACATTCACATAAATTAACACCTTATAATCTTACATCTTAGGAATTAACCACACACATAGAATAAATAGTTAACACGGGGGACGGAACACCTAACTCTAACGCATACGCACATTGAAAACCCGGAACGCTAAGGAACGCTCAAGAAACTATTCATTTATATTTATGAAATTTATACGTCATTAATAATTAATAAAAAATCAAACAAACAATAAATTATAACATTTAAATGCAAGCATTATTAAACGGTACAACATTTAAGCACAGTGATTGAAATAATAAAAAATTTCGATTCCGCTTGTGTGAAATTTCAGACTTTTTAGGTTAGTTATACAGTTGAACGATTAACGAATATAAAATAATAAAATAAAGAGGAATCACAAAAGACAGAGCTGAAAAACAGTCAAAAAATAAATGGATCATGCGCAGTTCAGAAAATTTCCAAAATAACTAATTACCCTAGTTGATCTGACCAGGGAATGCAGAGTTGGTTGTTTACAGCTTTGGAATTTGTGAAATGTGGCACGGGGAAATGGTTTGAATTTTATGCAGAATTCCTCTTAACTGTACTAGGTCAACGATTAACCGGGTTAATCAGTAAATACCCATAAAGCTATTTCTTTCGAGCGTCTTTGTGAAAAGAATTGTGGAG